>NC_141689.1:447748367-449168367 GCF_964263255.1 Lissotriton vulgaris
CTCCTCCTTCTATATCCTCTTTGACCGCTCCCTCCTACTTTCTGTGTCCTGCTCCCTCCTCGTTGCTCTCTCCATTGATGCACCCAGGATGGCTGATGCATTGCGCACGGTTATCCACATCTGCGACACTCACTGACATTTTTTATTGGCTGGTACACTGTGTCCTTTGCCTATGAGTAGAGTTCGACTCATAGTTTTGTTTCTTTAAAAATTGTTTTACATTGATGCCTGCCTGTGAATACAAGATGGACGTGCATTGAGTTTACATGAGGGACCATTTGTTGAACAGTAGTTTTGCATATGAGTTTGTAGGTGAATGCACTCTAATATGTACATGTGTATAATTACAGACAATACGATGGTCCTTACTTAAAGGTGGCTGGAGTTCTCCGGACATCCCACTTAAGCCATACAAGTTACTGTTCTTGTATTATCAATGTAACAAAACCTCGATCTCGTGGCGAGAATGGTACAGATCGAGGTTACCTCTCGGACAGGCTACTTGCTTTGGGGAGCGTTAGAGCACATCATTATCATGTGAAGTTACCTTTGGGCGTTCCCTTACAAACTATCCAGCGTACTTGTTTGGATTTTCTAACTATAACATTGTCCATCCATTTTATGAAGGTCCGTTTTCATTGGAAGAATTCATTAGTAATGCCCAGGCTGCTGACACCTCTCTTCAAACTGCTGGTCGTTTATGTTACTCACGTCTGGAAGGGCCTTGCAATTTTTGGACGTCTCTGACCCTACTGCTTTAACCTGACTTTGGGATACTCCTTCCTCATTAGATTTAGAGCCTGGGCAAATATATGAACGTTTTGATTGCTATTCGTAAGCGTCATCATACATCAAGTTCCGAGTAAAGTGTTGATCTTAGCCTTGAAAAAGTCATCTCAAGACGAAACACATGTCAGCTGTTCTTGTTTCTGTCTCTAAGGGTCAACATTGAAGAAGACTTAAGAATAAAATATTTTGACTGCACTTACTACTGGATTTGTGCTATTATTGTTTATGGAACTGTCGACTCACTGGAGTCACTCATGTAACTGGGTTGTGCTCTGTCAACCAAATGTTCTTATTTAGAGTAAAAGGTTTGTGTACACGGGACACAGATGGAAAATCAATTTCAGCAGAATATATCTTGCCCTTTTTCGGGGAGTGGAGTTAGCTTGCAAGTAATCCCCAACTCAAATAACACTCCATCCTCGACTGATTCCATTCATTCCCACGTGTGCGAAATGCACCCTGATGCTGTTGTGCCAACTCAAACCTGTTTTCATTTACAGTACAACTTGCATCCTGCAAGCTCGTACAACAGACAAGGTAATCCCCTCGTAAACTACACAAATAACTACCAACATGAAGTGTGCAAGCCGAAGATACTGCCATTTTTAAAACAAGTTCACACGTCTAATACTATGAGAACCACCCAATCACTACACAGTTGGACCCCAAACTAGACAAAGGATAGTGGTGAGAAATAAAGTACCCTCTTCTTGATTTAACTTTGACATTAGCATGTCTCGAGTTGATCATCTGCATCCATAAGAACAGACAACAAGCATTTGCAATGCAATAGGTCGTCAATTTACGCAAGACCTATTGCATTGCAAATGGTTGGCAAATTGGCATCACAGACAATGGTAGGGAGGGAGGGTGGGTGGGAGAAGGCACAGACAATGGGCGGGCGGGTAGCTGGGAGAAGAAAAGGCATGGCCAACGGGAGGGAGGGTGGGGAGGGGAAAAGAAGGTACAGACAACGGGAGGGAGGGTGGAGCGGGAAGAAGGCACAACAATGGGAGGGGGGTAGAAGGCACCAAAACATGTTGTGTTGCAATATTCTAGAACCCACATCCCCGCATTTTGTTTGAAAAGCTGCATGACACTACGTGTGCCCCTCTACATACTCCACATTTACCTAGTCCCTCTCCTGCGGCAGGCTCCGGCTCCAAAAGGAAATAGTACACGCCTGTGTAACAACCAAGTAAAGGGGCCAGTAGCCATGGAAGGATACATATGATGACATGGCAATACTACTCATAATGAATCAGAAGACAGCATTTACAACGGACAAACACACACGCCAATAAAAAAAAAGGGGGCTGGGGAGTGGGCGAAGCTTCTCTCTGTACTGAACTAACACAGCTGTTTGCAGAGCAGTGCTTGGCGCTGGAACACGCTCGACCTGAAAAGGGTCTTTCATGGACATAACAACTACAGTGCGGTGATGTAGCACTAATAAACAGCTGCTCTCACCATTTTATAGGTGTAAGCATTATTTGGTTTATTCGAACTTTTAGCTGACAGGTGAACTAGTCTATTCAACATCCCTACCAGTCTTACTCCTTTGCTTCTCTCTCTTCAAAGGAACTATTACTCAAAGCTCTAAAACAGCTTCTTGGATCAACCTTTGACAGCCCCTCTACTTCTTCCAGTCCTCATGTGAGTGACTCCCCTTAACCTCAGCACCAGCCACATTTCAATGACGTCGCGACAGGTGCTTCCGCTGTGGCTGAAACTGGATCATTCTGCGCTGCAACTTCCCTACTAACACCTGTTAGACATAAAAACAGGGAAACCCTGAGAAAACGCAACTCATAATCCATAATCAGAAAACAAACAAATGCAGCAGTGAATACTGTCCAGGTTGAATAATGATGTCCCTCCAATGACCTTCCTGAAATAGTCGCTCCAAAGCTGTCACTAAAATTGTTATTTCCCTACGTCCTGCATATAAATTGATGAAACTGTTCATTTAGGCCAGAGCAAATTAAGAGGTATATTTACAAGGGGTGTCGCCACCAGACCCTGTCACTTTTCTTTACATCTGGTGGCGATAACCCCTTTACCTTATTTACAAGTCAGCATCATGCTGTCTTGTAAATAATGCCCTTATTCACACACCACTTAGCGTGAAAGGGGCGGGCAATGGGTGTTGCAGGGGGTGTTCTGCAGAAATACCCTTTGCTTTTTTAGTCTGCCCCCTATTTACAAGGCTGGCATAAATATGGGGAAGCTCCAAAAATAATACCAGGAAACACCTGGCCATTCATTTATCAACTATTACAGTCTAGATGTTTTTCAGAATCTAACACATGGTCCTCTTCTGTCTGATAACTTACATTCCTAATGGCTTTATTTTGTAATTGTATTCAGCTCAGTCATCTATTTGAAGACTTACATTAGTACAGCATCACAATTTGTACAAAAATCTGAATAACATAAATGCCCGGATTGGTATTCACACTTTGTACATGCTTGGCGAATACAAGGAGAGTTCGTGAAGCAGCATGCCTCTGATCTTGTGCAATCCTCCAACGAGGCATTGCTTTCAAACCCCTAAAATGAACACGTTTCATTGACACTTTTAATGAAGTCTTCTTATCGTTAGAAAATCACTATGACATTTTCCTCATCTGAGGCCGTTTTGTATCTGAAAAGATGTTCTCACTCTGTGCCTGACCCTGCTAACCTCAGACGCAGACTCTGATCAATGTGGAAACGCGGGGTTTGAACACCTTTAACAAGCTGTGGATTAAATCCAGTTGTTAACAGGAGTTTGAAGCATCTTTAATCCTTCAGAGGCTTCATTGATTTCAAATAAACATAAACACAGTTTGTATGGGCTTAGTTTTGGACAGTGCCTTTTGCCAACGATGCAGTAGATCAAAGTAACAACACCACAGAGGCACTGCTAGCCTGGATTACATTTCCTAGTAGTTTCAGACAATAGTTTGTGATATTAGAACAATGGTTCAATAAGAGGATTGCTAAAATATTGAATATTCCAGTGACCTTTTGTAGAGTTTAACGGGGAAAGTTTGTAGTTGATATATTCTAATAGTCCAGTGTTTGCATTTCCTTTTTAGGTCAAGCCTAGAGTTAGCGCGCATGTGCTACTCTACGAGGCATGGTGTATTCCCTCTGTGGAGATTGAACATGCCCACCGCTATTCATTGGTTGCTTGGTCTGCCTTTACAAATTCCATAGTTTTCGTTGGTGAATCGTGTGCATTTGATCCCGCCTTATGGCTTTTTTGTTCCCATCCTAGCTACTGTCCCCGCTACATGGATCCTTTACCTATGGGCCATTTATTATGTTTGAGTGCACTATTTCTTTCATCCCTCTCCTGCTGCTCGCTGGCACCCGGCGCTGCTTGCAGTTCGCTTATCTCCTCCATCACAGGTATTCTTTGAAGTTGGCAGGTATGCATATTTATTTTTATTGATAGCATTTCCTATATTCTAAAAAGTCAGAGTGGGTTTCATAATGCTAAGCAATGCTGGTCAGGTTTTGAAAACATTTCTCACTGTTGACAATCTTTTTATACTATGGGAGGTCGGACTCACGCACCAGTCGTCACGCAGGTCGTGTCTGGGCATCTCTGGCTAGAAAGAGGCACTTCTGCCTTCTGCTCTGATTAGGACAGCGCCCACTTCACCTTCTCTGCCGCTGTCAGCTGCCCCCCCCCTTTTTTCCTCTTCTTCCCTCTCTTTCTGTCTCTGTCTCACTCCTCCTCACTTGCTGAATGAAACAGTGACTTCAAGGAACAGCTCTCAGCCTCTATTTCCTTCATTCACTCCCCTGTGAAATTGATCCAAAAGAGAAAGAAACACTTTTGCTGGAAATGTCATTTTTTTCTCACATTTTTCTACTTCAAAGTGCGGCCTTAGGAAGCAGAGAAAAAATGATTAAAAAATATGAACAAGAACTAAATAAAGCAAGACGGGGTGGTCGCAAAGTGGCCAGATTGGTTTTATTCACACCCAAACACATTAGTACCACTTTACAGGGTTTATCAGTGAAGCAATACTTTTGTTTTCCCGTCTTTCTGTTGATGCATGGAGTGGAAAATGTTTAATGCGATCCTTATCAGCTGTTTTCCTTATTTTAGTTTATAAAATGCGCACCGTGGCTCTGTATTCAGAAATGCACAATTGGGTTGTAGCTGAAGGCAGTGTGAGTTTCTCTCAGTTGGGCAGTATGGTGTTTAGTGGGGGAGAGAATGCGGCACTATGGCCAGAGCTGCCGAATCTGGAACTGGGGAACCAGGTTCAGCCTTCATGACCAGTGCACCAGACCACGCTTCTGAGGCACCACATACCCATGCAAGAACTTAGAAGACCCAGCTATACCTTTGAAGGCCTGGTGTCTTAGCACCAGCAGGAAGACCCTAGCAATGGCAAGTGTGGGCTAACCTTGAAGGCCTGTCCACCACAATCCAGTCTTGTGGGCAGCCTACGAAGCAGCACACCATATAGCAACTGTGATTCTGTCACTGAGGTCACAGGACCCTGAAAAGCAGTCCTCATCACCCATTGGTACCTCCATTGGCTTTGTTTCAGCAGTAGTTGTGCAACTCCCCAGGGATCGGCAACGCAAGATTTGCACCCACATCAAACTAAATTTGCAAACTTCACAGTCTCTTTTCTTCATGCGCAAGCATTTTTAACATGTGTTCGTGCATTAGGGTCTGTGTATCATTTTAATCCAAACTAACGAGATCTTCAATCATTGGGTACATCAAACATTCTCTTTTCTACTTAGGCATATAGGTCTGCTTGGGTAACATAGCTCAGGAACACAGTAGGCAGAAGAAATGAATTATTAACAGTCTTTATTAAGTAGAGGACATCAGAGACCCCATCCAGCACTGAAGACTGTCAACTGTCAATTGACCATTTCCACAGCCTTCCTTAGCAACCTTAAGGTTCCACATTCGGTGAATGGTCACAAGACGACCTGCTCTTAAAGCAAACTTAGCTACACATAGCTTAAAAACATTGCCAAAGCCAATAGCTCAGGCGAAACACTTATTAGGTCACAAAGTCAAGATCTATTGGCTATGCCAATGCTTGTTTTCTTTAGTTTCCTATTAATACTTTACCTTACCTCTTTTTATGTATCTTTCTCATACTTTTCGCACACCCTCTTATAGCTTTCCCCACTCTCTATCTCCACAACCTTCCAGGACACTTGTTTGGCCTCTATCGTTTTTTTTTGTTTAAACTGAAGGAATAGCACCCTACGGCGCTAAGAGCAGAAAACAATGATCATTATAGTGCCAGAGAAAAACAGGAAGCATTCTTCTTTTTTTTGATGTTTTATGTAGTGTGAACTTAACTCTAAGGGATCAGAGTACTTTATATGAGCAATAGTTGCATTACAGATGGACACATTCAGTCTTCAGACACAGGGAGATTAAATGATTTGCACAGAATCACAAAATGCTTGTGCCTCCTGCCAAGACTCGAACCTGATCCCCCAGCTTCAAGGTCGGCCGCTCTGGCCATCAGGTCACATCCTTTCCCTTTCCTTAACACTAAATACCTCTCCACCAAACAGATACACAACTTACCACAGGTGGAAAACCAATGCCTGGATATAATACAGCCAGAGGTAATTTACCAATATGGATAAGATGCCACATCCAATGCTGCCAAAATTATTCTGCCATCTAAAATGATGAACAATAAGACAAAATATCAGTTCAGATATGGTTTGTGTTTAAGGTACACACTACTGTAAGCATTTCACTTCAACATCAGAATCATGCACTTCACCAATAAAGGAACTCAAAGTCCATCGAGTTAGAAAGAGAAGCAAAGTAGGCCAATTTGCTTGAATTGTATATCAGAACTGCAGAATAAAATGGCAGCTCTGTGGTAGCAGCGAGGAGGGCAGAGCTGCAGGCTGCCAGAAAACGAAGTTGCAGCAGAGTACCAAGGCAGAGAGTTAGTAAATTTGGGGTTGATTCAGACCCTCTAGTAATTTACCTCTGATATTTAATGTGGCATTCCTGATTGAGGGAATTACCAGGTTCACATAAAGGAAGGAAGCTGCACAACCTTCCAGAAAGCTAAGAGACACCCTTTATCTCTTCACCAGGCATGCATTCCACAGCACAGCTGCTTAGGGTACCAGGGATCTACCAACCTGCAAGCAACTGCAAGTTATATTGCAGGCAGCAGGTAGAAGAGGTATTCATGTTTGCAGATTGACAAAACAGGGATCAGCACAAAATGTGTAAAATGTTATACATCAATATTTCCAGCACTAATGTTTACTTGCGTGTATAGGTGGATAAACCTCTACAACCTTATTCCAAGAAGCACATTCTCAACTCATAGACTGGAGGGGGGAGCAATCAGGTCTGCAGCGCCACACAATGCATCACTGCTTGAACATTGGAATACTGAAATTATGTTTCTGCTTAGGTACCATGCCAGAGCCACACACACTGTAGTATTCCCTGCGGTCTGCACTTGGCGTTTAAAAATGTTGGGGCATATTATCAATGCTGGCGATATGCTATTTCCGCCGCTTTAGCGGCAGTTTTTGGCCGCTATGCGGCGATAATACTATCGCCCAATTAGCAAGCTGTTGCTAACTGATGTTAGCGACAGCTTTGAGGCGATAGCGAGTGGTTTGGGGCCCGCTTTGCATGTTAGCGATAATTTTCGCTAATGACATGCAAAGTGGGCGTTCCCAACGCGTTAACAACTGAAAGCAGTCGCTAACATCGCTAACGCCTATTAGCAAGGCAGGCTTAGCGATGGAAATATTTGCGCTAAGCGCGAATATCGCCAAAAACTAACACCTGCCCAGACCAGTTCTTAGCCATGTTATCTAATGGGAGGTGGATAACATGGCTAAGAACATTTAGTCGCTAATGCGTGAATATCGCTGTATTCTCCCCTATTACTATATATCAGTCACCCCTAAGGTAGACTCTAGCTAGCCCTATGGGCAGGGTGCGGGGTAGGTAAAAGGTAGGACATGTACCTTAACTGTGTGGCATTTCCTGGTAGTGACAAACAGCCTATTTGGTTTCTCACTGCTGTGAGGCTGCACTCTCATAGGGATGCATTGGGGATTCCCTGATATGTGCTTCAGTGGTAATTCCTGACACAAGACGGGTAGCATGATCAAGTTGGCGTTGGTGGATTTAACATCACTATTTTAGAAATGCCACTTTTAGAAGTAGGCATTTCTGTGTGCTATGTGTTTTTGTCCCTGCCTGTTGTGTATTGACTGTCTGGCCTTGGAGTAACAGGGGGTGGTGAGGTGCAGGGGCTCCAGAGAGTCTGGATGAGTCAGCGCTAGGCTGAATAGGCCTGCATTTGGAGTGGTGGTAGGAGTAGCACCAGCACCTGAATAGGGCTGTGCCTGCCTTCCACAATGTTGGCTCGGACCCCCTATGGTGTGTCTGAGGCCAGGACCTGCACTAACAATGGAGGTGGTTGTGCACTTGACAAGGTATTTTAAAGTGCCCCTCAGAACTGGCTTGGACTCGGCTCAGAACCCTGTGCCAGGACGAAGAACAAAGACACTTGGTACTATAAATATCGGGGCTGTACCTCATGTAGGCTGAACTTTCTTGTATTGGAAGAGCACACTGCCAGGAGAAACCGCTGTGAGACCCAGCTGCTGCTTGAGGGCATTAGAAAGACTACCCTCTGCTGGCAGGCTCTGCATGCTGGCCTGCCTGTGCCCAGCTCTGCGGGACTTGGGGGAATAGCGCTGGACTGGGTGCTCTATCTCTATTGCCCTGGATCTTTGCTTGGAGCGCTGCAAGAGTCCTATGTTCTTGAGCCCCTGGCATGGGCTAGTGTTGCAGTAGCGCGTGGTGAACACTTCTGCATGCTTACAGTCGGAACCCCTAAGGACAGGTTAATTTTCTTCCCTAAGGTGTGGGGGCCATGCTGTGTCCGCACACCAGAAGCATGATGTGGCACTTCACCGTTTGCCTGCTAGGCCTGAGGAGTGGGCTCTAATCCTGACCATGGCGAAAACAGCCTCAACGCGAACAGGAAGTCAGGTCGAAGATGACTGATCATGGGTGGGGCTCCCGTGAGGAAGTGGCGAACCCCGGGGGTTTCATCAGCCTGGTTCTTCGCCAAACCATTTGGGGAAGCCAGCTGCGAAGGAAAGGCCACCGGAGTACAACAAAGTCACCGGGAGCAACTTTGTGACACTAGGAAGAGCGGCCGCGACGAGAACGGCCCTGCCCAGTCAGACGGTGACCAGCAAGCTCGAAGGTGCACTCCAGTGATACAGACCTGCCTCACTTCCCAAGAGGGGAAGAGGGAATCCCTTGTGCCTCCCGTTTTGAGTGGGAGGGGTGCTGGACTCAAGGAGTCTGTTATTGCCAGCCAAAGATTGGGTGAGTGCCTTTGTTTCGTACCAGCTCATCGACGAGGTTGGCTTTGGCAGCTAGCCCGCATGATCGTGGTAGCTGTCGAATTATGCACACTTTAGAGGGGCTTTTGCTTGGAGTACTCCTGTGTTCATCGCGAGCGAGGCCAAATGGGGCCCAAGTTCGACATTACCACACGTCGTGTAGTAGGCAGACAGGTGGCCCAGAGACCTACACCGGGAAGGACAGCTAATTTAGCGATAATGTTGGTGATATGCCCTGACGTGTTTACGTGCAGGACTGCTCATTAGGTTCAGTGATGAGGAGGTTTACACCTACAGTCTGAGGGTGGTGTGGTGGACCAAGGTCGGCACCCTATGTATGTATGTATGTATGTAAGTATTGCATACTTCTATAGCGCAACACTGTCACCCAAAGGGTATCATGGCACTTTGACTATACATAGCTGATACACACTTACAAGGATCATACTGCTCTTGTATCATAATGGTGATATTATAAAATGTGCACATTACTCATGCTTACTGTGATACACTGCTGATGATATTTTATACCTAAGGTGGTGTGCTAAGTGCACCCTTAACAGTAGTTACTGATTGTCCTCACTAATTGTGAGTCAAGATATGTTATGACAGTGGCCTGATTGCCCTAGTGATTTATGTAATTCCTGTAAAGTCATGACAAGTGCCTAGTGGCACAGTGCTTTATGTGATTGTGTTCTAATGTGTTTTTATGGATAATACAAAGGCTGTTTTTGTGTAACCTTGTGTGTAGTTTATTTTGTAGTGTGCCTAGTGTGTCGCTGCTGTGTGAGTGTGTTGCACAAACGCTTTACACATTGCCTCTGGAATAAGCCTGACTGCGCTGCCAAGATACCAAGAGGGTGAGCAGGGTCTATCTTCAGCATGCAACACCCTTGCATTACACTGGTGGTTTCTGCCTGGCTTAGGCGCATGCCCTAGCCAACCAGAAATCCCATTTCTAATAGTGAGAAAGATGCTCAACCCATAACATTGGGGAATAGCAAGTTCACACAGGTGGGCCAGACCCAAAGTGCACTACTGTAAGGCTTCAAAAGTAATCGGTCTCTGATGCTTTTCCTTGCCGAATGAATCCCTCTTTAAAACAATGTAATAACTTCTAACTGTTGTAAACAAATTATTGTGAAGACTAATATCCCTAATTTCCATGATGCCAATACAAATGTTGCTCCACATTAGTAGAAAAGTAACAATGTTTCATTCAAGTCTACTCCTTATGGAAATAATCAGCGACATTTCGGGTGAAAAACCCGTTGTCAGGGGTAGCTGTGAATTAAGTGAGTAACAACAGGAGATAAAAAGTGGGGCAATATGTAGAGGAACAAAGGAAGTTAATTAATGAATCCATGTAGGTCGCAAGCGAGAAAAACATGAAGCAGAAAAAGGATTCCCCAAATAGTGAACAATGCTGGTTTGTGACTTCCATGCAGCACAAGAAAACAAAAGATTTGTGTGACAATAATATAACAAAACTAACATCTAGAAGACCAAAATAAAGAACTGCTGTGCATCCAAGAAGTGTATCACTATAGTGTGAACCCCATCACCTCTTAAGACGTGCAGAATTCCCACGAGAAATGAATATAATGGATAGAAATCTATCATGTGCTCAAACATGACCTGGAGAGACTCAATAGTCTAGCATGCACCACGTTGTGTGGATTTGAAAGTGTAACACTTGCATCAATATCGCCAACCAATGGTACCAGCCCTGTTAATGGGTATGGAAACCCTTTCTATGTTAATAAGTACTCATACAGTAGAAAGATAAATGGCCGGGACATAAGGTGAAATGAAAATTGAAATGAAGATCGAGTTAATGATCTTAGACCCATGAACATTAATAGTGCAACACCTGGGAAAAGATCAAATGGTTTTTCAAACATATCTGTCAAACATGTAATGTTGACAAGCCACTCCTGTGTTTATCAACTGTCCATGAGCAGCGGCGCCCATGATGGTCTAGTCATCTGTGCCTGATGGAGGCAGAAGCTATAAAAGTGAGGAAATTATTGAAATTAAACTAGTGTGAACATACAACTCTGACGCCATAAGGAACAAGCACTCACCCTGAGTAAAGGAGTCCTTACTTGAAATATCAACACAACGTTTAACACTTGACCACAAAAGGTGGTGCCCGAGATGATCAGTTGTGCCCAATTAAGACAGGAGCTCTTAAGATAAACAATGGTCAAACTGACAGTGGTGCTGAAATATAATTCTAAAGCTGTAGAAGACGAGCACTGTTGATACCTATAGGAGTCATTACCTTAAATATGAATATGATGCCTCCATGGGACCTCCATACTGCCATCAACAATCCCAGTGAACAAACATTAAGACCATTGGCCATTTTTTGGCTAATATTGTCACGTGACACAACAACTCTCATGTTTAACATTTGACTGCAAGTGGCGGAGCCCGAGATAATCAATGCGCTCAATTAAGGTAGAAGCTGTAAAGATAAACAATGTCAAAGTGACACTGGTGCTCAAATATAATTCTAAAGCTGTAAAAAACAAGCATTTGTGATGCGTGTGGGAGTCATTACCCTAAGTATGAATGCGACGTCTCCACAAGACCTCCGTACTTCCATGGAAAATCCCAATGAGTGAAGGCCAAGACCACTAGCAATTTTAACCTAGCGTATTCAAGGGACCGAGTGCCCTGAGTGGAATACAAATAAGTGAAAGACCCAGGAAAATGTGAAAAAAGTGTATGTAAACAAAACAAACAATACAATGTTGGATATCCCCTGACTGTTAATACAATGATTGCAAACCAATGATTGCAAACAATATCATGGAACATGCAATGAATGATTTGAAAAAAGTACAATGTATATCAATACACTTGCTATAGCATAACAGAAATAATACAAAGAATGAAAGGCATGAAAGCATTTTGTCACATATATGTCCATGTCATGAAATACAAGAAATTGACAGCAACACTGGTCTATGAAATGCTGATAAGCAAAAATGCACATTAGTGCTACAGAGGTGCATTATCTTTAAGTGTCCATCCACAAAGTAAAGTTCCTATGTGGGGCGTGGTCTTGGTGCCAACCAAGATGGTGGCGCCAGGCTATACTCCGATAGACGCGGGAGCCTTCAACATTCCTGAGACCGATCTGACGCTCACACAGCGGAGGAGACTGAAAAGAAAAGAAAGGTCTTATTGGTAAAGTAGTGGCAATACACTGGAAGGTCACAACTTATAGAAGTCAATAGACTTTATCCCCAGAATGAGTGACTTGGCTACAGGATGTATATGGAACCTCTCACCCCCTGAGGCATTTCTGCGTGCAGGTTGTGTACCAGTTTTAAAATGGGAAGAGTGGAGAGACTATTTCCTAAACTACATTTCCACAATTGAAGAAGATGCAGAGTTGAAGCCCGAAAAAAAGTACAAGATGTTAATGCATAACTTAGGTGCAGGAGGAATAAAAGTGTATAATTCCATAAACAAAAAAACTAGGGGCGGAGAAGATGGTGACATGTTCTCCAACGCAATTGAAGACCTGAACGCATACTATAAGCCTACAGTTTGTGTTGGAGTAGACAGATACAAATTTTTCCATAGGAAACAAGGGAAGGAGGAAACAATAGATGACTACGTATCTGCCCTTAAGGATCTAGCGATTAACTGTCGTTTTGGAGGACTACACGATGAACTAATAAGGGATCAAATAGTGATGCAAGGCTCAAACGAGAACATTCAAGACAATCTTTGGGCAAAGGGGGAGTACCCACTGCAGAACATAATTGATATAGCGAGGAAAGCGGAACTTACTGGACGATGTGCCAAAGCTGTGTTAAAAGATGAAGAAATAAAGAAAGAATCTGGACAAGTCAGCAGGGTTTCCGATCAAAAAAGTTGGAAAGTCAGCAAGCAAACGGTAAGAAAGGAAGACAATGTACAACCAGAAAGAAGACAAGATAAACGGGGTAAGGGATATTGTTACCGATGCCTGAGCACTGCACACATGGCTTATGATTTCAGATGTCCCGCCCGTGAAGCTAGGTGCACATTCTGTGGCCTGATTGGTCATTTCAACAAGGCGTGTAATAGGAAAAAACAGCAACATGTAAAAGCTGTGGTCGACGAAGGTGATGAGTTGGACGATGACACGGATGAAGACATCAACATGTACATCCTCAACATAGACGATGAACAAGAAGAAGAAATGGAAACAAGAAAAGGAGCAAGGACAAGAAAACCGATGTGTACCATGACGATTGGTGGGGTGGAAATAAACGTAGCTGCGGATTCAGGCTCACCTTACACCATCGTGAATGAAAAGGTGTGGAAAGCAAAGTTCAAGGATGTGATAGGTGAGAGACTAAATAAACCGGACATATTTATCAAATCATTTGAAGAAAAACCTATTGAAATAATAGGGTACAGGACTCTCAGGTTCATATTCAAGAGAAGAGAGGCCCAATGTAAACTCTATGTATCGAAGGTAGGACCATCTGTACTTGGATGGATGGACCAAGGAAGTCTAGGAATAAAGCTGGATCCCAACAGCCGTGAACCAGTGCTCAGTATGACAGACGCAGACGACAACGTAGGATCTCAAAGTAGAATACCTATCAGGACCGACAATGACACTAAAGGAAAAGGAATGGTTGAGTCACGCATGTCTAATGTAAGAGAGTCTTCCAGCAAGACAGCAAGGGGTGAACGGATGGAGGAACAAATGGAGAACAAAGACATAGGAATACCATCCATGCCTTGGGAGATGATTGGCATCGACGTGATTGGACCGGTGTCTGATGGAAATGATTTACAATATATAATGGTAATAATTGATCACTACACGAAATGGCCAGAAGTAAGGGTAAATAAAAAAGCTGATTCCCAGCACGTAGTCCAATTCTTGGAAGATACATTTACGCGTGAGGGTTTACAAAAAAATTAGTAAGTGGTAACAGGGTACAATTCACCTTAGGCATTTTCAAGGGATACATGAAGAAGCGCCATATCGAACATATAAAAACGTCAAGACACAATTCAACGGCCAACGGAGCCGTAGAGGAGTTTAACAGGGTACTTGAAGGTAACATTCTGATATCCACGTCAGACCAACAGGAGTGGAAGAGAGAAATATTTAAAACAGCGTGGGCTTACAGGATAACGCCGTACAAGTCCACTGGCACCAGCCCATTTGAACTCATGCGTGGACGGACTCCACTTGCAAAGGACAATGTGGGTTGGGTTGAGGCTGCCCGCAGAGTACACTGGCCTTCAGCGGTGGCGAAAGAAAGACTAGCTCAAGCACAATCTAGGGGCAAGAGGCATGACAACAAGGAACCCGGGTGCAGGGTAGTGGAAACCAAAGCAGGAGATGTGGCGAGGGCAAGAAGAAGCAGACATGTCGACATGGGTCAAGAGAGATACACCAAGCCTCTTCCCGTTCGCAAGGAGTACTGCAATTTTGCACGCCAGAGTGGTGGTAAAGCCTGGCGTTTCTCAGCATTGACAACTCGCGAATATCCCGCAAACGACACAGTGGGCAGCACACTGTTGAAAACCACTCCAGAGAAATCCGGAATGAGGAAGGGTAGTACGGCAAGGCAGTACGTCCCTGACACTGAATCTGACATTGAACTTCCTGCAACCCTGGGGCGGAGTAGTGATGATGGTGAGCACAGAGGTACCCGACCAGAGGACTGTTTGGCCTCTTCACCCAGGCCTGCAGGCGTGAGGCGCAGCCTACCTGCCATCCCGGTCTGTGACCTGGCGCCATCGATGGACAGAACCAGGGCTGGTAGACTTTTGGGACCGCCAGCTAAACTTAAGGACTTTACATGTGGGTAGCGGAGCCCTATGCTTCCTTCCTGTTCTTGTGGTTCTGGTTCTCCCCAAGGAAGGGGGATGTGTTGTGTTCATTATACTTGTGTCCCTCCCGGGACACCTTACCCTGCGTGCGCGTTAGTGTCCCTGTGAGGACACCGTAACAGCAGTGAGGTCACCAGCTGATAACTGTCAGATCTGACAGTTACCAGCTGATCGCCGAGCTGACTGCAGCTGCGCTCCACGTTAAGGAGCATGCGTGTTGGCCTACTAATAAATAAGTTAAGAACGTACATCTTGTCGTGTTATTCTTAACAGAGACAACCATGTTTCCTCCTGAAGAACCGGTGAGTCAGGCTCACTTTACTTCTTTTTTTTGTGTGCAGCCAGCCCCAGAGGATTCTGCCTCAGAGTGAGAGGTCACACTAACCATTTTGAAAAGCGGCCAGCATGTGTCCCCTCAGAACACTGTTGCGCTGCGTTAATAGTTTTCTCAGTTCAATTAACTAAAACACTGCATTCAGGAACACCTTTTAGCTGGGCCCCTTCTGCTATGAGACTTTTTAAGGCTATTTCTGTTTCCTCAATAAGTGGCATGCACTTTTACTGTTTCTCACCATACATCATCATGTTGCCTCAACACAGCACTTCCCTTTATTTTCCTCAACTGGTCTCTGGACTATATTATCGACTGCCAATCTCTAAAGTGACCTTCTCCCAAATGCTCTATACTCATTTTCATTTTGTATACTCATGATTAATTCAGTAATAGTGCCCATACTTGAGGTTTTCAATTCATAACAAGCACCTCAAATGTATTCCTAATCAAATCTTTGACTCGGACGCTTGTAGAGAGCCAGTAGTTTGCTGGAATTCACCCCTTTTTCTTTGGCCTCTTTATTGTATAAGGGGAAAATAAGAAACCTTGAACTTTCTGGTACTTCCAGCAACATTATTTTGTCAGACGCAGATTCTAATCACAACGATATGGATGACGCTACTTCTCAGAAGTCTGAGGGCCATATTATCAAGAACGGTGCAAAAATTACAGCGGCAACTGCCGCTAAAGCAGAGATAAGGGGCTTGATAATATGCCCTAGAGAATTCCAATAGCAGCCCAGGTTTGATGTCCTTCACACCAAAAGCAGATGGGATGAAACAAAAGACCGAAACGATCCTCCATCTCAAGTGAAATCTAGAACGGCTTCTGTGGATGTGATTCTTGAAGAAATTTGTGCATTGAAACCCTTCATGGAAGAGACTACCAAAACGTTGCAACATTTAAATGATAAATGGTTTTCTTTAGAATCACGTGTTTCTATGGTAGAACAAAAAACAGAACGTATTCAGCTTACGACTACGTATTTCTCATCTGGAGTCAGAAATCTCTCTTCTCAAATAACATACAGAGGCTCTAGAAAATTAAAATGTTAGAAATAACCTGCACATGACTCAAAGTACTTTAAAAGAGTGAGGTTTAAGACTGCGAAAGATATAATCAGTATATGGAGGATATTAATGATCCAGAATAAAGTATCATTTTACCATTCTCTTTTAAGTCTTTGTAACAATCCGGGCTTACCAAGTATCTTTAATGATTTAGGATGTAAGATATGGGCAAAACAAGGCATAATGAAATTGGGTGACTTATACGGCTCATCACGCTTTTTGGAGTTTGATACACTAAGGTTATTATTCAAATCACCAGAACACACTTATTTTAAGTATATACAAATACGCGATTTCCTTATAGGGAAACAAAAACTTAAAGAGATTGTGGACTCAGATTTTTGGCAATGTATGTATAAAGGAATGGGGGATAAGAAAGCCACCATCAGCGAAGGATACAGATGCTTTACTGAAAACAAATCAGATGAATGCCCCAAAATAGCACAGAAATGGGCTTTACGGTTTCCTACCGGTATTACTTCGAATGAAATCTCCTCCTTCCTATACAAAATTGACACGTTAGTCCACTCCTCAAGCTTAAAACTACAAGCATACAAAACAATATGCCAACTTTATCATACCCCCTTACAAATAATTAAATGGGCCTCTAATAATGCTCTTAGTGATCGCACTAAGTGCCCAAAGTGCCACCTCCAAGCTGCTGACTTAGAACATATGTTGGTCCTCTGTCCAGTTCTTGCTCCGTTTTGGGACAGCTTAGAAAGAATTCTGAGATTGAAACAAATAATTGATGCACCATTAACATCTGAAATGATCCTCTTAGGTCTTCAGCCTACTCCATCTCCATTTCAAAACTTAATTTTTATTCTGTTAGCATGCGCAAGGCTGGTTTTAGCTAGAGCTTGGATTGCGGATCACTCGCCTCATGTAAATCAATGGTGGTGCTTGGTCAAAGAGATACATCATATGGAGTTATCTTTAGCTAGGAAAAGAGGTGTTAAAGCAATGACTAAAATAGAGAGAATCTGGGGATGCATGTTTCCTACTTGTGAACTGAACTAATGTGATTTGAAGCCCTGTTTAATCTTAATTTTGATTTTACTTTTTATTTGTGCCAATTTCTCTTATTTATCTTATTTTCTGCTTCTTGTAATATCAGCGTAGATGCTGGATGTATTGTAAAATGAAATACTGTTTTTTGTTTGTGTTAAAATTTGCTTGTGACACCCATAAAATAAAAATGTTTAAAAAAAAAAAAAAGGAATAACCTGCACATATATGGACATCCTAAGGATTCTGATCTGACCATCTACTTTCAGTCTTTTATGTCAAAACTTCTTGATATGTCTACTACCACACCACCTCTCTCAAAATACAAAGGGCACATAGGCTTGATCTCAAAGTTGCCACAAAAGTACGAGGAGTCTTACTATTCTTCCTGCAATATACAGCCTTGTTAGTTGTTATGACGGATGTCAAAGCCAAAAGATTAATTTTGGTCACAGATCGTTTTTCTCTCAAGATGTGGCCAAAGTTACTGCAGATTGCCGGAAACAATTCCTGGATATGCGTCCTAAGTTGAGAGCTAAACTTGGTTAAATTCATCTATGCCTGTTTAAAGTGAGATACAAGGAAAAAACAACCACTTATGAGGAGCCTGCTACACTTAAGAGATTTCTCAAGCAACAAGGAGCTGAAGATAAAGACGCTTCAAAGATTACTTAAATGTTATTGTCTCTCTTGTCTGTTTTCTTTTTAATAATATTTAAATAATAGTTGCTGTTGTGTTTAATTGCTATGATGTTTTTTCTCTCGCTTGATCAAACTATAATTCAGTAATGTCTCTTTTTTAATGATCATGCATATGTCTACACGTCTCATTACTGACAGAATGCAGAACAATGTCATACATTCACCCCAGTACAGAGATCTGGGCCTAAATCAATAGTTTCTTTGCTCACCATGCCATTCCAGTTTGAACCCAGCCATATGCAAATCAGTCTTGGCCCTGTGCCCCATGGGAACAGTCCAGCCCGAACTGCCAAGCCAGGTCCTCCCTGGGCTGAAAACAAGCATCCTAGAACCGGTTTTGGGCGTTCAGCCCTCATCAGCCAGTATAGCTTGATTCCAGTGGCATGGAGAGCACGGGACTCACGTCTGAGCATACCCGTCCCACTCGGGTTGACAACTGCAAAAACAACAGTTGATGGACAGAATGCAAAACAATGTCATACATTCACCCCAGTACAGAGATCTGGGCCTAAATCCATCGTTTTTCTGCTCACCATGCCATTCTGGTTTGAACCCTGACATGTGCAAATCAGTCTTGGCCCTGTGCCCCATGGGAACAGTCCAAACCGAACTGCCTAGCCAGGTCCTCCATGGGCTAGAAATAAGCATCCTAGGACCGGTTTCGGGCTTTCAGCCCTCATCAGCCAGTATAGCTTGATTCCAGTGGCATGGAGAGCACGGGACTCACGTCTGAGTATACCCATCCCACTAGGGGTGACAGATGCAAAAACAACAGTTGATGGACGGAATGCAGAAAAATGTCATACATTCACCCCAGAACAGAGATCTGGGCCTAAATTCATCGTTTTTTTGCTCACCATCCCATTCCAGTTTGAACCCAGCCATATGCAAATCAGTCTTGGCCCTGTGCCCCATGGAAACAGTCCAGCCCGAACTGCCAAGGCAGGTCCTCCCTGGGCTGGAAACAAGCATCCTAGGACAGGTTTTGGGCTTTCAGCCCTTATCAGCCGGGATAGCTTGATTCCGGTGGCATGGAGAGCACGGGAGTCACGTCTGAGCATACCCGTCCCACTCGGGGTGAGAAAAGCAAAAACAACAGTTGATGGACAGAATGCAGAACAATGTCATACATTCACCCCAGTACAGAGATCTGGGCCTAAATCCATCATTTTTTTGCTCATCATGCCATTCCAGTTTGAACCCAGCCATGTGCAAATCAGTCTTGGCCATGTGCCCCATGGGAACAGTCCTGCCCAAACTGCCAAGTCACGTCATCCCTGAACTGGAAAAAAGCATCCTAGGACCGGTTTTGGGCTTTCAGCCCTCATCAGCCATGATAGCTTGATTCTAGTAGCATGCAGATCACGGGACTCACGTCTGAGCATACTCGTCCCACTTGGGGTGACGCATGCCAAAACAACAGTTGATGGACAGAATGCAGAACAATGTCATACATTCACCCCAGTACAGAGATATGGGCCTAAATCCATTTTTTTTTTGCTCACCATGCCATTCCAGTTTGAATCCAGCCATGTGCAAATCAGCCTTGGCCCTGTGCCCCATGGGAACAGTCCTGCCCAAACTGCCAAGTCAGGTCCTCCCTGGGCTGGAAACAAGCATCCTAGGACTGGTTTCAGGCTTTCAGCCCTCATCAGCCAGGATAGCTTGATTCCATTGGCATGGAGAGCACGGGACTCATGTCTGAGCATACTCGTCCCACTCGGGTGACAAATTCCAAAACAACAGTTTTTTTATTTTTGTTTTTATTTTATTTTTAGAATTTTTTAATACAAGTTACAACCAGTAAAGCAAGTCTTCAAACCCCCCCCTCCCACCTCCCCTCCTCGGGTCAGAAGTACAGCACAATATCGAACACTTATCCACAATCTTTGCATGAAGTTACACAGCCATTTAGCCAACAACCCTGTAAGTAGGGCAGGCGGCGGTTAAAGGGCACTGAAGTATTGACATGCTCAAAAATCAGAATGCAGAGTGACAGCGTCCGCCTTTCCCATCTCCCAAACTCCAGTAACTGAAATGAGTCTCTAATGTCATTGCACTACTTGTACTACGCATTCCCCCCTTGGGACTCCCGCGGCTCCGCCTCCAGGTCTGTATCTGCGCAAACTGTTAGATATGTTTAGTAAAGCCCCCAAAAATTCTTTGGTCTGCTGGTGGGGGGGTAGTAGTTCGCTGTATATCTCAGATTGCGTACAAGAATATAGCATTTCGAGTGCCCACCTTTTAGTAGTCAGCTTCTGGCCCCTCATCCAGCAACATGCTATAACTCGGCGCGCCAGTAGGAGCCCCGTGTCTGCTAATCTGCGAAGCGCTTTTGGCAATTTCTTAGTGTACCCTATCAAGGCCATCGCAGGGTCCGGGGGGATAGTGACCTTTGTGATGGTGCTAAGGTGCTAAGTTCTGCAAAAACCCAAAAGTCATTGATGCTCGGGCAGGCCCATGCTAGGTGGAGAAAATCAGCGTCCGGGGCTCGACACCTGTCTCACTCCGCTGTGGTTCTGAGACCATACCTGTGGAGCCTGGACGGGGTGTAGTATATCCTGTTGAGAAATTTGAAGTGGACCAGCTTGTGCCGTCCATTCAAAGAGATGCTCCTAGTGTTGGTGCAACAGTATTTCCAAATGTCATCGCTCAGCGTCATTTGTAAGTCTACTTACCAGGCTAATCTTGATTTAGTGTACGTGTTTTCCCTGTGTGATAACGCCAAGGTGTAGAGGTGACTAAGTAATTTTTGTGAGGTTGTGGCCTTCGTGATATATGTTAGTTCCTTCACTTCTAGAGGCTCTGCCATGTCTCCCCCCAGGAGTTCTGAGCAAGCATGCCGCACTCTGAAGAAGTGGAATCTCGTCAGCAGGGATGGGTCCTCCTGGTCCATCCGTGCTTGTTCCCAAGTTTTTACCTCACCATCACTAAATAAATCGCCTGCAGTCTCAATCCCTAGTTTCCGCATAGCTTCCAATACCCCCTTTCGCGCAGTGGGGGCAGCCAGCGCACCCAATCAATAGGCATGCTAGGGGTGTATAGCAGCGCACCGTTCTGCCTCTGCAGGAGGCTATTCCACGCATGTGTCGTGGCTGCAATTAAATCAAGGATTCCCGTGTGGCGATCGGCAGGTTCAAATATCATGTGTGGGAGGGAGAGCGGAAGAGCAAACAATGTCTCCATCTTCACGTGGGGGATGTCTCTGTGTCCGTGTACCCATGTGTGAAGGTGTGCCGCCTGTGCCACTCTGTAGTATAATTCTAGGTCCGGAGCTCCCAGTCCCCCCATGCTGTATGGTAGTGTAAGGAGCGACCACTTCGCCCGTGGTTGTCCGCCCGCCCAAGCCAACCTAGTCAGTTCCTGTTGCAGTCTTCGAAAGAACGTTTTGGGGAGCACCATCAGGATGGTTGAGAATAAGAAAAGGAATCTGGGGAGCACCACCATCTTCATGATAGCTATCTGCCCAATTAGGGAGAGTGGGAGTTTGCACCATGCAGTCACGTCGTCTTCCAGTCTACTAAAGGCAGTGCTATAGTTTGCTCTAAAGAGGGTCTCGTAATCTGTGTGAAGGTGGATCTCAAGGTATCTGATCGCGTCAGTAGACCAGGTGAGCGGGTATTCCATGGTCATGGGTAGTGTCACTAGGGTCAGAGGAAAAGCTAACGATTTCGACAAGTTGACTCGAAGACCTGACAGTGCCCCAAAACATACCACCTCCCTTAATACTGACGACAAGTTGTTTTCTGGGTCTCTAACATATAGCAGGGTATCATCTGCATACATTGAGACCACAATCTTATAGTTAGGGAAGCAGATGCCTTCGTTGCCATGGTATTCCCAGAGGGCACAAGCTAAAGGCTCTGCTACTAATGCGTATAGCAGGGGAGAGAGCGGGCACCCCTGTTGAGTGCCTCTGGTGATAGGGAATGTGTCTGTTACTAAGTCATTGATTCGTAGTCTGGTGCGTGGTCTGTGATACAATGCACCTATCATTTGTAAGAAAGGTTGGCCGAGTCCCTGGCGCTACAGCACCTGTCTCATGAAAGGCCACTCCACAGAGTCAAACGCCTTCTCCATGTTGAGGAATACTGCTAACGCAGGTCTGTCCTGTTGTGTGTGTTGCATTGTGTCTAATACAGTGCGGATGTTGTATGTCAGGTTCCTGCTTGGGATGAAGCCTGCCTGCTCCGGGGCCACCAGCAGGGGGGCCAGTAAGGCTAGTCTATTTGCCAGAACCTTAGCGTATAGCTTCGCATCCACATTGAGTAGGGACAGGGGGCGGTACGAGCTACATACATCACTCGGTTTCCCAGGTTTCAGGATAGTAACTAGCAGCGCCTCTCTCATTGTGTCTGGCATTTTGCCCTCCGTACAGATTTCATCAAACAGAGTCGACAGATGCGGGATCAGTTGCTCTGCAAAGGCTTTAAAAAAGCCAGACGTGAGACCGTCCGCTCCAGGCGCACTGCCTGACTTCATGCTCATTAGAGCCTCAGAGATTTCGTCCTTTTCTATCGGTTGCATGAGAAACTCCCTATCCGAGTTAGGCAAACAGGGGAGATCTATATGCCCCAAGTAATCCTCAATGTCCTCGTACATATCCTCTCCCTGAGCTGTGTAGAGAGTAGTATAGTAAGTTTTAAATGCCTGCACTATATCTACTGGATCAGTCAAGGAGTCCCCCATGGTCGATTTAATCTCAGTGATTATCTGTCGTTTCCTCCCTCCTCCGATTATCCTGGCCAAGAGAGAGCCTGGTCTATCTCGTTCACCATACATTCTAGCAGTGCCATGTTTTCCCATGTGTTTGACTTCTCTGTCAGCTTCGTCGTGATATTCCTCAAGCAAGATTTTAATTTAGTCTCTCAAGTCGCAGTCTGCACTGTCTCTCTGCCTTTTTTCCAGGGCACCCAGCTGTTTCTCAAGAGCCACCAGTCGTGCGCGGATAGTCTTCAGTACTCCTGTGTGTTTGCAAATCGCCACCCCCCGAATGTAAACTTTAAATGCCTCCCAGACAGTCTGGAAGCTATCCACTGAGCCTATATTGGTCTCAAAAAACAGATTTATGGCTGCAGCCAGCTCACCCCTAAATATCGGGTCGAATAACGAATACGGGGGGAACCTCCACGTGAAAGGCGGGATAGAAGAGTTTTGGTTCACTATCTCCAGGAGCACAGGGGAGTGGTCTGAATGCGTTCTGGGAAGGACCTCACAACTCGTAATCATGTTCGATCTGAACTCTGGGATCAGCCAATAGTCAATTCTGGTGTGAATATTATTGTAGGCGGAGTAGTGTGTGTAGCCCCCCAGAGTTGGATTGAGGGAACGCCAGACGTCCCTAAGACCTAATCACGTCATGACCCCCTGTAGTTCCATCGCCGCAACAGCCAGTTTACGATGCGGGCCAGCAGATCTATCCAGCGGGGGTCCAGTGTAAGGTTCATGTCTCCCCCCCACCAAAGGTCATCAGGGTTGTAGTGCCTAAGTTTACTCGCCAGCCCCTTGTAAAAGTCGGGGGAGTCAAAGATGGGACCATTTGTATTAACAGCCACGAAAGACATTCCCCGACCAGAGCATCTAGATATTACATATCGTCCCTCCGGGTCAGTCTCAAGTGTTTGTTGTGTGAGTTTGGATCTAGGATTCACCCATGTCATCACCCCTCTGGCATGTGTGGTGAATCCAGCGGGCGCCACATTACCCTCCAGTCCCCTGTGGTGTAAGATTCTGCTGTCCATATGTAGGTGCGTCTCCTGGAGCAAGGCCAGATCTATATTGTGTCTCTGCAAATAGCTCAGCACCTTACGCACTTTTCTGTGATCATTGAGGCCGCGCACATTCCATGTGAGCGCCCTAATTTTTCAGCGCGTGCGTTGTTCATATCAGTCACCATTGCTCCAGATGTTTCACGCATTCACTCACTAAGTTCATGTTGTCCGTGCATTCTCTTTGTGTATCGTCTTTGTGCCCAGTATGTGCTACATCATGTTTCATGCTGTGTGTGCAAAGTAGCGCAGAAGGTAGAGTGTTAACTTTAGCGCCGTCAACAACAGCCTAAACTCCCCCCGTCAGAAGTACCCCCTCTCCCCCTCCCACAGTAGACCATCCCCAACTTGGCCCAGCCTGAAATTGCCCCCCCCCCTTCAAAACTCCCCAATTGTCCCTTACAGATCCCAATCAGAACCTGTTGTGCTGATAGCACTGGGGCAGAGGTCGCCAGAATTAGAACAGGTAACAATTGCAATCAAACAGTTTTTACAATCCGGCACCCCGCCTCATCACCCAGTATATGTTTTTTAACGGCAGTCCAAATCCATGTGTCTGTGTATGCAAGCTAGCGTCCTCTGCTGGGACATTAAAGTCTACCTCTAGATGGCTAGCAAGCTCCAAAACTGCCAGCCTACATCAGGGGCGTTTGCCCAGGGCCCCAAAGCCAGCCTAATTAAAGGGCAAGTAATCAAAAAGTATAACTGTGCCAATGAGCAGTCTCACCGTATCACGAAGTCTCAGGTTTCTCACAGGTAGCCCACAGTCCTCTCCATCGACACCATCTGCAAGACCTGGGAATCAAATGTTCAAGGCCCATCACCAACTTCATCTCTCCGGCTTGTCGCTGGTCTTAATTGCTCGGGATGATTCAGGGGACGGAGTGCGGTCATTCTTGCTCTTCCAAGCCACTTGTAGGGTCCTGTTCGTCCGGTTGTCCCCTATGGCTGTTCCGTTGTTCCTTGGACCAAGTCTTAAGCGCCTTTTGAAGGTCTTTCGGGTTGGTGAAGAAGTGGGAGTGCCCTCGTCGGTTTATTCTCAGCTTCGCTGGGTACAGCATGGCGTAGTCCAAGCTAAGATCCCGGAGCTGTTGCTTATACGGAGCAAAGTGACCATGCTCTTCTTGCACCTTAGCTGTAAAATCTGCGTATAAGGAGATGTTTGTGCCCTCGAACTGTAGTTGACCCTTCTCCCTGGCCACTCGTAACGCTGAGTCTCTGTCTCTATAGTTCAGAGGTTTGGCTATGATAGGCTTCGGGGGGCCCCCGGGCGCGGCCTAGGACCCAACGTACGGTGCGCTCTCTCCACTATACACATGGGAGAGAAGACGCCATCGCCCAGCAAGGTGGTCAGAAGTTTCTCCACAAAGAGCTCCATCTTGCACGTTTGGGTCGTCTCCGGGACCCCCGTGATGCGTATGTTGGATCTCCTGGAACGGGCTTCCAAATCCTCCGATTTGTCCTGAATCACCTGCAGAATCTTGGCCATAGGCTGGCGGTCTTTATCTAGTTCCATTTGCCCCTCCTCCACTTCAGTTATCCGTCTTTCAGACATATCTAGACGTTCCGCATGTTTGTCGACCCTTTCAGACATCCTGTCCATACGGTAAGTGAGTGCATCGATCTTCGTCCCTATGGATGCCATGCTGTCCTGCAGGCCCTTCTCCATGTTATCTAGCAACTCCTTGATATCGGTGTATATTGAGTTGTCCTGGGTTTCGGATGGCTGCCCGTTTTCAGGCTCCCGTGCGTCCGAGGCCTTCGTGCGCCGCTGTTCAAATGGAAGTTTGGACTGCGTCTTGTCTCCTTTCCCCATCGTGCAGCGATGCTTCTCTGCAACTCCGCTACGTGTAGAACAGCTGGGGGGGGGAGGTCTCGGCGACAGTCGTGTCGCTGCTGTTAACAAGGCACCCGGTCTCCCCGGGCCGTCCCCCAGCGCAGTAGCCACACTTGTCTAGCAGGCGGGGTCCGGACGCCCAGACCGACACAGAGGGGGTGCCACTAGGCAGGTCATGGCAGCGAGTATCGTGTCCCCCGCAGAAGGCCGCGTAGGGCCTGGTATATCACCGCAACTGACCCCAGGTGAGTAATCCTCACAATCCTTGGGCTGTCTCCTGGTTTGTGGAGGCAAAGGAGGCCGGTATTAATCCTCGTGTTGCATTGCTGTGCGACGCACCGGGCCCAGACCCAAAGTGGGTCCGCCACAGAAGTCACGATATGGCGCCCCTGGCTCCACCGCACTCACCGCTCGAGGGGACACCCAATGCCCAGTGTGTAAAGCGGCTCTACTGTCTGTGGGGGGATCTGCCACTCACCGCTGTCTCCACTTACGATCCGGTTCGTAGCCTTGAAGCCCGCGATCCTGTTCACGGCAGTCACTGGTCAAATGGTGCAGCGTACGCCGCACGTCACGTGACGCAATCCGGAGGCAGCACCACGCCAGGCCGCGGCTCCGAAGCCTACACCCCCGAGGTGTCGGGTCGCTGTTCCCCTTCAAGGATTGTCGGACTTCTCCCGCTCTGGGCACTGAGTGTGCCGTCGATGCTCAGGCAGTCGACAGGCGCCGTTATTGTAGAATAATTGAAGGATTTATAGGGTGATTTGACGGAGCTCAGCGCTCGAGCGTCTGCCATCGACGCTAGCAAGCTCCGCCCCCCCTAAAATAACAGTTGATGGACAGAATACAGAACAATGTCATACATTCACCCCAGTACAGAGATCTGGGTCTAAATCATCCATTGTTTTTTTGCTCACCATGCCATTCCAGTTTGAACCCAGCCATGTGCAAATCAGGCTTGGCCCTGTGCCCCATGGGAACAGTCCAGCCCAAACTGCCAAGTCAAGTCCTCCCTGGGATGGAAACAAGCATCCTAGGACCGGTTTCGGGCTTTCAGCCCTCATCAGCCATGATAGCTTGATTCTAGTGGCATGGAGAGCACAGGACTCACGTCTGAGCATACTCGTCCCACTCGGGGTGACAAATGCCAAAACAACAGTTGATGAACAGAATGTAGAACAATGTCATACATTCACCCCAGTACAGAGATCTGGGCTTAAATCCATTGTTTTTTTGCTCACCATGCCATTCCAGTTTGAACCCAGCCATGTCCAAATCAGTCTTGGCCTTGTGCCCCATGGGAACAGTCCAACCCTAACTGCCAAGCCAGGTCCTCCCTGGGATGGAAACATGCATCCTAGGACCGGTTTCGGGCTTTCAGCCTTCATCAGCCATGATAGCTTGATTCTAGTGGCATGGAGAGCACAGGACTCACGTCTGAGCATACTCGTCCCACTCGGGGTGACAAATGCCAAAACAACAGTTAATGGACAGAATGCAGAACAATGTCATACATTCACCCCAGTACAGAGATCTGGGCCTAAATCCATCGTCTTTTTGCTCACCATGACATTCCAGTTTGAATCTAGCCATATGCAAATCAGTCTTGGCCCTTTGTCCCATGGGAACAGTCCAGGCCGAACTGCCAAGCCAGGTCCTCCCTGGGCTGGAAATAAGCATCCTAGGACCGGTTTGGGCTTTCAGCCCTCATCAGCCAGGATAACTTGATTCCAGTGTCATTCAGAGCAGGGGACTCACGTCTGAGCATACCCGTCCCACTCTGGGTGACAAATGCCAAAACAACAGTTGATGGACAGAAGGCAGAACAATGTCATACATTCACCCCAGTACAGAGATCTGGACTTAAATCCATTGTTTTTTTGCTCACCATGCCATTCCAGTTTGAACTCAGCCATGTGCAAATCAGTCTTGGCCCTATGCCCCATGGGAACAGTCCAGCCCGAACTGCCAAGTCAGGTCCTCTCTGGTCTGGAAACAAGCATTCTAGGACCAGTTTCAGGCTTTCAGCCCTCATCAGCCAGGATAGCTTGATTCTAGTGGCATGGAGAGCACGGGACTCACGTCTGAGCATACCCGTCCCACTCGGGGTGACAAATGCCAAAACAACAGTTGATGGACAGAATGCAGAACAATGTCATACATTCACCCCAGTACATAGATCTGGGCCTAAATTCATCGTCTTTTTGCTCACCATGCCATTCCAGTTTGAACCTAGCCATATGCAAATCAGTCTTGGCCCTGTGTCCCATGGGAACAGTGTAGCCCGAACTGCCAAGCCAGGTCCTTCCTGGGCTGGAAACAATCATCCTAGGACTGGTTTGAACTTTCAGCCCTCATCAGCCAGGATAGCTTGATTCCAGTGGCATGGAGAGCAGGGGTCTCAAGTCTGAGCATTCCTGTCCCACTCGGGGTGACAAATGCCAAAACAACAGTTGATGGACAGAATGCAGAACAATGTCATACATTCACCCCAGTACAGAGATCTAGGCCTAAATCCATTGTTTTTTTGCTCACCATGCCATTCCAGTTTGAACCTAGCCATATGCAAATCAATCTTGCCCATGTGTCTCATGGGAACATTCCAGCCCGAACTGCCAAGCCAGGTCCTCCCTGGGCTGGAAACAAGCATCCTCGGACCGGTTTGAGCTTTCAGCCCTCATCAGCCTGGATAGCTTGATTCCACTGGCATGGAGAGCAGGGGACTCACGTCTAGGCATACCTGTCCCCCTCGGGGTGACCAATGCCAAAACAACAGTTGATGGACAGAATGCAAAACAATGTCATACATTCACTCCAGTACAGAGATCTGGGCCTAAATCCATTGTTTTTTTGCTCACCATGCCATTCCAGTTTGAACCCAGCCATATGCAAATCAGTCTTGGCCCTGTGCCCCATGGGAACAGTCCAGCACGAACTGCCAAGTCAGGTCCTATAGGGGCTTGAAACAAGTATCCTAGGACCGGCTTTGGGCTTTCAGCCATGATAGTTCGATTCTAGTGGCATGGAGGGCACGGGACTCACGTCTGAGCATACTCGTCCCACTCGGGTGACAAATGCCAAAACAACAGTTAATGGACAGAATGCAAAACAATGTCATACATTCACCCCCCAATACAGAGATCTGGGCCTAAATCTATCGTTTTTTTGTTCACCATGCCATTCCAGTTTGAACCTAGCCATATTCAAATCAGTCTTGGCCCTGTGTCCCATGGGAACAGTCCAGCCTGAACTGCCAAGCCAGGTCCTCCCTGGGCTAGAAACAAGGGGCCTCATTTTTAAAAAATGACGCATCGCTGCGTGAAAGCAGCGATGCGGCACTTCTCAGTGCGCACTCCTTGCGACATTCCTGTTGCGTCATAGTTAATGTATGACGCATCATGTCGCAAGGAGTTACAGATACGTCGGTATTTCTAACGTATCTGTAAGCGCAAAAGTGACGCATTGCTGGAGTGTGTCACAAAAGTGACCCAACTCCAGCAATGCATCCTTTCACATGGGGCAAGCCCAATGTGAAAGGGCCTGCGTCAGTCTTACGCCTGCTGTGAGGCAGGCACAAGATTTTGACGCAACGGCGTCCTAAAAGTGATGCAGTGACATCTCATAGATGTCACTGCATCACTTCTACGACCCTTCCTTGCGTCAATACGCCCCCCTTGCATACATTATACCTGCCGCAGGTATAATGTGGCGCAGGGGTTTACAAAGTGACGCATCTACCTAGATGCGTCACTTTGTAAATATGGCGCAACAAGGCGTATTTTTTACTCCACTGGTGCGTCACAAAAAGTCACGCACCAGCGGCGTAAAAGTGACGGACCGCCTCATAAATGAGGCCAAAGCATCCTTGGACAGGTTTGAGCTTTCAGACCTCATCAGCCAGGATAGCTTGATTCCAGTGGCATGGAGAGCAGGGGACTTATGTCTAAGCATACCCGTCCCACTCGGGGTGACTAATGCCAAAACAACAGTTGATGGACAGAATGCAGAACAATGTCATATATTCACCCCAGTACAGAGATCTGGGCCTAAATCCATCGTCTTTTTGCTCACCATGCCATTCCAGTTTGAACCTAGCCATATGCAAATCAGTCTTGGCCCTGTGTCCCATGGAAACATTCCAGCCCGAACTGCAAAGCCAGGTCCTCCCTGGACTGGAAACAAGCATCCTAGGACTGGTTTGGGCTTTCAGCCCTCATCAGCCAGGATAACTTGATTCCATTGGCATGGAGAGCAAAGGACACACGTCTGAGCATACTCGTCCCACTCGGGGTGACAAATGCCAAAACAACAGTTGATGAACAGAATGTAGAACAATGTCATACATTCACCCCAGTACAGAGATCTGGGCTTAAATCCATTGTTTTTTTGCTCACCATGCCATTCCAGTTTGAACCCAGCCATGTCCAAATCAGTCTTGGCCTTGTGCCCCATGGGAACAGTCCAACCCTAACTGCCAAGCCAGGTCCTCCCTGGGCTGGAAACAAGCATCCTAGGACCGGTTTGAGCTTTCAGCCCTCATCAGCCAGGATAGCTTGATTCCAGTGGCATGGAGAGCACGGGACTCACGTCTGAGCATACCCGTCCCGCTCGGGGTGACAAATGCAAAAACAACAGTTGATGGACAGAATGCAGAACAATGTCATACATTCACCCCAGTATAGAGATCTGGGCCTAAATCCATAGTTTTTTTGCTCACCATGCCATTCCAGTTTGAACCCAGCCATATGCAAATCAGTCTTGGCCCTTAGCCCCATGGGAACAGTCCAGCCTGAACTGCTAAGCCAGGTCTTCTTTGGGCTGAAAACAAGCATCCTAGTACTGGTTTCAGGCTTTCAGCCCTGATCAGCCAGGATAGCTTGATTCCAGTGGCTTGGAGAGCACAGGACTCAGGTCTGAGCATACCCATCCCACTCGGGGTGACAAATGCAAAAACAAAAGTTGATGGACAGAATGCAGAACAATGTCATACAATTACCCCAGTACAGAGATCTGGGCCTAACTCCATTGTTTTTGTGCTCACCATGCCATTCCAGTTTGAACCCAGCCACGTGCAAATCAGTCTTGGCCCTGGGCCCAATGGGAACAGTCCAGCCCGAACTGCCAAGTCAAGTCCTCCCTGGGCTGGAACAAGCATCCTAGGACTGGTTTCGGGCTTTCAGCCCTCATCAGCCAGGATAGCTTGATTCCAGTGGCATAGAGAGCACGGGACTCAGGTCTGAGCATTCCCATCCCTCTCGGGGTGACAAATACCAAAACAACAGTTGATGGACAGAATGCAGAACAATGTCATACATTCACCCCATTACAGAGATCTGGGCCTAAATCCATCGTTTTTTTGCTCCCATGCCAATCCAGTTTGAACCCAGCCATATGCAAATCAGTCTTGGCCCTGTGCCCCATGGGAACAGTCCAGCCCAAACTGCCAAGCCAGGTCCTCCCTGGGCGGGAAACAAGCATCCTAGGACTGCTTTTTGGCTTTCAGCCCTGATCAGCCAGGATAGCTTGATTCCAGTGTTATGGAGAGCTTGGGACTCACGTCTGAGCATACCCGTCCCACTCGGGGTGACAAATGCAAAAACAACAAGAGCACGTTGTTTTTGGCACCCCTTCAACAATCTTTCTTTTCTGAACTAGAGGTTGCCAAGTTAAAAAGGTACTGGGTAGGTAATGGGGTTCCTCCCCTGCTCTTAGGAAGAAGAAGGGAGTACTGATTCTTTGCCACAAAAAGCTTCATGTTACAGTTGGTGACCAAACGCCTGATTCTGAAGGTCGATGGATAATTGTTAAACTTCTCATCAATAACATACCTTTATTTATTTTTAATGAATACAGTCCAGTTTCTGTTCATAATACTTTTTGTACCAACATTTCTGATACATTTCTTTTGTGTGATGATGATTATATTATATTTGGTAGTGCAAAACACTGTTGTAGTTCCTTTTTTGCGAGGATGCCAAGAAGCTATACTCGACAACAGGGTTATTGCTTATAGGCATGATGATGCCCTGGGAATTCCCATTTCATCCAGCGCAATAAACTGGAGGACTAACATTGGATATCGATGGGTAAGGATCAAGACTAGTCTGTCATTTAAGCCCTGATGAAGTTCGCCCTGTGGGAACGAAACGCGTTGGCTGAGCTGTATGTCATATTGAAATAAAGAAAAGATTAAGTTGAAATAAAGGTTTTGAAGCTATAACAGTGTTTTGGACTTCATTACCTGGTGCACCCCTGTTTGCTTCAACATTTCACGGATCTGGAAAACAGAGGCACCACACAATGGCAGGTGCTGGAGACTAAGTGCGCAGGACTAGATATGTGTGAAACTAGTGTGAGGTGCAGACCTATAAGTCTGCTGTTTGATTTTTTTGTATAGGAATATATTTGGTGGTGACTGTAATAAAATTTGTGATCCTATAGTGGATATACATTTAACCGTCAAGTTCCTGCATACTAAAATGCACTTACAATTCAAACCCGCTAGCCAGCCTAAATCATTAGTCAATATTTGGATGGTAGGTCACCCGTATTCCAGGAATACATTTTTTATTTGGCCCATACCAGTCACAATCCTGCATAGACTACATTTTTTCCAGTAAAGCATTGACCCAGCATATTCTTCTGTCTAATTAAGGTTCAATTTATATATCAGACCATGCTCCAGTATTCACAGACCTTGACCCTATACCCATTTCACCAGATGCAAGTAGATGGCTCATGCAGGTGGACAGCGCTTTAACAATTCCCTACTTTTAGAAAACTGAATTCACATTCAAATTTGGGTAGATCTGGAGAGGTGCACTCCCAAAAGTGTATTTTCCAATGAAAGAGACTGATCACTCCCTTTGTGTAAATCAATCCTTTATTTCAAATTCCATCAAAACACATGTAAATGTAAATGTAAATGTGTGTGTCTTGTAAAGCGCACTGCTACCCGGAGGCGTCCTGGCGCTATAGACCGCTGGGGAACCCGTCCTGGCTTTCCCTGTGAGATGTTCCCTCCTGGGTATCTCCAAGGTGAAACCAGGTATCCCCGGCGTTTGTGGGGGGCCGGTGTGGAGATGAGGCAAACTAATGCCCAGAGTTGCCGAGTGTGATCCCTGGTTAGAGTAGGCACTGAGGCGAGAATTATCGAGTCCGCTGACCCTGGTTCACGACCCTGCCGCGTCGGGGATTAAACCGTGGTCCCAGGCCGTCCTCTGCTTCCAGGTGTGCCGCCTCTAACCAGTGAGCCACACCACTCCACCACTCCACATGCGCTCCAGTGTTTCGTTCAATGGGTTGAACTTTGTCAGGGCTGAAAAATTATAACATGAATAACATGAATATACACATAAACAAACAGTGACACAAAATGTAAACAGTAACACATATCAAACTAGTGTTGAAACATAGAACACATCAGAAATTACACCAATTGCACTTTTGACACTTTGTTTACAACTTTTTTTTACAACACAGAGGGCCCGATTCACAGAACTAACTTAAGACAAAATCCTAAACTTACTACCATTTTGGTATTCACAGAAGGCTCTTACTCATTTTGGTATTCACAGAAGTTAGGCGTCCTAACTTTAGGACTCCTAAATGCCTTCTGTGAATACCGAAAGTCTTAAAGTTAGGATTTTTCTCAATGTAGTTGTAGTAAAGTTAAGACTCCTAACTTTAGGACTCCTAAATGCCTTCTGTGAATACCGAAAGTCTTAAAATTAGGATTTTTCTAAATTTATTAGTAGTAAAGTTAGGACTCCTAACTTTCGGACTCCTAAATACCTTCTGTGAATACCGAAAGTCTTAAAATTAAGATTTTTCTCAGCTTTACTACTACTAAACTGAGAAAAATCCTAATTTTAAGACTTTTGGTATTCACAGAAGGCATTTAGGAGTCCTAAAGTTAGGAGTCCTAACTTTACCACTAATAAATTGACAGAAATCCTAATTTTAAGACTTTCGATATTCACAGAAGGCATTTCGGAGTCCTAAAGTTAGGAGTCCTAACTTCTGTGAATACCAAAATGAGTAAGTGTCTACTGTGAGTACCAAAATGAGTAAGTGTCTTCTGTGAATACGAAAATGGTAGTAAGTTTAGGATTTTGTCTTAAGTTAGTACTGTGAATCGGGCCCAAAAAGAACACTATACAGGAAACCTTATAAAAAACACACAGAACAAACACTATAAAACACAATCTACACTGGACTAAATCGACATCACTTGACAAATCAGCTCTAACACCCAGTACCTAGCCAATATCTTTGTTTTGTACCTTTCATTGTTAAAGGGGTGTCAAGCTTGTTAGAGTCTGCATTAGACGTAGATTGCTTGCAATATGTGTTGCAAGGATCTAATCGGAAAATACCCATGTGAAAGTCCTGTGCAGCGATGCATTGTCACAATTTGAGTGTCTAAGTCCCAAGTGTGAGACAGGCAATTTAAAAATATCGAAACGATATGGGATGATATGCCGAATACGAAACTAATAAAATGGAACAAGAAAGTATCAAAAATGGACACAGAAGTAGAAAATAGAGATAAGTATGAAGGGACAGATGGGGCAAAGGGAGTAAGGGGAAGCTTAAAAATCACAATAAATCAAATTTCAAAAAGAGTGTGGGAGAGCCGGATCAATACTAAACTTTGGAACTGTAGCTTAAGCAAACAGACACATACCATGAACATATAATGGGAGCTATTGGAGATTCGAAGTCAAATGTTCCCCAATTTCAAAGTTGACGGTGATGTACAGGATATATCAATAATATATGATATCTGGGATGTCACGGCTCAATTGTTGACTCAAAGTCCTGCCTGGGCGTCCTTGATAAGGGCCCAGTTTGTGAACCTGAGTTAAATGAAAAAAGCCTACCATGACTGTGATAACACATCGAGACCACGTTACAAGATGCCAGTATTTTAAACACCCAGGAAATATGAACAAATAGTGAAATGATCACTGTTGTAAGTGTTTCATATATACATATAAATCGAGGTCATGAGCTATTCATCATAAGATTCAATAGAATTCAATTAAAGGGGCTTAGTGTGTAGCCAGGGCGATTCCAATAAATACGTTATCAACACCAACTCCGATTGTGCAGCTATGCTCAAGCATTATCCACATATTACACCCAATTGCGAAAAACATTCCCTGATAATGTCAATCTGGCTGCTGCATCAGTATGCAGTCTCAATGCACCGTGACAGGGGGCCGGGTGAGATGATACAAAAAATGCGGGACAAGAAAATGTGAAAAACTATAATATCGCCTCAGGGGCAAAAACAATATAAACTATGGAAACAAATAAATAAAAGACCCAAAAACATTAACTTGGAAAATACCGAGCCCCTCAAGTAGTAAGGGCATCAAAGAACTAGAGATGACCTCGGCTCCTTGGCATGCCCACACATATACCGGGACCTCTCTGTTGTGAAACCAAACTCACAACGGGAAAGACAGTAAGTAATAAGTCCGAGTAGTGCTTACCTAACGCAGACTGTCGGGAGGGCTCCGTCCTCGCTTCAAAGTTCGAAACAAGTGACCAATAGAATTGTTGTATAGCTTTTTAGGACCCAAGTGTAATTTTCCCGATTCATGCCCTTATATAGGTATAAAATATTGTATCCTAATATAGGCATAGAAATCACAACCATATTAAGACATAGCTCAAGTAGTCCTAATACGGCTTGGCTACTTCCACTAGTTCTGAAAATCTACAATGATTTTTAGGAAAAACCCGCCTTCAGCAGTCAGGGACTTCCCCCTGCATGCATATTAATTTATCCAAGAACTCATGGAGTTTTCAGAGAATCAAGTCTCTAATGACGTTATTATGTCCAATCTTACGTCAAGCACATCACCTTCAAGGTATAAATATGCCCACACTTGTCCAAGCAAACACACAGTGGTTTGGAGCAGTTCGACTATCTACTTGCCCAACGCGCCCTGCTGCTGCAAGTGCCGAAGGTAGCCGACCATCCAGCTGGCGCACTGAGAGACGCTGTACTTTCTCCAGCCGAGAAATCCAGCTCCAGTGTTTCCAGGCTACCGTTGCGGGTTGCTTGGAAATCGAGTCCTGAGAGAGAGATACAAGACCTCCTTCATTCTAAAACCAAGGTACGGAGCTGATTAGACGCTAAGAGAATTCTTGGAATAGATTCTTGGCAAAGAATACTAGAACTAGGCTACATCTTACTTACTTCTTCCTCTGTACTAGACCTAGCTTAGGTACACCGGGGTAGGCGTATTTGAGAAGCACCAGTTGAGTACTTGTAGTCATTATTTATTACTGTATGTATTTTATGCATCTTAGGTATTTTATGGCTTAGAAACCATATCATGCTTTTACAATATTATTTTATAATACTCTTCATACTGTACGCTTTGTACTTTACCACAAGTATTACGATTGCAGCAGCTCATTTCTTATGCTTGAGAAAGAAGACTGTTCAATAAAAACCTTTTATTGAAAACGCCTATCTCTCTATTTCTCTGCACCTCTGGTGAAACGTAGCATGCACGATTGACTGAGTGAAATAACTATCTATTGTTTCCGCGTCTCTAGAGATATATTTCTTACTCTTGGGAAACAAAGTTGTCATGTTTTAAGCGGTTGTCAGAAACAAATCACTTCTTGTTCATTAGAGAAAGTTTCTAGTGACCTATGAGCTAGCTGGCACACAAACACACAATTAAGTCTAGTATATTCGTTTGAGTCCTATGTCTAAACTACAGGATACACTATTCCAATGCGCAGAGCCTATTGGGAATATAGGAACTACACTACACTACACTAAACAAGTGACCAATAGAATGTGCCACTTATATCTAAGGGAAAAACCATGCAAAAGTGGAAAATGAATGGCGTGAAGAAAGACTCGCCGGGGCAAGGTGCCGGAGATCATGATATCTCCGCTTATCATCCTGCATGTGTTGCGTGTTGGAATGGAGGCTGGTACCGAGTGCCCTGCCACGTGTCTGGTTGTCATGGCAACCAATATAAACAATGTCAGGGAAGACAGACCAATAGTACCCATATCACAACAATGCATAAACCCATGGGTAAAAATAAATATAAACTCCTGCAATTAGAACAGATTGTTCGATAATGTCTACCAAGAATGCCCGAGGTAATAAAAAAGGAGATATCATTTTTTGTGCACCAGACATGAAATGATCGGATAATGAATGTCATGGAAGCAAAACAAGTTGTTGAAAAATGTCTACAGAGAATGCCTGAGGTGATAAAAATGGGGATATCATGTTTCATACGCCAAACAAGAAATGATCAGAATATGAAAGTCCGAAGGGCATGGCAATTGGAATTTTAAAATAAGTTATCTCAAAATTGGGTGACTGAGTGTCTGAAAGGTACTGCGTAAGTCGAGAAGGTTACTGAGAGCCCATGTTCCTAATAAAAATCATTACACATGGCTGTGTCCAAGTCCTGTAGGCCACAGATGTGATCAGTACTAAGTCCGGTGTTCAAGAAACACGCCTTAGTGGAAAAAAGCCTGCAGAGTGTGAACTGAATGAACACTATCCAAGTGCGGCCGGGGTGCACATTCCAATTTGTAGCATTTGCTTCTGAATTGTTTGTCATTAATACTGCACCTGATTCTTCTTTTGCAATGATTTGGGATTAATTTAAAACAGCGGCAAGAGGTTTTATAATACATTTGTTCTCACTCCCAGAAAAAATTTATGGATTCCCAGTCCAACCAATTACTTGATAAAATAAAAAAATAGGAATATACCTAGGATTACTCTAAAAAAAAGAATCCTCCCTACAACATCTTATTGATGCCAAACTCACCTTTCACACATTAACTATGAATGCCTCTTCTTCTTACCTATTGAAGAGCAGTGCATGTTACTATGGGGTCAAAATAGAATGGTAAAATTGCTTGCAAACTATTTAAAAATCAGGCGAAAGAGAACCATAATTGAATCTTTGCGAAACAGTAAAGTGACTACTCTTGTTAAGGATAAGGAAATCTTATATGAATTTGTAAATATTTATACAAATTCTCCAGAAACGCAATCATTGCAATCAGATTTGATTTCGATCCATAGAAGCTGACATTTTACTTTCAAAAATCGCTCATGCAGTCTCTACACTATGCTGGAGGAAAGCTCCTGGGCCTGATGGCTTTGCTACTGAAATGTATAACTTCTCCTTCCAAATCTTTTACTTTTATGTAACTCATTTGTCATTAAGGGTGCTCCTCAAGGCCCCTAACAGGATGCCATGATTTGCTTAATTCCAAAATATAATAGGGATCTCTCACAATACAAGAATTACCGTCCCATTTCTTTAGTTAATACTGATTACAACCTTTTTGCAAAAATGTGGGCATTGCAACTTGACCCTATTCTACCCGATCTCATTGGCCCTGAGCAGTCCGGTTTCATTAAGGGTCAATTGCCCTCTGACAATGCTCAAGTCTTTTTCAATGTCTTGTTTGGACTTTATGTTTCAGGCATTAAAAAGGGGTGGTTCCCCAACCAAATAGATTGCTTTAATTTCCTTGTTATATACAGGCACTAAAGCTGCAAGTTTTGTTAACGATATGCTTTCAGAATATTTCTTTTATTTAGAATGGTACGCTAAGGTTGTCCACTATCACCTCTTTTGTTTATTGTTGCACTTGAAACATTCCTTACCAAATTCAACAAGATGCACTTATTTCAGGTTTTTATACTGAGTATCAACTAATTAAGATGTCAGTTTATACTGATGACATCCCTCTATATTGCTCTAACTCTACAGCTTCCCTTCCTCCTTTATTTCAGCAAGTTACCAATTTTTCCCACAGTAATAAATGTGAGGTATTATGTGTAAATGCTTTGTGTGTTAAGCAACTTTTTGATCACACAGGATTTGCTTGGTAACCCTTCAAAATAAAATATTTGGGATTGTGGTTTTCAAGAAGGATTAAAGAAAATTTAAAATTTAATTTTGACTACATTATCACAACACTAAAATGATATTATTGCCCTATGGCATCCACTCTTTCTTTCCTGGTGGGCAGAATTGGCTCTATAACACAATGCTCACTCCCCTGATACTATATGTTATTACCATGATCCCCGTCCACATCCTTGGTTATTTTTTTAAGAAAATAGACATAGACTCCCTTTATCAAAATTTCTTTGGAAGGGTATATCTCCTTGTATAGCTTTATCCTCATTAAGAAAGGATAAATCTGATGGAGTTCTTAAGTTCCCACACTTTAAAAAATACCATTACTCTTTCTCTTTACAACAAGCTACCCATTGACTCTCTTCTGATCTCCCCTTACAACCTCCTTTGGGGCTGCAGTTAGGGAAATTTCTTATCACCCCATTTAATTTTAGTTTCAAAAGTGTTTTTATTGAAGATTTCAACAGGCATATATTAAGACATCTCAGCAAGAAAAGTAAGCTCAAGGCATATATAGCGGGCGGAACAGACAAGCATGTCTTCCCTAGTACGCCAGAACAAGCAATGTACATATGTCCAACAGGCGGTTCGACATCGTGCGTAGAAAGGCAAAAGAATGACATAAGGAAAACAACAAGAACTAGAAACCCCCTCCCCCTGAGATCCCCCCACCCGACCAGTGTGCCCTTGAATGTCAGTGTGACCAGCACTGTGCCGCAGAGGTGCGACGTGACCAAAAGTAAAGTCACCGAGAGTCATCGGTGGTGCTGGTGAGACGTAGAACCTTAAGGTATTTGGGGCAGGTAATTTCATTGAACTCCTTGGACAGGAGAGTCAGCAAAGGAATCCACGCCTTGCGGAAGGCATCTGTGGAGTTAGTGAGAGTGGCGTGGATGCGTTCCATCCCAAGGGTGAACCACAGTTTGTGGAGCCATCCCGTGTGTGTAGGCTTAGTCGTAGAGCCCCAAAGCGATAATATATGTTGCGTGGCTGCCTGCATGGCAATGCCCAACTGTCGACCACGCAGTGATTTAAGGGGAACGTTAATGCGTTGGGCAGGCCTAACACAGTGTATGCAGGGAACCTCGGGATTTCAGTCTCGAAGGTGGAGTCGATCTCATCCAGGACCAGTTTCCAAAAGTCTCCCAGTTCCGGACAGTCCCAGAGGATGTGAGTTAGGGTACCCTTTTCCCCGCACCCTCTCCAGCATAGTTCGCTGCGCGTCGGATTCCCTTGGTGTAGTCGGACTGGGGTAAGGTGCCAGTATATGGCGAGTTTTACTGCTGTCTCTCTTGCCTTAGTGTTGCGCGTAGTGTGTGAAGCTCTATAGTATATGTACCCCCATTCTCTGGGTGACAAGGCCCTCCCAGTTCAGCCTCCCAACGTCTTTCGCTGGGTGATTTAGCCGGGCGGGTGGAGGTGTGAGCATTTTATAGAGTTCGGAAATGAGGTGTTTGTCTGTAGTTTTAGTAAGCAGCCATTTCCCAAAGGTCGTCATGGGGCGGCTCACTAGGGCGGTGATGTCAGGATCAGTGAGCCAGTGTCTGAGTTGAAGGTATTGGAAGAGATGAGGATGTTCTATATCATACCCTTGTTTAATGTCCTCGAGGGGAAGAAATCCTTGCAAGTCAAAAAGGTCACCTGCAGCTCGACATGCCGTGCCTCGCCACTGAGGGAATGCGCCCGCGCCATCACCTGGGGGGAAGTCAGGGTTGTCTAGTATGGGAGTAAAAGGGGAAGGGAAAGTGGTCAACCTGTGTTTAAGTGCCACCCGATTCCACACCTGTAGAGTCGTGGGGGTGATGGGGGATCGTGACATGTATCTCGGTCTATAGTGTTTAGCTAGAAATGGAATTCTCCACAGCGGCGTTCGCGCCATAGCCCTGTCCTGGAAGAGCCATCTCTTCTCTGATTCGGGCCGGTACCACTCCACCAGGTATCGGAGCTGGGACGCCTGGAAGTATCGCACTAGGTCTGGGACTCCGAGACCACCCTCATCCATGCTCCTATATTTAAGTAGTTTGTAAAGTCGTGCTTTCTTCCCTTCCCAGATAAAGCTAGACAGCAAGTCTTGCAGGGTTTTCAATGTGCCTGCTGGGGGCATAATTGGGATCGTTTGGAACAGGTATAAAATCCGCGGCAAAATGGACATTTTCACTGCAGCCACTCTCCCCAGCAGAGAAAGAGGTTGTTTGGACCATCTTGCCAGGTCCGATCGGATCTGGGAGGTGAGAGTGGTGTAATTGGTGGAAACCGTGAGATCTGTTGAGGGAGTCAAGGTAATTCCCAAGTAAAGTATTTGGGCGGCTAACTGAAGGCCGCCACCGTGTCCTATTGCCGGGGCCCGTGGACGCGCGTGTTTGCCTAGAGGTAAGATTAGGGATTTGTCGATGTTGATGCGGTTGCCCGAAACCACCCCAAACGAGTCAAGTTCTTCCATAAAGGCATGTATGGAAGAGTCAGGGCGGTTCAGGGTGGCTATGACATCATCTGCATATAGACTGATAGGATTGGGTTCGGGTCCGAAGTCGATGCCCTCGATCCTTGGGTTGTCCCGGACCCTCTGTGCTAGCGGCTGTCTGGTGCCTCGCTGCATCTCGAACGGGAGTGAGTGCAGGCTCCCTAAGCGGACCTTGCCCTGCGGGCGATGGTAGCAACTCGCTATGCTTGAGCAAAAACGGTCGCTAAGGCCAAACCGGTGGAGTACATGTTGTAAGTAATTCCAGTTCACGCGATCGAACGCCTTTTCTGCGTCGATGGCGAGCAACGCAGAGTCCGAAGTCTGAAAATGTGCCTTATCAATAAGGTGGAGCACCCGTTTAGTGTTATCGCTACATTGGCGGCCAGGGACAAAGCCAGACTGATCTGGTTCCAAAAGACCGGGGAGGCACGGGCCAAGGCGTGCGGCAAGGATACCTGTAAAAAGTTTTAGGTCCAGGTTTATTTTATTTATTTATTTATTTAATTTATTTATTTTATAACACTTGTAAGGCGCACAGCTACCCACAAAGGGTTTCCCGGCGCCGGACCAGCAAGACACAAAAATACAACTGGAGAGAGAACAGTCAAAGCACTTATTTGTCAAACAGCCAAGTTTTTACCCTTTTTCTGAAATTCATATAGCTTTCCTCCTTGCGTATATGAATGGGCAGTGAGTTCCACAGCGTTGGGCCCAGGTAGGAAAAGGATCTCCCGCCTATTCTGGCCCGTTTGAACCTCGGTACCACAAAGTTCGCAGCTGTGCATGAACGAAGACTGCGATTTGGGAGGTAGGGCTTAGCAAGGTCCTGTAGGTATTTGGGAGCAGTGCCAGCTTTGATTTTAAATAGGTAATTCAGGGTTTTGAAACGAATTCGGTTTTCAACCCTGAGCCAATGCAGGTCCCTAAGATGTTTAGTGATCCTAGCGGATCTAGGGATTCTGCAACGCAGTCTGGCCGCAGCATTCTGCACCAGTTGCAGACGTTTTATTACTGCCTTGTTTGAGCCCAAGTACAAGATGTTACCGTAATCAAGCCGAGATGTCACTAAGGCATTGACTACGGTCTTCTGGGTGGTAGATGGCAACATCCAGACAATTTTGCGTAACCATTTAAGAATGGTAAAACATATACCTGCCACTTTGTTTGCTTGCTGAGTCATAGATAGACTGTCATCTATGATGACCCCAAGGTTTCTAACCTGAGAGGCTGGAGGTGGAAGTTTACCTAATGACGATGGCCAATGGGAATCACTCCAGAGATCTTTACTATTCCCTAAGAGGAGGACCTCTGTTTTCTCCCCATTTAATTTAAGTTGGTTAGCTGACATCCAACTAAATATTTCTTGAAGGCCTACTTTTAATGCAGATGGAGCAGACAAGTCGGATTTGGAAAGTGAAAACAGGATTTGAGAGTCATCTGCATAGGTCATTAAACTAAGACCAAAGTTTTCTGCGAGATTGGCCAGTGGTCATAGGTACAAATTAAAAAACAAAGGGCTCAGGATCGATCCCTGTGGCACACCATGAGGAGAGTAGAATACCTCAGAGCATGCCTCCGAAGAGGAGATCTGGAAAGTGCGGAGGGATAAGTAAGATCTAATCCACTCCAGTGCTTTGCCTTCGACACCATTCTCCCCCAGCCTGCCAAGCAGTATGGAGTGAGAAATGGTGTCGAAGGCCGCACCAAGATCCAACAAGACCAATGCTACCGTTTGGCCATCATCCATAAGCTCTCTGATCTTTTCTGTGACCCCGAGCAGGGATGTCTCAGTGGAATAACCACTCCTAAACCCAGATTGGGACGAATGAAGGAGCTCGTTGTTTTCCACATAGGTTGAAAGTGCCTTATGGATATGCCTCTCTAAAATTTTAGAAAATGCAGGCAGTAATGAAATTGGACGATAATTGGCCAATATCATAGGGTCTGCGCCTGGTTTTTTAAGTAGAGGGCAGACCATAGCATGTTTCCATAGAGCAGGAACTGTGGCTTGCTCTATGGAGGCATTCAGTATCTCTGCTATGGAAGTCAAAGCAGCGTCCTCTAACTTATTTATGATACTGATAGGAATAGGGTCACGTGGGGAACCCGATTTGATCGATTTTAATAGTTCCTTCAGTGTGTCCAGTTTAATGGGAGGCCAGGCTTCAAGATGACAGTTTCCTCTGGGGACTTGGGAGGTGTTTTCTTGCTTGTCTGTGATCATGCTGTCCTTTTTGATATTAGAGACAATGTTCTCAATCTTGTCAGTGAAAAAAGAAGCCACGTCCTGGCATTGCTGGGTATTGAGAGGGGTAGGTTCCGCTCTAGAATTCTCACCAGCCAACTCTTTTACCGTATTAAAGAGAGTCTGGGATTTATTTACGACCATGTTAATAGTAGTGGTGACATGGCATGCTTTGGCTTTCATGCATGCTGAATGATAGCTATTTCTGGCCTTTCGATAAACTTCTTTTTGATGAAGTTCGTAATTTTTTCGCCACTGCCTCTCTAGAGTCTTGCAGGTAGATTTTTCTTTCTTAAGAGCTTCTGTGAACCAGGGGGCAGGAGGGCGATGTACTTTTCCTTTGCAACGGGCTAAGGGCAGGCAAGTGTCAACTGCGCCAGTTAACCATGTTTGTGTAGACTCTGCAACGCTATCCATATCTCCATCTAAACATAGGTGATCTTTCTTCAAAGCATTGTTGAGATCCTCCAAGTTTAGGGATTTCCAGTTTCTCCTAAAAGATTCTGAAGGGGTCGTAACTGGACATTTAGTAGGTTTAAGTGAAATAGCGAAACTTAATAGGAAATGGTCTGACCAGAGAACAGGCGTGGTGTTAAGCCATGAGAGTTCTTTCATATTTGATATAATAGGGTCTAACAAGTGTCCAGCTTTGTGAGTTGGACCCCTATTTCGTAGCGTCATGTCTAAAACCATGAAGTCGTCTATTAAGTTTTTGCAGGTCTTGTTTTTGTCATCTTCTAGATGAAGATTCAAATCTCCAAGTACTGTGAAGTTTTGAGCTTTCAGATGTTGGGGTAGGATGAAGTTAGCCAAATTTTCTGACCAAGAGGGATTATTTACTGGCGGTCGGTAGATCAATAAGCCAGAGAAGGTAAAATTTGGACTGAGGGTAATTTTGAAAGATGCCGCTTCGCAGTTAGGAATATCTGCAGGTTCAAAGTTGCACACATAATCTCTGCTGTAAATAATGGCGATACCCCCTCCTGTTTGGCCTACCCGATCCCATCTTGCAATAGCATAGCTCGGGGGGAGGGCGGTTGCAACATCTGGACCTGATCCGTCATGAAGCCACGTCTCAGTTAGAAATATGGCGATGGGCTTTTTTTCAATCAAGAGGTGAAAAATATCTAATTTGTGTTGTGGTAGTGAATGACAGTTTATCAGGTAGAATGTGAAATTGTTAGAACTCTCTCTCTGCTGGTAAGATTTAAAAACAGTACCTTGTGGGGTGTCAGAATAGGGCTGATAGTTAGTCAAAGAAAGGGTACATTCAGGGCATGTTTGTACACCAGCTAGTAGCGGGTTCAGGGTTAAGCAGGTATCATGGCTATTGGGGCGTAACGCTCTGAGTTGGGCACCTGTTAGCATACCTGAAATAGGAGGGGCATATGGGCTCTCCAGAGGTCTATCAGGTCCCTATCTGACAGCCATTCACGCACGGCGGACGACAAAGCCCCAGTGTCCCCGTAGCGGTGTCCAGATCGATCGGCGTGTGTATCCATAACGACATTAAGGTCCCCACCCAGGAGTAGGGATGTATGCGGGGTTTGAAGAGCTTCGGAAATGGCGCCTTTCGGGGAAGTCTCCTGACCTGTGTTTGGGGCATAAAGGGAGCCAATTGTAAGTGTTGTGTCGCCTAAATAAAAAGTGTGTACCAGGAGACGGCCCTTCCACCCTCCCCCGGAAAGATCTAGAGATCAGAATCGCAACCCCGGCAGTCTTCATCGGAAGGGAGGAAAAGAATTGCTGTGGGAAGGCTCGTGAGCGCATCCTATGCCAGTCCCTCTGCAGGAGATGCGTCTCCTGTAGTAGGCAAACATCAGCTCCAGAGTTTTACAAGTAGGAGAGAACAGCTCTCCTCTTGATCGGGTTGTTTAGCCCTTTTACATTAAGCGTTATAACCTTAAGAGTAGTGTTTGTCATCGCGCAGGGGACAAGTGATACAGCGCAGAGTGGACTATAGTCGCGCTATGAGAGCATGCGGTGGTGTATGGCAAGTTGTGTATGACTCGGTGTCCTAATGTAGCTGGCCGCGGACAATGTGCGTGGATGTGCGACCTACTTCGGTCTCCGCACACCAGTGAAGTATCTCTCGGTGCATGAACAGAACTAGCTTGGCACACTGGTCCCCACCCTGGATCCCTCCCTAACCCAACATCCCCCCCCGAACTAACCCAGAGCCACCACAGTATGCAAGGCAATACACATAGATAAGAATGGCAGTCGGCGGTGGCACTGTAACAAAACCCCCTCCCCGCTTCTCCCCCACCCAGTCCCAACATCCCTGAAACTTGTAGTCCCAATCCTGTCAAGGCACACAGGATCATGGTAAAGAACATTGAAGGGGTCATCTCCGATGGCGGCTTCTCCGGACCCCCCACCCGACCCACCCGCCGTTAGGGCAAAGCATTTGCAGTGTGTAGTCTCCCTAGCAGCAATAGTTATCACTCTGGGGAGGAGGTCTCCTTGATCACCTCCGCCACCGCAGTCTCACGCTCTCGGGAAATGACAGAGGCGTCCGGTTTGAGGTGCCGGTATGGGGAGCGGTTGTGGAGCACCGTCTGCCAGCCCCCCTTGGAAGAGCCCTGTGAACTTCTGAATACCGGCTCAGTGTCAACTTGGTCCAAACCCAGGAGGTCACACGTGTCTTTAAGAGACCGCAGCTGTTGCAGTCGTCCGTTCCACTTAAAGATTATCCGGAAGGGATGTCCCCAGGAGTATGGAACTGCTTTCTGCCGCAAAAAGTCAGTAACTGGCTTGAATTCTTTCCTTTTCTGGAGAGTAATGGAAGAAAGATCCTGGTAGAGGGCGATGGGATGGCCCTGAAACTGAATGGGCTGGGCTCGCCGGGCCTCCCGGAGGATCCGTTCCTTCAACGGGAAGTCCGGAAGGAAAGCTAGTATGTCCGGTGGCGGGGCCGGGGCTCTACGGGGCAACCCCACTCGATGTGCCCTGTCAATGCGGATGGGAAAGTCTTCCGCCTCACTCAAGATGTTCCTGAAGAGGGCCTGCAGGTATGCGGCGACATCAGCCCCTTCGTCTTTCTGAGGGACCCCCTGGACCCGTATGTTGTTTCGACGGGAGCTGTTTTCAAGGTCCTCAGCGTGGGCTTGGAGGTCCAGTTGTTGGTCAGTGAGCCGCAAGACCTCTTGTTGGAGTTGTTCAATTTTGGCACTCCTAGTTTGGTCAGCCTCCTCGACTGCAACCACCCGTTCACCTAGGTCCTCTACATCGCGCCGGAGTTCCTTAACTTCTCCTGCAACCTCCTGTTTCAGAGATTTGAAGTCCTCGCGGAGCGAGTTGAATAACGTCTCCAAAAAGGATTTGGTGATGGGCACTTGGTCATCCAGGGCCGTAGGCGGTGTCTTTGCTAGACCTGGGTTGTGATTTAGCTAATAGTTCAGGGAGAGTTTGCGATCCCTTCCTGCTTCTTTGTCCCGCCATGGCGCGGGAGGACGTGGGGCCCGATAGGCAATAGGGCAATGGAACGTGCAGGTGGGGACAGTGAAGTGACGGAAGGGGGGGCAGAGGATATGAAAGTGTCCAGGCGACCACTCCTGTTGATGCGCGGGCAAGGTCCGGTGCCGTGAATCAATCACACGTCAACTAGGGGGGCAGAGAAATGGTGCCCACCCGGGTCGGCAGGCACCCCGCTCAACGAGAGACTTAGGTGTAAGGAGTGTAGCCTCACCACCATGCGAGGTACTCCCAGGACGACATCCAGTATCACGCAGTGTTAGCCCACACAGATATCCCTCCACTGGAGGCTCGATTGTGCCCCCCGAATTCTCCCCACTCCTCCTTTTACTCTCCTCACCTGTGAAGCTCAGCGTGCTCGGGATTCACCGCCCACCAGGCTGGTCCAGCGTCAGGGGAGCAGCCTGTCGGTGCTTCAGGGTCACGCAGCCATGCCTCGGGATGTTGGGGGCCACCAGGAGATGTGGGGGAGCGGTATCAGGAGTACGCTGCGTGTGGGTCCTTTCGGGTGTTCAGGCCGGCCTCCCCGCAGGGAACCCGAGTTGGGCGGTGTATAGGCCCGAAGCCGGGGCCTCGATTTCACAGCCGCCGGCCGGGTCCCTCCGGTAACCACCGGGCCGCTCGGACGGCGGCTGCTGCTCCTCTCAGTAGTTGTGGCGGCAGGGGAGGGCGCACAGCGCACTTCGCGGTGTGGAGGACAGTCCAGCTTGTCGCTGGTTGCGCCGGTGGGCCATTATGAAAGGCGCCGATGTTCCGTTCGTGGGCCCGAAGCCGGGGCCTCGCGTTGCAGTGCTGCCGGTCGAGGCGGCCCCAGGCCTGGGCGGAGGTGTCGGTGGGGCGGGCAGTACCCGGAAGCCCTGTAGGTTTATCGGCGGTGGCGGGAGTCGGCAGGGCGCCGTTGGGTGCACTGGATCACTCGCACTTCGGGAGGGAGCTGTAGGTCGCCGGTGAGCGCCAAAGGAACCCTCACTCGTTGGTGCGGCCGCCGCCGCAAGGCGCCAAGGTTGATCTTTCGGCGATTCCGCTGCGGCAGTCACCAGGGGCCGCGGTATTGTGGCGGAGTGCACAACAGCAGGCAATTCCCCCTCGCCCCGACTGTAGGTTGGGGGAGATTGTGGCAATATTCGGCGAAACGGCGGGATCGGGCAGGGAGCTCCGGAGACCTGCGTCTGATCACGCCGCCATCTTAGACACGCCCCACCACCCCATTTAATTTTAAAGAAATTCTTGCTTTCACAAAACATTTCCCAAGCATATTCTCCAGTTATTTCCCATTCCTGTAAACTACTGATACCTCTTCTTCAATCAACATACCCCACAATTTCTACCTATCAACAACAACATGTTTGGCATAATAAATCACTACGAATTAGGAATCATTCTATATATTGGAAGACTTGGTGATCCAAAGGTGCTTGGTATCACAACTTCTTACCGATCAACTTTAATCCTTTTCTGATCTCCCCAACAATGTTCATTTTTATGTACCTCCCTCAATAAATATATTTTCACATTGCCATCCCTCTTTCCATCACAGCTATACTGTTTCCATTATGAAACAATAATTCATCAGCATCTGCCATTTATAAATCATTACAAAATGACTATGGATAGAGCCAAGTCAAAGACAGAGCTAGTTTGGGGAAAGGATTTAACGGAATGTTGGCCTACTGCTTCATGGGATAAGATGTGATGTAAGCTTCATAAAATTATTGTTATTGTTAATTGTGACTTATAGAGAGCTTATAGAGCGCTTAATACCTGCTGGTCTCTAAGCGTTGCAAGAAGATCGGCGAAAGTCCGAGGGTAGGTGTTGTCGCTCCGAGGAGAGTGCTATGCTCGGGCTTCTGTGAATAATAGAGTCTTCAGCTTCTTCCTGAACGGAAGGAGGGTGCTTTCAGAGCAGGGCTGACCAGGCAGCCAGTTCCATAACTGCGGGATGAGAACCGAGAAGGCTCAGCCACCTTTAGTGGTGCAGTTGAACCGTGGACATTTTAGAAGGCCCTCCGTGGAGGACCTTAGGTTGTGGCCAGGGACGCATTTTGTCAGGCGTTCTTTGATATATTTGGGTGCCTATCCATATAGGGCCTTATGTATAATACAGAGGCCTTTGAATTTAGCCCTCTGCTTGAAGGGAAGCCAGTGCAGTTGTTGCAGTAGGGGTGAGGTCCGCGTGTGTCTTGGCAACTTGAAGATTAGCCTGGCAGCATCGTTCATCACCACCTGGAATTTGCCCAGCAATTAGTCAGACAGTCCAATGTAAAGTGAATTCCCATAGTCAAGACGGGCCAGGATCAGGGCGGCCACCACTGTCCGCATGGTTGAGAAGGAGAGGATGGGGGAGAGTTTCCTCAACTGTCTGAGTAAGTCCACACAAGTCTCAAACACAGTAGAGACTTGATTGGCTAATGAGAGTTTGGCATCAATTTTAATGCCCAGACTATGTGGGCTGTGCATATTATGCAAACCCTTTACTTTGTCTATCACCATATTTTATTTACCCCAGTGATCTAAAATTCTTTTCTCCAACTGCAACCTCTTTTTGCTGGTCCTGTTCATGCTTAATGGCTGATTTAAAGTATATGCTATTGCAAAGCCCTTCTGTTCATCAGTGGTGGAAACTGGTCTGGACTCAAATCAAAAAGAGTTTTAAAGTTGCTAATGCCTTTTCATTGTCTAATATCTTTTAGATAGTTTGGCACCACCAAAGTGGCCGCAGTCAACCCCAAGTTATAAGTTCATAGATCTATTGTTGGCTGTTGCTTTTCACTTTACAGCATCAAATTGAAAACAACACCAGAATGTCAGGTCCTGGTGGAATGCCATTTGCTTTCATTACAAATGCCAACTATGTCTCTCCTACAGCGTTAGCTTTAAAGCTATAAAGAGTGGTCTCTTTTGGCTTACACTAACTATGTATTTAGCTCATTCCACCTCACCTGTTAATACAAGTATTACTGTGTCAAATGAAGTAAGGAAACCACCATGATTTTCACCCTACTGATTTTTTATGCTAATAGAGGATGTGTACATTTTCATAAACTTATATTTATATTATGTTAACTTTTTCAGTCTTTTCATGATGTATACAGTTCTTTGTCATTATCATTTTTCTAATTTATAAAATATAGTTACATATTGTTCTCTTTTCCCATGCTCCCCCAAATTCCTTATGCATTGATACAAGTTCTTACAGCGCAGAATTTATATGTTCCTAAACTTATATATATTTTAAGTAATATTTCCTACATCTATTGTATTTTATGCAAACTACTCTTGTTCTATTTCCTGTTAATATGACTTATACTAATTATTGTATTGCTGTTTGGGAAGCACTTTTTAAAGAAAACGGTCATCCTTTACCGGGCCCATAGGAGTGATTAATGTTCACAATCTTCTTGCTGTACTTTACCACAGAGACATTGGTCCTCTGATGGACTTTTCTTCATCACAGTACGGGGTGAAATCTAGAATAACCCGCTGCTGGTCTATCCAATGAGGACCATTAATTGGTAACCAACTCATAAGCACAGTTTCAAAGAAAGAATATTACATCTCAAATAAATTATTTACATCTGATCCTTAAAATAAACAAATGATTGTATTGGAGATTATAACTTATGCAAGTAATCAAAATGTTCAGCAATTCTGTTATGCATACTAATGCCTGCATCAAAAATCTGAATATTTTGTCAATCAAATCAAATAATGCAAAGGATGGTTTCCAAGGTAAAGGATGGTTCAATCAGAAATCTCTCAAAGGGACACAGATTTAAAGTTAAAGTCCGCTAGGAGAAAGTGCATAAGAATAGGCAGAGGGGAATGTAGTATTTAATCAGTGAGTTCAAGTCTGGATTCTCACCAGACAGCTACAAATAGTCCAGAAGTTGATTTAATTAGCATAAGGCAATAGCAAAAGCGAGATAGTTCAGCAGGCAGAATAAAGTCAAGCAAGTGATGGAACGATGGCAACGGCCACAGTTCTCAAGAGTTTCGAAAACAAAGGGGCATATTATCAAGGGGGCTTATCTCCGCTTTTTTGGCTTTAAAAGCCAAGAAAGCGGAGATAAAATTATCTCCCTATTACCTAGCTGCCGCTAACACCAGTTAGCGACAGCTAGTAGGAGATAGCGACTATCTTGGGCCCCACTTTGCATGTCAGTGATATTTATCACAAATGAGATGCAAAGTGGGCGTGCCAAGATGTTAGAGACTGAAAACAGTTGCTAACATCGCTATCTCCTATTACCAACTTTTGGAGATATTCGCGCTAAGCGGGAATATCTCCAAAAGCTAACACCTGCCCTGACCAGTTCTTAGCCATGTTATCCAATGGGAGGTGGATAACATGGCTAAGAGCATTAGCTCGCTAATGCATGAATATCGCTGACTTTCCAGCGATATTCATGCTTTGCGGCGATTTTTACCGCATTTGCGTTAAACTTTGGTAATACCAAGGTTTATTTGCGGTAAAAATCGCCGCAGCGCTGCGGTAAATTTTTGTCTCTAACCAAGCAATAGCGATAATTATCGCTATTGCTTGGTAATATGCCCCAAAGTCCTCAGGCAGCCAAAACAGAGATGTGAGCAAAAAGGGCAAAGAATGGCTCAGACAAATGGACCAAGAATAAATGCTGACTCCTCCTAAGTCCAATAGCCTTTAAAGCGCATATTTGTCATCACGACGCTGTTGTCAGTCCACTGTAGAGTGATCCCAAATGATCACTCTTGCGTTTAGTAGATACAAATTGATACTCCAAGATATTTTCCCAAATTAATCAGAAGAAGAACAGTACATTGCACCCTCACAAGTTTGTGGACAAAAGCTTTAACATTGTTGCTTGTCCATGGACATGATCAAAAGGTTAGGTTCTCATGACATCCACACATACAATGTGTCTAGTTTGTACTTTAAGGAATGTGGCATGATCAGAACACATGAGCAACATTTTGAAAACGTGTTAAAGTTATTAAATAGTGAGAAAGGCAGATGTTGTTTTAATGGCTGTGGATGAAAGCAGTGGAAGAGTAATGCGGTATTCAGATCTGTGCACTTTTTGTGAGCTCTTGTTGTTAACTCAGATAGTGACAAATCTAATTGAACATCCAAGCATGTAATTGTGTGGTTACTGATTGTATGTGTACATTTTATCCTGAGATTTCTTTGATTTAATTCTGTTATATTTGTCTCCAACACGTCTTTTGGGACCATTCCATATCAGGACTATGTCATCAATGTTTCTAAGGTAAGCCACTAGATTTTCTTGCTATATCTGTATTAAGTAGATGTGCTGGTCCTCAAATTTAATATTTGGTTTGCGTCGGGGAAAACGATCACAATATGGGAGAAGAAAAAGTCGCTCCCATGCACTTTTCTGAACAAACAAGAGTCTGAACCCGCGTTTGAAAAGACGACCGATCGCGCACTTTAACTTTTTCAAGAAAATAAGACCCTGGTGAAGGGCATGGCCCGAAATGCATAGGGTGTGAGAAATTGAAGTATAAATCAACAAAATGTAATGTTATATTACTGAAGAAAGTTTTATAACACAGATGATTAACGATGAATAAGAATTCATGTGAAATAAATATTTGAAGAGTGATTACATCATTGAAAATTTAAAGGAGTGGAATTGGAGACGTCCTCCCGTCCAGGGAGCAATACAAACCAAATATTTTATTCATCGTCTTACTCAAGAGGATTTACCAATGAGAACCAACCACCCATCAATCAACGGAAATAACTTACATGCCAGATGTGTGAAGTCCTTCTCCATTTGGATACAACATAGGTCCTCAAATTTAGAGATGGAGATTTTGGGGTAGCTCTGGGCTCCTGAAAAACGCATGGAGGTGCTGTTCTTCCGTAATAAAAGGCAGCATTCCAAGAAAAGTAACCGTGATACAGACAAAAATGAAGTATTTCCGGTATGAAAAACGCATTGCTAACAATAGTATCCTTACGCAGTAGAGCCCATTCTACAACCTCTATGCCTTCTTCAAGCGGTAACGAAGTATACAGTGCTGGCTCATTGGTGGTACACACCCACCACGTGTTAAGTTCAATGATAGGTATTTGTTTTAGATGTTTCAAGAAATCAGTTGTGCCCTGAATATAAGATTTCCAGTTCCTTAGGAATGGCTGTAAAAATGTGTCCAAATACTTTCCCTGTGGTTCGTGCAGAGGGTTGCACTCTGATACAGTCGGTCTGAATGCAGGATCTAGAGAATTTTTGTAGAGTTTTGGTAACATATGGAGCCTGGGTCTGAAAGAAAAATGAGCGGACAAAAAATGTTTAGTATTGTCATTGATCCAATCATGAGCTAATGCCTTGTTTAGGATTTGTATGAGAGTGCCATCAAACGTCTTAGTGGTGTCATGGTTGAGATTAATGTATGTGTTGTCATTTGATACGTGCAATGTTACTTTTTCCTCAAAATATGCCTGATCCATCATGACCAAGGCTCCCCCTTTGTCTGTCGGTTGGAATACAAGATCCTTGTTGCATGCTGATGACAGCAAAATACCTTGTTCTTCATTGGTGATATTCCTTTTCTTGGGTGGTTGGTAGTTTATTTGGTGGCTATACTTTTTAATTAATGCCTCAAACATGTCCAGTGTCTTGTGAGATGTTGGTGCCATGAAGACACTTTTCAATTTAAATTCTTCATATAAGGATTCCGTCTGCATATAAATGTTTGGTGTCAACTTATAAAAAAAAATAATGAAGGCGTAAGCTATGCATGAACCTGAATAAAGCAATCTCGCTTTCAAGAAGATTAGTGCTGTAAGTAGGTATGAAGCATGTTCCTTTGTTAAGCACTGATACCTGTAATGGAGTGAGAACTGTAGAAGAGGTATTGATTACATTTCTGTCTGACTCCTCAGATTCATTAATTGTTCCTTCTCTTTTTCCTTTTCTCTGTCCTCTGCAGATTTTTCTGACACGTTGTTGGTTCTGCTAGCTATGGGGCTGGAGAGTGATTTGCTGCTGGGCTGGGGGATAAAAAAGAAATCTTCAGTGGATGATGCTGGCTGTTGTTCACTAGAGAGTATTGTGGTAGCGTATCCATTCAGTGGCAAAGCTTTCCTCATAAGATACAAAATTTGTTTTCATGAAGCTCTGTTTCTGCACAAATCCTTCCGAACAAGTTTACACTTTGTCTAGTCTGTAGTCAATGGTATCTCTCTAAATTTCCTCAATTGTCTATTTATTTTTGGTTTCATCTAAAGTTATACACCATGTGTCAAGTTCCAAACATTCTTTGAGAGCCCTCTTGATATAATTTATTTTCTCTTCTATATCTTATAACTCTTGCAATAATTCCTCCACTAAGAGGAGTATTAAATCAAGTGAACATATGCTTACAAACCACGTGGGATGCGTTTGATTTTATTATATTGTATCAATGTGGCACCATGCAACCGTTGATTGAATTCTTTCCTCATAAGATACTCTACAGATAATCTCACTCTCGGTCACATGAATAGGTGAACCATAAATTGCCAATGGTCTTGGCGTTCACTCACAGGGATTTTCCATGGTGGTAAGAAGGTCTCATTCAGGAGTCATATCCATACCTACACACACGGCCGGTGCTCATCTTTTACAGCTTTAGAATTATACTTGAGCACCAGTGTCAGTTTGACCACTGTTTATCTTTGGAGCTTCTGCCTTAATTGGGCATGACTGATCATCTCGGGCACCGTTTTTTGCAGTCAACAGATAAGCACTAGAGTCGTCACGTTGATATTTAAAGTAATGGCCACCTTCACACACTATGAATGCTTGTTCCTTATAGCCTCGAAGTTATACTTTTACACTAGTTTAATTTCGATTATTTTCTCATTTTTATAGCATCTACCTCAATCATGCAGGATTTTTGAACCAACATTTCCTCTTTTTCACAGGTATTGCCCTATTAGTGTTCACGGAAAACTCACATAATGCAAGATCGTTGACTCACTTTTAATTTTGGTTTTTATTTCACTTTAGGTCGCGCCCATTTATCTTTGTAATTTGTGACTGGTTATTGACATAGAAAGGGTTTCCATTTCCATTACCAGGGCTGGAACCATTTACTGGTGCTACGGACATAAGTGTTCCACTTTTACATCCACACAATGTGTTGCATGCTGGTCTATGGATTATGTAGTCTCCCCAGGTCAGGTTGGTCACATGATAGGCTTCTATCCATTTTATTCATTTCTCGTGGGAATTCCACATGTCTTAGGAGGTGATGGGTTTCACACCATGGTGATACACTTCTTGGATAAAACAAGACCAAACTGACAAAAATAAAATTAGTAGAACTAGAGAGATTGATTTTTAGAATTTTTAGTAAAAAAATCTTCACAAAGTACAAAACGCTAACTGGGGTTATCTGACTCTGCCAGACAAAGACAAAGTCACAAGTTCAGGCTGACCGTAATGTTATGTTATGTCAACTATAGTTTATATAGCGTGTAATCACCTGCAGGTCTCTTAGTGCTTGGAGAGAGAGCTCAGATACCCTCTACCATCCCCGATGAGCACCAAACAGATGTGTTATACTGTGTCTAGAGCCTCCCTTACCAGAAGGGGTTTGAGGCGTTTCCTGAAGGGGAGGAGGGCGGGTTCCTTACAGAGATTCTCAGGCAGATCGTTCCAGAGTTGGGGAATTAGGACAGAGAAGGCTCTGCCAACTTTAGATGATATTTTGGCCCGAGAGTGAGCCAAAAGACCTGCCTCAGACAAATGAAGTGTGCGTCCCAGTGCATACTTCACCAGGTGCTTCTTGATATAGCCAGGAGCCTGACCATTGATGGCTTTGTGGGCAATGCAGAGGCCCTTGAACTTTGCTCTCTGCTTGACTGGAAGCCAATGTAACCTAGGCAGCAGAGAGGTGGCAGGGGCCCTTCTAAGGAGCATAAAGCGTAGCCTAGCTGCATCGTTCATGGTCACCTGCAGCTTGCTAATTAGTTTCTCAGGGAGTCCAATGTACAAGGCATTGCCATAGTCCAACCTGGATACAATTGTGGCTAACACCATCATCTGTAGAGTAGTGGGCGAGAGCAAAGGGGCAAGTTTCCACAGCTGTCGCATTAGGCCCAGTCAGGTGCCGACCACAGACGCAACTTGATTGGTCAGGGAGAGGTTGGCATTGATCTTAATGCCCAGGCTCTTTACGACGGGAACTGGTTTGGGGGCAGAATTGAGCTCTTGAGTCCAAAACAGGTAATTCCAAGGGTTTCCTTTAGAGGAGATTACAAGGACCTGAAGTGAATTGGCTGTCATCCAAGTCACAGTGTATCAAAGGATGTCAAAAACTAATAATACGATGAGGGCAACACACCCGTGCGCACAATGAGATATTCCTACTAGTCTCTACAATCAATATCCCTGCAAGTTTTACTGTCGCTCAACTTCTTGTAGCCCACCGTAGAAGCCACGAAGACTAAAATTCAAACAAAGGTAGAAGGAGCGTCAAAGTAAACAATAATTATCTAGCATCCTTAATTACTGCTATCCCCAAGAAATCAGAAAAGTTCCATGCAAGCTTCCTTGGTACTTGTGTTCTGTTCCTTTAGTAACGTAGAATGATCAGTCCAAACAGTCTTTCCTGATGAAGGTATCCAATATACAAATATTCAAAACATTGTACTAAAAAGATTTATTTTATATATAAATCCACAGCCTACGCGGTTCGTCCCATCTGGGACATCATAAGGGCTGTAAAGAAAAAAAGACATCACAATCAAAAGATCTATTTTGATGATGCAATCTATACAACAATTAACCATCCTAATACTGGAAGCCTGCCTATATATCATTCTACACATCAATCCACTGAATTCAACAACCTGCCTATATTACAATCTATTCATGCCATATGTTACAATGGGACTCTATTCACAAAAGAAATGGTCTGGGAATTGTCCACATTTTTTCAATAAACAATCATAATTATTACATTCCTAAAATTTTCATGATTCTTTAATTCTGCTGTACACCCCCCTCATTCTTCCTCTTTCAATGCATAATATCCTCTCACCTCTATTCTATAGCCAAGTCGTGAAAATGATGGGCGATGTAGCTCCTTATTTCTTATTCCTATCTCAAACCCAATATTTTAAGATCAATACCTGGTAAATGTGAAAAAGCCTAAGATTAGTTTTCATACCCCTAATTTATAGTCTTAGATGTTGCTTAATTCATATGTAATTACCCCACCTATTGCTTGTCCATCAGTCCTATTATTCCTGGCAAATCCCTTTGTCTAAACTCCCAAATTCGATTATTTTAAAACAAGTATCTCCTGTTACCAAAAATAGAGGAACCAACTGTCAATTTACCATCCTCAACTAGAATCCTCAGTTTAAAGATCCCATCCCATTGTCTCACCTCATGTTGTTTTTACTCTGCGAAAATCTCTGGTCCGTCTTCCTTACTTCTAAAGCAACTGCAGTCATTCCATGCAATTATTCAACAGACATCTGTTCAAGTCCCCTTCTTATTCATTAATTCACACCAAATATAATGCTAATTCTGCAATCCTACTACCTTTCTGTAATTATACTATACTACAATGCTCCCCATCACCTTATTCCTCTATTCATGTCTGAATCATGTGTCTTCCCCACGGCAGCAAGACCCGTTACATCCTGCCACTTCTGCACAATAAAGGCCTACCAACCCTCTTCCTGTGATCATTGCCTGAAATTGACCAGGAGACACTTATTAGGGGATGTATGTCGTTACAACGCATACTTTAACAACGCATACCTTTACAACGCATTTTTTACAAAGCAACATCCATTACAACGCATTCCATTACAACGCATGCCATTACAACGCATCTCTAAAAACTACCTTTACAACACATTCCACTACAACACATACTGCCTTTACAACGCATACCATTACAACGCATACCATTACATTGCATGTATGGTAAGTATTGGATAGTGTAGGGGTAAAATGTACTATTCTAACTCCAGGGGGGTGCAACAGTAGGGTAAGTGTTGGATAGTGTAGGGGTACAAAATACTATTCTGACTCCAGGGGGTGCAACAGTAGGGTAAGTGTTGGATAGTGTAGGGACAAAAATGTTTTGAATATTTGTATATTGGATACCTTCATCAAGAAAGACTGTTCGGATTGATCATTCTACTTTAATAAAGGAACAGAACACAAGTACCAAAAAAGCTTGCATGGAACTTTTCTGATTTCTTGGGGATAGCAGTAATTAAGGATACTAGATAATTATTGTTTACTTTGACGCTCCTTCTACATTGTTTTGAATCTGCAGAATCAGTTGGGTATCATCCGCATAATTAAAAACTTGACAGTTCATACAGGCTAAGGCTTCCACTAATGGGATAATAGGAAGAGCCATGCAAAAGATCCTTGGAGGGCAGGGATCTGCAGGTAATCCAGATTTGATGCGATTCATCAGGCATGATAGGCTTGCTCGATCTAAGTTAGGAAAGACGGTAAGCTGCTCACCTGGGATACCGGGGGCTAGAGTCTGGTCCAGGGCTACCTGATTTGTTGAACTGTTATCTATCTTGGTGAGAATGTCCCTAACTTTCTGAAGAAGGAAATCAAAGAATTTGTTGCAGTCCGCCGGCTCAGGTGCCAATCTCTGTTCTGACTTCTGGCTAAGCTCTTTGAGGGTTCTGAACGTTTCCCTTTGTTTATTTGTAGCATCTGTGATTTTTGCCTGATAATATTCAGCCTTTCTGGCCATAATGGCATTTTGTATAGAATTAGCACGGCTTTATAACTAGCAAGTGCGGCCGGATGGTATAGTTTACGCCATAGCCTCTAAGCTTGATGAAGGGTTTGCTTACTTCTCCGAAGGTCCTTGTGAACTCAGGGGGCTCCCTTGCCCTTCTCTCTAACTCTTTCCTTTCGTGTCGGTGCCACCTTATCTATGGCCCTACTTAAGGTACCAGTTAAGGCCTCACTCCCCAGGTCGAGGTTACCTTTTGTATATATTTTAAGGGAAGTACTGAACAGGGTGCCTATTAGATCATCAGTCTCAATCTTGTTCCAGCTATGCACCACTCTCCACTCTGGGGGTGGATGTGGCAGTTGACTAGCTAGCCAAACTCAGTAGCTAATTAGTGAGTGGTCTGACCAAGCATATGGACTGATGTCTGTGAGGCTGACCCGTGGCTCGGTTGCCCAAATGAGGTCCAGGATATGTCCTTTAACATGGGTGAGGGAGTCATCCAGCTGGCGGAGCTCCATCAAGATCATTACACCCTCAAATTGGCTGGCAAATTGCTGTCTTGGAAGTTTAACCCAGTGGTAGTTGAAAACTCCAACCACTAGTAGACGTTGGTACAGGGAGCAGAGATCACTAATAATCTCCAAGAATGCCTCATTGAACCTAGGAGTAGCTCGAGGAGGGTGGTGTGCTGCCACAAGGGATAGACAGGAGGATTTGAAAGAGATTTTTATCCCTAGGATTTCTGAACTATCCGTGCTCTCTGTCACTATGTTGGTTACCAGGAGCCGTTTATTGTAATAGATGGCTACGCCTCCTCCTCTGGTATTCTCTTGTCTATTGTGCCATAGGACATCAAAGTGCAATGTTTCTGCCCCAAGCGTGTGTTCAGTGCTGCTACCTTAAGACCTAATGGATTAGCCAGCACAGCCCTTGTCGGGGGGGGCGGGGTGAGTACACCTGAGATCGTAGTACTGCCACCCCCCTTATTTCCCAGCAGCTTTTCAGTTCTCAGCCTAGCTTCTACTGTTATATCCATCATGTGGCTCCTAGTAGCAAGAGCCTATAACTCATTTGCTGAATAGGTCAGTATCCGACCAGGGGTCCCTGCTCCGGTGCCTGATCGTGCACGGACAGGCGCAGACTGGCTTGCCTTTGGTGCGGGCTAGCTATAGGGACCCAGCTAGGCCTGCAGAACAAAATACCTTAATTAAATTGAAGATACGTCGCGCAGTTGAAGCGATGCATCTGTTCCGAGATGTAGTGGTGCAAGGTTCTGTTATGTTGTTGTTGAGGATCCCATCAACAGCTTGCAACGTCTGGTGTTGAGGATGTTGCACACAACTGTTGCCGCGTCAGTTCTGAGGAGCTGCGAAGCTGCAATGTGGAGCCCGTCATCAAGGCTGCAGTAGGCAAGAGATGTGAGGAACTGAGCTGTCAATGGGCTGCACTGTTGGGTGATGCGTTGATTCCAAGGACCTCAGTGGGCAATGTGTGTCTTTGCGACAGGTCCAATCCACGTAATAGCAGCAATGTGTCGGTTCAGATCGGAGATGCGCCGCTGAACCAAGGAGATGCGTCGGTGCTGCTTGGGGATGTGTCTCTCAGCTGAGAAGATGCATCGGTTTCACTGCCAAGCACCTTAGGCCCACTTCCAAGGGTCCAGGACAACTGTGGCACCATTTGACAGGGTAGACTCACAGATGATAGAGTCCAGGTGCAAGTGCAAGGTTGTTGGAAGCCTGTTATGTCCCTGAGGCTTCAGTCAACCAACTAGCCCTTGTAGTCACTCTGGGTTCTGGGTTCAATCCTTCTCACCTAAGCAAGAGAGCAGGAGGCAGCAAGTCAGCACACTAAAGCAGGAGTGCAGCAGAGTCCAGTCCAGCAGAGCAGCAGTCCTTCAGCAGCACAGCAATCCTTCTTCCTGGCAAAGTATCCACAGGTCCAGACGTTTACTGAAGTGTCTGAGGTACTTCCTTTATACACAGTTTGAAGTGGGGAGATGCTTCTAAAGGCATGCCTTTGAAGTGTGAAGATGCCCTGCTGTCTCAGCCTAAGCTTCAGGCTGACTGCAAGGGGTATGCAGCTCTTTTCGTAGGGACAGGACACAGCCTATTCAGGAGTAAGCGAGGCTGGGCCCAGCTCCTCCCTCCCATCCTGCTAGTGTGGGCCCAATCAGTCACACCTAAGGTCCCATTGTTTGTGGCTGACTGAGATGAATACAAAAACTCAATTGCCAACTACATTTAGTCATGTGGCCAGAGACAGCCTGCAAGTGCCAAATAGCTAAAGAATAAATTAGGTTTTTAAATTAGGATTCCAGAGACACCAAACTTGAACCAATTTTATCTTCCCATTTGGAAGTTACACTGGTAACATGTAATAAGGTATCCCAATGTGATCCTATGGGAGATAGAGGCCTTGCAGCAGTGAATAGCAAATTTAAGAGTTGTTCACTACCAGGACATGTAATAGTTTAAAAGTACATATCCTGCTTTTAAAATACATTGCACACAGGGCTGTCCAGGGCCTACCCGAGGGCTGACTTATATGTCCTGAAAAAAAGGGTTGGGCTCGGCAAAAGGCTTATTGTGCCAGGTCAAAATTGCAGTTTAAACTGCCCACACAGACTCTTCAATGGCAGGCCTGAGACTTGTTTAAAGGGCTATTTACGTGAGTGTCACAATGAGTGCTGCAGACCCACTAGCAGCATTTAATTTACAGTCCTTGGGCACTTATAGGCATACTTTTCTATAGACACACAAGTAAATTATATATGCTAATTGGGTATGTGCCAATATTGCCAGGTCTAGAGGAGAGAGCACATGCACTTAAGTGCTGGTTAGCAGTTCTAAAGTGCTCAGAGTCCTCTGGCAAGCAAAACAAGGTCAGAAAAAATAGAGCAGGAAGGCACAAATTTTGTGGGGTGACCCTACAAAAAGGGCCATTTCCAACAATCACCCTCTCCAACCAATAAGTTCTTGAACAATACAAATGTAGACTCTGTGAAAGGGATAATATAATGAGATGATTGAGAAACCTGAAGCATCAAATTCTACAAAATCACGCCATGTTTATTTTGTTTTCAGATGCTGATTTATTAGAATTACTAACTGGAATTTGAGTTTGCCTCTTGTGAATTTTCAGTCTAATATTATTTGCCATGAAAGATTTAAGATATGTCACCATCATCTGTCTCTTGTGCACAGTACACTGAGGGTGTGCTTTGGAAGAGCTTTCTTCAGTGATTGACCTGCCTGAATGAGCCCCTTGAAGCCATTACTTAGAGGCCATGTTAGTCACTTCTTGAGTCAGCCCAGAGCAATATTTCTGTCATAGCATAATGCTTTTGATTATTGACTATTTTTCCAGCCTCACACAAAGTGCTTCTATTGTAATGCATAGGGTGCACTGCTTTCAGCATTTAGCATGAAGTACTTGATGAACAAAGAAGCCATTTTGGAAAAAAATGCTTTTTATGTTCTGCATTATTTGAAGAGTTTTATATAGCGCTGGCTAGGCCCGCAGGTATCACAGCGCTTTACATGAGGCTCGTTGAGTTACAAGATACAAATTACATCTGTTACCAGAGCATAGTAGAACACAGGCAAAAAAAAATGACGCTGTAATTTGTCGGAGGGAGAGGGAGGAAAGAGACACAGTGGGGAGATGGGGAGAACTGTGCTCAATGTCCGGCTGGGTAGGTTACAGCCGAGGGGGTGAACCAGGGCCGATCTCCTCTATAGCTCTCTGGCAGCTCCATCGGGCATCAGCTATGTTGCTAAGGTTTCAGCGGTCAGGAATAACAAGAATAACAGGTTTTCATGGTTACATTAGTTACAGTTGCATAGACAAACACAGAAGAACAATTCCCCAATAGAGGAAACGAGGGAATGGGAAGGGGAGTGGAAACAGGGAAGCATATCAGTTCTGGCAGACCAGCATTGGGAGAAAAGTACCTTGTGGGGGCCCAAAAAGTTACAGTAAGCGGGCCCATAACCCAGATGGGATCACATAATCACTAAGTCCAGTGCCATATTCAATCACCGCATTAGGTCATCTCTGCAATGTGGGTGGACCACAAGGAGAGGGTGAAAAAAGGGAGCCTCATTAGTGGCCATTAATGTCTGGAGGGAGAGTGCGTCCAGAGGGGACCATCCAGGGGCAATGGACATGGAGGGGACCAAAGGCGTGGACTGGTGACAAGCATTGATCCAAGAGTCAGTCGAGGCAATCAAGATGGCAGGCCCAGAATTTCAGTCACCTACAGCCTCGGCACAAAATGGCGGACCCCCAAATCAACAGAAAATGTAAGCCAAAGAAAGACCATGAAGAAAAACCAACCTCAAGGAGCAGGACTGGTTGGGGTAGGCAGGCGCAGGATCGATAGGAAGGAAGGCTGCTGGAAAACAATGACACTCGAACCACTGTCTATTAGGTTGTTGAGAGAAGTCCAGTTGTAGAATCCCGACCCAACGTGCTGTAGAGATGGGGTAATCGGAATCGGGGCCCTGGCAGCCACCTCGAAGAGGAGAGGCAGCCATGGTGACTGGAGTGCTAGCTCCCTCGTCACTCGTCGTGGAAGACAAGATTGTGGTCATGGGGTTGCAATGCCTCAGAAAACCGGTTCCAGAGTCTAGTGCGGCAGCATCGTTGGAATTAACATTTCTGATCTGTCTGTCGCGCGGTACGTCCCAGTCGAAATCCCGCACAGGGCCTCAGGACATCCCAGACGGTGTTGAGGGAAGACAAACAACGAAGGTCATGCCTGGAAGGCAGGCGAAGGCCTGCGGGGTGACCCGTCTGCTCATTCCCCCACAACTGTGAAGGCAGCCCAACCAAGGCTGCAGCCACTCCGAAATTTGCTCCATGGGTGCCGCACCGGGAAACACCAGATAGGGCGCAGCAGCCACAGGTCAGAAGGGCAGGGGACTGGGACGAGAACCCCACACCCACCAGGAGATTCACAAAGGAGACAAGGTGATGTCCACTAGCCCCAGTTGGTCCAGGAAACGCGTTGAGTGCAGTAACAGGTCAAAGAAAATCCTCTTGGTTGAGGAGCAATCCCTGGCCAACTGGCCATGGGTCCCAGGAGGAGTAACGGTTAGAAAGATGGGTAAATTACTGGAAATTAGGTCTAAAGGAATTTCCTACCCGGGGAGCTCCCGGATGGAGCTCCAACCAGGCGGCCATCTTCAGAGATAACTGAATATTCTAACAAAATTCTCAATTCACATATGAAAAAATTAGTACGTTGAGTAAATGGACAATAATATTTGTCATGCATAATTTGTCATGAATAATTTTCTTTAAATATAAAACCTTACAAATACCATATAGCATTTGTGTATGTTTCTTAATCACTGTTCAAGCAAACTTATCATTTTTATTTTATGGTGTTCCTAGAATGACTGAATCTGTTTGAAGAAGCCTAAAGTATGTGGAGCCATATTTAGGTAAATATATTTGACCGATTCCTAAATACCGAATTTTACCGATTCGGTATTCCGGAATCGGTAAATGAGATGTAGCAAAAAATTCGGTTACATTTACTGATTCGGAAAAATTCGGAAAAATTTTCCGAATCGGTATTTAGCGAATCGGTCTTAACTGAATCGCTATTTACCGAATCGGTAAATACCGAATCAGAGATTCAAAATACAAGCAATTGAGGATTCAACCAATCATGTGCATCCACCCCACCCCACAACCAGGAAGTGGCAACGCTCATGCAGGTGCAGACAATCAGAACCTCGTGGAGAGCTGTGAGCAACTGAGCCTCTGGCTGAAATGTGCTGAGCAGAACTGCAGGATGGCATCCCAAGAATCACAGGGGGAAGGAGCAGACAGAAAAAGAAAGTTGAAGTTCAGTACAAGTGAGCTTTAGGTGCTTGTGGAGGAGGTGGTGAAACACCACACCCAGCTTTTTGGGAAACAGTCCCTGCAGGTAGCAGAGGCTGTGAAGAGGAAGACCTGGCTGGCAATCCGGGCGAAGGTGAATGCCATAGGGGTGAGCCCACGAGAGATAGATGATTTAAAGAAAAGATGGTATGATCTCAGGATCATTACCAAGAAGAAGCTGGCTGCACAGAGGAAAGAAGCCAGTGTCACGGGGGAGGAAGGAGCAGGGCACCTGCCCTCACTGACCTGGAGCAGCCCGAGAGTGTGTTTGCGATCCGGTATGCAAACAGCTCAGCCAGAGCTGCCACAAAGTAAGATAAGGAGCATGCTCAGCAATCCTCCCCCCCCTTCCCTGCCCCCCTTCCCCAAAGTGGCTGTGTGACTCACACTCCAGTACAGGTTGTGGTATACACCAGCAATGCATCATGGGAGATTTAGTCATTGAAACACCCATCATGACAGTCATCACACCAAACAACAAGGCATGCCACACACATCAGTCAAAAGCAGTAGAGGACATTGAGATAGTGTGACAGGATTGTAATTTAATACTGAAATACAGGATTGCTGGACCACTGAGCTAATGTCCATATCTGTCCACAGAAGAGTCATCGCGCCAGACAGCGCAGGAGAAGGAGGGAAGGGCACCCCGTAAGGGAAGGACTGAGGATGCCAGCACGAGTGCAGGCCACAGCACTGAACCACCACCCGCACCAACACCACAGGCAGCTTCACCACCAGAGCCAGCCGCAACAGCAGAGCCAGCATCGCCACTGCTGATTGAATCACCACAGCAGGACTCACAAGGACAGTCATCCTCACCAGCTTCAACTTCATCTGTAGTGGTAAGGCCCAGGAGGCATGCTGTACCCACTCTCCATGTCATGGAGTCGTCCTCTGATGACACACCAAGTGCTCCCTTGGAGGAAACCAATGCTGAGCTGCAGTCCACCTACGAGGGTGTGCACACAGGTGCGAGATGCCATAGGGTCCGGGAGCGCAGCACAACTCGGCAGGGTGACGGGGTCTTTGGAGGGCTGGAGGCCACTATGGTTAATGGGCAGCACCTGCAGGGGAAGGCCATACAATCAGTGCAAAGACAAATGCGGCATTTAATTCAAAACATGGGCAAAATTGATCGGGGCATCAGCTCCATGGAAAAAGGCATCCGGGAAATGGCAGAGGGAATGCGGGACATATCCCAGTCCTTGATGCTACTATGCGACAAACTGGATGAGGACAGGGTAAGAAGGCGCAGGGAGAGGCAGTACATGCAGCAGCACACCAAGGCGGTGAACCGTCTGGCAACTGCCACTTCCCTGCTCTGCAGGCGCTCTGTGGCAATGCAGGAGGGGCTTGTGCACTGCTGCACTGATGTCGCCAGGGGGATGGGGAAGGTGACATCCACAATGGAACTTGAGCGCCTTGAGACCCCACGGGTATGTAGCGCGCTTTATAAGTGTCACTGATTGATTGATTGATTGATTGATTGATTGATTGATTGAACTTCTGCTGACCACCCAGTCAGCCAACGCTGGTGCTCTAGGTGTGGGGGAGAGTGAAGAGACCACCAGCAGGAGCAGCAATACCCCACCTGTTCCTTACATCCAGAGGAGCAGCAGGCGGCATGCTGCCCGCCCTGGCTCAACCTCCAGTCAGGATAGCCAGCTGCAGGCATCAAGCACTGTTGTGCGTGGGCGCAGACATTAATGCTGACCACACCTTAATGAACACATTTTGGGTGAAGTAACCCATGACTACCTCTTAAGGTTGTCACAAATTGGCCTGGCATGGTGTGCCATTTGTTAATTGTCGTAGTGCCCAGTTATTAAACTGCATCATGCACATGCAATGCCTGGCTGTGTCTCCTTACTTACTTAAAAATAGTTGCGTGTGATCTCTGCCCGTCTTAGTCTCCCATCTGTTGCTGGTGCTACTCCTGCTGCGTAGGGCTCTGGCTGTTCAGGTCCATTATCAATGTCCTCATGATAAGTTATTTCAACTTCTGTACCTTTCTTTGTGGCAAGTCCAGGATGGTGTGGGGGTGTAACCTGTACTTCTCATGGATCTCTGCCGTAGTAAGTTGGAAGAGTGTGATCCGCTGTCTGTAGACTTGCTCCTCCCGTCTCCAGATCCTCTTTCCTGTTGCCTGTAGCCGTAGCCGCCTTGAAATGATGCAGATAGCCGCCTTAGTGATCACACTGTTGCATTTTGGGATTGCTTATATACCATGTGGCTGATTAGCACCTGCTTCCAGTTGGTGTTAATTACCGACTCTTAAATACCGAATTTCATCAAATTCTGTATTTCTGATATTACCTACATATCTTTTCTCATTTTACCGTTCCTTATTTACCGATTCGGTAAATACCGAATCGGTAAATACTGATTCAGTATTTTTGAATTCGGTAATGATGAATCGGTATTTACCGATTCATATTTACCGAATCCTTACATTTGGCCTCCTACATCTCAAATGCCTAAATACCGGTCAGTAACGGCAAATTTACAGAATTTCTGCCGTTACTGACCAGTATTTAGCTACCTACATATGGCCCGTGGTATTTACTGCCTGATACATATAGCATATCATTTCGATGTCATTTCTGAAACTTTCCTTGTTAAAAATTCTTGGCTAGTATTCCACTCTGAGATAAGGGTTTCAAAAGATGAACAACCATTTGTTTATAAGCCTCCTAAAGGCCTATTTCTTGTCAGAAAGACAAGTGCAATAGTATAAGGCACTGTCATGACATATATTGAACAATATCTTTCCTCACTTATGACATTCTACACATTTAAAAAATGAGAGCTGTATTCATAGCATTCTTGAACATGTTCTATAGCGGGTTTAGTGGCATCATTTTAATGGTGCATTATTTACGTTCCCCAAGCAAACTAAAACCATGACTATCATATTGACAGAGGGCCCACATAAAGCAACAAAGATACACCACTGTAAAATCTGTGCCTGGATACCCCCGAGGTGATTAGCCGCACTATACAAATACTATTTGATTGATTGATTGATTATCTGGCAATCATGTTTTCTCTGCATTAGGAGACATAATAACAGATATGTCCGCTATATTTAAATATCACACTTTTAAAACCTTTTTTTTAGTCCTCTTGCTTATTGTTGACAACATATTTAATGCATTACATTGCAAGCTTCAATCCGAAACTGTGTCCTATCTTTTAAGATTCTGGCTATTTACCCTGCAGCCGAGAAAATTGTTGATTTTTTTTCTGCTATTTATATGGCTGCTGGCTAAATAGTAGAAAGTATTTAGTATTTGACCGGCGACCTTGAAAATAGTAGTCCTCTTACTAGTGTAAAGACATTTTCAACTCATAAAAAGGGTTCTTTATTGGGTCCTTTTGAGTCTCGTCATTTTCGTCCTAGTTCACTTATACATCCAGGTCCTAGCTCTGACTGTTTTGGTCCAACTTATCGTTCTCACTATGGTCTTGCTACCCCAGGCCCCAGGCCCTGGTCTTTCTTCTCCACTTGACACTCTGGGCCTTAGCCCTATGGTCATGATCCTCATGGCAGTCCTAGGCCTGTTCCTGGTCCTGTTTGTGCTCATCCTTTGTCCTCCTTGCTCTGGTACTGGCCCTCCTGCTATTCTTGGTACTGGCCCTCTCATCTTTCGTGCTTTTTCTGGGCCGCAGTCCTATTGGCCTGGATCTTGTCTTCCTGGATCTGGCCATGATCCTCTTGTCCATGGTCTTCCTGCTGCTTCTCCTCATGTTGCTATACAAACTCATCATGGTCCTTGTTTATTTTGATACTCCTGGGCCTGGCGATCCTGTTGCTCATTTTCATGGTCACAGGCAGCAGAGTGAACTCCTCCTGTGAATTACCCTGATGAATTACTTACCTGTCTCCTGTTTTCACTTCCCCATTTCACAAAAGCCCCATTTCACTCAATTTACCTCCTTCAAGTGCCCCAACGTACTGTGCCCCCAGACACCAATTACCTACCTTACATGTCCTTCCCTCAGGAGCCCACATGCCATTCCCTGTTTGCTGCTGATTGTAGACTGCATAGCTGCCCAGGTTTCAGATTGCTATGTCTGACATTTTCATAATTTCAGTGAAAATATGAGTGACATTTCAACGACTATGAGTGACACTTTCTCGCAAGCAAAATCAAGCAATAAAGACAAGGTATACATATAAACATTAGAAATTACACCCATCTGAGCAACGACAAACTCTAAGAAGATATTAAAACTGCTACAAAGCACCTGAAATGGAAGGACACTAACCAGAGACAGACTATGCTAATGCCTTTCTCTTATCGCTTCTCCCACACTCTTGTGAGCAAAATCAAGCTATGCAGTCCATGGAAAAAGAAACATATCAGAAATTACACCTGTTTGAGCAACGAGAAACTCTAGATCTTGAAGCTTGCATCTTTGCAGCATGCATTTTAACGCTCTGCGCTACTTTATGGTGCGTCAAAACTGCTACTAGACAAAACTCTGATCTCTCTCCAGCAGGAACATTAATCATCAGTTAATGTTGATCTTTTTATTGTTGTGTTAAAACTGCTGGACCCACAAGTAACTCTCAAGCAGAAGCATTTACACCCATAAGTTATGTCTAAGCACAGCCACCCCCTCCCCCAGCTCAGCGGCAGGTATGGCTGAACCATAAGTAACAGAAGGATCTCTGTGACAGAAGAAATAACCCACTGAGTTAGCTACATAAAAAACATTTTGGTGATAGCAAGTAAACGTTCTTTGCTGCAGGCATGATAACCCGCTGCACTATTATTTGGTGAGTCTGAGACAACTCAAAACTACTACTAGAAAAAACCTCTGATCTCTTTCCAGCAGGTCTTTGACTTACTAAGAATTACTGTCAGTGCTGGGAAAAATGCCAGCTGCCTTTTGCTGTTTAAAGCTTGTGCTAGTCTGCGGAATGACAATACACTGGGCTGAAACTGACACTGTGTCCATTAGCCTTCTTGTTGATGACATTAGATCCCTATTCCCCGACTTGCACAAAGAGTCTGTTGTAATACAATGATGTCTAGTACCGAGGTGTAGATTATGAGAGGATGGGTCATTAAGTAGCTTCAATGAGGAGCCCTAGTAAAATGAGACCCACCAGGAACCGCCTCCCTGCTGCTCAGCCCATACTCCAACTGACTCTCACAGACACACAACATTCCAATGCATCACAGTGCACCAACATTCCACACAGCACACTCACACTGGCTGAGCAGCAAGTACATCTCCACTTTTACATAAAAAAGCAATAATGCTTGACGGATGGAAATAACGCATTCTGATGAAGAACAAAAAGACATGCATGGGAACATATTAGAGTAAAGATGATATGATATTGCACAAACATACAAATCTATACATATAAAGGTAATAAATAAAAGAACAAGCACATTGCGAATATCAGATGACTCTATTGCAAACTCATAAAGAGAGAAAACAATATTATGAATACCAGATGACTATATCGCAAACACATAAAGAGAGAAAAACAATATTGTGAATACCAGATGACTTTAAGGTAAATTCCTAAAGAGAGAAAAGAGACATGCAAGAAAACATATAAAATTTCATCACTACAACATCTCCCCCTCTTTCAAAACAAAAGTAGAAAACCATGCACTCTTCCATGCCCCACATCTCATACAGGACCCCACACGCCACAAAACACACCAGATGGCCAGACTAGAATGAAAGGCAGCCCACTGAGAAAATCCAACACATAAGTGGCGCAGCAGACAACAACACTCAGAAAAATATAAACTACTCTCACACATCAAAACAGTACAAACTAAATCACTCACCACATAACTCTCACCCCAAAACTCAGAATGTACAACAACAAAGAATGGGAAAAATCCACCCCTTGCTTCAGCCTAAAAAGACCAGAAAAACTAGTAAGCAAGTATACTGTCAGCAAATGGTGACTTAACCTCGCACAGTCATCCTACACAAAACCTCTGAATCAAAAACAGGTGACTTAACCTCACACAGTCAACATACACACTACAACAACACTAATACAGAAAACATTAGGTGACTTACCTCCGCACAGTCATCCCACACAAAACAGGTGGCTTTATTCTTGTGAAGTCATCCCACACAAATCATCTCAATCATAAATGGGTGACTTAACCATGCATAGTCATCCCACACAAAACATCTCAATCAAAAATGGGTAACTTATACTCACGCACTCATCCCACACACTAAAACAACACCAATACAGAAAATATTAGGTAACTTACCTCCGCACAGTCATCCCACACAAAACATCTCAATAAGAAATGGGTGACTTAAACTCTCAGTCATCCCAACAACAAATCACTGGTAAGACGAATCTCACCAAACTGCATCCATATACACACAGAACCATGGGAGCTCACAGGGCACATCATCCTCAATAAATGAAAATGTGTCAGCTACCAAAACCACACCTCAATAAAAGTAAATGCCATACTCAAAATGCAACTCCCCTAAAAGCAATAGACAAGAGGAACACAGTGCATCTGAAAACAAATATGCGTAGCAATTATTCTTGAAACAACCTGTCAACGTTTTCTGGAGTGCGACCTCACACCTGAGCATATTGCAACATTGGACAAAACCGTAAAAATGAGATGGTTTTACCACTGCCTTGAATAAAAGTCCCATCGCACAGTCCAGATGAAACAAGTAACAGCTAACAAAATTGCTCCAAAAACGGATCCAAAAACGGATGCAGCAAATAGTCTCTAATGTAAATGTTCTATTGACGCAGGCTGTAGAACATATTTTCAGAGTAATGTTGTCCATCAGATGTTGATGCCATTTACCAATGCCAGTTACACAGGATTGTCCAACTGGCTGTATGCTCAATATAGTACCACACCAATGCACAATCCACTAAGCATACCCCAGCACTCACCGGCACAGAGGCACCATGGGTCAAAGAATGCCAAACCCTAGTCTAACAAAAATATACGCAACTGCCTGATGGGAGGACTGGAAACCAGTGTCATTAGGGTCAGACTGGGGGTGAGTGTCTGAAAAGTTTCAGCACTACGTCCATCATCTCCTTATGTTTGCTTTGTTCACCGTCAGTTGGCAGGGTATGCCCAGACGTGGGTCCCTTGCTCTCTTTGCCACTGGATTCAAGCTAGTCTGGCTGATGAAGGGTGTTACCCAGAAACCGGTCCCACGATGCTTGTTTCCGGTTCAGGGAAGACCTGGCTTGGCAGTTCAGGCTGGACTGTTCTCATGAGGCACAGGGTCAAGACTGATTTGCATATAGCTGGGTCTGAACTGAGGTTGTGAAGTGAGCTAAAGAATGAAGATGGATTCATTCAACCCAGTTCTGTGACTGGGGGTGAGTGTCTGAAAAGTTTCTGCACTCAGTCAATCATCTCCTTGGGTTTGCATTAAGGTCAGAATGCCAATATACGGATGCCAGTCCACTGAGTTTTTTCCCTTCTGATGAGAAATCAAGATGGCGGCCTGGAAGGCTCCAGGTACATACCTGCTGCAAAACTTACCATTCCAGGACACCAGCTAAGATGCTGCCGAGCTCCGATTCAAGAGCTCCCGACCTATGAGCTCGTACCAGCCGCGCTCCAACCTGGGCCACATTGAAGACCTGCCACTTGAGCAGAACTGTTTCAGTGAGATCGTTTAAAAATAAACCGCAATGCAACTATGTACAGACCGTAAAGAAATGCTTATAATACTGAAATAATCTTCACAGAAACGTGTCCAAAAAAATGCGCCAACGTCCCCTCGCCTGAGTAAACAGTTCAAAGGCTGCACAATTAGTTCCTCAACTTGTACAAAACAAATGACTACAGCGCTGCCGATTTTCTTATATTTCTGTCAACACAACACTGACAGTCCACTTGCAATGATACAACAGCCCAATCTTGTCACACCTCGCTAGCAGAGTCACACACGTAGATGCCTGTACATTTCAGATAATTGCAGGCATCACAAACTGCTGCCATCTTCTGTCTCCTTGAAATAAAATGAAAGAGAACGCTGCTGGTCGCGCTTCATTCACAGCAGGTAGACTCCATATAAATAAATAATGATGTATATTAATCAAGCATGCCCTGGTTGAGGCAGATCGATCTTGTGGTCACTAGTGGTGCTTCAGGGCTGCATGGCTTTCAGTATTTCTCTGTACTAATAGTCTCTTTAAGTGTCTTTTAAAGTTCTTTCTTCTATAATTTCTTCATGCTTTTTTTTGTTGTAGTTTTGGTTTCCATGGTTTTTTCTTTCATTCTGTTTACACACGTGGGTTCTTCTTTAAAATCGTCGCAAAAATGTTGTCATATAATGATGTTCAGTGCCGAGGTGTAGATTATGATAGGATGGATTATTAATTGGGCTCCCGGTTTTATGGTATTTATTTTTTACCATTTCTGTCTGTGTTTATCCATATTTATTTTTTGGGCATTTTTTCTGTATTTATCCACATTTATTTTTGATACAAGCAAAAGACGTCGCTACAGCTAGTATTTTTCCACGTTTATTCAAATTGACAATGCACACATGCGCTCAGTTGTTATTGGTCAACACTATACATTCATCTGAAAACTTTGCCGTTTGTAAAATGTTCCAAATATGCTGCTTAAAAGTGCTATCACAAGCCATTTGTCTCAGAGCCTTGCAGTTTCTGTCATTGGCAGAGTGCCACTTCCTCTCCCCCACTGAACACCATACTGCCCCACTGAGAAAACTCGAAACTGGGAAAACCTGCAACCAAAATGTTAATTGCACTCGGTAATTTTTGCACAATCTCTAAATGACCTCCGGGGGTTATTTGAGTGTGACTTGCCCAGGATCAAGTGGTAATTGAAGAAGCAGAGAAAGTATTGAATTTCTGTTTCTATACATTTCACTTAAGCAGTAGACCAGGGTTTCTCATTACAGGCCCTCAAAGAAAACCCGTTGTTTGATTTGGCTCAGTAGTAAACAAGGCTAACATAGCATGATTCAGTGGAATCATTTCCCAGCAATCAGTGCTGAGCTGATTCTTTCTTCACTTACTCCCGCTGACCCCGCCCTTTATCTGTCCCAGGTGTACCACAGTGACCTTTGCTGGTGCAACACAGAGCTGTACACCTTTTAAATGCACTGCAGGGCATAAAGGGTATTCCTCTGCCCCAATATTTATATATTCGTTTTTTCAGACAGAACAGCTGAGAAACAGGAAGAGGCAGGCCTTGTCCACCATTCTCGAACTCTGCTATCTGAAAATAAAGCTCTAACTCAAATGAAGCACTAGTTAAATGTATCCACTTTAAGCACTACAGACACATAAAACATGCGCTCGGCACTGCACTGCTAGGGTTAAGCTGCCCCAGGTTCCACAACTTGCAATTGTTTACACAGTTGCTGCAGAATTTGGGACTTACCTCGTGCTCGTGGCTCCTTTCTCCGGAGACAATTCCAAAGAACTGCACTTAATTAGCAATTAAGGGATTGTGGAATGTTAGGGATGTGGTGCCATTTCGTTACAATAATAAACACCTCATTCCCGCTCTTCATAGCCTTTGTGTTTTTCAGTAAACTAAAACTAAAATACAGTGTGAACATGTGGCCAATGAATGGTGCTAGACTTTTTTTAAAGTCATTTTATTTAAAAATTCCAAATTTTAAATAGCTTTTTTTTTTACAAATGAAGCACTAGTTAAATGTATTCACTTTACGCACTACATCCCAGGCTCTTCTTTCGTCAGACATTACAGCGCCGGCTTCAACACGCCGCCGATGACCGCTACCGAGGCAGCCCCTGCCAAAAAGCTGATTTTGGCGCTTGAAGCGCTGGAGGTAAAGCCAAAGATGGTTTTGTTGTTGCCGATGCTCAGGGCTTTAAGTGGGATGAAAAAACTGGGGGGTCTCTCAAAGGGGCGTGGTCAATGTAATTAGGGGCGTGGCTATAACACACCGGCGCTAAAAATCTGTGTTTAGCATAGTGTGCCGCCCGACTTGTATTTTGCTGTTCGTGTCATTGCATCCAAATATGTGAGACAACAAGTCACATTACTCCTACAACAAGTAAGGACTATTGGCTTTGTCAATGGTTATTAGTTGCATAAGATAAAAAAGCTGCAACTATGGCTGGTTACATATAACATTGAAAAAGCTTCCAATTGAAGCCCTTCTGCTCTTGCGTTTCAGAAATAGAAGGGAAATCCAGAAAGAAAATGACTCTTTAAAGGATTTCCCTTCCCCTACACCGCTCACCTGGCATGACGTCATGCCGTAACTTCTCCCCTATTGAGAAGTGAGCAGTGTGAGCATGTACACACCAATGTGCCTGCTGTCTTGAAATGGGTCTCTATCAGGCTCTGTGCACACTGGCACTTTTTTCTGGACTGCACTGACAACAAACTGCTGTCACTGCAGTCCGGAAAAAAACAGAGCGCCTGTGCCAGGGCTGAAAGCAGAGCCCGATAGAGACCCGTTTCGAGGCCCCCTTTAAAAAACTGCCGGTGCTGAGACCCCTTGAGACCCGGCCCACTTAAAGCCCTGCCGATGCTGTAGGTGTTGCACAGGTCTGAGGAGCAGCACTCTTCAGTGGTGTTTACAACAATCAAATTCTGATTGTCGTTAACGCATGAGGAAGTGCAGCTTTTCGTCATCTGTTTGAAGAACACAAGATTACCGACTATGGTCTCACAGCCAGTCTGTGATGCAGAGCAGTTCTGGATTCTCATGCAATCTCTGTAGTTTATCGCTGCCCTGCATGAGTAGCACACAAGAGAGTGAGTGGGATGTTAATTTCCGATCCGACCTGCTCACAGCATGGTGCACGAACCACAAGTCACACAACAATGGTTTGAATACAGGGTCCTAATTTGACCCTGTCAGGGGCTCTAAAATGGGTGAAATAACAACAAAGCCGCATTAACAAGTAATGGTCTTTTAAATACCTGTGAAGTACTCGGGTGCGGCTGGCAGCTCTGTGTGTGCCGGGATGCTGTCACCTATTAACCCTCTCAGGAGGGGGAGACACCAGATAGCAGCACAGCAAAATGTAGTAGTATTTTCTCGTTTTTATAAATAAATACAGATAAAGGAAAACTTGATTTCCGTCTGTATTTATATGGAAAAATCCTAAAAGTGGAAAACCGTGAGCCCTAATTTATTAAGTAGCTTCAATGAAGAGCCTCAGTAATGATCCCCACCAGGAACAGCCTCCATGCTGCTCAGAAAATTCTCCAACTGACTCTCGCAGGCACTCAACATTCCAATGCATCACCATGCACCAACATTCCACACAGAGCACTCTTACTGGCTGAGTAGCAGGTATAACAGAGACCTCACAAAAAACAGCAAGACACTGATTGATCTTGACACTCATGAACATGGAAGATGGATTCAAGTATGGATCGTGCCTACAGAAATGCATGGAATACGGTCATGTTGAATATCAATTCAATTGTGCGTCGAATGTTAGCCTTGTAACATAATAAAACTTGCTTCAATAAGGAAATTTTTTTTTTTTAAAGCAGCTTTTGTAGAATGAATGGCTGTTTTGTCATATAACTATTAAAATAGCTCTTGTTTTTCATAATGACACTCTTACTCTCCTATGAATTATGTACTTAAAATCAACTTTTCCCATACAAAGATTTAACTAGCAACTGTGAAAAAAGCAGTCTTAGAGGCTGAGGCACTACAGCAGATGCTGTATTATTTCAAAAAGTATTCAGTTGCATGGCTCATTGCTGATACACAGTGTGACCTGAGACTAGACAGAACGAGACTCTCACTGTGTGTGACTGCAGGACTTCAGCTGTGTAACACAGCAGGCAAGGCAGCTGATCACCGCGTGATAAATTTATAAAGCTGTTTTTTTATTAGCAGTCAGAGAGTCACTGAAAGGAATAGGCTACTCAGTCTGGCACAGTTACTCACTAATTTGTGAGGCGAGTCGGCCCGGCAATTCGGTTTTCGTGCCGCCTCCACAAGGCCACGGCTGCAACAACACTCCCGATGGGCAACACGCCACCAGTGTAGGATTCTTCAGTGTCAGGCTCAGCAGCATTTGCACAGTCAATGTTGAGTGCAACTTACTTTTGTTCCTTTTATAGTTCATACTTTTCATTACTCCTTCATTTCACCATTGCTTCCTACCGATTTCTTCCCTTCCCTATTTTCCAGTACCTGGCTATCCATCATTCTTTTTTTCTAACATTTTTTCTTTCATACACTTCTTTCTCCCACTAATGCGTTTCATGTTCTCTGTATGGGCTCCAGCAACCGCTGTGGTCCGTGTTGTGGGTCTGGTAGTTGCGGGATCAATGTGTATTTTAAAATGTCACCGCAGAGTTATGAGGAGCTCTGCCATTTACCACAGTTACACTTGTGATTTGCATGTGCAACCCCCTGCCCGCACCGTCGGCCTCAGTTGGTAGCAGGACGTGATGTACCACCTTTCCTGATGTCAGCAGAATCAACTATTGCTGCACCAAATTGTTACATTGTAGCACTAGCAGGGTTCAGACAGTCAGCCCGCAAGCCTGCTGGGAGCAGCGCGCATACCACAACGTGATGCCACTCCAGCTGTAGGTTTCAGTCACCACTAGAACTAGCATCTCTTTAGCTTGATAGCCGAGACAGGCGCTATGCCTATTATCCATGACTTTGCATTTCAGTGCAGGGATGTGGACCACCTCACTGAAATGTGTTAGTTCAACTCCTGATGCGTGGTACTTGGCAGGGCTGAGACTGCGGCTGTGTTGCCAGATTTGAAATACTAACCAAAGACAACCACCCTTAAACTGAAATCTAAAGCTAGCACAAGGCCTACCATATGATGCCAAAAAAGAGCCAAGGCCTCAAAATTTTGCAAAAGGAGCATCATGTACATTGAAAAAAAACAATGTATTCTCATGAATGAATAAAACATTTATGTAACACGCTTTAAATCCATACCCAGTATTCTTTGCTGACAGCCAAATACTTCTTTACAAAAACTCAAAATATCTGTATGCAAGGGAGTAGCCAAAAAATTAAAATACTCCCACTTTGGACCAAACTTCTTATGACCAAGTGAGCTAAGCAAGTATGCCTATCTCATATTAGAAAATTTGCCTTGACCATTATGGCCACCCATCTGTCCATTTATTCTACTATCCACCTTCATTTTCATCTTTCATCCTTCTATCATTTCTCTCATCCATCTATTCATCCACCCACCCTACAATACATTCTTTCACCATTTCATCCATCTGTTTCTGCATTCATCCACCTACCTTTTCCTTTCAAACCTTCTGCCGTTCATCCTTCTATCCATTCATTTTTCACAAGGTCATTAGAATTCAATGTATAGTCCATTCACAGACTATTCCATCATTTCAATAATCTATTTATCCTTTCACCCTTCCTTCCATTCTTCTATCCACTTATTTATCTATTCATCCATTCATTCTTTCACAAATGGAACCTTTCAGGTTTCCATCCATCATTTTAGCTTTGCCTCATCAAGCTTTGCACACTTTATTCCTTTGCTCTTTTCAATCTTCCCAGCAACTTACTTTTGTTCCTTTTATAGTTCATACTTTTCATTATTCTTTCATTTCACCATTGCTTCCTACCGATTTTTTCCCTTCCCTATTTTCCAGTACCTGGCTATCCATCATTCTTTTTTTCTCAAATTTTTTCTTTCATACACTTCTTTCTCCCACTAAAGCTTTTCATGTTCTCTGTCCTTTTTTCCATGCTTTTATCCCCTCTTCATTGTTTTCACTGAAACAGATTAACTGTCATTCCCTGACCTCCACGCCCCGGTCCTGCTCTTGGAGTCACTTAAAGCATTTATATTACCTTTTTATCTACAGAAAATTGAAGGCTAATATAGACCTAACAAAAGGTTTAGTGGGACCAAGATTATTGTTGTAAATATGATTTTACTTTGTCTGTCCTGGCGTGTCTGTCTTCTATGTCCTTAGTGGTTACTTTATTAGAATACTGTGAATATTCTGTTCTGTGTGTGTGACCTGGCTAGTATTCCAGTTGTGGGCAGTAGGAGCTTGGCCAGATGGTGGGAGACTCGTTTGTTAGTGTGCTGTGAATAAACTTCTTAACTGCATAAGAAGTCTCTGCATGATTCTTGCCAACCAATCTACAACAATTTGGCGAAGAGGACGTGATTAATATCTGGCTTGGGAGTCCGTTTGATTAGCTACACAGCGGCGTTAAAGTTACAGAGAACAAACGGTGCAATCACCGGTAACGGAACCACGGCGTGTTATTGTGAGTACCTATGAAAATTACATCCATCAGAAATGCAGCGTGGATGAAATTCAGCAATTTTACTAAGCGGACGGACAATCTTTGACAATGAGCGATATTTAAACTCAGGCGCGAGCATTCCTTTGTCATTACCGACAGCGTTGCTAAGTTACAGTGACATTGTTGATTCCCGTGAAGTCAGTGACGCACCTGCCAGCCAGCGTCAAGCGTCCTTCATGGTGAAGTCTCCCAGCAACTGTGTTGTTTGGAATTGAGCGTGTCATCTATACGTACTCTCCGCAGACAGGTGACTTTTGACCCTTACGTGAGCGCATAAGACGTTGGCGGCCATCTTTGGTGATAATCTTCATTGCCTACTACACTACTGTTTACCGATGATAATTTTGAACCTGCGCAGCTTTTCTTTAATTTAATTCAGATTAGAGACATCGTCGGAGGGTACTGTTTTAATCGAAATACTCAAGAAGAAAATAAAGAACAGGAACACATCCATCATTATTCTGTATTTAAATATTGGAAATACTTGAGAAGGAACAGTAAGACTATTGTTTATGTATGCTTGTGTGATTCACAATCACTTTTTCTTGTTATTGATTTACAAAAAACTGACATACTGCAGCAAAATTTATGCAATTACTTATTCCGAGTGTAATATTAATATTGAGTTTTTCTTGTAATTTGTTTTTACTCCTTGCCTAATTCAAGTTTAATTTCATCATCTTAAGAAACTCCAAAGGTTTATAATGTCTCAACAAGTCAACGTAGCGTTGCCACCTCAGTTCCTCAGTGAACCAGGAAACCCCAATATTTCCTGGGAAGATTGGATAGCTATGTTTCATAATTACATAGAAGCCTTAGATGGGGAGGATCTTTCTCCAAAACGGAAGAAGGCTTTGTTGATGACCACATTAGGGAAAGAAGGTCAGCGAATATTCAAATATTTACCTCATTTGCTGCCTTCCGGCTCCCAATCTGCACTGGATGAGTTTAAGGAGGCTATTGCTAGACTTGAAACAAGATTCGGGAAAGAGGAGAACCTGGTGATGAACAGGTACAAGTTTTACAAGAATAAACAACGTGAAGAGGAGTCCATTGATGACTTTGTCGCTCGATTACGTGAACTCTCAGTGAAATGTAATTTCGGCCAAATGACTGACGAGCTCATACGTGATCAACGGATCGTTCAATGCAACAATCGTAAAATACAGGAGAGATTGTGGGCAGCGAAAAACCCAACTCTAAAGGTTGCAATAGACTTGGCGAAAATTGTTGAGGAATCCGAAAAGTGTATGAAGGAACTACAAAAAAGTAGTTCCGAAATGAAAATAGCTAAATTGCCTCACAAATGTTTAACCAATAGAGACAATAGTGATAATGAGAGTGGGGCTGTAGCTCTTGTCAGGAAAAAAGGATATGTTTTGCAAAAGAAAAACTTCAGTCAGCAAAACAACAAATGACAAAGCAAAGTATGCTCAAGGTGTAGCAGTAAAATGCATACTTCAGAAGCAAAGCTTTGCTTTGCCAATAACAAAGAGTGCTTGAAGTGTGGCAAAGTAGGGCATTTTGCTAAAATGTGTAAGAATAAGATTAATGCCAGAGGGACTGTTGTGAATGATCAGCAGGATTTAAAAAGAGAGATGAACAAAATTCTTGTCTTAGAAGACATCATGGTAGGTTCTTGTCAAGAAAAGAGGGAGAAGCGTCCAAAAGCTGATTTTGTCATTGATAACAGGAAAATTAGTCTGATGGTCGATTCAGGATTCAAATTGACCATCATTCCTGAGTCATTATTGGAGCTAATTTGGGGTTAGAGATCTCTCTTGAGTAGTTATATCTTCACCACAGGTTACCAGGGTGAAAGGATAGATTTACTTGGCTATTTCGAGAGTGAGATATGTTTCAAAAACAGATCTACGTTTGGGAAGGTTTACATTTCAGCTGATGGTCCAGTTATATTAGGTTGGATGCATCAATATGATCTTCACATTATTGTCAACCCCAGGGCTGAAGAAGCAGTTATGGTTGTAGACGATTTTAGTATCAATGATATCTTATTGAATTTCAAACAGGTTTTCAGGGATGAACAGGGTGAGTTGCGGGGGTATGTACATAACATTTTATTGAAAGAAGGTGCAATCCCAGTTCAACACAAAGCTAGAAGAGTGCCGCTTGCAGTCAGGGAGGATATCAAGGGTGTACTGGAGGAGATGCTTCAAGGAGGGATAATTGAACCTGTTGAGGCGTCCTCATGGGTTTCTCCAGTGGTCATTTCCCAGAAGGCTGACAATAAAATTGGGTTTTGTGTGGACCTGAGATCTCTAAATAAATGTGTTGTGGCTGATGTTTTTCCGTTGCCAAATATTGGTGAACTGGTTTCTACTTTTAAAGGAGCAACATTTTTCAGTAAACTTGATCTGAAACATGCTTATCACCAGATCCGACTTCATGAAGAGTCAAAACATCTCACAGCCTTCATAACTGGTGAAGGGACATTTCAGTTTACACGATTACCATTTGGGCTGATATCTGCAGCCAGTGTGTTTCAGAGAATGGTTTCGGAAATTTTCAAAGGTATAGAGAAGGTCATCTTCTTTCAGGATGACATACTGATTTTTGGTGACACTATGGAGGAACATAATGAGGTTCCTAAACGTGTGTTACTTCGGATTGATGCGGCTGGCCTCACCCTGCGTAAAGAAAAATGTTCATTTTTAGTTAGTGAAATAGAATATTTAGGTTACGCTCTCTCCGTTGAGGGAGTTAAACCCAAAAAGAATCTACTGTCAGCGATTGAATTAGCACCCTATCCTGCTGATAAAGATCAGTTGAGGTCCTTCATGGGCTTAATTAAATTATATTCCAAGTTGTGAAAGATTTTTCTAGCAAGACTGCTGTTCTGAGGGGTTTGCTGTAAAAGGGTGTTAAGTTTGTGTGGGGAGCAGAACATGTGGGCTATTTTGATTTGATCAAGAGTGAGTTATCCACTGCTAAGGTTTTGACGCCTTTTGACATTAAACGCTTGTCGATCTTAATGGTGGATGCAAGTAGCATTGGGTTAGGTGCAGTACTTTTACAAAGACATGTTAATGAAGAAAAAACTATAGCGTTCGCTTCTCAACCTCTGACTTTATCTGAACGTAATTATTCTGTTATAGAGCGTGAAGCACTTGCTGCTGTATGGGGCACATACTATTTCAGGACATACTTGTGGGGAACCAGATTTGTGTTACGTTCAGACCACAAACCATTAGTGAATGTGTTAGTGCCTGGGGGTGCGGGGAAAGGTTCACCCATGTTAGCAAGGTTAGCTTCAAGACTGCAGGACTTTCAATTTAAATTACATTTTGTTCAGGGTTGGAAAAACATTCAGGCCGACTGTCTGTCCAGGCTCCCTATTCAAATAGAAGATAGTACTAGTGTTATGTTAGGGTCTCAGGAAGAAAGTGCTGTTGCAGTTACTCAAGATGTTATTTCTCTTAGTGGCGGTTCTTTCACCTGGGAAGAGTGGTCTTTAGGTATGAAGAATGATGCGGTTTTAGAAAAAGTCATTGATCTTATCAAGTTGGGGACCAGAAGAGAGAGTACAGTTGAGCCTTCTGTCCGACCTTTCATCAAGGTGTTAGATGATTTATCTCTTTCAAATGGTGTGGTGTTGATGAGGGGTGATAGACTTGTTCCTCCTTAGTCTTTAAGACACAGACTGCTTACTCTGGCTCATGAGGGGTATTTGGGCCAAACACTTACTCAAAGCAGAATTAAAGAAGTAAGTAAGTAAATATACTTTATTCGATTTTTAGATATAAAATCATAAAAGCACATTGCAAAATATATACACCGTTGCATTTCGTTTCATATCACAGTAATTACATTATGGCATAAGATCTTTAAAAGAGGTCAGGTACTAAAATAGATAATATATCAGGTCAAGTCAGAGTCTGGATGTTAATACCCCTCACCCCGGAACTGTTTCAGCCCAACCAACAGTTACTCTCTTCCTTAATCTTGTATGGGGGTGGAGTGATTCTCTGGGATAGAAGTCAGATAGTCCCCAGGTGTGTATAGGTCCATCTCCTAACTGTGGTTTCCAAGTCTGTAGGTATGGGACAACTTGCTATTTCTAAACTTTATCAGCACCAGATCGCCAGATCTCTGTTTTCGAAGCGGACCCAACCATCCCACCCTTCTAACACATTGTATTCTACCATCGATGTCGAGGGGCAGGGGTCTATTCTTTGTTAGCCAAAACAGTGCCTTATTACTTAACTCCTGTTGACTTTCAGTTTTTCCATTGGTAAGCTCAGGCACACCAGAAAGGACACACACAAACAGATGGGATCTCTCTTAACCCAAAGATGAACGCATGCCCAGAAAATTCCTTAATTGGTCCCACAGATAGATATTTGCACCACAAACAAGTCTGCGACAATTGGCCCCAATAAAAAACCTTTGGCCAAATGCAAACATTCCCCAAAAACACCACCAAGCTAGATGCCACATGTAGATATAAACACTCAGCTAATCAGGACACGACATGCACCCCACAGGCAGTGATCATGCGCTCCTCATGTCCGACATCTAGACACATATACACTTGCCCACACTAGTTGTTCCCGAGGTTGAGAGCCATCTGTGTCCTTATCAGGATGCCCAACCATGTTTATTTATGACGGTAATATCTTTCTGCAGCAATCGGTTTATGGACTTGCAAGAAAAGTATAAACCCAGGCAAAACTTTGTACACTCGGAAACGTTCCTCAGATGCATTTTGTTGAGACTCTGTATTTTCATTTCTTTAAGGTAAATTCTTATCCAAGCAACACATGTCCTATTTGAATATTAAAATAACATAAATGTTTTTATTCAAAATTGATTTTACTACTGGGGGTAAGATGGCGGTCGAGTGAGACCGATGTGCGTACGGACCAGTGCTGGAGATGCGAAATTTACAGATATTAGCAGTCTCTAAGCCTTCAAGGAACTCATAAGCCCCATCTCAATGTGCACAGCCTATAGATTGCTTTGACAAAACGGAAAATAAATAAGGAAGCAACGTCGATGGCTGGGGAGAAGTTAGACTCCGAGGCGAGTGCAGCGGATGCAGTGATTAAAACCCACCTCATGACTGTAGGTTCCCTGATTGGTCTGGCAGTCATTCATTTTCTTTGTCGAGATCACCGTAAAAGTAAAGATTTCAAGGAGCCTACACAGCATGTACAGGGCAAAGAGACCGAAATAACCTACCTGCTTCAGGGATCTGTGCAGGAGCGCTGTGAAGGCGTGCGTGGAGGCGGGGACGTCGCTGGGGCAGGCTGTGGAGTAATGGGCCCGAAGAATGCGGGAGCGGCTGCTGCCGCTAAAGCAAGGGCTGCGGCGGCGGCGAGACTGGCTCAGTGGGAGGATGCTGCGACTGAGAGGCAGGACAATGGAACCAATGCGGGCGCAGGCACCAGTTTGAGGACTCCGAAGCAGGGAGCCGCAGCACCGAGGAGGGGGAGCGTGGCCGGCCCTTCTGTGGCTGATCTCCTCCTCCGCCAAACACCGGGGGGAGCCCTTCCTGGTCAGAGCAGGCAGAGCAAGCCGGTGGAGATAGTCGAACAGGCTCAGGAGCTGAATACTGGCACTGTTGACGAGGAAAGTTCTCCTCTACTTTCTGAAGTGCCAGAAAATCTTAATCATGAAGTAAGTCTTGATGCGCTTAATGTTATGGCAGCACGGGGATCAAACCTAATACACTGTTGCAGAATGATGTGGGAGAGAATGCCCCCCCCACCGAATCTTCAGCTGGCAAACAGTAACAGCAATAATAGCTCAACCCCAGTGCCAGTACCCACGGTGGTCTTAGAGGACAACGCAAATACAATCATGATCAATCCACCTGGGGGTGACTGTGGTTCAAATTTGCAGAGTCTGTCCATTGAATCCCAGACAAAAAGAGCTGATCTAAAGTCACAGATAGCCGAAGCAACTAATCCAATACCTACTGATGTAGATCAAGATAAGGACCTGAGTGTCTTTTACTCTTTCTCAGACGAACTTGAATGGTCCGACGAGACATGTTCTATTTCAACTGAAGGAAGCGGAGATGATGTTAGCCGAGGGGCTCAAAAAACAGTATTGAGAAAGAAAAAGGGCCATCATGGCTCAAACGATTTAGCATGGGATTATACCCCTACAACACAACTTTCTGCTCAACACACTCTGACAAGTGCCTCACAACTGTCTCACCAATCGGAACGCCCTGGATCCCTAAATCCACCTATTGCTACCTTAGAAACAGTAATGGAAACGGTTCTCCAGCCATTGCGGCTCACCGGGAGGAGACTTCGCAAGATGGGCGCAAAGCCCAAGCTGCCCTCCGGAAAGTGCAAGGGGTGGTACGCAAGCTAATTAGAACTGTCGGCTTATTTGGGGATAGAATGGTGGAACTCGAGTCCCGAATTGTTTCTAATGAAACAGAGATCGCGGCAAATCATGAGCTGGCTGAATCGGATGTATGTTGTTACAACGCATACTTTTACAACGCCTACCTTTATAGCGCATTTTTTACACCACAACATCCATTACAACACATTCCATTACACCGCATGCCATTACATCGAATTCTTTGAAACTACCTTTACAATGCATTCCACTACAACGCATACTACATTTACAACGCATACCATTACATAGCATGTATGGTAAGTATTGGATAGTGTAGGGGTATAAATTACTATTCTAACTCCAGGGGGTGCAACAGTAGGGTAAGTGTTGGATAGTGTAGGGGTAAAAATTACTATTCTAACTCCAGGGGATGCAACAGTAGGGTAGGTATTGGATAGTGTAGGGGTATAAATTACTATTCTAACTCCAGGGGGTGCAACAGTAGGGTAAGTGTTGGATAGTGTAGGTATGCGTTGTAATGGTATGCATTGTAATGACTGCGCTGTAATGGCATGCGTTGTAGTGGTATGCGTTGTAGTGACATGCGTTGTAATGGTTGCGTTGTAATGGCATGCGTTGTAATGGATGTTGCGTTGTAAAAGTTTTGTTGTAAAGGTAGTGCGTTGTAAAAGTTGCGTTGTAAGTGTTGTTTCCCCCGTCTCAGGGCTGGCACCAAAAATTTGGAATGCCCTTCCGACGGAGACCATAGCCAACCCAGGGACTGCTGTATTAAAAAAACAGGTCAAATGGATACTTTTGGAGGAACTTCATCAGCAATAGACTCCATGGCATGTGCTAGACACTTCCTTCTCTTGTTTGTCAATCATTTTTACTTTGCGTTTTGAAATGCATTTTGATGTTATTTTGACTTAGTGCCCTGCTAAACCTGCACAGCCTCGTCTAGTAGAGCTGTTACCTGTTTCATCATTTGCTACCTCGTCTTACCCTAGCACCCACATTTACTTTTTATGTTTCAGGTTCCTCTTATTTTGCCTTATTGTATTTTACTCATGCTGTTTCCTCATGTCAACGTTAGTTTCTTTTTGTACAGCGCTCTGAAACCCGTCTGGGTCTTGTTTGCACTTTATAAAACTTTTCAAATAAATCACCAAGCTGCTGTAGTAGTTGCTTGCTGAGGCTAATGATTATCTGCAATATTTGCACTATAATACCACAGAGAACATGTGAAAGAAGCTATTTAAAAGGAGCACACAGGAATGGCCTGTGTGGCAATACAAAATGTAAATATGATATAGAAAGGATAGGTAAACACTTACAGAAATATAGAAACTGCCATGAAAAGGACAGGGCACTTAATAATAATAGTGGGATAATTGTCAGTTTACAGCCCTGTATAGTAGCCCACAGCACACAGTAAGAGGACAAAGGAGTGGATGTGAGAAGTTGGCCCGATATGCAACGTTCGCTATTCTAGCGACCGCTATGTATCGTTCCAACGACCCTTATGGTGTTTGGTTGTAAGTCAACCTATAGACCAGCTATCCTAGTAGCGTGGATACGAGCAGTCTAAGGCTAAAGACTCGAGAGGGCGTGTTAAGCCAGCTGTTTACCACACATGTACCCCTTGAACACCCAGTGAAAGGACACCACACAAGTGTTATGAAAATAAACAGTATATTTATTAAGAATCACAACAGCCCTGTACTCTTTATGAGGACAGGGTACTTAGCACAAACCAAATCTCTTTAGCAAATACTTTAAGTGCACAGTTAAAACAAGTGTCCGAGGACACGGAAAGGTTAAGGCAAGTCGGAAGCGAGGGACTCGGGACCCTAGAGTAAGGAGGCTATGCAGGCACTGAAATGCCGAGTTACCTAGCCACGAGGGCTGCGGCTGCACAAGTCTTACAGGCGTCGGGGTCTTCGCTGACGAGCCAGGAGCCGGAAGAAAAGGAGTTGCTGGCCGGCGACCAGTGCTGAATAGTTCGTAGAGATCCAAGCCTGGATCGGAGATTGATGAAACCTGAAAGCAGAGGGGACCAAGTTCGTACTACTAGCCAGTAGTCAGAGGGTACCAGGAAGGCACCGGTTGGCCGTCACCTCGACCAGGTGAGTGGGCGACGCTAGGCTCTGCAGTCTCACGGACCAGGAGGCGTTGTCGGCGACCACGGTGGAGGTGCGAGCTGTCCCACGACGGATGTCGCTGTCGGCGTCTTGAGTGGACCAGGAGGGTCCGGGGTGCTTCTCGAAAAGATGGAAGCAAGGGCCAGTCTGGAGCAACCAGACCGGCAGTGATGATTCTCGGATGTCGTCACAGAAGGGCACAAGCCAGCGGCTAGTGACCAGGCGACGTGCTGAGCTGCGAGCAGAAGGGCCCCACGCAGATCGTGGAGATGCTGGGGGACTGCACTTCGGAGCTGGAGCGGCTCAGGGTCGGGGCTTCTCGGACCCCAGAGCACTCACCAGAGAGTTACCTCGATGGTCGTGCTGGGTTTAAGAGCGTGCAGGTTCTGATGATGGCCGGTCCCTCGAGGTCTCGTCGCACCCACAGATCACAGCTGAGCTGATGACGTGGGTAGAGGTCAGAGGTGCCAGGGAAGCCGGTTCTCGTCGAGCTGGGCCGTCGGATTCCTTGAGGAAGGACTTACAGCAAACCGCAGAGTTCTTAGATGGTGCCCGCTGATGCAGGGTGACTACTCCTTAGCCACAAGGGAGAAATCTTGAGAAGAGTCTTGAAGTCCTTTCGTAGAAAGTATTCTTGATTCAAAGATGATCTAATTTGGAAGGGTCCCCGCTCCGGCCTTTATCCTAAAGAAAGGGGTGGGTACATGACTAGGTCCTGCCCTAAGGGTGGGACCAGGAAGGGGGGTAGTTACACCCCTCTCCCCTGCCGGACTTTCCCCAGGCCAGGGCTGTCGCCCCTGGAACTGGTTCTAACCGGCAGATGCGTAGTGAGCACCGGGGTGCCACTCCGCAGTCACCTTCTCGCAAAAGCCCTACCTACCCAGAATACACAAACCCTGTCTGGGACGGTGCGAACACCGCCCTCGACAGGAAACCCTTTGTCCAAGTGCTCCTCGCTGGAAGGACTCCCAGCAGCAGGAGGTCAGACTCGTGTCTGTGGTGGCAGCGTCCATTTTGTGGAGCTGAGGCTTTCGTTAACTTTAACCGGGGTTCACAGTTACGTACATGTCGTGTCCCTCTAGAAGGGCGGAATGCTAACCTCGTCGCCAGAGTTGGTGAGAGGGCAGCATCCCGATTCGTATGACACCTTACTCGACATGTCTTGATAACGCGACACCGAAGTTACCGATGTGGCACGCGTTATCATGGAACAGCCATTGGGTCTTTTCTCCGCAAGCTGCAACCGGCTCGGCTCGGGCCAGAACACAGTTCACGCGAGCCCATGCACTCTGCCTTCAGGATTGTCAAGGCCTGCCATAGGAGTGACTGATAGGGACTCGGGTGTCCATTGTATGGTTAGATATAGAGCTACTATATCTAAAGCAAAGGGTGATTACACGACTTCGCCCCAGCTGTCATGCAGCCAGTTGTGTCAAATTTAGGAGGCCAGCCAGGGGTGGCATAATACATGCTGCAGCCCCTGGCTGCCCTGGGTACACCTATGCCCTGAGTTACAGGGTCTGATAAGGTGGCCCAGTACCAATTGGTAAATGCACCTAGGGTACACGTTGTAATTTAGAAAGAGAACAGCCAGGCTGTGGGCCTGATTGGCAGGCCCACAGCCAGAGAAAGTCGTAAACCAGTGAAACAAAAGCAAAAAATCTGGGTGATCATAGGATTGCAGACCCTACTCTCCTACATGACCCCCCCCCAAACGTCGGAACAACTAGCTAACCTTGACCAGGTAAGTCTTCTTGTTCTAAGTAGAAATATCTGGAGAGCCCATCGGCATTGCCATGATCAGTACCAGGTCTATGTTCCACTGTGAAGTCCATCCCCTGTAGGGAAATGGACCACCTAAGCAGTTTGGGGTTTTCACCCTTCATCTGATTTAGCCACAAGAGGGGCTTATGGTCGGTCTGAATCTTGAAGTGAGTGCCAAACAAGTATGGCCTCAGCTTCTTCAGGGCCCAAACCACAGCAAAGGCCTCCCTCTCAATAGCTGACCAATTCTTCTCTCTAGGGGTCAGCCTTCTGCTTATAAAAGCAATGGGCTGGTCTTGACCATCAAAATTCAGTTGAGAAAGAACAGCTCCCACACCCAACTCAGAAGCATCTGTTTGGACAATGCATGGTTTGGAGTAGTCCGGACTCTTGAGGATAGGCGCCGTGCACATGGCCTGCTTTAGGTCATCGAATGCTTTTTGACAGCTCGCTGTCCACTGAACCTTTTTTGGCATTTTCTTACTTGTCAGTTCATTTAATGGTGTCACGATGGAACCATAGTTCCTGACAAACTTCCTATAGTAACCAGTCAGGCCCAAGAAAGCTCGAACCTGAGTCTGGGTTGTTGGAGGAGCCCAGTCCCTGATTGACTGTATCTTGCTCTCCAGTGGCTGAACCTGACCTCCACCTACAAGGTGGCCCAGGTATACAACCTGTGTCTGCCCTATCTGGCACTTGGTGGCCTTGATAGTGAGGCCTGCGGCTTGCAGCGCCTCCAATGTCTTCCGCAGGTGGACCAGGTGATCCTCCCAGGTGGAGCTAAAGACAGCAATATCGTCAAGATACGCCGCACAGAAGTCATCCCGCCCAGTAAGGACGTGATTCACCAACCGTTGGAAGGTGGCAGGTGCATTTTTCAGACCAAAGGGCATCACCACGAACTGATAATGCCCACCAGGGGTTGAAAATGCTGTTTTAGGCTTGGCGTCCTCAGCTAACCTGATTTGCCAATACCCAGCTGTCAGGTCAAACGTACTTAAGTAGTTGGCCGAAGCCAGCCTATCAATAAGCTCGTCTGCCCTTGGTATTGGGTGGGCGTCAGTCTTAGTGACTGCATTGAGACCCCTGTAGTCTACGCAGAACCTCATCTCTCTCTTACCACCCTGGGTGTGAGGTTTCGGCACTAGAACTACGGGACTAGCCCAAGGGCTATCCGAGGGTTCAATGACTCCCAGCTCCAACATTTTCTGCACTTCACTTTTGATGCAGTCTCTAACGTGATCAGGCTGCCTGTAGATTTTACTCTTTACGGGCAAGCTGTCACCAGTGTCGACCTCATGGGTGCACCAATCGGTCTGACTGGGTGTCAGAGAAAACAGATGTCGGAACGACTGAAGAACCTGTTTACAGTCGCTCTGTTGATGTTCGGAGAGGCTGCCACAAAAGACAACACCGTCTACCGAGCCATCGTCAGGATTCTGAGTGAGCAGGTCGGGGAGAGGGTCACTCTCCTCTTCCTGTCCCTCATCTAGGGCCATGAGCAAACTCATGTCCTTCCTGCCGACATATGCTTTTAGCCTGTTGACATGAAGCACCCTGTGGGGGCTCCGGGGAGTTCCCAGGTCGACCAGGTAGGTGACCTCTCCCTTCTTCTCCAGGATGGTGTGGGGCCCGGACCATTTGTCCTTGAGTGCTGCTGGGGCCACTGGCTCCAACACCCACACCTTCTGTCCGGGCTGGTAAACAGTCAAGACAGCCTTTTGGTCATGCCAAGTTTTTTGGAGTTCTTGGCTGGCCTTAAGGTTTTCGGATGCCTTCTCCATGTATTCAGCCATCCGCGAGCGGAGGCCGAGCACATAGTCCACTATGTTGGTTGCCGGCTTTTTGAGAGGTCTCTCCCATCCTTCCTTCACCAAACACAGGGGTCCCCTTACAGGATGCCCGTACAAAAGTTCAAAAGGGCTGTAGCCAACCCCCTTCTGTGGGACTTCTCTGTAGGCGAACAAGAGGCAGGGGATCAGGACGTCCCATCTACGCCGAAGCTTTTCCGGTAGTCCATGAATCATCCCTTTTAGGGTCCTGTTGAATCTCTCAACAAGCCCATTGCATTGTGGATGATAGGGTGTAGTGAACTTGTAGTTGACACCACATTCCTTCCACATAGCAGTTAAGTAGCTCGACATAAAGTTTGCACCTCTGTCGGAGACGACCTCCTTAGGGAAGCCCACTCTGGAGAATACTCCAACCAGGGCTCTTGCCACAACAGGTGCTGTAGTGGTCCTAAGGGGAATAGCTTCAGGGTACCTGGTGGCATGATCCACTACCACCAGTATAAACTTGTGCCCTGAGGCTGTTGGTGGTTCCATGGGACCGACGATGTCGATCCCCACCCGTTCAAAGGGCACCCCCACCACAGGCATTGGTATAAGGGGGGCCTTTGTCGTGCCACCTGACTTACCACTGGCTTGGCAAGTGACACAAGAGCGGCAAAACTCCTTGGTATCTTCATTCATGTGAGGCCAGTGAAAGTGCGAGACAAGCCTGTCCCACGTTTTCGTCTGGCCTAAGTGACCTGCTAAGGGAATCTCGTGGGCCAAGGTAAGTAGGAAACCACGCTGAGACAAGGGGACGACCAGCCTCCTGGTCATGCCAGGCTTGGGGTCTCTTGACTCAGTGTACAGGAGTCCATCTTCCCAGTATACCTTGTGGGTACCTGTGGCGTTCCCAGCAGCCTCAGCAGCAGCCTGCTGTCTGAGGGGTTCAAGAGAAGGGCAGTCTAACTGGTCCTTCCCCAGGTCTTCCCTTGAGGGTCCCCCTGAGCCCAAGAATTCAACTTGATCAAGTTCGAACTCCCGAGGCTCAGTTTCCCTCAATTCCTGTAGGTCAGCCTCCTCTGAGACTTGATCCTCGACCTGGGGCAAGGGGGAAGGCGCAGCCTTAACCCTACTGCTCTTTTTCTTGGGAGGTGTCTGGTCCGTTGTCCCAGGATCCAGCACCTGTTCAGTGGGGCATTTCCTGACCTGTGACCTAGTCACAGCGAACACATGTGCTGGCAAACCTAACATTTCCATGTGAGTCCGGTGCTCCACTTCTGACCATTGTGACGACTCCAAATCATTGCCCAACAAACAATCCACTGGGAGGTCTGGACTAACTACAACCTTCTTTTGGCCAGTTACCCCTCCCCAGGAGAAAGCTACAATTGCCATACTGTGATTGGTAGTGACATTGCTTGCATTGGTCACCAGGAATTCTGTACCTGGCATGATCTGTCCAGGGTCCACAAAGTTAGGCGTCACCATGGTGACGCTGGCACAAGTGTCCCTATAGGCCTGAGCCATCTTTCCATTTATGAAAGGCGTCTGTCGGTATTTGCCCAGCGTATTGGGACTTATGTCAGGGGACACGTCCGCGTCCCCCGTACTGACAAGGACAGCCTGAGTGAGTGTGCCAACTAAGTTGTCACGCCCCTCAGAACCCAGGGTTAACCCTACTAAACCCTTGGGAGGCGCACTACCACTGCTGACTGTACTAGGGGGCACAGGTGCCTTAGGGGCTGCAGTGGCAGGAGTCTGCCCTCCTCCTTTCTTGGTGCACTCACTAAACCAGTGAGATTTACTTTTACAGTACTGGCACCATCTTTTGGATTGGCCTTCTTTCTTCTTTTGGGGAGCCTGACCCCCACCCTCTTTGGGTTGTTGGGGACCTGTCGAAGACTTCTGGTCATTTTGTTCCCCCTTAGAATCTTTACCCTTCTGGTCTGCTTTCTTCTGACCACCTTGATTCTGGCCCTGGTTCTGTTTAACTCTCGTACGAACCCATTTGTCTGCCTTCTGCCCCAATTCTTGGGGAGAGGTCAGATCCGAGTCGACAAGATGCTGATGCAACAACTGGTTCTGACAATTGTTTAAAATTTGTTCTCTCATCATCAAATTATACAATCCTTTGTAATCAGTAACCTTACTGCCCAGCAACCAGCCCTCAAAAGCCTTAGTGGCACAATCAACAAAATCAGACCAATCTTGAGACTGCGTTTTCTGGGTATCCCTGAACAGCACCCTGTACTGCTCAGTGGTTAGGCCGAACCCTTCAACGAGTGTATTCTTCAAGACTTGGTAATTATTAGCGTCCTCTACCCTTGTGGTGAGGAGCTTGTCTCTTCCTTTTCCTTCAAAGGAGAGCCACAAGATAGCTGCCCACTGACTCTGGGGAACGCCTTGCACAGTGCAGGCCCTCTCCAAAGCAGTAATCCATTTGTGGATGTCGTCCCCTTGTTTAAAGGGGGGCACTATCTTCCCAAGGTGTTTCGTGTCGAAACTCTTTTCCCTATTACTAGGTACATTGCTGCCACCAGTGGGGATTGCCCCACTTAACTGTTGCTCTCTAGCGAAAGCAAGCTTTTCCTTGGCCAGGGCAAGTTCTTCCCTTTCGATCCTTAGATTAGCTGCCCTTTCTTTCGCTTCGTACACTCTCCTCTGAGGGGACGTCATCCCTCTTTGAGAAGAGTTGCGAGAGCCGTTGGTATGAAGGGATCTGCCAGAGTCTCTTGACAGAGATCGGGCTCGTCCATTCCCCAGGTTAAGCGGAACCGACAGCAGCGCCGGGGTTCCCCCAGTACCACTATCGTGTCTGCTTAAGTTGGACCGTGTTAGTCTGATGACTTCTACCTGTCCCTTATCTGCCTCGTCCCCAGAGAGATCCTCATCCTCATCCTCCTCCACATCCTCGTTCTCGGTTGCGAGGTGAATGAGGTCAGGATCATCCCGGGTTCCCTCGAGGGGAGGCATGTCTCCTTCTGGATTAGAAGAGCTACGAAGTTTCTCAGCTCTCCTGGCATCATAAGTCTCCAAGAGACCAATCAGAAAGGACGTTGTGGGGTTAGACCCCTGCTGAATCTTCCGAGAGTGACACAGTCGTCTTAACTCCTTGAAGCTCAGCACAGTATATCCTGAAGGGATGACCTGTGGAGGGTCAACTGACACAAGGGGAGACTCAGAGTTTCCTCCTTGGCCCGACATACTGTTTCTAGTGTGGTGTAAGTGATGCACCTACCTACACTATGTGTTTTCCTACTGATGCCTTGCTAAGAGTTGTAGCCAAGGTGTGCTAAGCCTTGAGGAGCTACAACAGCTGGTTCAGTAGAACTCAGAGTATTCTAAGCTTTAGTTATATGTACTAACAGTACTTGCGCGATCTTTCAACAAGATATTCTTAGGATACGTGTGGTAAAACAACAGCAAGCTCAAATCCCAACCGCTGCTCACCAATGTGAGAAGTTGGCCCGATATGCAACGTTCGCTATTCTAGCGACCGCTATGTATCGTTCCAACGACCCTTATGGTGTTTGGTTGTAAGTCAACCTATAGACCAGCTATCCTAGTAGCGTGGATACGAGCAGTCTAAGGCTAAAGACTCGAGAGGGCGTGTTAAGCCAGCTGTTTACCACACATGTACCCCTTGAACACCCAGTGAAAGGACACCACACAAGTGTTATGAAAATAAACAGTATATTTATTAAGAATCACAACAGCCCTGTACTCTTTATGAGGACAGGGTACTTAGCACAAACCAAATCTCTTTAGCAAATACTTTAAGTGCACAGTTAAAACAAGTGTCCGAGGACACGGAAAGGTTAAGGCAAGTCGGAAGCGAGGGACTCGGGACCCTAGAGTAAGGAGGCTATGCAGGCACTGAAATGCCGAGTTACCTAGCCACGAGGGCTGCGGCTGCACAAGTCTTACAGGCGTCGGGGTCTTCGCTGACGAGCCAGGAGCCGGAAGAAAAGGAGTTGCTGGCCGGCGACCAGTGCTGAATAGTTCGTAGAGATCCAAGCCTGGATCGGAGATTGATGAAACCTGAAAGCAGAGGGGACCAAGTTCGTACTACTAGCCAGTAGTCAGAGGGTACCAGGAAGGCACCGGTTGGCCGTCACCTCGACCAGGTGAGTGGGCGACGCTAGGCTCTGCAGTCTCACGGACCAGGAGGCGTTGTCGGCGACCACGGTGGAGGTGCGAGCTGTCCCACGACGGATGTCGCTGTCGGCGTCTTGAGTGGACCAGGAGGGTCCGGGGTGCTTCTCGAAAAGATGGAAGCAAGGGCCAGTCTGGAGCAACCAGACCGGCAGTGATGATTCTCGGATGTCGTCACAGAAGGGCACAAGCCAGCGGCTAGTGACCAGGCGACGTGCTGAGCTGCGAGCAGAAGGGCCCCACGCAGATCGTGGAGATGCTGGGGGACTGCACTTCGGAGCTGGAGCGGCTCAGGGTCGGGGCTTCTCGGACCCCAGAGCACTCACCAGAGAGTTACCTCGATGGTCGTGCTGGGTTTAAGAGCGTGCAGGTTCTGATGATGGCCGGTCCCTCGAGGTCTCGTCGCACCCACAGATCACAGCTGAGCTGATGACGTGGGTAGAGGTCAGAGGTGCCAGGGAAGCCGGTTCTCGTCGAGCTGGGCCGTCGGATTCCTTGAGGAAGGACTTACAGCAAACCGCAGAGTTCTTAGATGGTGCCCGCTGATGCAGGGTGACTACTCCTTAGCCACAAGGGAGAAATCTTGAGAAGAGTCTTGAAGTCCTTTCGTAGAAAGTATTCTTGATTCAAAGATGATCTAATTTGGAAGGGTCCCCGCTCCGGCCTTTATCCTAAAGAAAGGGGTGGGTACATGACTAGGTCCTGCCCTAAGGGTGGGACCAGGAAGGGGGGTAGTTACACCCCTCTCCCCTGCCGGACTTTCCCCAGGCCAGGGCTGTCGCCCCTGGAACTGGTTCTAACCGGCAGATGCGTAGTGAGCACCGGGGTGCCACTCCGCAGTCACCTTCTCGCAAAAGCCCTACCTACCCAGAATACACAAACCCTGTCTGGGACGGTGCGAACACCGCCCTCGACAGGAAACCCTTTGTCCAAGTGCTCCTCGCTGGAAGGACTCCCAGCAGCAGGAGGTCAGACTCGTGTCTGTGGTGGCAGCGTCCATTTTGTGGAGCTGAGGCTTTCGTTAACTTTAACCGGGGTTCACAGTTACGTACATGTCGTGTCCCTCTAGAAGGGCGGAATGCTAACCTCGTCGCCAGAGTTGGTGAGAGGGCAGCATCCCGATTCGTATGACACCTTACTCGACATGTCTTGATAACGCGACACCGAAGTTACCGATGTGGCACGCGTTATCATGGAACAGCCATTGGGTCTTTTCTCCGCAAGCTGCAACCGGCTCGGCTCGGGCCAGAACACAGTTCACGCGAGCCCATGCACTCTGCCTTCAGGATTGTCAAGGCCTGCCATAGGAGTGACTGATAGGGACTCGGGTGTCCATTGTATGGTTAGATATAGAGCTACTATATCTAAAGCAAAGGGTGATTACACGACTTCGCCCCAGCTGTCATGCAGCCAGTTGTGTCAAATTTAGGAGGCCAGCCAGGGGTGGCATAATACATGCTGCAGCCCCTGGCGGCCCTGGGTACACCTATGCCCTGAGTTACAGGGTCTGATAAGGTGGCCCAGTACCAATTGGTAAATGCACCTAGGGTACACGTTGTAATTTAGAAAGAGAACAGCCAGGCTGTGGGTCTGATTGGCAGGCCCACAGCCAGAGAAAGTCGTAAACCAGTGAAACAAAAGCAAAAAATCTGGGTGATCATAGGATTGCAGACCCTACTCTCCTACAGTGGACACCTAAAGAAACAGAGGCATCGTAGTTGGCCTATATATCCCTACATCCAGCCCTGCTTCACTACTATCACTGATACCAATAGGACAAGCAATAGCCACTTGCTACTACTGGGAACCATGGAACGCTACATGAAATTAAATTAACTCTTCATGTGATTCCTATACTGTATTAGTCTCACTTCGATTGCTCCCAACGATGTACTAAACTCAACTTATTGCAATGGTTCATGTCAGGGAGGGACACAGTTTATCTCCGGATGCAGCCTGGCACAGAATGTACTGGGCACAAGGGCATTGTAAACACTCTAACCTGATATAGCTCAGTAGTGCCTTCATTTGTTGGTCAGTTATATTTAAGAAGGATCTCACTTTTGAAGGGCGCACTTTCACACTGCATGAGAATCAGCCCCCAGAGTGCCTCAGTTTGCAGAATCCCAGTGGAACACCTTCTCAGAGTGTGTGTTATAATCATAAATGCATATATATTACCTGCTTACACTTTTAGGGCATATATATCAGCGTTTTGAGTCCCCCATGCACCACACAAGAGAACACAAGGGCAACGCAAAACCTAGATAAGATTTTCCAAGCCATGCATGGCCCTGCATTGCAGGGTGAACCTGGATTAGTGCAATGCAACACAAGTCACTGCCTTACATTTCTATGCCACAGGAAGGCATTCCATGGGTGGACTATGGCTGCTCCCACGCATCGACCCATGGATTTTGGTGCAGTCCCAGATTTACAATGAGTGGGAGACCTGGGAATGCGTGAAAATGCTTTGCCTTCCTTGGGGAGTTGTGACGAGAAGAAATATATTTATTTCTCATTGTTTATACCGCTTTCTACATGTGCTGCATTTTGCAACACACGTAGAAAGAAGAAAAAGCCTCAAAAGAGGAGAGTGTACCTTCCTACACAAAAACAATCCTGCCTGCAAGCAGACACCCTTACACCAATGGTGCAAAGGTGTCTGCATTGGCACTAAGCAGCACATAGTGCACCTGCACAAGGAGAGGACAGGAGCGTGCCATATAATGTTAAATATTGAGCATTTCTGCCCTCTCACTATCATGCAGCGAAGTGGTAGGGCTGCACTGCGCTGCGTTGTGTGACATTTTGATAAATCTGCACCTTAGTTCATGCTATTAGAGCCTCCAACTAGTTTGTTTTTAAATACCTGGAGATGGTCCAGAATAGGTTGACCACTTCGGGGTCCAGTGAATCCAGCTGATATAGGCTTCTGAATCCATAGGAGATTCATCGTCCTGTCTCACTGCACATAATAATTTTTACGTCTCCTGGTCTTTGCTGATTTATTTGGACACTTGTATGATGATCAGTCTTTAAGACCCTGTAGAAATCTGCCATTAGTGCCTACCTCTTACAAATGAAGACAACTAGACTAATCTTTGGCCAATCTCAACATGAAGCCTCTGTCAGATTTTCCATTTCAGGGGAATCTTCATGGAATATATAGAAGTGTGTACTTATATAAAGATGAGTAGTTATATACACCTGAGCAATAAAGGATCCCTGTACAATTCCCCAGCTAAATCGCTGCCATGACATGGTCAACCCATCCCAGGTACGAAAGTCAACAGGTCAGCTGGGACTCCATAACGACTCCATAACATTCTTCATGGGGGCTTTGAGAAAATCTCTAATCATCCTAGTAAGTGCATTCAGTGATTTGGGACATTCTGTTGGCTCCTTCTGAGTGACACCACCAGTAGTTGCCACATTTTTGCTAAACATGTGCATGTGTCTTCAATATTATACATCACCAACTCCATTGCCAAGATATTCCATATTCTTGTGGCAGACAAACCCATTAAAGAGGCATTCATCCATTTTGAACTTCAAGCTATTTCCATTTCAGAGACAATGAACATGTGAGAAATCAAATTTCTGTCATACTTATTGTCCGCGTGGAGATCCAGATGTATCTTTCTCAACATCACTACACCTCAGCCTCTGGATAGGGTCTCCCACCACTTTCTTGGTTTGTGACAATATCTCCTTTGAAAACAGTCTTGATTTTGGTCATTCCCGTCAGCTATTCAGCTCTTACCCTACTAACCTTCAAGCTATCTTCCACCTATCACCTCACTAAGGAACATCTCCCAAAGCTTTCCTGCACTACAATACCAGTTTGACAGTACTTTACACACAATGTGGAGGATGTATGACGAAAATGGGTCTGCCCTAAGTACAAACCCTGTTTTGTGAGTCAGTAAACTATTATTGACTCGCAAAATAGGGTTTGCCACTCGCTATTAGGGAGGGACGTCCAATTAGCAAGTCATACTTCAATGTACAAATGTTTTGTGATTGCATTTGCAGCCGTATAACACTCACACTTTACCACCCATTTCAAAAGGGTGGTAAGCCACTCACCTGACATGACTTGATGAACAATCACCAAAACGTTGCTTGGATTCATGGTAGGAAATTACAAAAGTCTAATGTCAGTAAGGGATGCGTCGTCATCTTTGCAGATGGATGTGGAGGAAAGACTGGAACATTGGAATAAATCATGAATGTCTTAAATGTTATTATGGAAAAAGCTGGCTAAGTCAATGCACCATAAGGTGATACATTTTATCTTCAAAGTTAAGTGCTTGTGCTTTGATAATTTCAATTTTATAGATTTTAATACCCTCTCTACATAACAGTTTACTTTTCTCCAAATTCGGTCTGAACGCTTGCAGTTTTGTTTTAATTCACGTAGTTTGAGAGTTTACCAAGGAAATATTTTCTCCTTGGCTTGTCTTGTAATGATTTTTTGGGGAATAACCTGATCGACAGAAGATTCAATCCAGCAAGAACATCTGCATGTGCGCCATATAACTGCTACTCTTTGTCTGCCTTAATGACTTATATATCATTTAAGGGCAGTAAGGCTTTTCCTTTTAGTTTTGTAAATAGCATTTTCAACTGGCCTCCTAAACTGTTCATAGTCCTAAGTGTGGCTAACAAAGATTTCCTCAATGTGTCCTATACTTTGTTTCACTTTATACGTCTAAGATCGACTTCCAGCTCCACATCTCAAAATAAAGCTGCCTGATCTTAGACAGCAATAAAATCTATTGCCCCATTTCTTCATTTCCCCACCCACCACTAGAGAAAATCAGGTTGAATCTTGAATGTGATCTGTGGACATGGGAGAAAAAGGTATAGTCACGCTCAGTGGGAAGAATAATATGTCCCTCATGCCCAGCGCCTCCATGCATCCCTTCAATGTCCTCAACATGCAAACACTGAATTATCTGTTCTGTGGATGTCTAGCTAAATCAGGATCAGGGACCAAATTAAAATCACCTTAACAGATGATCTCTCCCTCTAGTCTCTCTTCTAGCATTTTGATAAAAAAAACCTGCTCAGTGCATCTTATGTAGTATTTTGCACCATTCATATAATTATTAGTATTAGTGTACAATGTTATTGGTCACAATTTACATTGATATTTTCGTCCCACATACTCATTGACATTATAGTTACATTCTGATACACTTTACTTATACCTGTGTCACTGATATCAATCAGGTAGTGGGACTGGTGAGTTGGCCACATCGAATTCAACTTTGCTACAAAAAACTGTTTAAAACATTAACATTAACAACAGCCAGTCGCTGGCAGTTGTCCATTACATTCCCCAAGCTCATCTCTTCAGCTTACCTTGTTAATCATTACTGTGCAGCATCCCTCAGTTGTTGTGACTGTGACTCTTTCTTGAGACATTGCTCCCTGTCAGAGTGTGTTATATGGATCCTGGTCAGGATGCTCAAAGGTGGTCAATATCACTCCAGATATCCACTATGGAATATTTCCTAATACACTTACATTCATCCTTTTTCAGTACTATGTTTATGTGTTTGCTTTTTGACAATCTACTGACATCTCTCTTCCACTCTAGTGTACCCACGTTAGTGTATCCACTATATTTTCCCAGAAATCCATTAAAGGTTGCTACTTCATACCTTGGATGCAAAATCAACATCTTTGATGCTACCCTTGGGCACACTAGAGAATATACTCCTAATATCCAGTTTAAATGCTTGGTGTGTTAAATACCTGATATTGAGGTAATTACATTGAATATGTTTTAGTCTGGCATTTCTAGAGATTCTTTGGATGTATTCTCTTGTACTCTCCCATTCATTGTATGTAAGCTCCATCTCAGTACAAATTTCCCATTTAGCCATTGCTGAGTGGATGCCTTTAATATTTATGTGAATGAGTGATTTATAAAACCAAATATCAATTTATCTCCACTCTCTCTAGTGAAGAGAAGCTTCAGAGCTGCACGTGTAGGATGTTCTTCTGTAACATAACTCTGTGATCCTTTACTGAGGTTTCAAATTTACATACTTAAGAAACTGAGGGGCATATTACCTAGAAGTGTGTTAGAAAACGCACAACGCACATTCCCATATCGCCGGATTTTTTCGCCGTGTTAGCGCGCAATTATCAATGCGCATCACATAGGCGAAATGAAATCCGGCAAAAGTCAGTGATATGGCACATTAGGGCATGGAAACAAAGGTTGTTTTCATGCGCTAATGCGTGCCTTGATAACATGGGGGGGTGGATTCAGCGTTACGATCCACACCCCCATGTTATCAATGCCCTAACACCTGGTCAGAGCAGGCGGTGGGAGACCTGCGATAAACAAGTTTATCGCAGGTCTGCCTCTCCCAACGCCTGCCTTGGTAATAGGGTGTTCCCACCTCCAACCACATCTTACATGTGGTTGGACGTGGGTACACCCACTTTGCATGTCATTAGCGATGTTTGTCGCCGACATGCAAAGTGGCCTTGAGCCAGGCGTTAAAATGTCCTTGTGGATAGGGCTCTAGAAGTTTCGCCGCTTTCCCGAAAAAGAAGCGATACTTCCCCTTGCTAATGTGCCCCTGAGTGAACAGGAGTCCCAATTCTCCCACCATCTTTTGCATGGTGAGTAGTTTTCCCTTTTACAGTAACTCAGTGGGGTCCAAGCCTATACCAGTCCTTTAATTGGGTTGATGGGAGCATATGCAGGGATGGTCTTGCTTCTGAATACCCATCTTTGGTAGCTTCCGATTGCGACTCTTGCTAATCTGGGCAACTACAGGTCTTAGTAGAAAAAGAAGGAGGTCTCTCATATGATAGATACTCATGATTTTGGTTATTTCTGGGTGATTAAGCCTCTCTTGCCTTCGGGATAACCACTCTAACTGAGAGGCCAGGTAGTAATCTTCATAATCCGGTACCTGTAGCCCACCCTCAGTAATGGATGGTTTTAAAGTGGCCAAGTTCGCTCTACATTCTACTGACTGTCTTATGAAGTCATGTAGGACCATTTCAAGGGCCCCAAAACATCAGGTGTCAATCCAGACGGACAAAAAAATAAAATAATTTAAACCAGTCTAGGATGCATTAATATTTTTGCCAATACTATTTAGTCTATGGTGGGAATCGGTAACGCCTTCTAGAATTCACATTGCCTTTCGTGGAACATATGGCACGCCCAGATTGTCATCCATGAGATCTATTTCTGTGTGATATACTCTCACTGCATAGTACAGAAAAGTGTGTGTCCTCTATTCTTTATTCCTTTCACACAGTATTTCAGGTTAAATCATTAGACTAAGATCTACGAGAAATGCATGTCTTTCCCCAGTTGGTGCAGAGATCAGAGAGTCTTTCAAATGAGACGAACAGGGGTAGTGTTTGACCTAGTTCTGCAGAACCGTTCTTAAAGTATATCAGTGGGACGGTCCATTGGCACTAGGTCCTCTTCCAGAGCAGAGTTTTGCCCCTGGAGAACCTCATGTCCCTTGGGGCAGCACACAAAGAGGCTGTCCCAGGGACTTCATCCTCCAGGGCAGAGATACTAGGCTGAGTGTGTTGTTCACACGTACCTGTGTCTGTAGGGGACGGGCATGCACAGCAACACACACAACCTGCTCCAGCCTGCCCTGGCAATCCAGTGGCAGTGCCATTGTGGGAACTGGTTGATATAGAGGGGATTTGGGAATACCCCTTGGCCCCCAATGTAAAAGAAGGCATGTGTGTGTCTCGGGCAGGACCAGGGAACCTGTAATAAAAAGGAAAATGCAGGGCAAGGCCACTTCAAAACTATTCCCAGGTCAAGGGCCAAACCGCAACAATGCAAGTGACACCAGCAACATTAGCAGAGTTTATAGTATCTGCAGAACGAACAGGTTTAACAAAGTAGATCAACCAAGCACATTTAACAGTTAGGACCTCCAATCAGTTAGGAAACATCATGAAGGACGCCATAACAAGAGGTCAATCACTCACACAATATTCTGAATAACAAATATCCAAGGTCATAGCTAAAGGCAGACTAGATGGCACACCAGGCCCAATTGTCATACTTCAAGCAATTTACAAGCAGGATCTGACTTTTTGGCGGCCTAGTTGTCCTGCCTATTTCATGAGGTGGATATTGCAAACAATCTTCCAGAGAGCTGGAGAGGCTCAATAATCAAGCCAGTATACAAAGGTGGGGACCAAATGATCCAGTTAACTACTGACTGATTGCCTTAATAGAAGCTGAAGCAAAATACTACACCTCACTGATTCTGGTAGACCTAATAAACTGGCCTGAGAGTAACAACAACATCCCGCCAATCAGTCCGGCTTCCAAAGGGGCACTGGTACCAACAAAAACATCCTTGCCTTAGGTCTAATGTCTGACAAAAGTTTACTTAGTGACAAAATCTGTATCTATGTTTTGTAGATCGAGTTAATAGAGGAATCTTATGACATACGTTGAAGCAGTGGGACCTTCCGGAAACAATATTGCGATCTATAATGCAATTGTATACCAGCACGTGGTTGCAAGTCAAAATAGCCGATGGAAAGAGGTTAACCAGGAAAATCAACATGAGCGAGGGCCCTAAACAAAGCTGCATCCTAGCACCTCACTTGTTTAATCTTTTCATGGCCGATTTATTGCCAAAGCTAGATGAAACCAACTCACACCCTCCACGTTTGGGCACGCTGCCTATTACACATCTTACCTATGTAGATGAAATAGTGCTCTTAAGTCATACAAGAATTGCCCTGCAAATCGCAATTAATGAATTGGGGAACTTTGCCAAGGCGAACTTGATAGAAATAAATATCACTAAAACAAAGTCCATGACAAAAAAGCTGTTGTATCCACAAACAATCATCATTCAAAATCAGCAATACAAAACTGGAAGTTGTCAGCAGTTATAAATATTTAGGGGTACACGTGGACAGTCGATTATCTTTTCAAATGCAGAATGAAACCTTACTGAATAATGGGAATAGTCTAATATTCGCCTTTTTTCAATATCAAAGAGTTCAAAAGGTCCATCGTTTACTCCACTTTGAATGGTAATTAAAGAAAATTACTGCCGACAGTAACCTACGGAAGTAAAGTTCAGCATGGGAAAGATGCGGCAATCTTGGATTGCCTTCAATCACGGTTATACAAAACAATATTCTCCCTACCCTGTAACTCCTCACCGGCACAGATCCGGTTAGAATTTGGGTTGCACCAGCCGCAACTGCGTAGAAGATATGTAACAATAAAAACTCGGTATAAAATTTGGTGCAACCGAGAAAATCACCTCAATAATACGCTTTGAAAAGCAATACAAGGTGACTCCCTCTCTGCCTAAACCACGTATCTACAGTCATCATTAAAACTTACTAATATGGCAGGTCTTTGGCACGGAACCTACCTTTTACTGTTCTTCAACAAATACCAAAGAAGGCATCAAAGCAGCATTCACTAATGGAGGACAAAGCCAGGCTGAGTAAACGAGTACACGCATGAATGGTTTTGCAATTAACAAAAACACAAAACTGCAACCAGCAACATATGTGGGTCTGTCATTCTCTCCCCATTTAAAGACTATGAGGCATATTATCAAGGGCCTTATCTCTGCTTTTTTGGCTTTAAAAGCCCAAAAAACTAAGATAATTGTTTCGCCCTATTTATAAGGCAGTGCTAACATGCATTAGCGCATGTTAGCAGCCTTTGTAGCAACGCTTCGCTTTGCATCTCTAATGAGATGCAAAGTGGGCGTTTCTTCAAAAACAACAGGGAAAATATCGCTACCAGCGCTCCTCCCTATTAACAAGATGGCACATGAAACCCATAGCGATAAAAAAAGCCGTGCTAACCGCGGTTATTGCCATTAGCTAACGTCCGCAAATTGTCAGACTTAGCTATATTATATTCTAAGCCTAAATCCACATCTCCATATTTACAAGGATTCCCTGATCGCCTCATTTGTATCACTGGATTTCCAGCGATGTCCCCTTATTCTGCCGCTATCGCCGGATTGTTTAATGCTGTAGAGATAAACGTTGATAATACCTCGGTATCTCAGCGTTTCAATCCGGCGATAGCTGGCTTTACAAAACATAGCGCTAAGCGATATTTTTCTCTGTGTGTTGTTGATATGCCCCTAAGTTGCTGGCAATACGATTTGGAATGATACCGTCCAACACAGATTAGCCAAGCTGGAGGTACCAGGACCCAAAGTCATGCAGTCTTTGTGGATCTCCAGCACAGGACTTTATTCACTTGATATGCACTTGATATGCATCTGCCTAGCTCTAAGTCTATGCCATCAACGACTACTAAAGAATGTATTTAACGCAAGAGACATCTGTACCAGTCGAATTGCTACTTTAAAATTTCTCGACCTCCATGACCGACAGCTTAATTGTCATTTAGTAACATTTGTAATCAATTATGAGAAAGTTTTAACACATGGTTTTAGGCAAAGGCACAAATGCACTTTAGAGACTACGCTCGATGTCTCTTCCGTGTATCTCATGCATAGTACAACTATTTTTACCCTAACTGGGCACCTAGAACCCACAGTTTAATTGTTATTTGGTAAAAAATCTTATCTTTAAGATATGAGAGAGCCTCATAATACGGTAATGGGTAAAGCACAACAGCACTTTAGAGACTCAGTCTCAAGTCTCTCTCTGTTACCCCATGTTATGTTATGTTACGTTACATGGGTGTTTGTATAGCGCATGTACACCAACAGGCTTCCTGACGTTGAGGAGTGTCGAGTGAGTGCAGCTTAAGCCGGAAACAGCTGGTTATAGGCCAAGGTGACTAGCCAGGTCTTCAGTTGTTTTCTGAACCGCAGATTGTCTCCCTCAAGCCTGAGGAAAGCAGGGAATGCATACCAGATCATCTGACCTAGGAAAGAAAACCAAGTCCCGCCGATGCGTTTACGCTGGATTCTAGGCACCGTCAAAAGGTTCTGGTGCATGGATCTCAAAGTCTGCTTGGGTAGGTGTTTATTGATCAGCAAGATAATAAATCTAGGGCTGGTGTCTTGCATTGCTTTGAAAAGTATGCAACCAGCTTTGAACAAGGCTTGTTGCTCCACTGGAAGCCAGTGGAGGTCTTTAAGCAGGGAGAGGGGGGTGATATGGCAGCATCTATCTTTGAGATAGACGATTCTTGCTGCTTGGTTTTGGATCATCTGCAGACGATGTCTCTGGAATTGTGGGAGTTCAATGTGGAGGACATTCCCATAATCGATTTTGTAGAGAATTAGGGCTATGGCAAATTGGGTGATGGCCTCCTTGCTGAAAAAGTGTCTGATCTTGCGCAGTTTGGGCAATTGGACAAAGCATGCCGATGTCATTGAGCCAATTTGGGTGTTCATGATGAGATCCGCATCATTGTGAAGACCCAGACTTTTTATAGCTGGTTTTGGAGTGGGTGCCACACCTAGTTCAGGGAGCCAATAGGAGGGAATTCAGTAGTCAATTTTACTGTGGGGAACAATGATCTCGGTCTTTTCAGAATGTAACTTTAATTGGTTTTCATTCATCCACGTTTTGACGTGCAGCATAGACCTCCTAACAAAGTCCTTATATTCTGTGGAGTTGTCAAGGGTGAAGATAAGCTGCATGTCATCAGCATAGTTGAAGATCTTTACACTCATCTGCCGTAGACCCGAAATCAGGGGACGTATATGGATGTTGAACAGAATTGTCGAAAGGGAGGAGCCCTGAGGAACACCACAGTTCAGATCTACTGTTCTGGACTTAAAGGGCGATAGCCACACTGACTGATTATGGTCCTCCAAAAAGGAGCCGAACCAGTCAAGTGCTGAGCCCCGAGACCCGCTGCGGCAATGCGATCTAACGGAATTTTGTGGCTCATGGTGTCAAGGAGGATCAGGGCCTGAGTGTGATCCACATCGACCTGTCCCTTGAGGTCATCCAGTACTGATAGAATCACTGCTTCAGTGGAGTGCGCAGGACTGAAGCCTGCCTGAAGGTTGTCCAGGAATTTAGTTGTCTCCAGAAAAGAGCGGAGGCAAGTGGACTCCAACACTTTCACCGGGAATGGGAGAAGAGAAATAGGTCTATAGTTCCCCAGTTTATTGGGATCTATGCCTTGCTTTTTTGAAGTGGGACGACCACTGCTTCTTTGAAAGCAAGTGGTACAATGCCAAGGGACAATGAGAGGTTCAGAAGTTTAAGAGAAATATCTGGGAAAGACCGATAGATTGCTTTTGAGACGTTAATGGGACAGTCCTCCTTAGGGGAGCCTTATTTGACCTTAACTACGAGGTCTAAGAAGCATTTCTTATCCATCAAGGGTAGGGAGTTGAGAGAGCATAAAATGGGATGGTCCCTGTTGTCTCTGGAACTACAGTTAGTGGGGCAATAGAATTTGTAATTGTTTAATTAAAAAAAAAAAGAAAAAAGGAATTCAGGTCTTTGCAAAGTTCCTGGCTAGGCACAAAGGATGGGGTCACACAGCTTGGGTTACAGAGTTCTTTTACTATCTTAAAGATTTCTTTCGAACCAATGTCGGAGTAGAGTACCCTATTAGTAAAGAAGACTCTCTTAGCCTTCAGGATAGCCAGCTTATACTGGTATAAATTGATGGTGTAATCAAGTTTATCTTCCACTTTATACGTTTTTCACCATTTCCGCTCAGCTTGGCATACTTGGAGTTTAATGGTTTTTAGGTCCTTTTTAAACCATTTGGAGGCTTCGTGCTGCCTGGGGTGGTAGGTTTTGCTATGTAAATGAGCATGGAGGCTAAAGGCCTTCCTTTGCCATTCGGTGATCTCGCTCTCCCAGTTATCTGGATCGCTATCTGATGCTGGCTGCTCCCTAGACAGACTTTCTACTAGTTTACCCAGATCAACCCAGTTGCAGTTTCTAAAGATGCTTTTTGAGTGAGAGGGGTTAAAAGTAAACTAAGTAGAGGGGCGTGCATATTAAAACTGATAATATAGTGATCAGACCAAGCACAGGGTTGAACTGCCAGATTTATCAGGTTGACATTAATTGACCACACTTGATCAAGGGTATGGCCTTTGATGTGCGTGGGGATTTCAATGTTCTGAGTTAAGGCAGGCAAGGGACTCAGTGAGCTCCCTGGAAGATTTCCCCCCGTCAGTCTCACTGGCCCAGTAGTTCAAATCACCTACTACATTACTTTGTCATAATCAGTGGTCAAGGACGTAATGTAGTTAGCAAAGATTTTGGGAAAGTCAGGCATTGTTGTAGGGGGTCTGTATAATACCACATAGATAAACATACTACTGTGTAGACTTAATTTGACTACAAGAGAGTCAACTGACGGAATTTCCAAGTGAGACAGGGCAGAGGCGGATAATTCTTTTTTATTAATAATCGCAGCCACTCCTCCCCCCCTTTCTCCTAACGGTCTGTCCGTACTTAACAATAAAATAATTATCAGGAAGGGCTGCCAGAATGTCAGGGGAAGACTCCTCTGTGAGCCAGGTTTCATTAAGTAACAGCAAATCCGGTGCGCAAATGTCTAAAATATTATACATTTCTAATTGGTGTTTAACCATGGACCGTGTGTTTAGGTACATGACATTAAGGTCTTTGACCGGACATTTGTCCATGCCTAATGAGGGTGACACCAATCGACTCCTAGAAAGTACACCTGTATGTAGGGTATCAGCAGAGGTCAGAGGCTTGGAATTTAAAAGCCCCAATGTTAGAACCGGCTGTCTCTAGTTGGCAGAGGTATACACTTCTGACAAATAGGGACACTCCTTTTCTAGTCAGGGCAAGGGGATCACACCCTTCGATAACCCCTGCTCACCCCCTTGGTAGCTTGGCAGAGCAGAACAGGCTTATCTCAGAGGCTGTGTGTTAAGCAATTATGACCACATACAGTAATACAGTGAATACACTACAAATGGACACGACACCGTAGTATTATAAAAATAAGTATTTTTATATAAGGCTTAGCACAAGACCAAATAACGGCAAAACTGTACACAATCGGAATAAATACGTTTAGGAAAAAAAGGATAGTTCAACGGTAGTTTCTTCTTTAGCACAAAAGTCTTTTAGTATCAAGCAAATCTTCTTCTTGGAAACACAGTTCTTAGCAACAGGGTAACTCACACGGGAGCTACACAACGTCGAGGCAAAGTTAATCCACAGGTATGGCGTCGACCGCGAGGAGCGCTGCGTCGGGCCTGGAGTCACACGGACCCCCAACAACACAGTACCTTAGGAAAATGAAGCACACGATGATCCGCGGCGTCGAGCAATCCGGCGTCGCGTCTTCGGTGTCGATCAGGCCTCAGCAGGCGTTGTCGATGATGCAGTTGCACAGAGTGAGCAGCGCTCACGGCGTCGAAGGGCACTCGGTTGATGCAATCAGCAGCGGGGCAGACACGAGGTCCTCTGGAGTTAGAGCCGTACTCCTACTCACTGGCGTTGCTGCTGGCGTCGGTTGGGCCCAGCGTCCGGTCGTCGTGATGCTGTTCTTTTCAGAGGTGCTGGATTCAAACTTCCAGCGGATAGCACTTTTTAGCAGGTGAAGTCTTTTGGCCCTGTGACTTCGGCAGGAGACTGGCACTCTTCCAGTCCTTGGAGATTTTCTTAGCAAGCGTGAGAGTACACACAAAGTTCCTCTCTCCTGGTTCCTTGGCAAAAATAAAGAAGCACTGCAGGATTCCCCCAACAACAGCACACTGGCAGAAGGGGTAAGCAGTCCTTTAGATCAGCAGGCTTCTTGTCCTTGGTTACAGGGTTCCTTGTCAGAAGTGATCTGCTTTCCTAGTTCAGGGGTCCTCCTCTTATACCCCTTTTCGTCTTTGATCCCTTTGTCTATGCCGGGGATTTCCCAACATCCTGGGTCTGTGGTGGGTGGAGCTAGGCAGTAGCACCTGGCCTATTCATTGAGCCGGGCCGGGTCCTCAGACGCCCCGCAGGAGGTGGAGCCAGCATTGACACTGGCAGGAGCAGAGCTATCGCCCTCCTGGCAGGAGGTGGGGCTAGGATCGTCCATGGCAGGTACAGAGCCATCAGTCGCTCGGCAGGAGGTGGAGCCAGCATTGTATCAGGCAAGGCAGGCTATCAACAACTACTCTCCCCCTACTCTCAACGTAATGTCCCACTCATCCCACACTGACTCATCCAGACCTCTTGGAGCCACCCAGCTCCTGTCACACACACGTAAGACCAGCAGAGACCAGATATGGTTAGACAAGAAAATAGACACTTTCTAAAAGTGCTATTTTCGAACCCAGAGTCCAAAAACCATCCACACCAACGGATGCGTAATTAAACCCCGAGTTCAGGGATACCAAACTCGACATTGCACCATGCTCCCCGAGCCAGCTAGGATTATAGCGTTAATAATCCCGGCGGCCCATTCTATCCAACGGAGAGCAGGCTACCTCGCAATATTGAAGCCCTTAAGATGGCGGCACTTCACTATCAGGACATGCCAACTTGGTCAGGCTTGTCCTACCTTACACTTACAATGCACCCTGCCCATGGGCCTACCATAGGGGTGACTAACATGAAGTTAAGGGAAGGTTGGAGGGGCTGGCAAGTAGTTATACCTGCGCAGCCGACGTGACAGTGCAAGACTGCACGTGGGTCTCGCAATGACCGACCCGTAGACATTCTTTTACAAGACCGCTCCTGTGGGTGGCACAACACGTGCTGCAAGCCCACGAGCGGCATTTGTATTTACAAGCCCTGGCACTCCTGGTGCACTAGACTAGGGACTGACAGTAAACCAAATAAGCCAAACATGGATACAATAGATACATCATTTTAACATAGGGAGCACTTGCGCTATGGCACTGATCAGCAGTGACACGGCGCCCAAAGCATATACCAGCAAAACATCGTAAAACAGTAGAGGCAAACAGAAAAATGGAGGAGAGACTCAAGCCAATGATGTCAGGTCTAACACGTGTCCCCTCCAGCTGAAATGTGGGGAGAACTACCCTTAACCTAGGGAGTCCTCATCACTAAGGCGGAAAAATCTGGACAGACCATCAGCATTGGCGTGATCTGTACCAGGGCGGTGTTCCACCGTAAAGTCCATCCCCTGTAGAGCAATGGACCACCTCAACAGTTTCGGATTTTCACCCCTCATTTGCATTAACCATCTGAGGGGCCTGTGGTCTGTCTGAACCCGGAAGTGAGTCCCAAACAGGTAGGGTCTTAGCTTCTTCAGCGCCCAGACCACAGCAAATGCTTCTCTCTCTATCGCACTCCACCTCGTTTCCCTGGGAAGTAACCTCCTACTGATGAAGGCTACAGGCAAGTCTCGGCCCTCTTCATTCACCTGAGCTAGAACAGCCCCCACGCCATGCTCTGAAGCGTCCGTCTGAACAATGAATTCTTTTGAAAAGTCGGGTGCCTGGAGTATAGGTGCTGTGCATATTGCAGTTTTCAGGGTGTCAAAGGCCGTTTGACAGGCATCAGTCCAGATCACGTTTCGTGGCTGCTTCCTGGAAGTCAGCGAAGTCAAGGGGTGCACGATGTTGCCGTAATCCTTGACAAACCTCCTGTAATAACCCGTGAGTCCTAAGAAGGCTCTCACCTGCGTTTGGGTTTTGGGCGGTGCCCAAGCCAGGATGGTATCAATCTTGGGTTGCAGGGGGGCAACCTTGCCGCTCCCTACTTGGTGCCCCAAGTACACCACAGAACCCTGCCCAATCTGGCACTTACTGGCTTTGATTGTGAGGCCTGCTCCGCGCAGGGCCAACAACACTTCCTGGAGGTGGCGCAAGTGTTCCTCCCAGCTGGCGCTGAACACTGCGATGTCGTCCAGGTAGGCGGCACTGAAATCCTCCAGTCCAGCCAAGACCTGGTTGACCAACCTCTGGAAGGTGGCAGGGGCATTCTTCATCCCAAAGGGCATCACCCGGAACTGGTATAGCCCATCTGGTGTGGAGAATGCTGACCTCTCCTTTGCCCCATCAGTCAAGGCGATCTGCCAGTACCCAGACGTTAAGTCAAACGTACTAAGGTACCGGGCAGCCCCTAACCGATCGATGAGCTCATCAGCTCTGGGGATGGGGTGCGCGTCACTCTTCGTGACTGAATTGAGCCCTCGGTAGTCCACGCAGAACCGGAGTTCCGGTGAAGCACCAGGCGCCGCAGCCTTTGGGACCAAGACCACTGGGCTGGCCCAAGGACTGCTAGAGGACTCAATCACCCCTAACGCGAACATTTTGGAGACCTCCTCCTTAATGTACGCTCGGACCTTGTCAGTCACCCTGTAAGCCTTGTGCTTCACAGGAGGGCTGTCTCCGGTGTCAACGTCATGGACACACCAATGCGTGACACCCGGAACCAAGGAAAACAGATCCGGGAATTGTCCCAACAGGTGGCGACAATCCTGTTTCTGCTCAAGAGTCAGTGTGTCAGAGAGGACCACACCATCCACTGACCCGTCTTGCTCTTTAGCACACAGGAGGTCAGGAAGAGGCTCACTCTCCTCCTCCGTCCCATCATCTGTAGCTAGGAGCATGCCCACTTCGGACCTTTCTAAGTGGGGCTTCAAACGGTTGACATGCAGGACCCGCAAGGGGTTCCTGGGAGATTTCAAGTCCACCAAGTAGGTGACATCGCTCTTCTTCTCCACAACCTTAAACGGTCCAGTCCACCTGTCCTTGAGCGCACAAGGTTCCACAGGGGACATGACCCACACTTCCTGACCAGGCTGAAGCTCTACCAGAGTGGCATTCCGGTCGTACCAACGCTTCATCTCCACCTGGCTGTCCTCCAGATTTGCCTGAGCAAGCTCTCTGAAGCGCCGAGTCTGGTTCCGAAAGGCCAGCATGTAGCTGTATACATCCTGGGGAGGTTTCCTGGGAGATTGCTCCCAGCCTTCCTTGACCAGACTCAGAGGTCCTCTTACCGGGTGACCGTATAAGAGCTCAAAGGGGCTGAACCCTAGAGACTTCTGCAGCACCTCACGGTAAGCAAACAACAGGCATGGCAAGAGGACGTCCCATTTCCGCCTCATTGGTTCTTCAAGACCCATAATCATGCCTTTCAGGGTCCGGTTGAATCTCTCAACCAGCCCATTTCCTTGAGGGTGGTAAGGAGTGGTGAACCTGTAGGTTACCCCACACTCCTTCCACAGAGACTTCATATAGTTCGAAATGAAGTTGGTGCCTCGGTCGGACACCACCTCTCTGGGGAACCCCATCCGGGAGAAAACACCCATCAGTGCCCGTCCCACCACGGGGGCCGTCACTGTTCTGAGAGGGATGGCTTCCGGGTACCTTGTGGCATGGTCCACCAAGACCAGGATGAACCTGTTGCCCAGGGCTGTCTTGGGGTCCAGGGGCCCAACAATGTCAATACCCACCCGGTCAAAGGGGGTGCTGACCACCGGAAAAGGTTGGAGGGGAGCCTTCTGCTTCCTTCCGCTTTTCCCACTTGCCTGGCAAGTGCGACAAGTCTTGCAATGGATGTCTACATCCCTACGCATCTGAGGCCAATAAAAATGGGTGACAAGCCTGTCATAGGTCTTGTCCTGCCCCAGATGTCCAGCTAACGGTACGTCATGAGCCAGACCCAGTAGGAAGGCTCTGAAGCGCTGGGGGACCACCAGCACACGGGCTGACCCAGGTTCAGCAGCCTTAGGCTCGCTATACAGGAGGTCGTTCTCCCAGTACACAAAATGTGACCCTGACTGATCACCTGAGGATTGGGCTGAGGCCTGCTGCCTCATGCCCACAAGAGAAGGGCACTCCTTCTGTTCCGCACAGAATTCCTCCCTGGAGGGACCACCGTCCTGCTGCCAATGGGTCAGCTCGGGCAGCTCTCCCAGTTCGGCAATTTGTTCCCCTGTGGGCTCCAGGGCATCCCCCTCAGGGTCTACCTCCTTCTGGACCACGGGAACAACGGGGGCCGGTTTCCCGCGCCTCCTGCCTCTTCTCTTCACAGCTGGGTCCTGGACCGTACTTTCAGGCTCCGGGACCCCATCAACACCCTTACTCGCTGTCATGGATCGAGTGGTTGCACACACCCACTCTGGCACACCCAACATTTTCAAGTGCGCCGCTCTCTCCACCTTAGCCCAAGGTGAGTCTTCTAAATCATTGCCCAGGAGACAATCGACAGGCATGGCGGGCCTCACAGCAACCTGAAGAGTACCTGAAACTCCCCCCCATTCAAAGGAAACCTGAGCCACCTCACACTCTTTCTGGGAGTTGTCGGCAGCTATCACGGGGTAGAATGCGTGGGGAACCACCTGCTCTCGGGACACCAAGTGACACTTGACAGCTGTCACACTCACTCCGGTGTCTCTGAGGGCTTCCACTCTATGGCCATTAATGGTCACCCACTGCCTATAATTACTAGTGTTACTAGGCAGAGGGGGTGGAGGGACCATTTGCATGTCTCCTAGCGAGACCAGGGACATTTCTGCGGGACCCCTCCCACCATGGACAACCATCTCCTCCCCTCCCAAGGCTACACTTGCCAACTGACGAGGGGGTGCACACGGCGGTGCATTCGAATCCTTCTTGGGACACTGGGGGTCATAAAACCGGTGTCCCACCTGCCCACAACCGTAGCAGGTTAGGGGGCCCCTATGAACAGGTTTACCCGTCGGGCCCCTGACTTCTTCTCAGGGGGAGGCTGGGAACTTTTCCCTTGGTTCCCTTGGGGATTACTTTGGGGCCCTTTCTGAGACTCCTTCTGTTTACCCTTGTCCCCCCCACTCTTCTGCTGGGGACCCTGCCCACCTTTGGCTTAGTCTCCCACTGGACCCTTGTGGACCCTGGTACTGACCCAGCGGTCCGCCTCTTCAGCAAGTTTTCTAGGGTTAGATATCTTGCTATCAATCAGGTGCTGGCGCAGCTCTGGAAAACAGTTATTAGACAAGTGCTCCCACGCAAACAAATCATAAAGAGCTTCATAACTTTCCACTTTGCTGCCCTTTACCCAACCATCCATGGCTCTGCAAAAATAAGACACATATTCAACCCACGTCGTACCAGGCAACTTCTTACATTCTCTAAAAGCTTGTCTGTACTGCTCGGGGGTTAAACCATATCGCAACATTAAAGCATCTTTCATATGAGCATACGACATCCTATCTGCAACAGGCATGTCTAACAGGGTATCTCTTCCCTCATTCACAAAGCGACCCCACAACCCCGCTCCCCAATTCTTCTCAGGGACCTGGTGGGCCAACAATGCTAACTCATATGCTTTAAACCATTGACCAATATCTTCATTCTTATTGTAATCTTTGATCACATCTTTTGGGAAGTAAAACTTACTTTCTGCAGGCTCGGATGGAATGCTGCCACCAGAGGGATTCAACTCTAACTTTTTAGCTTGGATATCCAGTTCCCTCAACCTGGCTTCACGCTCCAAAGCTAACTTCTCTCGTTCAAACTCTAACTTTTTGATCTCTAAATCAGCCTCCCTTCTACCTCTCGCATTTTCTAACTCCAACTGCCCATTTATCTTTAGCCTTGCCATCTCCATGTTGTAAGCTCGCTCTTTCGCCCTTTCTTCTCTTTCTTCAGGGGAAAGACCTTTGGAGGAAACACTGCTTCCGGGAGAGGGCACAGGTCCATTCACTGGCACCTCCTCATCCCCTTCCTCTGTGGGTACCACCACCGCATCAGAGGGATTTCTGGACTCCCACCAGGCCTGCAATGCTTTATAAAAATCATCTTTTCTCGAGAGGCCGGTGGTAGGAACTTGAAACTGGTCGCAAAAGTGTTTCAGCTCATCTTTCTTGTATTTCTTTAGCTTACTCCTCTCGAACTCCTCCACAACAACGATAGCAGGGGCAGTGACTCCGTTGTCACTCATGGTTAAAACTGGCAGTGTTCAGAAAATCAAGTTTCAGGAAAGCGGAGAACAAAAAATAGGATCCTTCCGAATCAGATTGTGACTGCGTTATGGTCTGCTTTCACTACGTAGCGCACACTAATCACTGTACATGGGTCATAAATGCAAGGTCCAAATCCCACCGCTGCCACCAATGTTAGAACCGGCTGTCTCTAGTTGGCAGAGGTATACACTTCTGACAAATAGGGACACTCCTTTTCTAGTCAGGGCAAGGGGATCACACCCTTCGATAACCCCTGCTCACCCCCTTGGTAGCTTGGCAGAGCAGAACAGGCTTATCTCAGAGGCTGTGTGTTAAGCAATTATGACCACATACAGTAATACAGTGAATACACTACAAATGGACACGACACAGTAGTATTATAAAAATAAGTATTTTTATATAAGGCTTAGCACAAGACCAAATAACGGCAAAACTGTACACAATCGGAATAAATACGTTTAGGAAAAAAAAGGATAGTTCAACGGTAGTTTCTTCTTTAGCACAAAAGTCTTTTAGTATCAAGCAAATCTTCTTCTTGGAAACACAGTTCTTAGCAACAGGGTAACTCACACGGGAGCTACACAACGTCGAGGCAAAGTTAATCCACAGGTATGGCGTCGACCGCGAGGAGCGCTGCGTCGGGCCTGGAGTCACACGGACCCCCAACAAATGTAAGGTGTTTTGTAAATGTAAATGTAAGGTGTTTTGTAGCGCGCTCAATTACTACCGGAGTATCCTGGCGCGAATGACCGCTGGGGAACCCGTCCTGGCTTTCCCTGTGAGATGGTCCCATGCTGGGTATCTCCAAGGTGAAGCCAGGCATCCCCGGCGTCTGTGGGGGGCCGTTGTAGAGATGAGGCAAGCTTAATGCCCAGAGTTACCGAGTGTGATCACTGCCCAAAGTGGGCACCGAGGCGAGAATTATCAGTCCGCTGACCCTGGTCCTCGACCCTGCCGCGTCGGGAATCGAACCCTGGTCCCGGGCCGTTCTCAGCCTCCGGGTCTGCCGCCTCTAACCAGTGAGCCACACCTCTCTACAACACAGTACCTTAGGAAAATGAAGCACACGATGATCCGCGGCGTCGAGCAATCCGGCGTCGCGTCTTCGGTGTCGATCAGGCCTCAGCAGGCGTTGTCGATGATGCAGTTGCACAGAGTGAGCAGCGCTCACGGCGTCGAAGGGCACTCGGTTGATGCAATCAGCAGCGGGGCAGACACGAGGTCCTCTGGAGTTAGAGCCGTACTCCTACTCACTGGCGTTGCTGCTGGCGTCGGTTGGGCCCAGCGTCCGGTCGTCGTGATGCTGTTCTTTTCAGAGGTGCTGGATTCAAACTTCCAGCGGATAGCACTTTTTAGCAGGTGAAGTCTTTTGGCCCTGTGACTTCGGCAGGAGACTGGCACTCTTCCAGTCCTTGGAGATTTTCTTAGCAAGCGTGAGAGTACACACAAAGTTCCTCTCTCCTGGTTCCTTGGCAAAAATAAAGAAGCACTGCAGGATTCCCCCAACAACAGCACACTGGCAGAAGGGGTAAGCAGTCCTTTAGATCAGCAGGCTTCTTGTCCTTGGTTACAGGGTTCCTTGTCAGAAGTGATCTGCTTTCCTAGTTCAGGGGTCCTCCTCTTATACCCCTTTTCGTCTTTGATCCCTTTGTCTATGCCGGGGATTTCCCAACATCCTGGGTCTGTGGTGGGTGGAGCTAGGCAGTAGCACCTGGCCTATTCATTGAGCCGGGCCGGGTCCTCAGACGCCCCGCAGGAGGTGGAGCCAGCATTGACACTGGCAGGAGCAGAGCTATCGCCCTCCTGGCAGGAGGTGGGGCTAGGATCGTCCATGGCAGGTACAGAGCCATCAGTCGCTCGGCAGGAGGTGGAGCCAGCATTGTATCAGGCAAGGCAGGCTATCAACAACTACTCTCCCCCTACTCTCAACGTAATGTCCCACTCATCCCACACTGACTCATCCAGACCTCTTGGAGCCACCCAGCTCCTGTCACACACACGTAAGACCAGCAGAGACCAGATATGGTTAGACAAGAAAATAGACACTTTCTAAAAGTGCTATTTTCGAACCCAGAGTCCAAAAACCATCCACACCAACGGATGCGTAATTAAACCCCGAGTTCAGGGATACCAAACTCGACATTGCACCATGCTCCCCGAGCCAGCTAGGATTATAGCGTTAATAATCCCGGCGGCCCATTCTATCCAACAGAGAGCAGGCTACCTCGCAATAGTGAAGCCCTTAAGATGGCGGCACTTCACTATCAGGACATGCCAACTTGGTCAGGCTTGTCCTACCTTACACTTACAATGCACCCTGCCCATGGGCCTACCATAGGGGTGACTAACATGAAGTTAAGGGAAGGTTGGAGGGGCTGGCAAGTAGTTATACCTGCCCAGCCGACGTGACAGTGCAAGACTGCACGTGGGTCTCGCAATGACCGACCCGTAGACATTCTTTTACAAGACCGCTCCTGTGGGTGGCACAACACGTGCTGCAAGCCCACGAGCGGCATTTGTATTTACAAGCCCTGGCACTCCTGGTGCACTAGACTAGGGACTGACAGTAAACCAAATAAGCCAAACATGGATACAATAGATACATCATTTTAACATAGGGAGCACTTGCGCTATGGCACTGATCAGCAGTGACACGGCGCCCAAAGCATATACCAGCAAAACATCGTAAAACAGTAGAGGCAAACAGAAAAATGGAGGAGAGACTCAAGCCAATGATGTCAGGTCTAACACCCAAGGATTGCAATTTTTGTATTAATTGCCCTTCAATCGGACTTACCTTCTTTGGTGCCATATCTAGGAGGCTAACTGCTGAGTAGGTGTATCTTTGGGCAGAGTGACATGCCCCGTGCCCCCTAATGGCGCGGACCGACGCAGACGGGCTTGCCTTTGGCGTGCTTTCGACACGCCGCTCCAGCATCGAGTTAAATGGCTGGCCGGCGCGGGAAGAATCACCGTGCTCCGCCCACCAGGCCAGAAGTGAACCAACCAAGCAGGGAGGTGTGTCCGCCTCCATCTAAGCAAACGGCACCGGGGAGGTGGAGACAAAGTAAAAACAAGGTAATGCGGCGAAAAAAGCAATTTTAAAAAGCGTGCAAAGAGCAATGTGCAAAGTGGCAAAAAGTATAAAACAATTCTGAGCAACAACTATGGGGTAAAATCTGGAATATGCGGCAGGAATAGTGAGGGTCAAGAAGCAATTAAAATTAAGAGCTACGGTCTAGCGCAGCAGCTGTCAGCACATTTCCAGGCTTTATACTGAACTTCTGTGCTCAATGTACTGCTGTAACTTGAAACTTTTAATAGGCACATTTTTAAAGTATAGTTTGATGGTGTTATGTATTTAATCTTGTTGGTATATTTAATTATTTATTAAAATAGTATATATTTTGATCTTTACATAGTCACCAAAAACACATATATAGATGTAGGGAACCAGAGTTATGATTTTGTCAACATTTTCATCTCTGCTTTTCACTCACATTTTTTTTTAAGTTTGTAAATCATTGCTTTTCATTCTTATCATTAGTCTATGAGCCTCAGATGTGAGGGTCAAAGGCACGGTCAAAGTTTCCGGCCGACCATGATGGAAGTCATGGTTGGATGCGGGCACCGGGTTCATCCTGGTCAAGGTTTTACCTTGTCGATAGTGAGGCCGGCGATGGGCTCCTTGTCAACAGACAGGTGAAGTCCAGCAGTCTGGTGAGGTCTTGGTTCTCAACGGTATTCAAGGCTACCCACGAATTGGAAAGTCGTAGTAGTCTATGAGGCTTGTACTCTGTGTCCCAAAAACTTTGGGGCATATTTATGAGAGGGTTGTGTCATGTTTGCACCACGCAACATAGTACATGCATGACACAAACCTTTAAGTCAGATTTTTGAAGCCACGCAGAGTAGCTTTAAAAATCAAGAGTAACGCAATGCAGCACAAAGCACTGTGTTGCTTTGTGTTACTCTGCCCTGGGAAGGCATTCTATAGGTATTGCATGGTTATTCCCACCAAATCCCTTGGATTGTGACGCATCCCCAGATTTACAAGAACTTGTAAACCTGAGGATGCACCAAAATGTTGCACCTTCTCAGGGGAGGCATAACGAGGAGGAATACCTCTATTTCTTATAGTTTCTTCTTCTTTCTATGTCTGTTGCATTTTGCAGCACGCATAGACACGAGGAATGTGCCTCCAAGGATTGTTCAATCTTGCACACAACACAGGCACCCGCACACCATGGTGCAAAGGTGCCTGTGTTGGCGCTAGGCTGCCAAAAGGATACCAGTTTATGGGAAAGAACCGGAATGTACCATATTGCCTTAAATACTGTGCATTCCTGCCCTTTCCTTGTCATGCAGTAAAGCGCATCAAGGTGGTTTGCTGTGGTGCACTGCGTGATTTTCTCATAAATGAGACCCATTATACTTTGACTTTAGCACCAGCCAAGAGTCCAGGACCTGGGAGGCACCTGTCAGGGGCTAGGACTCGATCTCATGGGTTACACCAGTGGGGTCCAGGGCAATTCCAGTGGCTACTGGTTAGGTGGGCCCTTTACAGGTGCAGGCTTCTGTAGATATTGTGTCCCTGATGCTTAACAGAAGCTAGTCAACTAGACTTTGGAGTCCACTCAGTGGTCCTTGGCACACGTGGAGCAGGTCCCACCCTGGAGGTCTCTTGCCATGAAGTCGACAGTAAGAGCAGCGCGTCTCTTTCTGAAGTCCTAGTTTGATTCAGCTGATGCCAAAGGTGCAGTCTTCTTTGGTGCAGCCTTTCTTTCTTTCCAAGGTCCACAGGTTCATCAGGGGCAGTCCTTCTTCTGTCCTTTCACAGTCCAGCAGTTTTCTGTGACTTGAAGACAGTGGTGCCACTTTTATCTCAATTTTTGAGTTTGTCTTTTGGGGCTGATTCCCTAGTCTGTGGGGCTATGGTTCCAACATCTCCCCTCCTAACATCACTTCCTGTGGGGTTGGCATCAAAGAATCCCATAGTGCGTCTATCTTCACAAATCCAAAATGTCAAGACCCTTCTTCCCTGGGTAAGAGCTATGGGCACACTACTGAGATGTATTCAGCATAATTAGCCACTCCTCAGTTCCGAAATGTGTTTCCTCTTCTGGACTAGATGCCAACCTGTCTACCTACACAAAGGAGAGGGAAAGCAATGGCGTCACTCACATTTGCCTCTCAGAAGCAGTAACTACTTTTAAGATGAACCATCTGTGTCCACCGCTCTTGAGCCATCCTGTCAGGAGGAGGTCACACCATCCCGCTTCAACAGACTCTTTTTTCTGCTTCCTGGGAGCGTTTCTGCTGCTGCAGTTAATAAGCAATGGCTACCAGAGGCAAGAAAGTTGTGACTTTGTAAAGCAACAGTAACTTTAAAAGTGACTTTAAATGCGACTTCAGAATTAGATAGGATTTAATGTACCAATTAATTTGATACCTTGAAGTGCAATGTTTAATGGTCCCAAATGGAAATTAGCACTTAACTCGTGGGATTGTGTTACTCCATGTTAGCCCATGGAACCACCAGCTTCACTATAGTAAAAATGGCAATTTTGAGTTTTTTTCTGTCAGGACATGTAAGACATAAAAGGAACATATCTTTCATTTTAGTATTTAGTACCCTGCCATATGGGCTACGGGTGCCTTAGAAAGGAGTGACTTAGAAATATTAACAATGAAAGTTTTGACTTGGGAAAGGGGTTTAAAAGCTGCACGACTACACTGCAGGGGCAGACCCAGAGACATGTTTTCACCTTGTTACTGTAGAGGTGGCACAATAAGTGCTACAGTCCTTAGTGACCTTTAACTTACTAACCGTGGGTGCACTTGATGCAATATACTTGGAACATATAGGTAATCAGGGGTTAGCCAATTACACATTTACTTTGAGGGGTCAGAGCACATGCACTGGGGCCCAGTCGGCAAGGCGAAGTGGTCCTCAGTATCAGAAAACCAGCAGCATCAGTCCAAAATCTTGGGGTGTGATCATCCAAAAAGAGGCACATTTTTACATGGGGTATTATGATTGTAGGGTTCAGGACCCACTGGGGGTGTAACATGTATCAACAAAGGTATTTCCATGTACTTTATTGTGCATATCTGTAATTTACTATACAGTTTTAATTAGTGTATTTTTGTAATAAAAGTACTTTCCATTTCAAAACAAAAGTCACTGATTGAGCAATGATTTATTGAGTGCTGTGGTTGTGTGCCTGCACCCTTGGGTTACTAGCCTACACCAACTCCCTGAGTAGGCCTTCGTCTTTGCTGCTTCACTGCTCTGAGAGAGCGAAGGGCTACAATGGTGCATTTAGTTCTCAGTTAAAAGACAATCGCTGACTTAATACTTGTGATGGACTCAAAGTTTTTACAACTAATAACCCAAGTTCTTATAACCTCCCATCCACTCTCTCGTATTTCTTTACTATAATACACTTTTTGTGATTCGATTTCTTCTTATTTTATGGTTTGAATATTTTTATTTAAACACATAGGATATGTATACCGATTAACCAGTCATTAAAAATGAGCAATTCTTAATAATCTGCCCCCAGCTCAAATTGCTTTAATTCATTACCACTAGTCCTTGAGCCAAAAGGGGGAAAGGCAGATTCCCGTACAATTGGTTATCTGGAACACCACTCAACAGGAACCACATCCAACATTATTGATTGCACATCCTTATCAACCCTCAATTGTGCAGGCAGATTCTTCAGGAAATGTTTGGCCCGGTCCACTTGTGACAACATATTTTTCTTTTCAGCAAAGTCTACCCTTGTCTAACTGAGAGATTCACTGAAACTGTAATGCCCCTCTCCATCAAGCAGAGCTTTACGTTCATGAGAGAGTTTTTCCTTGCTGACTTCTGGCTAAAATCAGGAAAGAAAAGGAGCCTATTTTTCCCCAACCTCACTCTTCCTTACTTAGTTATCACTCACAGTATCCTTTCCAAAAAGTTAGCATTACCATCACTGTTGCACCATTGCCGTTGTTATCTCCCTACTTCCACTTGGGTAGTCTGATCATTTTCTCTATCAGATGTTATACTGCTCCAATATCCATATCTAATGTTTCTCCTAGTACTGTGCACAGTTTCAGTCTCGCTGTGTCCATTGAGATCAATTCTGGGATGCTCAGAACTCTCATGTTGGTTGCTCTGCGGAGATTATCAAGTAAGTCTACCACAGTGTTGAGAATTGTTGGGCCCGCAGTAACCTGGTATTCTATATTGGGCCCTCTAATGTTTGTAGTCTTCCTTTGATTGTATCACCATCCCTGTCTATGGCTGCCCCTCTGTCAGGTCCTCAAGTATGTCCTCCACTGCTTTCACTGTGCATTCAATGTTCGCAGTTTTGTCATTGATTTCTGAGTGCATTGCTCATTGCATTAATGGATCATAACACAATTCTCCAACCTGGTGTTCATCATCTCCCTCTATTCAGTGCTCAATATTGCCTTTACCCCATGGTTGAAGTAAACGTCCTTACTTCAGCTCCTCTCAGACATGGCTCTCAGGGTCTGTAGAAGTAAATTCACTATGTTGATGTAAAAGCACATGCCAAAATCTCTTCCTAAGCTCAACTACACAGTGATGGTGGGTCCTTATTTTTTTTTTCTCTCTCTCTCTCTCTCTCTCTTCTAAAGTGACCAATGTCAGGCCTTATGCCCTGCATGCCACTGCTAATTTCCATCGGGTGTTGATCGGCCCCCAAAGATCACCTCATTTATTCTCTGGCTCAGTCCTCCATCCATTGCTCTCCCTTATGTGACCTCTCAATTCTGGCTCAGCCCCGGTTTAGCCGAAGCCTGTAGTGCTTTTGCCTCCAATCCACTTGAACCTGGTATCACTGGTGTGTGGATACTATCCCTGGCTGTCTGGGCTCTAACCCCGTTCTGTGAGCTTAATGTGGTTGCCTCCACCCTCATTGTCTACGATCACACTTGTGCTTCTCTGTAGGCCAGCTACAAAGCAGTGGTCTCAGAGACTAAACCTCCTCCACCACCTGATTCATTAGATTATAGCACCAATACGAAGCACCATTGTCTCTGGTATCTCTGTCTGTACTCTGGCAGATCTCAGGCCCCTGGTGAGGCATCAGCAGACGAAAGACCAGAGCTGTCCACGGGAACACTCAGAGAGCGCTGCCGTCTGGGGTTTCCAGATGGTCTTGCCTTCCCCTTTATTTTTTATTTTAACCATTGAAGTGTTATTTTATTGAAGTGTTCCAATTTTAAACCACTTCAAAGTCCAATGTTATTTACACTTACTTGTGGAATGGCTAATATGTTATACATTATAGTCCATTAAACCAAGGTACGACCCTCGGAATCAGTATATATTGTTGATTTTTCCATTACTATTACCAGGTAAATGTAGCATTCTTACAAATTCTTACTTCATTACTAAAACACATAAAGGGCCTAATTATGAGTCTGTCAGTCTGAGGACCACCAGACTCATGGGGTGCGGTCCAGCCACCACCACACCCGCGGATTGACTGCCCAATTACAATTTTGGCAGTTAGACTACTATTACACCATTGCAACCGCCAGGGAACATCTGTTCCCTGCCGGTGGCACAGTGGTCAGGGGTTGAACAATATGCTGGTGGCGCCACTGTTGCGCCACCATGCACATTACAAGTTTCAGGACTCCCAATGGTGTCCTGGAGATCTTTACTCCATGAAAAAGCTGGTGGTCCTGGTCCTAAAACAAAGGTGTGCACGGAGATGAATACAGGGGGGCAAAACATGTACCCCCCTGTCTGCATGCACCCCAGTTCCTGCACAGAGGCACCACCATTGGACCACCCAAAAAAAGCCCACCAGAACTAAGGAAACTTGAAATATGGTGGGCAGTGCACACACGGGTGTTTGCGGTGCAGGTTCTTGGCGTGGCGGTCCGCCCAAAGTCAATCCCACCTTTACCTCTGTAGAGGTCATCAAAAATAACCCTCTCCCATCTTCATCACATTCTTCACCTCAAAGACAAGTTAATAAAACATGTGTCATATTTTGACCCCACATACTATAATTGTTCTCATTATTGTGCCAGTTTCCTTTGCGTTTCTGCCTGTGAAAAGTTTCTATTATAAACTGTAACAGGACTCTTTCCTATTCCTAAACGCATTTCCATGTTCATTTTATCTGTTGCTTTCCAGTGCCTCATGTGAGAAATAAAAATCCCAGGCATACACTAAGAAAAATACACAATAGATACAACAAACAAACTAGCTCAGTAAGAGAAAATGTTCATATTTTAATTTGATAAAAAGGAGTCATAAAAATTAGACAAATTAATCGAAATTGATAAAAGTAATGATACATATGTATTCACAAAACAGATAAAAAAGTAGTCAAATGGCATCCAGTCAACGCGTTTCGGCATATGCAATATGCCTTCATCAGGACTTAAACCATCAACAAGTTCTGTAAAACATAAATATAACATAGTTTTACTATTATTGTAGTGCTAACATCACATGATTACTACTGAACTAGTTAAGAGTTTGTTACTGCATTCTATTGGTAAAAGTACAATCTTCATTCAAAGGTGATGATATACCGCTTTAATAGAACAACTGAACAGTAAAATAAACAGTTGAAGTACCTATGCTTATAAGTTGGTCTCTGAAACAAACATAAACTTATTTAGCAAATACTTCAAAATAGATAGGGAACAAGACATAATTGTTTCACTAGCATTGCAAATCAGTGTGATAGCTGATATTGAGGGACAACATTCACTTAATGCCCTTTGAAACAACTTTTGAAATAAGACGAATGTGTAAATAGGATATCTTGTATATTGAATATACCATTTAAAGAGGATTGATTTTACGCCAATAGGCCTTAGCATATGCCTTACTTTCATATCTATGTAGGTCTTGTCACAGATATAGAGACCCTTTTATATACAGATCAAAGTTGCTGAAAGCATATCCAACAGCTATATGCATATGTCTGTTCACAAACTTTTTAAAAAAAACTAATGCTGTAATATTTGCTAAAACAGAGAACAGTAAAGGTAAAGGTCAAGATGAAAAAAAGGGACAGAGAAATGAAGTACTAGTAGAGTAGTGCATTTATTGAGAAGGGGTATTTATTATTTCACTAACGTATGTTGGATAGGTTGATCTACACTGAATGGAGTGCTATTTTATGTAAACAGGGAAATAGTGCGATCCTATTTAATAGATGGAAGCCTAATATCTATACACAGAATTGGAATGTTCTTACCTATTGTATTTATACGTAAGCAGCGTACGGGGGTGTACTGCTGGCCTCTCTTATATTCATCCAATAGTTTAAAAGCAGGGTAAAAAAGACCTTAAATAAAATTATAAAATTAGATTAGTTCACATCTTAATAATGGAGCTGGAATGGCTTAAAAAGGAATTCCTTTTACGTTCTTACCCTAAGAGTCGATTTTATGAATCCAAAAGAGGTGATTATGGACACTCAATTGAGAGGTACCATACTCTATAAAGATGAGGTAATGGTTACCTATCCAGGGAGAGAAAAAGGATCCACAGTGTAAAATGATACAGAGTAAAAAAAGGCTCATATAAGAGATTCGCATGTATCAGGCTTACCTAAGGTAAAATTACAGAAGCTTATGGATAAGAATAACCATTGTGTGCAGGGGCTGTGGTTAGCGAGAACTTGTTCCCAGATTCACAGGAGACGGAAATACTCCTGATGGAAAAAATAATTTCCCTTATTAAATGTAAAGACACTAATTAGTGCGTGATCAGAAATAAATAAACTGCACAGGAATAACTGGTCGAGGTGTACCTTTTCAGGAAATGGTTAGGGCGCTAGGACGCCTCGCTAATCAACAGTGTGTATTTTAGAGCGACGTGGTTGTTGCGCCGACTCGCTGTGAACAGGGTTAAATTTCAAAAAAGAAGGAGGGAAGCCCTTCAATGCGCTCGTAGTCCCTATAAGATAAAGAATGGAACAGTTTAATATAATGTGCAGCATAACTACGGAGAGCCGTCAATATACTAAGGAATGCAGACGCTTACCATAGGCGCTGCAAGCAAATGGCTACTTCCAGGGAAGACTGAATATGGATACACGCGGGAGATAGCCCTTCTTAGCGCGTTCAGTTCCTGTTAGAAAAAAGGAACGTTTTAATATCAAAGGTGCCAAAGAAGTAAGCAAACTTAGGCTATCCTAACCGGGCTCTAAGGAGACTTACCGAGATCTATGTGAGGAACAAGCTGCATCCGGGGTTCTGCCAACAGGTCAAGCTGTAAACACGAACGGCTCTGATTGGAAGTAGTGGGTGTGCTTTTATATGCGTGTTTTCAATTCGGTGAGCTGTCACCTGTTTTTCTTAAAGGGACAACGCATTTGAATGGTGCAATCTCTTTATAGTGATAGCACTGGCAGCTTAAAAATGTTGAGAAAAAGGATAGAATCAGCGTTCTAGATAGGAAAATGAGCGGGTGCTCATACCAAATGAAGTACTTTTATTTGGACTCAGTAATCTGCACCTAATTAAAGCAGGAAGTTACTCTAAATATATTAAGTGTATAAACCAATGTAGAAGCACACTATATGTAAATAATTATTAATGCTACGTGGGAGCCATAACCAGGTTCTAGTTACTAGATTCATTCAGGCTGTGGTATTTAAAGAATGGCATTCTCCCAGGGCAATTCATTGTTGAGGCCCTGGCTGAACGTCTTAAGGGAGAAGATCCAAAAGACTTCTCGTTTCTTTCGTATCTTTTCTCCTCCCTTACTATTGGGAACATTGATCTTCTCTAATATGCGCCAACGTAGATCAGATGGAGCATGTTTAAAGTCATTGAAATGTGTAACTAGGGGTGCTGAAAACTTTTTGGTGTTAATGGCTGACTTGTGTTCTGTCAGCCGGGTTTTTATGGATCTGGCAGTTTCGCCCACATATCCCAAATTGCAAGGACATAGGAGCAAATAGATGACGTTGCTGGTGTTACACGTCCATAAATCATTGGCTTTGATGTTATAACCATTTAACTGAAAAGATTCTCCTACTATAATATTACTGCAAAATTGGCAGGAGCCACATCTAGAGGTACCTTTCAAAGGATTGGTCCCTTGTATAGATTTTTGTATAAAGGGGCGTTTTTCAAAGGTGCCTATGTGTCTAGATCTTACAATGAAATCCTTGAGGTTTTTATTTCTGCGATGGGCAAACATCGGTTTCTTCAACTTGGGTTTTGAGGGCTCTATGTTTAGCAAGTGCCAATTCGCATTTACTATCTGTCTAATGGTGGCATTCATAGTGGAATGTCGTGTGACACACACTAATTTAGTCTCCTGATTATCATTTTTAGGTTTCAAAAGTGCATCCCGGTCGTAAAATCTAGCTCTCTTGTAGGCTTGTCGGACTAATCGATGGGGATAACCCCTATCAATGAATTTCTTCTTCATTGTTTCTGATTGGGTATCGTAGTCCTTGATGTTTGTACAGTTACGTCTTATTCTGAGAAACTGTGAAAAGGGTATTCCATCCTTTTGGCTCCTAGGATGGTAACTCGAGAAGTGGAGCAAGGTGTTTCTTGAAGTGGGTTTAGTATATAGATCCACTTCTAGTTTTTTGTTTTCATTCCTGATAAATATATCCAGGAATTCAACCTTGGTAGCATTAAATTTGGCAGTGAAATGCAGATTTTCATCTGCAAGATTTATCCACTCCAAGAATTCCACAAGGGTCTGTTCCCCACTGGTCCAGATGAAAAAAATATCATCAATATACCTGTGCCAGTGGGAAACAGACTCGTAGAAAGGGGCCATCTCATTGTAAATATTACGTGCCTCAAAGAGAGCCATATATATGTTCGCTATCGAAGGGGCCATGGCCGCCCCCATGCTCACACCCTTGATCTGTTGATACATACGGTTTCCAAATTGGAAAACGTTCTCCTGTAGCGCTATGGACAAGCACTCGTGAACGAATTGCTTGTTGCATGGTATCTGGTGCAGGTCTATAAACCACATAGTCGCATCTAGGGCTCCTTTCTGTGGGATGTTGCTGTATAATGCTTCAACATCAAGCGTTACAAGAAGGTCTTTGTTCTCATTGAATGTTAAATTTTCTACCTTCGCTATTATCTCTCCAGTGTCTTTAATGTAGGATGGGGATAATGATATATAGGGTCTTAAAATATTATCTACATACTTGGAGATAGCTTCAGTGGGGGTGCCGATTGTCGAAACTATTGGTCGATAAGGAGGGTCCTGTTGATTCTTGTGCATCTTGGGCAGACCATAGATGCATGCTAGTTTTCCTTGAGAGGTATTTAAAAATTCATATTCTTTCTTGGTTATTGTTTTTCTATCTAATGCTCTTTTTGTTGTTTCACGAATTTTTCTAATTACCCTATTGGTAGGATCATTCATAACTTCCTTATAAAACAAGTGATCGTTGAGCATGTTCATCATGTTAGTTTCATATGTTTGACAGTCTATAAGTACAATGCCACCTCCCTTGTCGCTACTTTTTATTATTAGCGATTTATCATTTTTAAGGTTACTTAAGGAATCATGTTCTTCTTTAGTGATATTGTACTTTGATTTAGGTACAAACTTTAAAGCAAGATCTAGTTTAGCGAGTACAACTTTCTCAAACATGGCCATCTCAGGACCCAATTGGTCCAAGGATGGTGTGAATGTTGAGGGTAAGGCTACGATGTTGTCAACAGTGTTTTCCTGTTCCATTTCTACTCTATCTAGAAAGAATTTTTGTAGTCGTATTTTTCTAAAAAAAGCATGTACATCTTGGTATAATTCAAACAAGTTGACATTTGCATGGGGTACAAAGGTCAAACCTTTTGAAAGTAAGGAAATATCTGAAGTTTTGAGGTTATGTTTAGACAGATTAAAAATGGGGATCACATCCATTGTCTCTGGTACTGCCTGCTGCGAGTCTCCAGATAGTGTTGAGGTTGGGGTTCCATTGGATGTTGGTAGGACTGATGTTGACCCCGGGTTGACGGTTGGAAGTGAACTCTCTGTCGTCCCCTTTTCCCTCCTCGGTATCCTAAAAAAGGCTGGCGTGTGTTTCTACGGCCATTTTGGGGGTTATAGTGGCTATCGTCCGGATAGTTTTGCTCATTGTCAGAATCAGGGTCTGAAGAGTCAGAGAAATTATTTATTCTCTGATGATTGTAGTTTGCTTCACCCTGTTGGTTATCATTTTTGTAAAAGCTTTCACCTAGATAGGGGTATGCTCGTTCTAAGGTATAAAACCTTTTATCTTTCCCTCAATATCAGCTATCACACTGATTTGTAATGCTAGTGAAACAATTATGTCTTGTTCCCTATCTATTTTGAAGTATTTGCTAAATAAGTTTATGTTTGTTTCAGAGACCAACTTATAAGCATAGGTACTTCAACTGTTTATTTTACTGTTCAGTTGTTCTATTAAAGCGGTATATCATCACCTTTGAATGAAGATTGTACTTTTACCAATAGAATGCAGTAACAAACTCTTAACTAGTTCAGTAGTAATCATGTGATGTTAGCACTACAATAATAGTAAAACTATGTTATATTTATGTTTTACAGAACTTGTTGATGGTTTAAGTCCTGATGAAGGCATATTGCATATGCCGAAACGCGTTGACTGGATGCCATTTGACTACTTTTTTATCTGTTTTGTGAATACATATGTATCATTACTTTTATCAATTTCGATTAATTTGTCTAATTTTTATGACTCCTTTTTATCAAATTAAAATATGAACATTTTCTCTTACTGAGCTAGTTTGTTTGTTGTATCTATTGTGTATTTTTCTTAGTGTATGCCTGGGATTTTTATTTCTCACATGCTATTTACCCTGTCCCAGGATATCTATCCTCACCAGGGGGTCCTTGCTACCTACAGCCTATTACCCACGGTTTCCGTGTGGGACCTGTTTTGTTCTTTTGTTTATTAATTTACCGCTTATTCTACCTGTGTCTTAGTGGTCACTGTTTTCATCTTTCTTTCTACTCATTTTTTTCACTTTAATATTATATCCTTCTTTGACAATACAGAGTATGGCTCACATGGAAACATTCGGTTTTTCTGACGATGATTTCGCTACCCTTGTTGGCACTAGTGTACCATCAGGTACTAACTTCATGTCCAAACCACAAAGTAATAGTGATCTAGTTAAATTGTCCAACTTGAAAAAGAAACTAATTAGAATAGAGGCTCATGGTGAGTTTATGCTAAACTATCTTAAATCTGCGATCATCCCCTTAGGCTTACGCGTCAGGAATATTCCCGGTTTGTTTGTCGATATAAAGTCATTCATACACAAATGGAGCATGATAGCCAGTAGGTGCTCTAGGGACCTAATGATCCTGATCATATCTACCTCTAAGGAGTTAGCTTCAGAGATCAAAAAAGAAATAGAAGAACTAGAAAATAAAATTAAAACGTCAACAGTATTAACTGACGCAGACAAACAACTTGAGTCCATGAATAATGACATTTCATCCTTTGCTGAGTATTTAACTAAAAGAAAGCAAGAAAAATTCGCCAAAGATAAAAGGTTTTATACCTTAGAACGAGCATACCCCTATCTAGGTGAAAGCTTTTACAAAAATGATAACCAACAGGGTGAAGCAAACTACAATCATCAGAGAATAAATAATTTCTCTGACTCTTCAGACCCTGATTCTGACAATGAGCAAAACTATCCGGACGATAGCCACTATAACCCCCAAAATGGCCGTAGAAACACACGCCAGCCTTTTTTAGGATACCGAGGAGGGAAAAGGGGACGACAGAGAGTTCGCTTCCAACCGTCAACCCGGGGTCAACATCAGTCCTACCAACATCCAATGGAACCCCAACCTCAACACTATCTGGAGACTCGCAGCAGGCAGTACCAGAGACAATGGATGTGATCCCCATTTTTAATCTGTCTAAACATAACCTCAAAACTTCAGATATTTCCTTACTTTCAAAAGGTTTGACCTTTGTACCCCATGCAAATGTCAACTTGTTTGAATTATACCAAGATGTACATGCTTTTTTTAGAAAAATACGACTACAAAAATTCTTTCTAGATAGAGTAGAAATGGAACAGGAAAACACTGTTGACAACATCGTAGCCTTACCCTCAACATTCACACCATCCTTGGACCAATTGGGTCCTGAGATGGCCATGTTTGAGAAAGTTGTACTCGCTAAACTAGATCTTGCTTTAAAGTTTGTACCTAAATCAAAGTACAATATCACTAAAGAAGAACATGGGGGCATATTACCAACAACTAGCGATAATTTTTGTCTCTAACTTGTTTAGAGACAAAAATTATCGCCGCACATCGGCGATTTTTATCGCAGATAAACCTTGCTATTAACAAGGTTTATCGCAAATGCGATAAAAAACGGCCGAAATGCATGAATATCGCTGAAAAGTCAGCGATATTCATGCATTATCGAGCAAATGCTCTTAGCCATGTTATCCACCTCCCATTGGATAACATGGCTAAGAACTGCTCAGGGCAGGTGTTAGCTTTTGGAGATATTCCCGCTTAGCGCGAATATCTCCAAAAGTTGGTAATAGGAGATAGCGATGTTAGTGACTGTTTTCAGTCTCTAACATCTTGGCACGCCCACTTTGCATCTCATTAGTGATAAATATCACTGACATGCAAAGTGGGGCCCAAGATGGTCGCTATCTCCTACTAGCTGTCGCTAACTGGTGTTAGCGACAGCTTGGTAATAGGGAGATAATTTTATCTCCGCTTTCTTGGCTTTTAAAGCCAAAAAAGCGGAGATAAACCCCCTTGATAATATGCCCCATGATTCCTTAAGTAACCTTAAAAATGATAAATCGCTAATAATAAAAAGTAGCGACAAGGGAGGTGGCATTGTACTTATAGACTGTCAAACATATGAAACTAACATGATGAACATGCTCAACGATCACTTGTTTTATAAGGAAGTTATGAATGATCCTACCAATAGGGTAATTAGAAAAATTCGTGAAACAACAAAAAGAGCATTAGATAGAAAAACAATAACCAAGAAAGAATATGAATTTTTAAATACCTCTCAAGGAAAACTAGCATGCATCTATGGTCTGCCCAAGATGCACAAGAATCAACAGGACCCTCCTTATCGACCAATAGTTTCGACAATCGGCACCCCCACTGAAGCTATCTCCAAGTATGTAGATAATATTTTAAGACCCTATATATCATTATCCCCATCCTACATTAAAGACACTGGAGAGATAATAGCGAAGGTAGAAAATTTAACATTCAATGAGAACAAAGACCTTCTTGTAACGCTTGATGTTGAAGCATTATACAGCAACATCCCACAGAAAGGAGCCCTAGATGCGACTATGTGGTTTATAGACCTGCACCAGATACCATGCAACAAGCAATTCGTTCACGAGTGCTTGTCCATAGCGCTACAGGAGAACGTTTTCCAATTTGGAAACCGTATGTATCAACAGATCAAGGGTGTGAGCATGGGGGCGGCCATGGCCCCTTCGATAGCGAACATATATATGGCTCTCTTTGAGGCACGTAATATTTACAATGAGATGGCCCCTTTCTACGAGTCTGTTTCCCACTGGCACAGGTATATTGATGATATTTTTTTCATCTGGACCAGTGGGGAACAGACCCTTGTGGAATTCTTGGAGTGGATAAATCTTGCAGATGAAAATCTGCATTTCACTGCCAAATTTAATGCTACCAAGGTTGAATTCCTGGATATATTTATCAGGAATGAAAACAAAAAACTAGAAGTGGATCTATATACTAAACCCACTTCAAGAAACACCTTGCTCCACTTCTCGAGTTACCATCCTAGGAGCCAAAAGGATGGAATACCCTTTTCACAGTTTCTCAGAATAAGACGTAACTGTACAAACATCAAGGACTACGATACCCAATCAGAAACAATGAAGAAGAAATTCATTGATAGGGGTTATCCCCATCGATTAGTCCGACAAGCCTACAAGAGAGCTAGATTTTACGACCGGGATGCACTTTTGAAACCTAAAAATGATAATCAGGAGACTAAATTAGTGTGTGTCACACGACATTCCACTATGAATGCCACCATTAGACAGATAGTAAATGCGAATTGGCACTTGCTAAACATAGAGCCCTCAAAACCCAAGTTGAAGAAACCGATGTTTGCCCATCGCAGAAATAAAAACCTCAAGGATTTCATTGTAAGATCTAGACACATAGGCACCTTTGAAAAACGCCCCTTTATACAAAAATCTATACAAGGGACCAATCCTTTGAAAGGTACCTCTAGATGTGGCTCCTGCCAATTTTGCAGTAATATTATAGTAGGAGAATCTTTTCAGTTAAATGGTTATAACATCAAAGCCAATGATTTATGGACGTGTAACACCAGCAACGTCATCTATTTGCTCCTATGTCCTTGCAATTTGGGATATGTGGGCGAAACTGCCAGATCCATAAAAACCCGGCTGACAGAACACAAGTCAGCCATTAACACCAAAAAGTTTTCAGCACCCCTAGTTACACATTTCAATGACTTTAAACATGCTCCATCTGATCTACGTTGGCGCATATTAGAGAAGATCAATGTTCCCAATAGTAAGGGAGGAGAAAAGATACGAAAGAAACGAGAAGTCTTTTGGATCTTCTCCCTTAAGACGTTCAGCCAGGGCCTCAACAATGAATTGCCCTGGGAGAATGCCATTCTTTAAATACCACAGCCTGAATGAATCTAGTAACTAGAACCTGGTTATGGCTCCCACGTAGCATTAATAATTATTTACATATAGTGTGCTTCTACATTGGTTTATACACTTAATATATTTAGAGTAACTTCCTGCTTTAATTAGGTGCAGATTACGGAGTCCAAATAAAAGTACTTCATTTGGTATGAGCACCCGCTCATTTTCCTATCTAGAACGCTGATTCTATCCTTTTTCTCAACATTTTTAAGCTGCCAGTGCTATCACTATAAAGAGATTGCACCATTCAAATGCGTTGTCCCTTTAAGAAAAACAGGTGACAGCTCACCGAATTGAAAACACGCATATAAAAGCACACCCACTACTTCCAATCAGAGCCGTTCGTGTTTACAGCTTGACCTGTTGGCAGAACCCCGGATGCAGCTTGTTCCTCACAGCGATCTCGGTAAGTCTCCTTAGAGCCCGGTTAGGATAGCCTAAGTTTGCTTACTTCTTTGGCACCTTTGATATTAAAACGTTCCTTTTTTCTAACAGGAACTGAACGCGCTAAGAAGGGCTATCTCCCGCGTGTATCCATATTCAGTCTTCCCTGGAAGTAGCCATTTGCTTGCAGCGCCTATGGTAAGCGTCTGCATTCCTTAGTATATTGACGGCTCTCCGTAGTTATGCTGCACATTATATTAAACTGTTCCATTCTTTATCTTATAGGGACTACGAGCGCATTGAAGGGCTTCCCTCCTTCTTTTTTGAAATTTAACCCTGTTCACAGCGAGTCGGCGCAACAACCACGTCGCTCTAAAATACACACTGTTGATTAGCGAGGCGTCCTAGCGCCCTAACCATTTCCTGAAAAGGTACACCTCGACCAGTTATTCCTGTGCAGTTTATTTATTTCTGATCACGCACTAATTAGTGTCTTTACATTTAATAAGGGAAATTATTTTTTCCATCAGGAGTATTTCCGTCTCCTGTGAATCTGGGAACAAGTTCTCGCTAACCACAGCCCCTGCACACAATGGTTATTCTTATCCATAAGCTTCTGTAATTTTACCTTAGGTAAGCCTGATACATGCGAATCTCTTATATGAGCCTTTTTTTACTCTGTATCATTTTACACTGTGGATCCTTTTTCTCTCCCTGGATAGGTAACCATTACCTCATCTTTATAGAGTATGGTACCTCTCAATTGAGTGTCCATAATCACCTCTTTTGGATTCATAAAATCGACTCTTAGGGTAAGAACGTAAAAGGAATTCCTTTTTAAGCCATTCCAGCTCCATTATTAAGATGTGAACTAATCTAATTTTATAATTTTATTTAAGGTCTTTTTTACCCTGCTTTTAAACTATTGGATGAATATAAGAGAGGCCAGCAGTACACCCCCGTACGCTGCTTACGTATAAATACAATAGGTAAGAACATTCCAATTCTGTGTATAGATATTAGGCTTCCATCTATTAAATAGGATCGCACTATTTCCCTGTTTACATAAAATAGCACTCCATTCAGTGTAGATCAACCTATCCAACATACGTTAGTGAAATAATAAATACCCCTTCTCAATAAATGCACTACTCTACTAGTACTTCATTTCTCTGTCCCTTTTTTTCATCTTGACCTTTACCTTTACTGTTCTCTGTTTTAGCAAATATTACAGCATTAGTTTTTTTAAAAAGTTTGTGAACAGACATATGCATATAGCTGTTGGATATGCTTTCAGCAACTTTGATCTGTATATAAAAGGGTCTCTATATCTGTGACAAGACCTACATAGATATGAAAGTAAGGCATATGCTAAGGCCTATTGGCGTAAAATCAATCCTCTTTAAATGGTATATTCAATATACAAGATATCCTATTTACACATTCGTCTTATTTCAAAAGTTGGTTCAAAGGGCATTAAGTGAATGTTGTCCCTCAATATCAGCTATCACACTGATTTGCAATGCTAGTGAAACAATTATGTCTTGTTCCCTATCTATTTTGAAGTATTTGCTAAATAAGTTTATGTTTGTTTCAGAGACCAACTTATAAGCATAGGTACTTCAACTGTTTATTTTACTGTTCAGTTGTTCTATTAAAGCGGTATATCATCACCTTTGAATGAAGATTGTACTTTTACCAATAGAATGCAGTAACAAACTCTTAACTAGTTCAGTAGTAATCATGTGATGTTAGCACTACAATAATAGTAAAACTATGTTATATTTATGTTTTACAGAACTTGTTGATGGTTTAAGTCCTGATGAAGGCATATTGCATATGCCGAAACGCGTTGACTGGATGCCATTTGACTACTTTTTTATCTGTTTTGTGAATACATATGTATCATTACTTTTATCAATTTCGATTAATTTGTCTAATTTTTATGACTCCTTTTTATCAAATTAAAATATGAACATTTTCTCTTACTGAGCTAGTTTGTTTGTTGTATCTATTGTGTATTTTTCTTAGTGTATGCCTGGGATTTTTATTTCTCACATGCTATTTACCCTGTCCCAGGATATCTATCCTCACCAGGGGGTCCTTGCTACCTACAGCCAGCTTTCCAGTGCCTCAGCCATGTGTTGTTTTATTTAGATGTATTGCATGGCCTGATCAAACAAGCACAGCTTTTTGTAGCTCAAGATAAAAACAAAACTATGTACTAAAGTGTGGAAGTATCTCAGATTCTTTATGATAATGACACTTGTACATTTTATTAATCTTGTATATATAGCTCATGATCCAAGGGTCTGAAATTGGATGCCAGCAATTGCCTCATTACTTAAAATCCATAATTGTTAAGGAACATTTTATATAAGTTATCGTCTATCGCCTAGCGTATTGCTTGCTAAAAAAATTCTGTTTCAATGAGGATTTCTGTTGGATTAGGACTATCTTTAAACATGCTTCCTTCAAACGACCACCATGAAAGCTACAGGATGTACCATACATCAATAGATATGCTTTTTAGAGGTTCCACAGATTGCCTATGATCAACATTCTTTAATGCTGTCGTATAGATTACGGCTCTTTGCTTTGTCTGTGCAATTTCCGATTCAATGTATATTTAAAGAAATTTCACAAATAAGTGTAAGAATCTATAGTTTACAATTCTTTCCAGTTATTAAGCCAGTCAAAATGCAGTCAATATGAAAAAAAATACAAGCAGCATAGATTCGGCATTATTGATGAGTGATGTTCACATGAAATATTACTGCTTGAAACCGTCAGTTTTTTAACTAAAGTAAACAGATCATTGACATGCAGGAGAATTGTGGTATTCTGTGTTGGTACTCTGATGTCACATTGCTATGGTTACCCCATGTTTCCACTATGTCCTTGTATACTAGGTGTTAGGATGCAAGGCTTCAAATGGTCAGACTGTTACCTGGTCTGGCTTTGGGACTGGATGGGTTCCTTCTTATTCCTGGAAATAAACCTGTACTTTCCTTCACTAAGGTTCCTTCTTACTCCTGGAAATAACCCTGTACTTTCCTTCACTAATACGCCTCCTGAGTGATCCTTTCAGCTACACCAAGGATCTTATTCTGGCGTAGTCGGCAGCTGGAAGAGGAGAAGGACCCAACAACCCTAATGTTTTCTTTAACCTTCAAATTTGCTACAGGTGGTCAATGGACTCTCCTACCTAAGGTACTGTGGGGCATATTACCAAGCAATAGCGATAATTATCGCTATTGCTTGGTTAGAGACAAAAATTTACCGCAGAGCTACGGCGATTTTTAACGCAAATAAACCTTGGTATTACCAAGGTTTATCGCAAATGCGATAAAAATCGCTGCAATGCATGAATATCGCTGAAAAGTCAGCGATATTCATGCATTACCGAGCTAATGCTCTCAGCCATGTTATCCACCCCCATTGGATAACATGGCTAAGAACTGTTCAGGGCAGGTGTTAGCTTTTGGTGATATTCGGGCTTAGCGCGAATATCTCCAAAAGTTGGTAATAGGAGATAGCGATGTTCCCACTTTGCATGTCATTAGTGATAAATATCACTGACATGCAAAGTGGGGCCCAAGATGGTTGCTATCTCCTACTAGCTGTCACTAACTGGTGTTAGCGACAGCTAGGTAATAGGGAGATAATTTTATCTCCGCTTTCTTGGATTTTAAAGCCAAAAAAGCAGAGATAAACCCCCTTGATAATATGCCCCTGTGTCTTTACCTTATTCACTTCACTCCTAAGTTCATCGCTCTTTCAAGGAATCCTCCTTCCTGTGTTTACTTTTGATACTGCATGATTCTGGGACTGGGAGTCTTCACATGACTCTGGGACTGGGAGCTTTTGCCGCGATTCTCACCTTGTTGTTTCCCCTAGGTAATTGATAACCGTCGCGGGCTCGTCCCCTTGTCACCTCTCCCCTCAGGATTTAGTTGGACATTTTGCAGTCTCAGTTCCTTCATTTAATGCGGTGCACTTTGTTACCCAATTCTTGGTCTTTCTGTGATGGGCTGTGATTTCATCGTCACTTTGACTTTATTGTGTTTGCTCATCTTGTGGAGCACTTTGCCATTGGATATTTTTAACCTGCTTCTCTTTGACTTGTCCTTTATACGTTGGAAACATTGTGGTCATTCAAATCCTCATTGATACAAAGTACTTCACATGCCACCGCGAGGCAACAAAGCTTCATTCAAACTCCACGCACCTTCTATGTCGGCAGAGTTCTTTCTCTTCGCTCCTCGTGTGCCAGCGCGAGGGAACGCACCTTCAATTTCGGCAGGGTTCTTTCTCTTAGCTCTGCCCGACCTTGTCTCTCCTGGAAAGCACATGTCTGGAACACATAGGAGACATTTCTCTACGCTGCGTGCCACCATTTTAATTTGCTGCTTGTGCTCTGTGTGTCACATGTGTGACACAAACACACTTCAATGCCAGTTTTAATGGGAGATTCCTCTTGCTAATGTGTGATTTGTATGCACGCACACTTTCTACTTCTAGGCCAATTTTTTATTTGCTTTAAACGCATGGGAGACGCTTTTTATGCTGCGTGCTTCCATGTTAATTTGCCCCTTATGCTCCGCGTGCCATATCTGTGACACGCACACACTTCAACACAAGCGCTAATTGGACATTCTGTATGCCACTTCTGTGACACGCACACACTTTTGTAATGCTCACTGGTACTTTGAGTGTTTTATTGCGTTTCAATCTAGTGTGCTATTTCAGTGATTCACACACAATTTAAATGTATGTTTCTTAGTTTTAGAAAGTCAAGGCTTCATTATAATTCCGGGTGCCACTTCTGTGACACACACACATTCTAATCAAATTTTGATAAGCCAGCAACCATGCAAAATGTAACAGCCCCTTCTTTTTAATGTCACCTAGAAAGCCAACTATTAAATGGCAAAAGTGGAAAAAGGTTTTCGAGCGTTATGCAAGAATTTGCAGAGTAAGTCTTAGTGCTGAACGCAGGTCCTCTCTTCTTCTCCACTGTCTTGGCTCAGAGGGACACAATGTTTTTGACCATTTCCCTGAACTTTCTGATCATGAAGCCACGATACTGGAAAGGTATCAGTTTGCAAAAAAAGTACAAAATGAGGGAGAAACTGTTGAAGGTTATGTTACTCAGTTAAGGAAGCTAGCTTCTTCCTGTAAATTCGGAGACTTAACAGATGAGAGGATTAGAGATCAATTCATGCTCAGCTGTAATATAGAAAAAGTCTGAGAAAAACTCTGGCTGTGAGACGAACCTTCATTAGATGAAGTCATCCAAGTTGCAAAAAGGGTTGAGCATTCCTTCTTCACAAAGAAGACGGGTTTCCAACATGTCATGCACTACCTCGATGACTTTTTGTTTTTGGGGGCGGCCGGGGTTCCGGAATGTGGTCAGGCTTTGAATGAATTTTGTACCTTAATGACGCATCTCGGTGTGCCATTGGCACCAGGTAAGACTGTGGGACCCTCGACTTGCCTCGAATTTCTAGGGATCGAGTTCGACTCCGTGGAAGGTTGTTTTAGGTTACCTAGAGAGAAGGTGGTAAAATTCAGAGTAGCCTTAGAAGCGTGTATTAGGGAGTCCAAGGTCAGATTGCATCAGTTGCAACAATTGGTGGGACAGCTGAATTTTGCCCTGAGAGTCATGCCGATGGCCCGCCCCTTTTCCCGCTCGATCTCTCAAGCCATGGTCGGCCTGAAGGAGGGTCATCACCGCACAAGGTTATCGGCAGAGGTTCGTCAGGACATGCGCATTTGGTTGGCATTTCTGGCGGATTTCAATGGTCGAGTGGTCTGGAATAAACCGGCGGTGTCCTCCGAGGAGCTGGGGCTGTGGACAGATTCGGCAGGGAGTACTGGTTTTGGTGCCATATTTGGCACACAATGGTCGGCTCAGAAATGGCCGTTATGGTGGCATGAGTGTGGATTGACGAGTAACATTGCCTTTTTGGAATTGCTTCCCATTCTGGTGGCCCTGAAAACTTGGCCCGAGGGGTTTAGAGATCACTCTGTGGTGTTTTGGTCTGACAACATGACCGTGGTTGAGTGTATCAACAGCCAGGCAGCACGATGCAAATGGATTCTGAGATTGCTTAAGGAAATTGTATTATTGTGTATGCAGTTGAATGTCCTATTCAAAGCGAGACATGTGCCAGGGGTAATGAACAAGGCGGCTGATGCACTTTCTCGTTTTCGTATGCAGGCCTTCTGCAGTTTTCTGCCCACAGCGGACCCGGTGGCGGCACCCTTTCCCGAAGCTCTCTGGTCTCTCGGTGCCCCGAATTACAGCACCTCGTGGGAGAGAGTTTAGCCCCCAGGACGAGGAAGGCATACCAAGGGGCGTTCCGATCCTACTGGGCCTTTGTGGGGGAGGCTAGGAGGGAGCTTTGGGGTCAGGAGGAATTAGTAGTTGATTTTCTGCTGTCCTTACATCAGGCAGGCAAATCAGTGGCTACGGCCCAGAGGCATCGGGCCGCCATTTCCTTTATGGCAAGGGCTCATGGGATCCAGGACCCGACTACATCTTTCGTTGTGAAAAAAGCGCTACGCGGGTGGCAACGCCTTGAGGGTCGCAGAGTAGATGAAAGGCGCCCGATAGGTCTGAATAGGTTGGCTTTGTTGTTATCTGTACTGCCTGCAACATGTTCATCCCGGTATGAAACAGTCTTATTCCGGGCCGCTTTTATGTTAGCATTCTATGGGGCTATGCGGGTAAGCGAGCTAGTGGCAAGGAACAAACAGGATACCCTGGGGGGATTGTGCCGAGAGCACGTTCAGGTCAGGGGGGAGACATTAACTGTCTCGTTTGTCAAGTCCAAGACCGATCAGGGATCGATGGGGGACTGCATACTGATACAAAGGATTCCCGGGTCATCCATGTGCCCGGTGAGGTGCGTTGAGGAATATTTAGCACAGAGGGTGCCATCATGGGGGGGGACCTTGTTGAGACACGCTGACGCCACCCCACTGACGAGGTTTCAGTTCCAGCGGGTGCTTGCGATGTCGATTTCAGCCGCGGGCTTAAACCCCGGCGAGTTTGGGACCCATTCCTTTCGGATAGGGGCTGCGACAGAAGCTACAGCCAGGGGTTTGAATGTCGAACAAATTAAACGTGTGGGGCGTTGGTCCTCCAATTGTTATAAAAGGTATGTGCGGTTGCACATGTTGTGAAGCTGGATTGATGTACTCACGCTTCTTGTTTTTCTTTGGTTTTCAGTTGCGCAAGCCTACGAGGCGGGGCGGACTGTGCAGTCGACCCAACACTGGGCCAGCGGTCAGACATCACCGGCTGTGAAAAAGGAGGTGTGGGTCGTGGGCCACTCATACGTGAGGCGTGCCGCGGACGTATTCAAAGCAGGTGACATGATTCACGTGGCTGGGGAATACGGGTACAGTGTGTCCTTCTACGGAAAGGGCGGGCTCTGTATTGACCAGTTTCGATCATTTTTCGAGAGTTTGTTAGGGCGGACGAGGTCACCGCCGTCTATAGTCATAGTACATCTTGGGGGCAACGATTTAGTGACCCCTGGTAGACGACTTCTTCTTGAGGCGATGCTTTCCACTGTAAGTTGGTTAGCGAGAAGAGTTCCAGGGTGCACAATTGCATGGTCCCATATGATCCCACGGAAAGTGTGGCGAGGGGCTCTTTCGGTTTCTGCTCTGAATCATTCAGTAAGAAAAATTAATAATAAAGTGAGTAGATTGTTCCGTTCAAATACACTGCATTCTATTTCGCATGGTTGTATTAAAGGGGACGGTATGTATTTGGGGGATGGTGTCCATTTGTCCCGGGTGGGGAATGAGTTACTCATAGGAGACCGGATAGCTTGGCTAAGGACTTTATGACATGACCTTTAGGCAGGAGTATTGTGGGGGGTCCGGATAGCCGGTCAACTATCCGGCCTGTGGCGGTAAGGTCATGATCGGTGAGCAGTAATTGGAAGATCCCTAGGGGTGGGCGTCACCCATTACGGATGGGAGCGCTCGAAGGAGGTGGCCATTGGCCCCCAACGGGGGGCGGTCCCGTCTAAGGATGGGCCGCCGAAAGGTAAGGAAAGGCGGTCAAGGCCCCTTCCTTGGGTAGGAGGGGTTACAGCCCCCTCCTGGGGAATTTCCTGGGGCCAGGTCATCTGCGACGGCAGATGTGGTAAGTTGTGTGGGGTTTGGGAGGGGGTCCACGCTACCTTCTAGATACCTCACACGAGTCCTCGGACGACCTTTAAATGGCGTCGAGTTTATTGGGGCCCCCGTCAAGTCAAGGGAAATTGGTAAATGCACTTGAGGTATGCCTCGGTGCGGTCGCCCCTCACAAGTGAGGGGGACATGTCTGGTTTAGGGATCTTGACACCGGTTATGACCTTGCCGTTGGCCCTTAAACGTTAGGATGTTCAATTTCAATTTAAAGTTTGTAGGATGTTAGATCGGCTAGGAGAACCTTTGTATTAGAGAATATGTTAAGGTTAGCCAAATATCAAATGTGGAAATGAAATTGTACATTAATATGAAACTGTTATTTTAACGTTTTTAATTTTGTTTCATATATTAATAAATACGGCCGGGAGGGTCACTCCCTCCCGTCTTCCAAAAGTCCAGTTCGTTTCCAGTTTCCCATCATTGGGGAATTGTGTTGAGAGGGGGTGGCGGGTATCTCGGCCATATGGAAAGGGGCGACCATTCGGTCCCCCCGAACGTATGGCGGAGTACCACGATCCCCCCGGGAAGCCATCTTGGGCGGGAGGCGAGTCTCGGCTGGTATGCCCGAAGCGGCGTAGCCGGGGCGCGCCTTTTTCCCGCCCTGGAGTGGGCTGGCCTAGACACTGACGCGGCCGACCACGCCCTTCAGGGCAGGCGGGGGCGGGTTTACTCCCGCCCTGAAGACGGATAAAAGGAGCAACAAGCCAAGAAAGCATCCTCTTGTTCCTGTGCTCTGAAGCTGCACCTCCTCGCTGCACGTGAGCTCGAGACGGAACGAAGAGCCATTTTTTGACCCACCCACCAGCCCCTGAGGACAGCAGGTTGTTTTGAATAAAGTTGAGGTTATAACACTATTTTTTGCAGGTTGTAAGGATTATTGTGATACCTTTGAATATGCAATAAAGAATGAAATTCTAGTATGTTCTTTTCGAATAAAGTGATAATGAACTGTTGTTGACCAGTAATCATGCCTTTTTATAAATCGTAATTTGTTATTGTCGTTAGGAATTAGGCATTTAGTTATTTAGTTAGAATTGTCGTATTTATTTTGGTCGGGCGGTAAGGTCATGATCGGTGAGCAGTAATTGGAAGATCCCTAGGGGTGGGCGTCACCCATTACGGATGGGAGCGCTCGAAGGAGGTGGCCATTGGCCCCTCAACGGGGGGCGGTCCCGTCTAAGGATGGGATGCCGAAAGGTAAGGAAAGGCGGTCAAGGCCCCTTCCTTGGGTAGGAGGGGTTACAGCCCCCTCCTGGGGAATTTCCTGGGGCCAGGTCATCTGCGACGGCAGATGTGGTAAGTTGTGTGGGGTTTGGAGGGGGTCCACGCTACCTTCTAGATACCTCACACGAGTCCTCGGACGACCTTTAAATGGCGTCGAGTTTATTGGGGCCCCCGTCAAGTCAAGGGAAATTGGTAAATGCACTTGAGGTATGCCTCGGTGCGGTCGCCCCTCACAAGTGAGGGGGACATGTCTGGTTTAGGGATCTTGACACCGGTTATGACCTTGCCGTTGGCCCTTAAACGTTAGGATGTACAATTTCAATTTAAAGTTTGTAGGATGTTAGATCGGCTAGGAGAACCTTTGTATTAGAGAATATGTTAAGGTTAGCCAAATATCAAATGTGGAAATGAAATTGTACATTAATATGAAACTGTTATTTTAACGTTTTTAATTTTGTTTCATATTTTAATAAATACGGCCGGGAGGGTCACTCCCTCCCGTCTTCCAAAAGTCCAGTTCGTTTCCAGTTTTCCATCATTGGGGAATTGTGTTGAGAGGGGGTGGCGGGTATCTCGGCCATAATAGAAAAAGTCTGAGAAAAACTCTGGCTGTGAGACGAACCTTCATTAGATGAAGTCATCCAAGTTGCAAAAAGGGTTGAGCATTCCTTAAAATGTGTGGATACTTTAAAAAAAGATAAACACATTTCTGTTCATGTGGTAAAAGAATGTGAGATTACTATGCCTAAAGCTGATCACTCTGTCAAGCATAAGAAAACAAATGTTGTGCCGAAATGTTCCAGATGACAGTAAATGACCTTCCTTAAATGTTATATGTTCAAAATATAAACAGAAAGGACATCTTTCCATTGTCTGCAAGACCAAAACCCCCTCTTCCAATGTTCAGTGTGTGGAATCTGACATTCCCTAGGAGGATTTTGTCTGCGGTAAATTGTAGATCTGGTGGGTTCTCGTTTGGAACTTAAGTCCTGTCCCCTGGACTCTATCGAGTTGGGGGGAGGATCTACCAAAGTGCTCTTTGTCAAAGGGGCTAAGATTACGATTATCTCGAAAGTCTTCTTTGAAAATAAACTAGCCCACAAAATATCTCTTCTCAAGCCGGACGTTCGACCCTTGGCCTATGGCGGTGAACCCATACCGCTATGAGGTTACTTTATGAGTCTTATTGAGTACAAGGGTCGCTATGTTTACGATTGCACGTTGAATTGGTTCTGATACTTATGGGTGAAACTTGACTATGTCCGGCGTCTCTGCATTGACAATCCTATTATAGGCTGCTAATTTCATCTACGTACACTTTTATCCAAGACTTGTTTCCCTGTCGGGTTGGAATTATCACCAGATGTGGGCTATCAGAACCAATTCAACATGCAATCGTAGGCGAAGTAAGTAAAGGACCAGTTCAGTCCCGGTGAGGCACGAGTGTGTGTCCTCTCAATCTCTCTCCCAAGGTGTGGATCACCGCTCCGGCGTCTGGAAACGACATACATTCGTTAGCTATGTACACTTCTATCCAAGACTCGTGTTACCCTGCCGGGTTAGAATTATCACTGGAAGTGGGCTTTCCAAAATTTTGTGAATCAGCCATTGAGCCCTGAAGAGTTGTAGAGCACTCTTTTCTACAATGAAACACGTGTCGGCTGGCTGTTTGTAAACTGTATCGGATGCACAAATAAAAGACAAGATTAAGAACAAAGACTCCATCGTTGTATTATCCTATTGTTTCTCTAAAAAATATTATTTATCTATCTGAGGATTTACTGTTTGTTGTGTGCACAGGACTATTACGAAATTGTTGATGTGTGGTTCTCCACACAGATTAAGGGGTTTGGAGGGTCTCCCCTTCCTGTTGGCACCATTCTTATTCTAGACACCCAGTACACACATTATGTCAATACTGCTGAACGCCACTACTTCCTGGTTACTAAAACTCGTCTCAACCCACAAATAAAGGAGGTTGTTCGCACTGTCCTTGTAGGCTCTGATTCTTCCATTGAAGGCTGCATCAAACAAAAATGTCCCCCAATGTTTTCAGAATTGCGCTTGGGTGCCTTAAAGGTTTTAAGTTAAAGATTCCCTTACGTCCCAATTTGCAACCCTCTAGTTGTAAAGTTAGGAATGTTCCCCTAGCAGTGAGGAATGAAATGAAGGAAGGGTTAAATAAACTTAAGGATGGTGGAATAATTGAAGAAGTCACTGGTACTGATTGGCGTGCCCCAGTAGTAGCAGCTCGCAAAGCTGTTGGGTCCATCCGCTTTTGTGTGGACTTAAGACAACTCAACACATGTGTGGTGGTCGACCATTATCCTCTTCCCAACATCTTAGAGTTGTTAGCCTTGTAGCACAATTGATTTGGCGTCAGCCTACCATCAGATTGAGCTGGATGAGGCCTCAAGGAATTACATCCCCTTCATTACTTGTTTGGACGTTCAGATTTGTTTGTATGTCTTTCGGCTTTGTGTCGGTGGCCTCTGTCTTTCAATGAGTAATGGAGAAGATACTTGAGGGGTGTAGGGGCGTATGTGTCTATCAGGATGACATTTTGGTTTTTGGTAAGGATCACAAGGAACACGAAAAATGTCTCAATGTCGTCTTGGGGAAACTTGAAGAAGCTAATCTTACCATAAAATCTGAAAAATGCAAGTTTGGTACTTCCTCAATTCACTACTTAGGTCACACAATCCCTGGTGAAGGGATTACTCCCAAATCTGATCTGTCGGATACTATCATTAACATGCCACCTCCTGTGTGTAGGGAGGAACTTATGAAATTCTTCGGCATGATTGAATATTATAACAAATTTGTTGAAGGATTTGCTGAACTTTTGACTAATATGAGGAGTTTATTAAGGAAGGGGTCAGAATTTAAGTGGAGTGCTGATTGTGATCGAGAGTTTATTTTACTCAAAAGTAAGCTTTGTATTGCTCCTAAACTCAAGAGTTTTGATCCCGCTAAAACCTCCATTATTACCACTGATGCGAGCCTCAAGGGGTTAGGGGCTGTTCTCCAACAAGAAGGTGATGATGGTTTGGAGACTATATATGCTTGTCTCATGTGGACTTAAAGATCCTGAGTCTCGCTATTCGGTCATCGAACGTGAGGCTCTTGTGGTCTTTTGGTTAGTTAGGAAGTTTAAGAAATTTCTCTGGGGGACCACATTTTTGGTCAAAACTGATCATAAGCCTCTGTGTGAAACTTTTGCAAAAAAAGGCATTGATTTGGTCTCAAGCAGAATAACCAAATGGGTTATTACCCTACAATAATATATTTTGAGATTAGATATATTCCTGGAGCTGAGAATAGTGTGGCTGATACCCTTTCAAGGTTGGTGGTAGATTTCCCTGATGATGATGCCATTGTTGATGATAGGGATGACAGAGAAATTCATGTTTGTCAAATGAGTGGAGAAATTATTGATACGGATCAATGGTGGCTGAAACTGATTTCAGATCCTGTTCTGTCAGAGGTTGGGGCCCTTATTTGTAAAGGTTGGCATTAAAAAAAATAAGGCTTTGATGAAGCCTCCAAGTTCTGAGGTGTCAAGGATGAAATGACTGTCTGTGATGATATACTTTTACCTGGGACAAGACTTATTCCTCCTTTTGAACTTCGCAAGGGGTTGATTGACTTGGCCCACAGTTCACACTCTGGAATGTCCAAAACTAAAGAAAGACTCAGATCTTCTTACTGGTGGCCTGGAATGGATGTACATGTAGAGAGAGTTGTAAGAGACTATTTGGTGTGTTCCTCTAGTGAGAAATCTAAGATGGTCAGGGTTCATCCTATGGTGGTCAGAGAACTTACTCGTGGCCCATGCAAGGTTGTAGCTTCGGACATAGTTGGCCCTGTCCATTCCAATGGTCAGCAGGTCTTTATTCTTGGACTTATTTTCGAGATGGTCTGAAGTTTACTTCACGTCTAGCATAGAAACCTTTCAGGTCATTCCGTTTTTGGAGACTCTTTTAGCTAGGGAAGGGTTGCCCGAATATATCCTTACTGATAATGGGGTGCTGTTGGTCTCAAAAGAAATGGAAACATTCTTGAAGAACAGAGGAATTAGGCACAAGAGGTGCTCTGTTTACCACCCTGAGACCAATGGCATGATTGAAAGATTCACCAGGGTGTTGAAAGAGATGATTTCTTGGCCCACATCCTCTGGTCTTAACTGGAAAGAGCAGGTTCTAAAGAAAGTGGAAAGTTATAGGGTAACTCCTAAGAGTTCCACTGTTAAGTCCCCGTTTGCTCTTTTCAGAGGAAGGGCTCCATGCACCCACGTTGAACCTTCTTGGGTGAGACTATTGGAGGAGTCTGCCTCCAAGTTGTGTCCCGAGGAAACTTCTTTCAGAAGAGAAGAAGGTAAGTGCTTGGCTAGGAAGTTACATTGTGACTTCAAGAAGTCTGCCAAAAATAGATTGGTCAAGACTGGTGACGTAGTTGTCATCAGACTTCTGGGGTCCAAAGTCAAGTTCTCTGCTTCCATACGAGTTGTAAAGGTGTTTAAGAATGCGGTAAGAACTCAAGATCACAAAATCGGGAATCTTAATAGAATTTCTGTATATTCAGGTTCTATGTTTGGTGAGAATTCTATTCCTAATCCTAAGGTTGGAAATGATTCCTTTGCTTCCTCACGTTCCTCTTCGAGGGTGGTCAAGAAACCAAATTATTGAAAAGACTATGTATCTTAATTGCATGTTGTTTTGTTTTGTGTAAAGGGGGAAGATGTGTGGTATTCTGTGTTGGTACTCTGATGTCACATTTCTGTGGTTACCCCATGGTTCCACTGTGTCCTCTATCCTAGGTGTTAGAATTTAAGGCTTCAAATGGTCAGATTGTTACCTGGTCTGGCTTTGGGACTGGATGGGTTCCTTCTTACTCCTGGAAATAAACCTGTACTTTCCTTCACTAAGGTTCCTTCTTACTCCTGGAAATAAACCTGTACCTTCCTTCACTAATCCGCCTCCTGAGTGATCCTTTCAGCTGCACCAAGGATCTTACAAGAATATTTGGATGATAGACGTCAACTTTGAGGGGAAATTTTCTTGGACCTTTCTAATGCGTTGGGCAGTGTGCAAGACATAAACTGAAAAGAATGGTGCAAGAAAACAGCCCTGCTTGAGCCTGCAATTGAAATTAATTGTTCACACATCTCACTTTTAGCCAAAGGAAGATCTGAATTTAGTGTGCTATTCAATAGACTCTGTAATGGATGGAAAACATCCCAGGGTTCCTCAGTTTAACCCACATGATCTGTTTTTCTATCTTTTCTAATGAGCAATAAAAGTCTAAAAAGAAATAGTAGAATTGACCTCTATCTTTGTTAATTGCAGCCACACTAAATAATTCAGGACAAAGTATTGATGCAAAGTAAAAAAAAATACATATATTACTTATTGTGAGGGAATTACTTGGGTTCCTTCTACCAGCCCCTCAAAAGGATGCACAACAAGTTTCACTTACACCTTGGTAGCCAGAAAAGTAGTAATCTCTTCCTCATGAGTTTTTTGAAAATCTAAATTTGGATGGAAATGAGATTTTTGATCTGACTCTGAAATACAAGCTAGGCAGTGATACCCACATTTGTAGATTTTTCCAACACATTTCACCTATTTAAAGAAGGCTGATTTTAATTAGGGAAAAGTGCACAGAATAAAGGAAAACCATGTGAAATTAATACATGATTTCCAAAGTTATTTGTCATTTTTGTTTTCGTATGATGTTAATATTTTCTTCAACAAAGGAAAGGAATGCCGTGAAGTAATTTGTTGAAAACATTCCTCATCAAAGGCAACTGTTCAGCCTGACACATGTGTTAAACTCTCCATTCTCAGTGGTTGATTTTATTGTTCTATGTGTTTTAAGGCCTTCATCTAAAAACTGACTGTTGTGGTTTTCTATTTTAGGTGGTATATAGCATCCATATACCTGAGTGAAGCTTCATCATCCCTATGCAGGCATTTGGACAAGTTTTTAAACTCTGCATTAATATAATTATTGTTACTTTTGGTGAACCCATTGTGTGACACTAGACCATGAATCAGGTTACTAATTTGCAAGCCTTTTAACCAATGTGTCATTAAATAACCCCATGTTCCTAAAAATTTGATTTTAAATGGAACAAGGCAAATTCTACTTTTTTATAATTTTTTTCTAGCTAAATATATATTTTTTTCAACCAGTGTTCTGAGTTTCTAATAACAACTTTCAGACTTCTATCTACTACTAGTTCTTTGAGATACGTCTCAAGTTCTTAGTGCTTCTCTTTTTATAACAGCTATATATGACATCCTCTTGCCTCACATGTAGGCATTCAATGATTCCCAGTTAACCATTAATTCTTTTACTGAATCGGGATCATGTTCTAGCAACCGAAATATATTCAGTTTTATGGCTTTCTTGAGGGGTATGTATTTCAAGACATTCAGGATTCAAGTTTCACTGCTTTGAGTCACTGTTTTCAGAATAGATAATAACTTCAACATGGCTATGGTCTTGAAAATGAATATTGCAATTAATGTCTGTCCTAGATGTAATGTCAGGGATTAAGCTATAAAAAAATCTATTCTATAGAAGACTAAATGATTTTCGAAAAAGATGAATTTCCTACCCATACATTTAAAAAAAATTGATATCCATCAGACCATGCACCTTTAAAGGTTTTAGCAATGTTTGTATTTCACTTGGTCATAAAGTTGGCATAGGCTGCTATGATCTAATATTGGATCAGGCACAATGTTAAATTCACCCACCCAGCAAAAAACATAATAATTTTTTAATTCCGGTAATTATAGTAATGCAAGCCTGTACGTTTGTAGACATCCATTCCAAAGTAAAAACCCACAAAATACAAAAAAGGGGGATCTGCCCTTTTAGCCCACCATAATCTCTGCCTGACTGTCATACCCCATTTGGCTGACCCCTTCCTTCTTTTTGTCAAGTAAGCCAATGTCTATGTATTTCATGACAGGGTGGCAGCTCTTCCATCCAGGGTAAACTCCAGGTGATGCCTCTTTATCTCTGGCAAGCTGGCTTTCATGCAGGCACCAGCTTTGGTTGCACAGAATTCCTCCGGGTACTCTGTAGAGCATCCTTGGTCAAAAAGAACTTGAAACTAGAACAACAAGTGGGTCAGCAGCTCCCACTTGTATACAGTAGTCAGGCAATGTGTATTTTCTGTGTGCACTTTCAGATAGGGTTTGGGATGGTTCTCTTTTCATGTATCCTTTCCACACTGTATACCAGACTCAGCCTTTGTGGTGCTTCCCACATCAGGATCTTCTTCAGGTTGGAACATCCCTGGCAGAGGCGCAAAGAGGTGTGAGCATTCTGCTTCAGGAACAGAGACAAAAGGCTCGCCTCATCTTAAGGACTCTTCACACTCTAAAAAAATGGAGACTGAGTCCCACCATTCAACCCCAACATCTACCAAATGACAATGCTTAGGAATACTCATTAGCAGCTCCTGCAGCAAAAACGACTTCATCACATTTCTAAAGGGAAACCTGTCTCCTCTTCCAACACTTCTAAATCTAGGTCTCTACCCTTCAGTTTCAGGAGTGTTTGCAAGACAGTTTCATTGTCTGGGAAAAAAACCTCACCTTGACCTTGTGCACATGAACAACCGAAGGGCATCCAAAATGGAAACCACAGCCCTTCATTACTCTGGTTCACTTATTTACCCTATGTATACATCATGCAGGTCACACATAGACGTACATGCAAACATGCACAGGGATGCTAGCGGTAATACCTCAGCTAACATGTAGCAGTCAAATGTTATACATGGAGGTTAGTTGGCCTCCTAATGTAACATGTAAATGTTTTCTTTCCAGAGACAGAGATAAAAAGGTCTAGTAACAGCTACATATTGACTAGGTATGCGCCCACCACTGCACTATATACTAAACCCATAACAGAGACATAAATTCACTATCCAACCAATAAGAGGATGCTTTGTACGCTCTCTCCAGGCTCAGGACAAGTCCTGGAACTTGCACATGTCAAAGCTCAGGTCTTGTCCTTCATGCTAGATCAGCATGAGGTCAGGAGAAAAAAATCAAAAAACAGGATACCAGATACTCACAGATGGGCACTCAGAGCGGGAGTACATACCTGTCCACAATGCAGGGAACATTCCAGCCCCAACACTTCCCTGTACTTGCCTATAATTATCACCACAGTAAATACTTAGGTGAACAACTCAGTATTCAAAAGTAATATTTTAAAATTCGAACATCTACCAAGAACACTAAACTTGGGAGACCCATCTCCAATCGTAGTTGCTTCAAATGGGAGGCAAAATACATATGTAAGACATTTATAGTATGAACAACAAAAAGAACGGAGGGTCTAAAGGCCACTAATATGGCAGGCTAACCTTAACTTCACAGAGGTAAGTTAGTACCCAAGTCACAAAAAACCCCAAGAAAGAGAACTTGCAACAAAGAAGAAACGCTAAAGTGATAAGTGGTAAGATCCAAGCCCGTATATCTGGATTGCCATCAACTTATCGTCGTGACCAGTCTTATCATTTGGTCGTCCAACAAGAGAGATGGTGTGTCTCTTGATCATAGATACATACTACCATTCCAACTGTAGTGGGCTGGATCACACCCACATTCAATTAAAAGAAACCAATGAGCAACTAAATAGTTGATCCCAAGAAAAATAAAGTGCAGTGCAAAACACAAAATATATGTGGTGAGTTAAAATAGGGTGATGCAGCCGTAAATAGAGAACATTTTTATTAAAGTACAGACACATCCCCTAATTTAAAAATAGAACAGTGCAAAGGGCAGTTTAAACAAATGACTGCCAAAAAAGGGCCAACATGTTACAGCCAATCGGGCAAATAATCCCTAGGCTTTCTTCAGGGCCTCTACTCTCAATTATTGCTACTGCGTCAAGACGTGTAAATCCCCCCCAGAGGAAATCTGGTGCAAACAAAAATAAATTGATTGCCGAATGCAGATGCATGTCCTTTATCCCCTATATGCCTCGGAAAAATACGAAGGACACCATTATTTGTGAGCCATTGATTTTGAAGTCCAAGAGAGTTTATCTTGGACTGCTTTAACCTGTTGCCCGGTGCCTTCACGAAGCTGAGCCTGCATTGTCCACTGGTAAGAGATTTGTGATTGTCGTGGCAGGACATGGTCACTGGTGCTGGAGTGTTAGAGATTGGTACATGAACTATGAAGTGTGTTCCTTTTTGTTTTACATAGGTGCAGAAGCGTGGAGGAGGGAGCTGTGTCCTTTCGTTACAACAGGGGTGGATGACTTGGTGTCTCCTCATATTCCACCCTCTTTTCAGGTCCATTGGTACACTCATAGTTGCTATCTTGTGAGTGACCAGTGGGCAGGGGAAGTGGATTGGTGCATACTACGTTCCTGCAGTGTGTGGGCTGGGCGGAACCCAACACATGCAAACTGAATGTCTAGTAAACGCCTAGCATTCCTCTAAAGGCAACCCACTATCTAGGCTTACTAGGAATGTTGTGAAATAGTCTCTAGTTTGATGCTTAGTATAGAGACTACAAATGCAAACTATAGCTAAACAGCCAAATTAGCTAACTCAATGGTCTTAAAAACTTATCAAATGTTGGCTTACAGTAAACCATACTAAGTCGCTGCAAAGCGCCCCTTGAGCCTACCTGTCCGTTGTTGCCTCAAGACTATCCTGAGTCTTTGGAGAGTCAACGAGCGGTGCAGGAGGCTCGTATAAAAGCGCTATGGGGACTATTTGCCGCCTCACCCACTCTGCAGACAGACTTACTATGTATCCAAGATAGCATCTCGCCGACGGCGCATGAAACGCCTACATAATAATGGTGAGGTTCCGTGACAATTGTAAGTGGTGTTTTCGACTCGCACGAATATGGTCGAGTCTGGTATCTATGAACCGCAAATGACGAGTTTAGTAAGTGTGCGCAGTTTCGCTGTGCTAACTTAAACCGTTCGTTTGTTATGTGGGTTTTTCATCTGTACCCACGGGTTCCATCTTAGATACGGCATCCATTTTGTTTCTTGCCCTCAAGTAGCCAGCGAACGGACGTTGTCCGCTTCGCGACCCTGGGACTCCCCAGATATTTGCGGAAGACACACGTCCTTTGTAAGTGTCTTTATGACGAGGGGGATGCTACTGTAAAGCAGATGGCGCCGCTCGAGGCTCATCTTGCCGCACGGACTTATTGTCTCAGCCGTGCATCTCATTAGGCACGTCCCTTTGATGCCTGTATCTCGTGTTTCTCGATACCTCCCCTTTTACACCCTTTCCGATCTCCCCACTGTCTCCGTCTTCCTCTGCACCTGTCCTTGTTCCTATTTCGATCTGTTTTACTGCTGATTGGAATTCGCTAATGGTGGGAAGATGGGTTTTTACAGTTGGGAACCACCAAATGTTTCCGCACTTATGTTCCGGACCTCATGTGTATCAAAGTGACCAAAGCGACCCCTCTGGGGGATAATGGTGGGAACCGGGTTGTAAACTTTTGTGTGCCATGTTGTCCTGTGGGTAAAAACTGTATAAAAGGAGCGATCCACAGAACCAATTTGAAGCAGTCTCCCCGAACTACACTCGATGTACTTCCTGTGATTTCTGTGTTCCCTGCAGCAAATAAACCTTGAATCTTTGACGCCGAAGGAAGTGTCCCGTGTCTCTGTCATTCGTACGCCGGAGCAGGTTACCCACGAAGGTTTCAGGTGTTGTGCCCTGGCACCGCTGGGTCTTAAAGAACCCAGTCCTTCAGTATAAGTGACCTAGATAGGTTACTTCTTGACAACAATATTGGAGTTTAGAAGGGGACACCTTGTGATTTAACTCACAGAGATGTTGCAGCAACGACACCGTAGCAATTTTGCAAATGTCCTGAGTATCAGCAGCCACCAATAAGTCGTCGACGTATTGGATTAAGGCCGCACCAGCCGGCAACCTAAACGCATCCAGTTGACCCTTCAAGGCTTGGCTGTAAATAGATGGACTTTCACAGTAGCCCTGAGGAGCGCGTTTGAACCGGAAGCTGCGTCCACCAAGAGAGAAACCGAAAAGGTCTCTGCTCTCCTCGGCAATCGGGATGCTGAAAAACGCATTTTTCAAGTCAATCACCGAAAACCACGATGCAGAAGCTGGAATCAGAGTCAGTAGCGCCGTGATGTCAGGCACAACAGGGAATTGAGGAACCACAATTTTATTCACCTCCCGTAAATCGATAACAAAGCGATAAACAGGCGGCTTCGAAGGATCAGTACGTTTAAGAATGGGCAGCACAGGGCTGTTGCACACGTTTCCCCGAGTCTCCTCAATAACATCTTTCTCGATCAAATCATAGATGATCGCTAACAGTGCTCGTTCACCATCAAGGGAGATACGATATTGGGGAATACGTGGCAATCGCACATTAGATTTCAACTGAACAACATATGGGGAGATATCAAGTAGGCCCACATCATTTGGACCCGTTGCCCACAAAGACGCAGGAAGAGAACTCAATTCCGGTGGGAGCTTATCGAGGGACAAGTACATGGGAGAGACAACCCTCTCTCCTAACGTAAGCTTCACACCCGCAGGAGAACAATACAAAGTCGCATACAAACGTTTAAGCAAATCCAGGCCCAAAAGATTTTCACCACAACCCGTAGTCAAAATCAATGGAGCTTCTAGCTCACGCGGCCCAATTTTAAGGGGCAAAGGGCGCGAAACTGGATTGCTAACAGGGGCGCCAGAGAATCCAACGGAAACATTTGTTAAGCCAGACAAAGGTGCGCCAGGGAGTTTTGAATGCTTAATGGAACTTTTCGCTGCACCAGTGTCCAACAGAAAAGGCTCAACGACGCCCGATGCAGCAACTGCGACGTAAGGCCCTCTCTGATCAACCGGAACTGATACCACTCCCTCTCCTTGTCTTTGGCTGTCCTAGTAATTACTGTCGTCAGTTCCCTGATCGACGTAATAATCATCTACATTGTACTGCGCAGATCGTCCTTGCGACGATCCACGTTGATCAAAACAATTATCGGTATTTGATGAGTTATCTGGGCGATCGTTCTGAGCACCACGACCTCTACCACATGGTGCCTGCTGCGAACCACCACGACCTCCTCTAGATGAGTTACCACTATTACGTTCATTCAAAACAGGACAATTGAATTTAATATGACCCTCTTGTCTACAATAAGCGCATTGATTGTACCCTAACGAGGATCTTTGGGAGGAGGAGTCAGTACGAGTTTGGGATCTGTTCAACTGCTGCTGTGATCTATGCTGTTGCGAATTATTCTGATTTGAGCGTGGGGGATACGCTTGCTGAAGCAGCACTTTAGTTTTTAGCTCTTTCGTCTTTTTATCAGCGCGATCATTCTCTTCTTTCTCTCTGTTCTCATAATATTGTGCCGTAGCCAATATCTGAGCCGAAGTAGAAACGGCCCATGCACTTTCTGAATTCCTCAATTTATTGCTCAAATCGGGCAGTAAGTTCGAAACAAATTTATCCACAAACAACCTTTGACCACCCTCTGTGCTCATATCCTGGCCACTATGGTCGATGAATGCTTCCTCGAACCTCGTAAAGAAGTCGGAAACACTCTTGTCCTTCTTTTGTTTACAAGCTGACAATTTGTCCCAGTTCACCTTCATAGCTGGCATAAGAGTTTTCATTAACGTGATTATTCTTTGAGGGAGAGCAGCAATCAACTGTTCAGGCTTAGCACCACCAACTTGCAACCCATCCGCCGCTATAATGGCCGCCCAATCACCACCTAATTCGTTTGCGTGATTTTCCTGACGAATCTTAGCCCAAACCGGTTGCGGTACGACATTGCCGAACAGCATATCGATATCAGCAAGATTCATTATCGTAGCGTCTACGAGCTGCGATAATTCCTTGTAATACCCTGCAGGATTTTTGCGAGGGTCAGGCAAAGATTGCTTCACCTGTAACACTTCTGAGCGTTTCCATGGGAGATGTATCCATACTCTCTGGAAATGCGGCGGAACAATAGGAATAGCAGTAGCATCACCTGGCATCCATACTGGTGGAACTTCGCGCATAGGAAATTGGCCAGACTCATCTGTCTGTCTTTCGACAACCTCGACAAACAAGGCTTGAGGTATAGGAGTGGGACGAAAAGATAATAACCGTTCAACAGCACGTCGAACATTGGTGTCCACTATCAGTCCAGTCGAGAACTGAAGCTGTAGATCAGACAACGTGGTCAGCACCTCGTCAGGTGCGTCGGCCGATATCTGATCACGAAGAACCTTACACATTTCCTCAAACACAAATCTTTGGGTTGGTATATTGAACTGACAAAACGTGTCGAGCACAACACGTGGTGGATTTCTAAGGGGGTGCGTCATCCAACCCATCGCCATATTGTATAGCGAAGCACGTTCCCTATTACCAGGGAGCTGGCTACATCTCTGAGGACCATCTGAACCAGCGGACCCAAGAACAGGTCCGAGTGAATGAAAGAAGCTAGCCGCAAGAGGAGAATTACGACTACGAGTAGAGGGAGAAGCATAGGACACAGGACTAACAAGTGAAGGGGTAGAGGCAGAAACAACAGCAGGGGTTAACAAAACAGGAGCAGTAGCGTGAGCAGGAGTATGTGGAAGCGGAGGAGCAGTAGGAATAGAAACAGAGGAAGGAGCAGGAACAGTCGGAAGAACGGGTGCAGGTTGAGGAACAGGCAAAGGAAGAATAGGTGCAGGAACAGGTACAGGGGGAATCACAGGGGCTGTGGTACCCTGTACGTACGGAGGTGGCGACTTCATAAGATAAGACATTAAAGGATCCTCAACTGCATCTTCCTTCTTTTCCGACTCCGTAGGCAAAGTGGGATAACATTTATCTATAGTCATACGCTGTAATCTGTCAAACACTTCCTTTTCCCTAACCTCCTTATCATGCTGGAACTGCTCTGCTTTCTTTACAATGGTACCAGCACTATCTCGCTGATTCCGTTTAGTCTGTCTGATTTCTTTCTGTCGGGCTTCTTTACGCCACAACCGAAAGGCATCAAACATGACCGGCCTTGACTTTTTCGCGAACAATTTAACCTCTAGATTATCCAAGATCGGTGCCTCGAAGCTACCATGTGGTGGCCAACGAAGGTCACCATCTTTCTTTGTATATTTGATCCAGTATTCATTAAAAGTAATCGGGCCTAGCCCATGTTTGCTATATAGTTCATACGTGGGAGTTCCAACCGGAGGTATCGGACACGAGTCCTCCAGTCGGGAATCCGTACCACAAGGCCTGAAACAACTAAACAAAGTACTGCGACCAGGCATCTTGCACACTAGCCGAGTTTCACAAACTTCAAGGGTTACGGGATTTACCAAGTCCCAGCAATGAACAAAACCCTCGGTTTTTGGCGGCTGCAGTCGTCAAACAACACAACAAAGTACGCTAGCAAAGTGTCACCGACAAAAACACTCACACAGCGTTAACAACAAAAACACTCGCTAAAGTGTCAACAACCAAGAACTCTGGGAGCGACCCACAAATACTTAACTCAAAGATCGATGGCGTCACCAGGAAGGCCCGTCAATCGTCTCGCTATACCAAGGTCTACGCCAGGCGCCAAAACAGGTCTACAGTCAGGGCAGCAGTCCGTCGCAGCCGTCAGGAGGCGGGAATCTTCGCAAGAAAAGTCTTCGGGCCACTTGTTTCGACAACAGGATCGATGAAGCGGAGTGCACCTTCCCTCGGAGATTTCACACGAAGTTCCTCACGATCGTCAGGCTTGGACCGGTACCACTGATGCAGCCCCACGTTGGGCGCCAACTGAAGGACTGGGTTCTTTAAGACCCAGCGGTGCCAGGGCACAACACCTGAAACCTTCGTGGGTAACCTGCTCCGGCGTACGAATGACAGAGAGACGGGACACTTCCTTCGGCGTCAAAGATTCAAGGTTTATTTGCTGCAGGGAACACAGAAATCACAGGAAGTACATCGAGTGTAGTTCGGGGAGACTGCTTCAAATTGGTTCTGTGGATCGCTCCTTTTATACAGTTTTTACCCACAGGACAACATGGCACACAAAAGTTTACAACCCGGTTCCCACCATTATCCCCCAGAGGGGTCGCTTTGGTCACTTTGATACACATGAGGTCCGGAACATAAGTGCGGAAACATTTGGTGGTTCCCAACTGTAAAAACCCATCTTCCCACCATTAGCGAATTCCAATCAGCAGTAAAACAGATCGAAATAGGAACAAGGACAGGTGCAGAGGAAGACGGAGACAGTGGGGAGATCGGAAAGGGTGTAAAAGGGGAGGTATCGAGAAACACGAGATACAGGCATCAAAGGGACGTGCCTAATGAGATGCACGGCTGAGACAATAAGTCCGTGCGGCAAGATGAGCCTCGAGCGGCGCCATCTGCTTTACAGTAGCATCCCCCTCGTCATAAAGACACTTACAAAGGACGTGTGTCTTCCGCAAATATCTGGGGAGTCCCAGGGTCGCGAAGCGGACAACGTCCGTTCGCTGGCTACTTGAGGGCAAGAAACAAAATGGATGCCGTATCTAAGATGGAACCCGTGGGTACAGATGAAAAACCCACATAACAAACGAACGGTTTAAGTTAGCACAGCGAAACTGCGCACACTTACTAAACTCGTCATTTGCGGTTCATAGATACCAGACTCGACCATATTCGTGCGAGTCGAAAACACCACTTACAATTGTCACGGAACCTCACCATTATTATGTAGGCGTTTCATGCGCCGTCGGCGAGATGCTATCTTGGATACATAGTAAGTCTGTCTGCAGAGTGGGTGAGGCGGCAAATAGTCCCCATAGCGCTTTTATACGAGCCTCCTGCACCGCTTGTTGACTCTCCAAAGACTCAGGATAGTCTTGAGGCAACAACGGACAGGTAGGCTCAAGGGGCGCTTTGCAGCGACTTAGTATGGTTTACTGTAAGCCAACATTTAATAAGTTTTTAAGACCATTGAGTTAGCTAATTTGGCTGTTTAGCTATAGTTTGCATTTGTAGTCTCTATACTAAGCATCAAACTAGAGACTATTTCACAACATTCCTAGTAAGCCTAGATAGTGGGTTGCCTTTAGAGGAATGCTAGGCGTTTACTAGACATTCAGTTTGCATGTGTTGGGTTCCGCCCAGCCCACACACTGCAGGAACGTAGTATGCACCAATCCACTTCCCCTGCCCACTGGTCACTCACAAGATAGCAACTATGAGTGTACCAATGGACCTGAAAAGAGGGTGGAATATGAGGAGACACCAAGTCATCCACCCCTGTTGTAACGAAAGGACACAGCTCCCTCCTCCACGCTTCTGCACCTATGTAAAACAAAAAGGAACACACTTCATAGTTCATGTACCAATCTCTAACACTCCAGCACCAGTGACCATGTCCTGCCACGACAATCACAAATCTCTTACCAGTGGACAATGCAGGCTCAGCTTCGTGAAGGCACCGGGCAACAGGTTAAAGCAGTCCAAGATAAACTCTCTTGGACTTCAAAATCAATGGCTCACAAATAATGGTGTCCTTCGTATTTTTCCGAGGCATATAGGGGATAAAGGACATGCATCTGCATTCGGCAATCAATTTATTTTTGTTTGCACCAGATTTCCTCTGGGGGGGATTTACACGTCTTGACGCAGTAGCAATAATTGAGAGTAGAGGCCCTGAAGAAAGCCTAGGGATTATTTGCCCGATTGGCTGTAACATGTTGGCCCTTTTTTGGCAGTCATTTGTTTAAACTGCCCTTTGCACTGTTCTATTTTTAAATTAGGGGATGTGTCTGTACTTTAATAAAAATGTTCTCTATTTACGGCTGCATCACCCTATTTTAACTCACCACATATATTTTGTGTTTTGCACTGCACTTTATTTTTCTTGGGATCAACTATTTAGTTGCTCATTGGTTTCTTCTAATTGAATGTGGGTGTGATCCAGCCCACTACAGTTGGAATGGTAGTATGTATCTATGATCAAGAGACACACCATCTCTCTTGTTGGACGACCAAATGATAAGACTGGTCACGACGATAAGTTGATGGCAATCCAGATATACGGGCTTGGATCTTACCACTTATCACTTTAGCGTTTCTTCTTTGTTGCAAGTTCTCTTTCTTGGGGTTTTTTGTGACTTGGGTACTAACTTACCTCTGTGAAGTTAAGGTTAGCCTGCCATATTAGTGGCCTTTAGACCCTCCGTTCTTTTTGTTGTTCATACTATAAATGTCTTACATATGTATTTTGCCTCCCATTTGAAGCAACTACGATTGGAGATGGGTCTCCCAAGTTTAGTGTTCTTGGTAGATGTTCGAATTTTAAAATATTACTTTTGAATACTGAGTTGTTCACCTAAGTATTTACTGTGGTGATAATTATAGGCAAGTACAGGGAAGTGTTGGGGCTGGAATGTTCCCTGCATTGTGGACAGGTATGTACTCCCGCTCTGAGTGCCCATCTGTGAGTATCTGGTATCCTGTTTTTTGATTTTTTTCTCCTGACCTCATGCTGATCTAGCATGAAGGACAAGACCTGAGCTTTGACATGTGCAAGTTCCAGGACTTGTCCTGAGCCTGGAGAGAGCGTATAAAGCATCCTCTTATTGGTTGGATAGTGAATTTATGTCTCTGTTATGGGTTTAGTATATAGTGCATACTACGTTCCTGCAGTGTGTGGGCTGGGCGGAACCCAACACATGCAAACTGAATGTCTAGTAAACGCCTAGCATTCCTCTAAAGGCAACCCACTATCTAGGCTTACTAGGAATGTTGTGAAATAGTCTCTAGTTTGATGCTTAGTATAGAGACTACAAATGCAAACTATAGCTAAACAGCCAAATTAGCTAACTCAATGGTCTTAAAAACTTATCAAATGTTGGCTTACAGTAAACCATACTAAGTCGCTGCAAAGCGCCCCTTGAGCCTACCTGTCTGTTGTTGCCTCAAGACTATCCTGAGTCTTTGGAGAGTCAACGAGCGGTGCAGGAGGCTCGTATAAAAGCGCTATGGGGACTATTTGCCGCCTCACCCACTCTGCAGACAGACTTACTATGTATCCAAGATAGCATCTCGCCGACGGCGCATGAAACGCCTACATAATAATGGCCAGATTGAGCCGGGTTAAGCGGCCCTCCACTTTGCTTTGCGCGCGTGTACACACCAAAGGTCGACCTACACGGTGCACAATGCTGCGAAAACGCGGAAGCATTGGACTACAAAATTACATCATAATCCTGACGTTTGTAGTTTTATTATGGGACCTTTTAATGAATTATCAAGCTGACTTTAAGCTCCCTCTGATGTATTTCTGTGGATAGGCTACCACATAACACAGCTAACTAGTGCAGTCAAGCTAAACCAGCTTGTTCAATGAACCCAGGTGCAAATGCACGGAACCAAAGGACTACAAAGTGACGTCATATCACTGACGTTTGTAGTTCTGGCCCGCAAACTTAAATTAGGTGGTGAAATCATTGCCAGACACCAATATACGCCCTGATCCTAAATCTAGGCAAGACGTTAGTATTCTCTAAGTTGTAAATCTTCTAAGATATCAAATGAGGATGTTGGATGCCCTGAACCTGAAAGTAGAAGAGACGTTGTTTATGTCCTCGGAGCATAGCTACACGTTATGGACACCCTAATTAGTTACTTATAATAGGGCCCCTTATTCTCCACTCCCGAGTGTCGACCTAGTCAGACCAAAGGCAGTGACAAGACCATATGGGACTCAAAAAAGTTGCCTCATGTAACTTATATTTGTAATCCTCAAAATTATTTAATGGTCAAATTGTTATCACGTGAACAAAGACAACCTATAAACCACATGTAACAAAGCAGGCGAATCAATATGATTTCTCTCCAAAACAAGTGCATAGTCAGAAAAGCCTTAAGAGTGTCATGTGTCCACATACTTATGCTGAACTAGAGTCTTACAACACTATTCTGACAGCGGTCTTAAGTATCCTCAGCTATGAGGCTTCACAGTTATTATTTGGCCAGTAGGGTTCTAACATCGGTCGTAAGTATACTCAACTAAGAGACTGTACAGTTGTTATTTGGCCCCAACTTTAATGTTTGTTGTCTAAATCGCCTCTCTGACTTCGACGCAATCATGTTCTTGACTCTACATCGAGATTAACTACTACCATCATTTAAATGACCAACGCCTATATAGCAGAGTGCTGTATAAATCTTATTGTTCAGAGAACTAAACTCTTAATCATGATGGAAATGGTAATCCCCTGATGTATCAATGTTGGAAAGATAGTCTACATGTAGGCTGTTAGATATTCCATATTGCATCTCATTGCTCATGTAAGTACAAAACTATCCCTGTCGGTCGAAGTAGCCTGTCAGATGTCCCATATTGCATCATATGACGCATATAAGGGTAAAACTCTCCCTCTTAGTCTATGGTATGGGTGGGACACAGGATTACAGATTAGACCAAGGTATGTCATCGTTGAGCCCCAGTGTGTCAGTGCGAAGCTTAAATATCCATTTCTGCTCTTTAGTGAACAGATACCTGGAAAAATTACTGATGTGTGAAGGTTTTTCCAATACAATCCACTGGAAATCTTCGCCCTGATGTTTTTCTACAAAGTGTTTTGTGAGACTCGTCAGTGTCTTTTTGCATCGGAACAAGCTCTTGTGTTCGAGCATACGAATGAGCACTTTGCATGTGGTGATATCGACGTATCTCGTCGAACAAGGGCAAGTCAGAAGGTAAATCAAATTGTCACTATTCCAATTTGTAAAGTGGACTTGTTTCCAAGGGCAACCTTTGGTGTGTACACGCGAGCAAAGCAAAGTGGAGGGCCGCTTAACCCGGCTCAATCTGGCCATTATTATGTAGGCGTTTCATGCGCCATTGGCGAGATGCTATCTTGGATACATAGTAAGCCGGTCTGCAGAGTGGGTGAGGCGGCAAATAGTCCCCATAACGCTTTTATACGAGCCTCCTGCACTGCTCGTTGCCCCCCTCAAGACTCAGGCTAGTCTTGAGGCAACGACGGACAGGTAGGATCAAGGGGCGCTCAGTAGCGACTTAGTATGGTTTACTGTAAGCCAACATTGGATACGTTTTTAAGACCATTGAGTTAGCTAATTCGGCTGTTTAGCTATAGTTTGCATTTGTAGTCTCTATGCTAAGCATCAAACTAGAGACTATTTCATAACATTCCTAGTAAGCCTAGATAGTGGGTTGCCTTTAGAGGAAAGCTAGGCCTTTACTAGACATTCAGTTTGCACATGCATATAGGTCTTCTTTGCTGCACATTAGAAGGGATTTTGTTTCTTTAGAATGTAACCATAGAATATGACTCCATTATTAATGTTGAGTGCTCTACTGGGGTGTACTGAGTTCTTGACAATGTACCAGACGGCTGCCTTTAATTTACTCCCTTCTGAAGAGGTAGAGCTCGCGAAGAGGGCCATAGACTATCCAGTAAATAGAGGGACTGAATAGGTGTAGCCCCATATTTCTCTATTCTACAGTCTCCTCTGCCCTTTGCATTGTTCTGTTTTTAAATTAGGGGATGTGTCTGTACTTTAATAAAATGTTCTCTATTTTCGGCCGCATCACCCTATTTTATCTCACCACATATCTTTTGTGTTTTGCACTGCAATTTATTTTTCTTGTGATCAACTATTTAGTTGCTCATTGGTTTCTCCTAAGTGAATGTGGGTGTGATCCAGCCCACTACAGTTGGAATGGTAGTATGTCTCTATGATCAAGAGACACACCATCTCTCTTGTTGGACGACCAAATGATAAGACTGATCACAACGATAAGTTGATGACAATCCAGATATACGGGCTTGGATCTTACCACTTATCACTTTAGCATTTCTTCTTTGTTGCGAGTTCTCTTTCTTGTTTTTTTTTTACTTGGGTGCTAACTTACCTCTGTGAAGTTCAGGTTAGCCTGCCATATTAGTAGCCTTTAGACCCCCGGTTCTTTTTGTTGTTCATATGTTAGTATCTGGGGATGTGAACCTGGGCTGGTCTTTAAAATTTCCCTATGACCCTTTCCCTCCCAGTTTTGTTGTAGTAGACATTTAGAGTACACAGTTCCAGCATGGTGCTCACCTTGTTCCCAAACATCTCTTCTCTCAATGGAAGTACAAGCTTTATTTCAAGTACCATTAGGATCAGCAGTTATATAGGACTATACAAGTTTATATATAGCTTTCTGAGTGGGTGGTGCGCATCATTGCCGCCTTCAGCCTCACAGCTTATGCATTTGTGTTTTCATGCCTCTTCTCCTATCCTGGCACACACCTAGATAGTTATGAGTCTACTTGGGAGATTTTTTTATGTTACCAACCTCTAACAAAAAGGAGGTGTTTGCTTTTCTATACAAAATGTTTTTGTTTCGGTCCAAGTGGCTAGTAATTTATTATCTTATGTATAGGCATTGATTGCACCTAATGCCCTATTCAATCTAATTGCAGCTGAATTCATAACAATCCTGTCATCTGCGCAATCCTGACCTGCTGGTCAATTGATAGAATGTCTCAAAGTGCTAAGACAAAATACCATATTGATTACTGTGTATAAATTTAATAAGGGGTACAGCACACATCATTGCTTCAGATCCCTGTTACTTGCTGTCCTTTTGGTATCTCTGGAGCTCGCCCCTAACTTGACTAATGTCCCTATCTTTCTATTTAGAAGTTGCATAATGCTGAGCAAGAAAGTAGAGACCCCCAATTTAATAGTTTTATTCCATAACACTGCTTGATTAACCCTATCAAAAGCTGATGAGTAGTCAATGAAAAATGTGTAAAGAATAAATCATTCTTCCTTTTCCGATCTATGGGACATAATGCTAAAAGCAAAATTATTGTCTAATGCCTGCCCCATCCCAAATGCTACTCGATGCAAACATAGAAGTTTGGTTTGATCAACCCTTGCTTACAGCTCCTCCAATAAACTGTTTGTATATTGCTTGGCTCCACTGTCAAATATTGCCACTTAACGCTAGTTTTGGGGGTTTGTCAAATCACCTACTTTAAATATGGGGTGTAATACCGAACATCGCAAATAACTTGTACTTGAAATATTGCTGTGAAAAATATGGTTATTAAGATTGCTCCCAATAATCATGGCAAACTTTGATTGCTTTAATTGCGATGATATGTGTTTCAAGCCCCCACAATGGTTTTGAAGATAATACTTTGGAGGTAACATTTCCTTATGGTTCTAAGTTAAGTCATGGCTAAAAATGGGGTTCAGATCTAATTTTTGTTGGTGTACTTTGTATTTAACCAGGCCAGAATATCTGCTTATCTCAAAGCTAAAAATCCCCTTCGTGCCTTGATATTTAATTTAGCAATAGACTGTTTGGGACATTTATTCTGTCTTTTGGATGATTTTCTACTCAAGGTTTTTGTTTTTTCGTTTCATATGCCAACCAACCATTTTAGGGTACTGTTTTGTTAAGACTACTACACATTGTCTGATCACGTTTAGGTCTATCTTTGCAACTGATATTCCCAAGCAGACCAGCTATCACCTCACTCCAATTCTCACCTATTTCCTCTGTAGTTGCATCTCGAGAGGTAAATTAGACAGTGAACATGTCTCCCTTCATAGCCTTCCTCTGTGCCAGCATAGTTTAACTGCCTAACGTTCATTTCAGTCGCTTCAAAGAACACATTTCCTACAAATAACCCAATGATAAGAAACCAACAGATTGCTTTCTCACCAATGTTAGCATTATACTCAGTGGTAAATGTGCAAGTAGCAAATGATCCAATAACTTACCATTTTATTTGAAAATTGAGAGACATAAACTGGTTTTATCAGTCCTCACTTTACTACTTAAATAACTTAGGGAGAGTGCATTCACTTGTCACCAAAATTACCTATCATCAGAGTAAACATGCATTAGGGGTCATATTGGCATCTTTCTGGGAGATACCTGTGCAAAGAGTATCCTAGAGCTTGAGTTCACATTGCTCTCTCTTCCTGGGTTCCCATCATGGTTCCCTCCCCAGAGTCATCTACAGCCTCCTCCCTTTCACCCATTATATAAAACTGGTCCATTATGAATCTAACAAGGACCCTACTCCTAGGAATACTCCACTCTCTGTCCCTACTTAAATCCTTCATCTGATCTATGGACATTCTACTGAGGTCCATTCCCAAACCTGTGTTCTCATTGCCTATGCATGTCTCTTTAGTGCGTAGGAATAAAAAGCTGTACTTATTGTAGCACTGGTGCAAATTGGAAAAGAACAATTGTGGAATTAAAATATTTAATTGAATTGTAAAGCGGGGTGATTCTTTGAACGTAAAAATTAATGAACCTGGCACTCTGGGATGTTTCTCCCAGTGAATTATGTTCCTACCAAGGTCTGCCATTACTTCTGTGGCAGATCTGAGCTGGAGAAATGTACAGCAGTAGAACCACTTGAAATTTCAGCCCTTCGGTGGATGGGCTGCCAGCAAAGGGTTTTCCATTTTGAAGCCAACTGTGGATCCATCATCAGAAACCCAGTGACTCGCAAAATGGCATGGAGGAACTTCAGGTTTGTCAGAGCAGGTATCCAACAGTTTACAGTGGATATTGTGCACCTACAAACCTTGCATAATATTTGTTTTTGTTATTGGGTAGGCACCAAGAATAGCAATCTGCCAGGGCCATTAGTGTTATTGTTTTGTTGCAGAGCATTAATTCAAATGTGAAAAGAAATAACATTCTCATGCTAAGTAAAAGTCGTTACAAATAGACACAAGCTGGATGTGGTTACACTTTCAACCAATGAAAAGCAATGTTCTTTAGGCGGAAGATCTGGAAACACAATATGTTACACAGTTAAAATGTCAATGATTTCTATGTTTGATTACATATTTCTTCAGTGAAGTCCAGCAGTGGCCTGCACAGGTAAATGCAGTGGGGTGGGTGGGGTGGAGGGCGTAAGTTGGCAGACAACGGAGTAGGTACAATTAAAAAAAATAAAACCTATTCCATCGTCTGTCGACTTCACTCCCCCGCCCGCCTCTCTCCACCGCCCCACACTGCTTACCTGCACTGTCCACGATTGGTGAAGTCTGGCAAACTCTATATGGACTTGTGAGCTTTACTTGATTACCCATTCTGATGTTTGCTTCTTATTGTGTTATATTCCTGCAAGAATGTGTGTACATTAAGACTATGAGATTCACATGAAATTGCTGATATTTGTGTTGATGTTTATTGCAGTAATGACATTTAAGACTGAATGGAAGTAATTCTTCCTTTAAAAATAAGATTGCAGATGCACAAATACTTCTAGACCCATGGCTCTGGGATTAAGATTGTGAATGGTATTGAAATCCTTTATCTTATGTTGCTTAGGTCTATTGGTGCAACCATGTGATCCCTGTTTCTGTATCAGAGGGATGCAGTAAACAGTATGGCAGTCCAATTTTTTTGTGGCCTGTTATCTGATCAAGAGTTTGGAGGAAAGGTAACTTTATCAAAAATGTCACATCCATCATATTAGAAGACAATTATTTTCTATGGCACTTGTAATACAGCGGACAGAATATCTGTGATGTTTGGGATGGAGTAACCCATCCGTCAAACTCTAGATCAGGCCTTAAGGACATTGGATGCCTGCACTCAATTTCTGCTGCACTTTTAGCCTTGACTTCTGATTCTGCAGTCATTCCATGTCAACACCTCATTAATGTCTACAGGTAGGTTGAGTAAAGGCTGAGTGTACAAGCCTTCGGGTATGAATTTTAGTTTTTCCGAGCCAGACCTGAGATACTCCTAGAACATCCCTTCACTGCATGACATTAAGAAGATCTCCTCGTTGAGTCTCGATTGACAATGCAGCAGACTACAAGATGAAGTGCTTACAGTATACATGGAATATTCTTCGGTCTGCCTGGTTCAGCCTCTTTAAGTCACAAGCTTCAGACAGACTCAATCGCATCACATCAGCCGGAGGAGTATTTTTCTCTGATAGCACGCTATTGGCTGTTTGGGTTTGGTGAATTTTTCTGTGCCCATTGAGTGCTTGCATTGCAATACACGAGGACGTTTTTTACATCTAAAATGTCCACTTAGCAATCACAATTTTTGCCACATCCATACACTTATTACATGCATGCATTTTATACAAAAATCTATCTTTGTTTTATTGTGGAAGGCATCCCCAATACCATCTATACCACAACTGCAATACTAATACCACCATCAGTACCGAACTACCATCACTGGTTCCACCTTATATTCCACCAATACCACCATTACTTCCAATATCACCACCAAAAATACCAATAACACCACTAATATTACAACCACCAATAACATTGCTATTAATAGCGCCAGTGCAAATACCATCAGCACTGCCACCACAAAACCAATAACACCATCAATACCAATACCACACTACCACCAATACCACCACTAATAGGAACAGCATCAACACCAATATCATCTTTATCAAGGCCACCACCAATACCACCAACACCATATTACCAATACCATCACCCCACCGATGCTGCTGCAAATGTAACCTGGATGCTGACAGATAAATATGGCAAAACTATTTGTGCCTAATATCACTGCAGACATCGGTGTTATATCATTGAGGTTTCGACCTTGACTCTGTGACATATACAATATCTTTACTGATTAATCAACATGTGATGCACACATGAAATCCTAATTAGACACATCAATACAATCATTAGCATTCCCTTCGACGAACTAGAGCGATGCTTCGTGCCTCACTCTCAAACACGTTTTGTTTCTCAGGTATCCGTACCCATCCGATTTGTGACTTTCTAGCTCGGCAGCCTCATTTGTAGTTGGCAATTTATATAAAGATCAGTTAAAAGGACAGAACACACAAACATGTCAGATGTATTACAGCAGAGAGAGGCATACAGAGGGTTTGAACTGTTATTGAACCTGCATGATGAGAATAGTGTTTTTATTTTTTTTCATTGGATGTATCGCTAGACAAACAACAATTTCCCCATCAGATGCATGAGTGAGATGCTAGAAGTGACAGGGAAATTATTGTAATTTGCATATGCAATTATTTAAGTAGATTAGACTTCTGTACAGGCTGTGAAAGAATCAGCAATGATATATTGAGTTTCTCTTTTCAAAGAATAGACAAAATAACATGTCTTTAAAATGAATTATTAAACAAAATGATTAGAACATGATTATATTATCTTCCAGTGATAGCTGTGATCCGATTTCTAGTGTACTCCTGAAGATCTTTGAGTAGGTGGCTGTGGTTTAGCTCCAGGCCTACCTTGAATAAAATGGTAGCCATCACAAACGACAATCTAGGGCTGCATTACACAGAGTGCCCTGGGGCGCGACGGCATATGCGCCAGCTTTGTGTGCCCCAAGGAATTTTGGTATTACAGAAGGGGCCGCAGATGCTTGTACGGCCCCTTCTGTTATAAAGATAGAGCTGGTGTATTTTTAAACATTAAATCCAAAACCAGTACTTAAAAGTCAATAGTGCTAAAAGGTTACTTGAGGTCGTGCTAGATCGGGGTAAATACAAAGGTCCAGGCCGATCGCGATGTAGGTCAAGCCGGCTACAGTGTGTAAGAGGTGTGGCGCAGCGGCCAGGGTGTCTGACTCCGGACCACAGGGTTGAGCGTTCAATCCCTGGTTCTGGCGGCAGGTTAGCCCAGAACCATGTGACTCTGGGCAATAGCTTGCTTAATCTTCCCGAGGGCCCCCAGAGCCGGGACACCTCCGTCGGAGGTAGCTGTGCGCTTTACAAATGCTGGCATTTACATTTTACAGGACCCATGCAAGGACATGTGAAAAAGTTCCTTGGATGGATTGAACCCGTGGGGGTGTGTGTCAGGGTAGAGTCTTGCAGTCAGGTCCTTTGTCATCATCAAATTCCTTACAATGCAGGCTCTGCGTTATTGCTGAGCCTCGCTGTTGGGACCTCGTATTAGCATTGCATCTTTATTGAGCCTTGGAGTCGGTACCTTGGGTCAGCGTTGCATCGACAGCGATTCTTGCAGTCGGGTCCCACTTTGTCATCGAGCCAGACAGGGATGAACTCCGATCGGCAATGTGTTGGCATCCAAAGGCACTGTATAGGTTCCAATAGGCGCACATTCATCACTGCATCGAGTTTTGCAGGAAAACCACTGCAGAACCCCCTTTCAAGGCCCAGGACTGGATTGGCCACTCTTGGCAGGAAAGGTCTCATAGTTGGTAGAGTCTAGCAGCTGAAGCAAAGTAGAAGGAAGTCTTTGATGGCCCTGCGAATTCAAGAACAGAGGGAAAGCCAGCAAGCCCTTGGAGAAACTTCGGTTCAAGGATATAGAGAGCACATCCAGTCCTTCTCACTCCCAGGCAAGAAGCAGAAGGCAAACACAGCAAAGCGGGTAGCAAAGTGGCAGTCCCTCCTACAGCATAGCAATTAGCAGGCGAACATAGTAAAGCAGTTAGCAAAGTGGCAGTCCCTCCTGCAGCACAGCAGCTCTTCTCTCAGGTAGAATGCCCTTGGTTCCAGCAAAGTTCTGATTTGGTGGTATCAGGGGTCCAGTACTTATACCCAGTTGTGCCTTTGAAATGGGGGAGACTTCAAAGAGGCCTTTGAAGATCACATGGTGCCTACCTGGACTGGCTCCAGACTCAGTGCAGGGGGGTATGCAGGTATTTGTGTGGGGACAGACACCCCTATTTAGGTACAGGCTATCTTTTACTAAATTGGAAATTACACATAAAAGATGCAATCCCAATGTTAACCGATGGGAGAGATAGGCCTTGCAGTAAAACAAATATTGCGGTTATTCACTACCCTGACATTTCTCAAAGGTACATGTCCTACCTCTTGAATACAATGCACGCTGCCCATAGGGCTGCGTAGGGCCTACCTTGGGGTGAATTATATGTAATAAAAAGGAAGGTTTGGGCCCGGGAAGTAGGTTAACTTGCCAGTTCGAAATGGCAGTGTAAAACCTTACACACAGGCTCTAGAGTTGCAAGCCTGAGATGTTTAAAGGGCTACTGAAGTGGGTGGGACAATCAGTGCTGCAGGCCTACTGGTAGCATTTAATTTACAGGCCCTGAGCACATACAGTACACTTTACTAGGGACTTATAGGTAAATTAATTATGTAGTAAAAAGCACTTTAGCACTGGTTAGCTGTGTCAAAGTGCCCAGAACCTTAAAGCCAGCAAAAATGAAGGCAGCAAAATAGGAGTTTAGAAAGCAGAAGGTCTGGGGAAAACAAGCCGTGGATGCCAAGTCTAACAGTAACTTGTAAGGTGCATTTGTACATTAATATTAGACGTGAAGTCAGATGGGTGTGTTTTAGCCACTACCGTTTTCACTATTCATCAATGGGGTAGTAGGGTACCTCGACACAGTTGCATTCTACTGCTGGGATATAAAAAAAAATCTACACTATCCAATACTTGCCATACATGCTATGTAATGGTATGCGTTGTAATGGTATGCGTTGTACATGTAGTATGCATTGTAGTGGAATGCGTTGTAAAGGTAGTTTCAAAGAATTTGTTGTAATGGCATGCGTTGTAATGGAATGCGTTGTAATGGATGTTGCGGTGTAAGAATGCGTTGTAAAGGTAGGCGTTGTAAAAGTATGCGTTGTAACGACATACATCTCTGAGAAGGTGCGATTCTAAGTTTTTTTTTTATTTTGAATCTAGGAGGTTTCAGTAGAAGGGTATTGGAGCTTAAGTTTCGACTGGAACCGGAGGGCTTGAGTTTTTTTGCCAGGTAAACGCAGCTATTGAAGTGTAAAGCTGTATGTTTCAAACAGGCTATCTTGAAGCGGATCCTTGCTTCAATGGGAAGCCAGTTAAGTTGAATTAAGTCAGGTGTAATAAGATTGTGCTTTCTAAAGCCTTTGATTTCTCTGGTAGAGGCATTCAGAGTAGCTTTTAGCAGAGCTAACCTAGATTTAGGAAGTCCAGCTAGGGTCGCAAAGCCATATTCCACTTGTGAGATAACTAGGGATTGGACTGCTGACTGGATGTCTCTCCCTCATCACTCCCCAGCTTAAATGCACTCTCCTAAATTGCAGATCTGCCGCTAGACATGCTGCAGACATAGCCGACCTCATCATTTCAAAGGAACTAGACCTTCTAATATTAACCGAAACGTGGTTAAAAGAATCCTCCACCCCTCTGATGGACATTATAGTCCCCCTGAACTACGACATTATCCGATTAGACCGACCCGGTAAGATAGGGGGAGGCATAGCATGTATACATAGGAGTAGCATCACTATTACTAGAGCCATCTCCCCTATCTTCCTCACATGCAAATATCTTTGCCTAAACCTCAGTAGCAATGGCAAAACAGCATGTTCACTTCATATCATCTACCATCCACCAGGCGACAACCTTATATTCTCAGAACAGCTCATGGAACTGATCTCAACCAACAACGGACGTCAAATCACCCAAATATACCTTGGAGATTTCAATCTCCACTGGAATGACAACAAAGACTCAGTGGTCAACTGCCTCAAAAGCTTCCTCGATAGCCTTGCCCTTACCCAAACCTGCAATAGCCCCACACATAAGAAAGGATCAACCTTGGATATAATTATCTCCAAAAGTAACGTCATTCAGCTGGAATCAATACAACCCTGTGACTGGTCCGACCATCACACTATCACCTTCTTCATCAAAGAAACAGTAACATTTAACTCAGTTCAAGTCACAAAACCAAAGGTATGGAAAAGAGACCTAAAACGCCTCAACCTAAACTCATTACCCATAGCAACCTGCAACCTGCTATTGCCACCTGCTGCCATCTCAGACGTCAATGACCTCACCACCCACTACCTCAATTCTATGACCTCTATTATGAACGAGGTTGCCCCCTTCAACTTAAGAGAATTTCCACTAAAGACTCTAAACCGTGGTATAATGGCCTACTCAATGAAGACAGAAGATCTCTCAGAGCCCTTGAACGTAACTGGAGATCAGTCCCGTCCTCTTTTCACCTTAAATTACTAAGGAAAAAAAGAAATGCTTATTACAAAAAGATCAAGCGCACCAAAGCCGACTTCTTTAGCCAACAACTAGACCAAGCTAAAAATCACCCTAAAAATGCTTTTTGAACGAATCAAATCTCAATCTAAAGATGCACCTCTACGGCTTCATAATTCAGACCAACCGCAACCCAATTGTGAACAATTCTCTGCCTTCTTCACTCAGAAGACGATCAACATTGAGACTGATCTCCTAAATGATCGTCTACTGTGCTCGCTACTACCTATGCATAACCCCCCTTCTATTCCTGCTTCTACACTCGAAATCCCCTCAAAGTACAATCTGAAAAATAAAGCAACATGGTCCTCCTTTCACACCTACACTGAAGAGGCCATAGGAAAGATTCTCAATGTCCTGAAACCTTCCAACCACCTCATCGATCCACTTCCGGCTAACGCTGTCAAAGACCTAACACCGTGGCTTCTTCCGCTATGGACCAAAATCATTAATACTTCACTGCATCAAGGATGCATCCCAAATGCCCTCAAAGTCGGACAGGTTTCACCCATCCTAAAGAAACCCACTGCCGACCCCACTGATCTTAACAACTACCGCCCTATTTCCAATATCCCCACCTTAGCCAAATTAATTGAAAAATGCGTACACCAACGGTAAACAGTCAAAATATCGAGTTTTTAATTTCGACCTACACTTATATCGAGTTGCTAATATCGATGGGACAGAATATCGATGTCCAGAATATCGATGGCCAGAATATCGACCCTAAGGTAAGTAATATCGAAATTACTAATATCGATAGCATATATATCGATGTAAGTAATTTCGATTTACTAATATGTGTTAGAAATATAAGTTAAGTATTTAAATTAATTGTTATAATATGTGTTTAATATGTTTTTATAATTTAAAAATATATAAGAGTAAATAATATGTTTTACTACCACAGCGGGTTGTGGGTTTATAGGGGAATAGGGTGGGAAGTAATTTATTTGTAATTAAATAATTAATTTTTCAATGATTAATTTATTTTGCAATTAAATATTAATTGGCAATTAGTTATTTTAATTGATTAATTGTTTAATTAATTGATAATTTATGTGTATTTTTAACTAAATTATATGTTTTACTACTGGAGCGGGTTGTGGGTTTATAGGGGAATAGGGTGGGAAGTAATTTATTTGTAATATTAATTAATTTTGGGTAAAGGGGTATTTTTAGGGTTCAGGGTCAGTTTTCAGTTTTTGGGTAAAGGGGTATTTTTAGGGTTCAGGGTCAGTTTTCAGTTTTTGGGTAAAGGGGTATTTTTAGGGTTCAGGGTCAGTTTTCAGTTTTTGGGTAAAGGGGAATTTTTAGGGTTCAGGGTCAGTTTTCAGTTTTTGGGTAAAGGGGTATTTTTAGGGTTCAGGGTCAGTTTTCAGTTTTTGGGTAAAGGGGTATTTTTAGGGTTCAGGGTCAGTTTTCAGTTTTTGGGTAAAGGGGTATTTTTTGGGTTCAGGGTCAGTTTTCAGTTCTTTGGTAAAGGGGTATTTTTAGGGTTCAGGGTCAGTTTTCAGTTCTTTGGTAAAGGGGTATTTTTAGGGTTCAGGGTCAGTTTTCAGTTTATGGGTAAAGGGGTATTTTTAGGGTTCAGGGTCAGTTTTCAGTTTTTGGGTAAAGTGGTATTTTTAGGGTTCAGGGTCAGTTTTCAGTTTTTGGGTAAAGGGGTAATTTTAGGGTTCAGGGTCAGTTTTCAGTTTTTGGGTAAAGGGGTATTTTTAGGGTTCAGGGTCAGTTTTCAGTTTTTGGGTAAAGGGGTATTTTTAGGGTCCAGGGTCAGTTTTCAGTTTTTGGGTAAAGGGGTATTTTTAGGGTTCAGGGTCAGTTTTCAGTTTATGGGTAAAGGGGTATTTTTAGGGTTCAGGGTCAGTTTTAGGTTTTTGGGTAAAGGGGTATTTTTAGGGTTCAGGGTCAGTTTTCCCTACTGTTGCACCCACTGGAGTGGGAATAGTAATTATTGTTAAGTAATTATATATTATATATGATTTATTATTATTTTTTTATTAAATATGTATTATTATTTTTTTAACAATTATTACATATATTTAAATATGTTTAAGTAATTATTATGTATTATTTACAGTTTTTTTAATGTTATTTTAAATAAAAAAAAAATCGATATATTTAACAACGATATTTTTTACATCGATATAAAATTTTCGATATTTTGGTACTTACCATGTTGTACATAGGGCGTCGATATTTTTGCTATCGATATAATTACGCCGATATTTGTGTAGGTCGAAATTCTGTCTGTCGAAATTCTGTCATAGATCCACACCAACAACTGACTAAGCATATTGCTCATTTTGACCTTCTTAACATTCATCAATCAGGCTTCAGAGCAGGTCACAGCATGGAATCAGCCATGACACACATCATCGATGATGCGCTACCAATCCTTGACCAGAACGGATCTTGCCTTCTCATTCTTCTAGACCTATCCTCAGCTTTCGATACGGTCAAACACGAGAATCTGATTGATCTTCTCAACTGTAGGATGGGTCTGACTGGAGTAGTATTAAATTGGTTTTCCTCTTTTTTACACAACCGCACACAACAATTCAAGATCAACAACAACCTTTCTAAGCCAACCCCAGGAAGGCTGGGCATCCCACAAGGATCTTCTCTATCACCAACACTTTTTAACCTATTTATGGAGCCACTCACTGTAATGCTACAGTAGTCTAACGTGCAATATCATATGTACGCCAACGATACACAACTTTATCTTAAGGTCAATACCTTAGAAGACATTAAACGGCTTAATACCACACTCAAGAGTACCCAAAACTGGTTGGCACAAAATCACCTCAAATTGAACGCTTTAAAGACCGAATTCCTCCTTATTGCTCCACCTGCAAATAGCCCTGCTATGCAAGACCTAATCCAACATATCACCGCATTTAACATTCAACCTACTATCATTGACTCTGCAAAATCTTTGGGTATAACACTAGACAGTAATCTCTCTATGCAGAAACACAGTAGCAACGCTCAAAGGGAGCAAACTTCCAGATCAACATTTTGAGGAAGCTAAAGCCCTTCTTGCCAGCCAATGACTTCAAGACAGCTGTTCAAGCGCTAGTTATCCCTCGAGTGGATTATGGTAGTGTCTCACTTTGCGGCCTCCCAAAAGTCATCACAGCCCCCCTGAGAGCCTCAATAAACACAGCAGCAAGACTCATCACGGGCCTGAGAAGAAGGACTCACATCTCCCATGATCTGAAAGCCTTGAATGGCTCCCGCTTGAAGCTAGAATTCATCTAAAAATAGCATGCATGACACACAAGGCCTTACACCACAAGGCTCCTATCTACCTTGCTCAGAAACTGAAAATCTCTGGCGGGTCTAGGTCTAGGGGGGTAGACAACCTAATTCTAAAACCTCAAAGATTCAACAAAAAGAAAACATATAAATGAACCTTTTCAGGAATGGCACCTGGGATTTGGAACTCTCTTCCCCCAGAAACCAGATTAAACTCTTCTACCGTCTCCTTCAAAAAGGATGTAAAAGCGATCCTCATGGCAAAATATACGTGACTAGACACTAAACCTATCTGAAGAATAATTCTGCCCATTTGGGGAGGTCCTTCCACTCTCCCCAGGAGCGTGGAAGCCATGGAACTTAAGAATTCGAGACATTCACATTATAGAACTTAAGAATTCGAGACATTCACGTTAAGTTTTCTACTACTGTCTTGATCTCTGATTTTAATGTTATCCCATGTTTCTTGTCACCACGTATTGTATTCTGCACCCTTTTATTATTCCTTGCGCAATTCCTTTTACCTGTTTTTAATTTGTCATTCTTCTCCATATGTATTATGCAATTCTGAATACTGGAAAGCACTCTGATATCCGCAACGATCTTGTCCGCGTTCTACAAAACCTTCAAATAATAAAAATAAAAAAGGGTGTTGAGCTGATGATTGGCACTCCTAATGGGGCACTGATGTGACCTTGCATGTTTAAGAATTTGTCCATAGTGACACCTAAAGAACAAGCGGAGTCCACCATATGTGGGGTGCAGTTACGTGCTGGGATTTTTTATAATCCTGTTTTGCATAGGGGCGAGTGGTTGCAGGGGATAATCAGGAGAAATTCTGTTTTGAGGGTATTTAGTAACAGATGATTATGCGTTATCCGTTGTTGAGTTTTGTTTCAGTGATGTTGTTCTTTGACTCGTATGTACTTAAGGTGTATGAGCCTTTATGAGTGTCTAATTGACATTTGTCTGATGGGCCTACGATGGTGGATGTTACTAAAGGATGTATTTTTGTTTCTTTTGCTAGGATTTATAACTCTTCTGTGGTGCAACTATGTAGCTAGTGTCTCTAAGGTCATGATATCCTGTGTTGTAGTGTGCAGGCTGTCAGCTGATCTTCTGGTTGCCTGATCATCTTCACCATGTGTGATTAGATCTAGGTTTATTAACAAGTGTTTTCACATGATATGGTGCTCTGCATAATGTGTGTTAGCTGCTTGCATGTGGTGCTCCTTAGTGAACACTTACTAGAATGATCATAAGGACAAATGTGTTTGCCATGAAGTGCACATTTGAATGTATGGTGATCCTATGATCCATGTATTTCTATTGGGAGACAGTGAGCATCTTCTTTCCTTCTTGGAGATTTTGGAACCCACTGTATGTTTTAACAGTGCATCAGTCCTTTGGTGGCCCTCTATCACCTTGGTCCATGTGTTCTGGTGGTGATAGGAGCAGTTTGATTTGTGTGAAGCAAAGACTGATGTTAAGTATACAATATTACAGGTCAAAGTTACGATTGGTTCTGAATACACATTGCAGTTTGCCCCTGGTAGGAGTTCTGTTTTTGTAGTTCTTGTCAGGACAAATATTATATCAGTACAGTGTGATGCTGGCCTCATTTGGATGTATACGAAAGATTCTCTGTAATTTCGATATGTTCAAAGAAGTTTATGTATATTGATACATGCATGCATTTGCTACATAATTGCTGGTCCTTTGCTGAAAATGTACTGACCAGCAGTGCATGTGTATTTTACATTAGCTCAGTTTGCATATTGTATTTTTCATATTTTGTAATGTTAATTTTTACGTAAACTTGCTTCCTTTAGTTGGATTTTATGCAATAACTGAGCTGATGGAACGATATATCCTTCTCTGGCAGTGCAGGTGAATGTTGGGAATGTTTGCATTTTTTTACATTCCATTCTTCAATTGTGGGATGGGTATGCCCAGACGTGGGTCCAGTGTTCACTTCGCTATGGGATTCAAGCTAGCCTGACTTATATGGGCTAATGCCCCAAAACCAGTCCCAGGATGCTTGTTTACGGTCCAGAGAGGACCAGGTTGGCAGTTCAGGATGGACTGTTCCCATGGGGAATTAACTCAGCTCTTTGTGACAGGGTTGAATGTTTGCATTGTTCAGCATTTCATCCCTTATTTTGTTCCTTGTCACCCTAAGTGGGAAGGTTATGCCCAGATGGGGGTTCCATGCTCACTGCACCACTGGATTCAAGCTTGCCTGGCTGATGAGGGGAAATGCCCCGAAACTGGTCCTAGGATGCTGGCTTCCGGACCAGGGAGGACCTGGCATGGCAGTTGGGACTGGACTGTTCCCATGAGGAACAAGGTCAAGACTAATTTGCATATGGCTGGGTCTCAACTGGGGTGAGGTAGTGAGCAAAAGTACTATGGATTAAACCTAGATCTTTGTGACTGGGGGGTGAATGGTTGCATTGTTCAGCATTCCATCCATCCATTGTTCTTTTGCGTTTGTCGCCTTAAGCGGGATGGGTATGCTCAGATGTGGGTCCCATGCTCATTGTGCCACTGGATTCAAGCTGGCCTAGCTGATGTGAGGTGATGCCCTGAAACCAGTCCCAGGATGCTTGTTTCCGGCCCAGAGAGGACCTGGCTTTGCAAATCTGTCTGGACTACTCCCATGAGGAGCTGGGTCACGGCTGATTTGCATATGGCTGGGTCCAAACTGGGGTGGCGTGGTGAGCAAAAGAACATGGGATTAAATCAAGATCTTAGTGACTGGTGGTGAATTTTTGCATTTTTCAGCATTCCATCCATCAATTGTTCCTTTTGCCAAAATATGTATGTTTGGCAGTCTGTCTGATGGGACCAGCAGGATGCTTTAATTGGAATATTAGTTTGGATTTCTGCCTCTTGCACAACAGAAAGGAGCTGATTTGTAGCTGACAAGTGGTGACAGTGTCAAGCAATTAAGCGTGATCTCGAGGTTTCCTGTTTGAACGGGGCATGGCAGAATGTGCAGACGGAGCAGCTGATTGGAGTTCTGCTTGCTCAAGTGGGGGCATTGTTTCTGTGGAAACGTCATTATAGTCCCGAGAGCATTCCTGTGGAGACAAGTAGTAGCTTGACATGTTGGTGCTCGTATTTATAACCATTCATATAAAGGTAATTGGTGGATGATCAACAGTAGGTATACTGATGCATAAGGAAGCTAGCATCTCAATTGGATAGGAAAGAGTTGTCTTTTATAATTGGCAGATTTAAGGTCCATTTTCCTATATGGAGAGAGCACCTAAAAGGCAGGAAGTGTGCCATTATAGATGGTAAAGAAGAGAGAGAAAAGAAGGCCAATTTCTTCCTCATCATCTAGAGACTTTTGCCAGCTTGAAGAGACTAGGGTGAGGTTTCCTAGGTCAGTTACACCTAGTAGTCCTGCCTTAATGTCAGACTCTGATGCACTGGACTTGAATGAGGTAACAATAGTAAAAGTGCTACAGAAAAAAGATCTAGAAGAAAGGAAGAAAATAAAACAACAATAAATCAAGATCTTGGAAACATCATTCTTAGAGTTCTGATTCTGATGCACTTTGTACATCATCTTGGAGGATGTATTTGTGGAGAGAGGGCATTCCACAGATGCTCAGACATATTACAGAAAAGTTGGAGTTTGATCACCACCCTCCAGCAGCAGGATCTGAAAGACTGTTCCCAGTGTATGAGAAACCTCAACAAATTGTGATACCCTTGCAGGTCAAAATCAAAGACTTAATTTGGAGTCAATAGAAAGAGGGTGATTAATCCAAGTATCCCAGGTTTTACCTGGGGGAATGCTTGTGTCGAACCTGAGTGTTGAGAACTGGGGTTAGAATGCCTTAATACATGCAAAAGGGAGTGATGTGTATACCTACACATAATGTACCATTGTTTTATGTTGATTTTCAGTATTCTTTATTTTTCTGTACATATTTTTCCTTCTAATTTGGTAGTTTTATAACTGTATTAAGCTATTTTGATACTTGTTATTGCCCTGAATTTGGACCTGTTAAAAAGTAAATGGCAAAACAACAAATAATTTAGAAAAAAGTATCCCAGGTTTTTGTAGAAGTCTTATACCTTATAAGGAGCAGAAGAGTTCAAACTATAGAGTGTAAAGGCGGACTCTATCTTGGTGCCTGTAATTGACAGGAATGCTATTGATCCTGAGGATTGTACCCCATCTAATGCTGTTGACAAGAAGGTGGACAGTGCTATATAACATTCCTTTGTGGTGAAAAGTCTGCCCTGAAGGTAGGCTTGTATGCAGCATATATACCTCAATCACTGGTTTAGAAATTTCAAGGTGCTGACGGCTACCATTCAGAAAGTTACAGGTGGCTCTAATCATCTATAAATGATGGAGCAGTAGGTCAAATTCTTAACAGACATCTCCACTGATGTTTTAAGATCTTCTGCAGTTCGCTAGGGTGCAGCAGTAGTTGCCAGCAGAAATCTATAGATAAGGGAGTGGATCGTGGATTTGTGAAAACTCGTCCTTTCTAAAAATTTCTTTTGAAAGTCAGAAGCTATTTGGTGACAAATTTGATTCTCTAATGACCAAGTCATTTAAAGACTGAAAGCACATGATGCCCTTTAAAGGAGGGATAGCGATTCTGGGACATAATAGATATTGTTCCAGAGATTATGGGGAGATGACACAAAAAGATTACAGTTCTTCGTATTCTTAACGGAAAAGATTACAGCCTAGGAAATCTTTCAAAACTCCAGATTCAGGAAACAAGTCAAGCAATGCTGAACATGATCCCTGACTGATACTATTCCCTACCCAGTCTGCCGGTGATAGGATGGAGGCTTTTTAATTTTTACGAGGTTTGGAAAAGTAATAAGTCGGGCTCTAAGTCTCACATATTATCAAGATAGGATATCAAATAAGCTTTGACATCTGTCCTCAGGACTCAGGATTATCCATACTTCCATCCCTCAAAATCCCATTAAGAAATAGGCTCTTCTCCAGGGGGGTCCAGGCTTTAATTTCTAAAAGAGTGATTGCTTAGATACCCATGGAGGAGTGAATATCATTCTATTTATGGTACAGCAAACATCAGGAGGCTACAGGCCAGTCTTAAATTTGAAGAATCTCAACAAATGAGTCAAGCTGGTGCACCTCAGAATGGTTACACTCCAGAAAATTATCCTGGTGTTTTCAAAGGTCAGTTTTATGACAACTATCGACCTTCAGAATGCCTACCTCCACGTGCCGTTTCATGCAGAGTATCAAAAATTCCATTACTTCTCAGTGGACACCATCAAATACCAATTCACTGTGTTCCCATTTGGGCTGAAAGCATTGTATTGATTGTTCACCAAAGTCCTAGCACCCCTTGTGACTTGTATACATGAAGAAGAAAGATGTACAACCTTACAATCTCGACAACAGGCTAATACATTAAAAGAAAATGTTTTTTGTGAAGGGTACCCTAAGAGAACATGTTTTTCTAATAAATATGGGAAAACCACAGCTTGCATCCTAAGAGGGTACCTTCATATGAATGAGGTTCCCTGGGCAAACTCAGGCGGCATATCCTGAGACACTGAAATCCAACATCGCAGGATCTCTGTGATGCTTCAGGAACTTCAATAGTGGTGGAGGCCACATAACATTTCTGTTAGACCTGGCACCTTGGCGTGAGTCTCCCTTCCACTTTTTGCTGATGTGCCTCCGATGTTTTGCTGGTTTTCCGATACTCAGGGCACTGCGCCACGGCTGATCCGTGCCGCAGTGCAAGTGCTCCCTACTGTAAATTGTACATGCGATTGGTATCCATGATTGGTTCTTTGGATTTACTGTTAGTCCCTAGTAAAGTGCACAAGAGAGTGCCGGGGCTTGTAGATGCCAATACTGCTGGTGGGCCTGCAGCGCTGGTTGCGCCACCCACCGAAGCAGCCGTAAAGATGTGTCTGGGAACTGCGACCGCAGAACCCGCGTGCGGTCTCGTACTGTCACGCTAGCTGGGCAAGTGTCCCCACTTGCCAGCACCGACCCTTCCCTTGACTACATGTGAGTCACCCCTATGGTAGGCCTGCGGGCAGGGTGCGTTGTAGGTGTAAGGTAGGACAAGCCCAGATGTGCGTGGCATGTCCTAGTAGTGACTTACAACGAAGACCGTATTTCACTATTGAAGGCTACCTGCTCCATTAGGCCAGACTGAGCTGCGAGGATTATTACACCCTATAATCCCCGCAGGCTCAAGGAGCATGGTAGCGAGTCATGTTTAGTATGCCTGAACTCAGGATGATAAGATATTTCTTGTAGTCAAGTTTATTTTAGTATCCTGGGTTTGCAAATGCTACTTTTAGAAAGTTAGCATTTGCTTGCTTAACCATTTCAGCCGCCTCTGCTGGTATGTGTATCTGACTGTCTGGGATGTGTGAGTGACAGGGCTGGAGGGATGACAGGTGGTGAATGCGCAGATTACACCTTAGTGGGAGGTAGGAGTGCCTCTTGACTCGAACTGTCACTGTGCTCGGCCACCACAATGCTGGCTCCACCCTCCTGGGGAGCGGCGGATGACTCTGCCGGCACCTGGCCCAGGAAGGGCGAAGCCCCCATCAACAAGGTACTCTGGCCACCCCTGTCCAGACAATGCTGGCTCCACCTCCTGTGGGGCGTCTGATGCGCCTGCCCCTCACACTGAAAGCAGAAGCCGGAGTACACCCGCCGGGGTACTCCAGAACTGAGAGTGGCTATGCAAAGGCCCCCCTGGCCTGCGAGAACATAAGAATTGGCCTATAAAAGAAGGAGCCCTGCTCCTTGAAAATTAGATCCGGTTTGGGCCACAGAAGGACTCTGCCCTACGAGAAGGACCGTGAGAGACAAGGAAGGGTGCTGACTCTTGCCTGTGTCTGGTGCCTTGCTGCTGAAGGAGAGGAAGAAGAAAAGACTACGAAAAGACTTTTGCTCTACTTGTGCCAAACTCTGCTAAAGAGATCTCCAAGGGCTTGCAACTGAACTTGCCCCCTGACCAGCGTCCCAGGACCAGTGGACGCTACCCCCTTGGAAGAAAGCGACTGCGGGTGCTGACCATCGCCGCAGTATCGACAGAGGAATCTCCTCTAAGGCATCAACGTCATCCCGACCACCGTGACCGGGGCCCAAAGCAACAGCGAGAGCAAAGTAAGGACCAGCCGCCGCTGGCCCGAACACCGTGACCGCAACTGCACCGGGAGCCCGAGAGCAAAGGGAAGGAGGACCCGTCCGGTCCGAGCTCTCGAGGTGACTGCATAGCGAGCAGTCACTCACCTGCAAAGACGGACAGTTGCCCTACGAGAATCCGCAAGGTCGGTAGCCTGCCCGACAGCCCAGCTGTGAGCCCACAGCTGCACCGGCACTTGGCTGGGTACGTCCTGCACTTGGGGACCGTACTGCCACTTGCCACCGCCGCACAGCCGCCGCCTCCAGGGTCGGAGCGGACGACGAGGAGAGGGCCCTGCCGCCACAGAACACCGCTGCCCCGGATGACCAGTGACCTGCTCGGCTGAAGAGCCGCAACGATCAGCGACCCCGGGAAGGCAACGCGACGTGGGACAGATCCCCTGGAAGCCGCCGGCTCCACAAGAACTTCGAGTAACACCGGCCTACGGGCCTCAAGAGAACTGCATAAGAACTGTGGTAACACGAATTAAGTAATCTGCAACCGTTTTCATAAAGTACATTGACTGTATTCACAAGCCTGCTTAAAATCTATATAAAGATATATATTTTTACAGAATACAGTCTGGTCTCGTTGTGTGGTGGGTTGGTTGTAAAGGTGTACTGTTGCAAGTGTTTAACCCTATGTGCCCCAAAGATTAGCCTACGACTGCTTAAGCCACACTACCTAGAGGGTAAGCAGAGGTTGTCTGGAAGGTAACCCTCAGCCCTGACGAGGAAGAGAGAGTCCCTGCTTGTCGCTAGTGTTGCACTGCGCCAACTAGAGCCTCCCCCTTCCTACAATTTCCAAGGGGACATTGCTCTTCTCCCCACCCATTGATAGCAAGTTCAGATGGCAGAGCCATGGATTACAGAGTCTGTGGCCCTCAGCCCAAGCAATAAAATCACTGAATTGGAAAGAACTAGAAGCTCTGAGGCTAGAACTAGTAACGTTGTGTACTTTATGGAAGATCAGTCCGATCATCAGGATCAACAACATGACTGCAAAATCCCGTTTTGTCAGACAAGGGGGTACATGGAAAGTATTTCTGGCCAAGAGTTTGGGTCAAATAACTTAATGGTTGGAGAAAACCACCATCCAGATATCAAGAATTCAGATCCAGGGGCTACTGAATAAAATAGCTAAAAAGCTAAGCAGAGTGATCCCTTCATCATAGGAGCTTCCCCTCAAATTCTTAAGTATTCTTTAGGATTTTCCGATGGTGGTGGGAGCTAGTAATAGATCTCTTAGCCTTATCCCAGAATTCCTACCTGACATTCTTTCACTAATTGATGTAACTTGAAGAGCCTAGTGCCCAATTTAGCTAATTTATAGACTACCTTATCAATTCTTCTGGATGGGATTTCCTTTGCTTGGACAGTGTCTACTTTAAGATTAAAATGGTCAGCCATTAAAGCGGTTCGTTCTTTCAGGTAATCAAGTCAATAGGGTTTTTTGAATTATGGTCAACAGAGGAACCACAACTTTGCCATTAGTTCTTGAAGCCCTGAACATTCCTCTTTTTTGAACCTTTTGGCTCAGTTGACCCCAGCATTCTTGTTTTTTCTTTTATTGCAATCACCATAAGCTAAAAGGTGAGGGTGAGTAGGCTTCAATAGAGCCAGGCTATGCCTCTCTCCTTTAGGGGATCACTGCAAGTCTAACTAGGTGATGTCAGAATCAATGGCAGAAATGCAGGTTGCATCTATAACAGAGATAAGGCCTCTTTAGGAGAAGTCATCCTTTTTGCCCTGATCACTCCCATTTGCTGACTGATGCTTGTGGTTACTGATTCTAAAGGTGCCCTCGGCTCTGTTAGCAGGCCCTGGGCCAGTGCTCTGTCCTCTAAAGGCAGATGGTAAATGATAATTTGTACGTGGCAAAGACAGCCTGCCTCTAAGTCCCTAGTATATGGTAGGGCATGTAGGTTTAGAGACCCCAGTGGAAATAATGCACTTAAGTGTGCTCTGCTTTGGTGTCTCATGTCATTTTAAAGCTGTACCTGCCGTGCAGGCTGGTTTTAAAATAAAACTGTGTAAATTCAACTTTGTAATTAAAAGTACTTCCACAGCCCAAAATCACCTTTCATGACACTCCTAAGTTTTCCCTTAGGTGCCCCAAGGGTTGGGTGCATTGTTATAAAAAGATAATATAAGAGATGTTTTATAAAACCTAGCAAGGAAACCCCCTATTGTAATGCCAGTAGCCCCACAGGCCAAAATGGGGAAGGCTTTCTTAAATTAGAATAAAGTCTAATTTTGGATTGCAGCTATCTAGACATACCATTCAAATTAATGGTTATATTAAACCCAACAACTTGCCATAGTCAGATATATTATAACTATTATAGGAAAATATTTAGAGCTTACTATCCTGAAGTTACCTAAATCAGCCTCTTCTAATTGGTGAAGCTTTGCTAGCCTGAATCGAGCTGTTTCCTGAGAAGGTGTGATAAGGCCTGCAACAATACAGCCATTTGGTGGGAAGAGATTCATTTCCTGGAGAACCCAGGGAGAGGAACAGGGCTGTGTAGATAAGCTGGACTTCAAAGGCAGGAGTCTCTGCAGAAAATAGATGTCAGAGAGCCCAGACATACCCCACTTACTTGATATCTAGCCAGAAAAGTGCCTCCCCTAATTAGATTAGGAGAGGGGCAAGAAGGGGAGTGTAGTCAGAAGTTAGCCACACTTTTGGGTTGGTTTACACAGACACACACACCAAGGCGTAGAATTCATTCTGAGTCAAACAAATGCCACACTTCGCAGAAAGTGGTCATAGCAGAGGGAGGCAGCTTCATTCGCATCGGTTGGGGTGTCCCCCCTCCAGCAAGCCCAAAATGGAGGATAAATATGGCAGTGCGGCAGAAGTTCTTCGGCTCACTGCATGGAACATCAAAAGAAGAAATACTGGTCTGTTGCAGTCCTTCTTCTTCCTTTGCATGCACTATAGAAAGCCTGGATTGTGAAAGACAGCACCTGCTGCAGTCACAAAGCTCCATAAAAAGGATTGTGCTTCCCTCAAAAGAAAAGGAGTGGGCTCCCTGATTAGCAACAGCATGACTTTAAATGACTTTAAATGTGCACAAACAGTAAATGTGCATGCCAAATGGGTTACAACATGTTTCTCCAGTCGGTACTCAGCTCTAAATAACCACCTTTATCATACCCTTCCCACAAATTAAAGAAAGACCCTTGCGGAATCTAAAAACTGGTGATGGATTTGTGTTTACTATTTGTACTTACTTTATTGTAGGTGGTACTATATAAAAGCACCTCCTTCATATATATTATCCATTTGAATTAACAAATAGCTTCGAAACATCATTTGACATTTTCACATGCATGGAATAGTGACTAACTTGTGAATGCCCTGATGACCTGGGCACAGGCACGGCCCTTGCCGGGCGTTATACTGGAAATATTTAACAACAAGGGGTGGTGATGGACAGAGTTTCTGAATTAAGCAGAATACTCTCACCCAGTCAAGAGATCAGGGCTAGATCCAACACCGTTTTTTAGCTCACTGCACCATCCCAGTTCAGAACCTGGCTATATGCAAATTAGTCTGCTCCCGTCCCAGTGCATGATGGGAACAGAGCAAACCAAACTACCAAGCCAATTCTTACACTGGGAAGGAAACAAGCTTCCGGGGACCGGTTTCTGGCATTTCAGCCGTCGTCGGCCCGGCTTGCTTGAATCCTGATGGTGCAATGAGCAAGGGACTCACATCTGAGTATACCCTTCCACGCTTAGGGTGGACAAAATATTTAACAACAAGGGGTGGTGATGGACAGAGTTTCTGAATTAAGCAGAAAACTCTCACCCAGTCAAGAGATCAGGGCTAGATCCAACACCGTTTTTTAGCTCACTGCACCATCCCAGTTCAGAACCTGGCTATATGCAAATTAGTCTGCTCCCGTCCCAGTGCATGATGGGAACAGAGCAAACCAAACTACCAAGCCAATTCTTACACTGGGAAGGAAACAAGCTTCCGGGGACCGGTTTCTGGCATTTCAGCCGTCGTCGGCCCGGCTTGCTTGAATCCTGATGGTGCAATGAGCAAGGGACTCACATCTGAGTATACCCTTCCACGCTTAGGGTGGACAAAATATTTAACAACAAGGGGTGGTGATGAACAGAGTTTCTGAATTAAGCAGAATACTCTCACCCAGTCAAGAGACCAGGGCTAGATCCAACACCGTTTTTTAGCTCACTGCACCATCCCAGTTCAGAACCTGGCTATATGCAAATTAGTCTGCTCCCATCCCAGTGCATGATGGGAACAGAGCAAACCAAACTACCAAGCCAATTCTTACACTGGGAAGGAAACAAGCTTCCGGGGACCGGTTTCTGGCATTTCAGCCGTCGTCGGCCCGGCTTGCTTGAATCCTGATGGTGGAATGAGCAAGGGACTCACATCTGAGTATACCCTTCCACGCTTAGGGTGGACAAAATATTTAACAAGGGGTGGTGATGGACAGAGTTTCTGAATTAAGCAGAATACTCTCACCCAGTCAAGAGATCAGGGCTAGATCCAACACCGTTTTTAGCTCACTGCACCATCCCAGTTCAGAACCTGGCTATATGCAAATTAGTCTGCTCCCGTCCCAGTGCATGATGGGAACAGAGCAAACCAAACTACCAAGCCAATTCTTACACTGGGAAGGAAACAAGCTTCCGGGGACCGGTTTCTGGCATTTCAGCCGCCGTCGGCCCGGCTTGCTTGAATCCTGATGGTGCAATGAGCAAGGGACTCACATCTGAGTATACCCTTCCACGCTTAGGGTGGACAAAATATTTAACAACAAGGGGTGGTGATGGACAGAGTTTCTGAATTAAGCAGAAAACTCTCACCCAGTCAAGAGATCAGGGCTAGATCCAACACTGTTTTTTAGCTCACTGCACCATCCCAATTCAGAACCTGGCTATATGCAAATTAGTCTGCTCCCGTCCCAGTGCATGATGGGAACAGAGCAAACCAAACTACCAAGCCAATTCTTACACTGTGAAGGAAACAAGCTTCCGGGGACAGGTTTCTGGCATTTCAGCCGTCGTCGGCCCGGCTTGCTTGAATCCTGATGGCGCAATGAGCAAGGGACTCACATCTGAGTATACCCTTCCATGCTTAGGGTGGACAAAATATTTAACAACAAGGGGTGGTGATGGACAGAGTTTCTGAATTAAGCAGAATACTCTCACCCAGTAAAGAGATCAGGGCTAGATCCAACACCGTTTTTTAGCTCCCTGCACCATCCCAGTTCAGAACCTGGCTATATGCAAATTAGTCTGCTCCCGTCCCAGTGCATGATGGGAACAGAGCAAACCAAACTACCAAGCCAATTCTTACACTGGGAAGGAAACAAGCTTCCTAGTCTGCCCTGTTCCCATGATGCACTGGGCCAGGGACAGACTGATTTGCATATAGCCAGGTTCTGAGCTGGGGTGGTGCAGTGAGATAAATAACGGTGATGGATCAAGCCCTGATCTTTGGACAGGGTAAGAGTGGTCTGCTTAATTCAGACACTCTGTTCATCACCACCCCCTTTTCTGAATCGTTTTTGGCCACTACAGGTGTGGCAGGGTATACTCAGACATGAGTCCCTTTCTCACTGCACCATCAGGATTCAAGCAAGCCGGGCCGACGACGGCTGAAATGCCAGAAACCGGTCCCCGGTAGCTTGTCTCCTTTCTGGTGAAGAATTGGCTTGGTAGTTTAGTCTGCCCTGTTCCCATGATGCACTGGGCCAGGGACAGACTGATTTGCATATAGCCAGGTTCTGAGCTGGGATGGGGCAGTGAGATAAATAACGGTGATGGATCAAGCCCTGATCTTTGGACTGGGTAAGAGTGGTCTGCTTAATTCAGACACTCTGTTCATCACTACCCCCTTTTCTGAATCGTTTTTGGCCACTACAGGTGTGGCAGGGTATACTCAGACATGAGTCCCTTTCTCACTGCACCATCAGGATTCAAGCAAGCCGGGCCGACGATGGCTGAAATGCCAGAAACCGGTCCCCGGTAGCTTGTCTCCTTTCTGGTGAAGAATTGGCTTGGTAGTTTAGTCTGCCCTGTTCCCATGATGCACTGGGCCAGGGACAGACTGATTTGCATATAGCCAGGTTCTGAGCTGGGATGGTGCAGTGAGATAAATAACGGTGATGGATCAAGCCCTGATCTTTGGACTGGGTAAGAGTGGTCTGCTTAATTCAGACACTCTGTTCATCACCACCCCCTTTTCTGAATCGTTTTTGGCCACTACAGGTGTGGCAGGGTATACTCAGACATGATTCCCTTTCTCACTGCACCATCAGGATTCAAGCAAGCTGGGCCGACGACGGCTGAAATGCCAGAAACCGGTCCCCGGTAGCTTGTCTCCTTTCTGGTGAAGAATTGGCTTGGTAGTTTAGTCTGCCCTGTTCCCATGATGCACTGGGCCAGGGACAGACTGATTTGCATATAGCCAGGTTCTGAGCTGGGATGGTGCAGTGAGATAAATAACGGTGATGGATCAAGCCCTGATCTTTGGACTGGGTAAGAGTGGTCTGCTTAATTCAGACACTCTGTTCATCACCACCCCCTTTTCTGAATCGTTTTTGGCCACTACAGGTGTGGCAGGGTATACTCAGACATGAGTCCCTTTCTCACTGCACCATCAGGATTCAAGCAAGCCGGGCCGACGACGGCTGAAATACCAGAAACCGGTCCCCGGTAGCTTGTCTCCTTTCTGGTGAAGAATTGGCTTGGTAGTTTAGTCTGCCCTGTTCCCATGATGCACTGGGCCAGGGACAGACTGATTTGCATATAGCCAGGTTCTGAGCTGGGATGGCGCAGTGAGATAAATAACTGTGATGGATCAAGCCCTGATCTTTGGACTGCGTAAGAGTGGTCTGCTTAATTCAGACACTCTGTTCATCACCACCCCCTTTTCTGAATCGTTTTTGGCCACTACAGGTGTGGCAGGGTATACTCAGACATGAGTCCCTTTCTCACTGCACCATCAGGATTCAAGCAAGCCGGGCCGACGACGGCTGAAATGCCAGAAACCGGTCCCCGGTAGCTTGTCTCCTTTCTGGTGAAGAATTGGCTTGGTAGTTTAGTTTGCCCTGTTCCCATGATGCACTGGGCCAGGGACAGACTGATTTGCATATAGCCAGGTTCTGAGCTGGGATGGTGCAGTGAGATAAATAACAGTGATAGATCAAGCCCTGATCTTTGGACTGGGTAAGAGTGGTCTGCTTAATTCAGACACTCTGTTCATCACCACCCCCTTTTCTGAATCGTTTTTGGCCACTACAGGTGTGACAGGGTATACTCAGACATGAGTCCCTTTCTCACTGCACCATCAGGATTCAAGCAAGCCGGGCCGACGACGGCTGAAATGCCAGAAACCGGTCCCCGGTAGCTTGTCTCCTTTCTGGTGAAGAATTGGCTTGGTAGTTTAGTCTGCCCTGTTCCCATGATGCACTGGGCCAGGGACAGACTGATTTGCATATAGCCAGGTTCTGAGCTGGGATGGTGCAGTGAGATAAATAACAGTGATGGATCAAGCCCTGATCTTTGGACTGGGTAAGAATGGTCTGCCTAATTCAGACACTCTTTTCATCACCACCCCCTTTTCTGAATCGGGGCGTTATACTGGGGTGGTGACATCAGGCAGGGGAGGGTCAGGGGGGGGGTTGTAAAAATGCGGGATATGGACCATTAGAGGTAAGTAGCAAAAAAAACAAAAAAACGAATTTCGTTGCCCACGCTGCAACGCCAAATGTGATGCAGCGTGGGCAACGAAATTCGTTTTTTTTTCTTCCGGTACTTACCTTTAATGGTCCATGTCCCGCATTTTACAACCCCCCACCTTGACCCTCCCCTGCCTGACGTCACCGCCCCAGTATAACGCCCGGCACGGGCCGTGCCTGCCTGGGCATTCATTGTGTATACTTCAAAAGGCACAAAAGAATGGTCTTCAATCCTTACACTGAAGTGGACTACTTTCTAGGTGGAGGTGTACGTGTGTAAAAGAAAACGGTCATCACTCTTGGTGAAGAGAAATGATTAAAGAGGGCTGCCCTATTGACCCATGCTGTAGGCAGTGGTGGACGGAAGCAACTGTGGATGACACTTGACCAATGGACAGAGTGGGCTGAACAAAAGCTCCTTCCTCTATGTGTATATGTATGTATGTATTTTTATCGTTTTTATTTTTTTAAGAAAAAGACTAACAAGACAGCTAAAGCAGTTTTTAGGCAAGTAATACAATTGTATATGATTTTCTTTCCTAAATATCATCAAAGATGCATACTAAGGGTCCATACATAAAAAATTGATAGTTCTTTTTTAAATCTTTTTTCTTGCTTACCGAAAGGTAAAGACCAAATGTCTTTTGAAAGATAAGGCATGAAAGTTGTCACTGAATCCTTCAGGGTTTTGTTTCTGAAACACGGTATGGAATCTCTGAATTGACATCTCTCGACAGGAGAAATTATAAATGTTTAACATTGATGTATCTAATTTTTCTCATGTTCCTTCAGTCGTGACTGAGATTAATAGACTTGAGAGAAATATTAAGGTGGGTGTATGTGGGAGGAATTTAATTTTAAGATTCCGATCAGAACAAATAGAAGTTTCCAGCCTTGTTTGAATGCAGGTGGTTTTCAACTTTCATGGAGAGGTGAAGAATTGATTGTACTGCGTATATTGGACATGCTTCAGTTTCTTTCGTGTCCTTTGAATTTCCTGGCAAATCCAGTTCTGGAGTTCTCAAAATGTTTGTCACACAAAAGCGGTGGCTATTTTCCATGTGATGTGGCATTCTAGTGAAGTTGAACATATTTTCCGGACACAACGACCAACACGAGTGAAGCCAGCAATCAAAACACCATATAGACAATGAAAATAATTAACAGCTGTTTTGCTACTTAGGTTCTCATGCCAGAAATATCAATGCCAAGCATATTTTACAAACCCATCCAACGCAAACACCCGCGAAGTGACTTACAATGGAAAAAGAAGAATATGTAGCGAGAAGTGCCGAGAAAAGTCTATAATATAAGGAGAGAACACACAACGTGAAAAATAAGGCACAAAAGACTATTGCAAGAAAGGGAGCACAACAAGGGTACTGAACGCTTTTAAGTGCAAACACCTTCAACATCGCAACCATCATAAGCATTGCTAGTTAAGCTGCCGTCTGAGGCACACCTGCACACACTCGCCCACACACACACACACTCTCTTGAAGACCTCAAAGAGGCACAAACTTAAGCATCACCCACCGAGTCAAACATTTAAACAAAAAAACAGAAAGCCACTGATCACACTGGAAACCCACAAGAGGATGCCTACCTTGAAATGCAACTCCAAACTAGAGCACGAACTCATGTGACACACCAGGGGAAGGAGGAGAGCACAATGGAAAATACATTATATTCAAAGGGCAATGCTTTGTGACCACACTGAGCTTGTATGTCCATCAGGATTTAGACTGACAAAGGACATCGTCACCGTTTGAAGACTCATATCAGACCCATGAAAAACATGCTGCATGCTAAGTCAGCAGAGGCATGGCTGCAATGTCTGCTATAATGCTACATCAGTTGGCCCCCTGAAGTAGTCACTAGAGATACCACTGACAAATCACAACCATCCATTTTCAAGGCATTACAGCAAGACCTCTAAAACGTTTTCTGGAGCATCCTCTAGAACATGGCTCATAATTCTGTTTTCTAGACCCTCCCTGGAACTAAATACTTAGTCACTGTGCCAACGTGATACAGAAAACCTGTACTACTGGAACCACCACACATCCCACTGAGCAATATTTGAATAAGATGTGTTTCAGCTAACAAACAATCCTATGAGAAATCACAGGGACTGTTAGTGGAACTCAACCCTCTCTCATTAAGGGAAAACACTTCAAGATCATTAGGAGTGGGTATATATTTTAATTAATTATTTTAAAAACAAAATCCTATTCAAGTGCACACAATATGAATTGAAACTAAAATAAATACAAATAGAATAACAACAGGAACGTTCAATAAAAACTTGAACATCATGAAATATTCTCTGGTATTGGCAGTATATTTCATAACCGTACCTCACTTAGGGCCATATGTATCAAGAAGTCATTTTGCGATTCTCAAATAGGGATTTTTTGCGAATCGCTATTTGAGAATGGCAAAATGCTATGTATGTAGGATTTGCAATACATTTTGTGAATCTTACATATTCCTTAATTGCGAATCGCAAATTGCGATTTGCAATTAAGGAATACCTCCCCATTCATTCCTATGGGCCTAGAAGCCCCTAGGAATGACTGGAAAGACATTCTCAATTTGCGATTAGCAATTAGCGAATCCCAAATTGAGACTGCTATTTCAAGGGTGCAGGGGTGTCAAAAGGACAAGCTGTGGCACACCTGAAATAAGCATGGGTGCACATGTGGTGCACATACAGCCTACACGAAGGGATGAAAGACGTCGCCGAGTGGATGAAGAACAGCCGCCTGAAACTGAACTCAGACAAGACAGAAGTCCTCATCCTGGGACCATCGCCCTCCGCCTGGGACGACTCCTGGTGGCCCCCAGCCCTGGGCACTGCTCCCAAGCCAACAGACCACGCACGCAACCTGGGCTTCATCCTGGACTCCTCCCTCTCGATGACCAGACAAGTCAACGCCGTCTCCTCATCATGCTTTCACACCCTTCGCATGCTTCGCAAGATCTTCCGATGGATCCCAACCGAAACCAGGAAGACGGTCACCCAGGCCCTTGTCACCAGCCGACTGGACTACGGAAACACCCTCTACGCCGGAACCACAGCCAAGCTACAGAAAAGACTCCAACGCATCCAGAACACCTCTGCCCGACTCATCCTGGACATCCCCCGACGCAGCCACATCTCCGGCCACCTGAGGGACCTGCACTGGCTCCCCGTCAACAAGAGGATCACGTTCAGGCTCCTCACCCACGCACACAAGTCTCTCCACGACCTGGGCCCCAAGTACCTCAATGACCGCCTGACCTTCTACACGCCCACCCGCCAGCTACGGTCTACTAGCCTCGCCCTCGCCGCCGTACCACGCAACCGAAGAGCCACCACCGGAAGCAGATCCTTCTCCTACCTGGCGGCCAAGACATGGAACTCCCTCCCCATCCACCTTCGGCTGACCCAGGACCACCTCGCCTTCAGGAGACAACTCAAGACCTGGCTGTTCGAGCAGTAGCGGACCCCTTGCCCCAAGCGCCTTGAGACCCTTCCGGGTGAGTAGTGCGCTATACAAGTGTTATGATTGATTGATTGATTGAGATATTGCACTTTGAAAAATGCAAAAAAGTGAATTTTTCTAAGAAATCGCAAATTACCACCAACTTAAAGTTGGTGGTAATTTGCGATTCCTTAAGGCCAAATTGCACTTTTTTGGTGCTTCTTACATTGCATTTAAGGAATCTCAAAATTTGCGATTCCTTACATGCAATTGCAAAATAAGGAATCACAAATTTTGCGATTCCTTATTTTGCCTTAATACATACCATTTGGCAAAATTGCATTCGCAAACGCCGAAGTTCTGCGAATTTCGGTGTTTGCGAATGCAATTTTGCTTGATACATATGGCCCTTATTTCTTTTCTTATTAAGTTAATATTAGCACCACAAGAAAGTCCGATTTAAGTTTCAGATGGTTCACCTATGCAAACCTGTTTGAACAATAATGCTTTATATTCAGTATATTAGCAGGGTTAGCTAGTCTCATCTGCGCCTGGAGCCGGCTTATGAGCTCAGCAAGTAAAGGTTGAATGCCTTCCATTATCCTTCAGTGAGAATTAGTGATGCATTTCTGCATTGTCTGTCTTTTGTGTGTCAGTTTCTAACTCTTCGCACCCTATTCTGAGCTTGTACAACATTATTTAGTCGCTGCTGAATCTTTCAGGATAAACAATTAGCAGAAAATGTCCTGGTGCCCATTTACTTATTTTCATTCTATGAGACTGTTCTTTGAAAAAACAAACGAGAAACAGAGTTATCAGCTTTCCTTGAAATATTGTTAACTCTTAATTATTTAGAACAGAACTGTCAACTCAGATTACATACCGTGAATATGTTTGAGCAGACTTGATTATCACGTTGCAAACAGAAATAACATAAAATAAACATGAATTCTATTTTAATCATATGCGTTCACTTCTAAATGATGAACAGGCATCACAGAAACCGGAATACCTAGAAGGGAAAAGACATGATAAATATAACAACCAGAATGACTCAAATGTAACCGGACATATATTTCCTCTGATACCACAGCGGGCACACGATGCACAAAATGAGTTCTCCAACATCAATGGCATTTCTTTCATCAAAAGGGCCAATCATTGCACAGATCTCACTATCAAAACGCCGCAGAGATGTCCATGTATGTATTGATGTAATACAAAATATACTAGTCTCAACAAGACTTGGTATGTTATGTACAACAACACAACGAAACCTACACACATACTGAAATGAATCATTGGTTCCTGGCATGATATCACCATTTTGCGCTGAAACGTCTCAACACAAACGCTAGGACCCAGATAAATGAACTGTGTCCTACTGGGAATATCAATGACTTTGGCTACAAAATCCACTTAATACGCCATCATTTATCCCACTGTGGCACAGACCACTACTTGAAGAGATAATTGATGTCAAGCTCAATTGCTGCATTAAGAGAACCCCTGTGGTGCTGAAACAAAGATTTATGTGCCTCCAACATAAAATCAGTCTGTTGCAAGTACACCAACTAAAGGCAAGGGCTTTACACTAGCTGTGCCTCATTCTCCACAACATGGCCAGCAACAAATTAATAATAATCCTTGCCTTTCACATGGCTCAAGGTAATGTCGAAGCCCAATGAGTGCTGGTAGTGGTGCTTTTTATTTTATTTATTTATTTATTACTAAAGTTTTATATAGCGCGAGCAAGTTCACGAAGGATATCAGAGCACTTTACAATATGATGAGAGGAATAACATAAATGCCATATCAACATCCGAGCAAGTGAGCATATGCCTCTTAGGGTCAGAATGTGTTCATAAGGAATCGTTTAGCTTCCAATTTGAAAGCCTTCATTGAAGAAATTCTGCGTACTTCCGGTGGAAGAGAGTTCCAAATCTTTGGTGCACTGCCGGAGAATGCTTGCTAATATAATGCTGACATAGCTCCCTAATGGAGTATTTCAACAAGTTTAAGGGCTTGGGTTTGGATCCACGGATCCAATAGGCTGTTCGGACTAACAAATGAGCAAATTACAGCCAGATTCTTCTAAGCTCAATTTAAAAATCGATCTAGAGGTCAACCGATAGTAAAAAAACAAAAGTATTTGCACTTTTTTCGATAGAATTCTCAAAAACCACAAAAGGGGCTTACACCAAAATAAAATATCTACTAGTGTATTCTGCTAAACACCACAGTAAACAACTCTAACTCTATAGTTCAATGAACATAGCCTTTAGGCAGGTCCATTGTGCTCTATGTGATGGTATAAACTCATCATGTTCATCACTCACATGTCATGGCCTTGACAATTGCACAGTGATCTCAGAGTATAGGGTCTGGCCAAAGAGGCACCCTTCCTCAAGAGAGTTATAGGTTTCAGCCTTGCATGGCAGCTCCCTGTACAAAGTTCCACTGCTAGAGCGCGCAGTTGCCCCGGGTCACCCGAGTTACCAATTCTTTTACACGCACTGGGCCCTTGGCGTGCAATAAACCTTTTATTACCACACTAATTTTATTTGGGTGAACCGGGTGAGGATTTCTCCTCCTGCACGCTGCTAAGAGTAATCAAGTTTGGATTTACCTCTGCTTACCATGTACCCGACTTACCACAGGCACAATTCTTCGACGGACCTGGAGCTATAAGGGAAAATAGTAGACAGGCCTAACATCAAATACACTTTATAATCGGCAAAATACTTTCCACAATTCTGTAAAATGACCACAGACACCTGATGAAGTTTAAAACTTTATATAAGATTTCAAAGAGAAGATGCCAAGATAATAAGCGATACACAGAATAATATATCAAACATTAAAATCAACACCAATAGGTAACTTTGCATCAAAATTATGACCATTAGGATATATGGGAAGACTAAAGGTAGAAGTTTTTAGAACAAAACTAGTCACTGCAATTTTATACTAGAACATAGGAATGTGGATGGGACCTAGAACATGTACTTAACCTAAGTGTTTAAACTATTCTTGCTAAGTTCACTGCAATCCACTAAAGGAAAGGGAAAAACGGGAACATGCTATTACCTTTATAAAATCAATGAACTCCTAAAGGAGAGGGGGAGAGAAGGAACCAACTAAAACCAATCACATATATTGATATTTCAACAGCAATAGAGCAATATCACAGGTAAGACTGCTTTAATAGATCAGACAAGAAAGAGGGAGAAAAAGAGAGATAGAGATACGCAAACCCACAATCAATAATTACCTAGTTCCGATTGAAGACCAACCCTGGCCACGGGTCAGTTGGGAAGACGGGGACAGGGACCCTCAGAAAAGGAATGCCAGAATGCGAGCAGGTACAGCTCACGGACAGTAAGGACAGGATACCCCTCAGGTTCGGGTCAAAGGACTGGGCCTCCCAGGGTACGACCAACACCCACAGCTTCGGACAGCAACGCCTGCGTTACCCCCTCCTGCAAGTAATCCGCCAGAAACCCCGATTGGATTTTCGAATTCCCCAGCAAAGTGCTTCGCCAGCACTTAGGATTTTCCACCCCTTAGGAGATTGTGGAAAGTATGGACAAAGTGCTCCGCAGCACTTTCAGAATGAGCACCTATTGAGATCGTAGGGTCAGTGACAGGTCTGCTACTCGGACAAGTCGGACAATTTTCCTAAGCTAAACTAGGGCAATTATACTGTTTTGGGGACCCTTAGACCACCCACCAATGTTGCAAGTGACAGTTTCCCACATTGTGATTGGTCAGGAGAGGTGGTGCGGTCATTACCACCTCCTAGAATTCAACTTTCCCATCAAGAAATTTAAATTTTCTTGTCCGCCCCTCAGGTTCACGTTCCCATCCATAGAATACAATAGAAAATATGAGCGCACAAGACATCGCAACAAAGTCTGTTATTTTCAAGGTGATTATCCACATCTTGTGCTGGGTTCTCAGGCGCATTTGGCTTCAGGAGCCAGCTGGCTGGTTTCAGCTTCTGCGCAGTTAGGACTTTCCCTGGTCAGCTGACAGGGTTCAGAGGAGCCTCAGCATGGCGTCGCTCATGTTTGCCCCAGCCCACAAAGACGCGGTACATGAAAAGTAAGCGAAAAGAAATTAAAATCATACAAAAAAATGATCGCACTGTATACCATGATAAAATCTAACCAACCCTTACTTTATAATTACTATAGCATTATGGATTAGTGCGAAAAGACAGATAGGCAAAAGCAGCAGTAGCAAGCAGAGAGCGTGGTGAGAGACAAGCGGACATATTTTGCATCAGTGCGCATGAGCACAGAATCCCTCCAGAATGCGAGTGCGTCACATCACATGGGTATGACCGACGCATGCGCAGACTGAATTTCGGCAAAGCAGCCATTTTAAGTGCAAGCTTCGTTTTAGTACGGAAAAAACAAACAAGCAAGCATCCTGGGGACACCCGCGTGTTGGGAAAACACTTTACAAATGACGAATAATAAGGTTAATATTATTATGCAGTTTAGACAAGGGTTTTGCATACGAGCAAGGCGCTTTACGTGCGAATCCTTGCTCCATCAATCCCCTCTTTGATGATATTTACTATCATCACTACATGAAGGAAACAGATGCCAACTTTTCTCATTCATCCACATCGTCCATTTCAATTTCAATAAACTTATTGTTTAGTTTTCTTTCAGCTTCCCTATGAGAGTGGTGATTTTTCGCCTTTTTGTAAATTGCGCTCTTTAACTCCTCTAGTTCTAGTTCAGCAATGTTTCTTTTCACCCCCCTCTGATTTACTGTATATTTCTTTTTGCATTTTTGACATTTGCAGCAGATAAAAATGATCAACACAATCACACCTATTATAACTATTGGCATCAGTATTTTCCATAAAATATTCCTACCTAAGTTAGTAAACCAACTACCTATAGAGGAGAGACCTCCAGTCAGTCTCGTCCAGGCACTGTCAACCTCCAATGGTTTGAGTTCCCTTTCCAAATTAGTTATGTTCTTCACATATTGTTTTAATTCGATACTTTTATCAGGAATGTAAGTGCAACAATGTTGCGCTTTCAGCATTCTACAGACTCCGCCCTCTTTTGCTAATAGGGTGTCAAGGGCAAGACGATTTTGTAAAACCATTGATCTGATCGCAACCATTTCCGTATTGACCAGCAGGAAACCAGCAGCAGTGTCCGTTGATAACCGGTCCACTACTGTAGACAGTTTGCAGATTCTATGGGTGTTCAGAACTACCCCCATTCCAGGTATCAGTGCACTAAAAATATCACCTATAATTTCACCTACACTTTCACGTCTACTACGCACTAAGCCATTAGTTTCTTCATCGCTTCCAGCTGCATTATTCACATGGTATATTTTCGGGAAAACAATGCCAAAGTAGCAGCTTCCATACCAGTGATCCGGCAATTTGAAATAAGCCTTGTTCCCACATATATAATATATTCCGGGAAACACAGGCTCTGACCCATTTTTGAAACCCCAACCTCCAATTACCTTGTAATTATGTTCACACTCGCTGGAACCGATGAATACATTGTTATAGTACTCTGTCTTTTCCCTATGGATACAAAGTTTCCCCTTTCTTTCAAAATCCAGCAACAAGGCAGGACTGGCTTCGCCTTCCGAGGTGTTATCCATGTGCTCAGCCCACCTAGGGATTCTATCCTTCTCGTCATTTGCCTTCTTCTGAAACTTTTCTCTCCTTCTGTCTGCCATCTTTATAAACATCTTTTCCTGCTCTTGCAGTGAACAGGTCAGATTGTCTTCTCTTGCTTGATCTAAGTCTATGTTACCTATAGTCAGGAAATATTCTCCCATATAGCGGGTCACGTCACTTGTAGTATGTACACGGTTCAAGTGTCCTCTAACAGGAAGTTCAGAAAATACTACGTCATCATTTGAATAATAGTACTGCAAGGTGCTTCTATAGAACAAGCTAGCTAATATACTACAGGAGATTCCATAGGTCAAAGGTAGATGGTGGTATGTCACGCCTTCAGCCACTGAGGTTGGTAGCTTCATGCAGACATAACAGTCCTCTATTTCCATTGCTTCTACATAATGCACTAACAAGTTAGCAAAAACATTTAGATGCGTCCTGTTTCTCATTTTGTGAAAATGGAGTCCATCCTCATCTGGTGCTTCTAATTTAGGTCGTGTGTGTGTCAGTCCTACTCGTTTGTCGCGTCTTTCTAGGCTTCGTGGTGTTTCTGCAGTCTGTACAACCCCTACGTCTACTGCTTCGGGTTCAGTAGGGGACAAGTTAGGATTTTTACTTATCATAAAAGGTAGAAACACTGTTAGTCCTATCCACATTACTATTAGCATAGCTACACTACACAAGCATATCTTACAACAGGTTTTGAGACACCCACACCTGGATCTCCCAGAGACATTCGGATCAGACATATTTAGCTTACAGGTGGCTTTTGCTACCCCTCTTCGTTTCTTTGCACCAAAGGCTCACTTCGGGGCTCTCTCAAGGAGGGTCTTCGTCCGAACTCCGATCAGCAATGGACTCGTTGTCACTGTTGCCACTGTGGTGTGGCTCGTCAATTTCCTCCAACACAAAGTACGTCCACTCAGGGCTCCGATACAGTCGGTTCTGTTTCTTTATTCTGTCGCTCTTTCTTAGCGATTTGCCTTGGGCTGCATTCCTTTCACTTTGAGCCCTTTTCCGGTCTTTATCGTTTTCTTCGACTGTCTTTAGTCTGAGCCTTAGTCTCTTGACGTATCGGGGTGCACTTCTTCCTCCGTGCCTCCCAGTGGTTGAGGAGACTTCGCCTTCTTCGTGCACTCTTTTTACTTTTTGTTGTGGCACTTCTGTTACCCTGCCTGTCTGACTTGTTCCAGGTCTTTCGTCTACTTCTTCTGCCTGGTCCCTAATCTGTCCCTGCTCAGATTCAAATCGCACTTTCTTTTTATTTCTGGTTACTGTTGTTTCCGTTGTCTGAGCACTTTGATCTAGTTCTATCTGTTCCTGTTCATGCTCTTCGATCTCTTCGTTTTCTTCTGCATGAACGTCAGCCCTGATTTCTAACTGTCCCTCTCCACTCTCAGGAGTTTCAGGAGGAGTTTCGTTGTCCTGATCTGACCCTACTTGGCCTACGTCCTGATCAGGTGTGTTGTGGCTTTCGTTGACCTGACCTTCTTCCTCTATTTCTGACTCACCTGGACTATCCCACTCACTGTCTAGGTAAGAATATTTCCGGGTTCGTATTGGATCATGAACCGGTTCGTCGGCGGGATACCATTCAACGTCTCGACTTGTGCTCGGCAGTTCGATGTCAGCTAGCTCCGGACTCTCTTCCTCGGAATCCTCTTCAGCTGCGCTGCCTTCAGCTCCAGTCGCGTTTTCTCCAGATACCCGCTTTGTGTGGCTGGCGTGGATCCACTTCGGTACACCAGCGCACTTCACAGCAGTGGTAGTGACGAGGATCACTTGTCGCGGATTTCCCCACCTTGGCTTCAGGCAACTGCTCCGGGTGTGTTTCTTTAACACCACCCAGTCTCCTGGTTGCAGATTGTGTGCTGGATTCTTTGGCCACTCGTCTTCTGTCTCTCCAATCTGCTGAGAGAGAGAACGCACTTGGTCACCCAGCTGCTTGCAGTATTCTAGCACCATATCATCAGAAATGCTTAGCAGTTTGTTTCCGGGTACCCATGCCTGGCGCATCACTCTTCCCATCAACACTTCATGGGGACTTAGGCCAGTCTTTCGGTTCGGGATACTTCTCAAACTCATCAGCACCAGGGGTAAAGCCTCTATCCAGTTCATTTTTGTGGAATCACACATCTTTCCCAATCTGGACTTCAGGGTGCCATTTATTTGTTCCACTACCCCAGAAGCCTCGGGATGGTAGGCACAGTGCAATCTTTGCTTCATTTTGAATGCTTTACAGAGTTCCAATAGGACATCGTTGGCAAAATGCCCACCTTGGTCCGTTTCGATCGTCTCTGGGATCCCATACCTAGGTATCAACTCCCTGAGCAATAATTTGGCTGTGGTGATAGCGTCATTTTTCTTAGCTGGATATGCTTCCACCCACCTGGAGAATAGACAAACTATGACTAAGATATATCTATATCCTTTGCATCTGGGCATGGTTATGAAGTCTGCCTGCATTCTAACGAAGGGACCTACTGCCTTTCCAATAGTGCTCTGTTTCACTACAGTCTTTTTTCCTGCATTGAATTGCTGACACACTAGGCACCTCTGGCAAAACCTTTCCGCCTGGTTCCTGAATTTTGAATTACAGAACACCTGTTCAAACACCCGACACATCGCGTCTCTTCCCATATGTGTTGGCTCATGTATCATTCTGACCATGGGGTCGATCAAACTATCAGGCAGTACAGGCACCCCAGTCGGATTTACCACCACACCATCTTCTCTCAATTCGTATCCATTTGCGGCCCACCTGCCCTTCTCTTGCCTGTCTGTGGCTTGTTGTATCTCCTTTAATTCTTCCCACGTTGACACATTCTCAAACAACATAAGTTGGCAGCTGGTTCCATCCCACAGGGCAATTTGTAGGGACATATGGTGTCGGGCACAAAACTGTGCAATTTGGTCAGCGTACCTATTACCGGCAGTCACATCATCATTTCCAGACCTGTGAGCCGCACACTTGACCACAGCCAATTCTTTGGGCAATTGGATAGCTTCCAGTAAGTCATGCACCACCTTCCCATTTCTGATAGGTGTGCCTGAGGAAGTCATGAATTCTCTTTGTAGCCACAATTGGCCGAAGTCATGAACGACCCCGAAACAATACTGGCTGTCTGTGTAAACAGTTATTCTCTTGTTCTTACCCCTCTTACAGGCTCTGGTTAACGCGATGAGCTCTGCCACTTGTGCAGATTTCACCTCGCGCATGTAAGATGCTTCGATGGTTCCTGTCAGTGTAACCACAGCATAGGCAGCACTCAGACTTCCACTCTCATGTCTCAAACACGAGCCATCCACGAACATTGTTTTATCCCCGTCAAGGAGCGCTATTTCACGGATGTCTGGACGGGGTTTTGTGCTATATTCAGTCAGATCGATGCAATTATGTTCCCCATCCTCATCAGATTCTACATCCAGAGGGATAGGTAACAGTGTCGCAGGGTTTAGGACATTGCACCGGGAAATAGTTACATTTTCAGCCCAATCAAAATTCTCTCATACTTAGTCAGCCGACTAGGTGTGAGGTACTGGGTCTTAGTTCTAGTCAGTAGGATGACAACAGAATGAGGAACATAGACAGTGACGGGATGTCCCATGACAATGTTCTCACTCTGTTCCAGACTGACGCAAGTAGCAGCAACGGCTTTTAAGCATCCAGGCAATCCAGCAGCCACCGGATCTAGGGTGGCCGAAAAGTAGGCTACTGGTCTTCTGACTAATCCGTGCTCCTGGGTCAGGACCGAAAGAGCACAATTCTCTCTCGTGTCACAGAACAGCTCAAAGGGCTTAGTGTACTCAGGCATACCCAATGCAGGTGCGGTACATAGACAGTTTCTCAGAGTTACCCAAGCATTCATGCTTTCACTGTCCCAGTGAACGGGGTCTTCTACTCCTTTCTTTGTCATATTTATCAGGGGTCGGGCTAGAGCCGCAAATCCTACAATCCATTGTCTGCAGTAACCCACGACTCCCAAGAACATTCTCACCTCTTTCTGTGTTCTGGGCAGTTCCATTGCTTTGATTATTTTGATCCTTTCGGTAGTGACCTTCCTGATTCCTTTTTCTATCTGGTGCCCCAGATACTTTACTGAGTTCTTACAGAATTGTAACTTGTCAGGCGACACTTTATGTCCTCCTTTTCCTAAGTGATTCAGCAAGGCAATTGTGTCAGTGACACAGTCAGTCTGGGTTTTAGATGCCACTAATAGGTCATCTATGTACTGTACCAAAACAGACTCTTTTGGCAGCACTAGGGATTCAAGGCACTTTTTCAGTATCTGGTTGAAAATCGATGGACTTTCGGTGTACCCCTGGGGGACGCGATTCCAGACATAGATATGGCTGTCAAATTCAAAACTGAAAAGGAATTTGCTTTCTGGATGCAATGGGATGGAAAAGAAAGCGTGGCACAGATCGATGACAGTGAACCATTCTGCATTCCAGGGAATCTGGTATAGTATCACTGCAGGGTTGGGCACAATAGGACAGCAAGGCACAACAATTTGGTTTACCTTGCGCAAATCTTGCACCACCCGGTACTTCCCACTAGGCTTTTTGATCCCAATGATAGGCGAATTACAGGGGCTGCTCAACACTTCTTCTATTATTTCTGCTTCGAGCAGCCTCGTAATTTCAGTCGCTACTCCTGCCTTTACTTCTGCACTCATTTTGTACTGTCTGGTTTTGGGGTATACAGCATTTGTTTTTATGGCTATTTTCACTGGGTCCACATTTGCCATCAGGCCTACATCTTTTCCTGTGAAATCCCACACTTCTGGTACTACTCTTAACTGGAGTTCTTCAGGTAAATCCTCAATTGTCAAAGGCTTGATATCAGCATCTTGTCTGACCAACATCAGTTTATACAGGCCATCTTCATCGGGGGTCTGAATTTCTACGCCATTTGGTGTGCAGAAAATGGTACAACGCATCTTGCACAACAAATCACGTCCTAGCAGGTTCACAGGACTGGAATCACAGACCACAAATCTGTGCATTTCCTTGAAATTTCCTATAGAAATTTCCATTGGTTCAGTTACAGGGGTACTTATTATCTGATTTGAGACGCCCACTACTTGGATTGCTTCTCCCGAGAGGGGTAGGTTAGGAACATCCACTGTTCTTACAGTAGATCTGGTAGCACCAGTGTCCAACAGAAAGGTGACGTCTTTTCCCTCAACCTTTCCTTCAATGTATGGTCCAGTCTGGTCTACCGGTAAGGAGGCGCCAAGTACGCACTCCTCATCCTCCCCTCTCAGGCCCCGTCAATCTTGATCCTCACAAAGGAAGGTATCATTTAGCAAGTACTGTGGAATGACTGCGTTTCTTTCACTCTCAACCTCCCATACTTCCGCCCTCTCATTCTGCTGACCCTGACTCTTAAAATTCTGTCTAGGAGCGCGGGGTACTGGAGGTAATTTTACCTGTTGCTGGGTTTTTCTTGTCCCCTCTTTCGGCACCTGCGGATTTAAACCATTTACAGGGGCATTACCGGCCTGTAGGTGTGGACACTCGTCTCGCCAATGCCCCATCTGGCCGCACCCATGGCACGGAAACTTTTTCATGGCCTCTTCACGACTCATTTTAGGTCTGGGTTTTCCTCCCCCCCCAGTATTGGTATTCGGAACATTATTATCAGAAGTCATTTTACTTAACTGTTTTTCTTGCTGTTCAGCTAATTTCACCTGTGCCCACATGACCTTCTCCTTGAGGGCCTTCTTTTTATTTTCGATTTCATCTTCGCAGTATTTTGCATATTTCAGGACATCATCTATGGGCTTTCCCTGCCAACTGATTTTGTTATCTCTAATCCATTGTGAGATTTCAGGCCTTAATCCTAGCACAAACCTATAACTGAAATGGGTCATGTCTTTCATGTCTACATTATCGATACCACTGTAAGTTTTGAATACCTGTAGTAACCTTTCATAAAATGAATGCACCGTTTCATCACGTTCCTGGGTGGTTCTATCTATTCGGGTCCAATCTGTTTCCTTTGCTGGTACCTTTTTCTTGAGGTATTGTATGACTTGCTCATATTTCCTCATTACTTCAAGTGCGGGAGCTCCTGTTTTCTCATCTCTGGGGAGTTCCTCACTGGGCCAATCAATTTCAATTTTACAGTCGGTCCACAAATCTACAGGGACCACAATGTCGAAAAACCCATCCAGGTCTTTCAGCAGACATTTCTGAACTTTTATGAAACGTTCTACCTGTCTGTACCAGTCAACTGGTTTCTCACGTAATTTCGGGAAGTCGTTTGTGAACGACACAATGTCTTGTCTGGACCAAGGGACATGGACATATTTTCCTCCCGGGACCTCTCTCATGGGGCACAATTTTTCTGTTGGGGTTACTTCCTTTAATACGAATTCTGAAGTTACTGACCCAGCCCTGCTGCCTTCCTTTTTCTTGGCCCACCTGGTTCTCCATTTTCCCACTTCGGCCCATTTCTGCAGGATTTTCAACAATTCTCTTACTTGGATCTGTTTTCCCATCACATTCAGGCTTTCTAAATCTTTGTCTGAAAAGTCCACTCTGTAGGGTTTCTGAAGAATTTTGGAGCGACTAGCATCAACTCCCATTTCTGTGGCGGCATCCATTATCTTTTCATGGAGCACCCTAGCACTCCGGGTAAGATTTTTACTGATGAATAGTAACTCTTCTTCATTATACGAGCTCAGGCGCTCAACTCCCACGTTCCCAGCCATCATTTCTTCTATTTCTATTCTTAATTTATATATTTCCAATGCTTTAGGTTGGGGAGTGGCCTCCTTCTCTAGCTCCTTTGTCCATCTGTCCAATTCTTCAGGGGAAACTAAAGTGGCACTCCTAACTCCAGTTGCACTTTCAATCACCACCTGGTTTTGTCTGGGCTGACTTCTTGTCCCTGCTATACTGGCCCTTGACTCCCGTATGGGCAGATCCATCAAACTTCCAGATTCACACTCACTTTCCTGATCCTCATCTATGAATACTTCCTTCCTCGGGGTCTGGATGCTAGGAGTAGGCAGTATTGGGGTGATAACAGGAGGATGGGGACTAGTCAGGTCATTTCTATACATTGGAATAGCAGGACCAATAGTTACCGGAATGGTCAAGGAATCAGGATGGGGATGCATCTGGGCAATGGTTCGAACTAATTCTTCTCGCTGTTTGGTCAGGGCTTCTTTCTCTTTTTCCTGCAACCCCCTTTCTGCAGAACTGCCATGCAATACCTGAGGTACTAAAGACGGATAAATACTCGGGGCAGTCGGAGCAACCAATCGAGGGGGACTTTCCCCGAATGGCTGATAATTCGGGACTGTGGACTTGGGTCTGCAAAACTCATCCCTTTCCCTAGTTTTACTGCCTGTGGCTGTCCCGTCTGTATCACTTTCCCTCCTACTTCGGGGATAATTGGTAAAGGGATTTTGAGAATGCACCGGTTCTGATTCTGCAACATAGGGAGGTGGATTCTTCATTAACAAGTCTTCCAGGTGTTCATCTTCTATGTCCCCCATAGGTGCTAGGTGATGGGTCTTTTCTTTACACTTTCCTCTCTTCTCTTCTAATACCCCCATCATAGGGAACAGCCCTTCAGTTAACATAGACTGCCTCCACTGTTTCATTTTCTGCTCTTTGGTTGGCGTTGGAAGTCTGGGATACCACTTACTTACTCCCTTATCCATCCGGGGTTTATCTCGCTCTGCAGCCTCAATCTCCCATTCCTCCAAAGCTTCGTACTGGGTCAACCTGGGTCTAGGGTGTAATTCATTCATGCGGGTCCTTAAGTTAAACAGGATCCGACCATTAAATGTACCTTCAACAGGGAATGCTAGGACTCCGTCATCTACAGTATACTTTGCCCAATTTTCTAGCCAGACACAAGTGTGATACCCTTTATCGAACAACATGAATGAAGCAGGGGTATTTGGCGGGGGAATGAGTACGCCTTCCCTCGTTCTAATGGGCTTGTCAGTTTTGAAAAAATTCTTTACTTTATCAGAGAATGACAATTTTCTCTTTATTCCATACATCATGAGCGGTCTACCTCGTAAAGTCTGCTCCTTATAAAATCCTAGGTATTTTGGATTTGGTATGAAATCTGGATACCACATACAACTCTCCAGACTCGCTTCTATCTCGGCTGGATTAATCTTGTTTACCTTTGTGCTTCCAATGCTAGCGCGACTTTTATTTCGCACCACCCAATCAGGTCCGAAAATACAAATACTGTTTAACCAATGGGTGCGCGGCCTTTTTCGCAAGACAGAGTCTCACGCTTCGGCACTCACCCCTCCTTTACAAATTCAGCTCCACTACCCACCCGCTGTTTTGACCAATACCAGCGCGGCACGGAGTGACGTCAGAGCAGCTCTCCGACTGACTCCCTCCTTCACAAGGTAACGGAAACTTTTTACTCTCTCTAAAGTGCGAGTGCACGTTTTAGTTAACAACACACAACTTTTGCCACTATGTCTGAGTGTTCTAAAGAGAGAAAATACTTTTCTTTCGCTACTAGTAAACCACTTCTGTCTACTTTTCATTCACTCTGGATAGACTTCGTTGCCTGTCCCTTCACACTAGTAACATAGAACCCGTTATTCTTCTGACTCATCCACCTTAATCGGGGATATGTACTGAGCCAGGATTTCACCAGCGAACTATTTTACTTACCAGACAAGCCTCAGAGACCCTACTACTCCTTCCGTATGCGACCCTTACTAGGTGATATCGCAATGAAAGTTTTATAAAGGACTCGTAGCTATCATTCACTCTAAAACAAAAAGGACCTAATTAGTGCTTCCAGTTACTCCTTTAACCCTGCACTAATGATTCAAACCCTAGTGACTTCAACAGCTAACCGGATTCTACTCACCGTTAGCTAAAATACTTCCCCGGGGATTCGGACTACACTGAACACTTACAAACAATTCTGGGTTAATTCAACATGCAACATTTATAGCAGCAATGCAAAAAATCATATATTTACATATAAATCCTAAAAACATTTCAAAATTTTGAATCAATACAGTAGAAAATCAGCAGCACACTTAATCTTCACGGTTTGTTTATGATCTATCCTGTCTACCTAATCTAACTAGTCCAAACCATCCTCTGGCTGCCAGAAAATTACTGCTAGAGCGCGCAGTTGCCCCGGGTCACCCGAGTTACCAATTCTTTTACACGCACTGGGCCCTTGGCGTGCAATAAACCTTTTATTACCACACTAATTTTATTTGGGTGAACCGGGTGAGGATTTCTCCTCCTGCACGCTGCTAAGAGTAATCAAGTTTGGATTTACCTCTGCTTACCATGTACCCGACTTACCACAGGCACAATTCTTCGACGGACCTGGAGCTATAAGGGAAAATAGTAGACAGGCCTAACATCAAATACACTTTATAATCGGCAAAATACTTTCCACAATTCTGTAAAATGACCACAGACACCTGATGAAGTTTAAAACTTTATATAAGATTTCAAAGAGAAGATGCCAAGATAATAAGCGATACACAGAATAATATATCAAACATTAAAATCAACACCAATAGGTAACTTTGCATCAAAATTATGACCATTAGGATATATGGGAAGACTAAAGGTAGAAGTTTTTAGAACAAAACTAGTCACTGCAATTTTATACTAGAACATAGGAATGTGGATGGGACCTAGAACATGTACTTAACCTAAGTGTTTAAACTATTCTTGCTAAGTTCACTGCAATCCACTAAAGGAAAGGGAAAAACGGGAACATGCTATTACCTTTATAAAATCAATGAACTCCTAAAGGAGAGGGGGAGAGAAGGAACCAACTAAAACCAATCACATATATTGATATTTCAACAGCAATAGAGCAATATCACAGGTAAGACTGCTTTAATAGATCAGACAAGAAAGAGGGAGAAAAAGAGAGATAGAGATACGCAAACCCACAATCAATAATTACCTAGTTCCGATTGAAGACCAACCCTGGCCACGGGTCAGTTGGGAAGACGGGGACAGGGACCCTCAGAAAAGGAATGCCAGAATGCGAGCAGGTACAGCTCACGGACAGTAAGGACAGGATACCCCTCAGGTTCGGGTCAAAGGACTGGGCCTCCCAGGGTACGACCAACACCCACAGCTTCGGACAGCAACGCCTGCGTTACCCCCTCCTGCAAGTAATCCGCCAGAAACCCCGATTGGATTTTCGAATTCCCCAGCAAAGTGCTTCGCCAGCACTTAGGATTTTCCACCCCTTAGGAGATTGTGGAAAGTATGGACAAAGTGCTCCGCAGCACTTTCAGAATGAGCACCTATTGAGATCGTAGGGTCAGTGACAGGTCTGCTACTCGGACAAGTCGGACAATTTTCCTAAGCTAAACTAGGGCAATTATACTGTTTTGGGGACCCTTAGACCACCCACCAATGTTGCAAGTGACAGTTTCCCACATTGTGATTGGTCAGGAGAGGTGGTGCGGTCATTACCACCTCCTAGAATTCAACTTTCCCATCAAGAAATTTAAATTTTATTGTCCGCCCCTCAGGTTCACGTTCCCATCCATAGAATACAATAGAAAATATGAGCACACAAGACATCGCAACAAAGTCTGTTATTTTCAAGGTGATTATCCACATCTTGTGCTGGGTTCTCAGGCGCATTTGGCTTCAGGAGCCAGCTGGCTGGTTTCAGCTTCTGCGCAGTTAGGACTTTCCCTGGTCAGCTGACAGGGTTCAGAGGAGCCTCAGCATGGCGTCGCTCATGTTTGCCCCAGCCCACAAAGACGCGGTACATGAAAAGTAAGCGAAAACAAATTAAAATCATACAAAAAAATGATCGCACTGTATACCATGATAAAATCTAACCAACCCTTACTTTATAATGACTATAGCATTATGGATTAGTGCGAAAAGACAGATAGGCAAAAGCAGCAGTAGCAAGCAGAGAGCGTGGTGAGAGACAAGCGGCCATATTTTGCATCAGTGCGCATGAGCACAGAATCCCTCCAGAATGCGAGTGCGTCACATCACATGGGTATGACCGACGCATGCGCAGACTGAATTTCGGCAAAGCAGCCATTTTAAGTGCAAGCTTCGTTTTAGTACGGAAAAAACAAACAAGCAAGCATCCTGGGGACACCCGCGTGTTGGGAAAACACTTTACAAATGACGAATAATAAGGTTAATATTATTATGCAGTTTAGACAAGGGTTTTGCATACGAGCAAGGCGCTTTACGTGCGAATCCTTGCTCCATCACCACCAGTGCCAAATACCAAGATTACCTCATCTTAAATCAACCTCATGCCTCTTTAATCCACTACCAGACACTCCTTCCCCCTTTATCTCACTCTTGCAGGTTCCAGCGTTCTCCCTTTTTGACAGTTTTTCTGTGTTTCTCTTTTCCCATCTCTCTGATTTGCGTATTTTACCCTCTCTTGGTCTCAGGAAATGTTTGGTGTGGAAAAATAGGTGTCAGCCCCCCAAAAATAAGTGCCAGTGGCCTCCACCAGAAGCCGCCCCCTTTTGTACTGCTGCTGGCTCAAATTGAGCACTGAGTTCCACCAATGCGAGGTAATCCACCAGACCGATGCAGTGGCTCTAATATGGAAAGTTTTTAAAAGATAAAAGACAAGATCTAGTATATTGGACTCTCTTTCTGGCCAGCACCAAAGCATTACACCCTGTCTAACAGAATGACTGATGCTTAAATTAATGAGGACAGAAAGAGGAATTTAGACAGCAAGAACACAGACTCGCTGGGCAGCCATCTTTGAGTGGTGTTCCCTGGCTTGCCCCTTGCAACTCTAACTAAGAGAGGAATGGGTTCTCTCAGATATCTATCTGAGATGGCCATACCGAAGTAGGCAAACACCGCTTAACACCCTGCCTATTTCAAGGACTAAAAATAGCCCATGTAGAGTAAATCAAAGCCTCTACCCAAACTGAGTTAGTGCCCCAACTACGAGTTATCTAACATGATCATTCCCCACTTTAGTAATTTGTAGATAAAAGACAAAAACAAAAACCTTCAGGGAGTTGGGTAACCCTATAGGCAGCACGTTGAAACATTTTTAGAACAATGGCACCACTTATCTCACTGCTGTTTGTTGCTGAGTGACAATAAAGCTCTGGTCCTTTCTTAAATTTGAGAGGAACCAACATTGGCCTCCCTAATAAGTAAAGATGTTGGGGGCACAAAAATTCAGATTCTCCCACTCAATTGCCCTCAGAAATCAACTAACTCAGAATTAAATACCCACCTGACTTAAATAATGTAAACACAATAGTCTAATGAGCAACCTGAAACCCTCCTATCGAATTCCTACTTTTACTTCTCAAAAGGAGCTATTAAGACCAATCTGATTTTCCACACAAGATGCAAAACGAAATGGTGGCATGCATTTATGCACTCAAAGCAGTCAATGCCACATAGAACATCCCCTATGGTCTCGAACTCATCCTATCTCCCTCCCCCTCACTCAAAGCAAAAGCTACCATCTCAATTTAAAACAATGGCAATGATCCTATCCAAGCAGAGGAAAATGACCTACTAACATTTGACTCACTATTTCGTGAGCTGAAAAGCCAAGTACAAGTCCCAGAAAAACCACCTAGCTACCTGTCTGACACTCCAACTCCTATCCATCACCTTAAACCTTCTAACACCACCCAGAGACCTACACCGAACAGTATTTATAGCCCTGCAATCCCTATGCTATGCAACTTCAATCTTTCATTTCTCTTACAATCCAACCACATTCCAACCCTATCCTGATGCCCAACACAAGGAGCAATGCACACAAGACACACCAGAAGCTCAAATTCCATCCCTACTTCTAACATACATCTCACCCTCGCTACATGCACCTCTGTTCCTACTACCCCTACCTATCACAACTCCTTCCCAACACACCGCTCTCTCGTAATAGACCAATCAGCCAGCCCCAACACATCAGCGGGTGCGTCTCCCAATACCGAAAACATTCCTAGACCTTAACCCAACAATCCCTTGAACAATCATCCTACAAGAATCCCCTCCCTCTCTCATTCTTCACCTCCCACATCAGGCAGGATCTCAAATAAAAAAGAACCTGCCCTAGGTAACCCAAATCCTCCACAAACCCTCACTCAAACTACATCTAAGAAAGCTTAAGGGCCCACTCTGAAATCATACCCTTTAACACTCTACTCTGAGGAGGAAACACGCAGCAATGTGTCTCTCTCCCTCAATGACTTGCAACCCCCAAGTCTTGAACAACACGGATACATCAATCCACTCCTTAACAACCACACACTTTCTCCATCAAACATCAGATCCTCGGTCAACCTAACCGAACGTCTAACTCTCATGGAAAAACTCCTCACCTCACTTTCTCCAATAAGCCTCAGTCTCATGAGTATTTTAAAGGAAAGTCTAACTCGCCTGGAAAGATAACTCAACATAGTAACATAGGGCTTCAACAACATCCTTATTATCCTACAAACTTACTCTGAATAAGCGCAACATTCATGCCACCCCTCCCCCAACATCACCAGACAACCCTTAAGGCTGCAAAAACCCAACCGAACACCAGGCACACAACCCCTCTCAAAACGCAATCACAGAGGATGAAAAGAACAAGCCCCAAAATGTCCCTGAATGAGGTGATGGAGCTAGAAAAAACCTACGACCATACACCAACTCGGAACTCTCAACCTACAACATCTAGGTGATTACCGGAATTGGCAGAGACATCAACCCTCCTGGAGCTGCCAGGCAAGCCTCACAGTTCATTGAAATACTTATGACACCCCTCTACCAGAAGCACACTAGCAGCAGCAATTCGAAATACATGGTCACAACCGGTAGGGCAGCAACCAAGCATGCAACAGAGCAGGCTGAAGCTATCTTGTACCACAATACTAACATCGCATTGATCACTGAGATGTGGCTGAACGAATCTTCCTATCCAATCCTTGATCTTCTAGTTTCTCCTGGTTTCTACATCATTAAGAAGGGTAGGGAGGTCTGCCATGACAGTGGCATAGCCATTTTCCACAAGAAAAGCTAAACTATAGCAGTAACTAATTCCATCTCTTTTCCCAGATTTGAATATATCAGCGCCTCCATAATGCAAAACGACAATAAAGTCACAAATTACAACCTACTCTACCACGCATCAACAAACACACTTGCCTTCCTTTGGTGAACATCTGTCAGACCTTGTAACTCACTTCTCTCTCACTAACACTAACAATGTAATACTAAGTGACTCGATCCCCACTGGAACAAAGAGAAGGACACACTAATCAAATCCTTAAACACGTTCATACTCAGTAATGATCTCACCCAACACTGCAAGTGGCAAACCCACAGCAGAGGCTCAACCTTATATGAAATTATAGCCCAAAATGAAGAGATAAGCATAGACAGCATACTTTCAGTTGACTGGTCTGAGGGAAACAACCATTACAATGCAGTCATTACAACGCACTACCTTTTCAACGTAGTCATTACAATGCAACATCCTTTACATCGCATGCCACTACAACGCATCCATTACAACGCATGTCACTACAACACATGCCATTACAAAGCATGCCACTACAACAAGTGCCATTACAACGCATTACAAGGTAAGAAATGGGAAATAGTCATTTTTACCCCTACACCAGCCCACATTTACCCTACTGTTGCACTCACTGGAGTGGGAATAGTAATTTTTACCCCTGCACTATCCAACACTTACACTACTGTCGCCCTAAAAGTACTGTGCATTGTAATTGTACGCATTGTAATGGCATTTGTTGCAATGGAATGCGTTGTAAGTGTAGTTTCTAAAATGCGTTGGGATGGCATGCGTTATAAAATCATGTAATGGATGCTGCGATGTAAAAACATTGTTGTAAAGGCATGCATTGTAAAAGTTTGCATTGTAATGTGTCCTATTCCTGGTTTGATCACCAGAATATTCTATTGCACACCAATCAAGCAGAAGCACCTCTGAAATGAATGTCGAAAAGTCTCCAGGGCCAAGAAACCTCAATCAAATCCTCATAACGGACCTGGAAGAAAAAATATCTTCTCCCCTCTTACAAATAACCTCTCATCTCTATACAACTCGGCGATGAAAACCCCAGGACCAGATAACCACCACTGAAACTAAAAAGGGTCAGAGACACTCCCTCAAGATCTTGGTTTAAGAAGGACCTCATCTCAGAGACAAGACAAGTAGGAGCTGCTGAAAGACTCTGGAAAGCTAACCCTTTCACATCCCACCTTCACCAGCTCAGAAGAAAATGCAGGAAATACAAAATGCACATCCAAAAAGAAAAATAAAACACCTTTTCCACAATGCACTAGACAAAGCATAAAGTGCCTCAAGAGTTTTTTAGCATCATCAAACAACAAACCTCCAAACCAACAAAAGATGCTGCCCCTGTTTCTAAGGAACGCTGCAACAACTTTGCCAAATTCTTCGATGAAAAAATCACGAAGCTCAAACTCTCACTGACTTCCATACACAGGAGTCAACCAACAATGCTCCACCCACAATTGAAGTTCATATAATCCCAGCACACTTCCTGGTCCCCAAAACAGATTCCTGGCAAAAATGCTTGCGAAATGTGTGCTTTCCAACTCAACAAACACATGGACACCAAATATCTTCTTGATTGACACCAGTCGGGTTTCAGAAAGGGTTGCAGCATGGAAACAGCTACACTGAATAAAGATAGATGACATACATTAGTCTCTAAAGATAACAGAGGCTGCTTGCTCATCCTGCTGGACCTATCAGCAGACTTCAACATGGTTGACTAAAAGCTACTCTTGGACTCCCTTCGGCAAAGAGTCAGAACAGATGGCATGGTTTTACAGTGGTTAACCTAATTTCTGCATAGCCGCTCTCAACTAATAAAAATAAACAATGTGATGTCCAATATTTCGGCCATCACCCGAGGTGTCCCCCAAGGCTCAGTCTTCTCATCAACATTGATTTATTTAAGAGTTTTATATAATGCTAGCTAGACCCAAAGGTATCAGAGAGCTTTCCAGCATTATCACACGTAAGATAAATTTACACAGTAATATGTACAGTGAGTCAGGTCGCATCGCAAGCACTTATTCAGTCCAGACTTGACTATTGGAATCCCACCCTCACAGGTGCATCAAAATCTTACTTAGCACCCTTGAGAGCCACTTTAAGTGAGGCGGCAAAAATATTTACTGGAGCAAAGAGATACAATCACATCTCCCCCTCACTGAAAAAACCTGAAGTAAATATAATTCGAAGTACGCTACTGCTTTGAAACTGTTTGTCTAACCCGCAAAGCTCTAAACACTAGTAAACCAAACTACCTAGCAGCCACAAACGCAGGACGAATGAGTAATCTAAGAAGCTCCAACACAATTCTTCTCATCTTTCCCCAAAAAACATAAACAAAAAGTCCTCTCTTGCTCCTTCTTGGTCAAAGCCCCCAAAATCTGGAACTCTCTCCCTGTTCATATCAGAATTAACCCCTCCTTTAAAAGATTATAGAGACAACTTAAAGAATCACGACGGCAAGAAGGGGTTCTAACTTCTCGACACAGCAAATCCTTCACAGGATTCACAGGATTTGCTGTGTCGAGAAGTTAGAACCCCTTCTTGCCGTCGTGATACACTATCAGCAGACTGCAGGCGGTCTAGCTGTAACGGGACTAAAAGGATCAATTCCATCCCGGAAAAATACGGCGTCATTACAACACTCGTGTTGACAGAGTGCAGTGTATGTCTACGCGCACTTTGAAGAAGTTGAGAGGTACTACATGAAGGTAGCTGAATATAGCAGCACCATCGACACTGATCATTTGTTGATTTTAATCAAGGTACTACATGAAGGTAGCTAAATATAGCAGCACCATCGACACTGATCCTTTGTTGGTTTTAATCAAGATACATTGTTAAAGTGGGATACTATTATTTTAATCCTGAGGAAGGTTTTTGGCTTTGAATTAATATTTGCCATAACCGAAACGCATCGATGCAATGTTGGGTGGAGATACGCTAAGCTATTGAACAAAGAAACTCCTCTAATTAAGAAACTAACCGTACAATTTGGAGTGTGATTCAGTAATGTGTTTGGACTAGTGTATTTCCCTCCTGTAGTTGGAATCATTTTCCTTATGTATTGTCCCATTACTTGTGAATTATTTATGGAGTATCATTTTGTATTGTTTTTAACATTGTTTTTAATATACCAAAATAAAATGTAAATTTTTTATATGACTGTATCATGTATATCATTTGCTGCTCCTAATTTGTGATTTTGAATTGATTGTGGATGTGCTTGGTCTAAACTGTGGTTAGCTTATAAGTTCACCCAAAGGGGAAACTTTTTTGACAATTTGAAATTTAACATGCCTGGGGCTGAACTGGAAGACTTCATGTATGTGTATATAGCGAGTATTTTTCTCCGCAAAGATGTAATTGAGTTTTTTTATCACTAATTGATACATGATCAACATATGTATCATTTCATGCAATTTGTCTGGACTAACAGCACAATATGTATTAGAGATGTGCTCTATGTGTTGTACTTTGGTGTGGTTTGTCTGTTTTGTACATGTATGAGAGGTCCTGAGCCATTAGGAGACACTATTTTCTCACATTGGTGTCTGTTCCTGACTGGACATGTGTGTACATAGATCCCTTGCCATGGTGCCACACATTATGGTTGGCATTGGTGGTATGTGTCACTACATGTGAGCCTCTAACATCACACATTGCTGTGATGTTTGTGCCAGTCTGATGGTCATGCTACACAGTTGTACTTGATCAACAAGCAGTCACTATTTGTCTATGGTTTTTGCAAAGCTGCATGCAATGCCGAGCTATGGCTGCCCTTTCACATTGGAGTGTATGAATAGCTGTAGACACAGAGGGGGGCATTGGTGATAGTCTGTGGTCCGGCACTCATGGCTTCATTTTAACAAGATATGTCTATGCATTTCATGCAATGCTAGGCATTACATGGTCTCTGGTGATTGTGCAATGACCATCTCCATTGTCAACATTACCTAAAATGCTAGGCAAGATGTTACATGGTGTGAGTATGTTCTTGTGCACGCAACATCACAAGAAAAGTCATGCTTGTCAGCAATGAGCTAATGTTATCTGGTATGTTACAATATGTATTGAATGCACAGATAACATTGTAAGTTAGTTTTGGTGTTGTGTCGCCACATATTTTTAGTACCCAATTGACTATAATATCCTACAGACACAGCTCAGATAATGCATACTTAAATGTGTGCAACAGATAGCATAAGGGAGCTGAATCCTCAGACTTATGCATAGCTCTACGTGACACACTGAGACATGATGAAGCATGTTGAAGACCCATCTTCACATGTGAATATGTAATTGGTACTTTGTAATAACAAGGCTGCACTTTGCATGTCACAGTCCTTGCAAAAGCAAAAGGGACAATGCCTGTTAGCACAAGCAGTCCAGATAACCTGTGGTTAATACTGTGCCTTTGTATGAGACCCTCGTGTCTAGACACAGATGCAGCTGAATTACAGCAGAGTGAAAGGGATGACAATGCATCCGTTGTGCATGATATAGTGGTCTCATTTTCTTGAACCCATTGCATAAACAATGAACATTACCTGATGTCAAGTCTAGTCAAGTTCTTGTTTTAACATCACTCACATGTGAAGTATGCATGTTGTAACTTGTTGTGATCATAATTGAAGGCTGCTATTGGTAATGTACAAATGTTAGTGTGAGGTGCAAGACACACCATGAGTACACTGATATTGCAGGGTAGACATCCTACCTCTTTCAAGGTCCTCTCAACGTATTTAAGCAAGAGTATGTTGCACAGCCCGTCACTGTCGTGGAGGATGCCCATCTACTCTGCAAGACTTATGATGCAGGGTACACATGACAAAGCAAATTAGAGTGCCCTCTACCATCCCCTGTATCTGTATTTTGAATTGCATGGTTTGCATTCCATGCTGTACTATTTATTTTATTGTGTTGTAAATTGATACCTGCTGTGGTATTGAGGTGTCAGTAATGGTTGTGAGTGAAGGAGAGGAGAGGAGGACCAGGGGTTGTACCAGCAGAATATCCAGGAAAAGCCTGTTTGTGTCTAACATTTTCACATGGATGATATGGAACATGTGATCTGCTTGCAAATGTTGCCATTCAAGAGGCAAACATGTGTTGCTTCCTATCATCAACACATGTTAGAGATCACTTTGTTGTATATTGTATTTACATGGATGCTTGATGTTCAGTCCACTGCTATACGTGATAGGTGTGTGGAACATGTTTAAATTACCTTTCACTTGACAGATATATGTAGTTGGGAAATGATAAAAACAAGTGTACAGGACTTTTGTGTGGTGATATATTATCTAACAAAGTTTTAAAAAATGAATTTTTGGAAGGAATATACATGTGATGTGATATTTGGTTCTTGTGATTAGGTAAAAAAATTAGAGATTATTTGATGTCTTCTTGCTGTTCCAGCAGTAGAAGCTGGTGTGTGTCTAGCATCTGCCTCTTCATCCTGGCCATCGGATGAGTTGTCCTGCTCCTCCTTCTCTTCATCCAATGGAGTGCTTGTGCGTACACATATATTGTGCAGAATGCACCAGGCCATTATGATCTTGCAAACAAGTTCAGGACTGTACAGGAGCCTGTCCCCGATACATCTGAGCACCGTAACCTGAACTTGAGGACTCGAAATGTCCGTTCAACTATGGCCCTTGTGCATCCCTGTGAAATGTGGTAGTCTCTCTGGGCCTGTGTGTGTGTCACTCTGAGGGGCGTCATCTGCCATGGCGTGAGTGCACATCCTTGATCACCTGAAACAGATTAAAGAGATATGTGGCCATTAGTATGTGAGCCTGCTGGGTTTTCAGGGTGCCTTTTTAAAGTGTCTGTGCATTGTGCAACATTGTACTTTCTGGTTTGACATGTAGATTTTCCTACAATTTACCAGCATATGTGAAATGAACTTGCCTATACTTGACAGACTACACATCACCATGCTGTCATTGTCCTTGTCCTGTGTATTGAGTCCATGTTGTGACTCTCATGATGTATGGGTCAATGTAAAAGAACATGATAGTTTCTTTACAGGCCTGTTGCACAAATCGGAAGTCTCCTGTGCACATATTATGGAGGGTACACCATTGGCACATGTGCCATGTTAGGCATCCTCCTTCACTTTTTGATGACTACTATGTCGGGACATCATCTGGGTACTTCATTGTTAGTCATTGTGATGAGGGTGATTGAGAGTGTAAAATGCTGTCTGCTAAATGTTGGAATCATTAGGGGTTCTTTACATACACCTTGCCACAAATGTGGGTCAGGATCTCGGTGACAGTGGCACTGCTACCTAGAACACTGGACTAGTGTACTGGGACATTTGTAGACAACACACATATGCATTGATGTCCTTGTGCATGGGTTGACTTAAACACTGCATGTATGAATGTTGTGGTACAACACATCAATGCACCCATGTGTGGGTCTGTTCCCAATGAACACATATTCTGATTTCTAATTATGTGCCTCAGATTGCTACACCTAACCAGGGGAGACATTTGGATGCACGACATGTGTTGAGAATGTAATTTGTATAGTTTGTATGTTCTTCCTATGCATGCTCCATTCTGCAACAACACAGACGGTTATTCAAAGCAACTTTTGATTTTATTAGTGGGCAGTTAGTACTCCCTTCATTCGGCACTACTTGCAGAGCTATGATGCAGGTACACCCACTACATGGTGCATAGCTGACTGTGTTTTTGCATGTCAGGAAATTGTGCACTTTCACAAGTGAGAGCAGGGTGATCTGTCATCTATTTTTTACATATGGTGCATGTGTTGTTTTCAACATGCATATGTTCGGTGTAATGTCCTGCACTGATTAATCACAATTTTGTATGATGAGTTCTGCTAAATCTATGTTACAAGAATGTCATAGTGGTTTGTGGGGGATTTTCATGGCTCTTTCCTTGTTGGACTGTCGTACAAATGTGTTTATTGATTTGTACATTGTTTAAACCTGTTCCAAGTTGTGTCATAATACATTGGCTACCTGTGCATTGTCTCATATTTGACCTCATGCTTGTGTACTAGAGGTGTGTGGTGTGTTCAGTTTGTACTCACCAACAAGCAGTCCATTTCCATAAGTGCCATTCTCAAACCGCTGGTTGATGACCGATTGGAGAAATAAGTCTGATAAACAGGCCCAGGTGGTCCCCAATTGCCTGAACGTTGAGGGAGTGTATGTGCTTCTGATCTTGTATATGTGTGCAGTTTCCGCAGGAGGCACAAGTAGAACATGGGTGCAGTTAATTGCCCCCAACACATGCGGAAAACCAGCAATGTCATAGAAGCCTTGTTTGTTGTCAAGTTGTTCCTGTGCAGTGTTGGGGAAGTGTAGATGCTATGGTGTCAGGCTGATAATGGCATCCAAGACTTTGGGTAGGAACCTGGAGATGAATGTCTGTGAGATTCAACCCACTCTGGCAGTGGTTAGTTGAAAGGTATCGGAGGCCAACATGTGCAGCACTGCAAGTAGCTTTGCCTGCGGAGGGATGTTCATGCAGCACTGGTATGTTGCCTGCAGCCTTGGTGCTATCTGTGTGAGTATGCATAAGATGGAGGTCGTTTTAAGCCTGTAGTGTGCTATCACATCCACTAGCTGGAGGTCTATCAGGGTGATGCTTTGGTGGTAGACCCGCTCGCTTCTTTGGCCCTGCCTTTGTGGTGGTCCTGGTGGCGGTGGCAGTGGTGGTTGTGGTCTTGTTTGGGCTCAAAGCTGCAAGAGAAGTACCTCCATGGCATCATTAGGTGAGCAAATGAGGCTCTAGGATTGTCTCCCTTATATACTGCTTTTTTTGCACCATTTTTTAGACAAGCTTTTTTCTGGTCTTAACCCCTTCACTGCTGATGACGAGCTCAGCTCGTCATCAGCCACGGGTGGCGTGTGCTGATGACGAGCTGAGCTCGTCATGTAATGCAGCTTTTTAAAAAAAGCCGCACAGCGCAAAAATCGCCGCAGCAGCGATGCGGTTAAAAAGCAGCCACTAACTGGCCTTAGCGGCATTTTTTTTTAAAGTATCGCCAGACTGATACCTCAGTGTAATTATTGTGAAGTGAGGTTAGAGGCCATTTTCGTTCAGTCCCGCTAACAGAAGTGGCGATCAGAAAAATGCACGTTTCCGCAGTAAAACCGCCGCTAACTGCGGTTAGCGGCAACTTGCAAATATGGTGATAAAAAACGCCACAGTAGCATCAGAAAAGAGACACTACGGTGGCGTTAACTCCTTGTACATGTACCCGAGGTGGTGCCCTCGACCTGGTGATGCAGCTTTGACGCTAGCCTGTGAAACAGGAGACCTAGCTCCTTGGGTGGCACTTCCTACTGTGGGCAATGCCCCTGTGCATCTCCCTTCCATGCTGGCCTCTGCTTTGGCCCTGGACAGGGCCGTCCAAGTCCTGACGCGGCGTGGCCTTGCTCTGCAACTGTGCTTGTGTGTTGGCATTGACCTGGGAAACATGTAGTGATGCTCTGGTGCATCTTCCTGCCATACCGGGCCCTGTTTTGGCCCTGGACAAGGCTGCCCGCTGCCTGCCGCAATCTGGCCTTGCTTAACACTTATCCCTGTGAAACAGCATTATCCTGGAAGCCTCACAGTGATCATGTAGGGTGGTGTGCCCTGGTGGGGTTTTCAGGTGGCTCAGCCTGACGGATGAGAACCGCTGAAGAGGGCGACCTATCACTGCTGGGAACACTTGAAGAGGAGCTGTTGACACTGACTGTGGATGCGGGCGACCTCTCTAAGTTTGGAAGTGATGCCTACCACTTAAGGTGCTGAGTGGACAGTCCAGGGCACTCCTGATGAAATTCAGTGTAACAGTTGGCCATCTGTGCCCAACACAGCCTCAGCTTGCCCCTGTACATCCTGTTTCATTTATGACGGCAAAGTCCCTCTGTTTTGATTGCTTTCTCTCTCAGCCACCTGCCTGTTTTCACTGAGTTGTGTACAAGCCCTCCTGATGCCTTGAGGAACAATTTCAATTGGTACAACATATATCCACACTCCCAAAACATACTCTGCTCAATATTTTCACATGTTTCAGATTTTGTGCTGAAATTCATGCTATCCACCATACATTTCTGGCTGTTACATACAATAGACAAGTTATTGACTAATCCATCACTATGGTAATTGATCTCACTCCTAAAATGCATCATACAAGTCATCATCTGCACTCCCGCAGTGTACTCCTATTAGGAAGTCGTGCTTGATCCTCCTCTCACTGTAGCACAGTTTCAATGTTGCTGCACGCTGTCTAGGGCACTCTCTCCGAACTACGGACTGTGCCTAATTCACATTAAATTTCTTCACCAAATGCACCATACTCCTGCGCAGGTGTGGCATGTGGGGCTCTTAGTTGGTGCAAGCTGTTGTAGATGTGGACACAATGGTGCCACTTACACCAGCACCACTTTGATATCTGCTACCTGCAGGAGCTTCACCTCACTAGCGCCTCTCACCCTTGACTGCACGTTGGTTGGCTCGCAGAAACACATGCAGTAGTGTACTCTAATTATGCATGTGGCATCACCATTCGCATTCGGAAGGGCCTACAATGTATGAAGCACTCTGTAGTATTTTCGGACACAATGGCACTTAATTCCTCCATCTGGCGTAGGAATGTTCTGCAATAAACAACTTCTGGTCCCTCAAGTATGATAACTCACATAAAAGGTAACCGGATGGTCTATCAACTGATCTCACAAAAATGTGTTATGTATGAAAGGGAACAGACAACTGCATTTGTTAAGACGAGAACCCTCACTCACCCTAAGGTTAAATGCTTCATCATTGGGTTCCCTCTTACACACTGCAAGGTGCACTGTGTGGGCTTCAACTCTTCCTCGGGAGAGGAGTGTGAGGTGTTTTACGTCATCCAATATAGGTTAGAGTAAGGGGCAGAGTGCAAAATAAATTCAAAAAGTGAGTTAAAATTATCTCCTGGAAGAACAAAGATAACTTTTAATAGAGTCTCCAGTGGATAGATCTAAAATCAGTGAAGTGACAAATAGGGATATAGATATTAAACTAAGGTCAACATGTTTCTGCCTGTTAGACCGTCTGGTTCTTGGCATTCTTCAGGACCAAACTCTTAGTCACTCTGCTACTGTTGTGAAAAAACATAAGAGATAAAAATACTATACTCAAATTATATGGCAATGACCCGTGGTACCTGCTGCAGTCCGGTCCACCGTCTGTAAGAAGATATATAAACAGAATCAAAACAAAACAATTATCCCATTGTTTGTAGCACAACACACCAGTATCTACACCACTTCACTGCACACATGAGAGACTCATATCACATGCTTAAGTAGTCTCACCAAAATACGACTACTTGCCTAGCTCCTTCTTCATGGGAATCTTTTAATAGCAGGTCTCAGCAATCTAAAGGTATACAAATGATAGTGGTGCACAATTAAAAACACACAGAATCCTACTAAAAACATAAAATGTGCCTGTATTATAATATTGTGTGTATTCCTTTACTCTAATCTATGTGGTACACAAGACCTTAAATATTCTCAACATCTGCCTGCAATATTGATCATTATTTCACAAGCATGTGCAAATGTGATTGGTCAAACATATATCCAACATACTCTAATAACCGCTCGATTAGAATATTGACATGCTGCATGTATCTATACCCGGTTAGAGTACTGTGGCAAAACGCTCTCCTGGTTCTCAATTTACTCTAATATGCAGGGTTAGTGTATACTGAGCAGTTAAAAATGTAAATGTACGTTGACAAACCGGGTGATGCACTCTGTTCTGTACTGTCAGTGTCTCACTGAGAGAATGAGCCCATGAGCTAATGTAAGCCGACGGAATTCTCTATTATGTGTACAGCTACTCGTACTATACGATAGCGGCTTCTCAAAGGAATAAACCACACTGGAACTAACGTCAGTCGACGTAGTTCACTCATGTGTATTCGGTTACAAAAAAAACACTACGACAGTAGAGCCCTAAGTTTCCTTATCTAATTAGCTTTATCCTGCCTCTTTCGAAAAGGGCGAAGGGGGGAACATTAATCTCAGGCACTTGATTTTAAGATGCTCCAACGCATGACAGTGCTAATACCATATCCGGTTCACGGGGTATCTTGGGAATTGTAGTGCACAGCCTGGAGAGTATATCCAGAGCCATGTACACAATGGGAATAAAGAAAAGCCTATCACCAAATTCTTTTGGGGCGCAGATGACTCAAAAGAAAGACTACAGATGTAGTGATATCTACTTGGTAATAATGCTAATGGGACGATGTATCCACATATAAGATATGCACATTTACCGTGTTTGGTACCTATGATTAATATACACTTTTCATCCCAGCAGGAATGTATTAATTATATGTAAATTCATGGGCAATAAAGGTGATATCCCACATATGTGATATGTATATTTTGCCCTTTAGGGCACCTATGAATAATATATATTGTCCTTTCTCAGAAAAAGAGTATGTATCATGTGTAGATACATAAACAGTAAAGGTGATATTCTTGTATGAAATCTGGTGTCATATGTGCTGTAACTGTTATCTCATAAATGTGGCGTTAGATGTTAAAGTGGGATGTCTCTGTTGAGTCCTGTAATATGACTCTTAGTACAAAACACCCATCGTTGTTCACGTCAAAAGAGGACTCTTTCTAATGGACCCATTTTGATATCTGGGTTTACAAAAACTACCCACGGCAAATCGTCTTCTGAATGCGCCATATCAATATGACGTATGATGTTAATGCACTATATACAAACATCCCTCAAAATGATACTTTGGATATCATTTATCAATTTTTGGAACGTTACCCCCGCCAAGATCAAACACCCAATTCCTTCATTATGCGGTGTGGCACTAAAAGACATTTGCGGCATGCTTTAGCTGGGATGCCCACCTGACACTGCCCTGGTGGCCACAGACAGAGAATAACACAGATTTAGCTGGGTTAGTGTGGAGCCCCGTTGTTTGACCGAAGACCCGGAGAATTTGCAGAATATGTGGGCCCAATTTCCAGGGGTAGGTCATAAAAAACAGGACATCGTCTGCGTATAAAGCAATACGAGCGGACTGCGATCGTGGCCAGTCAAAACCTCTGAGCACCGAATCCCCACGGACTCAAGCCATCAGAGGCTCCGCCGCCAGGGTAAAGGGGGGGACAGGAGGCATCCCTGTCATGTGCCCCTGTCAATTGGAAAGAAGGGAGAACGGTGCCCCGCAATAAGTACGGAGGCAGTAGGTTCTGTGTACAATAGGCTTACATATGCTAGGAACCTTGGCTCAAAAGTAATCGCCTCTAGGAGTTCGATCAGGTATTCCCAGCTGAGAGAGTCGAAGGCCTTATCTAGATCGGCCAGGAGCAAGGCTGCAGGGCGACCTAGCTCTGGAGCCATGGCCATGGTGTTGTGAACATGCTGAAAATTGTGCTGGGTAGCCTGTGCGGCATAAAGCCAGACTGTTCTAAATGGACCAGGTCCTGAATGCAGGACCGTAAGTAGTCCTCAAGGACTTTCCCCAGCAGCTTGGATTCAAAATTGATAAGGAAGATCAGTCGGTATGAGGACAGGTCCTCTGGAGGGTGACCTGGTTTTAAAAAGAGGACGATTTTGGCTTGGCGCCAGTCACGAGGTGGTAGTTGTAGTTCAAGGGCCTCATCAATCGGGTCCAATAAAAGCGGGCCCAGTATGGTTACATGGGAAAGGATGAACTCCATTGGGAACCCATTGGGTCCAGGAGCTCGACCTGGGCGCATCATGTTTAGTGCAGCTGTTAATTCATCTAGTGAGATAAGGGTGTCGAATTGGTCTTGCATCTGATCCAATAGCTGCTGGGGGGGAAAATCTTGCAGGAACTCAGTGATTAGGTCGCCAGAGATCCCCTCCTTCCGTGCGTATAGCGTGGAAAAATGATGGGAAAATTCCTCCACCACCTCCCCCGGGGAAGTATGTAGAGCACTGTCTCTGCCCCTAATGGCTGGAACCGTCGCTGTGGTATGTCGGGTCTACACAATCTATGCAACATTTTGCTGGATTTGTCCCCCCACTGGTAAATTCTATATAGAGACACCAGCCAAATGTCCTTGGCCTCCTCTATGAGGTGGTGACAGAGCTGCTGTTGTGCAAGTGACAGGTTTCTCCACAGGGTTGGAGTAGGTTCTCTAATGTTTTGCGCCTCTAAGGAGATGCACTGGGTCTCTAAGTCCACTCTATGTACGGAGTGCTTGCGTCTATCATGGGAGCTATAGCTAATGTCTACCTATCGAATGGTAGACTTCAGAGTTTCCCACAGGATCACTTTAGAGAGAGTGGAGACGGGATTAGAGGGGAGATATTCTGGAATGGCTGAGTGAAGGCTCTCTTGGTAATTCGGATCACGTAAGTGCCACAGGGACATTTGCCATCTAAGGGATGGCTGGTGCACCTCTAAGAGGAGTGTCGCCGTAACTGGGGAGTGATTAGCCAGCCCTCTCTGACGATGCGAGGCCTGAGCAAACCGGTGGACATAATTCCGAGGTCTGAACAGGTAGCTAGGCGAGATGCACATCCGTGCACCGCCGATAGATATGTGTAGCCCATTTCAGCCAGATGGTATTCCCGCCAAATATCAGACTATCCCAATGCCCCTGCAAGCAATGAAAATTTAGAGGGACCAGTGGAGGGGGCAGCCCCGGGAATCTGTCTTCTGTCCGAAGGCGTCCTAATCTCATTCCAGTCACCACCCAAGAGGGTTATGTCCTCTGTTAGGTTGCCCCACTGTCTAGTAAAAACTTCTATGAACGTGGTCCCTAGAGGCGGGGTGCATATACACTGCAGAGCGTGAGCGGCTCACCATAAAGGGTACCTGATAAGATGACATATGTACCCAAGGGGTCCACCCAGTGTTTCGTATGAAGAAAGGGGACACGGCCATGAATGAGAATAGCAGTCCCACAGGAGCCCCTAGTGAAACTCGCATGATATACCTGTTGGAATCCGAACCTAGCCAGACAGGGGGCCTTATTGTCCAAAGGATGGGTCTCCTGTAAGCCCTATAATGTTTGGCTTGCCGTAAGATGGCCTCGTTTGACCTTGTTGAGGAGCCCCCTTACGTTCCACGTAACCACTGTTACTTGGCCCAGCTGGGCGGCCAGTGCATAAGAAGTCATGGGACTAATCTGGATCTACCAGCACTGATCTGCCTAGAGTGGAATGGGATGTGTGCCTGCGTGCGTAAACAACAAACAACAAAACCAAACCCTCTTCCCCTGAAACCACCCCTCACCAACCCCTGCCCCACCCCACCCGATACTGCCAAGAACAAGGAGCATCTATTGCTGCGAGGAGCACCCCAGGACCGCAGTGTGGATACCAGAGACCCCCTTCCAATGGATCCCAACCTCCCCATAGCACATAACCGTGGGGACTAGTGAATGTAAAAGTCAGACACTGTGCACTGTTCGAGGTAAGTCGATCATTGAGCATATATTAGTGTGCAAATAGAAGAGTCGCCACCTTTAAATCAGTTAGGATGCTTGCTCAGGACTGGGGGAGCGACGATCTGAACTGGAGCAATTCAGCCTTTTTGATTTTGTTCTGCGTGATGTGATCCGCTGTGATCCCCTTGAAGAGTCCGATTCCAGCGGCGGCGGGGAATGTGGTTTCAAGTGGGCCCTTTCATCGGTCCAGACAAAAACAGCTTCTGGCACGTCAAAGAAGAGAGTTTTTGTGTTATAGATCACCCGGAGTCTGGCAGGGTAACATATAAGAAATATTGAGTCTTTGCTGTTGCACCAGACAGGTGTAGTCAGGAAAAATCATGATGGGCCTGGAGTCATAGATTAGTTTGTCTTTATTCAGCTGGGCGTACTGCAGCACCGTGTCCCTGACTGCGTAGTTTAACAACTTGCCAATGACCGGCTGTGGGTTTTCCCCAGGGGTTGGCTTTCGCGTGAGTGCCCGATGTGCCCGTTCCATCACAAAACAAGAGGAGATCTTGTCAACAGGCAACAAGCCCGTAAGCCAAGTGGTGAGGAAGCGATTCATGGAGCCACCCTCGCAACCTGCCGGAAACCAAACGAAGTGGAGGTTGTTGCGCCTAGCACGACCTGCGGCATCTTTGGCCTGGGTGGCAAGCTCCTTGAAGACTGCAGTTAGCTCATTGATCTGCTGTTGGAGGATCTGGTTGGATAGAAGTGGTGACAGCGAAAACAGGGATAGGGACTCGCAAGAGGCAAACAGGGTCTTTAAAACTATGGCTAGGGAGCACATTAAGCCTCTGTTGCTTAACACCTGCTCTGTAGCCAAGCATAAACATGAGCTGGAGGACTTAATCCAACTCTCCACCCCTGACCTAATTATCATAACTGAAACCTGGACATATATGACCTCAATACCTAACTGGAATATTGCCATACCAGGAGGGTAAACTTTCTCCTCACAGGATAGAGGGACAGGCAAAGGGGGTGGCTTAGCTATCATCTATAAGGACTACTTCAAAGTTCAGGTGGAGAAGATTACCGTCCTGCCCGTGGAAGCATTGTATTTTCTCATAAAACCAAATAATTTTCAGATTTTTCAAGGGATTCTTATCTATCGCCCACCTGGTACCAAAGCAACTTTTTCTCAAGCTCTTCGTGCACTTCTGGAAACCTACACCAACTCTCATTCACTTACATATCTGGGGGACTTCAATTACCACCTAGAATCTAAAACCAACACTGACACCGCCAGGCTACTCGACAATCTTGAGGCTTTTAATCTTAATCAAATTGTAACCGAATCTACTCACTTGGCAGGGCACATGTAAGACGGGATTTTCACAAGCAACCCCGACGTCACCCTGTTTAGTCTGACCGCCATTCCATGGACAGACCACAAGGCCATATATTTCAATCTTAAAGCCAAACAGTCACACCTTGGTGTACAGGCCAAATCATCTAAGGTGTTAATCAGACGATGGGGTAAATTAAAAGATGGCACTTTGAGGCGGCACTTGACTCTTTCCCCGTCTTCTCAGAAACTAACAGCAATGGGGCTGCTCTGCAGTTTAACAACTGGCTGCTGACAGCCGCCGATCAGGTCGTACCAGAAAAACTGGTTACGATTGAAAGAGCAAAGACATCGTCACCATGGTATACTCCAGAGCTTAAACGCCTAAAGATCTTTTGCGAAGCGCTGAGCGCCTCTGGAGGCAGGACTATGACAGCCAAAATAAATCTTTATATAAATGTTGGATCTCCCAATATAAGGAGGCAATCATCGCTGCAAAAACAGTTGTTTACAATAAAAATTAAGGAGGTGCTAAATTCCACTAAGGAACTGTTTAAATGTCTCAAATTGCTAACTAAACCACAGCAAGAAAATACTTTTAAGCCCGATCAAGCCTTCTGTAACAGACAAGCTGAATATTTTCAACAGAAGGTGCAAGGAATCTGCAATGATTTCTTAAGGGACACTGTATCTTATGATATGGAAATATCGGTGGTGGGTCAGCCCTGCAGACTGACTTGTTTTCATCCCATAAACAATGAAGTAACCCATAAACTCTTACTCTCCATAAAATCAGGTGCACCCACCGATCCCTGTCCTCCTTCTATCATGCATCAGGCTGCCCATAAGGTCTGTGAAAATCTCACCCCAGTTCTGAATCAAGTTATAACATCAGGCTGCTATCCAACAACTTGGAAGGCAGCATCCATTATCCCCTTCTAAAGAAATCTAGTTTGGACCCTACTGATCCTAAAAACTATCAACCTATTGCTGGCTTACCAATTGTGGCCAAAGTTTTAGAGAAACACCTAAACACGGTGCTGACCAAATACCTAGACACCAACAACCTGCTGGACATTTCTCAACATGGCTTCTGCTCACACCATTCCACCGAATCTGCCTTAATCCTTGCAACTGAAAAGATCCGCAGGGTGGTGGATGAGGGAGGGAGAGTGGTACTTGTGCTCCTCGGTCTCTCAACCGCGCTTGACACTGTGAACCATACTATTCTGGTGCAGCAGCGGGGGGAAATAGGGATAGGGGGGACCACTCTGGCTCTCCTGTCCTCCATCCTGGAAGCAAGAGAGCAGAGGTTGTTCTGGGATGACTTGAAGTCGGACAGTTTCTATCTCCCATGTTGCGTTCCGCAGGTGTCTGCACTTTCCCCGACTCTGTTCAATCTCTATGTCACCCCTCTAGCTAATCTTGTCAGGAGGCACGGCTTTGCTCTGGTCTCGTACGCCGACGACACTCAACTTGTCATTTCCATTCTTAATCGGACAGAGGCCACAGCAGCCAGGTTCCATACTTGCCTCTATGGCCTAGAGGAGTCAGAACCATCTGAAAATAAACACAGACAAGACAGAGGTGATGGAGTTCGGGTCGGGCCAGCCCCTGTGGAATCGGTCCTGGTGGCCTACGGAAGCTGAAGACTGTCCCTCTCCAGTAGAGAAGGTCAGAAACCTGGGGATTATTTACGATGGCAAATGGTTGAATTTCGGCCCCCAGATAAATAGCCCTATTTCATCGTGCTTTTTTCTCTTAAAAAAGTTGAGAAAAATCTTCCCTTATATCCCGCAAGAGCTAAAAAAGACAGTGATGGTCGCTCTTTTTCTATCCAAACTGGACTGTTTTAATGCCCTATTTTTGAGAATCCATAAATACCAGCAGTAAAAACTGTAGTCTCTGCAAAATGCTGCAGCGAAACTCCTACTGGGCATCCCCAGAGGTCAGTCAACCTCGGCCGGCATCAAACTACTGCTCTGGCTGCCTGTCAAGCAGCGCATTGAATTTAAAACCTTAACTCTTGTGGATAAGGCAATCCATGGCAGTGGCGCCGAGTGTCAGACGCTGAACAGATGTGCCTACAGACAACTTCAATATAATGACTACATCTCCCAGAATTCCAGTTGATGCAGTGGGAGGAGCAATGTCAATATTACCCAGCAAGAGTGTACAAGATGTGCGCGTAATTCTGTTCATGTTGTTTGGTCGGGTGGATATTCGACTTCTGGTTCTTCCTTTTCGTGCCCCTTAGAATTGCGCTTTTGAAAGCACTGTGATCCGGGACGCCACGCTGAAGGAAGCGCTAATCCCCGGGTATCTGCTCTCTGCCGTCCGCGCTGATGATCCGGGACGCCGCACTGAGGGAAGCACCGATCCACAGATATCTGCTCTCTGCCGTCCGCGCTATTGATAGCGATGTGATCCAGAACGCCGCGCCGGTGGTTCTGACCTCATGCTGCAGACTAAGAATTGCACTGAGGTAAGCGCTGCAGTGTTTGTCAGTGGTTCTGGACTTTGGTTCTTTCTTGGAAATACATGTTCTCGCTTTGACCCTTGCCTTCACTCACAGAGAGGTTTCATTCACCAATGACTTTGAGTTTGTTATTTTATTCTTCTTCATTTTGCCTGGAACAGAAAGGAGTACTAGTGGTTTACTGGATTCCAATCTTTATCATCTGTCCCAGTTATCCGATAACAATGGGAGGGGAAGCTTCCTGGGACTGCTGATGTTATATATCTTTTTAGTATGAAAGTTATCACCTTGGGAATAAATGGGTTTGTGTCGTATGTCTTTTTGTTGGTAGTAGGTATGATTGGGAATGTAATATTTTCTGCTTTCTTGTTGTAGATATACAACTATATAAAGGAGAGAAGTATCTCTGTTTGGATCTATGTTGGTATACAGGAGTACAGATATCTTCTGCATCAAGTCCACAGATACTAGTCAGTCATAGTGAGAATATATGCGAGTAGAAGAACAATATTGCATTTTGTTAACCTTGTACTCTTTTGCTGCAGGTCTCCCTCTCTCTGCTGTTCCTTTTCTAATACATTTCCCTCACCTGATTACCTTACTACTCTGTGTTACATTTTCCAGAGTTGGGGACATCAGGAGGTGGACCCCTTTGTGCATCATCTGGAGTCTAAGGAGAAGACGTGGATCTTACACCGAGGACCTCCAAAATCTTTTCACACCTTATGTTCCTATTCACGACCTCAGATTGGCTAGTTTAGGCCTTTCTAAAACTACAAAAGTAAGGCAGGCGAGATGGGGGGGCAGAGCAATCACGCACTGTGCAGCAAAACTTTGGAATAAACCAATGCTCCCTTTGAAGCTTCAATCAAGCCTTCAGCTCTTTAGGAGGAGTCTCAAAACTTGGCTGTTTACAGCCACGTAGGCCTGAATCACAATAGTCCTCTCTACCCACACTTCACAGTGCCAAGACGCCTCGGCAATCAAGCACTTTATAAGGATCCTGCTGCAGATAGTAGACCTCAGTACCAACTGCACGGAACTTGGCCTCCAGTGTGTCCCTTGCATTCATGATGGCCGCTAATAGGGCTGAATTGTCTGGGACAGGAGCCAGAGGATGCCCCCAACCGAGGACAAAGCAAACTGGCCCATGGTGCTTTGTTTTGGGCCTGTGGCACCTGGTTTCTCTTTCCCCATTGTGGGTGCAGGGGACAGGTCTCAGCCCCGGGGAGCACCCCACATTCGCTGAGGTGCCAACCAGCCCAGCTGGGGAATAGCCGGGGGAACGTGCATCGCAGCCGGTCCTCACAGAATCCACCGCCACTGGCCACAGGGACTAATCTGGCCTCCTCCGTGACCAATAGCGTGCAGCAAATCAGGCCCCTCTAGAGGAAACTGGCTCGCCGCACAAGGCACATCGCCAGCACACCTACCCTGCAGGGTGGCGTCTCCACTGTTAACACAATATTCAGGACGAGGTGCTGTTCCCAGGTCCGCAGGGCCCTTCATGAGTGTTCACTTCCACCTAGGCCCTCCCGCCGGAGCCTGAGCCGAAGGTAAATAAAATGGCGGGAAGGGCGGATGGCGATCACCAAGCGCGGAGCGGATGGCAGAGCGGGAGTCCGGGCCACAGCGCGCTGAGGCCCCGATCCAGGCCTGCGCCTTGACGTCCGACTTTTAGTGGCCTGTACCCTGTCTCTTCCTCCAGGAAATGGCTGAGGATGCCTGCCTCTACAGCTAGACGTCACCCCTAGCACCCGCTCCCAGGCAGAGTCCCGAAGCCATCCCATGTGGTGCCAACCGGGTCGTAGCAGGCACAGGAGCTCAGTGACGCGCTCCCCCTGACCCCGGCCCCTCAGGCCTCTGTGCAGGCAAATCCCTGGCACCAGGAGGTGCCCCAGGCCCAGCGAGCCCTGCAACCTCAGCCCGGAGTCTACCCTCAGATGTTTTTACTTTCGAGAAGGCCGTACTAAAGGAATCTGAATCACACAAGGATCAAGCCAAGAGACCGTTCTTCAACATCTCGAATGAAGGGAAACAATGTACGAAGTGCTGGGGAATGACATTAATATTACTATCAAACTAGCTGATAAGGGGGAGCCACGGTGATATTGGACACTGAGGTATATCGCAATGAATGCTTGAGGCAACTGAATGACCACGAGATTACAACGTGAGATCAAATCCCTCATAAACGATGGAAGGGAATCGGACTGGATTACCAAAGAGGAAGCTGAGTTCCTTAATCAGAAACATCCCAGACTGCCGGCATTTTACATCTTACCTAAAATCCATAAAAAACAGAGAACCCCACATGGCACGCCAACCGTGTCAGAAATAGGGTCTCTTTTAGAGCCACTCTCTCAATTTGTGGACCATTTTCTGCAACCCATAGTGGCAGATATGCCTTTTTACTTGCAAAATACAAAACATATCCTCTCTCTTTTGAAAACTATTCCTTTTGAACCTCAGATTAATATGAAGATGATGTATGATGTTGAAGCACTATATACAAACATCTCTCCAGATGATACTTTGGATACCATATATTATTTTTTGGAACGTTACCCCCACCAAGATCAAACACCCAATTCCTTCGTTATGCGTTGTGCCAGAATGGCACTAAAGGAAAATGTACTCTGCTTCAAAGGTAATCTATATTGGCAAACAACCGGAACCTTAATGGGGAGTACCTATGCACCGAGCATGGCTAATCTTTACATACACAGATTTGAAACAAAATATATATACTCCGCCACTAACCCTTACAAACACAGACTGAAACTTTGGAGACAATACATAGATGACATCTTGGTCATCTGAGAAGATGAACAGATGTCTCTCGAAGCCTTTTCTAACTGGTTGAATGCATATGATACAAATTTGAAATTCACTGGAGAAGCTAGTACTACAGCGGTCTTATTTCTGGATCTCTTGCTTTATCCAAAAGATGGTAGCATTTTTACAGAATTGTACCAGAAGCCTATGGCGCGTAACTCACTGTTGAGTTATCATAGTTTCCATCTGCGCGCCTTACTCAACAATCTTCCTGTATGACAATTCCTGAGGCTTCGCAGGAATTGTACAAAGCTTGGAAAATATAAACAGCATGCCAGTTGAGTGACAAACTACTAGCTAGACAGTACCCTGACCAACCATCTACTACATATAGCAGCCAAGAGAGTTCAGAATAATACCAGATAGGTGCTCCAGTAGTCACACAAAAAAACAAAAGCTGCAGATTGGTATGTGTCACCACTTTCAGTAACCTGTCGGAGAACATCAAAAAAGCCATTAATAAACATTGGCACATTCTGAATACAGGTACACTATCCCAGGAAAGACCACTGTTTGACCTAAAACATAGTAACAATCTTCACAATTAGTTAGTACACACTAGACCAAGAATGATACAGACACAGGATAGACAATCAACACTATGGGGAACATCTCCAGTGATAGGTCATTTCCCATGTGGGTCTTGTTCGGTGTGTCCAGTTCCCCATCACACCACACAACTGGATATAGGCCATGAGATGCCCTGGTGATTGAATAATCACACCAATTGCAACATACGTTAGGTTTTCTACATGATTACATGCCCCTGTTTATTGAAATATTTTGGGATGACTACACAGAAAGTCAAACACAGAATTGTAGAACACCGCAGTGCATTTAGATGTAAAAAGTCTAACACATGCATGACCAGACATTATATTGAAATGGCCCATTCAGAAGATGACTTGTTGTGGGTAGTTATTGATAAACCCAGATATGATATCATTATGGGTCCTTTAGAAAGAGTCCTCTTTTGACATGAACAACAATTGGTGTTCTGTACTAAGAGTCATATTACAGGACTCAACGGAGACATCTCATGGTGCTCACTTTAACATATAACACCACATTTATGTGATCACAGTTACAGCACACATGACACCAGATTAATTACAAGAATATCATCTTTACTGTTTATATATCTACACATGATTTACACAATTTTCCTGAGAAAGGACAATATATATTAATCATAGGTGCCCTAAAGGGCAAAATATACACATCGCATATGTGGGAATAGCACCTTTATTGCCCATGAATTTACACATAATTAATACATTCCTGCTGGCATGAAAAATTTATATTAATCATAGGTGCCAAGAAACTGTAAAATGTGTATATCTTATATATGCGTAGACCGTCCTATTAGCATTATTACCAGGTAGATATCATTACATCTGAAGTCTTTCCTCTGAGTCATCTATGCCCTAAATTAATTTGGCGGTAGGCTTTTCTTTATTCCCATTGTGTACATGGTGTTAGATATACTTTCCAGGCTGTGCACTACAATTCCCAAGATACCCCGTGAACTGGATATGGTATTAGCACTTCCGGTGTCACTGAGAATTTTAAAATCAAATGCCTGAGAATAATGGCCCCCCCTGCGGCCTTTTCGAAAGAGGCAGGATACAGCTAATTAGGTAAGGAAACTTAGGGCTTTACAGTCGGGATAATTTTGAGTAGCCGCATACATGCGAGTGACCTACATGGGCTGACGTTAGTTCCAGTGCCGTTTATTCCTTTGAGACTCCACTATCGTATATTTCGAGTATCTGCACACATATTAGAGAACCACGTCGCTGACATTAGCTCAAGGGCTGATTCTTTCAGCGAGACACTAACATTACATTAGAGAGTGCATCGCCTGGTTTGGCAACGTACATTTAAACCTTTAACTGCTCAGTATACACTACCCCTGCATATTAGAGTAAATTGAGAACCAAGAGAGTGTTTTGCAACAGTACTCTAACCGCGTATAGCCACAAGCAGCATGTCAATATACTTATCTTGCGGTTATTAGTGTCTGTTGGATATATGTTTGACAAATCATATACGCACATGCCTTTGAAAAACTGATCAATACTGCAGGTAGATGTTGAGAATATTTAACCCCTTGCGAGTTCATGACGGCTCAACGCCGTCATGAGCCACGGTCGGCGTGTCCTTATGACGGCGTGGATCTGTCATGACGCGCCGCTCCTCCCACGCAGCACTAATTCCCCTTCTGTGCGGGCGAATTAATGAGTGGGCATGGTCATGACGGAACCACGCCGTCATGAGCACACGCTGCCCGTGACTCATGACGGCATGAGCCATCATGAGCACCGAAGCGCAGCGCTCACCACCTAGCCACCCGCCCCGCGGCGGAATTCGGGACGCAGAGAAGGGGTTAAGTTGTTGTGTACCACATAGATTAGAGTAAAGGCATATACACAACATTATAATTAAGGCTCCCTGTTTTCCATTTTTACAGATGTATACAGACAGAAAATATTTTATTTTCTTGTCTGTATTTTTTTTTTAATGTGGATAAAAACCGAAAACTGGTTGCTTTTTCAGTCATTTTTAATGTGTCTTCTATGCCTGCCAGGCCAATAGCTGTATAGATTGATCGGTAAGAGGGTTAAAAACTAAAGGAATTTTAGTCATGAGGCTTTACCAGCAGGAGATATGCACAAGGTTGATACTGAAGTTTGAATATTTTTAAATAAGTGCGTTGATCTATGTTCATTGGGTCATCAAAGCAGTGAAACCTGACAGGCATTCAAGCAGGAGTGTATATTTATTGGTTAAATAAATTTGGCAATATATCAATTTCAGCTTCATTTTCCCGCAAAACCCTATATAAATATAGATATATACAGGTAAAATTAAAAAGAAATAAATATGGATAAATACAGACGGAAATGTAAAAAAAAATACTATAAAACAGGGAGCCTTAATTATAATACAGGTACGTTATGTTTTTAGTAGGATTCTGTGTGTTTTTAATTATGCACTACTTTAATGTGTATACCTTTAGATTGTTGAGACCTGCTATTAAAGGATTCCCATGAAGTAGGAGGTAGACAAGTAGTCATATTTTGGTGAGACTACTTAACTACTTAAGCATGTGATATGATTCTCTCACTTGAGCAGTGAAGTGGTGTAGACACTGGTGGGTTGGGCTACAAACAATAGGATAATTGTTTTGTTTTGATTCGGTTTATATATCTTCTTACAGACGTGGACCGGACTGCAGCTGGTACCACGGGTCATTGCCATATAATTTGAGTATGGTATTTTTATCTCTTATTTATTTTCACAACAGTAGCAGAGTGACTAAGAGTTTGGTCCTGAAGAATGCCAAGAACCAGACAATCTAACAGGCAGAAACATGTTGACCTTGGTTTAATAGAGAACATCCATATCCCTATTCTTCATTTAGCTGGTTTTAGATCTATCCACTGGAGACACTATTAAAAGTTGACTTTGTTCATCCAGTAGATAGTTTTAACTCACTTTTTGAATTTATTTTGCACTCTGCCCCTCACTCTAACCTACATTGGATGATGTAATACAACTTGCGCTCCTCTCCTGAGGGAGAGTTGTAGCCCACACTGTGCACCTTGCGGTCGCAGTGTGTAAAAGGGAACCCAAAAATGAAGCATGTCACCTTAGGGTGAGTGAGTGTTCTCGTCCTAACAAATGCAGTTATCTGTTCACTCACATATATAACACATTTTTAGGAGATCAGTAGACAGACCATCGGGGTACCTTTCATGTGAGTTTAGTATTGTACAGTGGTACCGTGGATAGTAACAATTCCTCCCAATAAGAACCCTGATAGTGTGATGATAACCCTCAAATATGATGCCATTAGTTCCATCACTGATTACTGGCCCCAGAAGACCCCACTCATTGCTCTACTTGGGTATGTCAAGGATGTACCCAATGGGGTTCAAAAACTGACTACAATGTTACTCCTCCTGGCTAAACGTAGAGTCATACTACAATCGGAAGCCGTCCTGTAACACAATTAGACAGCTTCTGCATGACGTTGTCTATTGCCAAAAGCAACTTACAATATATTAGGAATTGCTGCCCCAGGGCTCCTGCCCGGTCGAAATCTGGTCCCCCTTCAGAGCATATCTTTCATCCTTTACTGTTTTTGAGCAGTTCAGAACACCCTCGACCCCCCAGAATATTGGGGGCTTCTTCCCACAGTATTGATAGTGATACCCCTGGACAGCCAACCTTCCCCCTTTAAGTGCACTGGCCACCCTCTTGGTATTTATCCCGTTGGTCATTGCATCCTATGATCTATTGACCCCAGCAGCTACTGCGCTTGTGTAATGACAAACTGTAAGTCTGCTGGGTTAGAATCGCTGATCATAAAATAATTAAAAGAATATACAAAAGTGTGTAATTATTTTTTTTATTATTTTTTAATTCACTCTAAATACAATGTTTATATTACAAGGATATTTCATTGGCAATTGACCATGTCAATTATTGAATTGTCATTTATTTCATTTAACTTATTTAAGTGTATTTTAGGATTTTTAATAGTGCAATTTTTATTTTCTATCATTGTATTACTAATGTATAATTTAGTAGCAGGTTGTTGGGTGGGAAGGTATTCCATTTATTTATTTATTTGAATCTTATATAGTGCTAGCTAGGCCTGGAGGTTTCAGAGCACTTCACATGTTAGAGTAGATGTTTACTAGAATTACATGAAGGGATTCGTAAGGGTTGAAAAAAATAGTGTAGAAACCATACATCATTTAAGTATTAGAAAACAAAAATAGTCAATAAAAGTTTATAACAGTACGGCATCAAGGTAATGACGATGCGACTAACGAGAGACTTGATGGGTCACACGACCATCTCGACTGAACTAGTCAATGAGGGTAGGGTATTAGAGAACTGTAGATCAGTTTGTGCACTGGTTAAAGTAGTTTTTAAGCAGTAGAGATTTGAGGTCCTGTTTGAAGCAGGAGAAGGGGTGATTGCAGCAGAGGCCTTTGGGGAGCAAATTCCAAATCCTAGGAGCATTTCCTGAGAAAGAGCGTGCTTGGGAGGATTTTGTCTTCAGATTTTGAGGAATGAGAAGAAGAGACCTGGAGCTTTGCAGAGCCAAGCTTCTTCCTGCTTCTTTTGTTTCTAGGTATTTGGGTTTTTAGTATGATGCATCTTCCTTCAATGGGAAACCAGTTGAGACGCATGAGGGCAGGTGAGATGTGATCAAACTGTTAAATCCCTGTGAGGAGCCTGGAAGGCCCATTTAAAAATGTATTTAAAATATAGATTATTGTTTAATATTTTTAATCATTTTTAATATACATTTAGTACTTAATTTGTAATTGATTATGTAAAATATGTATTTGATTAATTAGTATTTAAATTATTTAGGTGTATTTTGTGTTTTTTCTTGTGTAATTTAAATTATCTAAAGTTTGATCACCAAGTTATAATTTAGTAGTTGTTTTTGGGGTTTGTAGGGGAATAGGGTGGAAAGCTATATAAATTATTTTTTATCCATTTTCTTTTGTTAATTATACATTTAATTTGTAATTAGTGATCTGAATTTTTAGTTGATTATTTGTTATGATAATTATCTGTTGTATTTTAAATAATTGTTAGTTTATTGATAGATTTATTTGATAATAAAGGTTTCAAAATGCATTTTATATTTATTATTTGTTTTAATATTTTTTATTTGATTCATATTTTCATGTGATTGTTGTTTTCTTTACATTTTACATTTTATTTGAAAGGCTTTTTGCTGGTAGTTGCTTTTGAGCAGCAGTGAGGTAGTGTGTTTATTTGTGATGTATTTATTTAGTCTTATGTTTGTTGCATTCTTTTTGTATTATTAAATTACATTTTATTTTATTTATTACATTTAATGTAGTTTAGTTCTATTTTTTATTTTCAATAGGTTTCAATATATTTATGTTGGTAGACATTTAATTGATTTTTTTTTAAGTATTGAGACTTGGAATGTTACAGCAAACCATTCCCAAGTCCAATACTTTTCCTGCTTTTGCTTACCGTGGAGTGCGAATAATTGTCATATGGCTAGGTTAGGCTCGGGAAGAGTCACTGCCCCTTTACATGTACATGATTCTAAAGTTGCCTATTTTTCTAAACGCTGACTTTTGATACACATTTGCTTATGTGACAGTGTAGGATTACTTTCTCTGAATCCACATTGCTTACAATTCAACTTCATGAGTACACTATCACAACACCTTGAACTTTCGGTACAAGGCCTGAACATATATTATGCAAATATTGTTGTTTATTATTCATCCATAAGGCGATAGCGCTATCACAAAGACAAAACAATGTCAGCTCAGCTCAAGCCTTGACACTGAAGTATAAATGCTGTTGTTATAAATTAATACGCATTTCAGTATTCTAATTAGAGGACAGCTTTACTGCCTTTGCAAGGTCATCGGTATTGTCGACATTTTAGCACAGCTGATTTCGGTTTACCCTCCACAAGGAGGAATGTCTAACCTGTGACCTACATACTTTGCCTTCAGGTAATGGAGATTTAGATCATGCAGTAGTGGATTCTTGGCAGAACATCTGCCCTAGACAACTAGCTTAGGGAACCATAGTTGGCTCAAACTAGACACAAAACTGCCAGCATATATACACTATTTTAACACAATGGTGGAATCGTTCATTCTTTTCACTGCTAATCTCATTTGTCTGCTTCTGTTTATTAATCATTGCAGTGCATATATTTTATACAAGAATCACGATGGTTCAATAAATATTGAAAAAGCTCCTTTGTGCATTTCTTGTATAGTTCTCTGAGAGAGCATGAGTGACTTTGCGAAAAGTCTCTAGATCTATTGCTGCAGTTCCTTGGGGGTCAGAGTTGTCAGGTTTGGAGGTTGCCCAAACCATTCATTACTTTATTAGGTTTAGGGGTACTAATGGTGGCACTGTGAGCTAGCAGGACTATGTACCAACATGTCCTGAGGGTATGCATAGAATCAGTCTGGTACCATCCTCACATTTATTTTGTCCAACAAATGAACAAGTCCTACTGAAAAGTAGAAACCGCACAACATAATAAATCCAACCCATCCAAAGTCCAACACTTTCCCACTGTTGCTTATGTCAGTTGATGTCATCTGTAATGTCACTGACCAGGTCATGAGTGATGTAATATGAGAGGTAATAAGCAGTGCATTGAGGAGGCCTAAGTTACCATTAGCTTCGGTAACTATAACGGTTGAATTTCTGTGGTTTTGTATGAGTGAAATCTGAGCCTCACTATCACGCCTCTGTAACTTTTGTTTTTTTTCAGTGAATTTCTAAGGTTCTCCTAACTCTAATGTATCTGCACCCTTTGCTTTTTTAGTGAATTTGTATGTTTTTTAATGTTATTTCCTAACTATAACGTCACAGTAACCTTTTTTTATTTTAGTGAATGTCGACATTTTTAAATGTTTTTTCTAACTATAACGTCACTGTAACCTTTGGTTTTTTCAGTGGATTTCTAAGGTTTTTTTAAATTTTATTTCTTAACTGTAACCAGTAAACTTTGGAGGGAGAGTGTCTGAGTGAGTCTGTCAGTAGGTATGAGAGTGTCTGAGTGGGTCTGGGAATGGCAGGTAAGTGTCTGAGTGGCTGTCTGAGTGGGTATGTGAGTGGGTGTCAGAGTGCCTGAGAGGGTTTGCGAGTGCTTCCATAAGTGTATGAGTCAGTCTGTGAGTGAGTGCTTGAGTGTCTGATTGTGTCTGTAAGTGGGTGTGTGAGTCTCTGAGTGGGCCTGTGAAAGAGTGTGTTAGTGGCTCAGTGATCTCTGTGTTCTCTCTTCTAATCTGTTTTAACGTTTCTGCTTGTTTTTCAGCCCTCTATTTAACCTTTCCTGCTTGTTTTTCTGCTGCTGATTTGCAATTCCTTGGTTGTTTTCTGTAGCCTGTTTTGCCCTCGTCTGCACCGTTTTGTCTTTTCTGCTCATATATAATTTAGTAACCTAATCGGTAATTCAAAAAAACTGGATTTGTGGAATCAGCCAATCCTGAACAAGCACATGACTCCCAACCAGGAAGTGGCCACACCCATGCAGGTACCCTGAATCAGTAGCTGTTGGAGATACAGGGAGCAGCAGCAACAGCAGAGGAGCAGAAGAGCCAACACCCAGTTCACAAAGACTGACTGCAGCATGGCCACACCTGAGAAAAGCAAGGATTCTGCAGCTGGGAGGAAAATAATGCACAAGTTTATTGAAAAGGAGTTGGAGGTCCTCATTGAGGAAGTAGTGAAAGACCATGACCAGCTCTTTGGGAAGAAATCACTAAACGTCCCGGAGTCCCAGAAAAGGGGCATTTAGATGGCAATCCCGGAAAAAATAAATTCAATTGGGGTCACACCACGGACAATTGAGGACTTGAAAAAGCTTTGGTGCGACCTGAGGGCACGTGCCAAGGAGAGGATGGCTGAGAGTCAGAAACAAGCTGGGAAAACAGGTGGGGGAAGCTCCACAGCGCCTGCTCCTACTGCCCTGGGCCAACTGGTAGAATCCACCCTCCAGCCAGAGAGCGTCAGTGGCATCAGGGATGCGGATAGCTCTGCTATACCATCCAACACACAAGGTAAGTTGCATTACATCATGCTGTCTCCCCTCCCTAACCCCAATCCCCCTGCACCAATCCCACTCCAGCCCATGTTTAATGTAAGATCTGCAATGCATTATGGGAAATGTAGTCCCTATCAATGGGTAGCAAATCAGCCACTCCCCAATAAGCATAGGCAATTCACACACATCTATAGATGAGATAGCAGAGGACAGACAGCTAGGATGTCAGTCATGTAATTTATTTGCACACCTTTGCTGCAAGAAAAGTGAGTAATAGTACATTCTGTATCCACAGGCGGAACAGCGCCACAGGCTGCAGAGGGGGAGACTGCTGATGCCCCCAGGGAGGATAACAGAAGTGAGGAGGAAGTCCTGTCACCTCCACACATTGCACCAACTACTCCACCACCACCATCACCACCACCAAGGTCAAAGGGATACACAGTGGCTCCACACCAGGAGATTGATGCCACAGAGGAGGACAGCCAGGATGGCCAACATACAACACCGGGTGCAGACACGCAGCCATCTGGGGCACAGTCCCCCGTGTTGGAATGCATCACAGGTGCCCGTAGATGGCGACAGAGTCCTGATGTTGAAACAATGTCTTCTCAGGCTTGGAGGGCCAAATGCTGAAAGTCCAGCGCCTGCAGGGGAAGACAATGCGGACCATTCAGAGACAGATGGTGGCAAACAACAGGAAGGTGGATGAAATGAAGAAGGCCATCTACTTCCTCAACAATACAATGGCGGAGGGACTGAAGGAGGTATCTGAGGCAGTGAGCAAGTTAAGTGACAGAATGGAGGGGGAGCACGCTGCAAGGCGGAGAGACAGGCAGGTGATTGCAGGCTTCACGAAGTCTGTGAACAGACTGTGTAATGCGACCAACGTGCTGAGTAGGAGATCTGTGGCCATGCAACTTGAGATGGCAAAGTGCAGCCGTGAGGTTACCCAGGGCCTGGTCACAGTCACCACTGCCGTAGAGCTCATGTAGACAAACCAGATTGCTGCCACTGGTACAGGGGACGTGAAGGAAAGTGAGGAGGCAAGCGGTCGTAGCACTGAAACCCCCCCCCCTTGCCAGAGAGCAGGAGGCGCAGTGTAAAGCATAAGTCTGCTGCAGGACACAGTGCTTCTGAGGACAGTGTGCATGCAGGACGCAGCACTGGTGTGCGGGGGCGCAGGAGATAGGCACGATCTACAATGACAATCTGTAGTGGGTGAAGTAACCCTTTTGAACACATAGCTGGTGTCATGGTGTGCTGGACAATTGCCTGTTGTAAGGTATATTAAACACCCTGACATAAATGCATTACCTGGTGAAGGACTGGGTTATTTAAGACCCAGCGGTGCCAGGGGACAAAACCTGAAACCTTCGTGGGTAACCTGTTCCGGCGTACAAATGACAGAGACACGGGACACTTCCTTCGGCGTCAAAGATTCGAGGTTTATTTACTGCAGGGAACACAGAAATCACGAGAAGTACACAACGGGTATGTTTTTGGGATCTGCTTCAATTTGCTACTGTGGATCGCTCCTTTTTATACACATTTCTCTCATAGGTTAACATAGTACACAAAGGTTTACAACTCGGTTCCCATAATTATCCCCGAGAGGGGTCGCTTTGATGCATTCAAGGTCCGGAACATAAGTACAGAAACATTTGTGGTTCCCAACTGTAAAAACCCATCTTCCCACCATTAGTACATTCCAATCGGCAGTAAACAGATCGAAGAAGGAACGGAGACAGGTGCAGAGGAAGGCAGAAACAGTGGGGAGATCGGAAAGGGTGTAAAAGAGGTGGTATCGGGAAACACGAGCTACAGGCATCAAAGGGACGTGCCTAATGAGATGCACGGCTGAGACAATAGTCCGGCACGGCAAGATGAGCCTCGAGCGGGGCCATCTGCCCTACAGTATCATCCCCCTCATCATAAAGACACTTTCAAAGGAAATGTGTCTTCCGCAAGAGTCTTGGGAATCCCAGGGTCGCGAAGCGGACAGTGTCCGTTCGCTGGCTACTTGAGGGCAAGAGACAAAATGGATGCCATATCTAAGATGGAACCTGTGGGTACAGATGTATAAACCCACGAAACAGACGAACGGTTTAGGTTAGCACAGCGAAACTGCGCACACCCACTAAACTCGTCATTTGCGGTTCGTAGATACCAGACTCGACCATATTCGTGCGAGTCAGAAACATCACTTACAGTCGTCACGGAACCTCAGACGCTCCTTTTGCCCTCATGTAGGCAAGCACTAGTCAGAATCATATTCAATATTCATCAGACCATCTAGATGTTGCTGCAACATAGCTCTGTCCAACCGAGCTCCTTTGGTAACAGGCGGCTGTCTTATACACGTTGTAGCACAGAGGCCACATAAGGCAGGACCACACTGCACACAAAGGCAACACGTGAACAGAAACGCTACAACAACTCCGATGATCATCAGAATCTTCCAACCCCAAGTCGACATCAGGCCCCAAAACCACCCAAGCAGCGTCCAATCCCCTACGTCCACGTGTATGGACTCGGAGATCTTATGCAACTTTGAGATGGCTTGATAGACAGTAGGAGCATTATCTGGAATGAAAATGCAGCAGCTCGAATGGATCACCTTACATACTCCACCTCGATCTGCTAAGACCACGTCTAAAACCATACGGTTTTGTAACGTCATAAGCCTTTCCGCCTGAAGTTCTGTGGTGATATTACCAAGGGCACTGGCAGTGATATTAGCTGTCGATTCCACCACACGAGTCAATTGTCTCAGGTTCCTACTATTAACCATAGGTCCCCAAAACGGGAGGAAACCCTTGAAAAAATCTCCTGCTTCTTGACCGGCAGTGTCCTCTCCGCTAATCACGCCTCTCACAACTCTAGTTTTGTGATAATCTGCATCTACAGTGAACGTCGGAGGCAACAGATTTGCGATAAAACATGAGCCCACAAAGTCGGAGGGCAACCATGTATACGCACGATCATGGCAGACAAAGTATGTACCCTTGGCAGCCAGAAACACAGGGGACGAGACCATCGGCAGGATATAAGTCTCGGAGCAAGCACTCTCTCCAAGACGAGCTTTCGGTCTTCGGCCACGACCCATTAGACAGAGATTACCAATGTGGGGTACGACCCATATCGGAGGCGAGCTTCTAAGCTGTTTTTCACTCGTGAGCGCACTATACTCGACCTTACTCAGGACCCTATAGGCTTGTACCTCTTCTTCTGGAATGAGCGACGGTTCATAGATATCTCTATCTAAGTCCTCTATCGCTATGGACAAAGGCTTCTGATACGAGCCAGGACCAGAGTAGGGAGAACGTGGTTCTCGACTGGGGTAAGAATCTAGTGCACTTCGAAACATTGTTTGGAATGCTCGAGCTGAACCCTGGGTACTATAAGGTAGGACCAGATATGGAATTCCCTTATCCGTGGTATGTGGCATTAACCCACACACCCAACAATTAGTAGTGTTAACCACTAACTGATGCTGATGAAGGAGCTGAATAAAGGAATTATTTCTGAATTCTGCACGTCTAGCCTGTTCGTGTTCTGGTAAGATATGGAAAGAATGAGGGGATGCAGTGGAGATAAGTTTGGGTTCAGAAGTAGGATTAGGTAAAGCAGAGGGTAGGAAGTATAACATCATGTAATACACCCCACCCGCCAATAGCGAAGAAACAGTCAGAAACAATAGGAACACTTGAAACATAAAACATTTGGTACGAGTAATCTGTTGCAGTTTGAATCTTTGCGCCTGAGCTTCTTCCAAGTCCATCAGCTTCGAAAACGCCATCCCCTACGACCGTCCGCAACGTTCCTTGACGCACTTCGTTCTGTGTAGCAGTAGTCAATCCCCAGGAGTTCCCAGGAACCGACGGTCTTTGACCTAGCGCCAAGACCTACTAACCAGAAGGAAGTACACGCGCGGCCCTACGGTACACCTGGATGCAAGGAATCTTATTCACAATGTATGTACAAAAAGTCTCTAAGCTGTGGAAGTAAAAGCACATAGATGGAACGAAACTCAATTTTTACAAAATAATCACAATAATACGGGTGTTTTAGACTGATCGTAGCAAATGGGATAATGCAGTTGTCAAGGGACAGAACGGAAATTTATTTGTCTCTGGTGTTAGATCGCAAAAAGTATTGAGTTTTCCCAGGACGTGTCTGTTCGTCAAACAAAGAATCCGATGAGGGAACAGAGTTCTGCTGATCAGTCGATTGTTCCGATCTTGAGTTTTGTGATGGCAAATGTTCAACAATGTCTTTCTGCTGCACTGAGGATTCTCCGACAGGCTGTGCGTCGCTAAAGGGTACAAAAGTCTGTGGTCCTTCGGTTTCAGATAAAGCAATGCCCTTCCTCACCCACGAGTCTGCCGGTAAAGGTATAGGAACCTTCTTTGTATGGGTGGCATGCACCCAATTTTTGCGCCCTTCCAAACGGACGGCAGTTCTCGTGGCAAGGAGGACCTGGTAGGGTCCAGTGAAACGGGGTTCCAAGTTCTTTTTTCGGGCAAAATTGCGGGTGACCACCCAGTCCCCGGGTTGGAGCTGGTGGCCTGGACCCTCCGTCTGCGTCGGCAGTGCTTCGTAAACCTGTTGATGAATTAACCTCAGTTTAGCAGTCAGATCATGAAGATAATCAATCAGCATTGGGTACTCAAGATTAGAAAATACACCCGGTCTAGGAACCCCCCAAACATTCGCAGGACGGCCGAACACTATTTCATAGGGACTGAGCCCTACTCGGGAGTGTACTGTCGTCCTTGTTGACAACAAAGCAAGGGGCAAAGCGTCAGGCCACGAAAGGCCAGTCGTAGCCTGAATCTTAGCCAGTTTGAGTTTAAGGGTGCCATTATACCCTTCAACCAAACCTGCTGACTGGGGATGATTGGCGCTATGGAATTTTTGATTAATTCCAAGGCCCTTACACACACTCTTCATCACACTCCCTACAAACTCACTTCCGTTATCGGACCATACAATTCGAGGCATTCCATACCGAGGAAAGTATTCCTTCAGCAGGATTTTCGCAGTAGACAGGGCAGTGTTGTCTTTAAGAGGGTAGGCTTCAATCCATCGGGAGAATGCGCAAACCACAACTAAAACGTATTTCAGATTATTGCATCTCTCCATATGGATGAAGTCTAACTGGATTACTTCAAAGGGATATGAAGGGGGAGCAAAATGGCCAGGAGGTGTGGGGGTCCCCTTACCAGGATTGTATAACATACATATCATGCAATTCTTCACCAATCTCTCAGCACTCTTCGTAATACCATCATTCTTCCACACAGGAGACAACAACTTACAAATACCTTTCGCACTAATATGTGCTAACCCGTGTGCCATTGTCACAACAGCCAGCACATATGCATCTGGTAACATCCACGTCTTGTGCTCCGACAAATCGACCCAGCAACCATTCGCATCCAACTTTCCCGTACTCTCTTTCCACTTCGTCTTTTCAGTCTCAGTGGCCTCATTCTGAATTGCTTTCACGCTCTCAATAGTGTCCTCACACATACTAGTCTCTGTAGGCCACCTAACCGAACTCGTCACATACATTCTAGTGCTAAGGTTCCGGGCAGTCTCCTTAGCAATCTCATCCGCAAATGCATTGCCACGACCAACATCATCCGTCACCTTACGGTGCGCACTACATTTAACAATCGCCACTTGCTTAGGTAACGTAAGTGCATCCAAAAGATCATTCACAAGCTGTCCATGCTGAATTTTCGTACCATGTGACGTCATAAAACCTCTCTCTCTCCACAATCGTCCAAAACTATGAGCGACGCCAAAGGCATATTGGCTGTCGGTAAACACATTCACTTGTTTCCCTTTCGCCAACACACACGCTCTAGTTAGAGCGATCAGCTCTGCAGCCTGGGCAGAGTTCTGATTCAATCTTGCAGTTTCCACGACAGTATTCAAAGTTACAACAGCATACGCAGTCGTCACATCACCATTCGGCAATTTAAAACACGAACCATCCACATACAAGGTCCCATCGGGATCTTCCAAAGGAGTGTTTTTAAGGTCCACTCGACCTTTTGTTTCCTCCTCAGTCCTTAAATAGCAATCATGGGCTGCTATTTCATCTGACTCCGTACTAATTGGCAATAAAGTCGCCGGGTTCAGGACATTGCAACGTTTTATCTGAATATGACTTGCCAACAACGTCAGCTCGTACCCTGACAACCTCGCACTAGTCAAGTGCTGAATTTTCGTACGATTCAAAAGAGTGTCAACTGCATGCGGAACCATCACCGTAAGCATATTATCCATGACCAATCCTGCTGATTGTCGGATCGAGACCGCGGCTGCCGCTGTTGCTCTCAAACAACTCGGCAATGCTCTAGCTACCGGGTCCAAGGTCTAGGAGAAATATGCACATGGACGTTGCTTATCACCAAAAGGTTGCGTTAAAACACTCAACGCACAACCTTCCCTCTCGTGAACGTATAGTGTAAACGGCTTGCTATAGTCAGGAGTACCTAACACAGGAGCCGAACACAATGCGTCACGCAGTTCAGAAAAACTTTTCTGACATTCTTCCATCCATGGTAAAGGAGTCGAAACATCCTTGCACGTAAGAGCCACCAATGGTTTCGCTAACAATGAAAAATTCGGAATCCATTGTCTGCAATATGACGTGATACCTAAAAAGGCACGCACATCTCTTTGGGTTGTTGGCACAGATATTCGTGCAATAGCTGCAATTCTCTCTGGGGTCAACCTTCTTCCCTCCTTTGACAATAAGTGACCTAGATAGGTTACTTCTTGACAACAATATTGAAGTTTAGAAGGAGACACCTTGTGATGTAAGTCACAGAGATGCTGCAACAATGATATAGTGGCAATTTTGCAAATGTCCTGAGTATCTGCAGCCACCAATAAGTCGTCGACGTATTGGATCAAAGCCGCACCAGCCGGCAACACAAACGCATCTAGTTGACCCTTCAAGGCTTGACTGTAAATCGATGGACTCGCACAGTAGCCCTGAGGAGCGCGTTTAAACCGAAAACTTCGGCCACCAAGAGAGAAACCGAAAAGGTCTCTGCTTTCTTCAGCAATCGGAATACTGAAGAACGCATTCTTCAGATCGATTACTGAAAACCAAGATGCAGAAGCTGGAATCAGAGTCAGTAGCGCCGTGATGTCAGGCACAACAGGGAACTGAGGAATCACAATTTTATTGACCTCCCGCAAATCGATAACAAAACGATAAACAGGTGGCTTAGAAGGATCGGTACGTTTCAGAATAGGCAGTATGGGGCTGTTACACACGTTTCCCCGAGTCTCCTCAATAACACCTTTCTCGATCAAATCATAGATGATCGCCAACAATGCTCGTTCACCATCAAGGGAAATACGATACTGGGGAATACGTGGTAATCGCACATTAGATTTCACGTGAACAACATAAGGGGAGATGTCAAGCAGGCCCACGTCATTGGGACCTGTTGCCCACAAAGATGCAGGAAGAGAACTCAATTCCGGTGGGAGCTTATTGAGAGACAAATACATAGGAGAGACAACTCTCTCACCCAAAGTAAGCTTTACTCCCGCAGGAGAACAATACAAAGTCGCATACAGACGTTTTAGCAAATCCAGGCCCAAGAGATTTTCACCACAACCAGTGGTCAAAATCAACGGAGCTTCAAGCTCACGTGGCCCAATTGTGAGTGGCAATGGGCACGAAACCGGATTGCTAACAGGGGCGCCAGAGAATCCAACGGAAACATTTGTTAAGCCAGACAAAGGTGCGCCAGGGAGTTTCGAATGCATGATGGAACTTTTCGCTGCACCAGTGTCCAACAGAAAAGGCTCAACGACGCCCAATGTGGCAACTGCGACGTAAGGCTCTCTCTGATCAACCGGAACTGATACCACTCCCTCTCCTTGTCTACGGCTGTCCTAATAATTACCGTCGTCAGCATTCTGATCGACGTAATAATCATCTACGTTGTATTGCGCAGATCGTCCTTGCGATGATCCACGTTGATCAAAACAATTATTAGAATTGGATGAATTGTCTGAACGATCATTGGGAGCACCACGACCCCTACCACGCGATGTCTGTTGAGAACCACCACGGCCTCCCCTAGATGCGTTACCACTATTACGCTCATTTAAAAGAGGACAATTAAATTTTAAGTGGCCCTCCTGTCTACAATAGGCACACTGGTTGTACCCTAATGAAGATCTTTCCGAAGAGGAGTCGTTTCGCGATTGCGACCTATTAGATTGCGACTGTGATCGATTACGTTGCTGCGAATCATTCTGATTCGAGCGCGGAGGGTATGCTTGCTGCAACAACACCTTAGTTTTAAGTTCTTTCGTCTTCTTATCGGCACGATCATTCTCTTCTTTCTCCCTATTCTCATAATATTGTGCCGTAGCCAATATTTGAGCAGATGTAGAAACAGCCCACGCACTCTCAGAATTTTTCAATTTATTGCTCAAGTCGGGCAATAAGTTTGAAACAAATTTATCCACAAACAACCGCTGACCACCCTCAGTACTCATATCCTGACCACTGTGGTCGATGAATGCCTCCTCAAATCTCGTAAAGAAATCGGAGACACTCTCGTCTTTCTTCTGTCTACAAGCTGACAACTTGTCCCAGTTCACCCTCATAGCTGGCATAAGCGTTTTCATTAAAGCAATGATTCTCTGAGGGAGAGCAGCAATAAGCTGTTCAGGCTTAGCCCCGGCAGTTTGTCGTGCGTCGGCCGCAATTAGAGCAGCCCAATCTCCACCTAATTCGTTTGCATGGTTTTCCTGACGAATCTTAGCCCATACAGGTTGCGGTACAACATTGCCAAACAGCATATCGATATCGGCAAGATTCATTATCGTCGCATCTACGAGCTGCGACAACTCCTTATAATACCCTGCAGGATTCTTGCGAGGGTCAGGCAAAGATTGCTTGACCTGTAAAACTTCTGATCGTTTCCATGGGAGATGTATCCATACTCTCTGGAAATGTGGCAAAACAATAGGAACAGCGGCAGCATCACCTGGCATCCACACGGGTGGAACTTCACGCATAGGAAACTGACCAGACGGATCTAACTGTCTCTCAACATCCTCAACGAATAATGCTTGAGGTATCGGAGAGGGACGAAAAGCTAATAATTGCTCGATAGCACGTCGAACATTGGTACCCACCACCATTCCGCTCGAAAACTGAAGCTGTAAGTTAGTCAAAGCAGTTAATACATCTTCCGATGCATCTGCCGATATTTGATCGCGCAAAACTTTGCACATTTCTTGAAAAACATACCTCTGTGTCGGTATATTGAATTGACTGAACGTATCCAACACCGAACGTGTAGGATTTCTATAGGGATGCAACATCCAAGACATCGCCATATTATACAGCGCAGCACGTTCCCTATTACCGGGAAGCTGACTACGTCTTTGTGGACCGTCCGAATCAGCGGACTCAAGAATAGGTCCAAGAGAATTGAAAAAGTTAGCAGCCATTGAAGGGGTACGACGTCGAGTAGTTGGAGAAGTATACGATAGAGTGGAAATGAGAGAAGGAGTAGAAACAGAAGGAGCAGTAGGAGTAAGTAGAACAGGAGCAGTAGCGGGAGCAGGAGTATGTGGAAGTGCAGGCGGAGGAGCAGTAGGAACGACAATAGGCAAGGGAGCAGGAACAGTCGAAAGAACAGGTTGAGGAGCAGGTACAGGAGCAGGCACAGGAGGAACCACAGGAGCTGCGGTACCCTGTGCGTACGGAGGTGGTGACTTCATAAGATAGGACATTAAAGGATCCTCAACTAATTCCTCCTTCTTATCCGACTCCGTTGGCAAAGCAGGATAACATTTATCTATAGTCATACGCTGAAGCCTGTCAAAAACGTCCTTTTCCTTTTCCTCCTTATCACGCTGAAACTGCTCTGCTTTCTTTACAATTGTAGCAACACCATCTCTCTGATTACGTTTAGTCTGTCTGATCTCTTTCTGTCAGTCTTCTGTACGCCACAACCGAAAGGCATCAAACATGGCCGGCCTTGACTTTTTCTTGAACAATTTAGCCTCGAGATTATCTAGGATCGGGGTCTCAAAACTACCATGAGGTGGCCAACTAAGGACACCGTCTTTTTTGGTATAGCGAATCCAATATTCATTAAAGGTAATCGGGCCTAGCCCGTGCTTACTATAGAGCTCATAAGTGGGAGTTCCAACCGGAGGTATCGGACACGAGTCCTCCAGCCGGGAATCCATACCACAACGTCTGAAACAACTGAACAAAGTACTACGACCAGGCATCTTGCACACTAGCCAAGCTTCAAGGGTTACAGGATAAACCAAGTCCCAGCAAAGAGCAAAAACCCTCGGTTTTTGGCGGCTGCAGTCGTCAAATATCACAACAAAGAACCAAGTACGAAGAACCACAAATGCAATGGAACCATGCAACAACTAAGCAACCACAACCAAGGACTCTGGGAGCGACCCACAAATACTTAACTCAAAGATCGATGGCGTCACCAGGAAGGCCCGTCAATCGTCTCGCTGTACCAAGGTCTACTCCAGGCGCCAAAACAGGTCTACAGTCAGGGCAGCAGTCCGTTGCAGCCGTTGCAGCCGTCAGGAGGCGGGAATCTTCGCGGGAAAAGTCGTCGGGCCACTTGTTTCGACAACAGGATCGATGAAGCGGAGTGCACCTTCCCTCGGAGATTTCACACGAAGTTCCTCACGATCGTCGGGCTTGGACCGGTACCACTGATGCAGCGCCACGTTGGGCGCCAACTGAAGGACTGGGTTATTTAAGACCCAGCGGTGCCAGGGGACAACACCTGAAACCTTCGTGGGTAACCTGTTCTGGCGTACAAATGACAGAGACACGGGACACTTCCTTCGGCGTCAAAGATTCGAGGTTTATTTACTGCAGGGAACACAGAAATCACGAGAAGTACACAACGGGTATGTTTTCGGGATCTGCTTCAATTTGCTACTGTGGATCGCTCCTTTTTATACACATTTCTCTCATAGGTTAACATAGTACACAAAGGTTTACAACTCGGTTCCCATAATTATCCCCGAGAGGGGTCGCTTTGATGCATTCAAGGTCCGGAACATAAGTACAGAAACATTCGTGGTTTCCAACTGTAAAAACCCATCTTCCCACCATTAGTACATTCCAATCGGCAGTAAACAGATCGAAGAAGGAACCGAGACAGGTGCAGAGGAAGGCAGACACAGTGGGGAGATCGGAAAGGGTGTAAAAGAGGTGGTATCGGGAAACACGAGCTACAGGCATCAAAGGGACGTGCCTAATGAGATGCACGGCTGAGACAATAGTCCGGCACGGCAAGATGAGCCTCAAGCGGGGCCATCTGCCCTACAGTATCATCCCCCTCATCATAAAGACACTTTCAAAGGAAATGTGTCTTCCGCAAGAGTCTTGGGAATCCCAGGGTCGCGAAGCGGACAGTGTCCGTTCGCTGGCTACTTGAGGGCAAGAGACAAAATGGATGCCATATCTAAGATGGAACCCGTGGGTACAGATGTATAAACCCACAAAACAGACGAACGGTTTAGGTTAGCATAGCGAAACTGCGCACACCCACTAAACTCGTCATTTGCGGTTCGTAGATACCAGACTCGACCATATTCGTGCGAGTCGGAAACATCACTTACAGTCGTCACGGAACCTCACTGGCTTTGTCTCATTACTTACTCAGAAATAATTTTGAGCGATCTCTGACCGTCTCTGTCTCCAATCTGCTGCAACTGCACTGCCCGCTGCGTTGTGGCTGTGTACCTTTCTCATCCTCATCCTCCTCTTCAGAATCACGCATTTCCACAGGTGTACACTTCTTAGTGGCAAGGTTATGACGCATGGCACATTTAGCTATGATTTTGCAACACACCAGGGGCTCGTACTGCTGTGCACCTACACTTTTGTGCAGGCAGCGAAACCGACTTTTGAGGAGTCAAAATGTTCACTCCACCACACTGCGTGTCGATCTATGTGCAACATTGAATCTCCTTTCACCTAGGGTGGATGGGTGCAGGTACGGAGTCAGGATGAAAGAGCGCACTGCATAGGCACTGCCACCTGTGTGTGAGAAGTAAATATTTCACAGTGTACAGTCGCAGCAACAGTTGTAAAATTCAGGGGGTGTCACAAGTACTTACCTAGCAGGTAGCCTTCACCAAATTCACCTGCAAGGAGACGGGTATATATCCCACTGTTCCTGAATATGTATGAATCGTGGGTGTTCCCTTGAAACTTTGCAACTATGTCGGTGATAATGTTCTCCGCATCACATATGACCTGTACATTGATGGAATGTGTGGACTTACGATTGCGGTAGATGTACTCAGTCGCAGCAGGGGGGCAGATTGGTATGTGTGTCCCGTCAATGCAACCAATGACGTGTGGGAAGTGGGCCTTCTGATGAAAGTCCAATTTGGTCTTCAGCAGTTCTGCCTGTGTGCTGGGGAATTTGATGTAGTGAGCCATCCTTTGCAACATGGCATCCAGGAATTTGCGGAAAAAAACGTGACAGGCAACTTTGTGAGACTCCACCTGCCACAGCTATTACCCCTTGGTAACTGCCAGATGCCAGGAGGTGCAGGCAACAGAGTACCTGTACATGAGAGGGTATTGCGTGCGCCCTTGGTGTCTGGTGCTCCAGGAGTGGGTGCAGGTCCCGTATGAGGTCCAGGATGGTGTTTGGGTGTAGCCTGTACCACTCATGGATTTCAGCCTCAGTCAGTTGGAACAGTGTTACACGCACTCTGTACACGCGCTCCTCCCGTCTCCAGATCGTCAGTCCTGCTGCCCGCAAACGTAGTCGCCTTGTTATCACGTTCAGGGCCGCCATTGTGTTCACACTGTTGCATTTTGGGGATGTTTTTATGCAATGCACCTGATTACCACCTGCTTTGAGCCAGTGTTAAATTCCGATTCTTAATTACCAATTTTTAGCAAATTCGGTATTACCGATTTTTGGTACATCGAATTACCGAATTTTTACTGATTCCTTATTTAACAATTCTGTATTTTTGTCTCCGAATCGGTAAATAAGGAATCGGTAACTGGTTTTCCTTATTTTTACCGATTCCTTATTACCGATGACGATCGGTAATACCTACATCGCACTTGGCTAAATACCGGTCGGTAACGGTGAAATTTACCGAATTTCACCGTTACCGACCGGTATTTAGCCACCTACATCCAACCCTAAATGAATTAATGCTAACTGGTTAACTCCACACACATTGGGGTTCTACAAATGTGGTAATTTTACTGTATGTAAGTGGGCTTGCGACAAAAAGAAGCAATTTGAGGGCCTTCGGAGTAAGATTTACACTATCACTTCTAATATGAACTGCAACACTAAATTTCTTGTGTATATTATAGAATGTGCAAAGCGTATGTAGGTAGCACAATCAGGGCCCTTAAAGAAAGACTTGGTCAACATATGAGGGCCGTCAAACAACGCGACATAAGATATCTCCTCACATTTAGCGCTGTGCCCATCCCAAGACAGAAATAGGGACTTTGCGTTGTTTGGGATTGAACACACTCAAGGGTACCCTAGAAGGGGAAATAGGGAACTGACCTTATGTAGACAAGAGGCATTATGGATTCTCAGAATGCGCAGTGTGGAGACACAACTTAACATAGATCAAGAGTTATACTACTTTATGGGCAGCAGATTGAAAGGGCATATGCATCATGTCTGGCGAATATCAACAGCTTTCTCAACAGTAATTTACATGGGTGTGTCCATTTTGGATCACTGAAATAATATAGACTGCCAAAATATCGACCTGCAAAAATATCGTTGCCAAAATATCGACAGACAAAATATCGACTTTCTATCTACAAACAGGTAAGTACAAAAATATCGAGTACAAAATATCGTTAACAATAATATAGATGTAAAAAATATCGACTTTATTAAAAACAGTGTTAAATTAAATTAATATTAAATTTAAATGACTAAAATATACTTAAAAATACTTAAATTAAATTATAATAATAAAATAATAAATGAAAATAATAAAAAAAAATTTACAATCTTATTTGTTGACCCTGAACCCTAAAATATACCCCTTTACCCAAAAACCCAAAACTGACCCTGAACCCTAAAAATACCCCTTTACCCAAAAACTAAAAACTGACCCTGAACCCTAAAAATGCCCCTTTACCCAAAAACTGAAAACTGACCCTGAACCCTAAAAATGCCCCTTTACCCAAAAACTGAAAACTGACCCTGAACCCTAAAAATGCCCTTTACCCAAAAACTGAAAACTGACCCTGAACCCTAAAAATGCCCCTTTACCCAAAAACTGAAAACTGACCCTGAACCCTAAAAATGCCCCTTTACCCAAAAACTGAAAACTGACCCTGAACCCTAAAAATGCCCCTTTACCCAAAAACTGAAAACTGACCCTGAACCCTAAAAATACCCCTTTACCCAAAAACTGAAAACTGACCCTGAACCCTAAAAATGCCCCTTTACCCAAAAACTGAAAACTGACCCTGAACCCTAAAAATGCCCCTTTACCCAAAAACTGAAAACTGACCCTGAACCCTAAAAATGCCCCTTTACCCAAAAACTAAAAACTGACCCTGAACCCTAAAAATACTCCTTTACCCAAAATTTATCAATATTATTTAATTACCAATTAATTATTAATTAACAATAACAATAAAGTAAATATATTAGCACATTAGCTGTAATTATTTTAATAATTAATATTATTTTTTCCCAATTAATTACTTAAGAATAACACAAAATTATATATATTAAAATGTACTCTAAATAATGTAGTTAATTAATTACAATTAATCAATTACCAATTAATTACTAATTCAAAATATGTACAAAATTATATTAATTAATTAACTAATTATTATTAATTATCAATTAATTATTAATTATAAATATTTACAAACATATATTAATTAATTAATTATTATTAAATTACTTCCCACCCTATTCCCCTATAAACCCACAACCCGCTACAGAATTACATAACGCAATTATTAAAAAAACAAATTCGATTTAATAAAATATTTTATAACATTAATACACACTTTTCACACATATTATTACATAAAAATACACTATAAAATATTATATATTATTACAAATTCGATATTTTTGCTATCTATATTTTAAACAGTCGATATTACTTCACTTACCTGAAAAACGATATTTTTGTAGTCGATATTATGTCCAGTCGATATTTTGTCCAGTCTATATTTAAAACTCGATATTATGTCCAGTCGATATTTTGGAGTCGATATTTTGTCTGTTCACCGTCCATTTTGAGCACCAATAACAAGATTGTAATTTACAATATGTTGTGATCTGTTCCTTGCATTAACAAATATATTTGCTCAGTGTATCACTGATTTGTGATCTGCACGAGTTGTAATGGAGTTATTGTCTTTGATGAAATTGATTGTATTTATCAATATGTCTATGTGTATTAGCCAGGTGTATGACCGTTATGAAGTACAATTCCGGCATAGAGAATCATCATTGATGTCATTGATTGTTGAAAAATCTGTTTCATGTGCATGATAGGGATGCCTTTGGGTCTGCATTGAGAGTGCTTTACACAGCGATATATACAATTTTGATTTGCCAACCCGCCTTATACCTATTGACCTATTTGTCCTCTTGCTACCTGATATTTTTAGAAGATTTCGGAACTGATGGAAGCTAATATAGGCTTCCTTTCACAAATCGGGACATGTTGTGACTACAATAGACAACACAGAGAGTAGTATCTTTTTTATGGCCATTCATAATAAACGTTGAGAGAAAAGTGGTAATAAGCTTATATATAGTTGTTTAGAGACAGTACATACTGGTATTTGGGAGTGACTGATTTTCACTTTATTGTTAGATGTTACTGAACTCATTACGTTCTGAATTCTTTTGTAATATTATAGCGGTTACCTCTTTTAAATTGTGCCAAGATAATAATTTACCTTCTTTTGTCAAGTCACCCCAGACTTTAATGTGTGCGACTTTGATTGGTATTGCCATTTTGTCCTTGAGACACTCTGGGGTACCTGGTGACTCCCAGATGGGAGCAAAGTAAGAATAATAATCCAGTTTCATGAGACGTCTGATTTGGTACCATATTCTTGCCACTGACTGTAGCACCTTCAATTAAACCCTTTTTAAAAATGTGGGATCTCCAAATTTGAAAAGAAAACTGTCTTAGTCTATTTGGCACTCCTTTAACAATGATGTATACAATAGACCTATCATGGATCCATCCGGAGTGAGCATTCTAGAATTTTTTGATTTGAAACCCCATGCGTAGTATTGGATGTCTGGCAAGGTTAAGCCTCCCTTCTCCCTCCCCCCTGCAGTTTTTCAATGAGATTCTAACCCCTTTATTAGCCAAGATAAATTAATTTATAGCTTGTTGTATTTTTTGTATAGTTGTTTTTTCAAAGTGGAGAGGTATGTAATCGAATATGAAGGTACATTTTGGTAGGATAGTCATTTTAACCAAACTAACTCTACCTAACATGGTTAAAGAGAGATGTACCCAACTCTTCATTAGTTTAGCAACTTTTTTAAACACCCTCCTTAAATTATTCTCTGCGATTGCACTAATTTCCTGAGATATCCTGATACCTAGATATCATATCGACTTTTTTATTAAGGGATTACTTCCTGAATGATTCCATACCATCACTTCTGTCTTATTTTCATTCACTGAGTCCCCTTGAAACTTCTCAAAATGTTGCTGCTAAAATTGTTGGTAAGGCTCTATCCAGATCTGATGAGTAAACCATGAGATCATCTACATATAGCGCAAATTTTAAAGGGCAAAGATAATCTTCTTTTTACCAGAACCCTTGCTACCGGTTCTTCATAGATTAACCTAATTGCTCTACAAAAATTGTCCCCCAGATTGTATCTCTCTAACACTGTAAAAAGGTACGACCAGCTTGACTTATCAAATGCTTTTGAGGCATCTAGTGTTATTATAGCTAAAGGGGTGTCAAAAGTTGTTGCGAAAACGATAGCCCCTAAAAACTCATACGTGAGTTCGTGTAAATATCTTCCTTTCACAAAACCTCTCTGATCTTCATGAATTATACTGCTTGCAATTTGTGCTAGTCTATTTGCTAAAATTTTTGTAAAGATTTTGTAATCAGAGTTTAAAAGAGAAATTGGTCTGTATGACTCACATATTGTTGGATCTTTTCCTGGTTTCAGAATAAGGGAGAATGTGGCCTCATTCCACGACTTTGGTAGTTTTATACCCTGGCCCAATATCTCATTCATCACCAAAGTCAACAGGGGGGACACCACCTCTACTAAGATTTTATATAGCTCCATTGGTATACCGTCTGGACCAGCCGCTTTACCCCCTTTACTAGTTAAGATGGCCTTCACAACTTCCTCCTGTGTAATTTCTTGATTAAGACTATTTTGTTGGTTAACATCTATAGGTTTTGAGGATTCCAAAAGCCAGCCCTTCATCTCTTCATATACTACTTCATCTTTATCCTCCTTATAGAGATCACTTAAAAACTCTTTAAAGGCCTCATTAATCTCAGCTTCACTAATTTCCACACTGATCTTCACTAATTTCTTTAATTCTGTTCTTATTTCATTCTGCCTTGACTTTTCAGGCTAGGAGTTTACCTGCCCCCTCCCCATATTCAAAATGCGCTAGTTTACTTGCATCTCGCCCTTTTTTAAATCTGTACATGGAGGGTCTCTGATAATTGATTCTTCGTTAGTGACTTCTCTTTCTCTAACTCTATTTTTTTTCCTCTGAATCGGTTTTTTTAATTCCTTATCTATTCTGTTAAACTCCTCCTCTAGTTTTGATATTTCTTTTTTGTATACTCTGTTTCTATAACAGGTTAATCTTGCCTCAAATAAAGGCCTTTAGAGTGTCCTAGACTGTTCCATTTGAAGCTGTATCTCTATTGACCTCAATGAATTCTCTAACCTCTTCTTTAAGATTTTCCATTATTTCACTATCAATATTGTGCGGTCCAATGTCCACCTTCTCTCTACACCCTTACTGCTGTCTTTCAGTGTTAACAGAACTGCCGAGTGGTCCGATAAATGGGCCGCCTTATATTATATATATGAAATATTTTCTCTGAAGCACCAATCTACCAGAAAGTAGTAAATTCTGGACCTACTCCCATATTTCTTATTATGAAAAGATGTGCCTTGTGAGGTTTCTGCTCTTTCTCTCCAGAGGTCACACAGTGTATTCTGGGCCACCATAGCTTTTAATAGAGTACTTGAATTAGGTGTTGGAGTTGTTCTATTTTTATTTGCTTTATCTAAATTAGGATTTAATACAACATTAAAATTCCCTTCCATGATTATGGGATCAGGAAATCCAAGAGGTTAGTAAAGAGATTTGTTAAAGGCTCGCAATCATCATGGTTTGGACCATAGTAACCTACAAGTGTCAATGGCCTGTTGTTTACCTTGACTTTCGCTATAATCCATCTTCCCCCTTTGTCTACTCTTGTTTCTGTTACCCATATATTTGCTTGATTTTTCACTATTACTGCTACCCCTCTTATATTGCAACTCTGATCTGTGCAGAAGACTTGTTCTACCCATCTTTGTTTTTCGAAGAGATCAACGCATTCCTTTTTCAACAGATGTGTCTCCTGCAAAACTAGAATATGTGCCCGGGAATCTCTCAAGTACTGGGTTAATTTATCTCTTTGCCCCTTCACTCGTAAACCATTGACATTCTAGGTTAAGTTCTGAATAGACATGTCTTTTTAATTCTAGCTAAAACTGAGGATCTTGAGGATTTTTGGGGGGGATTTATTCCCAAATGCCCCCCACCCTGTGCCCCTCCATCACTCCTCCCTTCCATCTTACCCTGGAGAACCCACCCCTGCTTCTTCTCCTTGGACATGATGTTAGTTCAAGTTATCCTTGGCTATGATTGCTCTTAGCCCCATTTCCAATAGTCTTATATGCTCTATAAACCGTCAAGTAAATATAGACCCATTTTCTTAGACTTTTTAACTCTCTGCCACCTTTTATGCTTTCTAGAAGATCATCTGCTTCCTTTATGTTCTGAACATGTGCATTTTATTGTTGTGCATGATACGCAGTGACTCAGGAAATTTTAGTTGCACATTGGCCCCAGCTTTCTTAAAATCATCCATGCGCTTTCCAAGCTCCCATTGTCTGTCTAAAGTCACTCTTGATAGGTCTGACCTTATTTCAAAGGAGAAATCAGGGCATTTTAAGGACTTAAATTTCAGTGCAGATAGCAGGATTTTCTCTTTAATTGCATATGTCTGGAAGTTTATAAGGATTTTTCTCCGTTTAGTTTTTCCCAGATTTTTTCTAAAGGGGTCCCTGTGTATTCATTGTATGTCTTTGGCAATGTCTTCTTCGCTTTCCTCCATCTGAACTGCGGATTTTATGAGGGCTATCACAAATGATTTTAAATACTCTCTTTCTTTACCTTCAGGCACATTTAATAATCTCAGATTATTTTTTCAAGAGTTATTTTGAAGTTGTTTTTTTTGAACTTTTTTCTGCAAGCCCTGCTCGTCCTTGCGGAGTACCTGGATTTCCGCTTTACTTCTGGCGAGATCCTTTTTTAGTTCCTCCGCTGTACTTTCGAGGATTTCTGTCTGGTCAGATAATTAATCCAACTTCTTTTCCAGATTTTCACAAAACCCCCGATACTGAAAAACCATTCCTGATTTCTGTAGTTAAAGTTCCTATCATTGCCTCTAAATAGCTGGTTTTTGGATCAACTGGGTCCCTAACTCTGGGGGTAGTTGAACTCTTATCTGGTAGGTCTGGGGATTCAGTGGTTTCTGGGATGTGACCCCCCGTCCACTGTCCTCCATATCACCCTTATCTTGAGTACCTAGGACATCCTGAGTGCCCCGGATGTCCTGAGTACAATCTTCCTTGCCCCCGGTGACCCCGTTGACCTGACTACCACTCTCCATATTGGGGATTGTAGTATCCACCACGGTTGTTAGTTTGTTGGTTTTCCCCCCGTTGTCTTTCTGTCCTTCTTCTTCAGTTGGGGATGGTCTTTTTAATTTAAGGACAGGAGGTTGTACTTTAAGAAACGAACGCAAAGAAGGAGTGATTTTAAGCTTAGAGTCTATAGGCTCTGCTTTTTTCTTTTGTTTTCTGCTTCTCTTTTTATCTTCTAATCTTAGTCTCTCCCTAGGGGGGGAATTTTGTGGGTTTTACACTGATTTTTCACAAGAAATCAAGTCCACCCAAGCAGCTAAACTCTGGGCGGGGGCCCGCTCTTTAATACCTTTACCTCCCCCGTGTAACACCTCTCCTCCTACTTGATGCTCTTGGTGCTATTCTATTGCTTACCCTTTTATTTCCCCGTCCAGACAAACCCCCTCTTTACCCCCCTACCTCTTTTAGCTTGGAATCCTTGATGTCTTTCGTCCGGCTGACTTCCCCCAGATCTAGTATCCAAACCTCCCGGTTGTGCAGCCGCGGCGCATGTACTGACGCTGTCTCCACTCACCTGGAGAAAACCTCGTGCTGCTACCTTGCAGCTCTTCCTGAGCTCCAGGGCAGCTGTAACACAGTGCGGACCGGCAGACAAAGGCAAACAGCCCAGGATTAAGCGCCGCTGAGCCGGGGTGCTCTCAACTTCCAGGCACATCGAGGAGAGAGCATTCCAGGTAAAGTCGTCATGTTTTAAATTATTTTGCTGGCCAGTATCTTTTTCAGGTCAGGTCAATATAGAGATATTATTAGGTATAGTTAGCATGGTTTACATTCTTTGTAAGAGGCTGAGAGCTCATGGAGCCGCGACTGATCTAAATTCAAATATTTGCAATTCAAAAGCTGGGAGCAAAGTAAAAAACACACACTGGGAATGGGAAATTCTCTAGAAGATCAACTGGTAACTAAACAACCAGCAAACAAGGAAGTAGCACTATGGTACTGGCACCTACATACCATCATGGACGAAAAGTTCACTTTGGCCGAAGAACTTTTGGGGTACTACTTGCCGAGAGAGAAGCTGCAGAATATTTGGCAAGTATCTATGTGCACACTTTACCACATAGTCAAACCTGCTTTTTTAAGAAGAAACCACCTTTTCTCATTCCATAGGGTGTATATATCAATGGAGAAGTTATCTAAGATGGGAAAAGGAAGCCGAATCAGCTGCGCTACATGCGGGCTTGAAGATGCTACGGATGTGCACATGTTCTATCAATGTCCCGTAATCAGCGATTTCTGGAACAGAGTGGAAACGACAATATCAGGTATCTTGGGTCGGCATATAAAGGTAAGCCTTCCCCAGGAGAGAGATAAGTCTAAAATGGGTGAGCAAAATACCACCACAGTATACAGAATGGTTGAAGTCTCTCATTTATATGTCCAGGATGAAAAGGAAAGCCTTCTGGAACTTATTACAGCTATGGTTGGAGAGCACAGAAGGGTTGCTATAAAGTCTTTTTATTTTAAATTGTTTAAAAAGGATCTTAAATATTGTCCAATGATTACATCGGCAAAAAAACTCTTTGACTGCTACAGGGTCTGGTCACACTCTAAAAATCATAAGCAGTCCCGGTGTCTACACCGTGTGAGAGAGAAAGATGCAGAAAGGTGGTGATCTATCGTAGTATGCCCATTATTGGTCAGTATCCTTTCTCGAAAATAAGGGCAGAAATAATGGACACCTTGCTTTGTTTCTTATCTGAAGCGAATGAGGACAAAAAGAAAAAAAAAAAAATATATATATATATATATATATATATTATATATATATATATTCACTGAAAAAAACACAGGTTTCACACCAGTTATAGTTAGGAATTAGCATTTAAAAAAAACTATCAAATTCACTGAAAAAAACATAGGTTTCACACCAGTTATAGTTAGCTGGAAATTTTACTGACATAAAACCATTCAAATTCCCACGTTATATTTGGTTGGACTCACTATAACTTGAGCGCCTGCAATGCACTGCTGATGACGTCACATATTACATCACTCATGACATGCCCACTAACATCACTCATGACATCACTGATGACACCATCCAGTGATTGTGTGTCTTTCTGAAAAATAAATATGTTTTATATATGTATATGTAAAGGTCGATGGAAGAATAATTGTTTAAGTAAGTGTCTCAATGGATTTTTTTTTTAAATGATTGGATAACTGGCTTATTAAGTGTATCTTAGTGAATACATATATTAGCGAATAATGTTTAAATATTTAAATATATGTACCAGTGTTTCACTTTGTGTATAAGTGGCTGCATGGGTTGGTGAGTAGCTACTTGTGTGTGTATATGGGTTATTAGATGTATTTTTTAGTATCAGTATGAGTGTCTGTTTGGTTTAGTGGGGGGTTTACTTAGCACATAGATGCATCAATGACTGACTCACTGTATGTGTTTTGAAGACAGCATATGTTCAGGACTGTATGGGTGGATGAGTGTGTATATGTGTGTGTTAGTGAGTGAATGACTGTCTCACTAGTGTCTTTATCAGTAACTACACATGTTTTAATCTAGTATATGTGAGTATTGATGTATATAAGTGAGTATATGTGAGAGTGAGAGATTGTAAGAGTTCCTGTTTAAATAAGTATGTGTTTCTATAAGTTATTGTTTAAGAGAGTAAGTATGTGTAAGTTTCCTTAGAAGTAAGGTGGTAGTGTGTGTATAGCTGTATATGCAAATAAATGGATGTTTAATAGTTTATTTGCATGTTTGAGTATGTGTGTGAGTAACTTTTGGATGACTGTCGGTATGTAACAGGATGTATAGGTGTATCACTACATATTATGAGTGAGTATATGTATGAGTGACTACATAGAACTGTTGGTGAATCAGTGGATGTGTATATAGATGGTGGAATTACTGAATTGGTTGTTGTAACTGGTATGGTATCTCCTTTTTTTTGAAAATATTAGTTTCTATTTTTGAATATGTGTTTCAAGAGTTACATTACACTGAAAGGAGGTCTGTCACTCTGTCACAAGGATGATGTCATCAGTGATGTCATGAGTGATGTCACGGACCATGTCATGAGTGATGTAATATGTGACGTCATCAGCAGTGCATTGCAGGCGCGCAAGTTATAGTGAGGCCAACTAACTATAACGTGGGAATTTCAATGGTTTTATGTCAGTAAAATTTCCAGCTAACTATAACTGGTGTCAAACCTATGGTTTTTTTCAGTGAATTTAATAGGTTTTTTAAATGCTAATTCCTAACTATAACTGGTGTGAAACCTATGGTTTTTTTCAGTGAATTTCAAAGGTTTTTTAATAACAAATCTCTATAGGTATGAAATGTAATATTTTTTATAACGAATTTTATATTGTATAATTATGTAATAGTTTTTATTTTTATTTTATTTTTTTTGCCCCGGAGCGCTCCCGGGGCGCGTACCGATGCGCTCACCGGTAAGCGCAGTGCTTCGGCGCGCCCCGGGGCGCACACCGGTGAGCGTCCCATTAGCGCTATTCCCACGAACGACAACAACATTGTGACGTATCGCGTAGCTGCGTGATCCGTCATATGACGCACTGCTTAAGCCCACCCGGAAGCACCCGAGCGCATGCGATCGCGCAACGTAAGCGCCGACGGGCGCGCCCCGGTGCGTGACTATGGACGCGCCCCGGGGCGCGCACCCAGGCACGCACCGGGGCGCGTAGCGTTAGCGCGTCGGAAAATAACACTTTTGATTGGTTCAGAACACTTTTAGTTTCCAAATGATCAGAAAGCCCAGGTCATGAGACCTGAAAATAACACTTTTGATTGGTTCACAACAGTTTTGTTTTCCAAATGATGAAAGACCCCACCTTTTTTCCTCATTTTCACTTTGTTGTTTGAGTGAAGAAGACCTGCATTAATTCTGTGAGAAATGGCTTCACTAGTAGCAGCTGCAGGTGCATCTGCACCACCACCACCTCCACCACCACCACCACAAGGACCACCACAAGACCACATTGGTGGTCAAGAAGAAGAGGAGGACGAAGAGGAGCAGGAGGCGATACAATTTCTACCTGAGGACAATCCCCCATACAGACCCAAGGAACATTTTATTTGGGAGTTTTACAAGATGCCAAAGGGTGCAAAAAAAGTGAATGCAGCTAAGGTGACTTGCCTCATCTGTCGCCAACAACTGTCAAGAGGGAACCCAAACAAGAAGTACTCTTTTGGGAACCACACTATGATTAGACATATGCAGAGGAGGCACCCGATCAATTATTCAGCAGCGGAGGTCAGGGAACTGGCCAAGAACCCTCCCCATCCTTCTTCTTCAAGCACCTCCAATCAACCCACTCCATCGGGTGCAGAGGCTAGGGAGATGGTCCCTAATGTACAAACCAGGTTTGCAAAATTTAAATTTGTTTGCATATATTGCAACGAAACAATTTCATATGGTGAGTAAAGCATCACTTTACTCAATCGAGCTGCAGACAACCATCACTGCAGCAAGCAAGTTTAATTTTTTTCTATTTTTTTTTGCTCCAGTTGAGCTGTTTGCAATTCCCTGTGTTTTGTTGGACCCCAGAAAAACTACAAAAAAATATAAAATTGTTCAGAAAAGCCAAAAAAAATAAAAAATGTTCAAAAAAACAATAAAAAAATAAAACAACAAAAAGAATAAAAAAAACAGTTCTTTTCAGAACTACCTCCAATTTATATAAAAATGCTACATTTTTAAAAAAATCTGCCATTCTTTATTCCTTAGTGTACGCTCCCCGTACGCTCCCGGTGAGCGTACCGGGCATTCCCCCCACGCAAATTGAAAAAATAATTAATTTATTTTTGCCTCGCGGGGCCCTTTTATGGCCCCCACATAAAACTTAGGGGGTCAGGGGGGGTCTACTCTGCCCCCTTATGGTCTTTTCCCCCTTTGTTTTTGGCACCTCTTGTGTCTCGCTCCTACCGAGACACAAGATGGCGGCCGCTCCGGACTGTTTGGAATGTTTACAGACACCCAAGAGCCAATCATCTTTCCGCTCGCGAACTCGCGTAGCACGCTGGTTAGTGCCCCGGTGCGCGTACCGGGGCGCGCTTATAGATGATATATATATATTTTTTGAACCTAAATTACTCAAAATCCACTGGAGCACATATCTTGAGACATAGCAAAGGCACATCGGGCTACCAGTCCCTACAATTTTGCCAAGTTTGGTGGAAATTCATTCAGCCGTTCGGGCTAAAAGTGAGGTCGACCGCCGTATGGAAATTAACATGGGGAAAACACATTTTGGGGCCCCCTTTTATCTCTGCCCCCGCTTGACAAATCCCCCCCAAACTTTCAGGGAAGGACCGGAGCGCCGCAAGGCAAATTTGAGGAAATTTTCAGGCAGATTCCTCAACCGGTGCCAAAGTTATTCCCAATAGAATGTTGAGATTTTGCATTGAAAATAATCCTAACTATAACTGCCTACTGGCGACCGCCAGTAGGTAATATATATATATGCGCTGATGACCAGGCGGACTGCAGGAAGTATATGCTGTGATGACATCGTTGTGGGAGGAGCTGCCGTCCGTGAATGAGGAGAAGGCAGGACACATATAACCTTCACTCACACCCCTTTCCTCAATCACTAGCACCTGGCGCTGAAGAGGCTTACCACGCCGAAATGCATCCGCCATAGAGGGTGACAGAATTCTACTCTGTTTGGGCAGTTTTAATTAAAGCGCTTCCGACAATTTCCCCAGTTGTGGTCTTTTCTCTTTCCACGAAGGAGCATGTTTTGGATACAATTTAGCGCGTTCTCCAGTGTTGCGCTTCAAAGGCCCCCGCTTTCTCAAGAGGCCCTGCTCACGCTGGATCACTGCTCGCAGTTGTTACTTCTCCGGGGTACCGGAACCAGCAGGGTCCACCACCAGCCATGGAAGAAGTATGACGGTATGGATGCCACTGCGCACCATGTTGGGCAGGTAGGACTGCCATTCCTGCCCCCGCCAGAAAGGATTCCGTTGCTGAGTTGGTGTAAGCGGTTTGGGGACTGGAGGAAGCGCCGCTGCTCAAGTGTGTTTGTGGACATTGGGACTAATTCACTAACTTTGGAGCATTATATTCCTCCCCCACTTTCCCTTGCGATACTTACCAGGATCGTGCAATTGCATGCTGGAACCTGTAGGCGCTGATGACCAGGCGGACTGCAGGAAGTATATGCTGTGATGACATCGTTGTGGGAGGAGCTGCCGTCCGTGAATGAGGAGAAGGCAGGACACATATAACCTTCACTCACACCCCTTTCCTCAATCACTAGCACCTGGTGCTGAAGAGGCTTACCACGCCGAAATGCATCCGCCATAGAGGGTGACAGAATTCTACTCTGTTTGGGCAGTTTTAATTAAAGCGCTTCCGACAATTTCCCCAGTTGTGGTCTTTTCTCTTTCCACGAAGGAGCATGTTTTGGATATATATATATATATATATATATATATATATATATATATATATATATATATATATTGTCTGAGAGGCCCTCTTTATAACTTAAGAGTACACGCTAGACAGCCGTTATGGTAAGGCGAACTTTTGATTTACTTTGCACTGATTTACTTGTTCGAGGTACTTTTTTGTTCTAGCTTATTGATTGCTATATAGATATCCTCTCATTTTGGATTCCAGGGAAAGACCATGAATATATTGTGAACGATGATCATACATGGGGTGCAATAACCTTGATTGATGACTGGCTAAAACAGCTGTGACGACTCTACAAATTAGACACGGATAGGATTTAGAATTTATATATCCTTCGGGACGGAATTATCATCTAAAGAGAAGTAGGTGGAATGTGGCGTTATTTATTATATCCATCGTATTTGGATGACAATGATTGGAATGTTTTCATTTTTACTTATTCTCCCTTAAATATTATTAGGTTTTGCAAACAGAAGATTGCGGGATTTGTTTGGTTATAACTTTTACTCATGTCCATTGGTGACAGGCTTGGTGTGTACTGCACTCTCTATGTAAAAATTGGGCATACAATTATATATGCAGACTCCCACAATGGACCGCAATACTGAGAAATCAGTTTTACCGTCTAATTGTATAATTTATGGTTTTGTTTAAATTGGTTAAATCTCCGAGTGAGGAAATATGGTGATGAGTTATGGGAATGCATGGGTTTCCACTATGTGCTTCAACAGAAAGGAATATCTAATCTCTGATTGGGCTTTTTAAGTCACGGTAAAATAATTCAAATGTGCAACATAACTCCTAGTGGTTGCCACAATGATTTGTGCTTTTTTGTTGTTTACTTAGCCTTGAAGAAGTCACAGGACAGTGTGCTCAGCATGCGATATTTTATGTGGATTGTAATTTTGTGTGTGCTGAGGATCTGTGTTTGTGTTTTTTGTTTGGCCAAGGCCACATTATAGGGAGAAGGGTGGTTCTCGCTATCCTTCAGCACCGCTGCTAATATAAGGCACAGAGTTTAACAGCTTGTGAATTTCCCTTGAGGCGCCACTACCCTATATAATTAGCGGTAAACACCAATTATCCTGAATCTTTCTTCCCGCATACCATCACTCCGCATACTTTTATAACGAATCTACTATCACTCCGCAATGCCATTATAACGCATGGCATCACATTTACATGCTTTTACCACGCATACATTTACAACGAAATTCGTTGTAAATGCATGAATGGTAAAAGCATTTTTTTATATGTTAGGAAAAGGTAAGTATGGGTATAGGGGTATATGTTTTGGGGTACAGGGGTATTTTTAGGGTTCAGGGCTAGGTTTGGGTTTTGGGGTATAGGGGTATTTTTAGGGTTCAGGGCTAGGTTTGAGTTTTGGGGTACAGGGGTATTTTTAGGGTTCAGGGTTAGGAATGGGGTTTGGGGTACAGGGGTATTTGTTAGGGTTCAGGGCTAGGTATGGGTTTTGGGGTACAGGGGTATTTTTAGGGTACAGCGCTAGGTATGGTTTATGGGGTACAGGGGTATTTTTAGGGTTCAGTGCTAGGTATGGGTTTTGGGGTACAGGGGTATTTTTAGGGTTCAGGGCTAGGTATGGGTTTTGGGGTACAGGGGTATTTTTAGGGTTCAGAGCTAGGTATAGGTTTTGGGGTACAGGGGTATTTTAAGGGTTCAGGGCTAGGTATGGGTTTTGGGGTACAGGGGTATTTTTAGGGTTCAGGGCTAGGTTAGGGTTTTGGGGTACAGGGGTATTTTGAGGGTTCAGGGCTAGGTTTGGGTTTTGGGGTACAGGGATATTTTAGGATACAGGGCTAGGAATGTGTTTTTGGGTATAGGTGTAATTTTAGGGTTCAGGGCTAGGTATGGGTTTCGGGGTACAGGGGTATTTTTAGGGTTCAGGACTAGGTTTGGGTTTTGGGGTGCTGGGGTATTTTTAGGGCTCAGTGCTAGGTTTGGGTTTTGGGGTACATGGGTATTTTTAGGGTTGAGGGCTAGGTTTGGGTTTTGGGGTACAGGGGTATTTTTAAGGTTCAGGGCTATGTTTGGGTTTTGGGGTACAGGGGTATTTTTAGGGTTAAGGGCTAGGTTTGGGTTTTGGGGTACAGGGGTATTTTTAGGGTTCAGGGCCAGGTTAGGGTTTTGGGGTGCAGTGTTCATTTTAAGGGTTCAGGGCTAGGTTTGGGGTTTGGGGTACAGGGGTATTTTTAGGGTTCAGGGCTAGGTTTGAGTTTGAGGGTACAGGGGTATTTTTAGGGTTCAAGGCTAGGTTTGGGTTTTGGGGTACATGGGTATTTTTAAGGTTCAGGGCTAGGTTTGGGTTTTGGGGTACAGGGGTATTTTTAAGGTTCAGGGCTAGGTTTAGGTTTTGGGGTACGGGGGTATTGTTAGGGTTCAGGGCTAGTGATGTAATATGTGACGTCATCAGCAGTACATTGCGGGCGCGCGAGTTATACTTAGCTGAATTAACTATAAAGGGGGAATTTCAATGGTTTTGTATGAGTGAACTGTCCAGCTAACTATAACGTGTGAAACCTATAGTTTTTTCAGTGAATTTCTAAGGTTTTTTAAATGCTAATTCCTAACTATAACGTGTGTGAAACCTATGGTTTTTTTCAGTGAATTTCTAAGGTTTTTTTAACTGATAATTTTTAACTATACCATGGCTGAAACCTATGGTTTTTTCAGTGCATTTCAAAGGTTTTGTAAATGATAATTTTTAAATGTATTGTTATTTTTTTATACTGATTTACTACATTATTTTAAACTATTTATTTTTATATATTTTATTTTTTAAATTCCATTACATATTTGTAATATAAATTGAATTTTTTTTTAGACTATTGAAATTGTAATGTTTTTTTAAATGTAATATTTTTTTAATGTATATATATTTTAAATAGCAGGCAATGATATCCTATGGAAGGAAATTCAAGTTACTGGTAAGTACAGTTAAATTGACTTTTCAGGAATAGTAGTGAGCTAGATTGGGGAATTAATTCCTCTTCAATCCTGAGGTCCCCTGTGAGCCAACTAGCCCAACAGGTATCTCCAGTATGCGCCAGGCAGCTGTGTTGCAGTGAGGTGTTCAAAGGGCACGCCCCCTTTTTACAACCCTCTGCAACAAAGCTCCGTGGCGCTTACTGGAGATACCTGTTGGACTAGTTGCCCCCTACGGGACCTCTGGAATTAATTCTCCAACTTAAAATGCGCCACAGGGCAAGTTTGCACTCACATCACCTCAAGTCCCACCCCCTACCTTCACCACTGTGCTAACGTGCCCTGTAGGGTGTTCTAAATTGGGGTATTAAGTCCCCTTGCATACTGGGGGTCCCTGGGGGCCAACTAGCCCACCGGGAACCTCTAGTATGCGTCAGGAGGCTGCGTTGCAGAGACGTGTAATGAGGCCACGCCCCTTTTTACACCTCTCTGCAACGCAGCCCCCGGGCGCGTTTGCAGAGGGGGAACTAATTCCCCTTGCATACTGGGGGTCTATGGGGCCAACTAGCCCACCAGGAACCTCCAGTATGCGCCAGGGGGCTGCATTGCAGAGAGGTGTAATGAGGCCACCCTTCTTTTTACACCTCTATGCAACGTAGCCCCCTGGCGCGTTTGCAGAGGGGGAACCGATTCCCCTTGCATACTGGGGGATAATTTGAAAAAAAGCAGACCGGGTTTTGAAAAAGAAAATTTGGGCCCTTGGGGGTCATTGTGGGACCACCTGAGCAGGCTTAGGGGGTCAAGCTGTTTCTACCCTGCCTCCTTTTTGCATTCTACACATTTGTTTTTCTGCTTTCTTGTGCCTCGGTCTACCAAGCACAAGATGGCTGCCAACACTTCCTGGTATGGAGTGTTCACAGCTAATGAGCATGCAGCTCGTGCTCGAAAAGGTACGCGTAGGTATGCGTACAGTACTCGTACTGTACTCATACGGTACTCGTACCTACGCGTACCCCGTGATTTTTGTAAAAAAAAATACTTTTTTTTGGCCTTGGATACTGGGGGTCCATGGGGGCCAACTAGCCCACCTGGAACCTACAGTATGTGCCGGGTGCTGCGTTGCTTTGCCCCGGGGGTAGTGGTCCCCGGGGCAGTGAGGGGGGATTGGGCCCCACCCCCACACTTATTTTTCACTATGCCCCCGGGATTTGGTCCCCCCGGGCGGGGGGGTAATTTAAAAAAAAGCAGACCGGGTCGATCCAACCGCCAAGTGCATTTTCAGCATACCTGAAAATTAAAAGGACTATATGCAATATATTTACTATATACAGCCCTCAGGACACAATATGGGGGAAGAGCTGTCAGTCCATTTACAAATGTAATTGATTTATTTTATGTCTGCTTTCCAATCAAGTTCCATTCTATTTGTTTTTAATACTTGTATATTTTCGTGATCCAGGGGCTTCATATAGTAAATATCTTGCATATTGTCCTTTTAATTTTCAGGTATGCTGAATATGCACTTGGCGGTTGGATCGATTTCGCCCACTGGGGCTAGACACCTTGAAGCATGAACGATGAGATTAGGCTAAACAGCCCCCTCTTATTGACGTTTTTTCTCCTAAGTGACTTTAGATATCTAACAATTTGATATCTTCAACCAAGAGGTCATTGATGCACATGATGAAATTGCCCACTGGTGCGTTAAGTCTCTGTCGCTAATCATGCCTTAAATGTCAAGGGTGTTATGATGTTAGCATTTTTGTGTATAATTGCCGAATTGCTTTATCCTTTAAACGTGCTGAGTATGAGTTATTTTACATTTTCATGGCAACCGTATTATTGTAAATATTGGACTGTGTTTTCAACAAACTAATTCTTCTATGTCTCTGGAGTCACGTGCACGATAGTAATCACGATTGTATCACTTTAAAAGGAATGGCCACCCAAACAAATGTACCTGTGAGCAAGAAGCCCAGGCTTTGAAACGCGTAGGGTTTGTTTTTTCCGTGTGCCAATAAATACAGCACTTTGAACATCATTTGGGCCCCGGCTCTGGTATTTTCTGCTGAAATCACGAGCGTTCGTTACCAGGAGTGTGTTGATTTTCAAGGGGGTGGCGATACCGCCGGGAAGCCCGCTTGCTGAAAGAGGCTGGAGCACGCCAAACCAGTGTGTGTGATATATATATATATATATTTATTTAAATAAAGTACTTTTACAAAGTATATGCCTTCACCAGGCATGTCTTTGCGTTGTAATGGCATGTGTGGAAAAGGCATATGCGGAGTAAATGTTTGCAGGGTCATGGTATTTCGTTGTAAACGCACTTGCGTTATAAAAAATGCGAAGTAATGGTATGCGGTATAATATCCCGTGGAATAACGTCACATATTCATAATTAGCACCAACCCGTTCACTAAAATAATTTACCACCCTATTTCCATGACAAATCAGCCTTGGGCTAAAAACTGTATTCCTGCCCTACTGGTGTGCTCCGAGGGAGAAAAGTAAAGTGATAAAAACAACAGTAAGATCCTAACTTGCTGGTAAAACTGTTCTGCTTTCAAGTTTATCTTAACTTTTTGATCACAATTGATATATACTCACTCGTTTTAGGCTAGGCACAGTCCACTAAAACTTGTGTTTTCACAGATGCTGGGCTACTCACGACCCAATGCCACCCTATCCCCATAACCTCACCTTTTTTCATTCGACTATGCACTCTGTTTTGTTCAGTATTTGTTGGAAATGGTCCTTTTTGCAGTGTGATCCCCAAACTGTTGCTTCTTCCTCATATTTTTCCTGACCTGTTTTTGCTGGCATTAGGCCTCCGGGAACTTTACCTGTGCTAAAGTGCATATGCTTTCTGTGTAAATTGTTATTATTATTGGGTATGCATGATTGGCATATTTGATTATTGACTGGTAAGCCCCTAGTAAAGTGCACTAAGTACATAACCAACACCTGACCCGCACATTGCGGGAAATCTTGCCTTATCCGATTTTGAAAAGGAAAGCGGCAGCCCGTGGGGCTCACGGACCGGGGGCGAACCACGCACCCCTCCACGAACTTTACCGCTACATCTTACGTTTCCCGCTCCGCGGGAAACGCTCAGACCCGGGAGCACACCTGAATAGTGCAGAGGGAGACTACGTTGCCCAGAAGTCCTTGGAGCACAGCTACACCCTCCCGCAACGCCCAGAGGAGGTGTACATAACCAACACCTGACCCGCGCATCGCAGGAAATCTTGCCTTATCGGATTTTGAACAGGAAAGCGGCAGCCAGTGGGGCTCACGGACCGGGGGTGAACCACTCACCCCCGACGAATTTTATCGCTACATCTCGCGTTTCCCGCTCCGCGGGAAACGCTCGGACCCGGGAGCACACCTGAATGGTGCAGAGGGAGACTATGTTGCCCAGAAGTCCTTGGGGCACAGCTACACCCTCACGCAACGCCCAGAGGAGGTGTACAGAACCAACACCTGACCCGGGTATCGCGGGACGCGCGCAGGACGAGCCGGACGAAGCCAAGGTCAAGGGCGGGCCCGTTTAAGCCCGTTCAAGACCGGTTAAGGACGGGACCGGCCACCCCTCTAATGTATGATGTATTAGCATAAGGTTAGTGTTCTATAATAGAGCCCAGGTGTGATATATACTGTATGCCAATAGTTTAGAGTAATACTCTGTTTTCAGCAAGTATGGCTACCTCGCCGGAAGCTGGAACTACTGGAAGGAAATCTACTGGCGGTTCACTAATGGGCACTTTAGATAGCTTCCTTATTAGGGTACCATCAGCCCTGGCAAAGGATATGGAACTTACAGAGAATAGACTATCCTTGGACACAGCCCTTGATAAGAGATCTTCCCTGGGCCCCCCCGACAAGGGCTAGATCACCGATATACCAACAAGCTGATTCCTAGGGAACGCTTCCTCCGTTGGGAGAGGAGATGAGAACCTTATCACCTCAGCCAGTGATTATTCTGGATACATGCGAGATCTCTCCCAGGAGCAGGGGTCTTGACAGTGATGCAGGTAGAGCCCCATCCCCTAATATAAGTACTCGTTCGGCATGCCAAGCAAAACAAGGATTGGCTCCGCAGAATGGGGGGAGGGGGGGGGCTAGCAAAAAGAAAGCGTCCTGGGGCCCAAACATATGCTGGGGGGAGAAAAGCAAAAATTGCAAAAAACATCGTTCCCGCTGAGGATTCAGTGGTAGTTCCATCGACTAGCCCCATACAACCTGGATTATTTGATAAAGATAGGCATGGTCGCCACCTGGAAACTGTGGGGGAGGAAGCATACCTGGATCTGGGCCCTCAGTTTTGGAATGAATGAATGAATGAATGAAGGTAAATTTGTATGGCGCTACTTAACCCGGGGGCATCAAGGCGCAGATGTTGGAAACAAGCTGAAAGATCAAAAAAGCAACCCAAAAGAGAGCAGCTTACAGGTAGGATTCTGAGAAGAGCCAAGTCTTAAGATTTTTCTGAAAAAGAATAAGAGACGGTTGGGCCTTAAGATTAGTGGGAAGCGTGTTCCACAGTTTGGGGGCAAGGGAGAAAAAAGCTCTCCCTCCCCACCTTGCCTTGGCAGTTCGAGGTGTAATCAGAAGATTTTTATGAGCTGACCGCAGGTCCCTGCCGGGAGTGTAGAGGGATACAAGGGATCCAATGTCCTCAGCACCCAGACCGTGAAGGGCACAGTAAGTGAGTACAAGAACCTTGAAATGGATCCTTGCCTGCACTGGCAAGCAGTGGAGATCTTTTCTAATCCCCGAGGTGGAAACCCGTCTGGGGGCATCCACGACAAACCTGGCTGCAGCATTTTGGACGACTTGGAGACGATGAATCAATTTTTTGCTTATACCAAGGTAGAGGGCATTACAGTAGTCCAGGCGAGGGGAAATGAGGGCCACTGAGATCTGTTTCCGAGCATCTGGGGAGAGGTAATGGGCGAGTTTCCTGAGGATCCTTAACACCCCACAGCATGTGGAGACGGTCCTGCCTACTTGCTTGTCAAAAGCAAGAGTAGTATCAATGGTTACCCCCAAATTTCGAGCAAAGAGGGAAGGTTTGGGGCAGGCGCCAAGAGCAGGAGGCCAAAGACTGGAGAGCACTTTTAAGAATATATGTCATCCAATACATGAGCGGCTGGACTCTATTGAAAATAGGCTGGTGTGTCTTGAACTCTCGCTTCTACAAGCCCAGAAACAGGCAGGACTAAGGCACAGTGCCCCAACTGGTCGGTCGAAAACACCTATAGCTCATAGTACAACTGATTCTACTATTAGTGTTGTGGTATCGGGGGGGACAACTCTACCCAGTCTGACAATAGGGTGTTCTCTGCTATCCCCCGGCCTCCTGCTTTGGCTGGGGTTGGGCATATAGCACAGACTAATAGGACTCCCCAGGCCATCTTCGTACCCAATGCTTTACCCCCGGCTCGTAATCAGACAGGGGCTGGGATGACAGCAGTGAGCAATAGGTTAAACCAGGGAGATGGTAGCAGTATGGTAGATAGACAGCAAAATTTGCCTCCTTTGCCTATGGCATATAGTGAGACCCCCTTACCTTATATTGATCTCCCTCCCCAATCAGCTCCCTTTGTGGTAGTTTTGGTCGGGGTTCCACAAGTAGCTCAGGGGAAACGGGAATCATATCTAGATCTTAAGCACAAGTGTATCTTCTGGCTTAATAAGTCTCGCCCACTGCCGACTAATATGCGAGCAGAGATCCTGGGTTCCAGGAGAGTCAACTGGATAGGAAGGGGATGTAAGACGGTGGCAGGGGACTGTATTATTATTAATTTTAGAGACCAGAGGTGTGTAAATCACATCTGTAATTGGCCACAAAAAGATCAGTCCCTTGGGATTCAAGTACTCCCTCTTGCTTACTTTATGGACCTCCGGTTTCCTTTGAGAAGGAAATTTTTGCACAGGGTGCTGCACCAAATACCTGCCCACTGGGGAACATAAGGTTTTTTAATAGAGTTCAGGCTCTGTCGGGGTTGGGGGATTGCGATTGACATCCTGCACACCAAAGGTCCTTCTCGTGCAGTAGACTTGGGGGTAAAATGGAGGTAGCAGAATTGAGGCTAGGGCAAGTGTCTGCTCAGGGTAGTAGGCATGTAGGGGAATTTGATGGTGGCCAAAATACTATATGTGTCGTAAATGTAGAGGTGGATAAAGAAGAAGGGCCATTGGAGAGTCAGAACTCTGCATACTAAGGCCCTAGTGACTCTCCTGTAGGGGGAGATCCGATCTTAATTTCTAATGGGCCAGTATGCCAGACATCTCTTATTTCATGGAACCTGGCGGGAGTGGGGACCAAACTTAACTCGCCTGTTTGGCTGAAATTCATTGACCGTTTTGACATTTGCCTGTTTCAGGAGGTTTGGGCGGTTGAACCCGTGTTTAAAGTGGGTTATTTGAATTTCTTTGTCCCTGCTGTGTAAAAAACATCAGGGGCATCCTATGGGGGTCCTGGTGATATGGGTTAGGCAGAGCCTTAAATGCCATGCCCAGTTGCTCCCTGTGACGAGTAGGGATATTCTTGCAGTTAGGCTCAGCTTCCCAGAAAACTTAAAAATGTATATCTATAATGTTTATGCAGGGGGGCTTCCAGGTGGCAAGAATTCTGATGTTGTAACAGAGTTGGATATATTACTGCAGGCCACCCCCCCCCATATATTGCCATTGATCGCAGGGGATTTTAACACCAGGTTTAAACCCCTTGGTCTGGATGATACGCACCTAACAGAGGATGAGGATGGTAGGTGGGGAGTTCCTCAGATGGGTATTGAACCTATGAGAAAATGGACAGAGGCCGCAATACAGATGAAGGGCCTCTGTATGGGCTATCAGTTGAGGGCTGCCAATGGGCGTACATTGTCAGACAAGATGGGAAAGGAAACTTTTGATAATGGTGTAAGGGCAAGTAATATTGATTATTTACTTGTCCCCCTTAAGTTGTGGTCTACTCTTCTCGATATAGCGGTATTAGCTCGCATTGGGAGTGACCACAATCCCCTGACCGCGGTGTTTAATCTGGGACTACATAAAGTGGATGAGGCCTCCGGGGAAATTATTCTCCCTGATTTGGTAATGTCAAACAACGAGCGCCATCTTAAGTGGTGACAAGTTGTGGGGCACCAGGAAATCATTTCTGATATTGAGGTAGATCTTGAAGGTGCATTAGCAACTATGGAGGAGGTCACCTCGTCTGGACCTTCCCATAAACTCTTGATGGAGGCTCACAATAGGTTTTTTGCCAAATTGAAAATATATTTCTGTAAACCTAGCTTAGGCAATAGAATCCAAACTAGAAAGGCGGAGAGCTGGTATGATGGATCCTGCCGCCAAGCTAGGGGAGAGTTGGGACATGCATGAAAGACTAAAGACTTTAGCAAAATAAAGCTGGCCCGTGCAAACTATAGGCATAAACAACATATAGCAAAAAAGGATTGGGAAGAGAGCAGGTGACAGGACCTTAGAATGGCGTGCAAGGCTAAGAACTCCAAACTCTTTTGGAATATTTTTAAATGGGATAGGGGAGGGCACCTCAAGAGCCCTCAAAATAATGTTGACCGAAACTCTTGGGTTGATTATTTCAAGCCCCAATATGCTAGCAGTGTAGCTGGTAATAGTGAGGGGGCATTTGTCCATACTTTTTACAATGAGGCCTCCTTCACTGTAAGAGAAGTGGATAGGGCGCTAGACCTAGTCAACGAGGGACGTGCTACAGGCATAGACTGTGTCCCCGCCGACCTATTTCTAAACAATAGAGGCCGTTGGCGGATTTACATTCTGCATGTGGCGAATGCCATAGCCCAAGGGATGGAAGTCCCTAAATCATGGAAAGGTGCAGAAATAGTGCCGGTGTATAAAAAAGGGGACAAGTCGACAGCAGGTAACTACAGGCCAATAAGTCTGAGCGATTCTATCCAAAAAATTATGGGGAGGCTGGTTTTGGGTAAAATCCAGTCCTGGATGGATGATGATAACATTCTGAGTCCCATCCAGGCTGGCTTTCGCCCAAAAACAAGCACCATAGATCAGGTCTTCCGGTTCATCATGTTATACTGGCGTACCGTGGTCTTGGAGAAAGGCACCTTGTATGCCGTCTTTGTAGATCTAAGGGCGGCTTTTGACCTGGTTCCACGTAACATACTGTGGCAAGTTCTTGTGGGGCTAGGGAATAGCGCCTGAGCTGTTGAGCCTAATTATCCGCTTACATGAAGATACGTTTGCTCGGGTTCGGTGGGGTCGCTAGGGAGAGGTTACAGAATCCTTCCCTGTTGAGCGGGGAGTGAGGCAAGGTTGCGTCATGGCGCCTACCTTGTTCTCGCTCTTTGTGAATGGGGTGGCGGAGTTCCTCTCCCTGGTCCCGACTGATGCCCCTGCGATGTCTGGTGAGCGGTTCCCGATCCTCATGTTCGCAGACGACACCCTGATAATTTCAAAAACGCCAAGTGGGCTCCAGCGTGCCTTAAAGCGATTTGAAGACTTTTGCCTGGAGAGGGGGCTTGAAATAAATACGGCAAAAACAAAGTTCATGGTTCTTACTGGCCGTAAATTCTCTGGGCCTGCTAGACCTTTCAGAGGGATGATATATATGAACGGTTCCCCGCTGGAGCGGGTTGATGCCTTTACCTACCTGGGGGTTACCCTCCAGAAAGATCTGGGGTGGACCAGCCAATTAGACATTGCAGTGCTAAAGCATCGCCAGCAGGCTGGTATTCTTCTGAAAAGGTTTAACTCCTCAACAACAAAGCCCATTAGCCCATTACTGGAGGTATATGGGATGAAGGTGTTAAGTTCGGCCCTTTATGGAGCCGAACTTTGGGGTTTTGTGAATTTAAGAAACCTGACGCTAGCAGAAAATGAATTTCTGCGAAAAGCAGCTAACGTTCCCATAAGTACCCCGTTAACACCACTAATGTGAGACCTTGGGAAAAAAGTGGTCCAAGATCTTGCCTCTCTGCTGCCTTTATTGTTCTGGCGCCGCTTATGGACCACAGATGAGCTACAGCATTACACACAGGGCTTGAGGGAGATAATGGCTAAGGATTCTTGTCAAAAAATACACTGGTTGAAGACCATTCGGACCCTACTATCTAGATTGGGAATGAGGGAATTATGGATTGGCCTGGTAAATGCTGCATTCCCCTCCAAGAAAATGTTGAAAGAAAAGTATTGGGAGATGGTGAATGCAGAAGTCTGTACAACGGGCCTCTCCTCACACTTAATAAGACATTTTCTGGAGTTTAAGGCCCAACGAAGCTGGAAATATATTGGGATGCCATAGAGAAACAGCAGGACTGTAAACTCTATTTTCAACTTAGAGTAGGCTCCCTTCCATTAAGGTCATTCACAGCTAAATGGGCAGGTGAAAACAGTAATGACAAATGCCCTAAGTGTGGGGAGGAACAAGAGACAATAAGTCATTTCCTTTTTTTCTGTCCCTTGTATACTGCCCCTAGATCAATGTGGGTTAAGCCTATTTGTAAATAGCTTGGCACACGCAGACATGTAGAGGCTCTAAGAATCCTATGTACAGACCCTAGTCCCCCAATTGCTATTGCTGTGGCCAAATTTTTTAAATGGGCATGGGTATTTCGTATACGACAAATTGCGGCTGAGACCTGAATATTAAGTTCCTATCACTCTTATTTAGCTGTAAATAAGGGGGTTGCTTCATTTATATGAGTTTTGTGCAATATTACCCTGGACTGTACGAAAATGTTTGAGTTTTTTTAGGATTTTATGAAATTATGAAAAATGATATTCAGCAACAGTCTATAGAAATGTAATCCTTTCTTAATATTTATTGTATCTTTTAATGGTTTTATATTGGAAAACTGTGGATTTTATGTATACTTTTATGACTTAATTGTCGAATAAAGTTTATGAAATGAAAGCACTAAGAGTGCCCAGGGCCTGCAACTCAAATGCTACTAGTGGGCCTGTAGCACTGGTTGTGCCACCAACATGAGTAGACCTGCAATTGTGTCTCAGACCTGCCACTGCAGTGTCTGCGTGTGCAGTTTTAAACTGCCATGTCGACCTGGCAAGTGCATCCACTTGACAGGCCCTAACCTTCCTTTTTCTTACATGTAAGGCACCTCACGGGTAGGCCCAAGGTATCCCATAGGCAGGGCGCAGTGTATGCGAAAGGTAGAGCATGGACTGATGCGTTTTACATGTCCTGATAGTGAAATACTGCCAATTTCATTTTTCACTATTGAAAGGCTATCTTTCCCATAGGCTAACATGGGATTTGCTTTGTAACATCTTACAAGTATAACCTTCTATTGGGACAAGATAGGAAAATTGAGTTTTTAGTCTCTCTAAACTCAGAATTTAATAACACATCTTTTTAGGGAGATAGTTTTTAAATTGTGTGTTTCAAAATGCCACTTTTAGAAAGTAGGCGTTTTTTCTTGTTTAACCATTCTGTGTGACTTTGCTGTTTTGTGTATTGACTGACTGGTTTTGGAGTGACAGGATGTGCATTCACTGTAGACATCCCCAAAAGGGGGTTGAGGTGTGCCCTGCCTTTCCTGGTGACTCATAGCTGGGCTGAATACATCTTGGCAGCATTTAGAGTGGTAGGAGGAGTTTCACTAGCACCTGAATAGGTAGTGTCTCCTCTGCACAATGCTGTCTCCACCTCCCGGAGAGATGCTGGGCCAGAGAAGGTAGAACTGGGTTGGACTGGGCTCAGAAACCCTTTCCACAAAGAGACCAAAGAGAACATGGAGTCAATTAGATCACTTCGGGAATCAAGAGTAACCTCTTCCAAGGAGAAGAGCCAAGTAGCTGTAAGGAAGAGTACTGCCCCTTTGCTGTGTGTGCTTTGCTGGGTTGGCCTGCAGTTGCTGATTCTAACAAGGAGAGGACAAAGACTGGAAATTTGCTGTGAACCTGCTATAAGAAGAATCTCCAAGGGCTTGTGTGTGCATATCTTCTGTTCTGAAGTCTCAGGGACACAAAGACTGCACCTGCAACCCACTGACCACCACCTGGACTCCTCTGTGGGCCCCTGCATTCAAAATGGTGCCAATTCCAGTTCCTGGGCACTGAGAATTGTGTGGTTGGTGCTGCAAATCAAGAAAAACAACTCTGATGCTGTTGGGGAGGCCCGGAGCACAGCTCATAAAGTGCACGACATTCCGCCCGCCTGCACCTCAGCTCCAATGCCCTTCGACACCTGCCGACACCTGCAGTTATCGGCCTTCCTGACGCCGGTGCTCACACTGACACCGTCAGCGCCAGCATCCCGTTATCGCAGAGCCGATAACCGACGAAGGTGACTTCACAAACTCTTTGACGTCTCATCGCCTCCCTGAAACCGATGCCTCACCACCGACACCGCCTAACTTCCCCTGACCTGGATTTGATGCCTCACCTCCTCACGGACTCGACGCCTCGCCTCCCGTGTGGCATAAAGGAACTGGCTACCTCATCTCCACGACAATGTGCATCGTCTGTTGTCTTCGTTTCCAAGGTACTCTTATTCGGCGTCCGTGTGACTCTGTGCCCGACGCAGCGCACGTTGTGGTAGGCACCGTACTTAGGATTTATGCCTGTCACTTAGTTGAAATGGCTCCAGTTGGAGCTATTTTTTTCTACAAGTGCTATTTTGTAAGTAACTGTTCTAAAAGTGATATTTTAATACATGTATGTTGGATCTTTTTCTTTTTCGTTTTGGTTTTGTTTGGTTTAGATAAAGATACTTTAATTTTCTAAAATGGTGTGGTTTTCAGTTGTGGTGTTTGCTCTTTGTTACTATGTGTTTGGGTACAAATACATTGCACATCTACATTGGGATAAGGCTGTCTGCTCGTGCTAAGCTACCAAGGGGGTGAGCAGGGGTTATCTGAAGTGTGTAATTTCCTTACCTTGACTAGAAGCAAGGGTCCCAACTTGGACAAAGGTGCATACCTCTGCCAGCTAGAAACTCACATTTCTAACAGTACTGATTTTCTACTTCTTACAGATGCTACTTAGTCCCCTTTCTCAAGTCTCAGAGTTTTAAACAAGCCAAAATATCTCTTATACATTTGCAAACGTTCCCTCATGAATTGATATGCTTGGAAATGTTCTCTTTCTTAAAGTGCTTAAATTCAGAAACAGCATTTCTCTCTGATTGTATTTCAAACTTGTTTTATCATTTTATTTTCCACGTTTAGCAATTCCTAACTACTTACTTTTTATTAAAATTGTTTACTGCTTCCTCATTATAGCTAGATTCAATTATTGTGTACTTTTAGGCTTGTTTTTATTGTCGAAATGTATTTTTATGTACTGTAATTGGTTTATCTATGAGGCAATGAATTTGCCAAATAAAGATATTTTTAATTGAGTGACTGTCTAGAGACCCTAAAATCAAATTTGACTTAATCTGCTTCCCAATTATTGCTCTACCACAAAACGCTTACTTGAAAAATGAATTAGAAATTTACAAGACATGTTATAAAAGAAATGATAAGAAATATTCCAAATTGGGATTAAAGTGAATGATGCATATCCGCATATCTGTCTGTTGTGTAACGTTTATTGCTGCAGACAAATATAATTTTGCAGTACTTTCCACTTGTGCACACCCAGGTATTAGTACATTCCTTCTCTCTACTTGCAAACTATCGCTCCTGTATCAATTCTCTGCTCTCATAAGCTCAAGGACTTTTAGAGCAATTTCAGGTGCATAAGCCAGGTCTGTAAGTCCCCGCCTCCTCTAAAGAACCTTTGACATTGCCTATGGTTTACCTAATGATCAAGGTGTTTTAGATGGGCAGCGACTATGCCATTGACCACTTAATTAGATCGTTTCCAATGTGTACATTTGGGACCGTTAGCTAAATCCAACATTTTGGCAAAACACTTTTTTGATTCTGTAGAAGTGCCAGGCACATGGTCTTAATTTGTCGCTTCATCTTCGGCCTCCGATGATGCTCAGCAAAAGCATTAGATCTGAGTTTTTGTTCCTGAAATTGCTTGATATTTGGTGGGGCGATTGTGTGTGTACGAGAGTGGGCTTGTGTGTAAATATAAGAATGCAGGAGTTAGATGGTTGGGTGAATGTTAGTGGATGAACTAATGAGTGACTGTGTGAGTTCAAAGTGTAGTTGATGTGTGGGTGAGTAGCCACAACAGGCGTGGGGAAAAGCCTCTTGCCACCAGCACGACTGTGGTCAGCCATTCACTCACTCATTGCCTAACTCTTTCATTGATCCTATTTTATGTTTATTTATTTCATTTTAACAATTTCTTTAACCCTACAGTGTCTGAAAGACATGACTGTGCTCTACTGAGAACAAAAACATGTTTCAAATGAGTGGTAAAGAAAGGTGTCAGCATTATATGGCATACACAATATCATAATATAGTTCATGTGGAGCCCGAACTGAGGCGTGTCGAGGGCTTCCAGCAAGATCTCTGGGAAGGATGCGTTTACTGTCCCTAGATTTGCTCCTGTTCCCTGGAATGATTGATTCCATGCTTGGGAGGTTTTGAATCACCTGGTTTCCGAATGCGGAGAGTTCTCACTTCTAAAGCCATGCGCTTTGCCAGAGATATTTAGACTGTTGGTATAGTATGTTGAATGTTGTAGTCCTTATAGGTTGGAGCAGTGTCGTTTTTTAATGCGAATGGGAAGCATGTAGGTGCTTGATCATTTGAGAAATCTAAGCATACGTCCTTGAATAAATATTTACTCTTGCGGTTGATTAGGGAGGAGCAAGGTAGGGCTGAGGCACCATCACCAAAGTGGTGCTGGGATGGGACTAGGGGACACAAGAAGCATGGGTATGAATATTCCATTATTTCACAATGAATAGTTGAAAAAGTAAATAGAAAGAACCATCTCTCCATACACTGAGCAATTCATTCTCCCGTCCGCCGCCCATTCACCTGCTCTTTTACTCATTCACCCATTTAACAATAGGCACAACCAGGCACAGACCTCAGACAATGTTAGGGCTGTGACACTTGCAGTGTGATGTGTGTGAGGTGAGACGCAGGTGCAAACCACAGAACAAGCAAGTGCCATGGAAAACGTGGCCACAGTATAATTTCATCAAAGGCGGAGGGTAAAACAGCATAATCTATACATGTGTGATGTTAAGGTAAGTAATACTTTTCTCTGGCCTCCCACTCTTTTACACATGATTCCCCTCAGTGCGACCACTGTTAGTGTTTCTGACCTGTCAGCTGTTCAGCATGGTGTGTGCTTTTATTTGTCCTTAAACAACCACGTAGGTCGGGTACTTGAAGGCTATTTTATGGTGTTTGTGCTCAGGTTCAGACTGTTTGTCACTCTGGCAGCAAGAACGCATCCTCTGGGTATAAGACAAGCAGCAAACATTTCTAGGCACAAATCATAAGAATGATTACTGTTCACACACTCTGCACCTCTCCCCAAGGCACTCTTTCCTTTAGTCTTCCCTCATTTTTCTTTGCAGCTTTTGCTTAGAGTGCCTGTAAGAAATCTCAGCACTGGATAAAAATGGTTAAATTGGAAAACATAAAAAATGCAACAGCCTTGAAGGATCCCATACTTAAAGCGAGATTCAAGTGAAAACCGCCAAAGGAATACCTCCCACTGGTCCCCGGTAAATTTGTCTTCAGAGTATCAGAGGTTTGCACACATCTGTCACAGGAAGCTATTCCGATCTCATTTAAATCCTGAGCGAGCTCACACAGGCAATAGGTAATGAAAAATGGCATTTTCACAAAGTGGAAAAAAACACTGTTTCTGTAGCACATTATGTTTTACTCCACTCATGGGACAGCGTTTCATATCCCACACAAAACATTAGCTGGAACCTGCCAAGCATGACAGAAAAGCAGCCAAGACCTAAACGCGCAGCCTGTTTTCTGGGAGGTAAATCCAACTTTCCTTTATCACCGCTTCAATCTCTCCTTCAGATACAGAGCCCCAACTATGACCCTAGGTACTTTAGTCTCCCAATGATTTCAATTGCATTAAAGCGGCCAAAGAACTAGCTGGCGCAAGGAGCATGGGGATTTTTCTTTAATTGAAAGTAAATATTCAAATAGTTCATTTTAAAAGAAATAACCTTAATTTAAAAGAGTGCCTCAGGCTTTGCATATCCTGCCCAAAGTGTTATTTTATATTAAGGCTTCTGAAATGAACTTTTTTCCAATATTTTCATTGAACATATTAAAATGGTTTTGCTCCTACATTCGGTGACAGACACTCTTTGTCTGTTGACCCGAGGGTGTATCCAGGGGGCTGTGTAGTCTTTTCATTTTGAATGAACATAGTTGCTGTTTAGAAGGTGTGTATATTGCTTTGCATGGCGATCCTTGTGCAAGTATGCTTGCACTATTCTAGTTGCACAGGTCTTGTCTGTCCTTCTATCAAATTATGTGCTATCTCTGGGCTTTATCTAGAGTTTGGTGGACAAGTTACTCTGTCACTAGCCTACAGCACTGGTAATATGGTGGACGGGGTGTTTGTCACAGTGTGACAGAGTATCCCATCGCCAAACTGTGAATTAGTCCTTGCATTTGCTTAGATTCTGGTAAATTGTCCTGCCATAAACGGTAAGAATGCAATTTTGTTACAGACATTTGTCTCTAAATGTTTAATGTTAGTCAGTCAAAACTCTTATGTCGGCTGAAAGCCATATGAGACATGACATCGAAAAACCGCGATAAACAGTTATAAAACAAGCAATTCAGCAATTGATAAATCATAAAAACAGTGCCTATGAGACAGGTTCAAGAGATAAGATATAAAAAAGCACTTCAAGGTTGATCAAGAAGAAGAGACGTTTTTGAAAAAGATTTTAACTATGAGCTTCGAACTGTTAACAAGTTCGTCTGGAGAATGGAAACGGTTTACTTATATTGGCAAAGCCTTTTTTTACATGGGCACGCCAAGGAATGGAAACAGCTCAGTCCTGCCTCAAACTGTCTTCAATGACTGAACTAGAGAAGCTGGTATGCCTTAAATGCCAGATCTTGGCCAGATAAGGAGGGTTGCAACCTGAACTAAATCATCTAAGACAGGAAGTCTGAGCTTCAGGTGAACAATAAAGCCGGTTGCGCTTTTGGGGGTTGCTAACAACTTGTGTAAAAAGGTATTTTTGATTTTCTGTAGATTACCAGGTATTTCAAAAATTCAAAAGAGACTTTATTTCGGTTTGATTCAACCATAAAAGTGCACATTTCATACTGTACAGACATAAAACATTGGTGAAATATAATTACAAAAATAAATAAATAACCCTATTCCACAGGACTATAATTCATTGGTATATTAACATTCATTGATCCAGACAGATTCTCATTCTAAGAGACAATTTTAAAAATTCAATTATTTGGAGGATACTATCACTGTGCAGCAATTGTAAGTATAAAAAGGCTGGTCGTATCTGATAAAAATTAAGTTTCTTTAAAAGATCAAGCAAATAGCGTTTACGTGGATAATCATAAAATCTACATAAAAACATAAAATGCAGCATATCCTGTGGAGACTTTCCGTCGCAGCCACAGGATACAGGAAGTTTACTATAAGCAACATTTTTTGGTCTTATAAGCAGATGATGGAAAAGCTCATTCTAAATCTTGTTAACAAGAACTTTTCATGGGTGCTAAATGTGGCGAGTAGGTTAGGCTCCATTGTCATACAAGTTTTAACCATAATATATTTCCTTACACTTGTTTTCTGTAACTCAGCACCCTCCCTCACGGCCTTCCGTCTCAGGAGAAAAGACTGCTTAATTGCTTCAACATCCCCTTTTACAATTTCAGTCGGACGGTCAAATAGTTCAGGTCGGCCCAGCTCACAGAAACTGGTTTTTAAGTACTTCAGCCATGGGGTACCTAATGCCTTATCATGAGAGATAAAATCACTTACAATTAGGTGTGTTAGGGGGATGTCTCGGCTTAGCCATAATTTCAACCAGCAAGTCAATGGGCGTAAGGAGAGAATATCGCTCAAATATTCTACTCCCAACTCCTCATGGACTGCAAAGTTAGAAGTGGCGGCCGGGACACACAAAAGGCGTTTTAAAAATGCATTTTCTGCAATCTGTAATTGTTCACAAGCCATGTAACCCCAAAGTTCACTGCCATAGGCTGCAGTTGCTACTGATTTAGCATCATATAATTTCATCATTGCGAGCGTTGGCTTTTTCCCTAATTTTGAAGCAAAATTAAAAATGGAAGCGTTAACCCTTACCACATCACCTTTTTTCTTTAAAAGTTGTGGACCCCATGACAATTTAGAATCAAAAAGGACTCCTAGATAAGAGAATGTATTAGAAAAGGAATTACTTCATTATCTAGTTTAAATGTATAATGTCTTCTTGGTCGGTTACCAACTTGCATAATAAATGATTTGGAGTTATTAACCAGCAAATCTCTTTCTTCCATAAACTGTTTAAAAGCATTGAGTAACAATTGAAGGCCTTTTTCAGTTCTAGATATTAAGACCGCATCATCTGCGTATAAAAGAACGGGGATACTCCTTCTCCCCACCCTCGGACAGTCAGCTTTCACCTCCTGCAAAACGCTATGAAGATCATTTATATAAAAGTTAAAAAGGAAAGGGGCTAATATGCAACTTTGGCGCACACCCTTCCCAGTTCTAAAATTCTCAGTTATGCTAAATATACCCCCACACACCAGCCCCATAACACCCAGTGAAAGACATTTAGTTTTATACAGGGTGATCAATTTTTTATTGTTTTTTGGACTCATTTATTAGAGAACCTGAAAATGCGGCCAATGGCCCCTGAAAATTTACAAGCTCTCTGCAATAAAAGGCCTTTCCACCAAGGTCATTAAAGCTCTGCACTTTTGTGATAGTTATATCATCGATATAAATGGAGCGTGAGGGGGTCTTTTTGGTGCTGTAGGACATAATGTACGATTTCTGGTGGTTGATTTTCAGGTTCAGATCCACCATAAACGCATTAAATGTGTCAAGGAGCAATTGCAGACCATTGGCGGTACATGTGATCAGAATAGCATCATCTGCTTATAATAGGACGGGTTCGGGACAGTCACCAACTCTACAGAGGTCTTTTCCTTTGGATAGCAATGCTGTATCAAGAGTAGTAATATAAGAGAGAAATAAAAAAAGAAGCTGAAATGCAACCTTGTCTCACACCGTTGGTTGAATAAAAAGATGAAGTACAGTCTCCATTTGTGTTATAGTGCATTTGTACATTTGTATCGCTATGTATGCAAGCTAAAAAGTCAACCAGAGAGGTCACTAGTTTAATGTAAAGTAACATAAAATAGAAAGTAAATCCTTTTCAGATTCAGTGGTTTTACATCTTTAATATATATCTGACATTCATCTAGACCTCACCAATCCATAACAGTAGATAAATCTAGCCTCATGGGAGTTCTCCAGGGGGCGTGGCCAAGATGGCGGTGAGATATTACTGAGCTCCTTCTCGTCGTCCATCGAAAGTAGCTTCTGATAGTGTCCCAGGGGACCGACAGCTGCTTTCTGCCCTGGCGTGCTCCACCCGTCCTGCAGGGCCCTGCTATCAGCAGCGGGAGACCGGGGACTTCGAGTTTCGATGGCCGGGAAGAGGTGCGGCCTGACCGCGCGTCCCCGCGCAGCAGCGGCGGGCTCAATTGAGGGGCGGCCCTCATCGATGGCTGTCGAGGCCGGCTTCCCATCCAGGGGCCTGCACCGCGCTGCCTGGTGAGCACGAGGACCGCCCGCTGATACTGCGGGAGTCAAGCACGGCATGCCCGGAGATCCCTGGAGGCAGGCTGGTAGAGGAGCTGCAATCGCGCAGACGCCGGGAACTAGAGACCCGCTGAGAGGCTCCGGAGCTGCGCCGCACGTCCGCCGCGATCGGCATGGACAGGAGGTGAGCTCTCCCCACAAAAACCACGGACGGTGCCTGGCACTACAGGAATGGTGGTGACTGAGCTCACTCACTGTGTGAAGGCATTTCAGGTACCGGTGAGTCACTGAGCCGGTGGGACATTGGAGCGGCCTACGAGGCCTGGGGGCAACTGGCACACACGTATTCTCCCTTCAGCTGGTGGTACCTGACGCCTGTCCTAGGCGAAATTTGGGAGCGGGTCTCGGGGGTGAGTGAAGCGACGCTTCAGCATTTGCTGTGCGGCCCATCCCCCGGCCTCCATTTTGATTTGGAAATCAGCCTTCTGAGCACCTAGGTTTGGGAGACGTACATCTGAGCGATTAGTGCTGGGGACGGCTGTATGGCGATAGACTCCTGAGGGGAGAGCAGTGAGTTGGGGGCTCCACTCAGAGGTTGTCTGCCCCCCCCCCCCGGGTGATGGCGGTCCTACATGTCTTCTTTGGGAGGAAGCGGTCTTCTTTGACCTCCTGGGGTAGGGCAACAGCCTCATCGGCCTGGGCCTATAGTGGAGCTCCAACGCATTGGGCCTGGCCGTTTGCAGGTGCCAGTGCTTTCGGACGGCTGGCTGAGTGGTGCACGGGACGCACGTCGCGCACCTGGAGGGGCCCTCACTGGACTACTTGGCCACCGCGGATCCCTTATACTCCTGTGTGCAGGTCCTCGTTCAAATGGCAACCCTGGTGGCAGCTGTTAATTGCTGGCTCTGATCGGCCCTGCTGGGAGACCTAACCTACTACCTGAGGAGAGTCCGGGGGTCCCTATCCGGTACCGTGACATGGCGCCCTTGTCTTGATTCTCCCACGGCGAGCAGCTGGACCTATCGGGACTGGCGGAGAGACCGAACCATCTTCTGCGTCGCACAGGACACTCACCGAGGTGACTGCACGTCGGGGCACATATGAGTATGTCCTCCTCTAGAATAAGGAAACAGAGGTCCCTCCAAGATATCTTTAGTAGAGCTCAATCTGTCCCCACTTCAGCGACTGCACCTCCCAAAATGGCGTGCTCGCAGCAGTCCCCCAGCTCCGCTGACAAACCCATAACGAAGGCCTTCTTGGAGTCGCTCTTCAACACTCTCAGAGCCGACATACAGATGGTGAAAAAAGAATTCACGGATGAACTAAAAGAGATCCGCAGGGATGTTGATAACGAAGGGGAGCAGGTGGCCACGCTAGAGGATAAGAGCAACACTACAGCAACTGAAAACACCATGCTTCAGCAGGAAATAATCCGTCTCCAGGATCAGCATCTGGATACCCAAGTACACCTGGAGGACTTGGAAAATAGATCACGGAGAAACAAGATTAGGATTCGGGGAGTCAAGACATCGGATGACACAAAAGACCTTTTCACCTTCACAGCTGGCTTGTTCCGACACATTCTGGCAGTCCCAGACAATTTAGACATTGTCATTTACAGAGCGCACCGGGTGGGTCCGCCGCGTGCGTCCAACGCCCCCCCAGCGGATATCCTGGTGTGTCTACAGGACTATAAGACAAAGGAAGCCATCCTCTCGAATGCGAGAGCACTTCACCCTATTACCTATAATGGTCATTCCCCGGTGCTCTACTAGAACCTTGCCCTGATCACCTTGCAATGCCGCCGGCAATTCCGTCCTGTGACGGAACATCTTCGGCAACAGGGAATCCAATACTCATGGGGGCACACATTCCATCTCATATTCTGTTTTAATGGTAAATTCCACCAGATGCGCTCACTTGTGGACTCCTGCCGCCTCCTGGGCTTAGCGGTTCCGAGTGAGGAGGATGACGACCAGAGCACCACCTCTGGACCGGAGACCACTACGTCGGGGTGGCAACGACAAGGCCGGCACCGGTGATCCTGGAAACCAACAAAGGCGGACATAGCAAAGAGTCAGCAGGATGCCCTTGCTTCTGCAACAGAGGCCCTGGCGGGGGCGAGCCAGACAGCAGAATAACCAATGGAAACTGTACGCTACCGAAGCTGGCTTCCTGATTAGAGGTGGACGGCGGGGGAGCAGGACCCTTCCCCTTGGTCACACCACAAGCCCCACTACAACGACCTCCTGGGTCTCCCGGGATGACGGACACTATTTTTGGATTTCACCCTTTCTCTTGTTTCCTTTCCCTTGTCCCAGTTGGGGATTTTCCTTTGCCCATGTCTTTTTTGGGTTACATCATGGTTGTGGGTTCCCTCGTCCACCTCATTTTTGTTTCCTGTTTGTATCTCACCAGCAGAGGCATCCCTCAATCCCCTTATCGACTCTTGCTTCCCCACATCAACGGCGGCACACTTCATAGCCTAACCTACCCACTGTCTACTGATGCCAGGTGATTCACTTAAGGTCCTCACGCTTAACGTGCGGGCTTGAACAATCCGATTAAGCGCAGAGTGATCCTACACTACCTGGAGCACTCCAAGGCAGATATATGCCTCCTTTTTGAGACGCACCTTCTCTCCAGGGACCACTTTAGATTGCGCTCTCAAGCCTTTCCAACACAGATGTTCTCCTCCCATTCCTCCAAGTCAGTCGGAGTTGCCATACTGGTCTCCCGCTCTTTCTGGGGCTGGGTCCTTCAGAAAGAGGCAGAAATCAAGGGTTGCCTACTCACATACCAATTCTCTTTAGGGGGAGTTACATTTGTAGTGGCGTCCATATATGCGCCTAATGAGGGGCAAGTTAAGTTCCTTCTCCAAGCCCTTTGGGAGGCCGCCACCTCCGCTGACCGCCACTTACTATTAGGGGGAGATCTTAACATTGTCTTTGACAATGAGCTGGACCGCTCCTGCCAAAGATCACACCAAACCGGGGTACTCCCTTCCACGGGGCGGGCCCACCTTCAGGAGCTGGGACTGCCTGACCTCTGGCGCTACTTCCACCCACACTCCTGTATCTTCACCTTTTACTCTGGGGCACACAAAACATATGCACGACTGGACTACTCCTCGTCCCTCAGAGTCCATGCGCTCAGCGCTGACATTCTGACGGCTTCCCTTTCAGATCACTCTGACAGGGAAGCCGTTTTTGGCTTCTTTTCTCCTGCCAGCATCAGAGCGACCTCTCAGACACTGGCACTTGTGTGACACGTTGCTGCATAACACTTCTGTAATAGACCAAATCCAGAAAGCCATCACAGATTTCGCTGCCCACAATGCTAACTCTGATACCTCCTTCGCAATACAATGGGGGGCTTTGAAGGCGGTCTTGCGGGGGCTATTCATAGCCATTTCCTTGGCCACTAACAAGGAGCGAAGCCGCAAGAGGGCGGAGCTTACTCAAAGGGTTTCTGAGCTAGAACAGATGCACCAAAGCACTGGCGTTTCCCGCACCTGGCATCAACTTGGTGTTGAACGCAAACACCTTGCCGCCCTAGACCAGGATAGAGCCGAATATGCGGCCCTCAGGCTTCGCCACTCCTACTACGTGGGGGGGGACAGATGCAGGTGTTTATTGGCCAACAAGCTGAGGGAGGCTAGGCAACACCAGGGAGTTCATTTCATCCAGACACCGGGGGAGTGATGGTCTCCGATAACGCGGTCATTACAGAAACGTTCCGGGATTACTATGCTGACCTGTACACTGGAGATCCTGTAGATGCCCAGGCTAGTGCGGAACATATTGCTACTGCCCGAATGCCTGCCCTATCCCAGGCCCAAGCCAACTATCTGGACAGAGCTATCCAAGTGGAGGAGGTCATTTCTGCCATTTCGCGCCTTAAACTTGGTAAATCCCCGGGCCCGGATGGCTATACTGCAGCCTTTTATAATGCCTTCTGCAACCAAATGGCCCCTATTTTGACGGCACTGTTTAATACCTTTGATCAGGCTGGAACCATACCCGGGGAACTGTTGGAGGCCGGGGAAGGACAAGACAGCTTGCAGTGCATACAGACCCATCTCTCTACTAAATATCGATGTTAAATTATATACTAGCATCATAGCGGCCTGTTTAGCCCCATACATGGCCCAGCTGGTCGAGCCGGATCAGGCAGCTTTTATCCCGCAGAGGCAGAACAGTGACAACACTAAACGCATTCTGCATCTGATTGAGCTGGCGTCTCGCACCCAGGGTGAATACATGCTCCTAACCATAGATGCAGAAAAGGCCTTCGATACGGTGCACTAGCCTTATCTTGAGATGGTCCTGCTGGCTGCTGGTTTTGGTGAAAAGTTGCTGACCCGCATTTTAAACTGCTACCGTTTTCTCACGGCAACAGTTAGAGTCAATGGTCACACGTCCACCAGATTTCCTATTGGGAGGGACACCAGGCAGGGGTGCCACTTGTCACCCCTCCTCTTTGCCCTTAACATGGAGCCTTTGGCGCGTAGGATCTACCAGCATCCCCTAATAACTGGGATCAAATTTGGGGGAGATGTCCACACTGTTAGCCTTTATGCTGACGACCTTCTTTTTTCTCTCTCCAACCCCATCACAGCATTATGCGCCCTATTTGTGGAACTGTACTGTTTTGCACAAGGGTCGGGCTTTAAAATTAATATGGACAAATCTATAGCGCTCAACATCTCTCTTTCTCCGCATACTCTTGCCTCCCTACAGGGAGAGCAATCGGTGTTATGGACATCGAACATGATTCCTTACCTGGGAATCCAACTGGCTTCTACCCTACTGGCCACCGCTGACATTAACTACTCCAATCTTCGTACTCACATTCATAAGGCGCTTAATAGGTGGAAGAATTGCACATTATCCTGGTTGGGATGGGTAGCGGCCGTTAAGATGACCATCCTCCCCCAAATCCTGTACCTTTTCCAGACCCTTCCCCTCTGGCCCCCACGTGGTTGGATTCAGCGGACACAGGCAGATTTGTCACGGTTTATTTGGCAAGGGCGCGAACCGAGATTCCGACATCAAGTCGCAGTTCTCCCATCGGAGAAAGGGGGCATCGGGGTTCTTGACATTCAGCTCTATTTTCAAGCTGTTCAATTTCGATACCTGGTGGAGTGGCAACACCTGGAATCTGAAAAACACTGGCTGTTCCAGGATAAATCGGTAGCGGGTCAGCCACTGCAGGGGGTACCATTTCTTTATAAACACCATAGACCTCCGAATTTGTATGCTTCCTATATCACGAGCACTATCATGGATTCCTGGGACCGCATGAGTGTCCCCAACCGGCTGACCACCTTCCCGTCACCCCTCACACCGCTTTATGATAATCCCGAGTTCCACCTGGGTATGGTTACCTCCACCTTTAGGGGGCGTGGCGTTCCTCCCCTGTAGGTCATTGGGCCACCTCTTCGACGTGGAAGGCATAATTCCATCCCCGCAGCTCGTGGAGGAAAACGGCCTTCCAGAGTCGGAACGTTTGTCATACTTACAGGTTAGACACTGGACAATGCATCCAACTGTCAGACCACAGGCACAGCGACTTCTGACACCATAGGAAAAGTGGCTGGTAACGCCCACCTCAGATAAGAAAATTATCTCTGATCTCTATCAAAATGCTGCTGACAACCACCACGCTCAAGTACAATACCGACCACTCCAGATGAGAAAGAGACCTGGGAAGAGCATTGAGTCATGATGAATGGGACGGTATTTACTACAGGGCAAGGCACTCAGCGTATCATATGGCCCTCACGGAGACCTTGACTAAAGTCGCCACCTATTGTTACTATATGCCAGAGCGTATACACCGCTTCGACCCGCATCGTAGTGACTGCTGCTGGAGGAAATGTGGGGAGGTGGGTACCCTGGAACATGTCCTCTGGAGCTGCCCTGCTCTACAACCGTACTGGTCCCAAGTTCTTGATGAAGTTGATTTACACCTTGAGACACAAGCGCTTAGAGACCTGCAGGTGATTGGGCGCCCTATAAATCCAAAATAACAATAACAATAACTTCCACGCTTCCCCTCATACATTCTTTTGGGCCTGCCCAATCCGCAGACATATCCTCTCAAATCACGGAAAGGCCGGCTGATCGCTATCGCTTTAGGAGCGGCAACGCAAAACATTCTGACCCACTGGCTCTCTACCCAGGGCCCGACACACACTGGTTGGCTCCAGTGGCTGTGGTCTGTATTGGTAATGGGGCAGGGGGTTTGAGTTCCCTAAGCTGTGACGACCTTTCCTCACCTTGCTAGTGTTGGAATTCTGGGAGCTCACTTGCACTCGGTATCTCCTTCTTCTCCGCCTTCCAGACACACAAATTCCAGACGCCGGCCCTAAGAAGAAATATAAATCTAGGTGATGAGCATTGCTTTGTCCTTTCTTTCCTTTGTTGTTACAAGTGGACGAGGTGGGTGGGAGGAGTGAGTGGGGGAAGGGGGGGGGCTATGGTTAATGTTCTTCTTTTATCAAGTCTGAGGGCTCACTCCATGCTTATTACCTTTGGTAAACACGAATTGTGACCTTGTGGTCTTACACGCTTTGATTTGTTGGAGCAGAGAGTCTTGTTTTTTTCCATTTGTCTATTAAAATCAATAAAAAAAATATTTAAACCTAAAATCTAGCCTCATGTGACAATCACAAAATTGAAATAAATCATCAATTATTACAAAGAAACAAAATCAGTCAACATTCAGAATCCGCGTGAGAAAATTAGAAATGCAGCTTCGATTCGTCCATATCAGTTAAGAAAGTAATTAGGAAAGGCTGGTGTGAAACAAGTGTGCACAGTTACTAGATTATCAGGAATTACCTCCTATATATAAAATTAGAAATTTTGTCAGCTTGGTCTAGAGCATACAGGACGAGGTAACCCATCATGCCTAGGTAAAAGATATCTGTGATGGCTTCAGGGAACTATTTGTAGCTGCTCACCAGAGTCTAGTAGCAGTTTAAAAGCCATTTCTAATCAACATGAATTTAATTATTCTACAGTTAGAAAAGGAGAAAGTTCAAGACCATTGCCAATATGCCCGGCAGTGGGTGTCCAAGAGAACGCCCCGAAGATCAGACCGTATGGTTCTTCTGGAGGTCACAAAGAGCCCCAAAACTTTATCCAAGGATCAACTGGTCTCTGTTCATATAGAAAAGGTTATGAAAAGATTGAACAAGTATGATTTTCATACATGTACGGTTTTCTTGGAAGCATAGCTAGGAGGAACCCCCTTTTCTCAAAAAATGCACAGTGCAGCATGCCTTAGATGTGCAAAACAGTACCTGAATGAACCACCAGACCATGTCCTCTGCAGAATGCAATTTTCACAAAAAGGAACATTAGGAATATGTGATAAATTGTAGAGGAGGTCATTAAAATCAGATTGGGAGGCGAAAAGGGTGTGGCTAGACACTACATCATATCCCAGAAAACGTTACATGGCACATGCAGTCCTCACTTTGTGCTCCCCTCAGTGTTGACTGAAGTGTTAATACTACAGTCAACACTGAGGGGAGCGCAAATTGTGGACTGCATGTACCATGATACAAAGGAAGCAAACTTTTCTGGGATATAATATAGTGTCCGGCCCTTTTTGCTGCCCAAACTGATTTTCATGACCTCCTCTACCATTTATCTCACGTTCCTAATGTTGTTTTTTGTACAAATTGTATTGATTACACTTCATCCAGCCCAAGACGGAAAGTACAGCTCAAGCCGGAGAGTACGGCCTGGGTGTGAAGAGTACGGCTCAAGTCAGAGATTTCGCCCCTACTGCAGATTTAAAGATACAACTCGTAAATGACCTCCCTGAATAGCAAAAGTTGTAAAGTTAGACTTTTGTATCAGATTACCTTTTTGAATCAGGTTCATTGAGTCTAAATCCTCTGTATATGAGCAAATTCAAAAAGAACATTTATGAGATCATCTACTCAACCGCTAAAGCTTAGCGAAAAGTGGATCATGCAGTTTGGAGTGTAATGCAAGGTCTAATAAAGTAATTTAGACTACTGGTAAAATTATATCAAATGCAATTTGCTCCAGTTTTAGCACTACCATCAACTATGATAAAAGCACGAAATGCACATGTTCCTGTTTTGCCGGGTCCCTTACCACCAGTTATCAGGTATTTAATAATGTTATTGCAATGTTCAAGAAGTCTTTGAAGGTTGTCTCTCAGTATGAATATGAGTATCCTAACCCTCCAAAGGCAAAAAGGCCCAAATATGTTACAGAGTTCTTAAAAATACTGGCTCTCCATGCTCTTTTATAAAGCTAAAAGTTCCTCCTTGGGATGATCTTTGTGTAAGGGAGCAGAAACTGTTCATGAGGTCTTTCTTAGGACTGGGTTGTCCTTACTTTATTAGAAGGAAGTAGTAGATATATAGAATCGAACCGCCATCAATGTTTCTAATGAATGTCATTGTCTCATAGATTCTGCTGCTGTCAGTATACCTCTCCCAGACCCAGTAATGAAGCCCTATTAAGCATGACCATCAAACGTGGCAGACTGATCTAGGGCCATGAAAAAAATATTGTTTTATCAAGCCTTATGCAGAAAATAGCCATATCCTGGCATTTTACCACCTCGTCCTGTAACCCTTAGTCACATCCCCAACAACACCATCAAGGGGTCATTTTATAGTGTCTCAACCATATTTTGCTTTGTCAATAAAGAGGTGATGAAACATATGCATCTCCTAATATTGTATGTTGGCGTTTTCCCTCATTAGCTTGATCATGCTAAGTGCTTTGGCCATAAGTCTTACTAATTCCGTCATCTTCCAGTTTACGTCCTACATGACCTTAACTGAAGTCGTTTCTTCTAGTGGCAACCTCACCTTGAAGTACTCACCTTTAGTTTTGCGACTGTTCAACTATGTTGCATTAGGGCACACAATTGGCTTCAAATCTTAGCCAATGTGGCTTTCTGAAAGGGTCTACATTTGTTTGACAGAATAGCAGAATAGCTTCACTTGCATCTGTATATCCTTGCTGAGGATTCGTCTTTGGAGTATTCTGGCATGCTGATGGATTCCATCTCTGCTTTTAGTTTGTTTTGTAGATGCAGTCACACTCTGGCTACTGTGATGTAGACGGTGCCGTTTGAGTAACCTTCTATGGTGATTGTGTCTTGTAGTTGCTTTCCCATGGCTAGCTGGTAGGGATCACGTTTATGCTCATCTCTTCAGGTGTTCTGGTACATGGGGATTTATTGTTGCTGTAGGCTACCAGAGTTTGATTGGCAGCTGTTGCTTTTAACCTCACTAAATTATTGGTGATATTGTCTGTATTCTTTGTTAGTCCATTATTTGACTGAGTATGTTTTCATCCTGAAGTGATGAGTGTTGGAGGTGTGAGGCATGCTAGGTGTGGCTTGCAGTTTCAAAGAAGGAGCTGTTCAGATGTGGTTGCATCTTAACAGGCTTGCTGGTGTCTTATTCCTTTTCATGAAATTGAAGTTTTGGCATTTTATAGCATAAAGATAAGTGGGCTTTAATGTTGGGATTTGGTTCAGAAGTGACTTCCTGATCCAGCTTCCCTTGTAACTTTTTAGTATGGTGTACTGTTTTTCGCAGAGATAGGGAGATGTGGGGTCAGAGGACCCTGGTGCAGAACCCCTCTGCCACCCTGCTCCACATTTCACCATTATGATCGACCTAGTACTTTTACTGTTCATGCAAACTTGTTTCATAAGTCCCCTGAGAAGAGCTTTGGATGTTTCAAGGCTGGTGCTCCTCAGCAGAGTGCTAGACTCTGAGACAAAGGTACATCCAAAGTACACCACCACTCTGAGGGACAGATTATGAGTGGCCCAGAAAATCGTGATCCGTGTGCAAACACGTGTTATAAGTGATGTGATGCGTATCACACAAGTTAATGTTCCAATTACATTTTAGCAGGTGGAACCTGCTGGGATTTAATGGAGGAAAAAGGCCTGGTGATTACCAGGATACATGGTTTTTGGTGTGGCTAACACCAAAATCTGCATTTTATTCTCCCCAATAAGGAAAAAACTTAATTGGTGTGCTATTTGCCTCACCCGATAATTTCTGAACTCTTGGGAGTCTGATTGTATTGGGTGCAATAACTGCCAGCCACCATCCCAGGCTGCTCAAAATCCGGCCTTACTACGAGAGATTCTTGTTCCCTTGACCAGGCTATGGCCAGAAAGATGGTTTGTGGCAATCTAATTCAGTTACAAAGACACAGACTTTCTGTCTGGGGTCACTGGGGTGGGGAAGCTACAGCTTCTCTGTGATTAAAATATGTTTCATCAAGCAGAATAAAACTTGATTAGATGACATGCCATTTCTAAAGACCATGTGGTTGCAGCAAGAAGATTGCGAGTTTCCCCAGAAGGAATAATGTTTTCAGACATCTTTTTGCTCCCCCTTCAGATCATATGCTGCCTTTCTCTTCCACCTATTGCTGAAGATCACTGAGGCTTAGTGTTGTGAGTTTCGGGCCTAGATATACAAAAATTACAATGGGATAGGAAGGAAACCTTTGTTTGGCTGTGACAAGTTAAGCAGACTCCAGTAGGTCAGGTTGTACAGAGGAAGAGGATAACAGCTGGATCCCAGATGAATAAGGAAGGCTACTGTCTGCTGGACAGCTTCCTCAAAACTGGTCAAAAGATTTGTGATTTCTTTATCGTCACATCATGTATTTGGGTCAGATACAAGTGGTGAAGTCTCTACAACAGCCTTTGAAAGGCTAGGGACTGTAAGTCACTAACAGACCGTGCAGATACTATGGAATGCAATATCCCCATGGTGCTGAGCCACAGACCTCATAATAAACACTTAGCATTGTTTAATTTTTTCTCTCTACAACATTTTAAATGTGGCTCAGCACCCTGATGCCTGCTTGATTTGTTGCTAACTGCCACCACTTGGTAACAATAACTGGTGGTCTATCATCATTTTTGGAGATTAGCGTTGGTCTTTGCTTTGGTAAAATTCCATGCACTTGAAATGTTACCTATTGGACTAAGGAGAGATCATAGTGCTGTCCTCCTCTAAAGTTAAGGGAGAAACCACAGATGTTGTGCATGAGTACCCCCGTGATGGGATGGCAAAGTCTCCAGCATGGTGATGGGCATACACCCAGGGCTTGAGTGCACCAGCTGGGTAACTAGTCCCAATATCGAGAAAAACAATATCGACTAGACAGAATATCAAGTTTTTTATATAGAATGGACAGAATATCGAATTGCAAAAATATAGTGGTGCAGAATATCGAAATTCAGGTAAGAAATATCGATTTTCATAATATCGAAGTTAGTAAAATCGGCAGTCATAATAAAGTTGTTAAAAATATCGATTTTTTTATAGTGTTTTAAGTGTTAGTACATGTGTTAAAAATATGTATTCTTTTTTTAATGTATGTTTGAATTTTTTTAGTAATGAATTTTATGTTATTTAATTTTTGTGTGATTTAATTCCATACCGGGTTGTGGGTTTATAGGGGAATAGGGTGGGAAGTAATTTAACTATAGTAAATTCAATATTCATTTTTAGGAATTATTAATTAGTTTAAATTTAATTTTGTGTTTTAGTTCTGTAGCGGGTTGTAGGTTTATAAGTGAATAGGATGGAAAGTAATTGAATAGTTATTAAGTAATTATGTATGTTTCTTTCTCTAAACTCACCAGGTGCTGCCTTTCCCGGACACGCTGCGAAGACTCTTGGGCCCCTGCTATTCCGGCTCCTGCTACTGCCATTGTCGGCAGTGGTCTCCCCCTGCCGCTGTTGCCTTGTGTCATCCTGCACGGCCGCAGTATGGGAGGGGACCACCAGGACCAGCTACACCAGCGGTGGGAAGCCGCCGCCCACCACTTCACGCCAGGAGGCGCTTTAAATTGAAGACCCAGCCTGGGGGAGCGGGTGTTTCTTTCTCTAAACTCACCGGGTGCTGCCTTTACCGGACACGCTGCGAAGACTCTTGGGCCCCTGCTATTCCGGCTCCTGCTACTGCCATTGTCGGCGCCGTGGTCTCCCCCTGCTGCCGTGCCTTGTGTCATCCTGCACAGCCGCAGTACGGGAGGGGACCACCAGGACCAGCTACACCTGCGTTAGGAAGCCGCCTCCCACCACTACGCACCAGGAGGCGCTTTAAATTGAAGACCCAGCCCGGGGGAGCGGGTGTTTCTTTCTCTAAACTCACCGGGTGCTGCCTTTCCCGGACACGCTGCGAAGACTCTTGGGCCCCTGCTATTCCGGCTCCTGCTACTGCCATTGTCGGCCCCGTGGTCTCCCCCTGTCGCCGTTGCCTTGTGTCATCCTGCACGGCCGCAGTACGGGAGGGGTCACCAGGACCAGCTACACCTGCAGCAGGAAGCCGCCGCCCACCACTACGCGCCAGGAGGTGCTTTAAATTGAAGCCCAGCCCGGGGAGCGGGAGTTTCTTTCTCTAAACTCACCGGGTGCTGCCTTTCCCGGACACGCTGCGAAGACTCTTGGGCCCCTGCTATTCCGGCTCCTGCTACTGCCATTGTCGGCCCCGTGGTCTCCCCCTGTTATGTTATGTTAATGGGTGTCTTGGGTATAGCGCACGGCTACTCCAAGGAGTGTCCCGGCGCTTTCTGACCCGTAGCTGAAAAGAGAGATAAGGAAACAGGGGACATACCAATTATTGATTGTAAAGCCACGTTTTCAAGGCCTTTCTAAAGGCCAGCAGATTGAGAATGCGGCGCAGATCGATGGGAAGGGAGTTCCACAGTTTAGGGGCGAGATGTTTAAACGAACGTCCACCTATCCTGACTCTCCTAATGGGTGGAACAGTTGCCAGGCCAAGAGATTCAGATCTAAGAGATCGAGTGGGCTTATAGAGAGAAAGACGTTTCTGAATGTGATAGGCACCTACCGAATGGAGTGCCTTATGGGCCAATGTAAGAGCCTTAAATGTAATCTGCTTCCTGACAGGAAGCCAGTGAAGGGAAAGAAGCAACTCCGATGCCCTAGCATGGTGGGGTGAGCCAAAAATGGCCCTTGCCGCGGAATTCTGGACTACCTGAAGTTTGTGCAGGAGGTAGTCTGGCAAACCAAGGTAGAGGACATTGGAGTAGTCAAGCCTGGAACAAATTAAAGCCTGTATCGTCAGCTTCCTGTGGACCAAAGGGAGCAGAGGAAGGAATTTGCGCAGCATTTTTAACAGACCAAAACAAGTACTGGTGAGACCTGTAATTTGGGATTTCAGTGATAGGGTGTTGTCAATTTTAATCCCAAGGTTTTTAGCAACCGTGGAGGAAGAAGAAGGGGGTGACATACTCACTGGCCACCATTCCTGCCAAGGCGGGTCTACCTGACAACCAAAGAAGAGCACCCCCGATTTGTCGGGGTTGCACTTGAGGCTGCTTCGCTGAAACCAGTCGAAGACAGCCCCAAGGCAACCGCGGATGCTCTCCCCGTCGAACTCCGTGCCTTTTTTACAGGTGAAGAGAAGCTGGGTGTCGTCAGCGTATGATATGATCTGGGCACCCAGAGACTCCGCCAATACCGCCAATGGAGTCATAAAGATGTTAAAGAGGGTCGGGCTAAGCACCGACCCTTGTGGGACTCCAACATCCATCGGCGGCACCTCGGCAGAGTACGGGGGGCCCAGACCACTTGTCGATGACCCGCTAGGTAAGATCTCATCCAGCTCAACACTGTCCCTCTGAGACCGATCTCATAAAGTCTCCTCAAGAGGGCCTCATGAGGGACGTTGTCGAAGGCCGCCGACAGATCCAACATCACCAGCATAGCTCTTCCGCCTGAGTCGAGAGCTTCCTTGATGGCTTCATTTACTTCCAATAGAGCGGTCTCAGTGCTCAAATTGGAGCGGAAGCCTGACTGGGTAGAGTGGAGTAACCCGTAGTCTTCAAGGAAGGAGGAGAGCACAGAGTGGACGTGCTTCTCGACGATCTTAGCTAAACTGGGCAGGAGAGATATGGGTCTGTAGTTGGCATGTTTCTCCGGATCAAGGCAAGGATTTTTCAAGAGTGGAACAACCATTGCCTTCTTCCAGGCCGGCGGGACAGTGCCACTTGTCAAAGACAGATTAAGAACAGGATTAATTAACGAGTTCAGAATCTTGGCGTTGCTGGCTAGAAAGGTCGCCGGACAGGGGTCCAATGGAGAGCCTGATTTGATCCTAAGTAGGAGATCCAGAGTAATAAATTCCGATAGAACTGGAAACTCCGATAAAACGGGGCAGGAATCAGATGAAAAGGACGATGGATTACAATCGGTGAGAAAAGAGCTGGGGACAGAGGGAGGGAAAGATTCTTGAATCAGTTTGATTTTAGTAGTGAAGAAAATAGCCAGCTCCTTTACCCAAGGTTCCAAAAACTTGTGCTGAGCTGTGCTGGATTTAGGAGAGACAAACTCCTTAACGATGGTAAAGATTTCTTTACAGGAGCTTGATGCTGACTCAATTCTGTTGGCAAAATAGTTCTTTTTTGCCTCCAGAATATCGGCGTGATAGGACTTGATGGAAGATTTGTAGGCGGACTTGGCTTCCGCATCATATTGCTTCCGCCAGAGTCTTTCGGCTAACTTACAGTTACGCCGAGCCAGAGCAAGTGACTCTGAAAACCAAGGAGCCGAACTACGCTTGGGAGATGAACGAGGCGTAGAAAGTGGAGCAAGATCATCAAGCCTCTCGGTCAGCCATTTCTGAAACGTATCAAGATCCCTCTCCAAATGACCAGATAGAATGCAGGGATGTTCCTGATACTGAGGTAATAGAAAATTTCAGGTAGCTAATGTGTCCCCCACTCGCACCCCATCCAAAACACACATGTCCCATGTATGTCATGTAATTCCTTTTCCGTGCCTGCTAGAAAGACGCATATGCATTTGCGTCCAACGTTAACATGTCAGTTATATAGTTCCCCAAGAAAATCATGTTAATTAGGCTTCTAGGCCTATGGTGCCAACGACTTTACACGGTACACTTTTGAATAAAGCACACGTTTTCTCCATGTTTTCTGGCCCAGTCGAGCCAAGCCCTTAATCGAGGCTCCAAGTTCTTTTCTGTCTCTGAAAGCTACAGTTTAGGTATGCATCCCTGACCTCTACCTTACATCCTGCCCAAACGAGCGGTGCCCGGCTCGGCCTGGCCTGCCTGCCAAGACGATATTTTGCCTACAGTTATTTGCTCAGCCTCCGCGAAAACACATTCCAGTCTAGTGAAATAGGTAAACATATTCCCGGCTGCAGAGCAAAGGACCCTGCCTTCCTGTCTCTATGCAAGTAATTTACTGCACCCGTTACCATGGTAGGCCCATGCCCCCGCACTTTACATGAAGATCCGTATGCACGCACTAGCACTCAGTGATGAACGGCCTCTGCCCGAGAGACCTTTTACTTCAGACACTACATCCTCTAGACACAAGATATCAGATATGCTATAGGTGCAGGTCGTTCTGACATCCCAGACATTAGTCTCCTCTACTAGTGCTAAAGTCAAAGCCCCCAGCTCTCCCCAGTTGCGCGTCATGCTCAGTTGCGCGCGCATACAGGCCAAAGGTTTCTTCTGATTCTGCAAACTTTTCCTAAGCATCCACCTACTTGTGACGTTTCTCTGACATGCCCTGTACACGCCCACGTGTACGCCTTCTTACACGCCTCCTGTTACGCACATGTGTTCTTATCTCTCTCTTTTCACCTGTTACGCCTACTGTATTCGATACAAGTATATGCTTTTACTATATATATTGTGTGATGTTAATAAAATGTTGAATGTCCCTTCCTGAACCTTAGTGGTGATGGAACCCGATGTCCCATGCCTCGAGGCATTTCATTAAAGCCCGTATGACTCAGATACCACGGACTCTGCCTCTCATTTGATTGAGCTATCCTTATTGTCATTTAATGTATAGAAAAATAGTCCGGTAATTTTATTTACCACATAATCTGGCGCCTGAATAGGGACTCCCCCCTTCCCCACTCGCCGGGGATGTAAACGCAGGCCTTGACCCCTTCTACAGCCGTGACGGACTCCTGTGCACACCTGCGGGTTTTCCTGCTATCTCCCTCAGGCCCAAGGAGGAGACGGAGACTGCGACCCGGCATCCAGACGAGGCGGTGAGGAATGCGGAGGATCCCGACCAGAGCCCCAAGTCGAGAGAGCAAGGTCCGAGGTATCCGGAGGCCCACCTGTTCCGAAGCGCATGCGTAGGAGAAACCGTAGCCCGACAAAGTCCAGTCCAGTCCAGTTTCCGAGGCCTTCAGTTTCTGCTCCCCGGTGAGTACCGTTGTTGGGAACGCATCTAGACGGGTTCATTGATTTGTGCCCGGTCAAGACAGGTCTGGGTACACAGACCTGGTCCAGACGTGTTCACTTAGGTGAATACGGTATGACGTGTCTCTTTATGGGACCGGTATGTCTGTACTGTTCTAGCAGTGCATCAAGTAAATCAGTATCCTAGATCTCGAGAATTCTTCAGAATTGTGTTTTCATGTACTAGGTAGTAACTGTTCGAAAATGTTTTAATGTGTTTCATGTCGTGGTATGAATGATTGTTTGCAATTCATTACTGTATTTATTGTGTTCACGTTCAATTCAGTCTAAATATGCCACTGTTCTCGAAATTACGTCAGATAGGAACTAGGAAAGGGATACTTGAAGAAGCAGTTCCCGTCCCACCTAGGGACACTTGTACCATAAACATGGCTTAGATGCCATACTGTACCTAGATTTGTGGGTGGATTACACAAAAGATCTGGAAGAAAAGTTTAGATGGCCTGTCTCAGGGACATGGGATGCTGATTGCATCATGAGAGTAGAAGAAGCATTATGGAAAAGGAAAGCCAGACAATCCCAGAAAGATGCCATAGAATTATGGCGTAAAGAAGCGCATAGAAGAACAGAGAAAGAAATCAGGAAAGCAGAGAGAAGTAGAGAGGAATCCGAAAAAGCTAGAGAAAAAGAGTTACTAGAAGAAGGAGAACGAGTCAGAATAGAACAACAAGACAGACAAAGAAATGCCCTTATTACAGGCCTATATCCTGTTCTCACAGAGGGCCTGCCCAAGGCGACCCCGGAAGTACACCGTAACTTGCCACCACCATTGGTCCCGACTAAACTCCGTCATAAACAGACCGCAGCGGACATTTTCCTTTCTTCCTATTTAGATGATGTTGCTCCAGAATATACTAATGTACGCGTACCACCTGCTAATAATATACATCAGCCTATTCAGTCTGTTCAAGACACGACACCCCCTCTTCCCCAAGACTCAACTCCCGCACCCATTGTCACTTCCCCTCCTGTGACTACTACTGCTACTGTCCCTCCTGCTATTGGTCCTACCAATCCTTTTTCGACACTTACAACCCAGAGTCTGCCTACATTACCTACACCTACTTTTCAAGCTATGACACCAGTAGTTACAACAGAGCCAGTTGATGTTTATGCTTCCGCTTCAGGAGGCGCAGTAGGAGGTCATCCTGTCACCCCGCCTCAAGTAAAACGAATGACGCTTAGAGAAGTAGCATTACAACGTACACCCAAAGCTGCGACATTCGCAGCCCTTAAACAGTACCTTACAGATTGCAGATATGACCCAGTACCAGGCGAAGACGAGATGATGATATACTCAATACGTTTTTGACGAGTCACAAACTATTTGACTATTCTGCCACATCTGAGACAACATTTAGATAACATATACAATTTCATTAGAACAGGGGAGAGACCAGAATGCATTCACGAGGCCATGGCACTCAATAAGGTTGAGACACAAAGAATGATCTTACAGTTTTTGATAAATTGTTTGATAAGGGAACGAGATCGGCCAGGTACAAGCAAAGAAGAAATGGATATCCTGATAAATTGAAGTAACAATATAGCTGATGGTAAACATAATAAACAAGGTTGTATAGAATCCATGTACAGAAAGATCCGTAAAGAAATTGTAATAATACACGAAAAAGAAAAAGCAGCTAGGGAAGCCGAGAAAGAGGAGAATGAAACCACAGAGGACGACGATATAGACGATACAGAAGACCCAGATAGAATAGCGTACGTAGGTATTTATTTATTTATTTATTTATTTATGCAATTTTATATAGCGCGGACTTTACCCGAAGGTGTCAGAGCGCTTCACAATAGGAACAGAAAAGATACAAACTGAGAACATTACACGAGCAACAGATTGCAGAGGCATACATTACGTTACATACGGTAAAGTGATAATTGTGAGCAACCAAGAATACATGAGGTAGTAAAAATTGTGAGAAACCAAAAATACATGAGGTAGACAAGGTAATTGTGACACTTGTGAGCAAACAAAATACATGAGGTAGTAAAAATGTGGGCTACCAAAAATACATGAGGTAGTAAAAAGTGCACAGGAGGAAAAAGTGACAAGTGTGCAGGCTACAAGAGAAAATAGAGTATAATTTGTGGTATAATACTGCAATATATGTTACACACTCAGGCACAAGAACAAACGATTACGTAGGCAAAAGTGGCACTTGTGCAAGTATCAAAGGTAAACAAACATGTGAGAGGAAGCAAACCTTGTGTTACAGGGGCAAAGTGGTGAGTGCAAGTTGCAAGAGGGTACCAAACACAAGTACATGGATAATACTGCAATAAAAGGCAAACACTCTAACCGCAAGAACACACTGGGAAGGCACTTCCATGGACATGAGAAGTAGAAATTATCAGTAGTGGGAGATCTTCCTTCAGACAAAAGAGAGTTACTTTTGGAGGTGTCTCTGGAGGAGGAGAGCTTTGAGGTCCCTTTTAAAGGCCTGGGAGGAGGCGGTGGTCCGGAGCTGAGGCGGGAATGAGTTCCAGATTCTCACTGCATTGCCTGAAAAGGATTGGGCCATCGTTCTTTCCTTCTTGAAAGTGGGAGGTTCAAGCAGTAGATTCTCCGCATTGCGTGAAGGTCTAGAACCTCCAGAGAGTTTCAGTTTATTCGCCAGGTAGAGAGGAGAAGAGGAGTGCAGGGCTTTGTGGGTGATACAAGCGGTCTTGTAGATAGCTCTAGCCTCAAAGGGAAGCCAGCGGAGGGTAGATAACATCGGTGTGATGTGATCGCTTCTTTTGGCCCCATAAATGAAACGAGTTGCTGAGTGGAAAACAGACTTAAGTGGGGACAAGTGGGATTTGGGGAGGCCAGTAAGAAGAGAATTGCAGTAGTCGAGTCTGGAGAGGACCAGTGCTTGCACCAGGGTTATAAGGTCCCGCTCCGCGAAGAAGCGACGGATTCCCCAAAGAAGGCGCAGTTGGTATCGAGCTGATTTCGCAATGGAATTGATGTGGGGAATTAGATTAAGTTTTTTGTCTAGTATGACACCAAGGGATTTGGCGCTGTCGACAATGATGGGTTTATTGTTTAGTAGATTCATCTGATCCATCCATGATTGAACCGGGGGAGGAGAGAGTGAGGAGGAGAAGAGGAGGAATTCAGTTTTGGAGGGATTCAGAATCAGTTGATGAGTTGACATCCAGTTTTGAATGGAGTCGAGAGTGGAGCTTAGGATGGAAAGATCGTGAGTAGAGGCAATCTTGAGGTAGAGTTGAGTGTCGTCAGCATAAAGATGATAGTGAATCCCGGATTTACTTAAGAGATTTCCCAGTGGTTCTAAATAGAGATTGAACAGTGTGGGAGCAAGTATCGAGCCTTGGGGAACACCTTGACCTACCGCCACAGGAGGTGAAAGACTGTTCGCTATTTTGATCATTTGGGATCTGCCAGAAAGGAAGGATGCAAACCATTTAAGCACAGTGCCCTCCATGCCCATTCTCTGTTGAAGAATATTGAGGAGGGTATTGTGATTGACAGTGTCAAAGGCTGCGGAAAGGTCAAGGAGAATTAGCAGACAGGACCCCCCTGAATCGAGTATCCTCAACGCGTCATCAACCACTTGCAGTAGGGCTGTTTCAGTGCTGCAGTTTTGGATGAAGCCGGACTGACAGTGGTCTAGAAGGTCATTGTCCTTGATATGACAGGAGAGTTGTTTTGCTACACATCTTTCTGTGATCTTCGCCAGAAAGGGAAGGTTAGTGATGGGGCGGAAGTTGTTGAGGTCATTCGCATCAGCAGTGGGTTTTTTCAGAAGAGGGGTGACCTGCCCAGTTTTGAAGGAGGCAGGAAGGGAGCCTTGCCAGAGGGAGAGGTTGATCAGAGTGGTCCAATAGGAGAGGGAATGGGTATAGAAGTCAATGGCAATGGCACTGGGGATAGGGTCAAGAGAATGGTTGGATGGCTTCGTTTCTCGTATGCACTTGAGAAGGGCATCTTCAGATATAGGGTCAAAGCTCTGCCAAATGGCTAAGGATTTGCGCTCCTCTGGAGGGGTAGGATGAGCGACCTGATCCACAAGTGATTTCACTTTTTCATCAAAGAAAATAGCAAAATCCGCTGCTCTCTTTGTAGAATCATCCACCTTGGAGGTTGGGGGAGAGCAGTTAGGCATTTTGATGAGATCAAATAGTTTTTTGGGTCTATTTTTGGCGGAGTCAAGGAGGGTTTTGAAGTGTGTCGCTTTCCCAAGGAAGATGTGCTTGTGGTACTTGGATCTTGCTGAGCGAAGCTTGGCCAAATTGTCGGAGGAGGGCACTTGCCTCCATTGTTTCTCCAGGGATCTTAGCTGCTTCCTTTCCTCATAAAGGGATTTGTTGAACCAAGGTGCTGAGGGAGTGGGCCTTAACCTTTTGCTTTTGAGTGGAGCGACTTTATTAATTTCAGCTGCAAGAACTGTGAGGCTTTGAGAGGTGAGTTCGTCAACATCTAGGTTCGGGTCGAGCCTTGGAAGAGATAGCAAAGCTGATTCACAGAGTGGACCGACATCAATATTTTTAGCATCCCGGAACCATGAGATGGCCCTCTTGGGTAGGCCAAGAGTTATAGAGTGTGAAAGTTGAAGAGAGAATGGGATGAGGAGGTGGTCAGACCAATCTACATAAATTGGGGTAGTGGTAGAAAGCATGCCTGCTTTAGAAATAACAAGGTCCAGGATTGCGCCCTTAGAATGGGTTGATTCAGTGCAGTGTTGGATAAGATCGTTAGTAGATAGGAAAGTGGCCAGTGAGTTCGCAGAGGAGTCTTGTGGTACTCCCCAGTGGAGATTGAAGTCACCCACGAAGGTCTGATTGTCACTTCGCGAGTATTGGTCGCTGATGAAGTCGGTGAGTTCATCCATAAACGAAGGGCCACTACGAGGCGGGCGGTAAATGACATGGAATCTGAGGGGTGAACGGTGTTGCAATTGAAGCTCAAGAGAAAGGCATTCAAAGGTTTTGGAGGAGCTGTTAGGAGAGGCCTTGAGTTGGAGGGTGTTTCTAAAGATGACTGCAACACCTCCCCCCGTGTTGTCAGTTCTGTCATTCCTAAGTAAAGAGTAGCCTGTTGGTAATAGGAGATCAAATATAGAGTGAGATGTATCTTTGAACCAGGTCTCTGTGAGGAAGAGCATGTCAATATTATGAAGGGTGATGGTATCGGAGATTTCAAGTTTGTGTTTTACTGCAGATCTGCAGTTGTGATGCATGCAGCGCAGCTCTGTCAAGACTGTTTTGGTGACGGGGGCACTAGGGCTCTGAAGGGTGATCGGGATATTGTACTTATGAGGGGGTGCTCTGGGGGGTTTAGGTGGATGCTTTGTTCTGACAGAGGTGATGATCGGAATGGCGTAGATAGTGGGGTTGCTAGGGTATCCCGGTTGAGGAGGGGTGGCGCTACAGGGCTTGAGTGAGTTAACAGAGTTTCCAGATGATAGGTTAAGCTTGGCTGTACTGGGATGAGGGGGCGAGGTGCATCTCTTGGGAAGTTGGGAAGGAGTAGCGGTGCAAGAAGGGGTGACAATCTTAGAGCATAAAAGTGAAATGGCAGCTGTAAGCTGGGAGATGGAGGTGATAAGAGAGCCTAGTGTGTTTTCCAGTGAGAATGGGGCAGAGCACGGAAGGTTGGGTTGGGGAAGGTTGGGTGGCTCTATTGAAACAAGGGGGGGTGGAGTGGGTGGTGGCAGGCAGGGAGAGGTGGCAAGAAAGGAGGTGATTTTGGGTGTGGGGTTCATAAGTGGGGAAGGGTGGTGGGTGAGAGCGGGAGTTAGTGAAACGGAGGTTAAGGGAGAGTTGTCTATGTTGGTGTTGCAAGAGGGAGAGGAATTAAGGACAAATTTAGGGGGAGAGGTGTGCGGAACTCGGCGGTTGGGTAGAATGAGAGGGGAGGCCTGTGTGGCGTCATGAGAATCTAGGAGGTTCGGGAGGAAAAGAGGTGAGGTGGTTGTGGAGGACCTGTCAGCTAGGAGAGGTGGCTGCGAGGGAACGGGCATCAGGCAGAGTGAGGGGTGTTGGGAGAAAGGGGAGTTGAAGAGAGGAAGTGGTTCTGCTGGGCCCGAGGGAGGGAAGTGGAGGGGGTTACCGGGCGGGGAAGGGGAGTAGTGCAGCATTCCTGGCGGAGTAGGAGGGAGGAGAGAGATGCGGTGGGATTGAGGAGAGGACGGGGTGAATAACGAGGGGAGGAGGAGGTAAGGGGGAGGGATGGAAGGGGTGAGGGGAGCATAAGGAAAGTACACTTGGGGAGAGGGACGGAGGAGAGGTGGGCTAAAAAGGGGGGTGATGGGAAGGAAGATGGGGGAGGAGAAGAGATTGGAGAAACGGGATGGTGCAGATGGGACGAGGAGCGTATTGGCTTGTGGTAAGGTTGAAATGATGTGTGAAGGGATATACTGTGAGGGGGGAGGAATAGGAGGGGAGGTCACAAGGGAGGGGGAGGGAAGGGGGCCGACCTGTGCTCCTCGAGGGAGCCGCCAATTGGAGTGAGGTGGGGTCTGCGGAGGAGAAAGGGAGTAATGGGTGGAGCTGGAAGGAGAGTGATGGGGGAATCCGGTTGCAGAGGAGGGGAGTAAGGAGGGGAAGAGGCAGTCAAAGAGCGAGAGGCAGTTGTCTGTGCCTTGGATCAGGACAGTACCGTTGTTATAGAGTGAGATAGTGAGGTTACCTTTGAAGCAAGCAGAGGGGGAAATTTTTAGTTTTTTCCCATGAGGGATAGAGGAGGAGGAGGTGACGTTGAGGGAATAGTAAAAACTGTTGGACCAGGAGGGGATGTCATGAGTGAAGAAAATGAAATCATTTTTTAGCCTCCCAAAACGACTATTGTAAAATTGATCCACAAAAAGGGAATCTGGGAAACGTTCAATAGTGTTATGTTTCCATCGTTTAGTTGCGGCTTTAGACAGGCTAGGAGGATAAATGATTTTGTAGCAATTAGTTCCAGCCTTAGCTCGGGGGTGGCCATGATGGTGAAAAGTGGCGAAGGAGTGTGGGGGGGATAAGAGGAAGGTGTTACTTGGAAAGCGGTGGAGAAGAGAAATAGAAGGGCATAAAGGGGGCACATAGTCCGGACGTTAAGGTGAGGATATCAGAGCTAATGTGCCGTTTGGGACTAGCAAAGCCTAGGTGTGCAAACCAGCCTCAACATCTTAAGATTATCAGTAGAGGTGCTCAGGGCAGGGTGCGGAGAACATACTATATGCAAAGCGATTTCCAACACCAACAAATATCTACTGGCCTGGCGCCCTACAAGTCTTGCAGACTCCTAGTCCAGCTGGCCATTTCGGATGGGGACTCACATGCCCTAAAACCATAATGTCAATAGGTGCAAGTGCACTTGATACACAATAGTAGCATACGGTATATACGGTGAATTACAAAGTACAAGGTGTAAGTGTAGGTATAGTACTGATAGTATATAAGGGCAGGATACAAGTTTACACAATGTACAAAAATATACGTAAATATATGAGGTATCAATCGGTGCATTCCAGGATAAAAGTGAGATATTCCAGGATAAAAGTGAGATAGGTGCAGCTTACAAAAATGTACAATAGACAACTACAAGAATGGTACTAATGATGTACTGAGAACAGGGTAGAGCAAGACCTTTTGACAGACCCATTCGCCTAGAAAGTAAGAAACGTTTTCTTTCTCCCATACCAAAACAATGTTCTCTTGAGCATTTATTCCAAGCCACTGATAAAGTACTGAAACAACGAATAGGTTACAGTGAACTTAGTAGTATGCGTGAACAAGAACTAGCACGATCAGCGGTACAATGGGCTGATAATAACAGTGTATATAAAGATAATTCAGTAGCGCAAACATTTTTGAATCTTTCCCCAGCCGAACAGCGCTTAGCTGGAATGTACATGATCCAGCATCTCATTACACTATATGAGAGTCAGCATTCTGATCCAGGTCCCCTATATAATATATTGGAAGAATTACTCCTGAAAAGATGGAGAGGCCTAGGTACCGATTTGATTAATTTCATTCTAGAACAACGACACAAATACAGACCATTCCTGACTCCACATTTCGTTCCTGTTCCACCCCCAGTAAGAAAAAATTTTACATTGACAGACAAAATCCATTACGAGAAGTTCATCCCGTCCAGACAACAGGGGGTGCACTTCAACGAGTATTCGTATACACACCCTTGACTAAAACCGAATTATTGGAAATGAAAAAGTTAGTGCCCTGTCACGATAAAGATCCAGCTGGGTTCCACCGTGAATTAAAAGACATGCTACTCATGGGGGATTATACATATCCCGATATTCTTAAAATGTTAAAAGTATTGTTGTCGGCTGGCATTTACGAAAAACTTAAAGAAAAAGAATGGGAGGTGGGAGATACAAAGATTATCTGGACTGAATTAGAAAACGAAGAAAATACACGAATTCCAGGTACTGGTCTTGGGGACAAACCTAAAGCATTACCAGGATTATTAGTACAGGTTTTGCCGAGGTTGTTGGCAATTAAAAAGGAAGACTGGGATGCAATCTCAGCCTGCAAACAGAAACAAGACGAAGACACTAGTGATTTTTATTCCAGATTCGAGAAATGTTTCATTATTAATAGCGGCCTGAAAACAAGTAGTGAATCATATCCACATCTTTTTGTGACCAAATTAGTCGAGAATTCCTTACCACAAGTCAAGAATAGAGTACTAAAAGTCGAGAGTACATGGCAAGCAAATACCCCTTCTCAAATGTTACAAATGTTACAGTACCACCAGAACCGAATTAGAGAGGAACATGATCATGAACAGAGGCGCATGAAAGATACGAAAATGAAAGTACTAGTAGCTCAGTCTGTTCCAGCTGACGGTCAGAAAAAGGGTACAGCACCGCCAGGTCATTCTGCAGCTCCCGTTAAAGGGAATTGCAACTATTGTAAACAGCCAGGTCACTATATAAACGAATGTACTGTTTTGAAATACAATATTGCTACAGGCAGGACGAAAGAAAGACTGCGTCCTCCTAGACAAGAACATGTTCCACAGCATATTCCACAGAACACGCAACCTCCACCGCAAGCACAGCAAACAGTAGCTGTACCCCAACCCCAACCCATCGCTGCCACGCAACATGTCACGCAACAAATGTACCAGTATGCACAGTCAGATTACCCCGATTATCAGCAGTACTCATGAAACAGCCTAGAGAGGGAGGTTGGCTTGCCTCTTATCGAGGTTCCTGTAGATCAAGAGGGTCCCTATGTACATAGTCAGGTATTAGGGAAAGACAGAAAATTTTTGATTGATACAGGGGCGAGCAGAACTACCATCAGTCATGACGAGGTTCCAGGGGCACCCCTCTCAGGCTCACAGAATGTTTCCCTGGGTTTTTCAGGAAAGCCTATTGTTAACGAAGTGTCAAAGCCAGTTTCCCTAGAAGTTGGTCCATTGTCCCGTACCACAGACTTGTTACTTACGAAAGCATGTCCAGAAAATCTGCTCGGTATTAAAACATTGAAAGCATTGGGAGCGGTAATATGTTGTTCTCCGGAAGGAGTGAGATTGTTTTTACGTGATTTTAAGGGTCATTATGTGTTGAGAGATTTTGATCCAAGATTGCAAAATGTACCACAGCATTTATGGGCACAAGGTCCAACTGATGTAGGTCGTATGCACATTACACCTTATCGTGTTCCTCTCAAGCAAGGAGTTGTACTACCCAGAATCCGACAATACAAATTACCCCCCGAGGCTGTAGCAGCCTTGTTGAAAATTATTGATGAACTGATTGCCCAAGGAGTAGTTATAGAAACTGACTTCAATGTATGTAATTCTCCAATCATTCCGATTCTTAAACGAACTGACCCAAATGCACCACCAGTCTACAGATTGGTGATCGACCTACGAGAATTAAATAAATGCATCATTCCCCAGTACCCAGTAGTGCCAGACATATCTTCCTTATTGACTGCTATTGATTCCGAAGCAGCGTTCTTTACTGTAATCGATCTCAAGAACGCCTTCTTTAGTGTCCCCATTCATCCGGAAAGCCAGTACCTCTTCGGATTCTCTTTAAATGGCCAAAGCTTCAAATTTGCACGTGCACCTCAAGTGTTCACGGAAAGTCCTAGTATTTACAGTCAAGCCCTGAAACGACAACTAGACAGTATTCACATGCCTGCTGACACAGCCCTGCTCCAATACGTTGATGACCTGTTAATAACTGCACGGACCGAATGTGACTGCGAGCGCGCGTCACTGACTGTCTTGTATTTCTTGGCCGAAAAGGGGCATAAAGTGTCCCCTTCGAAGCTACAATTCTGTGCCCAGCAAGTGGTATACCTTGGGCACTTGCTGTCCAAGTGGGGGAGACAGTTGAGACCAGACCGCATCCAGTTAATTGCACATCTGCCACAACCCAAGACACAAAAGGAGGTACGGGCCTTTATTGGCCTCACCTCGTACTGCAGACAATGGATCCCTCAGTATGCATATCTAGCCAAACCACTCATACAGTTGACAACACAGGAGGCAGCGACTTCGACTGTCCTCCCTTGGACTCACGAGCATACACAAGCTTTTGACGAATTAAAGAAAGCTCTATGTCAAGCACCTGTTTTAGCGACACCATGTTATAGCAAACCTTTTACACTTTTTGTCACTGAACGCGATGGCACAGCATTATCTGTGCTCACACAAGATCAGGCAGGAAAACACAAGCCTTGTGCTTACTTTTCTAGTACATTAGATCCGTTGGCCCAGGCTCTGCCTGCGTGCCTCAAATCAGTTGCAGCAACAGCTCTAGCAATCAGACAAAGCGACTCAATAGTGTTAGGACATCCCCTGACAGTACAAGTTCCACATTCCGTGGAAGTTCTTCTGAACCGAACTCAGACACAACACTTGACCATAGCAAGACTGACAGGATATGAATTGACATTGTTTCAGCCACACATAGAGATCAGACGTTGCAATACCTTAAACCCTGCCACATTGTTACCCTCGAGTACAATTGACCCGACACCACATGACTGCATAGAAGTCATCAATACTGTAACGAAACCCAGATAAGACTTAACAGACATTGCATTACCCGACCCAGACCTGACACTTTACGTGGATGGTTCATGTATGAGAACAAGTACAGGAGAGTTAGTGGCCTCCTATGCAGTGACCACTGAAACGGAAGTCATAGAAACACATCGTATTGACACATTGTCTGCCCAAGCAGCAGAGCTCATCGCTCTGACCCAAGCCTGCATCCGAGCCAAGAACCTGAAAGTAAACATATACACGGATTCACAGTATGCATTCGGAGTTGTTCACGACTTCGGTATCCTTTGGCAAGAAAGAGGTTTTTTAACTTCTCATGGCACCAAGATACAGCATGGTCCCCTCATACAAGCTCTGTTAGAAGCAATACACTTACCTGCATCCATTGCTATCATGAAGTGCAAGGCACATACGAAAGTTACTGATACTATTTCCCAGGGTAACGACCTGGCAGATCGAACAGCTAAACTCACAGCACAGACTCAAACAGACATACCGACAGATCCGATAAAGATTGAAGTACGAACACAGACACATTGTATGACAGTGAAGGATCCCACTCTAGATGTACTCGACATACAGACACATGCTACTCCAGACGAAATCAAGAAATGGACTGAACTAGGAGGGATCCAAACAGATCAGGGATGGATGACGAAGGGAAGAGCCACATGGTTCCTCCCCGACTCTATGGTTCAAGTTATCATTAATACAGCACATAGTCCAGCACACTTAGGAGAAAAAGCCATGTTAGACAGCATTCAGAATCTATGGTTCAACAAGCATTTACGTGCAGCAGCAAAACAGAAAGTGAGTACCTGCATGATCTGTTGTCAGTTCAATCCAGGCAAAGGCATTCCCGTGGAACAAGGTGGGTTCCATCCTCCTGACCATCCTTTTGAAGTCCTCCAGATGGATTATATCCAGATGGACAGATGTAGAGGATTCAAATATGTCCTCGTAGTTGTATGTGCCCTTTCCAGATGGACAGAAGCATATCCAGTCCCAGATTACACAGGCCGCGACCACTGCCAAGCAGTTGGTTCGTGAATTTTTCCCGTGATACGGCTTGCCCCGTGTGGTGTACTCAGATAATGGACAGCCATTCTCGTCCGAACTTATGTAACAGGTATCACTCCTGTTAGGTTACCAGTGGAAATTTCACTGTGTACGACACCCCGAAGCAGCTGGTCTGGTTGAACGACACAACCAGACTCTGAAAACACGATTAGCAAAGGTCTGTGCAGAAAAAGGTGTAGATTGGATAGTAGCCCTGCCAGTTGCCCTCTTTTATATGCGCATGGTAGCTCATTCCAGAACCGGACTATCTCCCTATGAGGTAGTCTTCGGCAGACCTCCCAATATGTGGGGTACGCCTATGCCTCGTAAAATAACAGATGTCGACAGTAATATGCTGCGAAATCCCGATGTATAATGGTAACGTTTTGCACACTTTCACTTGAACCACCTGGTTCTCCTCAGGTATACTTGTAAACCATAATAATAATGATGATCCATACAGTATTCTTTGTTTCAAAGATCTCTGTTTATTACTTCTTTTTAATTCATCTGTATCCTTTAGTTTCCAGGACAATTTAAATTAACATCTCCCATTTACCCAATGCATTTCGGGTCTATGGTGACCCTTCTTCGGGGGTCTCTATTGGAAAAATCAAGAAAAAGTTGCAATCAGCCCTTTAACCTATGTGCATGTGTACATTGACATTTACATATATTTAAACCCACTCTGTTCTCAAGTGCAAACAAACATCTGTAAATCATGGCATGTCCTTTTATAACAATCATTTTCACTACTCACAAAAAAGGTACATTTTTATATTAGCGCTAAAAATATGCCAAACACCAAGACCATGTTAAACGATCAAAATAAAACACCCTGAAAGAAAAGGGCAATAGACCTGGTTTAACCACAAACTAGTTCTAAACAAAAAAGAGTTTTAAACAAAAAAGAGTTTAGCCTGACGAAACATCTTGCTCCTCTCTCGCGCTGTACTTACTGAGAAATGAAAACGTCCGTCGTATTGCGTAATGTCGGCCAATCCGCTACTGCCTGACAATCTGTGGAACGCTATTTAAAGCTCCACGCTCTTTGATTGGCTCAACTAGCGATCACGTGATCGCAACACCGGACTGCTTTACAGTCCTTATTTTGTACTTAAAGATATGCTGAGAATGCAAAACTATAAAAATTATCTCTTTAAGCAGAGTCTATGCTGACAAACAAGAGTTAAACCATAGTCGGAATTAATTAATTCCGAGTCATATTCACTCGATGTTTTTAACAGTACGATATTATTCAACATTTAATATTTGCTACTTTGCAAGGCTGTCTCATGTAGAATAAGAGTCTGATAACGTATACTAATGATAAATAATAAGTAGTAATGCAAATAAAAAGCAACATGGTGTCGGCCATTTTAGGTAGGGGAGTTCTCGCTGTGAGTGTCATGCAGGAAAATAAAGTAGGCTTTCCACAGTCTATTTACAAAAAGCAGGATAATTCTATCCTGTCATTCAGTCCATTTGGTTGTAAGCTGCCCATTTTCTTTATCCAGAAGTATTCTGATCTTAGTCTTGATTTGTGTGAGTCTTTCTCAGGGTGATGTTTGATGACTTCCAGTATTGTAAAACGTAGTTGTGCTACATTATGTCCTGCTTCTAACCAGTGTGTTGCCAATGTGGATTTCAAATTTTTCAGGCGAATGTTACTCTTGTGCTCTGTAATTCTTACTTTTATTTTTCTCTCAGTCTGACCTATATACAGTTTTCCACATGGACACTTGATTCCATAGATAACATTCTTAGTGTCACAGGTTCCTGAGTGTAACAAGGTCACCTTCTTGCCTGTCATTGGGTGTGTAAACATTTGTCCTGTCCTCACATTGTTGCAATGAATGCAATTTTCGCATCTCTGCATTCCTTTATGGTTAGTTTCTTCTGGTTTGTTCTTCTTTTTTAGCAGTTCTTTCAAATTTTTGGATCTGTTGTAGGCAAACGTTATCCTATCAGCAAAAAGTGGTTCTAAGTCCGGTTCTCTTGCTATAAGTACCCAATGTTTTTTCATGATGTTAACTATTTTTGCTGATTGTAAAGAATGTTTTAGGACACATACTGTTTTTTTAGTTTCTCCTCTTTCTTTCGTGACTAGTAGAGACTCTCTCTGCATATTCAAGACTTTGATTTTGGATTCTTCCAATAAGGGTGTAGGATAGCCTCTTAGTTTGTATTTTTGGATCTGTTTGTCGATGGTGGAGAGCAAATCTTGTGGATCAGATGTGATCCTTTTTTGGCGAATAAATTGAGATGTAGGAAGATGTTTCTTTAAGGAAAAATGATGGAAGCTTTCGTAGTGTAGACCACTGTTTCTATCTGTTTCTTTTGTGTGCACACTGGTTCTCAGTTTGTTTTGTTCAAGATGAATTTTGACATCTAGGAAAGCCAATTCTTTCTGGTCCATTTGGTGAGTGAATTTGATCCGGTCGTGAACACTGTTCAATCTCTGGATGTTGTTGGTTAGTGCTTCTTTTTCACCCTTCCACATAAGAAAGATGTCGTCGATGTATCTTTTAAATACCATAAGTCCAGTTGTCCAATTTGTGTCTTGGATTATATGGTCATGCTCAAATTTAGCCATAAAGGTGTTTGCGTAGGACGGTGCCCCCGCAAAACCCATAGAGGTCCCACTGCATTGTTCATAGAAGTCGCCTTCCCAATTAAAGTAACTATGTAGTAGAGCAAACTGTAATAGTTCGAGCATTAGAGTTTTTTCTCCTCCACGCACTTCATTATTGAGTAAACACCATTCCATGGCTTCGATTCCCTCCCTGTGTGGGATTGAGGTGTACAGAGCTGTCACATCTATGGAACATAACCATATCTCTTCATCATTTGGGATATTTATTGTGGATAGCATGTTAAGAAATGCGGTGGTGTCCTTTATATGTGTGCTCCATTTTTGAACTAGAGGCTGTAGGAACCAGTCTAGGTATTGACCCAGTGGTTCTGATAATGATCCACAAGCTGAAACTATTGGTCTGAAAGGAGGTCTTTTGGGATCCTTGTGTATCTTCGGGAGCATATAAAATTGAGGTCTCCTGGGGTGTTTGATCTGTAGAAATTGGTATGTTTTCACAGTGATCCACTTCATCTCCAAGGCTTTATCTAGAATTGTTTTGAGTGTCATTCCAAAAATCTCAGTCGGGTCTTGTTCCAACTTATGTTAAATATTTTCATCTTGCAGATGAGCTTGTACACTCTCTCTGTAGTAGGTAGTGTTCATCACTACTATCGCTCCCCCTTTGTCCGCCTTCATTATGGTGATGTCATTGGCGTCTCTCAAAGTTTGTAAAACTTGCCATTCTTTTCTTGAGAAGTTACTAGTAGTACCTCCAGAATAATTGATCTTTTGAATTTCCGATGTTATAATCCGTTCATATGCATCAATGGTTTTGTGTGAGGTGGGGGCACAAAATGTGCTTTTAGGTTTGAATTCCTTTAACTCCATGTCTGGTCTTTCATTCGGTGGTAGATTGTTGAAGAAGTTTTTTAATCTTAGATTCCTTAGGAATTTGTAAATTGATATTTCCGTTTCTTGGGCATTCGATTTGTATCTTGGAACAAACGTGAGACCTTTGTTCAATACTTTTGTTTGAACTTCCGTAAGTTGTTTATCTGATATGTTGATGACTAAGTCGGTTTCGGTTTTTTTGATCTCAGTTCTCTCTCTGCTACTGTTTCTTTTATCTTTTCTTTTTCCTTTTCCCCTCCTTGTTTTGGGGGCTCTGTTATACTTGTTGAAGGGGCATTGTTTGCTGCCGGGCTGATGTCTAAAAAAGGAACTTTGTTTTGTTGATCCTTACGTCTATCTTTAGATATAGGTCTCCTGTTTTGTGCTGTGTCCGAATCAGATACCACACTTTCTTGTGATGAACTGACGTTAGTTTGCGGTTGTTGCCACTTCCTCTGATTATAAACCTCTGCCCAACTGTATACTTCTTCCAGTTTATAATCTATTGTATCTCTTCGATATTTTTTAACCTTCCTCTCCTCGATCTCTTTCGCATATCTTTCAAGCTTTTTGTTGACTTCTTCTAGTGTAGCATCAAGTTCTTCAAATTGGTTCAATTCAGTTTTTACTTTAGCTAGTTCCTCTTCAAGTGTTCTGAGTTCTTTTGCCAGCTCTTCCACTATCAGCAAAATGAGGTCCAAACTGCATTTATTTAAAATTTGATACCATTTTATTAGGAAAGCCTTATTGTTCCTGCATAACATAGGTTTAAGCGCTATTCTTAAACCCCTAGGGATTCGTTGGTTCCTGTGGTAGTGTATTAAAGTTGTCGCGTGCAATCTTTGATTTATCTCGCGTTTGCTTACATTTTCAAGTTGTTTTATCAATTGCATCACCGTGCTCGGTTGTGGGCTGAAGGCTCTAGTCTCCTTGATCAAACTATAAATTCCTTCTGCTTCTTCTGCAGTGTATACTAAGGTTTCAGCCTTATTGGTTGTGATTTGCGCTATCTCTTCTAAATTCATCTTTTCGGTGCTTGGATGGAGGGTAGACTAAGGTTTATGAATGAATCGTGATAGGGTCCGTCCAGCACTCTTGTTTTTTTGTTTGTCTTCTTTGCGGTTTAATCTTTTCGTTGTGGTGCACCATTACCTAGTGTTTTAGTCTAAAAACACTTCTTGAATATATTGCGAAAAAATCACGTGATCGCTAGTTGAGCCAATCAAAGAGCGTGGAGCTTTAAATAGCGTTCCAAAGATTGTCAGGCAGTAGCGGATTGGCCGACATTACGCAATACGAGGGACGTTTTCATTTCTCAGTAAGTACAGCGCGAGAGAGGAGCAAGATGTTTCGTCAGGCTAAACTCTTTTTTGTTTAAAACTCTTTTTTGTTTAGAACTAGTTTGTGGTTAAACCAGGTCTATTGCCCTTTTCTTTCAGGGTGTTTTATTTTGATCGTTTAACATGGTCTTGGTGTTTGGCATATTTTTAGCGCTAATATAAAAATGTACCTTTTTTGTGAGTAGTGAAAATGATTGTTATAAAAGGACATGCCATGATTTACAGATGTTTGTTTGCACTTGAGAACAGAGTGGGTTTAAATATATGTAAATGTCAATGTACACATGCACATAGGTTAAAGGGCTGATTGCAACTTTTTCTTGATTTTTCCAATAGAGACCCCCGAAGAAGGGTCACCATAGACCCGAAATGCATTGGGTAAATGGGAGATGTTAATTTAAATTGTCCTGGAAACTAAAGGATACAGATGAATTAAAAAGAAGTAATAAACAGAGATCTTTGAAACAAAGAATACTGTATGGATCATCATTATTATTATGGTTTACAAGTATACCTGAGGAGAACCAGGTGGTTCAAGTGAAAGTGTGCAAAACGTTACCATTTAGACATCGGGATTTCCCAGTGTCTCACTTTTCGCAATATATTCAAGAAGTGTTTTTAGACTAAAACACTAGGTAATGGTGCACCACAACGAAAAGATTAAACCGCAAAGAAGACAAACAAAAAAACAAGAGTGCTGGACGGACCCTATCACGACAGTAATATGCTGACATATTACCTAGCTTCCTTGATGTCTGCACTACTATCTTGTCGTTCACAGGTCGCGGCTGCCTTCCCGGACAACACCCAAGTAAAACCGCATGAAATCGTTCCAGGAAATTATGTCTACGTCCGCAACTTCGATCGCACAAGCCCTCTGGAACCCAGGTGGAAGCAGCCAAAGCTGGTGTTGATGACCACGAGGACCGCGGTGAAGCTGGAAGGTCGTAAAGGGTGGCTCCACTCCAGCCACATAAAACGTTTTCATGGATCGTGTCCAGAGACTGTAATAAAGGACTGCCCCCTTTCAGACACTGACTCTAAACTCCCCCTGCTAGAAAAAACTCTGCAACAGGAGTACAGAGCTAAACTAAGGTCTAGTAAGTCAGACAGCGTTTCATTGTTTAAGTCCCCCTCGGGTGAAGCGGTTAGACAGGTTTCTGACATGTATAAGATAGACCCAAGTAGTCAGAGAGATAGGCGAATCGAAAAGAGAGAAAAATATTGCAAAAACTTGCATAGCAGATGCATCATAACGTTAATTTTCATGTTTATTCTAAGCATTACGATTATATGTATAAGCTTCATGTTACATGTTTTCTTTCCTCCTTATAATTCACATGTACACACTTTTTCTAATGACTCTGTAGAGCACACTTTCAGCGACCTGCCCCCTCATGAGTTGTCCTATCGATTAGCAATGCGCAACAATACATTAATTCGTATGTTACACCATACTCACCAGACCAGCAATGCCACCAATTGCTGGGTATGTGGCCGACTCCCACCTTATCAGAAATACAAGGGAGCTCTAACCCTCTTTCCCTACCCGTTTACACATAATGGTTCATGTGGAGCATGGTTTGCTTTAATGTCTTCCTTAGACAGTAAGTCCCAAGTTTCCCAAGGCAATTGGATATGGGGGAACCTGAATACAGTCGTGAATAAAGCATGTTTCCCAGACACAGACGGTCTTCCCCAAAGGAGAGGGACTGATCTAGAAAATGAAGTGTATGAATTAGGTAACTTTTCCCTCAATCTCATGATCCTGAACGTCCAGTCCGAGACTCATTCGAACTTGCCGTTTATAACAGTTTTGCCAGTGAAAGGCGAATTATGCGTCAGAAAGAATGGTTCAGTACATCTAGGACACAGTGACTGTAATACTGTGGTCGAATTCAGCGATAAAGGAAAGTCTACTTTCAAAGCCTCTCGCCATTCTTATTTTATTTGTGGTCAGACAGCTTATGTACATCTGCCCCCTGATTGGGATGGGACGTGTTATATTGCGTTCCTATTACCACCTGTTTTTCTAGCCCTGCCTGATTATCATCGAAATTCACACCTTGTACATATAAGACATAGAAGGGAGATCAAGTCCCCAATTGTCGATCAGACTGAGACAACGTGGGAACAATATACAGATTTCAATAAAGGATTCTTTTTCTTTGTAGGTCCTGTCCAGAACAGTAAACTGATACGCAGATTGACCAGAACATTGGAAGCAGTAGTGAATGAGACTACTTCTGCTTTAGGTAACCTGACCGAAGAGCAGTCTGCTATGAGACTTGTTGTTCTTCAAAATCGCCTTGTCCTTGACGTCATCCTGGCCGATAGGGGCTGGCTTGTAGAGTGATCGGATCCAGTTGTTGCGTGTTTATTCCTAATAACGCGCCATCCGTGTATAAGGCCATAACAAGGCCTCACGAAATCGCTCACCTGATACACCAGAATCCAGGCACCTGGACTTGGTCCAGTTGGCTATGGAGTGTGATGTCTGCCTGGGGATGGAAATTGTTATCATTCCTAGGAATAATACTGCTTATTCTATTCAGTTGTTGTCTCTGTCTGCAATGTGGGCCAGCGATTTGCGGCTTGTGCGCCACAGCTTGTATTCCCCGTCCAAGTTCACGTTCCCGTTCCCGAATGAAGAAAGAAGAGCAAATGATGTTATATGAACAGATAGATGGTCTCATGAATATAGACATATCCTAAATGGTGAAGTAGGGGCCAAGGAGGGAATGAGGTAATAGAAAATTTCAGGTAGCTAATGTGTCCCCCACTCGCACCCCATCCAAAACACACATGTCCCATGTATGTCATGTAATTCCTTTTCCGTGCCTGCTAGAAAGACGCATATGCATTTGCGTCCAACGTTAACATGTCAGTTATATAGTTCCCCAAGAAAATCATGTTAATTAGGCTTCTAGGCCTATGGTGCCAACGACTTTACATGGTACACTTTTGAATAAAGCTCACGTTTTCTCCATGTTTTCTGGCCCAGTCGAGCCCAGCCCTTAATCGAGGTTCCAAGTTCTTTTCTGTCTCTGAAAGCTACAGTTTAGGTATGCATCCCTGACCTCTACCTTACATCCTGCCCAGACGAGCGGTGCCCGGCTCGGCCTGGCCTGCCTGCCAAGACGATATTTTACCTACAGTTATCTGCTCAGCCTCCGCGAAAACACATTCCAGTCTAGTGAAATAGGTAAACATATTCCCGGCTGCAGAGCAAAGGACCCTGCCTTCCTGTCTCCATGCAAGTAATTTACTGCACCCGTTCCCATGGTAGGCCCATGCCCCCGCACTTTACATGAAGATCCGTATGCACGCACTAGCACTCAGTGATGAACGGCCTCTGCCCGAGAGACCTTTTACTTCAGACACTACATCCTCTAGACACAAGATATCAGATATGCTATAGGTGCAGGTCGTTCTGACATCCCAGACATTAGTCTCCTCTACTAGTGCTAAAGTCAAAGCCCCCAGCTCTCCCCAGTTGCGCGTCATGCTCAGTTGCGCGGACATACAGGCCAAAGGTTTCTGCTGATTCTGCAAACTTTTCCTAAGCATCCACCTACTTGTGATGTTTCTCTGACATGCCCAGTACACGCCCACGTGTACGCCTTCTTACACGCCTCCTGTTATGCACATGTGTTCTTATCTCTCTCTTTTCACCTGTTACGCCTACTGTATTCGATACAAGTATATGCTTTTACTATATATATTGTGTAATGTTAATAAAATGTTGAATGTCCCTTCCTGAACCTTAGTGGTGATGGAACCCGATGTCCCATGCCTCGAGGCATTTCATTAAAGCCCGTATGACTCAGATACCACGGACTCTGCCTCTCATTTGATTGAGCTATCCTTATTGTCATTTAATGTATAGAAAAATAGTCCGGTAATTGTATTTACCATAATACGCTTGAGCAAGGCTTTCGGGAGTGATTTTATGGTAAGGTCTACTAGGGTGCCTAGGATGGTTAGAGTTTATGCAGGATGATTTACTTCTGCCCTGAATTAAAAAAACTGATCAAGGAGTGGTCAGACCGAAGAACAGGTATAGAACAGGTCGTAATAAGGGGAATGGTGGAAAACACTTGATCCAGAGTGTTACCCTTGTCATGAGTCGCACTCGAGATGTAAGGAGTTAGACCTAGAGGGGCGGTGATGTCATTGATTTTGATAGCTTCACTGTCTAACTTGACATCCATGTGGATGTTAAAATCCCCTAGCACTATACAATGTTTAACCTTCAGGCAAAGAGTGGTGACAGCTGATTGAAACTCATCAAAGAAAGAACCCCGCAGGCCAGAAGGTCTGTAAATCAGGAGCCCAGAAAACGATTGGTGAGGGGACAGAGTGATGGAAAAGGCGAGGGATTCGCAACCAGAAATAGGCAAGGATGGTATGATCGCACAAGTGAAAGATCTTTGAACTGCAAGTGCGACTCCACCACCCCTACCCAGTACCCTATCCTGTCTGTGAAGTATATAGTCGGAAGGAATGGCTGCCGCGATATCTGGGTTAGAAGACTCATTGAGCCAAGTTTCCGTGAGCATAAGGCATAGTGGTTTTTCTGATGTCAACAGCTCAAAAATGTCTAAGGCATGCCTGTGCAGAGAGCGGGTGTTGAGTAATAGGCACTTAAAATTGTTAATGGGGAGTATATGGGGCCCCTCAGAAGCCCGATATATGTTAGGGTACCACCCACAACCTGGACAGCCGTATTTACCGTTATATCGGCCAGGAAAGACATGGCAACAGGTGGCAGTATTAGTCTTAAAAGATAGTAGGTCCACAGCGTTGTAAGTGAGCCTATGGCCAGCGCCTCCCGCCGCGCCGTCCGCTGCCGTGACGTGGACGGGCAGGACTCCGGCATGACTCCGGCGTGAGTCCGGCGCGTCCGCCCGTCGCGTCCCCTACGCGGAGAGTGGATGTCCCTTTTTATGATCAACTAGAGCGCGTCACAGCGCATCTCACCCCCAAGATGGCCGCCGCGTTTCCCTTTGCCTACTCGGGACCAACTCTCAGCGTCAATACTCAGCTGAGAGCGTCCCGAGTAGCGGAGGAGGTAAGAGAAGCTTCCAACAACACTAGCTAATGCTCCCAATGCAAGTTAAAAACCACTGCCTATTAATCAAGCAGGGTACAAGTAATTGCGCTAAAAACAAGGCAGGTAAGGGATAGAGTGAAGAACCTCCCGGCTGCGCCTCAGGAGGGGAAAGAGTGCTCAGGCTAACAACAGACGCCGAGCCAGGACAGCCCTTTTATGATCAACTAGAGCGCGTCACAGCGCGTCTCACCACCAAGATGGCCGCCGCGTTTCCCTTTGCCTACTCGGGACCAACTCTCAGCGTCAATACTCAGCTGAGAGCGTCCCGAGTAGAGGAGGAGGTAAGATAAGCTTCCAACAACACTAGCTAATGCTCCCAATGCAAGTTAAAAACCACTGCCTATTAATCAAGCAGGGTACAAGTAATTGCGCTAAAAACAAGGCAGGTAAGGGATAGAGTGAAGAACCTCCCGGCTGCGCCTCAGGAGGGGAAAGAGTGTCATCCTGCACGGCCGCAGTTGGGGAGGGGCCCACCAGGACCGGCTACACCTGCGGCAGGAAGCCGCCGCCCACCACTACGCGCCGGGAGGCGCTTTAAATTGAAGCCCGGACGAAGCTTGGACAAAGGGCGGACAGTCTGAGACAGTCCGTGACTGGACTGGACCAGGGACTCTGCCCGCTGTTCTGTGGGACTTCCGTGACATTTATGCAGTAAGACCAGTTATCCCTTGTTAGCACTGTGGTTACTTGCGACCTTGAGACTTATCTGCCCTAGCTATAAGTGATAATCACTATCTGGCTTAAGGTTAGCAGAGCGCTATCGATTGCTATTGTGTCACTAGCAACTGGGTGAGTCATGCCCAAACAAAAGGTTCCCTCCGTGTCTAACACCATAGACAATTACCTAGTGCAGGTTGTGAGTAAAATCAACAGCGAGAGAAGGCAGTCACTGGGATTGAGCCCCTCTCCCACGTCCCCCGTGTCAAGCCCTATGTTAGATCCCCCCATGTTAGAACCCTCGTTGCATGTCATCAGTAGTGATTCCCCTGATATCGATCCCCCTTTAATAGACATCACTGAACATAGCATACCCCCAGCTGTTGACCTAGTAATTGATCCTGAGGTTCAGGTAATTACTATAGCAGACAAATCCCTGTCACCTGTGCCTGTAACCAGAGCAGTTAGAACGTGCAGAAAAGCACAGACCAAACGTGGTGGGTCACGCTCTAGTAGAAAGAGGATAGCCTCTCCACCCAAAATCGTGGACAATGATGAGGTAGATGGGATGGAATGTGGTAATGTGGTCATGGAGGAGAAGCAAACTAATAAAATAGTTAGCATGATTGAATCTAGGATCAAGGGTATTATTAAACCGCTGGTGGCTAAAATCGACCAGCTAACTGCAGAGGTAAAAAGACTGGGTGGACTTCAAAACAAGACAGTGGAGGAGGTGGGCAATATATCAGCCCTAGTCTCAAGTAGAGCAGAAATAATCGAGGAGCACCCTGGGATGTGGTGGGGGTTGGGGTGAAAGTGGCATCGAATCTTCCCACCACTCAACCTCCAGTAGGTGAAGATGGCCAGGTAGTGGCCAAAGACTATCCACCCCCCAGACCTACTGCATCTTGCTTAGAGAAAGGCTCATTCCAGTTTATTGTAGAAGCTTCTCCCCTGGTCTTGGTCCTGGCCAACGTACCTCATTTAGCGCCTGGCCAGGTGGAATTTCCAACCTCTTTGACTAGTAAAGCTCTGCATTGGTTGTCGAACAATATGTTGATGTCCCCATGGGATAAACAGCAGCTAGCTGGGGAAATTAACATGGCAAGAAGGGTAGCCTGGATAGAGAACAATCCGAAAAAGTTCAAGGGAGATTGTGTAGTCTTGAACTTTTCTAGTTCCGATGTACTCCCTAATGTTCTGGCAAACATATTCCCCCCGCAACGTAGGAGTAGTACCATGCTTCCACTTACGCTTAAATTTTTCTATTGTAGAAAAGGAAGTGCAGCGAATTCTAGCATACCAAGGCCAAAGTGGAACCCAGTGTTAAATAAATGGGGAAGGGATGTCCACACTAGTGCCCAAACAAGTGATTGGGGAATTAGCTTGGAAAATAGGTTTGGGGTTTTGTCAGACCTGAATAAATGTGCTTGACTTGAGTGGGCCGATAGCATTATGTATAAGGAACCAACCGAGTCTGGTAGAAGGTGTGCTTCTATAGTTCAGGGGATTCCCCTCACTAATGTCATTCCAACGCCCCGAATAAAAAGGGTGGGATGCTCCAATTTCCCAGTGAGGTTGATAGAGAACATTGACCCTGAACAACTGATCTGCCCTAATTCATTAGAGATAGGTGAGAGCCCGGGATGTGAGGTATCACCACCGAGACACCAAACTATCCAGCCATTAATATAGAACCTGAGTCTGGGAGGGAGGGTGATACCCAAAGCATCTTAGCACCACAGGATCCTCTCTGCTTTTCGGCAGTTGAGGCAGGGGTGACCTTCCTCTCCTGGAACCTTGCAGGAATTAGTAATAAGATAACATCTCCAGAATGGTGTAGTTTTATTGACCAGTTTGACATCATTCTTTTCCAGGAATCATGGTCATTGATCCCAGTACATTGTTTGGGGTTCCTTAACTTTCACGCACCTGCTACAAAAAAACCCAAAGGTCGCCCATCTGGGGGCCTGATAATTTGGATTCGCCAATCACTATGTTGTAAAATTCAGCAAACTAATTCCCCATCAAACGACATACTGACAGTTAATATCACATGGGCTAATGGCCAAGGGGTGGCAATCTTTAACATTTATGCAAGGGTGGTAGTGGGAGGCCAAACATCAGAAGTAATCTCTGCTCTTGACCTCCAACTTGAGGCGCTTCCAACCCAGCTGTCAATTATTGTGGGAGGTGATGTCAACACAACCTTTGAACCACTTGGACAGGAGGATCAAATTCTTGCTGCTGAGGAGGACAGTAAATGGGGTGTCCCTCAGCTTGATCTACCTGTAATTAGAAGGTGGACTGCTGTAGCTATCCAACTTAATGCTTTATGTCTAGCGAGAGGCCTCAGAGCAGCAAATGGGCGTACCCAGTCAGATCGCCAGGGGGAAAAAACATTTGACAACGACAGGTCTTCTAGTCGAATAGATTACTTTCTGGTGGACATCAGAGGATGGGATCGTTTGATCGATATGACAGTAAAAAACAGGTTGGAAAGCGACCACAACCCACTCTGTATGGAATTCCAAGCACAAAAGGGATCTAGAGAACCCAACATGGGGGGCGGTAAAGTCACCCTAGATATTGTTGCCTCAAATAACCTGCGCCATATTAAATGGGGCAAATTAATTGAGAGTCCAGAGAAGCTGGAGGACCTTAAAAAAGTGGTGATTGAAGAAGTGGAAAATATAAATACCCATAGTAGCAAGCAAAATTTTCCCCAAATTATGCTAGAGGCTCATACCCATTTCTTTACTAAGCTCCAGGGGTTCCTTAGGAATACCACAAAATCAGATAAGGTCAGTAAAAATCTACCTGAGGTGGGGTGGTACAACCAATCCTGTAAATTAGCCCGCCAGAACCTAAGTGACGAACTCAGATCCAGGAATATACTAGGCGTGAGAAAGGCTAGGGGGTTCTACAGGAAAGCCCAGAAAGCAGCCAAAAAACAGTGGGATGAGGATCAGTGGCGTGATCTGAAAACTGCTTGTATAACAAATGATCAAAAGCAATTCTGGGCGATAGTTAAATGGGATAGAGGAGGGACAGCTAGAACCCCGCAAAATAATGTCGCCAAACACCAATGGGTAGGATTCTTCAGACCGCAATACGCCTGTAAACTTGCCAAAGGAGAGTGCTCACTACCCCCTACAGTCTTCTATCAGTGTCAGCTATTCACAATTAAAGATGTCAGTTTAGCGCTAGACTGTGTGTCAGGGGGCAGAGCCCCTGGAATGGATGGCACCTCTGCTGATGTGTTTTTAAGTGATCGTTCATCTTGGTGTCAGTATTTTGAGTGGTTAGCCAATTCTGTGGCTAGGGGTGCGCCAATCTCCACTTCGTGGAAAGGGGCGGAATTAATTCCGGTTTTTAAAAAGGGTGACAAATCACTACCTAGTAATTATAGACCTATCAGTCTTATTGACTCGGCCCAAAAAATAATAGGTCGTTTAGTGCAAAATAAATTGCAATCTTGGATAGACGAAAAATATATTTTGTCCCCTTACCAAGCTGGATTTCGACCCTGTACTAGTTCAGTTGACTAGGTCTTTTTTTTCTTTGCTCTCTATTGGAGGAATGTGACTTTAACCAACGGGACACTCTATGCGGTGTTCGTACACCTGAATTCAGCTTTTGATTTAGTTCCCCGTCCCAAACTTTGGAGTGTTCTAGCTGAAGCAGGGATAGCCCCGGAACTGTTAGCGTTACTTGTCCGCTTGCATGAGAACAACTATGCAAGAATTAGATGGGGGGCACACGGTGAGGTGACCGACTCATTCCCTGTCGAACGTGGTGTTCGGCAGGGATGTGTCCTGGCGCCCACACTGTTTTCACTATACATCTACGGCATAGTAGACCATCTTAGCCGCTCCCCCACCGATGCTCCTGTATTGGCCGGGGCACGCGTGCCAGTTCTCATGTTTGTGGACGACACGCTGATAGTTTCTCGGACTCCTAGTGGGCTCCAGAAGGCAGTAAATGCGTTTGGAGAGTTCTGCCAGATGCGTGGACTTGAGATAAACACCTCCAAAACCAAGTTCATGTCCCTGAATCAGCGGAAAACATTCAAAGGCATAATTAATTTTAATGGTATTCCACTGGAACAGGTTGAGGCTTTTACGTATCTAGGAATATCCCTTCAGAGTAACATGAGCTGGAAAAATCACATTGACATGGCCGTTTTAAAATATCACCAGCTGGCGGGTCTAATAGCCCTTAAACATAAAGCTTCTCTGACCAAGCCAATCACCCCGGCTCTAGAAATATATAACATGAAGGTGATAAGTGCCTCCTTGTACTGTTCGGAACTGTGGGGATTTTCCAACTTGAATCAATTAAAACTAGCGGAGAACAGGTTTCTACGTCGTCTAGTTGGGGTCCCCCAAAGTACCCCCACTGTACCGCTTGTATATGATCTTGGTAGGAAAAAAATAGAGGATTTGGCACGGTTACGTCCCTTATCATATTGGAGACGGATCATGACAACTCCTGAACTAGTTCATTATGCCACTGCCCTGAAGGACATCACTAGGGCAGATCGATTTCATTCTATCCCGTGGCTCAAAGAAATAAGGGGCTTATTAACAAAGCAGGAACTAGATTACCTATAGGTCGATCCAAATGCCTCAAGTTTCCCATCAAAGATAATCTTGAAAAAAATGTACTGGAACATGGTTTGGTTGTCTGCCCTTAGTACTGGATCCAACACAGAGTTAACTGGTCGTTTTCTTGATATTAAATCCTTACCATTGTGTGAGTCTTACCGGGACATTATAGAAAGGCCCTATGAAAGAAAATTGTATTTTCAATTCAGAATTGGGACCCTTCCAGTAAAAGCGTTTACTTATAAATGGTCGGTAAACCAGAACGACAAGTGTCATTATTGTAAACATATGATTGAGAATGTACCCCACTTGCTGTTTGTATGTCCCCTTTATATAAGCCCCCGTCGTAAGTGGATAAAACCTGTGTGTACAAACCTGGGGACACGCAGTTTCGTAGAGGCTTTAAGAATACTCGCATCAGATTGCACACCCTCCATGGCGATAGCTGTTGCAAAATTCCTAGGGTGGGCCTGGACAATACGCACCCGCTCCTTGCAGACCCTAGAGGCTAGCCAATGAATTTTATCACATTGAGTAATGTATGATCAATTTTTTAACTAATGTTTAATTGAATTGTTTTAACTCATTTTGTATAAATTGTTCTTAATCCTTGTAAGCGACAGCACCATGGTTTAATGAGTTTTTAATAATGATAAATTTAACTTTGTAGTATTTATAGCGTAGTTTTAGGATGAATAATTGCTTTTATGACATGCTGTCGAATAAAGCTTTGAAATTTGAATTTGTGTGTTTATTTATTGGTATTGATAATTAATTTATTGTCAATTAACTATTAATTGGTAATTCATTTTTATTAATTGGTAATTATGTTGTAGTAAATGGCAATTCATTTTTATTCATTATTTGATAATTATATTAATTGTATTATTTATTATTCGTAACGGGTTGTGGGTTTATAGGGAATAGGGTGGGAAGTAATTTCATTGTAATTAAGTAATTATTGAAATTACTTTTGTGTATTGATAATTAATTTAGTGTTAAGTATTAATTGTTAAAACATGTATTACTTATACATTTTTGGTAATTGATTTTTAATTAGTTATTATTAGGTAATTAATTTGAATAAATAATATTTATTGGTATTTATAATTAATTCATTATTAAATATTTTGTAATTGGTAATTCATTTTAATGAATTTTTTTGGCATTGATAATTTATATTCATTTAAATATTAAATCATTACTTTCCCTACTGTTGCACTCACTGGAGTGGGAACAGTAATTTTTACCCCTACACTATCCAACACTTTCCCTACTGTTGCACTCACTGGAGTGGGAATAGTAATTTTTACTCCTACGCTATCCAACACTTTCCCTACTGTTGCACTCTCTGGAGTGGGAATAGTAATTTTTACCCCTATGCTATACAACACTTTCCCTACTGTTGCACTCACTGGAGTGGGAATAGTAATTTTTACCCATACGCTATCCAACACTTTCTCTACTGTTGCACTTACTGGAGTGTGACTAGTAGTGTTTACTCCTACGCTATACCAACGCTTTCTTACTGTTGCTCACAGGAGTGGGGATAGTAATTTGTACCCCTACGCTATCCAACACTTTCCCTACTGTTGCACTCTCTGGAGTGGGAATAGTAATTTTTACCCCTATGCTATACAACACTTTCCCTACTGTTGCACTCACTGGAGTGGGAATAGTAATTTTTACCCATACGCTATCCAACACTTTCTCTACTGTTGCACTTACTGGAGTGTGACTAGTAGTGTTTACTCCTACGCTATACCAACGCTTTCTTACTGTTGCTCACAGGAGTGGGAATAGTAATTTGTACCCCTACGCTATCCAACACTTTCCCTACTGTTGCACTTCCTGGATTAGGAATAGTAATTTTTTTCCCTATGCTATCCAATGCTTTCCCTACTGTTGCACTCACTGGAGTGGGAATAGTAATTTTTACCCCTACGCTATCCAACGCTTTCCCTACTGTTTCACTCACTGGAGTGGGATTAGTAATTTTTACTCTCTTGCTATCCAATGCACTTCCTACTGTTGCACTCACAGGAGTGGGATTAGTAATTTTTACTCTCCTGCTATCCAATGCTTTTCCTACTGTTGTACTTACTGGAGTGGGATTAGTAATTTTTACCCTCCTGCTATCCAACACTTTCCCTACTGTTGAACTCACTGGAGTGGGAATAGTAATTTTTAACCTCCCGCTATTCAACGCTTTCCCTACTGTTGCACTCACTGAAGTGGGAATTGGAAATTTTACACTCCCGCTATCATACACTAAAATATTGAATTTTTGTTATTAATATTAAGGTAATATATATGTATTAAAAAATAAAAATGCATATTTTGTTTTACTTACATTCATTATTTATTAATTTTAAGGTTATTTAAGTATTTTTAAGTATTTTTTAGTTAATTATGTTTAATATTTCATAAATTTTACATTACTTTTAAGACATTTAAAAAATGTAAAATTTTAACAAACTATATTATTTACAACGACATTTTGGATTCGATATTTTTATACTTACCTGTTTGTAGATAGGAATTCGATATTCTGGCATTGTATATTTTTTCCTCTATATTTTGGAAGGTCGAAATTTTGCTCCTCGATATTTTGTCAATGATCCCACCAGCTCTAGTGATATCTGGATCCTTCAGGTCGATTTTTGGTCATAGGAGCACATGGATGACGCATGTGCTGCATGAATTAAGCCAGTCTCACGGGTTGCAGTCTTGTTAAAACTGGGTGGGGAGCACAAAGCATTACCCTGGTTGTGGTAAAGGGCTGGTGTCCTTACCAGGAGTTAAGTAGCATAAGTATGTGGTGCCAATTGTGGTAACATGTTGCTTTGTAACAGTGATCAGTAGAGTGAATAGTCATTTTTACCTGTGTCACTGGAGCGAAGCCTACCGGACTATTCAATCAAAGTTCTTCTGCTTTGCACCTAACTCGCTATTTACCTACATCATGTTAGCATGTAGCACTCTACAGCACACTTGTGATTGTGTGTGCATGCTGTATTGTATGTTTGCCTATGTGTGGTACAGTACATGGAGTCCTGTGGTGTCCATATTGGAAGCACAGGGCCTTGGAAGCTCACGTGGAGGTGGTGGAGCCATCCCAGGCTGATTTGTGGATTTCCTATATTGCTGGGAGCTGGGGGGACACACAGTGGAGGAAGGGAGAGCCAGGCACTCTTGAGCACTTTAAAGAGGTTCTTTTATTCTGAAAAAGGTCACTGCTCAGCGGAGCCCAGACACAGTATAGGAAGTGTATGGGACTGAAAAGGGAGTCATTAAGATTAGGGCTGAGGGCCTTTTTAACATTTTGATAGACATACATCAATGAGACTAACATCCAGGTGTGATCCTCTGATCACTTCTATGTCTTGTTTTGTAGTGTCATTAGGAGTGAAGTCACTTCTGCTATGACAGACTGTTTCCTGGACAAAGCACAGGACAAAGACTTGGGCACTTCCCAAAACACAAACTGCAAAAACGAAAACACTAAATCATGAATGTGTCTTGAAAGGTATAAAAGGGTAGTTTGAGCGTTGGCAAACTGTAGCTGTACAGTAGTGTGGATGAACTCACAGTCTGGCTTCCGAGCCAACCACAGCACCGAGACCGCCCTCATCGCCGCCACCGACGACATCCGAGCCCTGATGGACAACGGAGACACAGCGGCCCTCATCCTCCTAGACCTCTCCGCGGCATTCGACACGGTCTGCCACCGCACCCTAGTGCATCGCCTCAGCAACGTCGGAATCCAGGGGAAGGCACTGGATTGGATCATCTCCTTCCTCGACGGAAGAACTCAGAGAGTCCGCCTACCACCGTACAAGTCAGAGGCCACCGAAGTCATCTGCGGCGTCCCCCAAGGATCCTCTCTAAGCCCCACCCTCTTCAACGTCTACATGAGCCCCCTCGCGGCCATCGCACGCCAACACAACCTCAACATAATCTCCTACGCCGACGACACCCAGCTGATCCTGTCCCTGACCAACGACCCCGCCGCCGCCAAAGCCAATCTACACGAAGGGATGAAAGATGTAGCCGAGTGGATGACGACCAGCCGCCTGAAACTGAACTCAGACAAGATGGAGGTCCTCATCCTGGGCTCCTCGCCCTCCGCCTGGGACGACTCCTGGTGGCCCCCCGCCCTGGGCACCGCACCCAAACCGACAGACCACGCATGCAACCTGGGCTTCATCCTGGACTCCTCCCTCTCCATGACCAGACAAGTCAACGCCGTCTCCTCGTCGTGCTTCAACATCCTGCGCATGCTACGGAAGATCTTCTGGTGGATCCCCACCGAGACCAGGAAGACCGTCACCCAGGCCCTCGTCACCAGCCGACTGGACTACGGCAACGCCCTCTACGCCGGTACCACCGCCAAGCTCCAGAAGAGACTCCAGCGGATCCAGAACGCCTCTGCCAGACTCATCCTCGACATCCCACGCAATAGCCACATCTCCGGACACCTGAGAGACCTGCACTGGCTCCCCGTCAACAAAAGAATCACCTTCCGTCTCCTCACCCATGCACACAAAGCCCTACACGATCAAGGCCCGAGCTACCTCAACAACCGAATCAACTTCTACGCTCCAAGACGCCACCTCCGATCAGCCAGCCACGCCCTCGCCGCCGTACCCCGCATCCGAAGAGCGACAACAGGAGGAAGTTCCTTCTCCTACCTGGCGGCCAAGACCTGGAACTCCCTCCCGACCGACCTGCGCCTGACCCAAGACCACCTCTCCTTCAGGAAGAAGCTGAAGACCTGGCTGTTCGAGCAGTAAAACCTATTTTAATGAGCACCCTCTCTCCGCAGCTATTTGTGTGTACCGCGACGATTTTGCCAAACTGTTCTTGTTTTTAGACAGGAAGGGGCCAACGCTCATTAAAATAGGTTTTTGTTAGTTCCCTATTCTTTTTTAATCACCACTCATATTATTTCTGCACTGCACTTCCCCATCATGTCAACATCATGTGGCATATCTGAGTGATTGTGGTCGCTACCCCGAACCATCTATCAGGGTATGTATGTGGTCTCAATGATCAAGAGACACAATACCCGGTAAGGATTACCAGATGATAATATTGATCCATACAAGACTTTGATGGGAATCCTCAAACAGGGGTGACTCACGGTTACAGGTGTCTCACATTTTGGTGATTTGGTCTGTCATCCTACATATAACCCTTGGTTCCTACGCACACGTGCTGACATAGGTACAACATTAGAGAATCACAATTGGATTCTGTTTCAGACCCCTAAGTTTATTGTTTATAGTTTAGTCCTAGCAGGGGACATTACTTAGGCTTTTGGTCTTTAAACGTCCCTCTAGCCCTACTATAACGTTTTGTTTTTTCACATCACACACATAGTATATATAGAGCCAGCTTCCTACAGTTGTGACCCATGGAAGTAGAGACCCGACTCAACCATTAAACTAAGAAGGTCCCAATACCTGCTGCCAGGCTCAGGAAGAATTACCACATGACCGAGGAGTGATCTGGACAACTGCCGACATGCATCCAAGCTTCTGCTCTTCACTGGGCTACTTCTGTACTTTAGCAAGAGCGGGTAAGACTGATTACCAGGCCACCAGGCCTATGGGGGAACTTGCTCTAACTGAAGCGCTTCAGCTCTGATATACTCTGGTACTTCTATGCTTTAGCGGGGCCTAACCTGAATGTTGTCTAATGTAAATGGAGAATAACCATAGTCCTTAGACAGGAAAGTGAGCCACAGGATCTTACTCAGACAACGCTAGAGTTTTGGCCTTATGAAGCCTGTGTATATTATTTGTGGTATCAATCAATCAATCAGGGGTTGGTAAAGTGCAACAACTCACCCACTAGGGTCTCAAGGCACTGGAGGGGAGGGGGCGGCACCATTGAGTGCTGGGTTCCTTTGAAGAGCCAGGTCTTGAGTTCCTTCTTGAGCTGGAGCAGTGTGGGAGTTTGCCGGAGGTGGGGGTGGTTGTTGCAGGCCTAGGCTGCGAGGTAGGAGAAAGACTTTTCTCCCATTTTGGTCTTGTAGGTGCATGGAATGGTGGCCAGAGAGAGTACAGCTGATCGGAGGTGTCTTTTGGGTGCGTGGAAGGAAAGGTGGTTGTTCAGGTATGTTAGTCTGGTGTTGTGCAGGGCCTTGCATGCATGAGTGAGGAGTTTAAAGGTTATTTACCTTTCGATAGGGAGCAGGAGGAGATCACAAAGGTGTTGGGTGATGTGGCTGCGACGGGGGATGTCTAGGATCAGTCTGGCTGCGGCGTTCGGGACGGTATAGAGTTTGCAAAGTAGTTTCTTGTTGCTTATGGCCTAGAGAGCATTGCCGTAGTCCAGTCTGCTACTGATGAGAGCGTGTGTGACAGTTCTTCTGGATTCGATAGGATCCATCTGAAAGTCTTTCAGAGTATGCAGAGAGTGTTGAAGCAGGGCGAGTAGACAGCGTTAATCTGGGGGTTCATTGTGAGCAATGAGTCTAGTATGATGCTGAGGTTTCGTGCATGGTTCATCGGGGTGGGTTGGGTTGCAAGGGCGGGGCGCCACCAGGAATTGTCCCATACGGAGAGGGTGAAGCCAAGGATGAGGACTTCTGTTTTCTTGGAGTTGAGTTTCAGGCAGATCTTCTTCAGCCAGGTGGCGACGGCTTTCATCCCTTCTTGAAAGATGTGTCTGGTGATGTTGGGTTCGTTGGTGAGGGAGAGGATACACTGGGTGTCATTGGCATAGATGCAATGTTGAGCCCATGGTTTTTAACGATGGTTGTGAATGGGACCATGTAGATGTTGAAGTGGGTGGGGCTGAGGGAGGATCACTGGGGCACTCCACAGTTGTTCTCTGTTAGTTCCGAGAGAAAGGGCGGGAGTCTGACTTGATGAGTTCTGCCGGGGAGAGATGAGCATGTCCAGTTGAGGGCCTTTCCACGGACGCTGGCGTAATGGAGCCTGGTGGCTAATGTGCAGTGGGAGATGGTGTTGAAGGCAGCTGAGAGGTCCAGGAGGATAAGGTCTTCCGTATGGCCCTGGTCGAGGAGAGAACGGCTTGGGAGATAACCAGGACATTGTTAGCTCGATGTAGTTTGCTAACTGGGTGTTGGCGGCCTTTTCGATGACTTTGGCTGCGAATGGAGGCAGGGAGAAGGGCCACAAGTTTTTGAGGTCCATCGGGTCTGCGCAGTGTTTCTTCAGGAGGGGGTTGACTACAGCTTGGTTCCAGTCATCAGGGAATGTGGCGGTCTCAAGTGAGCAGTTGCTCGTCCGGCGTAGTTCGGGTGTGATGGCCGCAGTGGCTATGTGGAAGATGTGGGGTGGGCAGGGGTCTAAGGGTGCTCCGGATTGAATGCTCTTCATGGTTTTTAAGGTGTCGTCTATCGTGAGTGGGCTCCAATTATTTATGTTTTATTTATTTGTATCCCGTATTTAACTATGTGCTCGCATATAAATGCGACTTTTTACTAAATGCAAGGATCTGGCTGGACATTAATTTATTATGGTTGCTGAGTGTCCTGTGCCTGTGGAAACCTTGCAGCTACCTCCCGTCTCATACTACTTCAGACTGCTCGACCTGTGCTACCACTGAGAGTCAAGTGATTGTGATGTACTTAGCCCAGTTGTTCAGAACCGATAGCACGTCAGGCCCGGTACATCAGTAGTCAAAGGCCCTTCGCCCCCACTTTTGGGCCCAGTAGCTTCTGCTTGCCCCATGGCCCTCTGAATGAGGTTCAGACACCCTCCTGCAATCCAAATATTGTCTGTTAAGATCTAAAGGGTACCCCATTACACCACTATTCATGTCGCCCAATAAAAGACTCCTTTCCTCTGCCCTTCAAAACGAATGAATAAAAAGATCTATCACATTTATTTAATAGAAATAGTTTAAAATATAAAGTCTCAATTTGAGTGTTACAAACATTTATTGCCTGAATTTGAGTTTGGGGATGGCTGACATGACAGATATCCTGTCCACCATATTATAAGTCCATTGTATCCTACATCACTTGAAATAGGGCAGATGGAATATCCATCATGTTTCTGATGAAGTACCCATCCATCAAACTCTAAATCAGGCCCTTGCTCTTCAGCATTATCTGAGTACAGTATTCCTGTTTCTGAGGATCAATCTAAACATGTAGTTACTCCACACATAAAAACTTCCATTCACTTATCTGATATGGTCATGAACTGCATCTCATTGGTTACTTAAAGCCCTATGTTTCCTTTGTTAAAGTGAAGCTTTGTAACACCAGCTATACCTTAAAAAATATCATAATATCTTTCTGATATTACCTTCTTAGAAAAAAATATATGAACAAGTAGCAAAATATATATGGAGCATAACAGCAATGCATTGTTCCCTAATTCCCTCCCTGTTTTCTGTAGTATGGTGTTGAGGCTTGCTCAGACCAGGCTGTCTCTGTATCCACTTGCTGAAATACTTACTGGCTTCCTCCGATGGATTTATTGTCGTCGGTTTATCTGTTTGTTTGTTTTTTGTTGAAAGCTAAGTTCTGCACTTGTCACACATATCACTGGCTCTGCAGTTCGATATCCATTGTTCTGCCCCTCTGTGTCTGCCTGTTTATGGCGCAGCACATTGCCCCACCCAGTCTAACCCCCGACTGCGCCAGTCAGTTTCCGTAGCATTGTCCTTCCAGCCAATATCTGTGATTTCCCCTTTAACATTTAAAAATATCAACACAAAGGTCTGGCTGTGCCTTTTTACCCCTCAACTGCTTCTAATGTCATAGCATTATTATTCTGTGGCCTGGTGAAGCAATAAGTAAATCAGCTATTTTGTCGAAAGAGGTATGTTTTAGAAAAGCACCCCATGATAATGGGGAGAAATGTGGTGTTCAAAAAAAAGAAAAAATTGTACTTACATTTTTATTATAAACTGTGCCCACAAGTTATAGATCAGGCTGCAGTGGTATTACAATGTCTGCTTCAGTTTACTGTAGACAGAAAAGGGGTGACAACAACAGATACAGATATATGTAATTTGCTGGAATGAATTCTGTACAAATACGAAAGATCTTTTACTACCATTAACAGTTGTTACCTGCACATTATTTTAAACAAAATCAAGTCATAGAGATTTATTAAGCGCACATATCACCCAAGGGTCTCATGGCGCTAGCGTAAAACTCCGCTGGGGCAGAAGGTGACAGGGCTATAGAGTACACGTATGAACAATATTCGCATGGAATATTAGCTGAGAAACAAGAAGAAAGAAATACCAAAAAGGTATACCGTGGTCATGGAATAGTAGGAGAGGTGATGGTGAGGGTGAGCGTTTCCTCGGGGTGTCAGTGGTCTTTGCAAACCAGCTAGAAAGAATGTGGCTAGAATGAGGACAATGTCACATTAGGACTTTGAGACATTAAGACTTAAAGGGCTGATCTTTGAGTAGTTTCTTCAAGCACGCATATAGAGCACATGACGCCCCAATCACGAGCTATCAGGCACCTTTGCAGGTCTTTGACGCTTCCGTATGCGTGGCTTTGATATCAGCCTCAGCCCGGATGGCCTGGCACCATGCTTTGTCGACACGGAGCGACAACCTTCCGTTTCATTGTGGCTAGGAGCAGGGTAAGGCTGAGGAGCGAGCCACAACTGTGTTCTTTTTTAGCTTTTTATAATATGCTAAAGCACAAGTTTTGCATTTATTATAGATTGCTGTTCCAGAAAGAAGTGTCCATGTACTCAGTACTTCGGACCGCAGGCCAACAGGGAAGGCCATGACCAAAGCATAATTTCTAATTTCTAATTTAAAATATTTCTAGAGCGCAGCGTACACCTTGCGGTTTCTTGGCGCTGGGGGGATTGGCAACTGAGGGAAAGAGGCCAGAAGAAAGGATAAGAGAAGGTATTAAGAGAGTTAAGAGGGGAAGGCCTGGCTGAAGAGGAACGTTTTCAGATCTCTACGAAAGGGGAGGTACTGAGTGGCAGTGCGGAGGTGGTCAGGAAGTGAGTTCCAGAAGGTTGGAGCCAGGGTGGAAAAGCAGGCCCCGCCCCACTTTTTGCGTGTGAAGCGAGGGGTCTGAAGAAGGGACTTGGAGGAAGACCGAAGTTCTCTTGCAGGTACATACGGATGGATTAATGAAGTGATGAAAGCGGGGGCAGTGCCCTGGCGGGCCTGGAAGGCCATGCGGCCGATCTTAAAAAGGGAGCGTTCTTTTACAGGGAGCCAGTGAAGCTCCCTGAGAAGGGGGGTGGAATGGTGATAACGAGGAAGGCCATACACCAGTTGGTTGCCTGGTTTTGGATAATCTGGAGTCTACGCAAGCTGTACGCGGGGATACCATGGTAGAGAGCGTTTGCGTAGTCCAGTCGCGATATCACAAGTGCGGCCATGATGATCTTGAGTGCCTGGGGGGAAAAGAAGCGGGAAATAGTGCGGATGGTGCGAAGAGTGAGGAAACAAGAGGATACCACGGAGCTAATTTGTGAATGGAGAGTGAGCTGGTTGTTTACTTTGACACCGAGTGTTTTGACCGTGGTGGAAGGGGTAGGTGAGGGGCCGAGAGAGGGGGGCCAGAAGAGAGAGTTCCAGGGGCTGGATGAACCACCCGTGGGAACCAGCTCGGTTTTATCCGGGTTCAGTTTAAGGTGGTTGTGGTTCATCCAGTCCCTGATGAATGTCATAGTTGACTGGAAGTTAGAGACAGAGAGAGGAGAGGGGGACAGATCAAAGATGAGCTGGAGGTCGTCCGCTTAATTATAAACGGTGACCTCCAGCTGCTGGAGTGCGAAAATGAGAGGAAAGATATAGAGATTGATGTATATTATTTGTGGTATCAATCAATCAATCAGGGGTTGGTAAAGTGCAACTACTCACCCACTAGGGTCTCAAGGCACTGGAGGGGAGGGGGCGGCACCATTGAGTGCTGGGTTCCTTTGAAGAGCCAGGTCTTGAGTTCCTTCTTGAGCTGGAGCAGTGTGGGAGTTTGCCGGAGGTGGGGGTGGTTGTTGCAGGCCTAGGCTGCGAGGTAGGAGAAAGACTTTTCTCCCATTTTGGTCTTGTAGGTGCATGGAATGGTGGCCAGAGAGAGTACAGCTGATCGGAGGTGTCTTTTGGGTGCGTGGAAGGAAAGGTGGTTGTTCAGGTATGTTAGTCTGGTGTTGTGCAGGGCCTTGCATGCATGAGTGAGGAGTTTAAAGGTTATTTACCTTTCGATAGGGAGCAGGAGGAGATCACAAAGGTGTTGGGTGATGTGGCTGCGACGGGGGATGTCTAGGATCAGTCTGGCTGCGGCGTTCGGGACGGTATAGAGTTTGCAAAGTAGTTTCTTGTTGCTTATGGCCTAGAGAGCATTGCCATAGTCCAGTCTGCTACTGATGAGAGCGTGTGTGACAGTTCTTCTGGATTCGATAGGATCCATCTGAAAGTCTTTCAGAGTATGCAGAGAGTGTTGAAGCAGGGCGAGTAGACAGCGTTAATCTGGGGGTTCATTGTGAGCAATGAGTCTAGTATGATGCTGAGGTTTCGTGCATGGTTCATCGGGGTGGGTTGGGTTGCAAGGGCGGGGCGCCACCAGGAATTGTCCCATACGGAGAGGGTGAAGCCAAGGATGAGGACTTCTGTTTTCTTGGAGTTGAGTTTCAGGCAGATCTTCTTCAGCCATGTGGCGACGGCTTTCATCCCTTCTTGAAAGATGTGTCTGGTGATGTTGGGTTCGTTGGTGAGGGAGAGGATACACTGGGTGTCATTGGCATAGATGCAATGTTGAGCCCATGGTTTTTAACGATGGTTGTGAATGGGACCATGTAGATGTTGAAGTGGGTGGGGCTGAGGGAGGATCACTGGGGCACTCCACAGTTGTTCTCTGTTAGTTCCGAGAGAAAGGGCGGGAGTCTGACTTGATGAGTTCTGCCGGGGAGAGATGAGCATGTCCAGTTGAGGGCCTTTCCACGGACGCTGGCGTAATGGAGCCTGGTGGCTAATGTGCAGTGGGAGATGGTGTTGAAGGCAGCTGAGAGGTCCAGGAGGATAAGGTCTTCCGTATGGCCCTGGTCGAGGAGAGAACGGCTTGGGAGATAACCAGGACATTGTTAGCTCGATGTAGTTTGCTAACTGGGTGTTGGCGGCCTTTTCGATGACTTTGGCTGCGAATGGAGGCAGGGAGAAGGGCCACAAGTTTTTGAGGTCCATCGGGTCTGCGCAGTGTTTCTTCAGGAGGGGGTTGACTACAGCTTGGTTCCAGTCATCAGGGAATGTGGCGGTCTCAAGTGAGCAGTTGCTCGTCCGGCGTAGTTCGGGTGTGATGGCCGCAGTGGCTATGTGGAAGATGTGGGGTGGGCAGGGGTCTAAGGGTGCTCCGGATTGAATGCTCTTCATGGTTTTTAAGGTGTCGTCTATCGTGAGTGGGCTCCAATTATTTATGTTTTATTTATTTGTATCCCGTATTTAACTATGTGCTCGCATATAAATGCGACTTTTTACTAAATGCAAGGATCTGGCTGGACATTAATTTATTATGGTTGCTGAGTGTCCTGTGCCTGTGGAAACCTTGCAGCTACCTCCCGTCTCATACTACTTCAGACTGCTCGACCTGTGCTACCACTGAGAGTCAAGTGATTGTGATGTACTTAGCCCAGTTGTTCAGAACCGATAGCACGTCAGGCCCGGTACATCAGTAGTCAAAGGCCCTTCGCCCCCACTTTTGGGCCCAGTAGCTTCTGCTTGCCCCATGGCCCTCTGAATGAGGTTCAGACACCCTCCTGCAATCCAAATATTGTCTGTTAAGATCTAAAGGGTACCCCATTACACCACTATTCATGTCGCCCAATAAAAGACTCCTTTCCTCTGCCCTTCAAAACGAATGAATAAAAAGATCTATCACATTTATTTAATAGAAATAGTTTAAAATATAAAGTCTCAATTTGAGTGTTACAAACATTTATTGCCTGAATTTGAGTTTGGGGATGGCTGACATGACAGATATCCTGTCCACCATATTATAAGTCCATTGTATCCTACATCACTTGAAATAGGGCAGATGGAATATCCATCATGTTTCTGATGAAGTACCCATCCATCAAACTCTAAATCAGGCCCTTGCTCTTCAGCATTATCTGAGTACAGTATTCCTGTTTCTGAGGATCAATCTAAACATGTAGTTACTCCACACATAAAAACTTCAATTCACTTATCTGATATGGTCATGAACTGCATCTCATTGGTTACTTAAAGCCCTATGTTTCCTTTGTTAAAGTGAAGCTTTGTAACACCAGCTATACCTTAAAAAATATCATAATATCTTTCTGATATTACCTTCTTAGAAAAAAATATATGAACAAGTAGCAAAATATATATGGAGCATAACAGCAATGCATTGTTCCCTAATTCCCTCCCTGTTTTCTGTAGTATGGTGTTGAGGCTTGCTCAGACCAGGCTGTCTCTGTATCCACTTGCTGAAATACTTACTGGCTTCCTCCGATGGATTTATTGTCGTCGGTTTATCTGTTTGTTTGTTTTTTGTTGAAAGCTAAGTTCTGCACTTGTCACACATATCACTGGCTCTGCAGTTCGATATCCATTGTTCTGCCCCTCTGTGTCTGCCTGCTTATGGCGCAGCACATTGCCCCACCCAGTCTAACCCCCGACTGCGCCAGTCAGTTTCCGTAGCATTGTCCTTCCAGCCAATATCTGTGATTTCCCCTTTAACATTTAAAAATATCAACACAAAGGTCTGGCTGTGCCTTTTTACCCCTCAACTGCTTCTAATGTCATAGCATTATTATTCTGTGGCCTTTGAAGCAATAAGTAAATCAGCTATTTTGTCGAAAGAGGTATGTTTTAGAAAAGCACCCCATGATAATGGGGAGAAATGTGGTGTTCAAAAAAAAGAAAAAATTGTACTTACATTTTTATTATAAACTGTGCCCACAAGTTATAGATCAGGCTGCAGTGGTATTACAATGTCTGCTTCAGTTTACTGTAGACAGAAAAGGGGTGACAACAACAGATACAGATATATGTAATTTGCTGGAATGAATTCTGTACAAATACGAAAGATCTTTTACTACCATTAACAGTTGTTACCTGCACATTATTTTAAACAAAATCAAGTCATAGAGATTTATTAAGCGCACATATCACCCAAGGGTCTCATGGCGCTAGCGTAAAACTCCGCTGGGGCAGAAGGTGACAGGGCTATAGAGTACACGTATGAACAATATTCGCATGGAATATTAGCTGAGAAACAAGAAGAAAGAAATACCAAAAAGGTATACCGTGGTCATGGAATAGTAGGAGAGGTGATGGTGAGGGTGAGCGTTTCCTCGGGGTGTCAGTGGTCTTTGCAAACCAGCTAGAAAGAATGTGGCTAGAATGAGGACAATGTCACATTAGGACTTTGAGACATTAAGACTTAAAGGGCTGATCTTTGAGTAGTTTCTTCAAGCACGCATATAGAGCACATGACGCCCCAATCACGAGCTATCAGGCACCTTTGCAGGTCTTTGACGCTTCCGTATGCGTGGCTTTGATATCAGCCTCAGCCCGGATGGCCTGGCACCATGCTTTGTCGACACGGAGCGACAACCTTCCGTTTCATTGTGGCTAGGAGCAGGGTAAGGCTGAGGAGCGAGCCACAACTGTGTTCTTTTTTAGCTTTTTATAATATGCTAAAGCACAAGTTTTGAATTTATTATAGATTGCTGTTCCAGAAAGAAGTGTCCATGTACTCAGTACTTCGGACCGCAGGCCAACAGGGAAGGCCATGACCAAAGCATAATTTCTAATTTCTAATTTAAAATATTTCTAGAGCGCAGCGTACACCTTGCGGTTTCTTGGCGCTGGGGGGATTGGCAACTGAGGGAAAGAGGCCAGAAGAAAGGATAAGAGAAGGTATTAAGAGAGTTAAGAGGGGAAGGCCTGGCTGAAGAGGAACGTTTTCAGATCTCTACGAAAGGGGAGGTACTGAGTGGCAGTGCGGAGGTGGTCAGGAAGTGAGTTCCAGAAGGTTGGAGCCAGGGTGGAAAAGCAGGCCACGCCCCACTTTTTGCGTGTGAAGCGAGGGGTCTGAAGAAGGGACTTGGAGGAAGACCGAAGTTCTCTTGCAGGTACATACGGATGGATTAATGAAGTGATGAAAGCGGGGGCAGTGCCCTGGCGGGCCTGGAAGGCCATGCGGCCGATCTTAAAAAGGGAGCGTTCTTTTACAGGGAGCCAGTGAAGCTCCCTGAGAAGGGGGGTGGAATGGTGATAACGAGGAAGGCCATACACCAGTCGGCTGCCTGGTTTTGGATAATCTGGAGTCTACGCAAGCTGTACGCGGGGATACCATGGTAGAGAGCGTTTGCGTAGTCCAGTCGCGATATCACAAGTGCGGCCATGATGATCTTGAGTGCCTGGGGGGAAAAGAAGCGGGAAATAGTGCGGATGGTGCGAAGAGTGAGGAAACAAGAGGATACCACGGAGCTAATTTGTGAATGGAGAGTGAGCTGGTTGTTTACTTTGACACCGAGTGTTTTGACCGTGGTGGAAGGGGTAGGTGAGGGCCCGAGAGAGGGGGGCCAGAAGAGAAAGTTCCAGGGGCTGGATGAACCACCCGTGGGAACCAGCTCGGTTTTATCCGGGTTCAGTTTAAGGTGGTTGTGGTTCATCCAGTCCCTGATGAATGTCATAGTTGACTGGAAGTTAGAGACAGAGAGAGGAGAGGGGGACAGATCAAAGATGAGCTGGAGGTCGTCCGCTTAATTATAAACGGTGACCTCCAGCTGCTGGAGTGCGAAAATGAGAGGAAAGATATAGAGATTGATGTATATTATTTGTGGTATCAATCAATCAATCAGGGGTTGGTAAAGTGCAACTACTCACCCACTAGGGTCTCAAGGCACTGGAGGGGAGGGGGCGGCACCATTGAGTGCTGGGTTCCTTTGAAGAGCCAGGTCTTGAGTTCCTTCTTGAGCTGGAGCAGTGTGGGAGTTTGCCGGAGGTGGGGGTGGTTGTTGCAGGCCTAGGCTGCGAGGTAGGAGAAAGACTTTTCTCCCATTTTGGTCTTGTAGGTGCATGGAATGGTGGCCAGAGAGAGTACAGCTGATCGGAGGTGTCTTTTGGGTGCGTGGAAGGAAAGGTGGTTGTTCAGGTATGTTAGTCTGGTGTTGTGCAGGGCCTTGCATGCATGAGTGAGGAGTTTAAAGGTTATTTACCTTTCGATAGGGAGCAGGAGGAGATCACAAAGGTGTTGGGTGATGTGGCTGCGACGGGGGATGTCTAGGATCAGTCTGGCTGCGGCGTTCGGGACGGTATAGAGTTTGCAAAGTAGTTTCTTGTTGCTTATGGCCTAGAGAGCATTGCCGTAGTCCAGTCTGCTACTGATGAGAGCGTGTGTGACAGTTCTTCTGGATTCGATAGGATCCATCTGAAAGTCTTTCAGAGTATGCAGAGAGTGTTGAAGCAGGGCGAGTAGACAGCGTTAATCTGGGGGTTCATTGTGAGCAATGAGTCTAGTATGATGCTGAGGTTTCGTGCATGGTTCATCGGGGTGGGTTGGTTGCAAGGGCGGGGCACCACCAGGAATTGTCCCATACGGAGAGGGTGAAGCCAAGGATGAGGACTTCTGTTTTCTTGGAGTTGAGTTTCAGGCAGATCTTCTTCAGCCAGGTGGCGACGGCTTTCATCCCTTCTTGAAAGATGTGTCTGGTGATGTTGGGTTCGTTGGTGAGGGAGAGGATACACTGGGTGTCATTGGCATAGATGCAATGTTGAGCCCATGGTTTTTAACGATGGTTGTGAATGGGACCATGTAGATGTTGAAGTGGGTGGGGCTGAGGGAGGATCACTGGGGCACTCCACAGTTGTTCTCTGTTAGTTCCGAGAGAAAGGGCGGGAGTCTGACTTGATGAGTTCTGCCGGGGAGAGATGAGCATGTCCAGTTGAGGGCCTTTCCACGGACGCTGGCGTAATGGAGCCTGGTGGCTAATGTGCAGTGGGAGATGGTGTTGAAGGCAGCTGAGAGGTCCAGGAGGATAAGGTCTTCCGTATGGCCCTGGTCGAGGAGAGAACGGCTTGGGAGATAACCAGGACATTGTTAGCTCGATGTAGTTTGCTAACTGGGTGTTGGCGGCCTTTTCGATGACTTTGGCTGCGAATGGAGGCAGGGAGAAGGGCCACAAGTTTTTGAGGTCCATCGGGTCTGCGCAGTGTTTCTTCAGGAGGGGGTTGACTACAGCTTGGTTCCAGTCATCAGGGAATGTGGCGGTCTCAAGTGAGCAGTTGCTCGTCCGGCGTAGTTCGGGTGTGATGGCCGCAGTGGCTATGTGGAAGATGTGGGGTGGGCAGGGGTCTAAGGGTGCTCCGGATTGAATGCTCTTCATGGTTTTTAAGGTGTCGTCTATCGTGAGTGGGCTCCAATTATTTATGTTTTATTTATTTGTATCCCGTATTTAACTATGTGCTCGCATATAAATGCGACTTTTTACTAAATGCAAGGATCTGGCTGGACATTAATTTATTATGGTTGCTGAGTGTCCTGTGCCTGTGGAAACCTTGCAGCTACCTCCCGTCTCATACTACTTCAGACTGCTCGACCTGTGCTACCACTGAGAGTCAAGTGATTGTGATGTACTTAGCCCAGTTGTTCAGAACCGATAGCACGTCAGGCCCGGTACATCAGTAGTCAAAGGCCCTTCGCCCCCACTTTTGGGCCCAGTAGCTTCTGCTTGCCCCATGGCCCTCTGAATGAGGTTCAGACACCCTCCTGCAATCCAAATATTGTCTGTTAAGATCTAAAGGGTACCCCATTACACCACTATTCATGTCGCCCAATAAAAGACTCCTTTCCTCTGCCCTTCAAAACGAATGAATAAAAAGATCTATCACATTTATTTAATAGAAATAGTTTAAAATATAAAGTCTCAATTTGAGTGTTACAAACATTTATTGCCTGAATTTGAGTTTGGGGATGGCTGACATGACAGATATCCTGTCCACCATATTATAAGTCCATTGTATCCTACATCACTTGAAATAGGGCAGATGGAATATCCATCATGTTTCTGATGAAGTACCCATCCATCAAACTCTAAATCAGGCCCTTGCTCTTCAGCATTATCTGAGTACAGTATTCCTGTTTCTGAGGATCAATCTAAACATGTAGTTACTCCACACATAAAAACTTCCATTCACTTATCTGATATGGTCATGAACTGCATCTCATTGGTTACTTAAAGCCCTATGTTTCCTTTGTTAAAGTGAAGCTTTGTAACACCAGCTATACCTTAAAAAATATCATAATATCTTTCTGATATTACCTTCTTAGAAAAAAATATATGAACAAGTAGCAAAATATATATGGAGCATAACAGCAATGCATTGTTCCCTAATTCCCTCCCTGTTTTCTGTAGTATGGTGTTGAGGCTTGCTCAGACCAGGCTGTCTCTGTATCCACTTGCTGAAATACTTACTGGCTTCCTCCGATGGATTTATTGTCGTCGGTTTATCTGTTTGTTTGTTTTTTGTTGAAAGCTAAGTTCTGCACTTGTCACACATATCACTGGCTCTGCAGTTCGATATCCATTGTTCTGCCCCTCTGTGTCTGCCTGTTTATGGCGCAGCACATTGCCCCACCCAGTCTAACCCCCGACTGCGCCAGTCAGTTTCCGTAGCATTGTCCTTCCAGCCAATATCTGTGATTTCCCCTTTAACATTTAAAAATATCAACACAAAGGTCTGGCTGTGCCTTTTTACCCCTCAACTGCTTCTAATGTCATAGCATTATTATTCTGTGGCCTGGTGAAGCAATAAGTAAATCAGCTATTTTGTCGAAAGAGGTATGTTTTAGAAAAGCACCCCATGATAATGGGGAGAAATGTGGTGTTCAAAAAAAAGAAAAAATTGTACTTACATTTTTATTATAAACTGTGCCCACAAGTTATAGATCAGGCTGCAGTGGTATTACAATGTCTGCTTCAGTTTACTGTAGACAGAAAAGGGGTGACAACAACAGATACAGATATATGTAATTTGCTGGAATGAATTCTGTACAAATACGAAAGATCTTTTACTACCATTAACAGTTGTTACCTGCACATTATTTTAAACAAAATCAAGTCATAGAGATTTATTAAGCGCACATATCACCCAAGGGTCTCATGGCGCTAGCAGAAAACTCCGCTGGGGCAGAAGGTGACAGGGCTATAGAGTACACGTATGAACAATATTCGCATGGAATATTAGCTGAGAAACAAGAAGAAAGAAATACCAAAAAGGTATACCGTGGTCATGGAATAGTAGGAGAGGTGATGGTGAGGGTGAGCGTTTCCTCGGGGTGTCAGTGGTCTTTGCAAACCAGCTAGAAAGAATGTGGCTAGAATGAGGACAATGTCACATTAGGACTTTGAGACATTAAGACTTAAAGGGCTGATCTTTGAGTAGTTTCTTCAAGCACGCATATAGAGCACATGACGCCCCAATCACGAGCTATCAGGCACCTTTGCAGGTCTTTGACGCTTCCGTATGCATTGCTTTGATATCAGCCTCAGCCCGGATGGCCTGGCACCATGCTTTGTCGACACGGAGCGACAACCTTCCGTTTCATTGTGGCTAGGAGCAGGGTAAGGCTGAGGAGCGAGCCACAACTGTGTTCTTTTTTAGCTTTTTATAATATGCTAAAGCACAAGTTTTGCATTTATTATAGATTGCTGTTCCAGAAAGAAGTGTCCATGTACTCAGTACTTCGGACCGCAGGCCAACAGGGAAGGCCATGACCAAAGCATAATTTCTAATTTCTAATTTAAAATATTTCTAGAGCGCAGCGTACACCTTGCGGTTTCTTGGCGCTGGGGGGATTGGCAACTGAGGGAAAGAGGCCAGAAGAAAGGATAAGAGAAGGTATTAAGAGAGTTAAGAGGGGAAGGCCTGGCTGAAGAGGAACGTTTTCAGATCTCTACGAAAGGGGAGGTACTGAGTGGCAGTGCGGAGGTGGTCAGGAAGTGAGTTCCAGAAGGTTGGAGCCAGGGTGGAAAAGCAGGCCCCGCCCCACTTTTTGCGTGTGAAGCGAGGGGTCTGAAGAAGGGACTTGGAGGAAGACCGAAGTTCTCTTGCAGGTACATACGGATGGATTAATGAAGGGATGAAAGCGGGGGCAGTGCCCTGGCGGGCCTGGAAGGCCATGCGGCCGATCTTAAAAAGGGAGCGTTCTTTTACAGGGAGCCAGTGAAGCTCCCTGAGAAGGGGGGTGGAATGGTGATAACGAGGAAGGCCATACACCAGTCGGCTGCCTGGTTTTGGATAATCTGGAGTCTACGCAAGCTGTACGCGGGGATACCATGGTAGAGAGCGTTTACGTAGTCCAGTCGCGATATCACAAGTGCGGCCATGATGATCTTGAGTGCCTGGGGGGAAAAGAAGCGGGAAATAGTGCGGATGGTGCGAAGAGTGAGGAAACAAGAGGATACCACGGAGCTAATTTGTGAATGGAGAGTGAGCTGGTTGTTTACTTTGACACCGAGTGTTTTGACCGTGGTGGAAGGGGTAGGTGAGGGGCCGAGAGAGGGGGGCCAGAAGAGAGAGTTCCAGGGGCTGGATGAACCACCCGTGGGAACCAGCTCGGTTTTATCCGGGTTCAGTTTAAGGTGGTTGTGGTTCATCCAGTCCCTGATGAATGTCATAGTTGACTGGAAGTTAGAGACAGAGAGAGGAGAGGGGGACAGATCAAAGATGAGCTGGAGGTCGTCCGCGTAATTATAAACGGTGACCTCCAGCTGCTGGAGTGCGAAAATGAGAGGAAAGATATAGAGATTGAAAAGCAAAGGGGAGAGAGAGGAACCCTGGGGAACACCGCAAGTGACAGGGAGAGGAGTGGCCGTGAAGTTGCCCAGGCGAACCGCCTGGGTGCAGTCTCTCAGAAAGGAGGAGAGCCAAACCAGAGCTGATCCCCCGATACCAGCCGCCTTGACACGGGTAAGTAAGATGGTATGGTCCACCGTGTCAAAGGCGGCGGAGAGATCAAGGAGGACCAGTGCCTGGTGTTTGTTCTCATCCATGCCCTTTCTGAGGTTGTCTAAGACTGCGACCACGACTGATTCGGTCGAGTGCCTGGGACGGAACCCGGCTTGGCGGGATGCCAGTCCTCCGTTTGCCTCAACATGGGCGCTAAGTGCCGCGGTGACGTGGCGTTCCATCACTTTGCCCAAAAAGGGTAACAGGGAGATGGGGCGGTAGTTGGCCGAGATGGAAGGGTCCGCGCCAGTTTTTTTTAGGATGGGCACTATTGTAGCTGCCTTTAGGACGGAGGGCACAACGCCCTGTGCCAGAGAGCTGTTGAGGAAAGCGATGGGGAGGTCAGGGCAGCTGGGGTAAATTTGCTGCAGGACTCGTGCCGGGCAGACGTCCGCAGGAGATCCCGACTTCACTTTGGGGAGTATCGCCAGAAAAGAGTCCTGGGTGAAGGGGGAATGGAGGTAAATGGGCATAGGACGGAAGGGGGGGAGGGATCGACGAAGGCAGACGAGGGTGGTGGGATGTTGGTCTTGATGGTAGCAATTTTCTCTAAGAAATAGGTATTAAGTTGATCACAGAGAAGCTGGGAAGGAGGAATTTGGGACGAGGTTCGGTCTGAGAATGCCAGGTCATTCACTATGACAAAGATTTCCCTGGTTTTGTTTTCTGCAGAAGTTATTTTTGAAGAGAAGTAGGAGGTTTTTGCATCCAGGATTGCAGTTTTGTATTTAGCCAGTGCTGATAGGAAGTGGGTTTTGATAAGGGGCTGTAATTTTTCCTCCATTGCCTCTCCGCCCGTCGGGCGCTCAGTTTGAGATCTTTTAGGTGGTCATTGAACCATCTATTGGAGTCCTTAGGTCGGCGGATGGAGATGCGGCGTAAGGGCGCCACTGAGTCGCAGCCTCCAGCCAGCCAGGTGTCAATGGCCTTGGCTTGAGAGGCAGATGATAAGCCGGCGAGAATGGGAGTGGAGTTGCGGAGTGAGGAGGTCAAGGAGGGATAATCCAGTCTGTTCCAGTTCCGCGCCCAGGTGTTTTTGGTGTGCAGAGTTTTGGGCATCGGGTTTCGGAGAATGGAGAAGGAAATGAGGGCATGGTCGGACCATGGGCACGGAGAGACAGCAGCCGAGGCCACAGAGAGGTTGAGGGACCAGACCTGGTCCAATGTGTGCCCATGGGAATGAGTGGGGACGGATATGTGTGACACGAAGTTGAGGGATGAAAGGTAATCTGTAAATTATTTAGAGGCTGAGCACTCATGTGGGTCTGAGGGCCAGTAATTGAAGTCCCCTAGGACCAAGACCGAGGCGTAGTTGACCACCAGGTTAGCCAACAGGTCTTGAAATGCCGGCAAGAATAAGGGCGAGGGCTGAGGTGGGCGGTACATAAGGAGACAAGTGATGGGGGGGGAAGATGAGAGAGAGCGGACTACCAGGAAGTCAGCAGGGGGAATAAGGGAAAAGGGAGTTGTTGAAAGTTCAGCTCCGACCGAGCAATTAGGGCGACCCCACCACCAGCCTTGCCTGTCGGCCGGTCGGCCCGCAGGGCCACGTAGGAGGGGGGTAGGGTGGCCAGGAGAACAGGGAGGGAAGAATCACAGTACCAGGTTTCGGTCAGGAGCAGTATGTCAGGTTTCTCTGAGTCGAGTAAGACGAACAGCTCGTGGTGGTGCTTGACCGCTGACCTGGTATTGAGTAAGACAACAGACAGTGCCGGAGAGCGGGGGAGGGGGTCAAGGGGGGGGGCAAGGTGACGGGGGGCATGCTGCAGGGGATGGGATGGAATGGGGGAAGAGGGAGCGAGGCCTAGGGAGGAGATCAGACTGCGGATTGGATCCGGGAGTGGCCAGTGGCCTTGGAGGGCAATTAAGTCCTTGGTAGTGTAAGACATAGTTTTAGCATGGAGTCGTGCCCCTAGCCCCGTCCGGCCGCGGACGGGCGCAGACGGGCTTGCCTTAGGCGCGCAAAAGTCGCGCCCGCTGCGCTCGTCCGCTGCGCTTCCTGGCAAGACACATGCTTTATGTTGGCGGGTCAGGAGGTTGGAGGGGCGTGGCCAGCCGAGGGGGCGTGTCTCGCCTCGCCCTCGGGAGTGGCAGGGATCGTTGCAGCGAGTAGCGCTGTTAGTGAAAGCCAAGAGATGCAGGTAAGTGAGGATGCCTGGTTAAAAACACAGTATTTCAAGTACAAATAGATTTAAAAAGTAAATAGCCCTGCTCCCGGCTTTCCGCCTCAGGAGCCAATCATTAATGCGACGCTAGTCAGCGGCGCGCTCTATTTGTAGGTATGGCGGGGGGCGTGGCCAGCCGAGGGGGCGTGTCTCGTCTCGCCCTCGGGAATGGCGGGGATCGTAGCAGCGAGTAGCGCTGTTAGTGAAAGCCAAGAGATGCAGGTAAGTGAGGATGCCTGGTTAAAAACACAGTATTTCAAGTACAAATAGATTTAAAAAGTAAATAGCCCTGCTCCCGGCTTTCCGCCTCAGGAGCCAATCATTAATGCGACGCTAGTCAGCGGCGCGCTCTATTTGTAGGTATGGCGGGGGGCGTGGCCAGCCGAGGGGGCGTGTCTCGCCTCGCCCTCGGGAATGGCGGGGATCGTTGCAGCGAGTAGCGCTGTTAGTGAAAGCCAAGAGATGCAGGTAAGTGAGGATGCCTGGTTAAAAACACAGCAAGTGTGAAAATCAGCGGCGAAGAAGAGAAGCTCGAACAGGCGTTTGCCTCAATCAAAGGATTTGTTGATTGCAGCGAGAATAGGAAGCCCGAAGTAGAATATTGAGTTGGACGAATTTGAACTCTGCATTGTGTTGGATGATACGTGGGAACACAATAGCTGTGGCCCATTCCTTTTCATGGAACACTCTCTTTGCTACAGCTTCCGGTGTGCCTCGCAGGGGCTGTAATGATGTGTGTGGTGGCTTTGAAGTGCTCTGTACAGCCAGCAGATATAGATCCAATCAGGGCCCATAACATAGTGACTGAACGAAGGAATGCATTGCCAGTTCGGGGCCGGAGATGGACATTGAGCCTGCAGAGTGTGGACTACAGCGCGGTGCATCAGTAATTGGCCCTGATGTATGATGGGCGGCTCTCTAAATGAGCTAAAGGAAAGGAGCCGGCCATCTTGGAATGGGTGAGTCGCCTAAATCTATGATGTCTGTGACGAGGCAGTGTTTCAGGTCCCCTGTGGATATCTATCGCTGGTTTTTGGGGAGACCAAGCACATAGAAAATAGGATCATAAGGAGTGATGTGCTTTGTGATCAGTAGTGTTCTAGTGTAACAGCTCAGTGCCATGTGTAGCCGGTGAAACCAACCTCGCCCAAGTTAAGCAAGAAATTCCTTTAGGTACAATGACTGTCTACTCGTACATCTCCTTTCCAGTGGAAGCCCAGTGAGCCAATGGCTCAGACATTGGAGCTGAGCGGCCAAGTAGGAATGTTCAATGTTCAAGGCCCACAACCTCCTGGATTCCACTAGAAGACACAACTTGTCCAATGTGACTCTGCACCAATTATTATGCCAAATGACCTCCACTAGCAGTGTAGCTAACTCACAAAAAACCTCCTTGCAACAACAGGGAGTTTAGCTAAGTATTAAAGGAGGTGGGTTAGGACCACCATCTTAGAAAGGGAAATGCATTTCATGGGCATCAGTGAGGAGCGTTCTTCAGGAAACTATTTGTGGGATGGCTGACACCGGTCTAGTGATGTTCCCTCCAGTAAATCACAATCCGAAATGCTCTACACTAATACTCAAGTAGCAAAAGGAAACCCCCTGCCATTTGGATCCCCCCAGTCCCAAGATGAAATGGGAATATACACAACTTTGACCACCTATCTGGGCTGTGCCGGAATGGTTAACTTTTAAATCCTTGATATATATCAGAACATCTAGAATTTTTTAAAGTTTTTTATAGTCAGTGTTTAAGATTGCTGTTGGCCTTAATGATGCTGGATTTTCGGGGGCTAGTCCTTGTTTGAGTAGCAAGACTATCAGGGCTTGGCGGAACGAGAAAGTAGTAAAGATTCAGCCACCACTGTTTAAAGACAGGGTTATATATATCATTATATCATGCAGCGCAGCAAGTAACCTTGCTGTGTTGCGTGATAGGAAAAGGGCAGCAATGAGCCATACTTAACATTGTACAGCACATTCCTGCCTTTTCCCAGCACTGGCGCACAATGTGCTGCTTAGCGCCAATGCAGGCAGCTTTGCAACATGGTGCATGGGTGCCTTCATTGTTAGCAAGATTATTTTTGTGCAAGAAGGGGCACATTCCTGCACAAAAACAATCCCCTGAGGCATTTTTCTCTTTCTATGTGTGCTGCTCAAAGCAGCACACATAGAAAGAGGTAAAAATTAAGGCAAATAAAGATTTTTCTCCTTGTTAGGCCTCACCTGGGGAGGCGTGGCAGTTTTTGTCCACCACTCATGGTAAATCTGGAAATAGGTAAAAATCCATGGATCCATCCCATGCACCAACCATGGAACGCCTTCCTGAGGCCAGGTAACACAACAAAGGAATTTGTGCTGCGTTGCATTACTCTTGATTTATAAAGCCAATCATGTCCATGCAATGTGGCTTGCATGGCTTAGTAAATCGCATTTCAAGGATTGTGTCACTTTTGCACCCCACTGTGCGGTGCAAAAGTGACACAAGCCTTGATAAATGTTGCCCGCAGTGGTAATTTAGGCACCAGAACATCAGCATAGGTTTGGTAGATGTCAACTGGGGAGCTACCAATGCCTGGAGTCGTTCATGGAGCCAAATCACATTTAGCCTCTTTAAAGTTCTGGACATTAGTGGGAGAATCCACCTCATGCAATATTTCCCTGGGGTCTAGGGATAGCAGCAATTCAGCTGGAGTCTGCTACTGCCTTATCAAGATCCACTAATCAATTCCCATATAAATTCTGGCAGTAATCGTGGAACATTTTAACAATGTCTTGCTGGGAATATGCCCTGGCACCCTTTGAAGTTCTAAGTGAAGTTATAGGTATTTGGGGTTTTTCGCAGTCGGTGAGACATGCTAGTAGTCTACCAGTTTTTTCCACCTTAGTGTGGACCCGAGCAGCATAGTTGGTGTAATACAAGCATCTGAATTTTTCAGTCAACATAATTTCTAATGTATTTGCCACCTAAAGGGAGTCTTGAAAGGTGGGGTCCTCCACTAATTGTCTGTCTATTTGGACCTTAGAATCTTCCGCCTTATTTGACTCCTTTTCTAAGGTCCTATCCATGCCCACCTCCACATGTATGCAGCAATTACACATGCCCTCTTCGAAGGTCTCCCATTCAATCACCCAGAAGGAGGCGAACCAACATTGTTCTTAAAGTATTACTATATTCTTTCTAAGAGGGTGGTGTGAAAGGCGGAGTCATCTAGAATGAAATTTGCAGGTGCCAGAAGAGGGTGAGGGGAGATTCTTGCCAGAGCTCAGCTGGTATACACGGGATTTTGATCTGATTTCAACCTGTTGAGATAGTAGGGGGGTAGAACATCGATCACTGCTAGGAAGAGCATATGATTGGGTCTAGGCATGCAGAGAAATCATGGAGAGAGGTATGAAGGAGTAATTCATGCATGGTGGGGCACACTACCTAGTCAGCTTCAGCCATCCTGTGGTGTGATTGCCCACCCATAGAGCTAGTGCAGGGCAAAGTATAGAAATGGACACTGGATGGCTGACCAGGGAGTGGCCCATGGTGGGAATGGTGTCATACATAGTCCAGTAGGATATGTATTTGGCCCTTGTCAGACCCAGGAAGAGACCAGAGGTCATAGCACAAGCAGTCTGACGCAACATCATTCAGGTCCATCAAGTGGTAATTTTCCAGTGGTTGGGGAGAGCTTCAGTGGCAGTCTTCACAACATCACTTCAAGAAGGCCCAGATAAGACTGGATCTTGAGGCCGTCCATAACACCAGACCATGTAGACAAATGTATTCAGCAGCTCTTAAGATATCAGTAAGATTTAAGGATCAGACTCTCTCTCAGCAGGTTTCCAAACCTGCTAAAGGGCTTGGGGCAGTGGCAGACTGCTAGAGCTGTGATGGGCACAAGGTGAGGACTGCTGACAAGTGTCTGGGAGCCACTGAAGGGGGTACATGTTCCAAACTGGGGTATTGGTTGACAGGTGTGAAATCCCCACTCAGGCAACAACAATTCTTGTCAGGGTGAACCACAAAAGTCACTGAATTAACCTGGGCCTAACCCTCTGGTAGCTTTGAACAAAAGAGTTAGGTTTAACTTAGTCAATGTGTGAAGTACTTATGCAGCATACGGCAGCAAACATGCAGCATACAAACAGCTATAAAGTGAAAACACAACGCAAGAAAAATCCTAAACCAATTAAGAAAAATTGAGTAACAAGAGGTCAGTCAGAGGGTCCAGTCGGCTGGACAGTCCTTCTACTGTAACTTCCACAAGTCCAGATGTGGCTTTGGGCGTCCAATATTTATAACTAGTGCCAGCCTTTGTGTGGGGGATTCCCTGTCCTACCCCGACACCTGGTTCTGGAAAGGTCTTTCCCTTCCCCTTTTAAGGCTTAATACTGTCTGGGTGACAAAAGACAGGACAGACCTGATATCAGGTTCCTTTGTGTATGCAAGAGGAAAAGCCCTGTGAAGTGGGGCTTGGTACAGCCAATAAGCAGTCATTCTGTCAGTTTGGCCCACCCTGTCCACATTTAATTCCCCTTTGTATTACTGTATGGAAGCAATAAACAAACCCCAACAGCAGAGCCATTCACAGTCAAGTGACCCTGGACTCTGTGAGAAGGCACAAATGGTGGGTACATGAAAATGGCAACTTTCTAAAAGTGGCAGTTTCAGACCTACAACTTAAAATTAGATTTTGCCACTGAAAAGGGTTTTAAATTACAACTCATTTGAGTGTAAACGTCATCTATCTATCAGCTCCCAATCCAAAGTTATCACTTTCTAAATGTAATTAGATAACCCAGTGTTAGTTAATGGGAGCGATAAGCATTACAATGGTGAGAAATGAGTTTTTCACTCCCTGGACATGTAAAACATAAGTACACATGTCATATAATTTAAATACAATCCACCCTACCCTATGAGCCTTGAGGGGCCACCTTAAGGGTGACTTATAAGTAGGAAAAAAGGACGGTTTAGGCCTGGTAAAAGGTTTATTTTACCTGGTCAAAATGGCAGTTTAAAACTGCACTAGAGGCTGCAGTGGCAGGCCCGAGGCATGCTTTAAAAGGCTCATTTAGTATTTGGCACAATGAGAGCTGCATACCCACTAGTAGCATTTAATGTACATGCCCAGGGTGCATGTAGAACCATTTACTAAGAACTTGCAAGTACATTATATGTGCCAATTAGCTGTAGGCTAATTGTACCATGCTTGAAGGCGAGAGCAAAGGCACTTTAGTGCTGGCTAGCAGTCGTAAAGTGCACAGAGTCATAAAGACAACAAAAACAAACTAATTCAACAAAACAGGAGGGACAATGGCAAAACATTTGGGGGAATACCCTGCCAAGGATGTCAGGTCTAACAGCGTCCAACAGCCCCTAGGCCTGTCTCTCACCACCAGTCATGACAATGATCACTGTGCGAGCAGCCCAGCGTCACATGTGGTAGCATCCACACCTGACGATAATGGTCATGGACCCCAGCCAGGCCTTGTGAATCAAAGTGAAGTCCTGTAGAGAAATAAGAATGAGTGTACGATGGGAAAGTGAGGTAAGGGCTTCTGCTGCCATATGCATGTGTAGGGAAGGGATTGGAGTCTATTAGCTACAGTCTTGCCCCCTTCTCCCACCCCAACATCTGTCTGGGAACACCAGACTTATCTGTCCATTAAGTTCTGCCCCACCATGGAGACCACTGTGGTTGGCTCCATCCGCCTAGTAGGGTGAGGCACCATTTCTATGACAGAGGCCTCTGATGGAACAAGACCCCTCGAGGGAGAGGAAGGCTGTTTTTTTCCACATGTGATGTCCGCTCAGTTGCCCAGAGGGTCCATTCAGCATCAACGGTTGTGCAGCTCAATCCACCCAAACCAAGGCCTAAAATTGCAGTGAGTGGTTGTGCCCCACATATCTGCTGTCGCTAAGAGGACGAGAAGCCGGGCTATGAGGCCTGCTGGACCCAGCCACCTCATCAGAAGCGGAACTGCTCCGGTGTCCGCCATGCCCTTCAGTTCCCTGTTGATCTGCGCTGCTGAGGGGGTTGAACATGTCAGCAGATACATCAGCGCCAGGCGGATTACGAGTGATTCAGAAAGGAGCTCCATAAAGGATGGCCTGCCGTCTTGGCTTGCTTGGACACCAGGGAGCTAAGTGTTGGTTGTAAAACTAGATGTTAACAAAAGTCCAGAGATTAAATCAAAGGTTCTTTGTTCTTTTCATAGTTTGGTCATGTGGTGTTTCTTGATAAGTATGAGAGATGTTTCATGAGATGATGTGTCGATCTTGGTATTTAAAGTGTGATGGAGGTACAACTTTTAAAGGTTTATCATGTCTTAGTATTTGTTTAGGAAGTAATCCTTCTCTTATTACTTAAAGAAGGAAAGAGATGGTGCCAGATGTATCTGCGCTGTTAAGGCTCTGAATATTTTGATGGTGTTTTGTGTGGCGTTTCAGTATTTGTGGGTTTTTTCTTCTACCAGGGAACTACTCACCTGAGCTTTGCTTTGCCCCTAAGTTATGTGGAACCACCTGAGGTTGTCATTTTTTTAGCACTGTATATAGGAGCTCTGAAGTGTGTGGCGTTGTATTTCAGGTAGCTCTTTATTAAGGGTGCTGTCTGCTGATAGAGGTGCTGTCTGTTAAGAGATTAATTAAGTATCAGTTTCTACAGTCAACACATGAAAGTACCAGGACTTCCATTTTAAGATCACGTTTTCTAGTTGCCACTCATTGTACCAAATCCTTACATATTCCATATTCCATATTTCTGCTAGTGGTATTAAGCCTAAAAAAAGTATTGTAAAAGCTATTTCTGATGCACCTAGGCCTCAGAACAAGGAGCAATTGAAATCCTATTTAGGACTTGTAGAGTACTGTTCGAAGTTTATAAGTAATTTTACCGAAAAGGTTGAATCCTTTAGGTTACTATTAAAAAAAGGAACTGTGTATGATTGGAATGGACAATGTGAAATTGCCTTTGCTGATATTAAGTCTTCTATTACTGGGTCACCTGCCTTGCATCATTTCAATGTGAATAATAAGACCATCTTGACAACTGATGCGAGTAATGTAGGTCTTGGGGCAGTATTGTCTCAGAGAGTTGATGGTCAAGAAAGGATTGTGGGATTTGCCTCTAGAAGATTGCAAGGAGCCAAACAGTCCTATTCTACCATAGAAAAAGAGGCTCTAGCTTGTTGTTGGGGAATTCACTATTTTAAATATTATCTGTGGTATTTGCCTTTTGTGATTCCAACAGATCATAAACCTCTATTATTTATATTTAAGTGTGGAAAAGGACTTGAGGGTGGAATTACACCAAGAATATCAAGGTGGTTGCTGTCTGTAATGGGCTTCAATTTTGTAGTGGAGTATATTAAAGGTAAGAGAAATGTAATTGCAGACTGTTTGTCTCGAATGCCTATTGAAGGTGGGTTAGAGATGAAAGCTGAGGATGAGGTTGTCTCTTTTGGAATTTGTGAGCTTAAGGAATTTAAATTATCAAAAGAGGATTGGCGTAGAATTGCCATTGAAGATGGTGAATATTATAAGTTAAAAGAATTGATTGCTAATGGATGGCATGATGTAGCTGAAAATGACTCAATGGAAAGACAATATGCGATGGTTAAGGATGAGTTGAGTGTTTGTGGATTCACAGTATTAAGTGCAGGGCGTGTTGTTTTTCCAGTCATTTTGAGGAATAAACTGGTTGATATGTGTCATGAAGGACATTTGGGTAGAAGCCTGACCAAATATAGATTGAGACAGTTTTTCTGGTGGCCAGGAATGGATAGAATAGTTGAAGATAGAGTGAGAGATTCTGTACCCTGTTCTAATAGTGATAAAAGTAAAATTGTAGGGGAACCACCTCTATGCTCTTTGGGGATTCCTGAGAAGCCGTGGGAACACTTAGCCATGGACATCATGGGGCCTATAGAGAAATTGGGAAGACAATCACGATTTTTATTGGTCATTGTTGACTATCATAGTAAATGGTTTATTGTGAGACCTATGGAATATATAAAAACTGTGAATGTTATAACATTTTTACAAGATGTATTTATGGAGGAAGGTATTCCGAAAATCATCACTACGGACAATGGTGTGCAGTTTGTATCGTTTGCTCTGAAGACATTTTTTAGAACAATTAGGAATTAAACATGAGAAGGTAGCATTGTTTAGGCCCCAAGCTAATGGTGTTGTGGAAAGGATCAATCGCGTTATAATGGACAATCTTCAACTTTCCCTAGCCAATGAGTTGCCTTGGAGGGAAGAGCTAAACAAAAAGATTTGGGCTCACAGGGTGACTCCACATTCCATTAATGGTGTTTCACCTTTTATTGCTTTAAAAAGTAGAGAGCCTTCTACTAAGGAATCACCCATGTGGTTGCAAGAAAAAAAAATATTTGGGTGGATAGGAGTGCAATGAAGTCTAGAGTGTGGGAGAAACAACGTACGAATAAGCAAATGTACGATATAAAAAAAGGAGCAAAATATTCGTATTGGAGACCTGGAGACTGGGTTGTGACGGGCAAAGGTGGAATTACTAAAAAGGGAGAAAGCACGTTTTCTCAACCAAGCAGAGTGATTGATGTTAAGAAAAATGTGGTAGTCTTGGAAGATGGAACATAATGGAGTTGTGGTAATCTTATTAAGATCACTACTTCTAATATTTCTTAATGTTGAGTTTTAGTTGATTGTAATGGGAATTATTATTTCTATAGTTCTTTATGTATGTGCTTGTTTTGCTTTTATTCTTTATTCACAAATGTATGTTGTCATGTATTACTTCAATTCATTAGATTCAATGTATTACTTATTTATTGTGTTTCCTTAATGGGGGAAAAATATGTAGGAAGCATTCTGTACTGATGATGTAGTTTCTATGATGCTGTAGAATGTTCTGTTCAGGCAGTTGAAGAAGCCTAGAGCTGCTGGAGGTTGCCTCACTGAAAGACTCAATAAAAGGAGTTAATATACATTTATATGTAGTATGAGTTACTACATATTTGTTTTATCCTTCACTATTGTCAACCGGAAACAATAGTGAGGGGGTCGTAGACTGATATAAGCACTACTCAAGTGTCTCACAATAAGACCACACTCGCTGGCGGCGCCATGTTGCAAGGATTTCTGCTCATACACAGAACTGTGGACAGAGACCTAGGACATTAGTGAATTGTGGTGTACCATAAACTCACCTCAGTACCTAGAAACCCCAAACAGCTAGCAATCAGTGTCACATTAGCTCTTCATCCTACAGCAAAGTTACCAATGATTAGACAACCTAGAACATGCGACTAAGGACCATCTCAGAAATGGTGGGAAGTGAGAACACTCTTTTGTAAATACTCTCATACCAGTCCACAACATTAGTAAAAAGGAGACACGGTAAGGTTAATATTTATTTTAACGACGTGATGTCATACGCAGTATTTTAGTCAACATAAGCAGACATATGATTGAAAATAATATGGTCAGCATGGTTACAACTCCATAAAATACAAAAGGAGGAATCATATTATAATGATAGTGCAAACAGGTAATATAGCGCCTAGTTTTAACACCCTCCCTATATAGGAACTAAAGATGGTCTCTTGGGCTTGTTTTGGAGGACCCCATTACCTTTCCACTCAGTAAGTGTAAATTACATCTGGATCAGCAAGGCTCTCTGCATCCCTGGAATCTTCCAAGTGTGTGAAATTATGGCAAGTGTGCTATGATAAAGGCGCCAGAACCTGGCTTGGCTCGCAGCTGCCAAAATGTTGTGTCTAGAATGTGTTACACGGACATGCCGATAAACAGGCTCACATGGTATGATAACCTTGACAGCTCAGCACTCACTCTACAGACTGGGGACACGATGTATATCTAGAGATGTCAAAAAACAAACCTTTTCTCATGTATAAACCTTCGTGAAAGCTAACTTGCAAAAACAGCTATGCAGTGTTGTGTGCAAAAAGCAGCAAAAGGTAAAATGGTGTTTAAACTTCTAATAAGCCATACTAACATAAAATGCATGTAAAAGGAGGCCCTAAACCATACTACAGCATTTTATATCTATTTTATCATCCTGGTGTTGCTTTTGCCGGCAAATTCCCACTTTATACCTGCTGTTTAGAACTAATTCAGTGAGATCTTCCTCACTGCTTTGTACATAAAAAGGCATAATCAACAAGTGACTACCTTTATTTCACATGGTTTTCTTGTTTTGACAGATAAGATGAATTCAGCGCCTATCATGCCATTTTATGTAACGATGTAGAAGAGTTCAAAAGAGGTTTCAACTTGTTTCACCAAACAAAATCCTTCATCTACTAACAAGTACAAGTACGAGAAAGATCTATTGAAGCAAAAGACTTATGTGTGCGCTTTCCTTCCTCCAACAATAACTATTCAGATTTCACTTGGGATTCTTCTCCGTTACTGAACTCCCACAGAATTTCTAAAATTGCCATCTTTCACCTTCACTCTCACTCTCTTAAGATGTAAGCATCTGCTCTAATTTGCCCATCTCAGAACAGCAGCCCGCACACCGGTGATCGCTTGCTTAGACTTTGCCAATGCTATCCATGCACACTGTCCTTGTGTTGTTCTATAAAGGTGGCTGGTGTTCATCATAGTTCACTTTGCATGGATTTTGCAAACTGGTTACCCTTTGAAATATGGTGCTATCTGAACCCATCTTATTTATAATTCATTGGGTTTAGAACATACTTTGCGCCTATGTGTGGAAGTATTACTTCTCTAGCATTATCTTCTATTTTCAGCCACCGGATTTAAAATCCTATTGAAAATTGAGAACCTACAGTGTGAGAACACACATCCCTTAAAGCCTCTCCAGTCTAGTGCTACTGGTTTAAATTCTGGAGACAAAGATCTTTCTGTTAATATGTACAATGGGTTTAGTGGCACCTGCCTACTATTAGTGTACGGGCTATATTTCCATTGGTATTAGTCGCAGGTAAAACCACTACCATCAATTCAATAGTCCAGGACATTGCTTGATTGTTGCTTCATTCAAGAGATTAATGAATACACGTATTATAAAATCGAGCAAATATCTCCCTATAGTTCAATATCGGGAAAGTGGCGTATTACATAACAAAAAGGAACATAATCCAGTTAAAATAGCATGATGCAATATAATAACAAATCAAAATAGAAACACACCAAAAAATAACAGAACCCAACACAACAAAATGGCACCAGAAGAAGGGAGTATAGCAACAACATAGCAACAGCACAACCCCAAACAACAATAGAAAAACACGGCAATGCAACACATAAAACACAAACTGTGCATAAAATAACACAACGGAACCCCTACATATGCAATAAAATAAAATGAAACAGCAACAGTACATATAGAAACAAAACAACCTAATAGGACAGCAAAATAACAAAATACTTTCAGGCAAAAACGATGCAACCCCAAAAAACAGCATAGCTTCACAAACTGCTAAGAACAAACACAGGATAGCAATGCACCACTGTACAACACAACACCATGATATAACACTCTAGCACTAAAACATATAACTTTTGCAACAAAACACAACTGAAACCCATCAACAAAACAACCCAAACGGATCACTGACAAAATATCTACCTACAAAATATCGACCTACAGGAATATCGAGTCAAAAATATTGAGGGCGGGGGCGTGGCCAAGATGGCGGGGTGAGCGGACGCTTCCTCCCGTAGCTCCTCCAGCCCGGCTCAGCTCGAGCCCCGATTCCTGCGCCTCTCTCCCCCCGCGGCCGCACTGCGGGCGAGGGTGTTGTGCCGGAGTTCCTGGGGCACGTTTTGGTGCCACTTTGACTTCTGAAGCCCCGGGGGAAGTTCCCGAAAAGTTTATTCGGAGATCGCTCCGAGGATTAGAGCCAGGGTCGCCCCGAGGAGAGGAGCCTGGAGGCGGAGCGTAGAGCGGCGCTGTCCGCGCGCCTTGGCTGGCCCGAGTGCTGAACGGCGGAACGCCGGAGATCCCGAAGGAGCGGACTAGACGGACTCCGCGGAGCGAGGTGGCTTCCTGGCGGTGCCCTGGTGGCAAGCACCATAGCTGGGAGACGGACTTTAGCCTGTACCGGCGATCCCCCCACTATCCGGGGTCTCGAGGGGCGACGCCTTGCGAACTCCGCACCCGGAGGCGCTGGATGGCGGAGTCCGGGCAGTGCCCGTGCCGGGCAATTGACTGGTGATCAGGGGAGGCACCGGGTTCGCACCTTCCGGACCCGTTATCATTTGAGAGTTGCCCACGGACTTGCTGGCCCGGGCTGCCTTCCTGGGTCCCACCCTCCCACCATCTTGTCTTTGTGTGGCTGAGCCCGGTGGCCCCTGCCCGCGCCCTTCTCACACGGGAGCCTTGACTCGTTCTGGTGCCAGCTCATCTACTGCCCTCCCTGGGACCACGACACGGGAGGCCTACTCTTCGGACATTGCTACCTGCCCTGCTGGCCCGAGAGCCGTCTTGCCCATGCCCGGACCGCCATTTTGTCGCCTGTGACGCACTACTCTTGTCCTCGGCGAAGGCCTCACATCTGGTGCCCGCGAGCGGTGGCGCTCGCCTACAACAACTGATTCTGGGCTTTGCCGGGCCCCAAGATGACTGGAAGACGTGGCGCGGCACGGGGTGATCGCACCTTGCCGGAAATGCTCGGCAGGTCCCAGCAACTACGCGACAGGACGCAGCCGTCCCCGGGGGCCTCCCGGGCATCAACGGACGCAACTGCGGGCGAGCCGCCGGTCACGCGGTCCTTCATGGAGGACTTATTCACCTCCCTCAAGGAGGAATTTCAGACTCTTAAGACCGAAGTGGCTGGAGAGGTCCGGGAGGTGCGCAGGGAAGTTGAGGGCCTGGGCGAACGGGTCGAGACTGTGGAGACGGCGGCTCAACGCCGCGATGAGGAGATAACCCATCTCCAACAGGACGTCCTCCGCCTCCGGGAGCAATGTGTCGAGCTCCAGGCCCACTCGGAGGACCTCGAGAACAGGTCCAGGAGGAACAACATCCGGGTCCGAGGTGTTCCATCCGCTGATGAGGGTGCGGACCTGGTGGCATATCTGCAGGACCTGTTCCGTGACATCTTGGAGGAGGGCGAGGATTTCCCCATCCGCATTGACAGAGCACACAGGGTGGGCCGCCAGCGCCAGTCATCGGCACCCCCGCCTGATATCCTGGCATTCTTGCCGGATTTCCCTCTAAAGGAGCGCATCATGGCTGAGGCCCGTAGGAAGCAACCATTGACCTTCCGCGACAGACCTGTGGCGCTCTATCAGGACCTGTCTGCCATCACACTGCAAAAGCGCAGGTCTTTCCGCATCGCTACGGACTTCCTGCGAGAGCACGAGACAGCCTACTCCTGGGGTCACCCCTTCCGTCTTATCTTTCGATGGAATGGGGTGTTGCATCAGCTGCGCTCCTTACAAGATGTCTGCGGGGTGCTGGGTCTTACTGCTACGGAGGAGGACGGGGCTACACCCGCATGGAGGCGCCCTGAGCGGCGGGGCCGACGGAGGTCGAGAAGGCGCCCATCGTCAGCGCCGGTGAGTCGCCCGGACTCGCCCACCATCAGAGCTGACATGGCGGAGGCCCTGAGGACTGCGGCCAGGAACTTGCCTGAATCTACTGGCGTGGCCTTGACGGCCTAATTTTCTCCGGGGGGAGAGACTCTTAGCTTTCACGATGCTGGGCTGGGGGGCGGGGGAGTGGTGTGTGGCTGGACGTCCACTTGATTGTTTTCTGCAGACTCGCCCATCTGGGCTAGACTGAGACTATGGGGTGTTGTTTTTTGCTTTTTGTTTTGGCTGGTTGCCATCAATGGTTTTTGGGGGGGTTTCATTGTTGGTTTGTCGTGGGGGGGGTCCCGTCCGAAGTTGTCCGAATGGTTACGATGCCGCCTCTGGCCTTCCCTGCGCCCCTACCCCGCGCGCCCCCTCCGCTGATCCCCCGCCTGCTGCATAGCGCGCTGTTTCCCTGGAGGCGATGCCACCCTTGAAGGTAGTGACCCTTAATGTCAAGGGTCTGAATAACCCCGTAAAGCGTAGGGCGATCCTCTCCCTATTGGAGGGGTCGCAGGCGGATATTTGCCTCCTGCAGGAGACCCATTTACTCTCCAGAGATTGCCATAGGTTGCGCTCTGCCAAGTTCCCCACGCAACTTTTTTCCTCTGCTGCGACTAAGACCGCTGGGGTGGCCATTCTCCTAGCCAGTTCCTTTAGGGGGGAGGTGCTGTATAAACATGCCGAGCAGAAGGGGAGGCTCTTAGTGTATCGCATGCGCTTAGGAGGTGTTACCTTTACGGTTGGTTCGGTCTACAGCCCAAACGATCACCAGGATCGTTTCCTGGACTCGGTGTTGGTGGACGTTACTGCCTCGCCCGATCGCCATGTCATCTTGGGGGGAGACCTGAATATGGTCTTCGACTCCACTCTTGATAGGTCTGCCCAGCGTTTTCCGCAGACAGGGGAGCTTTCTAAAGCGGTGCGGGACCAGATTGCAGAGATGGACCTGCATGATCTCTGGCGCACCATGCATCCCACCGATAGGGACTACTCCTACTTTTCCCACGCACACCGCACTTATTCGCGGTTGGATTATCTTTTGGTGAGCGGCCCACTTCGCTCGGCCGCTACGGCGGCGGACATCGGGGTCTTGTCTCTGTCCGATCATGCGCCGGTCTCCGGAGTTTTTGCGTGGCCGGCGCCCCCCCCCCTCGAGAGGGATGTGGCGGCTTCGGGACACGCTTCTTCATAAGAAATCGGTGGTGAGGCGAGTGGAGGAGGTCATCCAGGACTACCTGACCCACAATAGCAACTCTGACACGTCCCTGGCTACACAGTGGGCGGCTTTGAAAACGGTCGTCAGGGGAGAGTTTATCTCCATTTCCTCGGCGGAAAATAAGGAACGCCAGCGCAAGAGGGAAGAACTGACGGCGCAGGTTAGGGAGCTTGAGCAGGTCCACCGCCGGACGGGGGCGCCTCGGGTTTGGAAGCAACTGAAGGCGGCACGGAAACTCCTCTCTGCGCTGGATCTGGATCGGGCGGAATACGCAGCGCTGCGCCTGAAACATGCCTTTTACACCGGCGGTGACAGGTGCGGTAAGCTCCTGGCCCATAGGCTTAGGGTTGCGCAGCAACGCAATGTGGTGAAGGAGCTGGTGGGTGTGGATGGGATCCCGGTTTCTGGTGACGCGGAGGTGGCGGATACCTTTCGATCCTTTTACGAGGCACTGTACGCTTCAGAATCTTCCCCACCGGGAGAGGCTGAGGCCTATCTGGAATCCGTGACCCTCCCGGCCTTGGACCCCTCCCAGGCGGACCATCTAGAGAGGGACATTCACGTGGAGGAGGTCATCTCCGCGATCGCACGGCTGAAGCATGGCAAGGCCCCGGGCCCGGATGGTTACACGGCCTTGTTCTACAAGACCTTCTGTCCCACTATCGCCCCTCTCCTGGCTCGCTTGTTCAACTCCTTCTCCGAACCGGGCGCCATCCCACCGGACCTCCTCTCGGCGACTGTGTCGGTTATCCCCAAACCGGGGAAGGACCGGACCTTGTGCGGCTCGTACCGGCCCATTTCGCTCCTAAATGTGGACCTCAAGCTTTATACCGGAATCTTGGCGGCCAGATTGGGTCTACACTTACCAGGTTTGGTGGAGGCAGATCAGGCCGGTTTTGTACCCGGTAGGCAGACGGTCGACAACACGAAGAGAGTGACGCACGTCCTGGAAAAGGCCTCACGCGTTCCGGGGGAGCGGATGCTGCTATCAGTCGACGCGGAGAAGGCCTTTGATAGAGTTCATTGGCCATACCTCGAGCTGGTCCTTGGGAAACTGGGGATCGGCGAGAAGTTCCGCACTATGGTCTTTAACTGCTACAGGAGACCGTCGGCGTCAGTGCGGGTCAATGGACACAGCTCCAGCAGCTTCACCATTGAGCGCGGCACGAGACAGGGTTGCCCTCTCTCGCCGCTCCTCTTTGCCCTTTATATGGAGCCGTTTGCGCAGAGGATCCGCGACAACCCGGACGCTATTGGGGTGAAGATGGGGCAATACACACACACTGTCAGCTTATACGCGGACGATGTCTTGTTGACCCTAGATGACCCCAGGCGGTCGCTCCCTGCCTGCGTCCAGGAGTTGAACGCTTTTGCCCGCGTTGCGGGCTTTAAAATGAACATGACCAAGTCGGCTGCACTGGATGTGTCGCTCTCTGCCGACACCAGACGGGACCTTCAAAGTCTCTTCCCTTTGCAGTGGTCCTCCTCCACGGTGCCTTACTTGGGCATTTTGCTTGCTCCCACCCTGCCTGCCATGGTCGCAGCTAACTATTCCTCTCTAGGCACAAAGATAAAGGAGGAACTCGGCCGTTGGAACAAGGGCCTGCTTTCGTGGCTGGGCCGTATTGCGGCGGTGAAGATGACGATATTGCCCCAGATCCTGTATCTTTTCCGCGCTCTACCTCTTCAGCCCCCCGTGGGCTGGATACGGCAGGCGCAGGCAGACATCTCCCGCTTTGTGTGGCAAGGCCGTAAGCCTCGGATGAAGCGGGTCCTCTCCATGCTTGCCCCAGAGGCGGGAGGTCTCGGGGTTCCGGACCTCCGAAAGTACTTTCAGGCGGCGCAGCTCCGGTACCTGGTGGAGTGGAGCCGGTGGGAATCGGACAAACACTGGCTCTTTCAAGACCAGGCAGTTGCGGGCCGTACCCTCCAGGAGGTCCCGTTCCTACGGCGCGCTCACCGCCCGCCTAATCTCTACGCTTCCTTTATCACCCGGGTCCCGCTAAGAGTGTGGGACGCGGTGTGTGAGCTGCGGGAGCTCACCACTTTTCCGTCGCCGTTCTCTCCCATTGCTGACAACCCGGACTTCACTCCGGGCCTGGAGCCGGGGGCCTTTTCCCACTGGGTGAGTGCGGGATGTAGAGCGCTCTTCCAGATCTATGGGCCGGAGGGCGTGCTCCCCTTCCAGCAGCTCCGACAGGAGTTTGGCCTGACGGAGGGGGACAGACTGCGTTACATGCAGGTCCGCCACTGGGCTCTTCAACCCTCAGTGCGTGACGTCGCCGCCCGTACGATTACACCCTATGAGCGATGGTTGGTGACCCGGGCCTCGGACGCCAAACTCATCACTGATTTGTATAAATTTCTCCAACCCCCGCCGTTTCACTACCATAACCCGGGGAGGGAACGCTGGCACAGGGAACTGGGAAGGACCCTGAGCCACAAGGAGTGGGACAAGATTGCGTATCGGGCGAGGCACTCTGCGTACCACACTGGGCTGACGGAAACCTTCACTAAAGTGTCCACCTATTGGTACTACACCCCGGAGCGGCTCTACGAGATGCGCAAACTAGGCGATAAGGGTTGCTGGCGCGGCTGCGGACAGGAGGGCACCCTCACGCACATTCTCTGGGAGTGCCCGGTGCTGTCGGCCTACTGGAAGGAAGTCCTGGATGAGGTGGATAGGCATTTTGAGACTGAGCTCCCGCGCTTCCCCGCGTATGTCTTGCTTGGCCTCCCCAATGACTTGATGTACCCGCTGAAATCCCGCAGGGTCAGGCAGATTGCGATTGCGCTCGGCTCAGCCGTTCAGAACATACTTGTCCTCTGGCGCACCCCCACTGCCCCCTCTATCACTGGTTGGTTGCATAGGCTCTGGCAGGTACTGGGTATGGAGAAGATATCACTAACGGTGGCTGGGAATGTTGACCAGTTCGAGGAGCTCTGGCATCCCTTTTTGGCACTGCTGTCCACGGAATTTCGCGAGCTGACGTGCCCACGGTACTTGCGCCTCCTTAGGCTGACTCCACCGGCGCCTGCGGCGGAGTGATTGTGCGGATTGGGACCGGGGGCTGGGGGAGGGGAGTGGGGCTATATACTTCTAATGCTGCTTTTCGGACGGGGATGTTGGGGTGTTGTTTTCCTTCCTTTCCTCCTTGCTTTTCTTTCTTCTCCTTTCCTGGGGTCGAGGGGCTGGTGGTGTGGTATGCTTCTTTTTTGCTGTGCCGCAGAGTGTTATTCTGGCTTGGCCTTGCTTAGGGAGTGGGGGCCTATGGGGGGTTGTTTACAGTGCCTTACTGCCTCATGTTTTTTGCCTTGTTACCCTCTGGGGCACCCTGCCTCCCTCTTCTTCTTCTGACTCGCTGCAACGTTTCGCTTTTTGTAATGTATGTTTGCCTGACCTCCTGCTCCCCTCCCCGTGTTTTTTTATGCCTTAATAAAATACTTTCAACCTAAAAATATTGAGGGCAAGAATATCGACATCCTATCTACAACATGGTAAGTACAAAAATATCGAAAAAATAATATAGATGTTTAAAATATCGATGTTAAAAATATCGTTTTTTTCTTTTAAAATATAAATGTTAAATTAAGTAAATAACACTAATAAATAAAATCTACATAGTTAAAAGTATCTAATAATGTTTAAAATGAATAAATAATACATATATAACAATAATACATTAATTAAATATATACTGTAAATATATATTATATATGTACTGAACAATAAGTTGTAATAATTATTTTACTAATTTATAAATTATTAATATATTCTAAATTACAAATACATTTACAAATATAAAACAATAACATAAATAACATATACTAACCTCTTAGGTGCTGCGCCTATTCCAACGGCCGACGGCACCACTACCTCAGGAGTGCTGCCGTCGGCCGTTGGACGTTCGAACCTCACCTGCGCAATGGAACGTTCAGCACTGGAGCTGGACGTTCCATAGCTGCTAAGAGGCTAAATATAAATAAGTAAATATACTTTTAATATTTTTTAAATTAATTAGATAAAACGTTGGATAGCGTAAGGGTGAAAATTACTATTCACACTCCAGAGAGTGCAACAGTAAGGAAAGCATTGGATAGCGTAGGAGTATAAATTACTATTCCCACTCCAGAGAGTGCAACAGTAGGGAAAGCGTTGGATAGCGTAGGGGTAAAAATTACTATTCCCACGCCAGAGAGTGCAACAGTAGGGAAAGCGTTGGATAGCGTAGGAGTATAAATTACTATTCCCACTCCAGGAGGGCAACAGTAGGGAAAGCGTTGGATAGCTTAGGAGTAAAATTTACTATTCCCACTCCAGTGAGTGCAACAGTAGGGAAAGCGTTGGATAGCGAAGGGGTGAAAATTACTTTTCCCACTCCAGAGAGTGCAACAGTAGGGAAAGCGTTGGATAGTGGGTGGGTAAAAATTTCTATTCCCACTCCAGTGAGTGCAACAGTGGGGAAAGCGTTGGATAGCGTACGGGTAAAAATTACTATTCCCACTCCAGTGGGTGCAACAGTAGGAAAAATGTTGGATAGCGGATGGGTAAAAATTACTATTCCCACTCCAGTGAGTGCAACAGTAGGGAAAGCGTTGGATAGCGTAAGAGTATAAATTATTATTCCAACTCCATTGAGTGCAACAGTAGAGAAAGCTTTGGATAGCGTAAGGGTACAAATTACTATTCCAACTCCAAAGGGTGCAACAGTAGGGAAAGCGTTGGATAGTGTAGGGTGTAAAATTACTATTCCCACTCCAGAGAGTGCAACAGTAGGGAAAGGGTTGGATAGTGGATGGGTAAAAATTACTATTCCCACTCCAGTGAGGGCAACAGTAGGGAAAGCATTGGATAGCGTATGGGTAAAAAATACTATTCCCACTCCAGTGGGTGCAACAGTAGGAAAAGTGTTGGATAGTGTAGGAGGTAAAATTAATATTCCCACTCCAGAGAGTGGAACAGTAGGGAAAGCTTTGGATAGCGTAGGGGTAAAAATTACTATTCCCACTCCAGAGAGTGCAACAGTAGGGAAAGCGTTGGATAGCGTAGGAGTATAATTTACTATTCCCACTCCAGAGAGTGCAACAGTAGGGAAAGCGTTGGATGGCGTAGGAGTAAAATTTACTATTCCCACTCCACAGAGTGCAACAGTAGGGAAAGCGTTGGATAGCATAGGAGTAAAAATTACTATTCCCACTCCAGAGAGTGCAACAGTAGGGAAAGCGTTGGATAGTGTAGGGGTAAAAATTATTATTCCCACTCCAGAGAGTGCAACAGTAGGGTAAGCTTTGGATAGAGGGTGGGTAAAAATTTCTATTCCCACTCCAGTGAGTGCAACAGTAGGGAAAGCGTTGGATAGCGTACGGGTAAAAATTACTATTCCCACTCCAGTGGGTGCAACAGTAGGAAAAGTGTTGGACAGTGTAAGGGGTAAAATTACTATTCCCACTGCACAGAGTGCAACAGTAGGGAAAGCGTTGGATAGCGGATGGGTAAAAATTACTATTCCCACTCCAGTGAGTGCAAGAGTAGGGAAAGCGTTGGATAGCGTAAGAGTATAAATACTATTCCAACTCCAGTGAGTGCAACAGTAGGGAAAGCGTTGGATAGCGTAAGGGTAAAAATTACTATTCCAACTCCAAAGGGTGCAACAGTAGGGAAAGCGTTTAATAACATAGATTTTTATTTTAACATACTTCTAAATAATAATTGTATTTAAAATAATGTATAATTAATTTTTCAAATACATCAACATCAATAAAAAACAATTAATAATAAATACTACCAATAACAGTTGAATCATTATTTAACAATAAATTAACAAACACCAAAAAATAATACTATTTAAATATTACTCACCAAATAATGAATATTAAAGAATACATTATTTATCATAACAATAAAATATTATTTAAATTTAAATCAATATTAAATAATAAAATACATTATACAAATTATTTTTTTAAAACATGTTTAACAATTAATTAATTAATGTTTCTAATTATTTAAAAATATTTACATTTTACAAGTATTAATTGACAATTGGTAATATAATTATCTATTAAAATAATTATTTACCAAATAATAATTATTTAATAAATTAATTATCCATAACTAAAACTGTATAAATAATTAAATATTTACTATATAATTACTTTCCACCTAATGCTCCTATAAACCCACAACACGCTCAGGTAAAAAAAAATAACATTTAATTAAAATTCACATTAATTACAAATTTAATAATTAATTCATCGATTAAAATAATTATTTGCCAATTAATAATCAATTACAAAATCAATTATACCTAAATAAATATTTAATTAATTACTATTACATTACTTCCCACACTATTCCACTATAAACCCTCAACCCACTCCAGTACTAAAACATAACATATAATTAAAATTATCATTAATTACCAATTAAATAATTATTTTATCATTTAAAAAAATTATTTACCAATTATTATTTAATTACAAAATAAATTATACATAATTAAATATTTTATTCATTACAATTAAATTACTTCCCACCCTATTCCCCTATAAACCCACAACCCGCTCCGGTACTAAAACATTACATTTAATTAAAATTAACATTAATTACCAATTAAATATTTAAATTATCAATTAAAATAATTAATTGCCAAATAATAATTAATTACAAAATAATTTATACATAAATAAATATTTTATTAATTACAGTTAAATTACTTCCCACCCTATTCCCCTATAAACCCACAACCATCTCCGGTACTAAAACATAACATTTAATTAAAATTAACATTAATTACCAATTAAATAATTAAATTATCAATTAAAATAATTATTTGCCAATTAATAATTAATTACAAAATAATTTATACATAAATAAATATTTTATTAATTACAGTTAAATTACTTCCCACCCTATTCCCCTATAAACCCACAACCCGCTCCGGTACTAAAACATATAAATTACTTATAAATAAATGTATTAATATATAAAATTAATACACATATAATATTAATTTCTTTTAAATACTGAAGTAAAACATATAACACATACATAATAAAAAACAAAAATGTAAAAAAAATATCGATATTAGTGTCATCGATAATACTTACATCGATATAAAGAATTTCGATATTACTTACCTTAGGGTTGATATTCTGTCCAACGATATTCTTGACATCGATATTCTGCACCTTTGAAATTTTAAACACGATATTTTGGTAGGTCGAAATTCACAACTCGATATTTTGACTGTGTACCACCCAAACACACAATGCAACCTAAAATAAGAATTCGGAAAAACACGAAACAATTGTATTGCTCTGCTTTAATAGTAGATTGTCATGCTGCTGTATTCTTATTTTTGTTATTGTGTTGTGCAAGTGTGCTGTGTTATGTTGGTATGTTTTTGTGCAGTTGTGATGTGTTGCTTTGGAGTGTTTTGTGTTGGAGTGTTGCATTGTTATTGTGCTGTGTGTTTGTTGTATTTTTTGTTGAACTGTACTGGTGTTGGTTTGTTGTGTTTTGTTTAGATGTATTACCGTAATGTAACTATGCTCTATTGCTTTGTTTTGTTTCATCTTTAAACTTCAATGCAGCTCATCTGCTTGTATATGCACATACTTGTCACATTGTTTCCAGTTCTCTGCATGCATATATGTGCAAACTGCTGATCACAGGTTTGAATCCTGGAAAGATAGCTTTGCTGGTGAATGTTCCTGCTGCGTCAATTTGTTTGTAACCTATAGAAAAATATTAACAGTAATCTGTTCAAGCAAAATCAATATGGCCGAGATACCCGCCACCCCCTCTCAACACAATCCCCAAGGATGGGAAACCGGAAACAGTTCTGAACTTTTGGAAGACGGGAGGGAGTGACCCTCCCGGCCGTATTTATTAAAATATGAAACAAAATTAAAACATTAAAAATAACAGTTTCATATTATGTACAATTTCATTACCACATTGCGATGTTTGGCTAACCTTAACATATTCACTAATACAAAGGTTCTCCTAGCCGAACTAACATCCTATAAAACATCTAACTTGAACTTTTGAAATTGTACATCCTAACGTTTAAGGGCCAACGGCAAGGTCGTAACCGGTGTCAAGATCCCTAACCAGAAATATCCCCCTCACTTGTGAGGGGCGACCGCACAGAGGTGTACCTCGAGTGCAACTACCAATTTCCCTTGACTTGACGGGGGCCCCAATAAAATCGACGCCACTTAAAGGTCGTCCGAGGACTCGTGTGAGGAATCTAGAAGGTAGCGTAGACCCCCCCCCAAACCCCACACAATTTACCACATCTGCCGTCGCAGATGTCCTGGCCCCGGGAAATTCTCCGGGAGGGGGCTGTAGCCCCCCTACCCAGGAAGGGGCCTTGACCGCCTTTCCTTTCCTTTCGGCGTCCCATCCTTAGAAGGGACCGCCTTCCCCATTGAGGGGCCAATGGCCACCTCCTTCGAGCGCTCCCATCCGTAATGGGTGACGCCCACTCATAGGGATCTACCAATTAGTGCTCACCGATCATGACCTTACCGCCCGACCAAAATAAATACGACAGTTCAACACTAAATGAATTCTAAACTAAATGACTAAATTCTTCAAAGACAGTTAAAAGCAACAATTTTGTTAAAACATGCTACTGATCAACACTAGAGCCAGCTTACTTTATTCGCAAAACATACCACAAATTGACCATTTCTTTATTGCCTATTCAAGGTTATCACGATAATACTCCGACCTGTAAAAAGAGTTACCACATCAAACTTTATTCAAAACCACTTGCTGTCTTCAGGGGCTGGTGGGTGGGTCAAAATTGGCTCTTCGTTCCGTCTCGAGCTCACGTGCAGCGAGGTGGTGCAGCTTCAGAGCACAGGAACAAGAGGATGCTTCCTTGGCTTGTTGCTCCTTTTATCCGTCTTCAGGGCGGGCGTAAACCCGCCCCGGCCTGCCCCGAGGGCGTGGCCCGTCCGCGTCAGTGTCTAGGCCAACCCACTCTAGGGCGGGAAAAAGGCGCGCCCCGGCTACGCCGCTTCGGGCATACCAGCCGAGACTCGCCTCCCGCCCAAGATGGCTTCCCGGGGGGATCGTGGTACTCCGCCATACGTTCGGGGGGACCGAATGGTCGCCCCTTTCCATATGGCCGAGATACCCGCCACCCCCTCTCAACACAATCCCCAAGGATGGGAAACCGGAAACAGTTCTGAACTTTTGGAAGACGGGAGGGAGTGACCCTCCCGGCCGTATTTATTAAAATATGAAACAAAATTAAAACATTAAAAATAACAGTTTCATATTATGTACAATTTCATTACCACATTGCGATGTTTGGCTAACCTTAACATATTCACTAATACAAAGGTTCTCCTAGCCGAACTAACATCCTATAAAACATCTAACTTGAACTTTTGAAATTGTACATCCTAACGTTTAAGGGCCAACGGCAAGGTCGTAACCGGTGTCAAGATCCCTAACCAGAAATATCCCCCTCACTTGTGAGGGGCGACCGCACAGAGGTGTACCTCGAGTGCAACTACCAATTTCCCTTGACTTGACGGGGGCCCCAATAAACTCGATGCCACTTAAAGGTCGTCCGAGGACTCGTGTGAGGAATCTAGAAGGTAGCGTAGACCCCCCCCAAACCCCACACAATTTACCACATCTGCCGTCGCAGATGTCCTGGCCCCGGGAAATTCTCCGGGAGGGGGCTGTAGCCCCCCCTACCCAGGAAGGGGCCTTGACCGCCTTTCCTTTCCTTTCGGCGTCCCATCCTTAGAAGGGACCGCCTTCCCCGTTGAGGGGCCAATGGCCACCTCCTTCGAGCGCTCCCATCCGTAATGGGTGACGCCCACTCATAGGGATCTACCAATTAGTGCTCACCGATCATGACCTTACCGCCACAGGCCGGATAGTTGACCGGCTATCCGGACCCCCCACAACACTCCTACCTAAAGGTCATGTCTTAAAGTCTTTAGCCAAGCTATACAGTCTCCTATGAGTAACTCGTTCCCCACCCGGGACAAATGAACACCATCCCCCAAATACATACTGTCCCCAGTAATACAACCATGCGAAATAGAGTGCAGTGTATTGGAACGGAACAATCGACTCACTTTGTTATTAATTTTTCTTACTGAATGATTCAGAGCAGAAACAGAAATAGCCCCCCGCCATACTTTTCGTGGGATCATATGTGACCATGCAATCGTGCACCCTGGAACTCTCCTCGCCAACCAACTTACAGTGGAAAGCATCGCCTCAAGGAGAAGTCGTCTACCAGTGGTGACCAAATCATTGCCCCCAAGATGTACTATGACTATAGACGGCGGTGACCTCGTCCGCCCTAGCAAACCCTCAAAAAATGATTGAAACTGGTCAATACAGAGTCCGCCTCTTCCGTAGAAGGACACACTGTACCCGTATTCCCCAGCCACGTGATTCATGTCACCTGCTTTGAATACGTCCGCGGCTCGCCTCACGTATGAGTGGCCCACGACCCACACCTCCTTTTTCACAGCCGGTGAAGTATGACCGCTGGCCCGGTGTTGGGTCGACTGCATAGTCCGCCCCGCCTCGTAAGCTTGCGCAACTGAAACCAAACAAAACAAGAAGCGTGAGTACATCGTTACAGCTTCACAACATGTGCAACCGCACATACCTCTTATAACAATTAGAGGACCAACGCCCCACACGTTTAATCTGTTCAACATTCAGACCCCTGGCTGTAGCCTCTGTAGCAGCCCCTATCCGAAAGGAATGGGTCCCAAACTCGCTCGGGTTCAGACCCGTAGCCGTAATTGACATCGCAAGCACCCGCTGAAACTGAAACCTCGTCAGTGGGGTGGCGTCAGCGTGTCTCAACAAGGTCCCCCCCCATGATGCCACCCGCTGTGCTAAATACTCCTCTACACAATTCACCGGGCACATGGAGGACCCGGGGATCCTTCGTAACATTATGCAGTCCCCCATTGAACCCTGATCGGTCTTAGATTTGACAAATGAGACAGTCATTGTCTCCCCCCTGACTTGGACATGCTCTCGGCACAGTCCCCCCCTGGTATCCTGCTTGTTCCTTGCCACTAATTCGCTTATCCGCATAGCCCCATGGAATGCTAACACAAAAGCGGCTCGGAATAACACTGCTTCATACTGAGATGAACATGTTGCAGGAAGTACAGCTAACAACAAAGCCAACCTATCCAGACCTATCGGGCGCCTATCATCTACTCTGCGACCCTCAAGGCGTTGCCACCCACGTAGCGCTTTTTGCACAATGAAAGACGCTGTCGGGTCCTGGATCCCATGAGCCCTAGCCACGAAGGAAATGGCGGCCCGATGCCTCTGGGCCGTAGCCACTGATTTGCCTGCATGACGTAAAGACAGCAGGAATTTCACTACCAACTCCTCCTGGCCCCAAAGCTCCCCTCTAGCTGCCCCCAAAAAGGCCCAATAGGAACGGAACGCCCCTTCATATGCCTTCCTTGTCCTGGGTGCTAAACTCTCTCCCACGAGGTTCTGTAGTTCGGGGCACCGAGAGACCAGAGAGCTTCGGGAAAGGGTGCTGCCACCGGGTCCGCTGTGGGCAGAAAACCCCAGAAGGCCTGCTTACGAAAACGAGAAAGCGCATCAGTCGCCTGGTTCATCACCCCCGGGACATGTCTTGCCTTAAATACTACATTCAATTGCATGCATAATAACACAATTTCCTTGAGCAATCTCAGAATCCACTTGCATCGTGCTGCCTGGCTATTGATACACTCAACCACGGTCATGTTATCAGACCAGAATACCACAGAGTGATCTCTGAAACCCTCGGGCCAAGTTCTCAGGGCCACCAGAATGGGAAAAAGTTCAAGGAAAGCAATGTTACTTGTCAGACCACTCTCATGCCACCATGACGGCCATTTTTGTGCCGACCACTGAGTGCCGAATATGGCGCCAAAACCAATGCTCCCTGCTGAATCCGTCCACAGCCCCAGCTCCTCGGAGGACACGGCCGGTTTGTTCCAGACAATTCGGCCATTGAAATCCGCCAGAAATGCCAACCAAATGCGCATGTCCTGGCGAACCTCTGCCGAGAGCCTTGTGCGATGATGACCCTCCTTCAGGCCGACCATGGCTTGAGCGATCGAGCGAGAAAAGGGGCGGGCCATCGGTATAACTCTTAGGGCAAAGTTCAACTGTCCCACCAATTGCTGTAGTTGATGCAGCCTAACCTTAGATTCACGTATACACATTTGCAGGGATGCCCTGAATTTTAACACTTTGTCCCCTGGCAGACGAAAACAACCTTCTTCCGAGTCGAGCTCGATCCCCAGAAACTCGAGGCAAGTCGAGGGACCCACTGTCTTACCTGGTGCCAATGGCACACCAAACTGATTCATCAAGACACAAAATTCGGCCAAAGCCTGTCCACATTCCGGATCCCCGGCTGCTCCCAGAAACAAAAAGTCATCGAGATAATGCATAACATGTTGAAGCCCCGTCTTCTTCGTGAAGACCCATTGCAAGAAACAACTGAACTTTTCAAAATAGGCACAAGATATAGAGCACCCCATTGGCATACACCTATCCATGTAATAGTGACCCTGAAACATGAAACTAAGAAGACGCTGATCGTCTGGGTGTACCGGGAGCAACCGGAACGCTGACTCGATATCAGATTTAGCCATCAGCGCACCGGGCCCCAGGCGATTCAAAGGAAAATTCAGTGGGCCTCATTTATGAGGCCTTGCGTCAGTTTTGCGCTGCTGATGCGTCACTTTTTGTGACGCATCGGCGGCGAAAAACATGCGCCTTGTTGCGCCATATTTAAAAAGTGACGCATCTAGGTAGATGCGTCACTTTTTAAACCCCTGCGCCACATTATACCTGCGTCAGGTATAATGTATGCAGAGGGGGCGTTCCCCCGCAAAAAGCCTCGTAATAGTGACGCAGTGAAATCTATGAGATTTCACTGCGTCACTTTTAGGATGCTGTTGCGTCAAAATCTTGCGCCTGCCTCACAGCAGGCGTAAGACTGACGCAAGTCCTTTCACATGGGGCTTTCCCCATGTGAAAGGACGCATTGCTGGAGTTGCGTCACTTTTGTGACACACTCCAGCAATGCGTCACTTTTGCGCTTACAGCTCCTTTTATCCGTCTTCAGGGCGGGCGTAAACCCGCCCCGGCCTGCCCCGAGGGCGTGGCCCGTCCGCGTCAGTGTCTAGGCCAACCCACTCTAGGGCGGGAAAAAGGCGCGCCCCGGCTACGCCGCTTCGGGCATACCAGCCGAGACTCGCCTCCCGCCCAAGATGGCTTCCCGGGGGGATCGTGGCACTCCGCCATACGTTCGGGGGGACCGAATGGTCGCCCCTTTCCATAAAAACGATACCATTGAACTGCGTGATAGTGATGATAGCAGTGTTTTATATTGCAAACAGCAAAGCCTGTTTAAAAAGTAGATTATTATTAAAAGAGCTACAAACTAGAACTCACACTATCTCCTCGGAAGCCAAGAATTCCTATATTGATATGATATGGAACGAAAGCATGGCACTGGATTAGGGAGAAGTGGTAGAGAATAAATGAGGGCGACTAGAGAACAGAGGATATTTTCCATGACTCTTAGGCGGGTAGGACACGTGGGCAATGCGAGACACTCTAAGAACTTGAAAATTCAGTGGGCCTCATTTATGAGGCCTTGCGTAAGTTTTGCGCTGCTGATGCGTCACTTTTTGTGACGCATCGGCGGCGAAAAACATGCGCCTTGTTGCGCCATATTTAAAAAGTGACGCATCTAGGTAGATGCGTCACTTTTTAAACCCCTGCGCCACATTATACCTGCGTCAGGTATAATGTATGCAGAGGGGGCGTTCCCCCGCAAAAAGCCTCGTAATAGTGACGCAGTGAAATCTATGAGATTTCACTGCGTCACTTTTAGGATGCTGTTGCGTCAAAATCTTGCGCCTGCCACACAGCAGGCGTAAGACTGACGCAAGTCCTTTCACATGGGGCTTTCCCCATGTGAAAGGACGCATTGCTGGAGTTGCGTCACTTTTGTGACACACTCCAGCAATGCGTCACTTTTGCGCTTACAGATGCGTCGGAAATACTGACGTATCTGTAAGTCCTTGTGATATGATGCGTCATACATTAAATATGACGCATCATTGGTGTCGCAAGGAGTGCGCAGTGAAAAGTGACGCATCGCTGCTTTCACGCAGCGATGCGTCACTTTTCATAAATGAGGCCCAGTATTTGCAGGCTTAGTGTGTCAAGAGGGGCGGGTGAGAACGCAAATCAACAATTGAAGCAATGATGAATGCACTTAAAATAATGGAAGAAAAACAAAGAACCTTGATAAGACTCCAATGATACAATGTTTTTGAGCACCCGAGGCATAATGGCCATTGTAGCACCGGAAAGTGGCACAAATACGGAGCAAAGGAGGAAGATGGAGGCATGCGTGCTCTATGGCACACATCACAGCCCTTGGAGCAACCGGCACCTGGAGCCTCATTTATGACTTTTTGCCGTAGGGAAGCGCAGCAGGCCTTCCTGCTGCGCTTCCCTACGGCAAAAGAAAAGGGCAGAAATGTGCCGTATCTATAAGATCCGGCGCATTCCTGTCCTTTTTCCCTGCGCCGGCGCACAATGGGCTGCCTGCGCCAGCGCAGGCACCCTTGCACAATGGTGCAAGGGTGCCTGCGTTGCGGGGAAGATTATTTTTGTACAGGAAGGGAAACCTTTCTGTACAAAAATAATCACAAGAGGCTTTTCCTCTTTCTATGTGTGCTGTAGAATGCAGCACACATAGAAAAAGGAAATACAAGGAGAAATAAAGATATTTCTTCCTGTTGCGCCTCCCTTACGCCTCCCCTGGGGAGGCGTAAGCTTTTGGCACTGCTTCAGAGTTACGATTTCTTGTAAATCTGGGGCAGTGTCAAAAGGCCATGGATGTTGCTGGGAGCGCCCCCAGCAGCACCCATTGCACGCCCCTTTAACGCAGAACACTGCGTTAAAGGGACTGATATTTATCAGGCAGCAGTACGCCACAAAAACTGGCGTACTGCTGCCTGATAAATACCACGCAGGCTTCTGCGCCACGGAACTTCATGAAAAGTGAAGTTCCGATGGCGCAAGGGGCCTCATAAATGAGGCCCCTGGTGCGTGAGAAGTCGGGCTCGCACCTGCACTGGGTGCCATGGGAAGCTGTTCATGTGATTGCCAGCCTGCAGCATTAGATCTGTCTCAGCCTCTTAACCCGGCCCCAGAACTCAGCAGGGCGCCTGTGCCGTAAAGCAGGCAGTCAGCAGAAAGGATAGCCTGTTTTCTAAAGCAGTCATCCGCCGCCTCCGATGTCAGCCAACGGGGACACCCACCCTTCTCTAAAAACAACTCACTCTGACGCTGAGTCAGCAGAACGCCTCATCTTCTACGACACACAGGCAGAGGATAGAGCGGAGCTGTCACGCTCCATTACAAGGTCCCACCAGCCAATGGCGAAGCACTGCATGCTGTGCCCTCTCTGTGAAACCCTACTGCAACCATTCCTGTCACCAGGCTAGATGGACAAGATGAGCTAGAGCCAACACCCACGCACTGCAGCCACGTCCAATAAGGGAATCTGAAAGAGTGGGCCTCCATTGTTGTGCATGGACAATTCACAGCCGTTGCACTGCACTGGAAGAACTGGCACTTGTTATGGAAACTTCATTGCGACTGAGAAAGTGTCTGGCTGCAGCTCAGCAGTGGACCAGCTGCAATTTTCCTAAGTTTAAGATTGGAAAAAATGAGCTGCTCCTTCTAGGTAGCAGCCATGTTTAACTAGGTTTTCTACTTTGGCCCCCTGCAAGAATGCTTCTCCAGTATATGCCCCGAAAGCCAAATCTTTGGGAGTGTTGATGGATCAGGAAACATCACCGAAGTTGTAGAATTATGCTGTGGTCACCTGCTCCTTTCAAGTTCTGTGGAGTGGGTGATGAGTTAGATATTTCACTGTCTACCTAAAATAAACACCTTCTTGTGGTATTGACTTGCGTACTATCTAGACTACATTACTGCATTAATATAAATCGAGGCTTTCCTGCATATCTTATGACCAAATTTAAGTGTTTCCAGAAATCTGCAGAGAAAGCTGTACTGAATCTTGGCAATTTTAACACGGCTTCAGCATCCTGGAAATTCCTGTTCGCTGTAGGGCAAAAAGTGCACTTCAAATTCCTCTGTGTAATCCATAGGATTATAATGGACGAGTCAAATCAGGACGTTTTCGGCAATGGGAAGATCAGTCTCTGTTGTGTGGGCCAGGGGTGAGGAGGATTTGCACTGGAGGTCATTGCTTTTGTCACCTGCTGTGGAACAACCTTTCACTGGAACGCAGAAAAATGGATCCTCGTCTGGCTGTCAGAGGAGCTGTGAAACCTTACTTGTTTTATGATTGTTTTGCGGGGTTGCCGTGAGCTCCTCAAAAAAATGTTCCAGAGGGTTGGAAAAAAAAGACTAAATCCTGGAGGGTGGGGAGCTTCTTTAAACTACGCTTATAGGGCTTATAGGGATACTTCCTCCGTGCATAACACTTCTACTAACACTTGAGTATCCCTCAAGAGCAAAGTTACTTGAAAACAGGGTCGAAAGTTACGTGACACACCTATACTCAACACCAAAGGAAGTTGGAAAAGGAAAACATCCTTTTTGATATATATAACCCTTACCCACTCTAAGAGTTGAATCCTTCATCATCGGGTTCACCCTGACACCTAAAGGTCAGGGTGGGCTCGACCATATTCCAGTGAGGTCTTTGAAGAATATTAAAAAGGGGCAAAACATTAAGATAAAAATTCCTCAGTCACTCCTAAGGTTTCCCTTTATTTGTTGGGTGGGTGGACATGATTTGAAATATATAATATGACCGGGGCTTTAGAATCTAATGAAAGTATGACCCTAAGTTCTTCCGTTTTATCAACAGGCTTCAGCCCTACACAACGGCCTAAGATGGTCCTGGACTTTTGTCAAGTTGGGTTAATATTTTAGCACTCCTCTAGTGACTTATTTTACGTGATTTTGTGTGACATGCAGGTTCACTCAAAACAGACACAGGTAGTGTAAGACTTGCCACTCAGGATTGTACTCGTAAACACAAATACCCTGGCAAAATGAAAGCTCCAAATGTAATCACGCAACTCGAACACGAACAACGTTTATCTGGTACACCATGTATCACCTCTGTGTAAGTCCTCTAAATGATACTGAGTATGTACTCAGAGACTCGAGTATAGAGTTGTAGTTCTTTGGGGAAAGCCAGGAGGGATGATTTGGGAGATGACATAAACACTAAAATGTAATCTGCGTAAGAAGTAAATTTAATGTGTGGACTTTTAATGAGAAGATCAAAGTGAGATGAAATGTACTTTGATATAAAAAAAGGATTTTGCCTAGTGCAGTGCAGCAAGTCAGTCCTACGTCCAAGTGAAAGGGCAGGAATGTACCGTATATATGTAATACTGCACATCCCTGACCTTTCCCCCTGTGTTACGGCCGTTTCTGCAGCCTAGCGCCAATACAGGCACCTTTGCACCATGGAGCAAGGATTTATCTGTTTGTCAAGATTGTTTTTGTGCACAGAAACAATCCTATGACGCTTTTTCTACTCCCTATGTATAATGCAGAATGCAGCACACATAGGAAGAGGAAAAAATTGAGGAGAAATAAAGGGCCAGATGTAATACTGAATTTTACTGATTCGGTATTTAAGAATCTGTAAATAGAATGTAGGTAAAAAATCTGTAAATGTTACCGATTCGGTAATATTCCTTATTACCGATTCGGTATTTACCGAATCGGTAATAAGGAATACCTGGGGGCCCATAGGAATGAATGGGAAGCCATTCACTATTACTGATTTGGTAAATACCGAATCGGTAATAGGGGAGCATATTCAAGGGTGGCAGGGTGTCACATTGCCACCCTGTTGCACCCCTGAATCGTGCATGTGTGCACATGTGGCGCACCTACATGCCCTAAGGGCATGTATGTCCGCCACATGGCACTTTTAAAAAAGCACAAAATTGCTTTTTTGAAGGTATCGGTATTTACCACCAACTTGTAGTTGGTGGTAAATAACGAATCCTTAAACCAAAAATGCACTCACTTGAGTGCTCGCTACGTAGGATTTAAGGATTCGGTAATTTACCAATTCCTTAAAATAAGGAATCAGTAAATTACGAAATCCTTAAATCCAGCCTCCTACATCGCAAAGGGCTAAATACCGGTCGTAACTGGAAATTTACAGATTTTCGGCCGTTACCAACCGGTATTAGCCCACCTGGAACAAAGTTATTTCTCCTTGTTATGCCTCACCTCGGAAGGCGTAAGTTTCCTGCACTTCCCCAGGTTTACATGTTCTTGTAGTCTGGAGAAGTGGCAAAATCCATGGGTGTGGTGTGGGAAAACTCACAGCAGGGCCCATTATATGCCTCTCGAGTACAGAGTAAGGCAACGCAGCGATATTTCTTTATTACTGACATTTATAGAGCGCAAACGATTATCCGTAGGCGACTCGGCGCTAGACTACTGAGATGTCTTTCCCCAGAGATTAAAAACTAAGGCAGGTCGCTATGCCGTGTCACTGGTTAAACAGCCAGGTTTTTAGTCTCTTTCGAAACTGCAAAACTGAGGGACTGGTTTTGATGTGTTGTGGCAGGGAATTCCATATCTTAGGAGCCGCGACTGAAAAGCGGCGGTCGCCCCAGGAGGCTGTTCTAGAACGTGGAACCACTAATTGGTTGAGAGTTGTAGATCGGAGCTGTCTGACTGGTTTATAAGGAGTAAGCTGGTCCTTGAGGGGGCGTGGTCCTTGATCGTGCTTATTTTAATACTGTATTGTAAATTGTATTTGGTGCTTGGACAGTTGATTTTAATAACTACTTGCACGTCTCTCTTCCTCATCGAACCCGATTCCCAGCACGCATTTCCATTTCCTGGCGCCTGGGGAGAAGGGGTTCGGCCATCTTGGGTGAGGGAGGGGTAGCGCTGCAGCTGCTGGCCGCTTCCCGCCCTCCCAGACTACTTAATCCGGTGAGCATCGCTGCGCGCTGACTTCACTGATGTCTCTCCCCTAAGGCGGAAGCAGGGGGCACTGTTTCGGATCCATTTTTAAAAACACTGCTTATTTTAATACTGTATTTTAAATTGTATTTGGTGCTTGGACAGTTGATTTTAATAACTACTTGCACGTCTCTCAGCCCCCTTGAGCCCGATTCCCAGCGCGCATTTCCATTTCCTGGCGCCTGGAGAGAAGGGGCTCGGCGCTGCAGCTGCTGGCCGCTTCCCGCCCTCCCAGACTACTTAATCCGGTGAGAAGCGCTGCGCGCTGACTTCACTGATGTCTCTCCCCTGAGGCGGAAGCCAGGGGCGCTGTTTCGGATCCATTTTTAAAAACACTGCTTATTTTAATACTGTATTGTAAATTGTATTTGGTGCTTGGACAATTGATTTTAATAACTACTTGCACGTCTCTCTGCCCCCTCGAACCCGATTCCCAGCGCGCATTTCCATTTCCTGGTGCCTTGGGAGAAGGGGTTCGGCCATCTTGGGTGAGGGAGGGGTAGCGCTGCAGCTGCTGGCCGCTTCCCGCCCTCCCAGACTACTTAATCCGGTGAGCAGCGCTGCTCGCTGACTTCATTGATGTCTCTCCCCTGAGGCGGAAGCCGGGGGTGCTGTTTCGGATCCATTTTTAAAAACACTGCTTATTTTAATACTGTATTGTAAATTGTATTTGGTGCTTGGACAGTTGATTTTAATAACTACTTGCACGTCTCTCTGCCCCCTTGAACCCGATTCCCAGCTCGCATTTCCATTTCCTGGCACCTGGGGAGAAGGGCTTCGGCCATCTTGGGTGAGGGAGGGGTAGCGCTGCAGCTGCTGGCCGCTTCACGCCCTCCTCACACCGGATATAAGGATATGAACTCCCGTCCGCGCAGCGGGCGGGCGCAGCGGGCGCAGCGGGCGCGCCGGCGGCGCGCCAAGGGCGCGCCAAAGGCAAGTCCATCTGCGCCCGTCCGCGCCTGGACCGAGCCCAGGGCCGAGACCCCTGCTCGGGCTCCCTCATACCATAAGTTCGCCTACTCCTACAGTGCTCTAATGGAGCTTCGACCAACCTCTTCCTCCAGTTGTACAAAACATGACCTATCACAAAATCCCACTGTGGCTAACATGATATACCCCCATTGTATTAGTACAATTCCCATTAATAACTTTAGTACCCCCTCTAAATTGCAAAGCGACGTTAGTGAGGTGGTCATTCTGATGGCCCTCATCAATGCGCGGTCATTGGGCAAACACTGCCAAGAAATAGCGGACCTTATCATTGATAACAACTTAGATGCCCTTTATATCACAGAAACATGGACTGATGATGCATCTGCCCCTGACCTCGTGATTGCAGTCCCTCCTGGCTACAAAGCCTATCGACAGGAAAGGGTTAGAAAAAAGGGAGGGGGTCTAGCCATTATAGCAAGAGACCGGTTCGAGGTCCGAATATCATCTATTCCCGCAACATCATGTGAAGCTATGCACTTTAATATAAAGTTCACAACCCTTTTTAATTTTAAGGGAGTTCTTCTATACCGCCCCCCTGGGACAAGAGCAGCCTTTGTGACCAACTTAAGCACCATAACGGAATCGATAGCCACTGAAGAGTCTACGACAGTTATGGGTGACTTAAATTTCTACTTAGAACAAGAAGACGATAGGGATACCGCCGCCCTCACATCAGACCTAGAAATAATGGGCCTTAGACAATTGGTCACCTCTCCTACCCACCAGGCAGGACATACGCTGGACGGTATCTTTTCCAACGTAGAGGGTCTACACGTAACAAACATTCTACCCATGCCATGGATGGATCACTTTGCCATATTTAGTGGCCTGACCATCAAGGAATCATTAAGGAAGAATGTCTCATCTTCTAAGTCAGGATTTTTCAAAGTATGGAAGAACATAAACCATACCGATCTAAAAATACTTCTGGATAAGACCAGCCCAGACCTATCCAATGAACCTAACACCGCAACTCGCCAATTCCATGAATGGCTAGGTGACGCCACGATTAACCTAGTACCCACCAAATCCCATTCTAGGAACAGGAGCACACCGACTGCTCAGTGGTATACAGAGGCGTTAAGAACCCAAAAACAATTAACCAGGAATAGGGAAAGGCAATGGTGTAGAACTTATGACACCGAAAGCAAGATTAAATACAAAGAAGCATTGGCTACCTACAAAACAATGATTATTGCAGCCCAAAAAACTTTTTTTTCGGAACAAATTGTAAAAAGCTAAAAACTCCAGCAGGCAACTATACGACATCACCAAAACCTTATCTGGTAATACTCCAGATCTTAATCCGTCCCCGTCACAATCTCTCTGCGACGCACTGTCCGAGTTCTTTTTCTCCAAGGTAAATGATATATACCAAGCCTTTACTTCAAAAACTAATATTAGCAGAGCCCCCCCCACCCCACATGCTCTCAGGAAACACCTTGACTAGTTTTAAAACTCTAACTACCGATCAAATAAAGGCAATTGTCGTGTCTATTAAATCGGGATCGGCTCTGTATCCTTGCCCTACCTCAGTACTTTCTATGGTGTTGGACACAACTATTCCGGTCATTACTCATGTTTGTAATACGATACTGAGCTCTGGGACATATCCAGATTCTCTAAAAAACACACTGATCAAACCTCTGCTGAAGAAGCCCAGTCTAGATAAGGAGGAACTAAAGAACTATAGGCCTATAGCAAGTCTCCCTTTCCTAGCTAAAGTGACGGAAAAAGCCATGAACCAGCAGCTATCAGAGCATATAGAGAAAAATCATCTATTAGACGACACCCAGTTTGGTATCCGTAAGTATCATGGTACGGAAACCGCCCTTATCAAAGCAGCAGATGACATCAGAATCATCCGTGACCAGGGAGGGACAGCATTACTTGTATTGCTAGATCTCTCGGCAGCCTTCGACACGCTGCTTTGCCTTACTCTTTACCTATGAGGCCATTCACAGTCACACATAGTGGCTTTGTGTGGCCTTATAGATATGATATTGTGATTTGTACCACTAGAGCGTCACAAAAAGTGACTCTCCAGTGGCACAAGGGGCTTGTAAATATACCCCAAAATCTATAAATTTAGGACCAAATCAATGCCATTGTAACGTTTTTTATTAAAATGCCAAATAACGCTGGCAAATGTTTTTTCAGCATCTAAAGATAATGCTGCTGAGGAGTACTGTAGTTTAGTAGCTTTATTAATTATGTTGAGAAAAGTGTTAGAATTATCAGAAATATTGCTCCTTTAACAAATCCCATTTATTCGGAATCAATAATGTCTGGTAGGAAAGTTTCTAATCTAAGAGCTTTAGCAAAACGTATACTATCTGTGTTATGAGAGAGAGTGGCCTGTAATTATAACACAGCATCGAATCCTTTCCTTTTTTTGAAATGAGACATATCATGGCCTCCATAAAGGAACCTTGAGGGGAATTAGAAGAGGAAAAAGAGTTAATAAATCGATAAGGAAGAGGAAGTAACACATTTAAGAACTGTAAGTCAAATTCTACTGTCAAACCATCAGGTCTAGGTGATTTACCAATCAGCAGTTTTTTTAGCGCAGTTACAAGTTCCTGGACTGTGAAGGTCTTCTCAAAGGAAGAAAGATCGAAGGGGAGAGGAATTTCCTTATGTAATGGGGAGAAGTAATCTCTTAATAAAGTGTCAGAAGAAGAAGTATCGGGAGAATATAAATTTGAATAATATTGTACAAAGCAATTTGAAATCTCTGCCTCTTAATAGACTGTAGATCCTTGTGAATCGAAAATAGAATTGGCATTTGATGTCTCTTTTTAAAAATTTTAAATAATTGGCCAAAAGTGTACAAGATCTATTCTTGCCTCCATAATACTGAGCATTAACTGTTAATAGATATCCTGAAACCCTATTTGTGGGGTTTTTATTGAATTGTATCTTGGCTTTGAAAAGTTCCTCTAGATTTTGTATATTATGTTTTGTGGTCTAATGTTGACATTTTTTGTAAATGTTCCAAAGCTTATTTTTCTTCATTCTTTTTCTTTACAGAAACATAATTGATAATAAATCCCCTGAAAGTAGCTAAAGGCGCCCCAAACTGTGTGCATTGCAATATTGTCATCCTTATTAAAGGCAATAAATTCATGAGCAAACTGTTTGTATTGTGCTAAAAAAAAAGATGGGTCACATAATAGAGTGTTATTAAACCTTCAGCGTGAGGATTTTGATTTATTATGTAACTGGCCAAAATCTGACTAAACTGGGGCATGGTAAAAAATTACTATGGAAAAACCTATGAATTATTTAAGGTCTGAGTCATATTTGCACTAATAAAAAGGCAGTCTGTCCTTGATTGAGATCCTATGGAGGCCCATAGTAATGAATGGGAATTACCGAATCGGTAAAAATTACCGAATCAATACCTACATACCATTTACCGATTCTAAAATACCGAATCGGTAAAATTCAGTATTTTAGAATCGGTAAATAGTATTTACCTACATATTGCCCTTAATGAAGACTTGGAAAACAGAAATAGGAGAAACAATCTCAGACTTTATGGCATTCTGGAGGGAGCAGAAGGCACAGACGTGATTGCTTTTTTTCAGTCAATAGTACCCCCAGATTGTTTGTTGCAATTTCACAAACACTTTAAGCATACAGAGAGCTCATCATCTGGGTCCAAACTCTACACCAACCTCTAGAGCTGAACCTAGAGGCATTATTATGTTATTGCTCCAATACAATGATCTGATCGGGATTGTTAAAGCTGCACAATTGCTAAAGTCTTGCCTGCAGGCCCATAGGAATGAATGGGAATTACCGATTCGGTAAATACCGAATCGGTAATAGGGGGAAGACTTACAAGGGTGGCAGGGTGTCACATTGACACCCTGTTGCACCCCTGAATATTACATGGGTGCACATGTGGCACACATACATGCCCTAAGGGCATGTATGTCTGCCACATGGCACTTTTGGAAAAGCACAAATTTGCTTTTTCACAGGTTTTTGATATTTACCACCAACTTGTAGTTGGTGGTAAATAACAAATCCTTAGATGAAAAATGCACTCACTTGAGTGCTCCCTACATTACAGATTCGGTAATTTACTGAATCGGTATTTAAGAATTCGGTAATTTACCGATTCTTTAAATTACCAATTCAGTAAATTACGGAATCCTTAGATTTGGCCCCTACATCTCAATAGCCTAATACCGGTAGGTAACGGCCGAAATTCGCTAATTTTGGCCATTACCGAGTAGCAGTAGTTTCAATGACAAATGGCTGCAAGGACTTTAATTCTTCAAGTCATCTTGGTTAATACAGATGGAGATTTAGGAGGAGAGTCAACATCTTTTTTTTTGAGCCGGGGGCGTGGCCGGATCTCGGACCAAGATGGCCGCGTAGATCCGAAGCCCCGTCTGATTCCCGGAGGATTTGGCCCATCCGGCGGCCCCAGATGCTGAATTGCATTGGCATGAGGCGCATTGTCCTGCCCAACACCTCCGGTCTCCTCTGATCACTTCCTGATGTTCCTAGGTGATTGGGAATCGGCAACTGCGCCATGCTGCGGCTGGGGCCTGGTGTACCTGGCGGAGCCGGGACCTCAAGTGGTCATTCAACATGCCAGAGCCCTACATCCATGGGCACAATGATGCGTAACACTCCGTGACCACGCCTGGCCTGCCTGCGACACCTCAGACCAGCGCTGAGTTGCACACAACATGCCTCTATGTGCCTGAGGGGGCAGGGAGTGGTGAGTACGAGCTACCCAGTGTGCAGGGTTCCACCCGATACCCCCGGAGGCCCTGACAGGGTTAACAGGTGAGTCTGGGGACTGGCCGCTCAGCCGCATCGTGGTGGGGTTCCCCACTGTGCCTTGGACACCGCTCCCACCACCCAGCATTTATCCACACTGTTCAGCAGCCTGGTTCCCTCTTAGGTGCATTTCTGGTGATTTTGGCACTCATACGGCGATGCTGCAGCCCCACCACAGGGAGCCTTTGCTTACCAGTTGGAACAGACTGCAGCATTGAGCCAAAGACTAAGACCCCGCTGGTCTTTCCCTTTCCCTCTGGGCAGCACCCTTGTTTAGGTGTGCTCCCCCTTGTGTTTTAGAGCATAACCAGACCGGCTGGCCCCACCTCAGCTTACTACACCGTGCCTCCTTCCAAACCCTCCCCTGGTTGCCCAGGCATCCCACCACGCTGCTCTCACTTTCTTCCTCCACTGCCATAGGGAAGGTGGACCCGAAACAAAGAAATATATCATTTGAGAAGGCAGCAAGCAGCCCTTTCCCCCCTGGTGACACAATGGCAGAGAGGGGTGAGTCGGAGTGTCCTCCCCAACCACTGGTGCATGGCAATGAGGCCTTGATGCCAGAACTGTGGGCCGGATTCAAAGCCCTAGACACAAGGTTTGATGCCCTGAATAGGAGACTCAACGCGATGGGGGCCAGGCTTGATAAGCACAATGCTCGCTTGGATACTGTGGAGGGCGGAGTTTCCGATCTTGATGATGGCTCTCGGCCCAGATGACCAAGCGTTTGGAGTGGATGGAGAGGGTGTTCAATACCATTGCCATGAAGAACGAGGACTTGGAGGCCAGGGGGAGGCACACCAACATATGAATCGTGGGCATCCCAGAATCTACGGGAGGCTGGATTTGTTTGTGGAGGACCTCCTATGTGATCTGTTTGGTCGTGACTCTTTCACTCCCACCTTTGTCGTTGAATGGGCACATCGCACCCTTGGCCCCTGTCCCAATCCTGGGTGCCCTCCTTGTCCGATCATGGCATGGCTCCTCAACTTTAGGGACAGGGATACTGCGCTGCGCCTTGCCTGGGAGCGGGGGTCTCTGAAATGGCAGGGTTCGTCGGTCTGCTTGTATCCAGACTTCACCACGATGGTTCAGGAGGCCTGTTGAAAGTTTGGGGCGGTTAAGCATGCTCTCTGAAATGCCAGCCTAAGGTACGGGATGCTCAACCCTGAGCGCTTGAAGGTGTACATTGACAGGAGATCCAGGATCTTTGACTCCCCGGCCTAGGTACAGGAACTCCTCCTCAGACACTAGACAAATAATGCCCAGCCGCACAGATCACCCACACTGGATCACTCTCCTTGCCTTCCAGATTCTGGCACCAGTGCTGAACTGTTCTCTGTGCATGGATAGCGCCTCGCTGCTTCAAAGCGTGGATAAGTACAGACCCTCCTGTTTTTTCTTTTTGCTTCTCTTCAAGACCTCTCTAGGACTGCTGGATGTGTGCCTTTACCATTTTTATAAATTACACTTTTCCAAGCCCGGGGATTGTTCGGGCGTTGCCTTCCCCCCAGTGCTTTTTGTACCCATTTGGCACTGTACGGTGTGATTGTTGTGTTTGTCATGCTTATATTTGGGATTCGGGATTTCCCCTGCATAATGGGCATGGGCATGGGTGGGCGGTGGGAATGTTGTAAGTTATTGATCTTTTTTTCCTTATTTGATCTATTTGTTAAATTTGCAAGATTGTCTTTTGATCCACTAGTCAGCTCTGCTCAGACTTTCGTCAATGTCAGGTAGCACACACCACACTGACAGCATCACCCTGTTATCTTGGAATGTACGGGGGCTCGATGATACCCGCAAGCGCAAGCAGGTGCATCACTACTTGCAGCGTCACCAGACCGATGTAGCTTTTCTCGAGGAGCCACACCCCCCTCTCCACTCCTCTGCAAATTTTGCCACAGGTTGGGGCCCCAACAGGTATTTTGCAGGGTACAGTAATTACTCAAGGGGGGTTTCGATCCTAGTACACAAGTGGTTAACATTTAGAACTGTTGCGGTGCATTTGGAATCGGGTGGTAGGTACATTTAAGTAAAGGGATGGTTCCTCGGGCATACACTACTCCTGGTAAACGTGTACTTTCTCAATAGCAACAGCCCAGACTTTTCTACTGAGCTCCATTCACGCATAGACACAATGGGGGCTGATCACATAATCATAGGTGGTGACCTAAGTATCCGGTTATATTCCCAGTTAGACAGCACTGCCAACTCCCCAGACTCCAAGCCCAAGGCCAAAAGAACCCTTTCAACGCTGATTGATGCTTATTCCCTTACTGACGCATGCGTCACTTGCATTCACTAGCACCGGCATACATGCACTTTTCCGCCCGGCACAACACCTGGACCTGTTTGGACTATTGGCTATTCACCCCCGGTGTAGCCATCTGGTCTCACTCGGTCTCCCACCTCCCATGCACACTCTTGGACCATTCCCCAGTGGTCCTTGGGTTGCAGATCTTGGGAGCCGGGGACAGGATGGGGCAGTGGCGGTTTCTCGAGATGGCCCGTGAGATTCCGTTTACAAAGAAGAGTTGCATGCTGCTGTTGAAGAGTATTTTGAGCTTAATATGAACACTGTGGACTCTCAGGCTTTTAAAGCTTACATCAGAGGGATCTGTATTGCCAAAAGTGCGAGCATTTTAAAGGACCTTTACTGCACTTTGACAGGGATTGAGAACCAGCTTGCTGTCCTGGACGCGACCCAGGAAGCTTCCCTCCCCATTTCATACATTAGACGTAAGGCAGCACTGTTGACTGAATTTCAGGGAGCGGCTGAGAGAGAGGCTAATTTTTTAGGGAAATACGCCATAGCCCGGCGGTGTGGGGAGGGTGAACGACTGGGGCGTACACTAGCGAGATTCACCCCAACAGCGGGCCCTCGTATATCACCGCTTTGTGCGGATCTTGGGGCAAACTGATCACTGACTGTTCTACCGACAAGGTGTTTTCTTACTATCAAGAACTCTATTAAACAAGAGTTGACCCTGATCCGGCTGCTAGTATCGCTTATCTTGACGAGCTAGCCTCGGTATGGCTGGACCATCCGCACGGAGACTTTGTCGCTGAGATTTTCACTGTTGACAAAGTGCTACAAGCCATCGAAGACATGGACGTTTTTACAACATTTTCAAAAAGACCCTCGCCCGCACCTTCTTGATTTGTTTTTAGGAGGCCATTGAGTGTTGTGAACTTCCCCCCATGCTGCGTGGAGCTGTTATCATGCTCCTTCCCAAAACTCGCAAAAACCGGCCGTAGTGTGAATCTTACAGGCCCCTTTCTCTGCTGAATTTTGATTACAAAATGCTAGCCAATAGGCTCTCCCTGATTGTTGACACAATGATATCGCCTGCACAGGCAGGTTTTATTCCTCGCTGGTCCACTGTGTTGAATTTGCACACTTTGTTCTCTATCCTCCACTGTGTCAACCCTTCTCTTCTGGCTGCGGCGGTCCTGTTGGATGCTGAGAAAGCCTTTGACTCACTGGTGTGGCCCTTTCTGAGAGCTATGCTGGGGTGGCTTGGCATTCCACCCGGGTTTATCTTTGTGATCTCATTGTTATACACAGGTACAATGGCCAGAATTTGGTTAAACGGCTCACACTGCACCCCTTCAAGCTGTCCAGAGGAACCTGGCAGGGCTGTCTTCTCTCTCTCCCCTTCTTTTCATACTTGCAATGGAACCCCTCGTCCGGCACCTTTTAGAAAAACACAGCCATAGGGGTATTCAATTCAACACAGGTCCCCTATTACTTACCCTTTACGCGGATGGCGTAATTCTGTATGTTCGACAACCGGATGACAATTTGGACCTGATCCTTTGAGAATTCACCCGTTTTGGTGCCCTGTTAGGATTGCAAATTAACTGGGGGAAGTCTGAGGTGTTTTCACTGACTGATGCCCATCACAACCACAATTTTGAGTACCCCCTTAAGTGGTGTGACGAATCTGTCAAGAATCTTGGCGTACACATTCATAAAGAGCAATCACAAATTATTAAACTCAATTATGGGCCTGCCTTGGACAAACTCTCAGACAGTATTGATCACTGGTTGAAACTTCCCTTATCTATGGCCGGCAGGATAGTTCTTGTCAAAATGGTTGTGCTCCCGCAATTCTTATACTTGTTTCAGAATATTCCTATTCCGTTGAACGGGAGCTTCTTTGCGACCCTTGACTCTCACCTGCTGGGCCTGGTATGGTGGGGACAGCCTAGGGTCAGCAGGGATGCCCTAACTTTGCCCTTTGAATGCTGGGGATTAGGGGTTCCTAATTTCCGTATTCATTATTTGATTGTGCAGTGTAGATTTTCACGTCACTGTTTTCAGGGCGAAGCTTGAGTTCTGTATAGCCCCTGCCCTCCCCTCTACCCTCTCAGCGCTATTACCAGTGGGGATTCCGCGCGACCCACAGGACTTACACAATCTCCCCACAACAGTTGGGCATAAAAACAACTGGCTGGAGCTACTGGGACGGCACTGCTGTATTCCCCATCTCTCCTTTTGGCTGGGAAACTTTGGATCCCCATCACCAAGAAGGCCATAGTGCAGTGTACACTTTTGAAATTCAACTTGGGAACCTTTGAGGATCTTTTCCCAAACAATCATATCTTCTCGCTCTGTGAGGATACTCGCATCTCAGACGCCACCTTTCTTGACCATTTCATTTCACGCTTGTTTTTGAGTGCTCTAAGGACCTCCATTCCGACTTACCCTGTGGAGCCGCCTGACTTCCCCCCATTGTCTCTCCTCATTAAGGATGTCAATGACAACCACTTAATGTCTAAAATGTATAAAGGTGCTATCGCACTTCTCCCCCTAGGGACCTGAAACTGCAACAGATGTGGGATTGTGACCTGAGCCAGCCCCTGTCGGACACCCAATGATAATATTGTTGTGGCCAAACCCGTAAAATCTCTTCTAATTATAGGCATAACTTGTTACATTTAAAATTCATTCATCAGGCGTAAGTTACCCTAATCATGGTCCACCATATGGACCCCACCAGGTCTCATACTTGTGCTCGCTGTAAGACCCCCAAGGCAGACTTTGCGCATATGGAATGATCCTGCACTGGAGTTGCCCTGTTTTGGGGTAAAGTTTTTGAGGCAATATCTTCAATGCTAGACAGACCCCTCCCTCCCTCTCCCATCATGGCCCTATTAGGATATGTCAGAGATCTCCCAAATCCTGTCATCGTTTTGTTTCGCCCTCGCAGAATTGTTGGCCAAAAGAGAGGTTGTCATTTTTGGGGCAGCAAACGCTCCTCCACTGTAAAGGAATGGTTGCATAGCATAAGTTACTGTAAAACCAACTCAGAATTGTATGCCCAGTTGCAACCACTCTTGATATCTGGCAGCTCGCAAACTGACCCAGAGGCCACTGTCATGCAGTAATGTTGTATTGTTCGTATTACTCCTATTTCATTCTGTAAGTTTTCAGGGTTACAGTATGATACGAACTGTTGCACTGTGGCGAAATATGTATAATTGTGGCTCTCTAGATGCTTTGATTGTCTATGTGAGGAAAAATCTTTAAATAAAAGTTAAGAAAAACAAAACATCTTTTTTGGGCCTTTTCACCAAACCTGAATCATTCTTTTTCTTGGCAATGGCTCCAGATCTCTGAGTAGATGTCCTGCACATCTAACTTGGGCTTGTATTGGAATTCTATAACGCATATAAGCAAACCCATTATCGCCGTTTTAGTGGCAGTTTCGTGCTGCTAAAACGGCGATAATGTACCGAGGTTCTTGCTAATATGCCCCTAAGTTTCTGGTAAATGTTGTGGAAGTTGCCAGTTCCCAACACCTCAGTTTTACCTACATTGAGATGCAGTTATTTGTTTTTCATCCAGCTCAACATTGTTTTTTTTTTTTTTTTTTTTAAAAACCTTTATTGTTCAAGAAAGCAGACAAATACGGGCCTACAACCACCCGGCCGGCCTCGAAAGCATCGTATACGCATTTGCAGATTGACGGACCCCAGCAGTATCACAGTACAAATTTGCATACAGTTAAAGTTACACTGAAACATCAGCGAACTGCCGGGAAACAGAAGATATGAAGGTTAATTTTAAATTTTATAAAATAGTTTATAAAAATAGAGACTCAGGAGGATCAGGGACCAAACAACCACAGAAAAATTGGAACGGGCAACCACGATCAGCAATCATTAATCAAGCAAAGACGTAGGCAGTATAGCGGCACAGTGTGATACAGACAAGTAATCACTCACCATAACCCATGCCATCGTCACCCCCCCCCACCACCGAACCATCCCACCGATCCAGAAGAAAGGGGAAAGAGAATAGCAAAAGCAAAAGAGAAGAAAAATAAGGCCCATAGAACCGAAGACAAACAAAACCCCCCCCTATCCCCCCACCCTACACGCATGCAGAGGCTACGGCCTACCCCCCCCCTTGCAGTGTGCCTGTCGCCCAAAAAAGAGTACCCGAAATGCAGCAAAAAGAAAGGAAGAAAGGAAAAAGAATCACGAAAGAACCAGGAGGACGGCCAATTCTATATGATCTCGGTCACCCCAGCCCCATACACATACTCCACCCCACGTATCAATACTAGAGTAGCAAAAACAATTACGATTCCAAATGGGGAGAGTCATCACTTGTCGTGCGTCTGAATCAGTTACGAAGCAGCCCCATCCCAGTCTCCATCTGCCAGTGAGTCAGAACTACGAAGGATAGGCACCTAGCCCTGGCCCGATTTGGGATGTCCCCCGAAACTTGTCCTCCGAGGAAAGTCAGCCCCCTCTGAAACAATGAAACAAAATGGCCACGAATAGGAGGGGGAAGACTCGTGACCACAAAATGGACGTCGCCAGTCCCCATGAAATTCGTCGTCCTCAATGAGGAGCGACTCCAGAATAGCCCGATGGCTCACTTTACACCGTGGAGAAAACGGAGGCCCCAAGGAAGCATCAATCGTGAGGGCTAGAGGCCGCATAGATGGCGCCCAAGTCAATTGCGATGGTAAAAGAAACAAAGACTCAGTCCTCGGAGGAAGGGAAAGCAAAGTAGCAGGAGTAGAGCCGGCGGATGGCAGTCCGCATGTGCCAGTACTGTCAATAGCTGTCCCCTCACCGCTATAAACATGTGCAAGCATTGTAGCCCCATCAATCGTCAACAAAGGCAAATCCAAGCGTTGCCGGGAGCGTACCCGCCGCTCCCGCCCCAGTCCGATCACAATGTCGTCAAGTTTCTCACCCAGTGTGCGGGAGCCATGTTCCAGCGCAGATCGCAGATCCCAAAGGGCAGCGAGGACGGTCCCATAGGTCAGAGCGGACTGCGGACCCTCTGTCTCAGGATCACGAGAGGGTTCCCCGAATCCGTGCCTCAGCTCAGTCCGGTTACTGCAATCACAGGGCGAGGGTAGACGATCTTCCCCATATTGTGAGTCATGGAGCACCTCCATCTTGTCGGCAATCCAACGCGGAAGCTGGGGCGGGTGCGGCATGAAGAAGCTGCAGTCCGAGCCACCGATATTGCAGAGGCTAACTGCAATCGATCGTCCCTTGTAGAGAGCCGTCTTGGCTCAAATGTAGAGTCGGAGCAAAACAGGATCAGTTCGCCGATGACGGGCGAAAACGGCAATGAAGGCTAAGCAGCACACCTCCAGCACTGCACAAAGAAGCCGAACGCACAGCATATCCCTTCCTCGCGTTTGTGCGGCAATCACGGTGTGCGAGAAACCACAGCAGGGCAATGTAATCCGGTCCGCACCTTGTTCAGAAGGTGGCACTTCCCAGCCGCCGGCACCAACCGGTCAGCACGGCCGCCATTCGTCCTTCCAAGTCCGGCGGCGCATGGCGGCTCAAGCTGGGGCCAGAGCCGCGAGACGGCCTCGTAGGTAACTCCGGTCACCGGGCAGGTAGAGATCTCGGGAGAACGCGGACAGAAACAGCGCAACCTCCAAAACGTGCCGCCGCCAAAATGTGCCAGGATAGTAGGCAGGATATCGATGCTGGGCTCAAGGGCTGGAGGAGCCGAGAGCCTACACGTCTGCTCCGGTCGCCATCTTGGCTCCTCCCTCCAGCTCAACATTGTTGAGTTACTCCTAGGTTGTTCTCTGTCTTGATAATGAGCTGTGTATCATCATCATAACCATCAAAAGAAAATGTAAATGAATGCAAGAGCAGAGAAGCAGTCTCATACAACTGACAGCACTGTCACCATCCTCACAGACTAGCATTCATACACTACTTACAGCATTCTCACATCCGCTATACGTTACAAGTACCAACTAACCGGAAGCACTATCACACACAATTAACATCGGCATGCCTGACTGATTACTGAAAGTGTTTCTTCAATATTTGGTGCATTTTTGCATGTGGAATTGTGGATGAGCATGTGGGCAAATGCAAGAGGGAGTCAAATGGTGGATTAATAAATGTATGTAGCCAGAGCAGACAGCAACTTGGTGGCTCCAACTGCATCATTTATAGTCATTCTACTTTGTTGTCCTGATGGTCTAACCAATAACTGATTGCTAGGAAAACCTGTTTAGCACTTGTCCCTCTTGGTAGTCGTAAGAAATTTGGTTGCTGTTTGAGGGGGGTAAAACCCTTTCCAAGCAGAAACCACAATTCTTGTCAAGGTAAAGTCGCAAGCAAACCCCAAATTATCCTGTGCTCAGCCCCCTCGTAGCTTGGCACAGAGCTGTGAGGTATAACTTAAAGGTAATGTGTAGAGTATTTGTACAATACTTGAAACAGTAACACAGTGAAAACACACCAAAAAAGGATACCACGGCAGATTTAGAAACGTAGAGTTGATTTTAATAAATAACACAAGACTAAAGTGACAAAAACCCAATCAGTACACCCGAAGATATGCATTTTTAAATTTCATTGAAAACAGCGCCACAAAGGACCAACTGAGGTTATCTGGTCGCAAAGGACCAGGTCAAAGTCACAAGAGTACCTTAAATATTGGTTGAGGAGTGTTGAGAGATCCCACCCAGAGAATGCATTGCATAGTTGAGGCGATGCATCAGTTCTGAGGAGCTTCGAAGCTGCGATGCAAGACCCTGTGCCATCGTCGAGGATTCTGATGACGCGGGCTTGCAATGTGAAGTCAAGTTTTGAAGATGTGTTGCCCAGTCAAGGCAATGTGTAGGTTCATCGGAGCTGTAAGGCTACAATGCAAGACCCTGCATGGTTGTCAGGGCTGCCTTGACGAGACATTGAGATGAAAGAGCCTGCGTCCGGAAGACTTCACAAGGCGCCAGTTCTGGTGCAGGCTGCAAGGCCAATACGAAGTCCTTGCACTGAGTAAACCCTCACAGCAGAGGCAATGCGTATGTTCTACTCGAGATTGCACAGCAGGGGTGGTTCGTCAGTTCTGATGGGTTCATTGATACCCTTGAGAGCACCTTCGGGCTCACTTCCAAGGGTCCAAGACTGGGGTCCCACCACTTGGCAGTGTAGGACTCACAGATGACAAACCCCGGTGCTGGGTTCTAGGTTATTGAAGCCTTCTGTCCCTGTGGCTGTAGTCAGGAGGCCAGCCAACTATCCCTTGGATTTACTCTGAAGTACTCGGTTCGACAGATTCACGTCCAGTTCTTCTCACCCATGCAAGTGGGCAGGAGACCAGAACAGCAGGGCATCAGTCCTACAGAGCTGCAGAACAGAGTGGCAGCCCTTTTAGCAGCACAGCAGTCCTTCCTGGCAGAGCTTCACAGGTCTAGAAGAGCACTGAAGAGTTGGTGTCTGAGGTCCAATATTTGCACCTAGGCCTTCCTTTGAAGTGGAGAGAAGCTTCTAGAGGTATCCCATTGAAGCTCATAGGCTTCCCGTCTTCACCATGGCTCCAGACTAACTACAGGGGGAATGCAGCCTTTTGTGTAGAGGCAGACTACAGTCTATTCAAGTGTAAGTATCCCATCTAGGCACATCTAAACTCTCTATTGTGTGTGGTTGTCTAGGAGGAATACACAAAGCCCACCAGTCAGCTACACCCCAGTCATGTGATCACAAGACAGGCTACAGAAACTACATGGCTAAGGCAGGAAAATGCTAACTTTCTAAAAGTGCCATTGTCAAAATTGCAATTTAAAATCAGACTTTACCATAAGAGATAATTTTTCAGTACAATTCCAAAGATGCCAACCATGAACTGATTATCTATTCCTATTCAGAAATTTCAATTTATTAAATGTAATAAAGTGACTCCAATATTATCCTATGTGAAAGGCAGGCCTTGCAATAGTGAACAAATAAAGTAAAAGTTTTTCACTATCAGGACATGTCCAACTTTTTAAATGCAAGCTGGACGCTGCCCTCTGGGCTGTCCTGGGCTTACCCTAGAGGTAACTTGCATGTATTAGAGGGGAAGGTTTGAGCCTACCAAAAGGTTTATTTTGGCAGGTCGAGATAGCAGTGTAAAACTGCACACGCAGGCTGCAATGGCAGACATGAGACATGTCTAAAGGACTACTTAAGTGTGTGGTACAATCAGTATTGCAGGCCCACTAGTAGAATTTAATTTATAGGCCCTTGGCACCTGTAGTTCTACTTTACTAGTGACTTACCAGTAAACTAAATATGCCAATTGAGGATATGCCAATGCTACAACATTTTATGGAATAAGCACATGCACTTTAACACTGGTTAGCGGTTGTAAATTGTGCAGAGTACTAAGGCCATAAAAAATTAGATCAGCAAATAAAAGAGTGATGAAGGCAAAGTGTTTGGGGGAAGATTACCCTATGGCTGAGAGGCCTAACAGTAGTGAAGCAGAGCAGTTCAAGGCTTCTCAGGGCAGTGGTTTTGGGTTAGACATTCAAGACTCGGCAGAACATAAATGGCACCTAATGAACCAATGTCTAACCAATGCTTCGTCTTGTTGAAATGCAAGTGCTTTGAATCATTTTACAGTGAAATACAGTACATATAATTTAACAGATTGGGGTGTCCCCTGCCTTTGTATGAACAGGCCTTTTTCCCACTGTTAATTCCTGCTTAATGTCAAGCTGTCCTGCTTTACCCTGCCACTTGTAGTACTCTAACAGTGCTCTCCTTAAAACCAGGACCCCACAAAGTGTGGTTATCCACCTCATAAATTATACTGCTGGGTGCATTCCCACTAAGGAATTCTTAATCTCGTTTAGCGTTTTTATGCAGTTTGCCTTTAAGATCCCCTGATCTTAATCAATAAATCAGAGTACTGGTAAAGCGCGCTACTTACCCGTGAGGGTCCCAAGGTGCTGTGGGGAGGGTGGGGGGGGGGGGGTGCTGCTACTGCTCGAAGAGCCAGGTCTTGAGAAGGCTTCTGAAGGCGAGTAGGTCTTGGGTCTGCCGTATGTGGGTAGGGAGGGTGTTCCAAGTCTTGGCGGCGAGGTAGGAGAAGGATATGCCGCTGGAGGTCATTCGTTGGATGCGGGGGACAGCGGCAAGGGCGAGGCTGGCGGAGCGGAGCGGAGCTGGCGGGTGGGGGTGTGGAAGCTGAGTCTGCTGTTTAGGTAGGCTGGTCCGGCGTTGTGGAGTGCTTTGTGTGCGTGGGTGAGGAGCTTGAAGGTGATCCTCTTGTCGATGGGGAGCCAGTTTAGGTCTCTGAGATGGGGGGTGATGTGGCTGCGGTGGGGAACGTTGACGATCAGTCGGGCGGAGGCGTTTTGGATGCGTTGTAGTCGTCGTAGTTGTTTGGCTGGGATACCTGAGTAGAATGCGTTGCCGTAGTCCAGTCTGCTGCTGATGAGGGCCTGTGTCACAGTTCTTCTTGTTTCGTTCGGGATCCACTTGTAGATCCTGCAGAGCATGTGGAGGGTGTTGTAGCAGGAGGAGGAGACGGCGTTGACCTGCTTAGACATGGAGAGGGAGGAGTCGAGGATGAATCCTAGATTGCGTGCATGGTCGGTGGGTGTTGGTGCTGTTCCCAGTGTGGTCGGCCATTAGGAATTGTCCCAGGCTGAGGGGGTGGGTCCGAGGATGAGGACCTTCATCTTGTCCGAGTTCAGCTTCAGACGGCTGCTCCTCATCCAATCGATGACGGCCTTCATTCCTTCGTGGAGGTTGGTTTTGGCGGTGAGTGGGACCTTGGTGAGGGAGAGGATGAGCTGGGTGTGTCAGCGTAGGAGATGATGTTGAGGTCGTGATGGCGGGCCACTTGTAGATGTTGAACAGCGTTGGGCTGAGGGATGAGCCCTGGGGGACGCCACAGATGATGTTGGTGGCTTCGGAACAGAAGGGTGGGAGGCGGACGCTCTGGGTTCTGCCGGAGAGGAAGGACGTGGTCCAGTCAAGAGCCTTCTCTTGGATTCTGGCTTCTAGGAGGTGTGTCTTTAGAGTGCAATGGCAGACCTTGTCGAAGGCGGCTGACAGGTCCAGGAGGATGAGGGCTGATGTTTTGCTGTTTTGGCGGCGATGAGGGCTGTCTCGGTGCTGTGGTTTCATCTGAATTAGGACTGGGATGGGTCCAAGATGTTGTTGTCTTCCAGGTGGTGGGCCGGTTGAATGTTGACGATTTTCTCGATGACCTTTGCCGGGAACGGGAGCAGGGAGATGGTCCGGAAGTTCTTGAGGTTCGTGGGGTCCGCTTTGGGCTTCTTGAGGAGGGCGTTGATTTTGGCGTGCTTCCAGCTTTCTGGGAATGTCGCTGTTTTGAAGGAGATGTTGATGACCTTCCGTAGTTGGGGTGCGATGGCTGCGTCTGCTTTGTTGAATACGTCGTGTGGGCACGGGTCAGACGGAGATCCTGAGTTCATGACCTTGCGTGTCTCATCGTCGTTGACGTTGGACCAGGAGGTCAGGCGGTTGGCGCTGGTGGTGTTCACAGGGGAGGTGGAGTTTGGCGTAGTCGGGAAGGTCGTGGGTGTCAGCGATCTTGCGGCAGGACCTTTAAGATCCTGGACCTGCCAACCGATTGCAGTATTATGATATAGTAAATGCCATGAGTGGGGGATAAGCATGGCCCTAAAATTGCTGCAATATGTCTGCCATGGATTTCTTGCTCCTCACAGCTGGGAAAGTCTTCTGTGTGTATGCTTTAGAGAGAGTGTGCAAGCCTGACAAAATCTGCCAGCCAAAATGTACTGCAGAGCCAACCCAAAAGTCAGATCTCAAAAGTAAATGTTCCGATGCCGACTGACCAAACACCGCAGGAGTGAAGAACGTCCCAATCCTCTACCCTCACCGTGACCCCCAACACCCGCAATCAAAACGGATGGTGGAGAACACGGCGCCGGGAGAAGGTGGGTAATAAAACAAGGGAACCCAAGGTCTTGGGGACCACAACTCGTCTCCTCTGGCTTCTTGGCAGCTGACAGCTTGACACAGACGAGACCGCTAAAATGAAAGAAGGGGACAAGATTAAACACACCCCTATTACTATGACCAGTGCCAAGTACACACGCAAACCACCGACCTCCCTGCTTACCCCGGATAACAAACAGGTGTAGCTTGATACGCACCAGGAATTCTTCCAATGCAAACATATTGGTTGTTTCTTTGCGTAACCCCAGACCAACCACGCCCCCTCGGAAAACACAGAGAATGACTAAGGGGGTGGAATTCACATTTCTTTGGACAAAAAAGGGACAGGGGAAAAATGGTATCAAGGGAATATGAAAGACACCCAAAAAAAACCTGCAATCTAAAAAAGAACACGAAGGTAGCGCAAAAACGGCCGTTATTCAGCTCCTTCGTGAAACCACCCAAACAATGCGCATAACAAGATGGTTTGGATACAAAAAGGGATAATTACGGGACGATCCAACTCAAGGAAACGCAGCCACGAATCCTGGAACGTCACTAAAGATCAAAAACTGGTCCCCAATAAAAGGGTTCAGTAATGCCCAAGGGAATAGGAAAACAGGGGTGGGGGGCAAGGAAAAAGGGGGTCAAAACCCAGCACTAGAAAAGACCGCTGGAATGGAGCTCGAAGGAAGGGAAACAAGGTAGAACCACAGGAACAGGATTCACACGGCAAGGGACCAATAAAGAAACCAAGCACCTGTGTCCTGTTGGCAGCCCCCTTTTAAAGCGAGCCCTAGGGAGCGTCCATAAATTCACATATGCACTTGGCACTTTTAAGGATAAATCACTAACGGGGAACTAGACAGAAGGACCCAGGCCCCCTTGAACCCTAACAGTAAAGATGAGGTGGGAGTCTATGCTTGTCGAATTTGGTACTAGGTTTGGAATCTGATCCCCATGCATCAAGATTACTGATGGTCCTCATAACCAGATACAAGGAAAGGGTTGATTAATCCATACCTGCTTTCACTTCGGCAACTCTGCAGGGTTTCCTCAGAAACATATAAGTTTGGGACCACATGATCAGAGGGATCAATATTAGTTCTTGCCAGGCAACTCACAGTGCGGATTTTACAATGGGAGCAATGCAACCCATTGGTAGGTCACAACCCTGATAGAGAATAGCTTTGCAGTGCATTTGTGGAAGGACAGAACAGCAGGACGTTCACTGCAGCTGTGACTCAGAATGCTTTCCTCATGTTGTTTTCCTACAAAATTCCTTTTTTTCCCTAGGCATTTTGGCTATCAATCACTCTATTTTGCCTCTCCGCCTTGTAGGCATTTGATTAGTACTACTTTCTCCTCAGTGATAGCTCTTTCGTTGAAGCCTCCATGCAGATATTTCTTGTAGATTTGTTGTAAGACTTCAGGACTGTTTCTGACCCGCCAAGGACAGCAGTCCTAGAACCTAGAACTTAGAATTTTTCTCCAGCACAGTGCACTAAGAAAAACCTGGAACATGATCTAGGCAATCAGCCTAATATCTCTTCCTGCTTAGAGACTAAAATTTGCATTACAGAGTTCTGCTTTGCTCTGGTATCATTCACAGCTGAGGGGGTCAACACACCTTCTTAGGAAGTGATAATCCATAAAAACATTGGTCTGGGGGAATGGCAGATAGGTGGAGCATGGTAGACCTGACTTGGACATATAGAACAAAGGTACAAAAGCTTAAATGCCATTTCCTTCCTGGCAACTACACCTCTCTATATGCAGCATCCTTATGGGGAAGAGAGAAAGTTGAAAGAGGGTATAGGGTTATTGTGCGCATCAAAAGTCAATTTTAGCTCCACCTATCCCTCAGGAGAGCCTGGTCCACTTCAAAAGGCTCTCAAAAATATTCTGCGGGACTCCCTTAAATTGACATTCATGTCTGACAAAGCTTAACTTTTGCCTGCATGGGCAAATGTGCCTTTCTGTCCACTGATGCCCAAGAACCTGTCCTCTCGAAAAGAACGCCCAAATAGTTACATGAATTAGTGGTTCCAACTTCACTTCCCCCTGCCTGGAATTTTCTTTGAGTGTTCTTAATTGAACCACAAGACATAATAATACTTTTCTTGGCGTTTAATCTTAGGCCGAGCCTATCCATAAAAGAGGAGTAAAAGGAAAGAGCCCTCTGTAATCCCATTTGACTGCGGCCCATAAGGACCGCATCATCGGCGTAAAGAAGGGATACGATAGGAAGAGAATGTATGTAAGGCGGGTCCCTGGTGTGTGGCACTAACTTTCTCTAGAGCATTAGTATACATGAAGAATAGGAGTGGTGCCAACACACATCCCTGCCTAACGCCTTGTTCAACCTTAAATGTAGCAGTGCACTCTGCCATGCTACCATAGTGGACTTTTGCCCTAGCTCCAGTGTACAAATACTTTGAAAATTGCATTAAATAAGGACCGACCTCTAGTCCCTCTAGCACCCCCATAACTTTTCATGAACTACACAGTCAAAAGCTGCTGAGAGATTTACAAAGGCCAAATAAAACTGCTCCAATTTTGCCTTGGTATATTAACTAATTACAATACTTAAATTTAAAATCTGCTTGTTTGTGCCTAAAGCTGACCTAAAACTATATTGGACGTTGCTTAGGATGTCATTTTCTTCGGTCCATCCCTGCAAACGGTCTAAAATGATCCTGCCTGCCACCTTCATCAAATAGTCCATAAAATTCTTTCTCACAACATCCTCGTAATACTCTTGTTAAAATGGGGCCCCAGATCTGCTTTAGAGAGGTCGATAGGTATCCCGTCAGGGCTGGAAGCCTTCCCACATTTACTAGCTTTAACTGCAGCATTGATGTCCTCCAACGAGATGTTGAGTTTTATAGGGACGAAGGGTTGTTCCATGTTCCGAGACTCTAACCTCTCTGATGAGTCATTGGGTTTCTGTATTGTGTACACACTGGAGAAGAAATTGATCCAAGTCTGTTCGTTAATCGCTATCTCAATGGATGGAACATCCATTGAGCTCGCGTGAAAGGGAGCATTTACCGCTGCCCAAAAATTTAGCACTGTCCCTGGTCTCTACAGCATTGATTAAATCCTTCCAGGCTGCATCTTTCAGCTCTTTGATCCTGTGATTCTTGGTTTCTTTGTACGTTTTCCTGTATGCTCTGATCAGAGTCATATCTCTTTCCTCGCACTGTAAGGCAGTCTTTAAATTTTTACGGCTGAGTGTACAGTTCTTATCGAACTAACCTTTCTTGTTGGTGGGCGGGCCTTTAGATTTTTTAGACAAAATGTCTCTGACAGTCTCTGTAATACTATTAAAAGCAGTTAAAACCTCACTTAAACAGATTAAGATAGGGTCTAACGCCTTAGCCACTATTTCAGTATTTAACTTCACTGGGTCTCTAGTCCCCCAACGGACAGCATACCCGTTCTTCCTACCCAGAGCAATGTCTTGTAACCATACTAACTTATCACCATTTCTCTTCAACATCCCACTGGGGACTGTAATGTTCCCGCTCTGGGCCAAGTGGTCGCTCATCTCTATAGGATGGATTTCGTGGGTTTTCACAAGGCCTGCAAATCGATTTGGAATTATAACAAAATCTATAGTCGTATTGGCTCCTCTCCCTATGAAGGTATGCCCAAAGTCCACAGCGGGTGTGCACATACGGTTTGAGAAGCCCAGATTGTTCCTAAACATAACTTTGTTTAGGAGTTCTCCCTTAGTGGAAGTTGAAAGGGGAATGGTGGATCATCACCTTCTAGGGTTAGTCCACAGTTTTCAGTTCCCGCCACATGGCACAGGTTAGTATTAAAATCCCCTCCCCAGATAGGTATTATTTCTAAATTGGTCTCTGACCCTGAATAGGAAATATCTTTCCTCAGCTTCTCTATTAACACTACCAGATCAGTCAGTTCAATATTATTATAGAAATTAATCAATTCCAGGGCACAATTATGCTCCAGCTGTACTAGGACACTCTGAAAAAATATTTCTGAACTGACCATCTTAATCCTGTGTGTAACTAGTAAATTAGATATATACACACATAACCCTCCTTTAGACCTACCGCTAGTTAATTGAATGGCAGAAGTATGGAAAGTCTTGTAAACATTTATGTGGATACTATCAATCGCCCAGGTCTCTTGGAGACACAGGACGTCAAAGTTCTTAACAAAGGTCAGCCATACTTGATCAATACCCTTATCCTTTAGGCCTGCCTCATTCCAAAAAAGAATTCTACATAAACCGGTTTGAATTGTGATTGGGGTCGTAGTACCACCTCCATGGATATGAAAATTACTGGGAATGTCTATACTAACTTCCATCCATGTCTCTAAAGGTGGAATCTGTAAGATAGTATCTACTGCAATGTCCCCATTATAGGTGTTAACATTTGGGCATTTGCTCCCATCGATTATATGTCAATCATTCTTATCTAGAGAGGAGAGGGGGGAGGAACTATTTGACACAGGCAGTCTAAAGCCTAACCCTTTTTGACTCCATACCAATTCCCCCTGTGGCCTTGTATTGTTTCAAAATATGGTTTATAGAAAAAGCCTAACGGCCACACTTAAATGCCAGAGTTAGAAATAATAATGTTATTCAACCATGAGAAAACTTCACTGACTAATTGTGGTGAGCCCAAGGATAAGACTATACAATCTCTTTTAAATGATTTAACGCTATTTCCCACCCATGCTACGCTCCTCACCATCTTAAATTTCTTGAACAATGTGGTTGAGAGGCCTGTTCTATTTCCTAACCAGCTGATGGTCTTGTTTCTTAATGCAGGCCAATTTTCAACCGTTGCATTTATGAGTATTGGGGCGTTTACCAGAACAATAGTGTAAGGTGTCGCTGCCGGGGCTAGATTTAAGGTTTGGACATCAACATTTTCACTGTGACCATATTTGCCTCCCTTACTGCTATTAAATCTTCCCCTTTGTTCTGCCCTTATCTCCTTAAACTCTCTATCTGGAACAGGCAATCCTACATGTGCATCGCGCTTAGCATATCTATTGTTGGAGAGATTGGTGTCAAAACTTATCTGTTTTTGTTGCGCGACCCGCCCATTTTCTCCCTGTTTTTTTTACCACAGCCTTGACTGGTTGTGCATTGGTCCTAACAGGATGTGGAAGTTCAGCCGGGGGATACATGTTTTCCTGATGCCTGGTTATGATTTCCCCCCAAGAAAGTCTCTAGGCGAGATTCAATCTTTGCCAGTCTTAAGCCAAGAGTATTAATAGATTGAGTCACCTGCTCCTTGATCTCTTTTATGGCGTTCGAAACCTCTGCTAGTTCGTTGTGTGACTCAATTGACGCTTTCATACCCTTCCGGGTGGCCTGGCCCCTTGGTGTGTTACTCTTACTCCCCTGTCCAATCCCAGCTGTCTTTTTTATCTGCATAGTTGGAACTTTAGGTGAATTAGCCAAAGCCTGATGTACCGTTACTAATTCTCTACTATGGGTTTTAGTAGCCGAGGGTTTTAGGGGGTTGCAGCTTTTCATCTGGGGTGAGGTTTCATTGCTTACTTCATAATCATTTAAAATAATGTCAGCAGTATACTGCACACATCCATTATTAGGTTGGAAACGAGCATCACTAATCGGCGTTTCCTTCCCTACCTGGATGCTGTCAGTGACTCGCTACTCGGTCCGCTAACCTGATCCTGTGATTGAGAGGGAAGGGGAATTGCAGACTCATTATTTATTGTTTCCTCAACACTCGTGACCTGTCGCTCAATGTCTCCAACAGCCCCAGTTAAATAGTTTAAGAGTGCCATGTTAATTTTTAGGTTTCACCTAAGTGAAAGCTGCGAAAACCTAATGAGAATACTATGTGGCTTGGGAATCCGCCCTCTGTTCCATTGGCTAGCTCCATAAATGGAGGCTAGACATTGGAACAGAGATCTGTCCGTCATTGCCGGACCAGATTCGTAGGCGTTCCTGCGATTTCTTCCCTCTCCACCCTTTTCTGATTGTCATCGCGGCGGTGGGTGTGTGCTTTTTTTTTTTTTTCACAGCTTTGCCTTCCACCATTTCGGAAGTGTCCTTTGCAGGGGTGGGTTGCGCAATGTCCTGCTCTCCGTTCCCGCCCCCCTCCCGCTGTCCGTGTGCCCGTTCCTGCCCCCCCTCCTGCTGTCCGTGTGCCCGTTCCTGCCCCCCCTCCCGCTGTTCGTGTTCCCGCCCCCACTCCCGCTGTCCATTCCGCCCCCCCTCCTGCTGTCCGTGTGCCCGTAGGTGCTTGTTATGTTGCTCGGACAGATAAGCTCACTTCACCGGGCGAGGTGCGCGCTGCTCCGGGAAGAAGTGCAGGCCCCCCCTCCCAGGAAACCTGCCAGCGCACCAGCAACCATCCGGAGACAGGTGAGTCCCACTCCACGGCGTGCGAAAACTCGCACCAAACACCCCCCCCTCCCCAAAACAACACCCGACCCCAAGGACACGCACCCCTGATCACGGGACCGAAGCTCCGCTGTTCGTGTTCCCGCCCCCCTCCCGCTGTCCATGCCCCCGCCCCCCCTCCCGCTGTTCCTGCCCGTAGGTGCTTGTTTTAAATTCAGTTTGAGCTAGAAACTTTGTTTTTTTACATCTGCAAATGACGTAATAGCAGATTATTTCTTACATCCGTAAGTATGCTGAAAACACTTCGATTTAAGACTTTCTTAGTCCAGTGACCCTGGTACAGATAAACCAAAGCGTGACTAGTAGCAAGTACACCCACCCCGTGCCCAGAGGTGTCCCGCTGCATGAAGCACACACACCACCCCGCGCCCAGAGCGCTGTCTCAGACACTATGTAGGAACTATTTCTAATGAGTTTTTGTTATTTTTCCACCTGTACTTTCGACTACTTACAATCGCAGACGTTTAATAGAGAGTACTGTCTGATCATGCCGTCTGTCCTCCTTCTCTTTTTTTTTCTTTAATATAAATCATGGTTATTTGGCTATCGGATGTGTTGGTGGAATTTGAATGTACCTTGACAGAGCTCCCAGCATGCACAGGTTTGTTAAATGAACGCCCGGGGCTGGAAACACGGTGTTCTGTGGACTTTGGACAACCGTAAGAACGAGGGCTGTGGTGGACCGGGTGGAGGGGAGGGGGGAGTGGAGTTTAAAGAGTTCAGTTTGGAAAGGAGAACACAGTCTTCTAATGCATGACTTGCTCTGGACACCGGAGACCTTCGGGTCTATGTACATGCATTTTATTTCTCTCTCTTCCTCTGTCTGAAATTCTGGGTCGCCTCACCTCAACTGTGATTGGTTAACTCAGACTAAATGTATTGCCTGTATATTCGAGGTGTTTCCGTCTTGTATTCCACATTATAAACGAAAGATTGCAAATCCCAGACTGTAAAGGAAATAGAAGCACCTCATGCCTGCCACGAAACAAACTCGAGCTTTGTGTATCGTGGGAGGTATTTATTTATGTATTTTTTTCACAAAAGGAAGTTTTGCAACCCGGAGTTTGCAGGGCCGGACTGGGGAACCGAAGCAGCCCTGGGGGGAAATGCTAAAACCAGCCCGGCAGCAGTGTGTGAGAGACAGCAGTGTGAGAGAAGTTTTATTTATGTTTTGGTTTTTGAAACATAAATATAACGCATTGTTATCTGCAATATCATTAGCTCAAACTCACGTTAATACGCGACCTATTGCATTGCAAATACTATAGGTCTCGCATTTGCGAGAGATTAAGCTATTGGCATTGTAAATGACAATGCCATTTATTTTTGGGAGTCTGGTTCGCAGTCTGCTTCCTTTTCCCCCTCTGATAGTTAACAGAGCCCTAGTATCACAATGTACGGCCTTTTGACCTGGCTAGACAAAACAATACAAATTAGCGATCTTAATTATCAAAGGTCCTTTAGGCCCTTGGAGTCCCCGGAAAGAAAATACTCAATACAAAATGCTAATTACAGAGTGCCTTACAGTTTCTGTGGTTCACAAAACAAAGGTTCTTGGTTCTGAATTACACAGGGGAAATAGCAGCCGAGAAGTTTGTTATATACAAACTACAGTTACTTTGGAAAAACTTCCAAGGTGGCTCTCAGTTCGTTAAGTCCTCTGGCCCGATAGGCAGAAAGTGCTTAAATCAAAGTTCCAAGGGAAAATTAGCAGCAGAAAATGACGTTATGTGCAAACAGCAATATATTTAAGGTGCTTCTAGGCAGCCTCTCAGTTTACTAGCCCGATGTGCAAAGATGCTTAGATCAGAGTTCCAAGGGAAAAATTGCAGCAGAAAATTACATTATGTGCAAACAGCAATTTATTTTAAGTGCTTCCAGGCGATCTCTCGGTTTACCTTTCTAATGTGCAAAAATGCTTAAGTCAAAAGGTTCAAGGGAAAAATAGCAGCAAAAATTGACATTAAGTTCAACCAGCAATTAATTAAGATGCTTAAATTGTTTCCACTGAACCTCTCAGTTCAACCCAATGTGCAAAATGCTTAGAGCAAAGTTCCAAGAGGCAGGGAAAATCACTGTATGCCAACTACAACTATTTCCAAAATTTCTGAGGGTAATAGACTAGTATTTATTTGGCTACTGCTGCTTACTTACTTCACCCCATATGGGGCTACTGCTGCTTACTTACTTCACCCCATATCTGGTGCTCCTATTACTTTCTATCGCCAGTTATTTGTCCTATTACTCCAACTTTGAGTACTCTTTGTTTTGGTACAACCCAATTTTTTTTTTAGACTCTGACTGTCACTTATGGAATGTTTGCGCAAACCAACATTTTTTTTGTTCCATCAAGCAGTGCTCCTGTGCCTATATCTCCTCCTTCCGCAGCGTTAACATTAGACTCCTCCCATTCCTCACATCAAATGGCTGGAATACCTTCTGGCCGCTCTTCTGCAACGTCTTCTGTTCCAAGTAAATCCTCTCCATCTGTTTCTTCATCCAAACGTTTGAAACAAGATCCTCAGCCACCTGACAAACCTCCTTCTACCATTTCTATGGAATTGCTTCTTGAGGAAATACGTGCCTTGCACCGTTTGTTGAAGAGACTAATAATAAAATGCAATTCCTTGAAGAGAAGTGGTCTACGATGGATAACAGAGTGTCTTCACTGGAGCAACAGACATCAGAGGTACAAGTTAATTCCCAACGGATCTCCTCTCTGGAAAAGGCAGTACTCACCCTTCAACAACACACCGAAGATTTGGAAAACAGAAATAGGAGGAACAATCTACTTATATATGGTTTGCCAGAATCTTTGGAAGGTGATGACCCGGTATCCTTCTTTTATTCCTAAACTCCTGGAGATGCCGTCGACTACTTCTCTCCGTATCCAAAGAGCTCATAGACTGGGTCCTCGGCTTTCCTCTTCATCTGCTCCAACTAAACCTCGTGGTGTCATCATTTTCTTCTTGAAGTTCACAGACCTTCTTTCAGGTCTATCAGCTGTCAGATCTAAATGTCAACTCTCCTGCTTGGGTCAAAGAGTATTCCTCTCTCAAGATGTATCCAATGCTATTGCCTCCAGACGAAAGAATTTCTTAATCTTCGAGCTCCTCTTCGCTCTCTTGGTGACAGATATGGTTTATTTCATCCCTGCATCTTCAGAGTTACTTATCAAAATCGAACATGGTCCTTTCAAGATCCTGCAGAACTTAAGAACTTCATCCTCATCCACACTACTACCAGCATGGATACTGCAAGCCCTCCTACTGGTTGAACACTTAATCCTCCTTTTTTCCTTACAGGATTACTGTTGACTTTTTTCTTCTTTTTTTTCCAGTCCTTTCCATATTTTATTCATGCAGTGACCTATATTTATTGTTCTTTTAGATGTTTATTGTTAACTTATATGATTGTTCTTGACTATTTAAACTTTGTAGTAGTTCAGGATTTATTAGCTGTTGTTTCCTTGTTCCACGTTTGGTTGTTGACTTTCTTTGCATTTCCCTGTGTACTTCCCTATTGTTCATAATATCTTTTCTTTTCTTTCATATAGATTGGTTGATGTCTCTTCCTTCAATCCATATAGCTTCCCTGCTATTTTCCCTCGTCCTGATACGGTCTGGATTCCCGCTTTTGGGCTGTTCGTCTTGTTGAGTGTCGCCATTGCCCCATTGTCTCTTTCTTCTTGTTTGTCTCCCCCAGATATGTTACTATCAGTCATCCTCTGGATATGTACTGTCTCTTTTTGCTGTTTCTTTTTCTTTACCTTCCCCTCTTTCCCTCTTTTTCCTTTTCATTTACTGACCAAATTATTTCCTTTTTTCCTTTCTTTCCATTTATATTCATTTCTATTTTCTTCGTATGTGCGGTATTGTATTATTTATTTTTGGTATCGTTCTATTCATGTACAATGTTATGGTTTCTATTTCTATTGAATTTATATTGTTTGAAAATGTAGAGTTATCTCCTGGAATCTGAAAGGTTTTATTAGGCCTATTAAACAACAGTGAGTCCTTTCTCACTTAGCCTCCTATAATCCTGATATAGTTATTTTGCAAGAAACACACCTTACAGAGGCTTAATCCCTTAATTTAACAATTATTAGAAATGCAATCGGGCTCGGATTTATTTGAGTTTGAGCTAATGGCATTGTAAATGCCAATGTATTGTTGCTATGTGTTATGGAGTGTGTTCATGTGGTGTGTACTGCCAGTGATCTCCTTGTGAGTGTGCGAATATTGCACCACTTGCCTGTGATGTCCTTCTTGTGAGTGTGAGAAGCTTGCACCTCTGCTGCCTGTGGTCTCCTTGTGAGTGTAAGAAGCTTGCACTGCTGCTGCCTGTGATGTCGTTCTTGTGAGTGGGAGAAGATTGCACCTCAGCTGGCTGTGGTCTCCTTGTGAGTGTATGCACTGTCATCGCTAGCCTGTAGATATGCACTGTCATCGCTAGCCTGTAGATATGCATTGGCTTCACTAGCCTGTAGATATGCGCTGTCATTGCTATCCTGTAGATATGCGCTGTCGTCGCTAGCCTGTAGATATGCACTGTCATCGCTAGCCTGTAGATATGCGCTGTCATTGCTATCCTGTAGATATGCGCTGTCGTCGCTAGCTTGTAGATATGCATTATCATCGCTAGCCTGTAGATATGCACTGTCATCGCTAGCCTGTAGATATGCTCTGTCATCGCTAGCCTGTAGATATGCATTGTCATCGCTAGCCTGTAGATATGCATTGGCTTCACTAGCCTGTAGATATGCACTGTCATCGCTAGCCTGTAGATATGCACTGTCATCGCTAGCCTGTAGATATGCTCTGTCATTGCTAGCCTGTAGATATGCACTGTCATCGCTAGCCTGTAGATATGCATTGGATTCACTAGCCTGTAGATATGCACTGTCATCGCTGCCATCGCTAGCCTGTAGATATGCATTGGCTTCACAAGCCTGTAGATATGCACTGTCACCGCTAGCCTGTAGATATGCTCTGTCATCGCTAGCCTGTAGATATGCACTGTCATCGCTAGCCTGTAGATATGCTCTGTCATCGCTAGCCTGTAGATATGCACTGTCATCGCTAGCCTGTAGATATGCATTGGCTTCACTAGCCTGTAGATATGCACTGCCATCGCTAGCCTGTAGATATGCTCTGTCATCGCTAGCCTGTCGATATGCGCTATCATTGCTTTCCTGTAGATATGCGCTGTCGTTGCTAGCCTGTAGATATGCATTATCATCGCTAGCCTGTAGATATGCACTGTCAGCGCTAGCCTGAAGATATGCACTGTCATCGCTAGCCTGTAGATATGCACTGTCATCGCTAGCCTGTAGATATGCTCTGTCATCGCTAGCCTGTAGATATGCGCTGTCATTGCTATCCTGTAGATATGCGCTTTCGTCGCTAGCCTGTAGATATGCATTATCATTGCTAGCCTGTAGATATGCACTGTCATCGCTAGCCTGTAGATATGCTCGGTCATTGCTAGCCTGTAGATATGCACTGTCATCGCTAGCCTGTAGATATGCACTGTCATCGCTAGCCTGTAGATATGCATTGGCTTCACTAGCCTGTAGATATGCACTGTCATCGCTAGCCTGTAGATATGCATTGTCATCTCAAGCCTGTAGATATGCACTGTCATCGCTAGCCTGTAGATATGCACTGTCATTGCTAGCCTGTAGATATGCTCTGTCATCACTAGTCTGTAGATATGCACTGTCATCGCTAGCCTGTAGATATGCATTGGCTTCACTAGCCTGTAGATATGCACTGTCATCGCTAGCCTGTAGATATGCTCTGTCATCGCTAGCCTGTAGATATGCGCTGTCATTGCTATCCTGTAGATATGCGCTGTCGTCGCTAGCCTGTAGATATGCATTATCATCGCTAGCCTGTAGATATGCACTATCATTGCTAGCCTGTAGATATGCACTGTCATCGCTAGCCTGTAGATATGCATTGGCTTCACTAGCCTGTAGATATGCATTGGCTTCACTAGCCTATAGATATGCACCGTCATCACTAGCCTGTAGATATGCACTGTCATCGCTAGCCTGTAGATATGCACTGTCATTGCTATGGCTTCACTAGCCTGTAGATATGCAATGGCTTCACTAGCCTGTAGATATGTACTGTCATCGCTAGCCTGTAGATATGCTCTGTCATCGCTAGCCTGTAGATATGCACTGTCATCGCTAGCCTGTAGATATGCATTGGCTTTACTAGCCTGTTGATATGCACTGTCATCGCTAGCCTGTAGATATGCATTGGCTTCACTAGCCTGTAGATATGCGCTGTCATTGCTATCCTGTAGAAATGCACTGTCATCGCTAGCCTGTAGATATGCTCTGTCATCGCTAGCCTGTAGATATGCACTGTCATCGCTAGCCTGTAGATATGCATTGGCTTCACTAGCCTGTAGATATGCACTGTCATCGCTTGCCTGTAGATATGCTCTGTCATCGCTAGCCTGTAGATATGCGCTGTCATTGCTATCCTGTAGATAAGCGCTGTCGTTGCTAGCCTGTAGATATGCATTATCATCGCTAGCCTGTAGATATGCACTGTCATCGCTAGCCTGTAGATATGCACTGTCATCGCTAGCCTGTAGATATGCACTGTCATCGCTAGCCTGTAGATATGCACTGTCATCGCAAGCCTGTAGATATGCATTGGCTTCACTAGCCTGTAGATATGCACTGTCATTGCTAGCCTGTAGATATGCATTGGCTTCACTAGCCTGTAGATATGCGCTGTCATTGCTATCCTGTAGATATGCGCTGCCATCGCTAGCCTGTAGATATGCATTATCATCGCTAGCCTGTAGATATGCACTGTCATCGCTAGCCTGTAGATATGCACTGTCATCACTAGCCTGTAGATATGCGCTGTCATCGCTAGCCTGTAGATATGCTCTGTCATCGCTAGCCTGTAGATATGCATTGACTTCACAAGCCTGTAGATATGCACTGTCATCGCTAGCCTGTAGATATGCTCTGTCATCGCTAGCCTATAGATATGCACTGTCATCGCAAGCCTGTAGATATACATTGGCTTCACTAGCCTGTAGATATGCACTGTCATCGCTAGCCTGTAGATATGCATTGGCTTCACTAGCCTGTAGATATGCGCTGTCATTGCTATCCTGTAGATATGCACTGTCATCGCTAGCCTGTAGATATGCATTATCATCGCTAGCCTGTAGATATGCACTGTCATCGCTAGCCTGTAGATGTGCACTGTCATCGCTAGCCTGTAGATATGCTCTGTCATCGCTAGCCTGTAGATATGCACTATCATCGCTAGCCTGTAGATTTGCATTGGCTTCACTAGCCTGTAGATATGCACTGTCATCGCTGTCATCGCTAGCCTGTAGATATGCATTGGCTTCACAAGCCTGTAGATATGCACTGTCACCGCTAGCCTGTAGATATGCTCTGTCATCGCTAGCCTGTAGATATGCACTGTCATCGCTAGCCTGTAGATATGCACTGTCATCGCTAGCCTGTAGATATGCATTGGCTTCACTAGCCTGTAGATATGCACTGTCATCGCTAGCCTGTAGATATGCTCTGTCATCGCTAGCCTATAGATATGTGCTGTCATTGCTATCCTGTAGATATGCGCTGTAGTTGCTAGCCTGTAGATATGCATTATCATCGCTAGCCTGTAGATATGCACTGTCATCGCTAGCCTGTAGATATGCTCTGTCATCGCTAGCCTGTAGATATGCACTGTCATCGCTAGCCTGTAGATATGCATTAGCTTCACTAGCCTGTAGATATGCACTGTCATCGCTAGCCTGCAGATATGCATTGTCATCGCAAGCCTGTAGATATGCACTGTCATCGCTAGCCTGTAGATATGCACTGTCATCGCTAGCCTGTAGATATGCTCTGTCATCACTAGCCTGTAGATATGCATTGGCTTCACTAGCCTGTAGATATGCACTGTCATTGCTAGCCTGTAGATATGCTCTGTCATCGCTAGCCTGTAGATATGCGCTGTCATTGCTATCGGGTAGATATGCGCTGTCATCGCTAGCCTGAAGATATGCATTATCATCGCTAGCCTGTAGATATGCACTGTCATCGCTAGCCTGTAGATATGCACTGTCATCTCTAGCCTGTAGATATGCATTGGCTTCACTAGCCTGTAGGTATGCATTGGCTTCACTAGCCTGTAGATATGCACTGTCATCGCTAGCCTGTAGATATGCACTGTCATCGCTAGCCTGTAGATATGCATTGGCTTCACTAGCCTATAGATATGCATTGGTTTCACTAGCCTGTAGATATGCACCGTCATCGCTAGCCTGTAGATATGCACTGTCATCGCTAGCCTGTAGATATGCACTGTCATTGCTATGGCTTCACTAGCCTGTAGATATGCATTGGCTTCACTAGCCTGTAGATATGCACTGTCATCGCTAGCCTGTATAAATGCTCTGTCATCGCTAGCCTGTAGATATGCACTGTCATCGCTAGCCTGTAGATATGCATTGGCTTCACTAGCCTGTAGATATGCACTGTCATCGCTAGCCTGTAGATATGCATTGGCTTCACTAGCCTGTAGATATGCTCTGTTATTGCTATCCTGTAGATATGAACTGTCATCGCTAGCCTGTGAATATGCTCTGTCATCGCTAGCCTGTAGATATGCACTGTCATCGCTAGCCTGTAGATATGCATTGGCTTCACTAGCCTGTAGATATGCACTGTCATCGCTAGCCTGTAGATATGCTCTGTCATCACTAGTCTGTAGATATGCGCTGTCATTGCTATCCTGTAGATATGCGCTGTCGTCGCTAGCCTGTAGATATGCATTATCATCCCTAGCCTGTAGATATGAACTGTCATCGCTAGCCTGTAGATATGCTCTGTCATCGCTAGCCTGTAGATATGCACTGTCATCGCTAGCCTGTAGATATGCACTCTCATTGCAAGCCTGTAGATATGCATTGGCTTCACTAGCCTGAAGATATGCACTGCCATCGCTAGCCTGTAGATATGCATTGGCTTCACTAGCCTGTAGATATGCGCTGTCATTGCTATCCTGTAGATATGTGCTGTCATCGCTAGCCTGTAGATATGCATTATCATCGCTAGCCTGTAGATATGCACTGTCATTGCTAGCCTGTAGATATGCACTGTCATCGCTAGCCTGTAGATATGCACTGTCATCGCTAGCCTGTAGATATGCTCTGTCATCGCTAGCCTGTAGATATGCATTGGCTTCACAAGCCTGTAGATATGCACTGTCATCGCTAGCCTGTAGATATGCTCTGTCATCGCTAGCCTGTAGATATGCACTGTCATCGCAAGCCTGTAGATATGCATTGGCTTCACTAGCCTGTAGATATGCACTGTCATCGCTAGCCTGTAGATATGCATTGGCTTCACTAGCCTGTAGATATGCGCTGTCATTGCTATCCTGTAGATATGCACTGTCATCACTAGCCTGTAGATATGCATTATCATCGCTAGCCTGTAGATATGCACTGTCATCGCTAGCTCTAGATATGCACTGTCATCGCTAGCCTGTAGATATGCATTGGCTTCATTAGCCTGTAGATATGCACTGTCATCGCTAGCCTGTAGATATGCTCTGTCATCGCTAGCCTGTAGATATGCGCTGTCATTGCTATCCTGTAGATATGCGCTGTCGTCGCTGGCCTGTAGATATGCATTATCATCGCTAGCCTGTAGATATGCACTGTCATCACTAGCCTGTAGATATGCACTGTCATCGCTAGCCTGTAGATATGCTCTGTCATCGCTAGCCTGTAGATATGCGCTGTCATTGCTATCCTATAGATATGCGCTGTCGTCGCTAGCCTGTAGATATGCATTATCATCGCTAGCCTGTAGATATGCACTGTCATCGCTAGCCTGTAGATATGCTCGGTCATTGCTAGCCTGTAGATATGCACTGTCATCGCTAGCCTGTAGATATGCACTGTCATCGCTAGCCTGTAGATATGCATTGGCTTCACTAGCCTGTAGACGGCCCTACAGTAGCTCTCCCCAGCGAGGCAACTGGGGCTGCGAGCTACTTTTCATTCCTGGAAACTGTGGTGAATTAATTAACTGCAACGTGGAAACTTTGAAAAAGCCTTGTGCAAATTTTAAACTTAATCGTTTTTATTCTTGTTATTATTCCTATATTTGGGGGACTTGCTTGTAGCTAAGGGGAAATATTTTAGTAGGCACACTGACACCGCTACCACTCTAAAATCTTTACTTTTTCGGCATTCCCGCTTTGTTCTAACACCGGCGACGGTGGGCGCCATCTTGAGGGAGGCAGGGAGAGCGCTCTAGTCGCGCTATACTCCCGCCCCCCTGGAATATTTAACCAGAGGCTTCCTCGCGCTCGGTGCCCTACAGTAGCTCTCCCCAGCGAGGCAACTGGGGCTGCGAGCTACTTTTCATTCCTGGAAACTGTGGTGAATTAATTAACTGCAACGTGGAAACTTTGAAAAAGCCTTGTGCAAATTTTAAACTTAATCGTTTTTATTCTTGTTATTATTCCTATATTTGGGGGACTTGCTTGTAGCTAAGGGGAAATATTTTAGTAGGCACACTGACACCGCTACCACTCTAAAATCTTTACTTTTTCGGCATTCCCGCTTTGTTCTAACACCGGCGACGGTGGGCGCCATCTTGAGGGAGGCAGGGAGAGCGCTCTAGTCGCGCTATACTCCCGCCCCCCTGGAATATTTAACCAGAGGCTTCCTCGCGCTCGGTGCCCTACAGTAGCTCTCCCCAGCGAGGCAACTGGGGCTGCGAGCTACTTTTCATTCCTGGAAACTGTGGTGAATTAATTAACTGCAACGTGGAAACTTTGAAAAAGCCTTGTGCAAATTTTAAACTTAATCGTTTTTATTCTTGTTATTATTCCTATATTTGGGGGACTTGCTTGTAGCTAAGGGGAAATATTTTAGTAGGCACACTGACACCGCTACCACTCTAAAATCTTTACTTTTTCGGCATTCCCGCTTTGTTCTAACACCGGCGACGGTGGGCGCCATCTTGAGGGAGGCAGGGAGAGCGCTCTAGTCGCGCTATACTCCCGCCCCCTTTTCTCCCTATATCATGTGCAATCCGGCCAGACGGCGCAGCGGGCTGGCGCAGCGGGCGCGCCGGATGCGCGCCGAAGCCGCGCCTAAGCCAAGCCCGTCTGCGCCCGTCCGCGCCAAGACCGCGCTGGGCGCAGGGCACGCTGTCGGTCCAAAACCCGTTATCAGGTATGACAACAATTATTTATTGTCCCTACGCCCTCCACCCGCCCCCCATGGTCACGCTTGCCCCCATATAGACCCTTTCTCCAGCCCTCTGTCATGTCCTTGCTGTAAATGGACTCCCCTTATACCCACAAATGGCGTCGACGATATGCACGCCCCTCCAAAGACTCGCTCCACCCTCTTCAAGGGAGGTCTGGTTAATGCCAGGTCTTTAGCCTGCCATTGCCAAGATGTACACGACTTAATATTAAATCAAGAGCTGGATGCCTTGTTTATTACGGAAAGTTGGCTTAACGATTCTTCCAACCCTGACCTGGCTATTGCCCTCCCCCCAGGTTACACTATTTTTAGGAGGGACAGACCCCCAGGTCGAGGTGGTGGGATAGCATTAATAATCAAGGATATTTTTCCTTGCCACACATTCGACCTATACCATCTTAAAGACGTTGAAAGTCTGGGTTTCTCAATTAAAATTACTCCATCGTTCTCTCTCTCGGCTGGACTTCTCTATCGTCCTCCGGGCAACCCCTCCTCTTTCCTCAACTCTCTGGATGAGGCCCTCGGCGCACTTATGTTACAATACTCTAATTTCATGCTCCTTGGCGATATGAATTTACACATGGAATCATCCACTGACCCCCACGTCATTTCCTTTTTACAGTCCCTGAACATCTTCGGACTCCCCCAACTTATCAATGTGGCCACCCATAGTGCTGGTCATACCATTGACGGCATCTGTTCTAATATCCCCACCCTTTCCACCTCCCTTCCACTGCCCTTAATCTGGACCGACCATTTTTTCATCCCCTTTGACATCACGACACCCACTGCTCCCCCATCCAACCCCAGACACACCCAAGCCGTTTACACAGTCAACTGGAAGAAGGTGGCTGAACGTATACAGCTTGAGCCAAAACCGCTGCCCCTACCCCCCACACTAACTGGAGATGTCGAAGCTGACTCATGCAACTTCCACACCTGGATGCACCAAATAGTTGCGGTTAACTCTGAACCCAAAAACAACCAAGGAAAGGGACCCAAGAAAAATAAACCCAATGCCCCATGGTACACTAAGACCCTGGCAGATAGCCACCTCCAATGCCGGAGACTTGAAAGACACTGGAGACAAACTTATGACACGGCCTCTAAAACTCGCTATGTTCAACAGAGAAAAGTATATCTCTCTGACATTAAAGCAGCCAAAAAGGACTATTTTACTAATCTCATAATGGAAGCGCGCCAAAACCAAAAAACCATCTTCACCATAGTCAAGTCCTTCACCCACCCGAAAGCTCTTACCGTTGACATACCTCCGTCAGAGAGTCTCTGCAACCAAATTGCAGACTATTTTGTTGACAAAATTGTCAACATTCAGAAAGACTTTCCTCTACCCCCGACGACCATCACACAAGTTACAGTCAATCACCTTCCTCTCTCCAGTTTTAAACCAGTATCCTTGCAACAGACAAGCAAGGCAATCCGCGCCTGTAAATCAGGAGCACCCACGGACTCCTGTCCTCCTATCATCCTTCACCACCTGATTGATACAGTCAATCCCCACATCAATGGAATCATTAATGAATCCCTTGCATCCGGAATTGTACCTGCCGAATGGAAGAAGGCCACTGTCAAACCTCTGTTGAAAAAACAGAATAAACCACCCACAGACCTGACTAATATGCGGCCTATCTCCTTACTTCCTTTCCTAGGCAAAGTCACGGAGCATCTAGTGCACGAGGAGCTTAAAACCTTCACAGAAGCCCATAACATCCGGCACCCACAGCAATCGGGCTTCCGCTCCGGTCACTCGACCGAAACAGCTTTGATCGAGCTTGCTGACTCCATTAAATTCCTACAGGATGAGGGCAAGCAAGCTGTCCTCATCCTGTTGGATCTCACAGCGGCATTCGACACCATCTCGCACGTTATTTTAATCAATCGAATGCGAGAGATCGGCGTGACAGACTCAGCCCTGGCTTGGATCTCATCATTCCTATCAAACAGGTCCCAGACCGTAGCACTAGGACCATATCTTTCCAGCGAAAAGCCAATTACATCTGGAGTGCCCCAGGGGTCCATATTGAGCCCCCTATTTTTTAATATCTACATGGCACCCCTCTTAGCTGTGATAGAGTCACATGGCATTCTGGTTACGTCCTACGCTGACGACACGCAATTGGTCGTCACCATCGACAAACAGCGTACGGACGCAGAGCTCCGCTTTAAAAATTGCCTCTCCGATGTCTTTGTATGGCTAAACACTAATCATCTTAGATGCAATAGCGCAAAGACAGAGATCATCCCAATAGGCAAGAATATTTCTTTTTCCCCCAAAGACTGGTGGCCCACAGGCTCCGAGGCTCCTCCTAGTGCAGTTACATCAGCCAGAAATCTGGGCGTACAATTTGACTCTTCCCTTACTTTTGACGACCACGTCAAGATCACTGCCGGTCGATGCTTTGGACTAATAAAATCTCTGAGGAAATTCTTTGATTTCCTCCCAATTGCAGCCAGAAAGTCAGTCGCGGTAGCCCTCTTACTCTCCCGACTTGACTACTGCAACGGCCTTATGGCTGGGGTGAAAAAATCCACCCTCAGGAAGTTGCAGAGTCTACAACATGCTGCAGCCCGACTGGTTCTACAACTCCCCAGAAGGTCATCTGCATCTGCAGCCCTGAATTCACTTCATTGGATGCCACTGCACAAAAGAATCTTTTTCAAATTGCTTCTCACAGTCCACAAAACCATGCAAAATACAGGACCCCGCTATTTTGTAAACCGCTTCAAGCGCTACAATCCTTCGCGCTGCCTGAGATCTTCTGGGACTAACCTTGTCCAAATCCCCAGATTTAAATATAAGACCAGGGGAGGAAAATCCTTTAATGTTCTGGCAGCTAAAGCCTGGAACACCTTACCCATTGACCTCAGAGTCATCAACAATGAGAACAACTTCAGGAAACTTCTTAAGACATGGGTCTACAAACTATCAGACTCCTCTGTCCTGGCTGCCATCTAGCTCTATCTTTTATTCACCACTTTTCTCAGTTATTCCTCCGTAACTCGCCCAGCGCCATGATGCTCCCCTGGGAGCGAACGCTCGCGCTTTACAAATACCCACAAAATATCAAATATCAAAAATAGATATGCACTGTCATCGCTAGCCTGTAGATATGCATTGTCATCGCAAGCCTGTAGATATGCACTGTCATTGCTAGCCTGTAGATATGCACTGTCATTGCTAGCCTGTAGATATGCTCTGTCATCACTAGCCTGTAGATATGCACTGTCATCGCTAGCCGGTAGATATGCATTGGCTTCACTAGCCTGTAGATATGCACTGTCATCGCTAGCCTGTAGATATGCTCTGTCATCGCTAGCCTGTAGATATGCGCTGTCATTGCTATCCTGTAGATATGCGCTGTCGTTGCTAGCCTGTAGATATGCATTATCATCGCTAGCCTGTAGATATGCACTATCATTGCTAGCCTGTAGATATGCACTGTCATCGCTAGCCTGTAGATATGCATTGGCTTCACTAGCCTGTAGATATGCATTGGCTTCACTAGCCTATAGATATGCACCGTCATCACTAGCCTGTAGATATGCACTGTCATCGCTAGCCTGTAGATATGCACTGTCATTGCTATGGCTTCACTAGCCTGTAGATATACAATGGCTTCACTAGCCTGTAGATATGTACTGTCATCGCTAGCCTGTAGATATGCTCTGTCATCGCTAGCCTGTAGATATGCACTGTCATCGCTAGCCTGTAGATATGCATTGGCTTTACTAGCCTGTAGATATGCACTGTCATCGCTAGCCTGTAGATATGCATTGGCTTCACTAGCCTGTAGATATGCGCTGTCATTGCTATCCTGTAGATATGCACTGTCATCGCTAGCCTGTAGATATGCTCTGTCATCGCTAGCCTGTAGATATGCACTGTCATCGCTAGCCTGTAGATATGCATTGGCTTCACTAGCCTGTAGATATGCACTGTCATCGGTTGCCTGTAGATATGCTCTGTCATCGCTAGCCTGTAGATATGCGCTGTCATTGCTATCCTGTAGATAAGCGCTGTCGTCGCTAGCCTGTAGATATGCATTATCATCGCTAGCCTGTAGATATGCACTGTCATCGCTAGCCTGTAGATATGCACTGTCATCGCTAGCCTGTAGATATGCACTGTCATCGCAAGCCTGTAGATATGCATTGGCTTCACTAGCCTGTAGATATGCACTGTCATAGCTAGCCTGTAGATATGCATTGGCTTCACTAGCCTGTAGATATGCGCTGTCATTGCTATCCTGTAGATATGCGCTGCCATCGCTAGCCTGTAGATATGCATTATCATCGCTAGCCTGTAGATATGCACTGTCATCGCTAGCCTGTAGATATGCACTGTCATCACTAGCCTGTAGATATGCGCTGTCATCGCTAGCCTGTAGATATGCTCTGTCATCGCTAGCCTGTAGATATGCATTGGCTTCACAAGCCTGTAGATATGCACTGTCATCGCTAGCCTGTAGATATGCTCTGTCATCGCTAGCCTATAGATATGCACTGTCATCACTAGCCTGTAGATATGCGCTGTCATCGCTAGCCTGTAGATATGCTCTGTCATCGCAAGCCTGTAGATATGCATTGGCTTCACTAGCCTGTAGATATGCACTGTCATCGCTAGCCTGTAGATATGCATTGGCTTCACTAGCCTGTAGATATGCGCTGTCATTGCTATCCTGTAGATATGCACTGTCATCGCTAGCCTGTAGATATGCATTATCATCGCTAGCCTGTAGATATGCACTGTCATCGCTAGCCTGTAGATATGCACTGTCATCGCTAGCCTGTAGATATGCTCTGTCATCACTAGCCTGTAGATATGCACTATCATCGCTAGCCTGTAGATATGCATTGGCTTCACTAGCCTGTAGATATGCGCTGTCATTGCTATCCTGTAGATATGCGCTGCCATCGCTAGCCTGTAGATATGCATTATCATCGCTAGCCTGTAGATATGCACTGTCATCGCTAGCCTGTAGATATGCACTGTCATCACTAGCCTGTAGATATGCGCTGTCATCGCTAGCCTGTAGATATGCTCTGTCATCGCAAGCCTGTAGATATGCATTGGCTTCACTAGCCTGTAGATATGCACTGTCATCGCTAGCCTGTAGATATGCATTGGCTTCACTAGCCTGTAGATATGCGCTGTCATTGCTATCCTGTAGATATGCACTGTCATCGCTAGCCTGTAGATATGCATTATCATCGCTAGCCTGTAGATATGCACTGTCATCGCTAGCCTGTAGATATGCACTGTCATCGCTAGCCTGTAGATATGCTCTGTCATCGCTAGCCTGTAGATATGCACTATCATCGCTAGCCTGTAGATATGCACTGTCATTGCTGTCATCGCTAGCCTGTAGATATGCATTGGCTTCACAAGCCTGTAGATATGCACTGTCACCGCTAGCCTGTAGATATGCTCTGTCATCGCTAGCCTGTAGATATGCACTGTCATCGCTAGCCTGTAGATATGCTCTGTCATCGCTAGCCTGTAGATATGCACTGTCATCGCTAGCCTGTAGATATGCATTGGCTTCACTAGCCTGTAGATATGCACTGTCATCGCTAGCCTGTAGATATGCTCTGTCATCGCTAGCCTATAGATATGCGCTGTCATTGCTATCCTGTAGATATGCGCTGTAGTTGCTAGCCTGTAGATATGCATTATCATCGCTAGCCTGTAGATATGCACTGTCATCGCTAGCCTGTAGATATGCTCTGTCATCGCTAGCCTGTAGATATGCACTGTCATCGCTAGCCCGTAGATATGCATTGGCTTCACTAGCCTGTAGATATGCACTGTCATCGCTAGCCTGTAGATATGCATTGTCATCGCAAGCCTGTAGATATGCACTGTCATCGCTAGCCTGTAGATATGCACTGTCATCGCTAGCCTGTAGATATGCATTGGCTTCACTAGCCTGTAGATATGCACTGTCATTGCTAGCCTGTAGATATGCTCTGTCATCGCTAGCCTGTAGATATGCGCCGTCATTGCTATCCTGTAGATATGCGCTGTCGTCGCTAGCCTGTAGATATGCATTATCATCGCCTGCCTGTAGATATGCACTGTCATCGCTAGCCTGTAGATATGCACTGTCATCACTAGCCTGTAGATATGCGCTGTCATCGCTAGCCTGTAGATATGCTCTGTCATCGCTAGCCTGTAGATATGCATTGGCTTCACAAGCCTGTAGATATGCACTGTCATCGCTAGCCTGTAGATATGCTCTGTCATCGCTAGCCTATAGATATGCACTGTCATCGCAAGCCTGTAGATATGCATTGGCTTCACTAGCCTGTAGATATGCACTGTCATCGCTAGCCTGTAGATATGCATTGGCTTCACTAGCCTGTAGATATGCGCTGTCATTGCTATCCTGTAGATATGCACTGTCATCGCTAGCCTGTAGATATGCATTATCATCGCTAGCCTGTAGATATGCACTGTCATCGCTAGCCTGTAGATATGCACTGTCATCGCTAGCCTGTAGATATGCTCTATCATCGCTAGCCTGTAGATATGCACTATCATCGCTAGCCTGTAGATATGCATTGGCTTCACTAGCCTGTAGATATGCACTGTCATTGCTGTCATCGCTAGCCTGTAGATATGCATTGGCTTCACAAGCCTGTAGATATGCACTGTCACCGCTAGCCTGTAGATATGCTCTGTCATCGCTAGCCTGTAGATATGCACTGTCATCGCTAGCCTGTAGATATGCTCTGTCATCGCTAGCCTGTAGATATGCACTGTCATCGCTAGCCTGTAGATATGCATTGGCATCGCTAGCCTGTAGATATGCTGTGTCATCGCTAGCCTATAGATATGCGCTGTCATTGCTATCCTGTAGATATGCGCTGTAGTTGCTAGCCTGTAGATATGCATTATCTTCGCTAGCCTGTAGATATGCACTGTCATCGCTAGCCTGTAGATATGCTTTGTCATCGCTAGCCTGTAGATATGCACTGTCATCGCTAGCCCGTAGATATGCATTGGCTTCACTAGCCTGTAGATATGCACTGTCATCGCTAGCCTGTAGATATGCATTGTCATCGCAAGCCTGTAGATATGCACTGTCATCGCTAGCCTGTAGATATGCTCTGTCATCACTAGCCTGTAGATATGCACTGTCATCGCTAGCCTGTAGATATGCATTGGCTTCACTAGCCTGTAGATATGCACTGTCATTGCTAGCCTGTAGATATGCTCTGTCATCGCTAGCCTGTAGATATGCGCTGTCATTGCTATCCTGTAGATATGCGCTGTCGTCGCTAGCCTGTAGATATGCATTATCATCGCCTGCCTGTAAATATGCACTGTCATCGCTAGCCTGTGGATATGCACTGTCATCTCTAGCCTGTAGATATGCATTGGCTTCACTAGCCTGTAGATATGCATTGGCTTCACTAGCCTGTAGATATGCACCGTCATCGCTAGCCTGTAGATATGCACTGTCATCGCTAGCCTGTAGATATGCACTGTCATTGCTATGGCTTCACTAGCCTGTAGATATGCATTGGCTTCACTAGCCTGTAGATATGCACCATCATCGCTAGCCTGTAGATATGCTCTGTCATCGCTAGCCTGTAGATATGCACTGTCATCGCTAGCCTGTAGATATGCTCTGTCATCGCTAGCCTGTAGATATGCACTGTCATCGCTAGCCTGTAGATATGCATTGGCTTCACTAGCCTGTAGATATGCACTGTCATCGCTAGCCTGTAGATATGCTCTGTCATCGCTAGCCTGTAGATATGCGCTGTCATTGCTATCCTGTAGATATGCGCTGTCGTCGCTAGCCTGTAGATATGCATTATCATCGCTAGCCTGTAGATATGCACTGTCATCGCTAGCCTGTAGATATGCACTGTCATCTCTAGCCTGTAGATATGCATTGGCTTCACTAGCCTGTAGATATGCATTGGCTTCACTAGCCTGTAGATATGCACCGTCATCGCTAGCCTGTAGATATGCACTGTCATTGCTATGGCTTCCCTAGCCTGTAGATATGCATTGGCTTCACTAGCCTGTAGATATGCACCGTCATCGCTAGCCTGTAGATATGCACTGTGATTGCTATCCTGTAGATATGCGCTGTCATCGCTAGCCTGTAGATATGCATTATCATCGGCTTTAGTGGGTCAATTTCTGCAAAGTCATATGTAGTGGGCGGGAAGAAACGTGAATGACACAATAACGGGGTAATGCATGAAGAGGGCTCTTTAAAAACTCCTGTTAGTAAGTGTATCAAACATAAAATGTTTGTTCAAATCAGTAGGTCTTGGGTAATGGCAGTCCTAAAAAGTTAGTTACTGGCTATACAATTTCTAGAATATTTTGTGTGTGTTATCGAGGTGGGAGGCTGATGCGTTGATGGTGACTGTTTCCTGCTATGAATTTGGGTGTGTTTTTTCTTTGCAGAATGTCCTAATTGCTTCCGCTTCTCCTCTGCCCTCCAAACGAGCGTGCTCAGCCAAGCAATGCCGACCCCTGAGATTGCTGGGAACGGCTCTTTCTGAGTACTGCGCCTAATGGGCCGGTAGCAGAGTGGGACAGGATGGAAGTTTTTCCTGGTTAGCAGGAACACGGTTCTCTGGACAGAGACCGACTAAGCCATTCAGAATCGGGGCACATTTTCGGAAAAACAGGGAGGGGTTTCCAGACTAGCCCTTGACAGTGCTGATTCTGAAACTATTATCTCCCTTAACACTGACTCTGACCCAGCCCTAATACCATTTCAAGTGCTCTGACGCATATTGTGCTCTCGAAATCGCCTAATATGCGGTGGACTGTTCCCCACACTTATAAATTCCCTGTAGTAGGCCGAATGACATGCGGCTGACGAGGCTCCGGTCCTACTCGGGCAATCACAGGTACAGCATCTGCAGAACTAACACATTGCCCTAGGCCAGGCCTCCGCCGCGCCGGCCCTCCGTGGTTGGCTGGTCGAGCACATTCCGCAGGGGCATAGATAAGCATCACCGCGCCAGACATCGAGTCCAGAAATCTCCGAGCCTTAGGCACACGCTATGCTCGGCTGCCCCCTCCACTTCACACGGCAGTGAATCACACAGCGAGAGATAAGAACTGAGAAGGAGTCAGCGCTCGTGATGTGTGAAAAGTTCAAGCAGGGCACCTCTCTTAACCATCTGGATTGCATTACACGGGCACTCTGACAGCTCCTAATTAAGATTAATCACTCTCCGTGCTCGTTCGCGCACAGAATATGCCATATCGGGCACGCGTAAATTACTTACAGCCTATCACGTCAACGCTATTAAATACACACCACTCCGAAGACGAATCACTAGTCAGATGCCATAAAAAAATAAGGAATGTGCCAGCCGGAGCCCTTTCTGCATTTTTTATTTTAACACATAAGAGCTCGGAAGCTCCGCCTCCACTTCGTGGTGGCTTAGGCCCGAGCCCTAAAAAGGAGTTGGGTGTGTACAGTTTTGTTTTCGCCATTCAACTAATAAACAGAATGGAGTTGTCTTTTTACGTCACAAAAAATTTAAATGTATAGTTTTGTTACAAGACAATGATTCTGATGGTAGATGGATATTAGCTAAATTACTAATTAATTCTGTCCCCTTAACGGTCTTCAATGTTTATGGTCCCCCACAACCTGATTGTTCCTTTTGGCCTCTAATCACGAAAAAGTGTATCCAATATAAAGATGATTTCTTTATTTTAGGTGGCGACTGTAACCAGATTATTGACCCATTCCTTGATCGTAAATCCACAGTCCGCTTTATACCTCACAAACCTCACAAACAATTTCTTGATACTATCTCACAATCATGTCTTACTGACTCTTGGCGTCTCTCTCATCCTGATACTTCAGACTATTCTTTTTTCTCACCTCCTCACTCATCCTTTTCTCGTCTCGACAACATTTTTCTTTCTCATTCTCTTTCACAACACTTACTGTCTTCCTCTATTGAACCTCTCGTAATCTCGGACAACGCTCCCATTGTAACAGATCTGGACTTACTCTCACTTAACAGTTCCCTTCTTTCTGATCCTAATTTTTCTTCCTCGTTCCGCTCTTTCACCAACAAGTTTTTCTTACTCAATAACGATCCTACTATTTCACCTCATATTCTCTGGGATTCCTTTAAAGCTAAGGTGAGATGCTTCATTATAGATTTTGTATCTAAGAAGAAGTAGAAATATCTCCAGAAGCGGAAAGACTCATTAGCTCACATCAAATCCTTGGAACACAAATTCTACACCTTTTCCGATAAATCTATTTCCCCAGAACTTTTATGAGCAAAACTGGAATTCAATAAATCTACTACTGATAACGCTTCTTCGATCCTCCTCTGTAGTAGCGCTCGCTATTACGTTAGTCGTAATTACTCAGGAAAACTTCTTGCTAATTACCTTAAGTTGCGCAAGGAACGTACTCTCATAGAATCTGTTTATTCTTCTGACAATATCCTCCTCCATAAAGACAAAGACATTCTTCATCAATTTCAATTATTTTACCAACTACTTTATACTCCAGAATCTCCCCCTACTCCAGATCTTATTCAGTCCTATTTTGAGAGACTTCCTAAACCCTCTTTTTCTCACCTTAACTTTTCAGACCTTGATGTTAACATCTCATTACATGAACTTTCTTTGGCCTTATCATCTCTTACTAAGGGTAAAACAACTGGTCCCGATGGATTCCCAGTTAAGTTTTATTCACACTTTTCTGATCTTTTACTTCCTAGACTTTTAATACTTTTTAAATCTTTCTTTTCTGCCGGTAATACGGAAGGTACCTTTGAAGACGTCACCATTTGTCTTATCTCTAAGGCTGGCCGTGATCCCCAATTCTGTAAAAATTACCATCCAATTTCTTTTATCAATGTCGACTATAAGTTGTTTGATAAATTACTCGCTTCACACTTAGACCCCTTTATGCCCCATCTTATCGGTAAAGAACAATGTGGATTTCTTAAAGGCAGACTCACTTCCGATAATTCCTGTCTCTTTCTTAATGTGTTGAATAAAGCCTCTTCTCTTTCAATTCCTCTAGCTGCAATCTCAGTTGATGCAGAAAAAGCCTTTGATCGAGTTGATTGGTCTTTTTTTTTTGCCTCCATATGATGGCGCGGTTTCAACTCTAAATTTATATACCTTATTTCCCTCTTATACTCGGCACCCAAATCTTCGGTTCTTGTGAATGGTCAAGTCTCCTCATCTTTTACTCTCCAATGAGGCGTACGTCAAGGTTGTCCCCTATCCCCACTCTGTTTTATTTTAGCTCTGGAACCCTTTTTGTCCTCCGTCCGTAACAATCATTCCATTTCTGGCTTTCCATATGGAGATAATCAACTGAAACTCTGCGTATGCAGATGATATTCTCTTATTCATTTCTGATCCAGAGATATCGGTTCCCACTTTACTTACTGAATTTAATTTATTTTCGCAGGTCTCCGGATATAAGATTAATACCGACAAAACTGAAATCCTTCCTCTGACCACTACTTGTCTTCCTCACCTTTCCTCTTCTACTGGCTTCGCTTGGAATAGCTCAAAGATTAAATACCTAGGTATTTGGTTTTCTAACTCTATCTCCTCTTCAATTCACTTAAATATGTCTGCTGTATTGTCACGTATTGATAAATTATTTTCTACCTGGAATCCTCTTTTTCTTTCCGGGTGGGGTTGATTAGACTCTATTAAAATGATGATAGCCCCCATTTTAATATATACCTTCTCTATGTTACCTGTTCAAATCCCTGCAATCCATTTTAAATGAATTGACTCATCTCTTTCGAAGTTTCTCTGGCATAACAAAAAATCTAGAATCTCTCTTGCGGCTCTTCGAAAATCCAAATCTAATGGAGTTAATTTTCCGAATTTCCGTCTTTACCATAATTCTTTTTCCCTACGACAGGCCTCAAGATGGCTTTCCTCAGAATCTTCCCCCTTTGATCCTCTTTGACCTCTTATTGAACAGACACTGCTGTTGCCCTTTTCCTTTGCTGAAGTAATAACGCTTCTCTACCAAATCTCCTCATATCTCACTTCCCTAGTTTAAACATACAACATCTATTTTAAAACCTGTGATTTCCCCTACTGTTGTCACACGTGAATCTTTTTTAACCTCCCCCATATGGTACATTTCATTGATTCTTCCTAATAACAGACCCATTTATTGGCCTTCTTGAAGATTAAAGAGCATTATGTGGGTTAGTCAGCTCTTTGATGGTGTCTCGCCTTGTTCCTTTCCCCAATTCCAACTTTTATTCCATTGTCCACGATCCTTTTTGCAGAAATTTACTACTCTTAGGGCAATAATTCTTGATCTTTATTATTCTCTCCCGTCCTCCTCTTCACCTATTTCTTATCCTCCGCTTTTTAACATTCTCCGCACCCTCCCTAAAGCATCTCTTATCTATAAATCTTTCACCTCTCCTAATCCAGATCGTATTAAAACAAAATTGGTACTTTCTTGGGAAATTGATTTTAACTGTACTTGCTCTGTTGCTCTCTGGGATAAGCTCTGGTCTAGAGCATTAAACATTTCTCGTTACGCTTCTCTTACTCAATCTTTATTTTATCTATATCACCGACTTTATCTTTCTCCTCTTTCCTTGTCATATTTTTCAACCTCTTCCGATTCTAAATGTTGGACATGTGGTTCTCTTAATGCTGATCTTATCCATCTTTTTTTCTCTGTCCTGTGGTTTTTAGTTTCTGGGTTAAAGTTTGGTCGTACCTTCTACAAATCTTTGCATGGGTTTTCCTTGCTGCAAGGCATTTTTGTGATGGAATTTAACTCGGCAGCCTGGCCGAGAAGGAAGCCCTGCCATGAACAATATGGAGCTGAAGGTCACTGAATCACGGACCTTAAGCGCAGTGGGAGGTAATGAAAACGAACCGGCGCTTTCATCTCAGTCCACTCGGATTTTACTTTTGAAAAGAAAAAGACTGTGTTTTTGAACTGCACCCACTTGGGTAAAACCTCTTCGCAATTATTATACTACAGGTTCCAGCATGCCTAAAGACAGTCTCACCTGTGGAAGTCACGTGGGTGTGAGGCACGTGGCACGTGAGTACATTTCTCAGCATGCAGCTAATGGCGCCTGAAACGCGAGCTTGTCAGCAAAAAGCAGTGCCATCCTCTGATGAAGGAGCCTTCTGGCTCTGAAACGCGTCAGGAAAGGAACTTTTGTTTATGTAATGAAACTCGGCTGGTTTGGAAATTAAAGCTGTTGAGCACTTCTCTGCGTGGGTTTTCCTTGCTGCAAGGCATTTTTGTGATGGAATTTAACTCGGCAGCCTGGCCGAGAAGAAAGCCCTGCCATGAAAAATATGGAGCTGAAGGTCACTGAATCACGGACCTTAAGCGCAGTGGGAGGTAATGAAAACGAACCGGCGCTTTCTTCTCAGTCCACTCGGATTTTACTTTTGAAAAGAAAAAGACAGTGTTTTTGAACTGCACCCACTTGGGTAAAACCTCTTCGCAATTATTATACTACAGGTTCCAGCATGCCTAAAGACAGTCTCACCTGTGGAAGTCACGTGGGTGTGAGGCACGTGGCACGTGAGTACATTTCTCAGCATGCAGCTAATGGCGCCTGAAACGCGAGCTTGTCAGCAAAAAGCAGTGCCATCCTCTGATGAAGGAGCCTTCTGGCTCTGAAACGCGTCAGGAAAGGAATTTCTGTTTATGTAATGAAACTCGGCTGGTTTGGAAATTAAAGCTGTTGAGCACTTCTCTGCGTGGGTTTTCCTTGCTGCAAGGCATTTTTGTGATGGAATTTAATTCGGCAGCCTGGCCGAGAAGGAAGCCCTGCCATGAAAAATATGGAGCTGAAGGTCACTGAATCACGGACCTTAAGCGCAGTGGGAGGTAATGAAAACGAACCGGCGCTTTCATCTCAGTCCACTCGGATTTTACTTTTGAAAAGAAAAAGACAGTGTTTTTGAACTGCACCCACTTGGGTAAAACCTCTTCGCAATTATTATACTACAGGTTCCAGCATGCCTAAAGACAGTCTCACCTGTGGAAGTCACGTGGGTGTGAGGCAAGTGGCACGTGAGTACATTTCTCAGCATGCAGCTAATGACGCCTGAAACGCAAGCTTGTCAGCAAAAAGCAGTGCCATCCTCTGATGAAGTAGCCTTCTGGCTCTGAAACGCATCAGGAAAGGAACTTTTGTTTATGTAATGAAACTCAGCTGGTTTGGAAATTAAAGCTGTTGAGCACTTCTCTGCGTGGGTTTTCCTTGCTGCAAGGCATTTTTGTGATGGAATTTAACTCGGCAGCCTGGCCGAGAAGGAAGCCCTGCCATGAAAAATATGGAGCTGAAGGTCACTGAATCACGGACCTTAAGCGCAGTGGGAGGTAATGAAAACGAACCGGCGCTTTCTTCTCAGTCCACTCGGATTTTACTTTTGAAAAGAAAAAGACTGTGTTTTTGAACTGCACCCACTTGGGTAAAACCTCTTCGCAATTATTATACTACAGGTTCCAGCATGCCTAAAGACAGTCTCACCTGTGGAAGTCACGTGGGTGTGAGGCACGTGACACGTGAGTACATTTCTCAGCATGCAGCTAATGGCGCCTGAAACGCGAGCTTGTCAGCAAAAAGCAGTGCCATCCTCTGATGAAGGAGCCTTCTGGCTCTGAAACGCGTCAGGAAAGGAACTTTTGTTTATGTAATGAAACTCGGCTGGTTTGAAAATTAAAGCTGTTGAGCACTTCTCTGCGTGGGTTTTCCTTGCTGCAAGGCATTTTTGTGATAGAATATATATATATATATATATATATATATATATATATATATATATATATATATATATATATATATATATATATATATATATATATATATGTATATATATATATATATATATATATTACCTACTGGCGGTCGCCAGTAGGTAGTTATAGTTAGGATTATTTTGAATAGGGAATTCGCAACATTCTATTGGGAATAACTTTGGCGCAGGTTGATGAATCTGCCTGAAAATTTCCTCAAATTTGCCTGGTTGCACTCCGCTCCTTCCCTGAAAGTTTGGGGGGGATTCGTCAAGCGGGGGCCGATATAAAAGGTGGGCCCCAAAACGTGTTTTCCCCATGTTAAGTTCCTTAGGGCGGTCAAACTCACTTTTAGCCCGAAAGGCTGAATGGATTTCCAACAAACTTGGCAAACTTGTGGGGACTAGTAGCCTGATGTGCCTTTGCTATGTCTCAAGATATGTGCTCCTGTGGATTTTGAGTAATTTAGGTTCAAAAAAATATATATATCTATAAGCGCGCCCCGGTACGTGCACGGGGGCGCGCACCAGCGCGCTACGCGAGTTCGCGAGTGGAAAGCTGATTGGCTCTCAGGTGTCTGTCAACATTCCAAACAGTCCGGAGCGGCCGCCATCTTGTGTCTCGGTAGGATCGAGACACAAGAGGTGGAAAAAACAAAGGGGGAAATGACCAAAAGGGGGCAGAGTAGACCCCCCCCTGACCCGCTAGGTTTGATGTGGAGGCCATAAAAGAGCCCCGAGGGGCAAAAAAAAATAATATTTTTTTTTCGTTTTTCGTGAGGGGAGCGCCCGGTACGCGCAACGGGGAGCGTACCATGGGGAAAACCCAGTGAAACAGTAAAATAATAATTTAAGGTGCTTAGAGGTAGGGTAGCTCTGAATAGAGTTGTTGTGTTGTGTGGGTGATTTAAGTACCAACATGTAGGTACCAATGCAGAGTCTTAAATTTAATGTACACCGTCTCCTCTGTAGATATCTTGCATGTTGTTACAGAAGTTATTGTGGTATATGGAATCCATACCATAGTCTGTCAGGAAAGCAGAAACAGATCCTTTAAGCACTCTCTGAGAAGTCCTAGGGGTTCATGGGTAGTCTATCCTGCTCCCTTATGATGAAAAAGAGATGTAAAATACACATTGGAGATAATATAGTGGGAGAAAGGAAGTAACTATGAGCAAACTTATTATGTAACACAAAAAAGTTGCACAGTATACTATAAGTCTCACTTTATATTATAATAATTTTGGTACTACTTCAGGATTTACATATAAAAATGAATAATGTCTCAAACAATTTATGATTATTAAATTTACATTTATTCTTCTGATTTTTCAAAATGTAATAAAACTCCCAACATTAGATTGTCTGGAATTTCCTCATAATTTTCATTGCATGATTCTATTTTTTTCAAACAGTCAATTAATTGTTGGTCCAGAGAGTCATCCATGAAATCCAAGTCATCTTTTTTTTCTTCTGGATTGTTCTCAACCTTTACTTCGAAAGAAATAATATTGGATTGTTCTTTTCCTTCCATTTTCTTTCTGTAAATTGTATAAAAAATAACTATATCAGTAGAGTTAGTGAACTGTTGGGTTTAAGTTCAGACAGGTACTTCTGAGTTTTTAACAGTCAAGTAATTTTTGGGCAGTGTATGGTTTCAGGCAGGAAGTAGAACTATTAAAAAGTGCATGTGATGAAGCCTAAGTAAATTCATAATTATACCAGAGAAGCCTAACTCAATCCATAACTATAACAGAGAATATAACTATCAGATAACGTTTTACCACATTAACTTAAAGTGCACAACATAGTTCCCCTTACCTTTGTCAAAGCAGTTGAAGTTTTCAGTGAAAATTCTTTCCAAATGTACCTAAGGTTGTACTAGTCAAAATGGCTGTGTTTCCATCTCATTTTTCATATATATTCATGTACATAACCAATCAAATGTCAGCACATAAAAGTACAAAATGAAAGTAACATTTTAATTGGTTGTAAATTCTAACACTTTCATATGTGTTTTTGTCATGTAATTTACCACAGGATATTCAGACAGGGCTACAGCCTAAATGGCTCAATGGAATTCCACCAAATTTGGGAAAATGGTAGGGACTGGTATGTAGTAGGGCCTATTCTATATTTGGTGAAAGTGTCTCCAGTGGTTTTTATGTAAATTAACTTCCCACATTTTTTGGGAGCGCTTACCGGTGCGCGCTCTGGTACGCGCACCGGGAGCGCTACGGGAGTCCGCCATTTTGTGTTTTGGTAGAATTGAGATACAAGATGGAGGACAAACAACGTTGGGAATGGGTAAAAGGGGTCACAGTAGACATCCCCTGACCCTCTAGGTTTTCTGAGGGGAGTTTAGGAGGTAGATATATGCAAAATAAAATACAATTTCGCGGGGGAGCGCCTGGTACGCGCACCGGGGAGCGTACTTTGGTGAAAAATAGTGAAAAAAGTTAGAGTAAGATAATCATTTTCAGTGATCAGAGGTAGGGTAGCTCTGAAAAGAAATTTTGGGTTCTGTGGCTGATTTAGGTACCTACAAGTAGGTTCCAATGCACAGTTTTAAGTTCAGGAGGAATATTCTATTCCCCTCATCTGAGAAGTGCACACCATCTCCTCTGTAGATATCTTGCATGTTGTAACGCAAGATATTGTTGTATATTGAACCCATTCCATAGTCTCTCATGTAAGCAGAAACAGATTTATTCACATGTTTCCATGCTTTATCAAATTATGGACAAAATTGGTTGGACCACTTCCATGTCTGTCTTTGACATATATTGGAGTATACCAAGGCAGTTTGTGGAAAAAGTGCCATCAATTGACCAAAGGTGTCCTTTAAAAGCATTTCCAGACCTACCCCAGTCAAAGTGCCCAAGTCATGTCCACCACAGTGCACAATTAAGAGGTCAGGGTGTGGCAGATGCAAACAGATTTCACCAATGGTATCAATTGGTGACATCTGAATCCTCTCTGGCCAATCCACTTGATGTCCACATTTGGTACATCAAGGTTGTGAACATTTCTGATAGCTGCATACCTTTGAGCCCAGTGGATGTAGCTATGTCCAATAATCCAGACAGAATACATGGTGAGAGAAGGTTCTGGTGCAGTCAGATGAAGTGTGGGAATGAAATGGCAGTTAGAACAGTAGGAGTTTACAAAAAAAACTGTGGAGTTTCACTGCTCTTGAATCACAAGCAATGATTGGTGGTTTCAGATTGTTGAAAGCTGAAAGTTAGGGTGCATGGTTGTGTTGTGTGAAAGAAGCAATTTGAATGGTTAAGAAAAAGTCAATTAAAGAAACTTTGCACTGGATAAGCTGGTGTATTGAGAGGTCAAACATTCTTGCTGAGTTCATTTGCAACATTGTAGAATAAACTTTTGAACCTGAGAGTTCAGTGAGGAGGGAGTTGCTATGGTAACAGGTAGAAAGGGCTGAGGGGGGAAGGGTGCTGGTCTGAAAATAGTGAGGGAAGAGTTTTAATTGGTTGAAATGAGGCATATGTGTGTAGAATTAGAGGTTTTATGTGCCAGTCTTGGTGTGTGTGTCTGACACTGTTCTCAATCTCCCAAAGCATTTGTAAAGGTGAGTAATGATTCATTTAATTTAGATAGAGACTTGTATGCTCTATGGAGAAGATTTAGAAGCAGATTGTGGTTTGTTAATGTTGCTTTGTGTCATGTTTTTTGATAATGCTTGGTAAAAAGATTTTGCTGTATAGAGGAATTGTATAATGTAAAATTGAGAAGATTCAGTAATGACAGGGAATGCTTGTACATAGGACCTGTGCTGTGTTTCTAAAATGTTATTAAAAAAACGATTTTGGGGTAAATGAATGGCTTTTATATTTTTGAGAAGGAATGCATAGTGTCTGCCTGATTAAATAAATATATTTGAACCTTTCACAATGATGTCACCTGCGTTACCTCAGATTAGGAAGCAGATAGAGCTTCTTTATTGTTGGTTTGTGTCATGTTTTTTGATAATGCTTGGTAAAAAGATTTTGCTGCATAGAGGAATTGTATTATGTAAAATTGAGAAGTTTCAGTAGTGACATGAAATGCTTGTACATAGGACCTGTGCTTTGTTTCTAAAATGTTATTAAAAAAACGATTTTGGGGTAAATGAATGGCTTTTATATTTTTGAGAAGGAATACATAGTGTCTGCCTGATTAAATAAATATATTTGAACCTTTCACAATGATGTCACCTGCGTTACCTCAGATTAGGAAGCAGATAGAGCTTCTTTCTTGTTGGTTTGTGTCATGTTTTTTGATAATGCTTGATATGAACATATGCAAGATAGAGGAATTGTAGTTTGTGAAATAGTGAGGTTTCAGTAGTGAAATTGAATGCTTGTACATAGGACCTGCGCTGTGTTTCTAAAATGTTGTTTAAAAAACGATTTTGGGGTAAATGAATGGCTTTTACATTTTTGAGACAGAATAAATAATGTCTGCAAGATTAAATAAATATATTTGAACCTTTTAGAATGATGTCACCTGCGTTACCTCAGATTAGGAAGCAGATTGATGTTCTTTCTTGTTGGTTTGTGGCATGTTTTTTGGAAATGCTTGATATCAACATATGCAAGATAGAGGAATTGTATTTTGTGAAATAGTGAGGTTTCAGTAGTGAAATTGAATGCTTGTACATTGGACCTGTGCTGTGTTTCTTAAATGTGATGCGAAAAACGATTTTGGGGAAAATGGATGGCTTTTACATTTTTGAGAAGGAATAAATAGTGTCAGTATGATTAAATGAATATATTTGAATCTTTCACAATGATGTCACCTGTGTTTCGTCAGATTAGGAAGTAGATTGTGCAGATGAGGTGTGGCCTGTCCAAGGGTGTAGATGAGGCGAGGCCTGTCCAGAGGTGCAGATGAGGTGAGGCCTGTTCAGGGTTGCAGATGAGGTGAGGCTTGTACATGGGTGCAGAGGAGGCGAGGCCTGTGTTGAAGAGTGTAGTGGGAGAGAGGCCTGTCCAGGGGTGCAAAGGAGGTGAGGCCTGTGTCTAAGAGTGCAGTGGGAGAGAGGCTTCATGAAGTCCAGTCCACTGCACTCTTAGACACAGGCCTCACCATTTCTGCTCCCCTGGTCAGGCCTCACCTCCTCCACGCTTCTGGACAGGCCTCACCTCATCTACATCCTTGGACAAGCCTCTCCCCCACTACACTCTTGATCATAGGCATCACCTCTTCTACAACCTTGAACAGGACTGATCTCCTCTGACCGCTGGACAGGCCTCACCTCCTCTGCACCCCGGGACATGCCTCACCTCATCTGCACAATCTGCTTCCTAATCTGAGGAAACACAGGTGAAACGTGCAATCATGTAGACACTATCTAAACCTTGTGAATAATGTAAAACCAATTCATGTGCTCTAAATCAATTTTTATATAACATTTAAAAAACAGAGCACAGGTCATATGTACAAGCTTTTTTACAAAATACAATTCGTCTATGCACTAACATTTCTTTACCAAGTATTATCAAGATATATGACACAAAGGAAGAATAAAACAGCTTAATGTGCTTCCTAATCTTAGGAAACACAGCTGACAAGTTTGGGAAAATTGCAAATATATTTATTTAATCATGCAGACACTTTCTAATCCTTCTGAAAAACGCTAAAGCCATTCATTTGCCCCTTAATCATTTTTAAATTAACATTAAGAAAAACTGAGCACAGGTCATATGTACAAGCATTCCATTTCACTACTGAAACCTCAGTTTTTTACAAAATACAATTCCTCTATGCAGCAAAAAAAAATTATCAAGCATTAACAAAAAACATAACAGAAAGCAACAATAAAAAAACACAATCTGATTCCTAATCTAAGGAAATACACCTGACATGATTGCGAAAGGTGCAGAGGAGGTGAGGAAAGCCCAAATGGCTTTCATGATTGTGAAAGGTGCTGAGGATGTGAGGCCTGTCTCCAAGAGTGCAGTGGGGGAGAGGCTTTATGAAGTCCTGTCCACTGCACTCTTGGACACAGGCCTCACCTCCTCTGTTCCCCTGGACAGGCATCACCTCATCTACACTCCTGGTCAGGCCTCACCTCATCTGCACCCTGTTACCATCAATTATACCCAATACATTGAGGTCTGTCCAGGGGGCACAGAGGAGGTGAGGCTTGCCCAAGGGTCAGAGGAGGTGAGTCCTGTCCATTGCACTATTGGACACAGGCCTCACCTCCTCTGCACCCCTGGACAGGCCTCACCTCATCTGCACAATCTGTTTACTAATCTGAGGAAACACAGGTGACATGATTGTGAAATGTGCTAATATATTTTTTTAATCATGCAGATAGTATCTAATTCTTGTCAATAATGTAAAAACCAATTCATGTGCCAGAAATCTTTTTTTAAATAACATTAAAAAAACAGGGCACAGGTCATATGTACAAGCATTTTATTACACTACTGAAACCTCACTTACTTTCAAAATACAATTCCTTTATGCATCAACATTTCTTTACCAAGCATTATTATTATTTTTCCACCTGTCCCCTTCTAACACCCTCTCTCTGACTTATTCCTTTTTACATCCTGACTCTGTGTTACACTCTCTTACACTCCCTCTTTGACTTACTTTCTCTTACACCCTGTATCTGATTTATTCCCTCTCTCTCTTTTTAACAGCAATTTCTAAATCATACTCTCTCTTATATCCTCTTCCTGATTTACTCCGTCTTACAACGTTTCTCTTTGTAACATTCTCTCCCTGTCTTACTCCCTATTACACATTTTGTCTGTTTTACACCCTCTCTCCCTCTTTCTGACTTTCTTATTCTCTTCCTCTCTTCCTGTTATATCCTCTGTCTGACCTACTTCTTGTTATATCCTCTCTCTGATTTACTTCCTCTCACACCCTCTCTCAAACTTACTTCCTCTCTCTCCCTTTTACAGGCTCTCTCTGTTTTAGTCTCTTTTACATTTTCTTCCCTTCTAACAACCTGTCTCTGTCTTACATCCTCTTACACCCTTTCTCTGTTTTACACCCTGTTACACCCTTTTTCTGATTTACTCTTTTTCTCCCTTTCTTTGACTTACTCCCTCGCCCTATTACATCCTTTCTCTGTCTTACAACATATTATACACTCTATCTGTCTTACTCCTTCTCTATGTTTTACTCCCTCTACCTGTTTCTTTGTCTGACTCTCTCTGTCGCTTTGTGTTACTCCCTCTAGCTGTTTTGCTCTGTTTTACTCCTAGTTATATAGTTGCTGTGGTATAAACTTAGATATGTTGTAAACTAGTGTTTATATCGTTTGCTTATTGTCATTGCTTTGTTGTTTGCTAATAATGGTCTATAATGTGTTATTTTTTTCTTTACCACAGATTGAAATCAACATTTCAGAAGTAAGGAAATATGCCCTCAAGGCAGAGGAGAAGGAAAGATGCCATACAGAAAAAATCAAAAACAGCAACGGAATTAAAGCACTCCCCTACCACAAGTACTTAAAAAAAACACTAAAAAAGTTACTGGTAAGTCTTTTTGCCGGAACATATGTAGAGCAAAAAAAAATGTTAATGGGAATGTGAATATACAGAAGGAGAGAGCAAATTTGAAAAGGAAGGAGAGGCCCCCCAAAAATGTTACTACTGGAGCAGGAGAGAACAGTATGTATAGCAATAGAAGGCAAAATCAATTTAGGGACATTCGTAGATGAATGTTCCGCAATAGGGTAGTTTTAAATTTGTTAAAAAATGTAAACAAAGGTAAACAGAGAGCTGCTTTTTACAAGAAAAAGAATAGTGTAGAGAAGATTGTTGATCAGGCTTTTGAAGTTAAGAAAAAAATATTTATTTTAGTAATCAATAGAATTAGGATACTTAACAAGGCAATTGATGTTTTCAAATCGAACAGTAGATGGAAAAGAATAATTAATTGGACTAATTTTTGTGAACTTTTTTCAGGAGAATGGATGCATAGTTCAAGTTCTGAGCCATTTTTTAATGAGGAGAGTTACTTCCAGGAGAATGTTTTGGTGCATACAGTTGACACCAGTGGTCGAGCATATGAGGTGAAAGACGGTTGTCCGATGGAAAAAGAGAAACTTGTGTCTAGAGATGCAGAAGAGGTGTTAGCTGATGAAGTTTTAGGGCGATGTATTAAGGTTCCAGTGTACACATGGAAGTGTAGTAGTATTTGTAGTGTGCGACAGGATTCAATCGATTTGCTTCGTAATTTCTTACGTACATATAGTAAGAAAAGTCTAAAACAAAAAATGAAGATGTTGCAAGACTTAGATCCTTGCAGAGTGAGAGAAACACAGGTTTGCATGGGCATTCACTGGCTTGTCTTTCTAGAAAAGTATGTCAGAGTGTTTTTCATCATTTTAGGATGTTAGCAGTGCATCATAATAAAGAAGGTTGTATTATGCAAAAAGTCCAGCACTTAAGCTTAAACAGTTAAGCAGTGCTCTTTTGCATGGATCTGAATTGGATGTGAAGAGCATTTGTGAAGAAATTGAGTTTTGTTACTTTGGGGACAAAGAGGACAGTGTAGAAATTGATACAGTAATAGAGGGTAATGTGGAAGACAATGTACAGATTTTAAGTACAGAAAAGTTTGACGAGGAAATTACCAAGTTTAAGGTGAAATCAAGTGAAAGGCCAAATTTTACTTGTGTGTGTTGTCGACGGACTCATTATAAGATTCAGACTAGGTTAGTTGATTTATATGCAAAAAGTGAAATGGAAAATAATAGTGAATGGAAGGATTTTGTAACTTATTTGTTGGTGGAGAATTCTTTTGATTTGAGTTCTGATCAGCGTATTTGTAATTATTGTTTTAAAAAATTAAATGAAAACAGAATGCCTGCTAGAGCTATTCATAATGATCTTGAGTTGGTAGACATTCCTTCTAAATTGATGGATTTAAATACTTATCAATCTATTTTGATTAAATGTGTCCATCCTTTTCAGGCTATTGTTCGCATGGAGCCTAAGATAGGGAAATTTCCTCCTTCAGATTTACAAAGAGGATTAAAGGGAAGAGTTGTTTATTTGCCTCTAGATTTCAAGAAAAATATTGATACAATTGGTGTAGAAAGAGCAGAAGAAGAACCTCTGGTTATTCTAGTTAATGGGGTTCCGACAAAGAGTAAGAAAATCTGGCAAGATTTAGTGGATGTTAGGAAAGTTAAAAAGGCAACGTTTTATTTGGTCAAAAACAATGAGTAGTACAAACATGTATGTGTTAGAGCAGTGGAAACAGCTACAGAAGAAGACAGTGAGTGTTCAGCCGGCTAAATTGAAAATGTTGATGTGTCTAGAAGTGAAGAAATATATGAACATTAAACTGTTCATCCTTTGCATTCCAAAGAAGTAATGGGGAATGCAATTGACTTGCTTCAAATGAAAGCAGCAAAAGGAAGTCCCATTAGTGTTTGGGAAGAAAGTTTGGAAGCTCGTTGTTTTCCACAGTTATTTCCAACAGGTTGAGGTGGACGATATGACGATCGACCAGTTCAAATTTCTGCAGCTGAATACCGGACTTTAAGATTATATGCTGAAGATCCAAGGTTTCGTCAATGCATTCCGTTTCATCTACTGTTTGAAAGTGACTTGTCTGTGCTTTCTTATGCAGTGAACCATATACTGAAAAGTGGAGCACATCTGCAAAATGTTTTGGCGAGCGACTTTATGGAGAAAGTTAATCTGCAAGACAGTATTTTGGAATCTCAGCTAATCAATCTCATGGCATGTCAGCGTGGTACAAACGAGTATTGGTTCCGTCGTCATGGGGAATTGAAATGTATGCTAAGAAACTTAGGAACTCCTACATGGTTCCTCACTCTTAGCTGTGCTGAGTATGCATGGTCCGACTTACTTCAATTTCTACGAGAGGCAAATGGAAACATACAAAATATAGAATTCAAAACACCTGGAGAACTATGCTCTTTAGATCCAGTGAATGTATGCAGATATTTCAATCATAGATTTGAAGCTATGATGTCTTTTATTACCAACAAAAAAAATCCTCCCCTTGGAGAGGTTTAGGATTTCTTTTGGAGAAAGGAGTATCAAGTTAGAGGTGCTCCTCACATACATATGTTGTTATGGATTAAAGATGCACCCAAATTTGGAACTGATTCAGATGACACAGTGATGAGTTTCATTGAAGAGTATTCAACATGTGCTGTTCCGAAAACTACTGAAGGAAACAGTTTAAGCCAACAAGTTTTACGGTTTCAATCCCATCGTTGTGGAAAGTGCTGTCGTCGAAAATTCAGAAACAAGCACAAGTTCTACACAAAATGTCGTTTCGGGTTTCCACGATCAGTGATTTCCAAAGGAAGAGTAAATAATTTGATGTCTTCTCTGCGACATACTGTGACGAGGAAATCACCCAAAAATACATACAATTTAAAAATAAATGAAGAGTCCAAGTACATTAACGACTACAACCCAGTGATTTTGTCCATGTGGAATGCTAACATGGATATTTAGTTCGTTGCTGACAACTCTATTGCTGTGGCTCGATATGTGACGTCTTACATCACAAAAAAAGAAAAGACAAAGCTGAAGGAAATGTGGGAGGACATTTCACATGAAAAGAGTATAAGTAAGAGTATAAGTAAAAAATTATACAGTTTCAGTCTGAAGATGTTGTCGCATCGAGAAATTGGAGCATATGAATGTTCTGATCGGTTATCATCAGCAAGTCTCTACGCCAAATCTAGATCAATCATTTGGGTGAGTCTAGGTCTTGCTGCAACACGAAACCGAGTTTTGAAATCTGTACAAGAAATTGAGTATTTGGCAGAGAAAGAACCAAACAGTACAGATATTTTGAAGACAAACATGTTGGAGACATACTATCCAAATAGAAGTAGTCATCTTGAGAACACTTGTTTGTATGAAGTTTTGTAAAACTATAGTTATAAGAGGAACATCACAGAAGATATCAATAATGGAAAATATGCTGTCATTGGGTATGAAGGATGTCTAGTGATGCAGAGAAAAGGCCATTTGATTAATCATCGAAAATTGAGTTGCAAATCTCCAGACAAAAGGGAATTTGACTATTTAGCTCTTTTGCTACTCTTTAAGCCATGGCGTACAGAAGAGGAACGACTTGGAGATTTTCTCTGTTACGAAGATTCTTTTAATGCAACCAAGGATACCATAGAATGTCCTGTTTTTTCAAATTATCTGCAAATGTTGAACGAAGAAATAGAGCAAGAAGCCACAATTGCTGCAGAGATTGCTAGAGACCGTTCTCAAGACAGTCAGAGTTCTACTTCATTGAGTCAGGGTCCACTAGGAGGACCAATTATCCAAAATGAAGCTGCCACTGCCATGGATGAGGTGGAAAGAGCTATGGAACAAGCTCAAGAGGATGTAGTTAACTTGGAAGATTTGGTGAAACAACTAAACGTTGAGCAGAAACAGATATATGACGAAGTCACAGAACAGATTGAACATGGATTCAGTCATGATAAAAAAGAGTGCTCATGTACATCATTTAAGCCTGTCCGACTGTACGTAAGTGGAGAAGCGGGAACTGGAAAAAGTTTTCTGATTAGAGCAATTGCAACTTATCTGCAGAAAAGGACTGAATCACCGCTGTCTTGTGTTGTAACCGCTCCAACTGGACTGGCAGCACATAACATTAAAGGGATAACTCTACATCGTTTACTGATGCTACCAGTTGAGCATGATAATAAATTGCAATACAACAAGCTATCTGGAGATGCGTGTTCTGAAGTTTCCAGAGCCATGAAGATAATTAAACTTCTTATCATTGATGAAGTAAGCATGGTCTGAAATCTAATGCTTGCTTTTGTGCATTTGAGAATGCAAGAAATTCTTAGAACAGAGTATGATGTGTTATTTGGAGGGAAACACATTATTGTTTTTGGAGATCTACTGCAGTTGGATCCAGTAAAAGGACAACCAGTGTTTAAAATGCTCACACATGAAGATACCAGGAAGTCCCTAGGAAGCATTGGAAATGTTAATATATGGTTAAATTTCAAATATGCGGAACTGCTTCAAAATATGCGACAGACAAATGATGACGATTATAAAAATATTCTACAAGATGTAAGAATCGGAAAACTAAGTGAGCATGGGAAAGAAGCTTTACATGCACGATTAATTTCAAATTTGTATCCAAATGAAAACATTCTTCCAGAGAATATTTTTAAGAAAATTACTGAGAACAAATCTGGGATATGTTTGATGCCAACTCTGCAAGAATGTTCCATCTTCAACAACAAAATGTTAAACTTAGAAAATGAGAGATAGTGAAACTGGAAGCTATAGATAAAATAGAGCATATGGGAGCAACAATTATTTTGTCAGAAAATTTGAAATCAAAATTGGATTCATTAGAGAAGAATATATCTAAAACTGCTGGTTTTGAAAAGACTCTGAATGTGTGTTTAAATTGTCGTATCATTTTGAGAAGGAATTTAAATGTTGAAAGAGGTCTGGTAAATGGAGCAATGGGTCATGTTGTTGATTTTGTGAGTTATAGAAATAGAGATGGAATTGAATTTTTAAAAATTTAATTTGATGGCATTGAGCAAGTACAACAAATCAGTCGTTGTTCTGCTAGATTTTTGCTTGTAAAAGACTTATATGTTCGCCGAAAACAGTTTCCTGTTTGTTTGGCATATGCGGTGACAATTCATAGATCTCAAGGTTTAAGTGTAGATAGTGCTTTGGTGAACATTGGAAGTTCTGTGTTTAAAGAGGGTATGGCACATGTGGCATTATCACGAGTCAGAACTTTATCAGGATTGTACTTGATTAAGTGTGATGAGACAAAGATTTGCACAGATCTATATTGTGTTAAAGAATACAATAGGTTAAGAAGAGAGTATGCTCCACATTTGCCTCAATATCCTCTGTTTGAAAAACGTGTGGTAGGCCGGAAAAGAAGAAATGAGAATAATTGCAGTGAGGTAGTAGCAAAAAGACAAAAAGTAGATGAAACTGTAATTGTAAGCAGAAAGAAAAAGGATTCTGTTGAAGATGTTGTTGGATTTCAGTTTGAAAACAGTTCTGGTGTCAACTGCTATGCTAATGTAGTGGTTAATGTTGTTTTTTTTCTTCAAACTTTACAAGAACAGATTGTTGAAAATCGGGATCAAAGATTCTGCGGTTTATTGAATTCTGTGTTTGAGAAATGTAGCAGTGATGGAGCAAAAATAGAAAGTGTTTCTGAAATTCGAAATCTTTTAGACATATGTTCTGGTAAAAAAAAATGTTCACAGAACATTCAGCAGGATTGTCAGGAATTTTTAATGTATATGTTTGGTGTTTTGGAAGATGAAGGTGTAGATGTAGAACATCTTTTTAGCCTTTCTTATCAATGGCAGCATGACTGCGATAATTGTACTTTATCAAGTACTACTAGAATAGACACTGAAAGATTTATATATTTGACTTTACCAAACTGCAAATCAGTGTCTTTTAATAATCTAGTTCAAGCAGCTGATCATAATATGGTGTGTACCCAATGTAAGTGTCCAATGCTGTCTACATTATTTATACAAACTTATGGTCAGTATGTCATTTTAATGTTCCAACGATGTAGGCCTGATGGAACTAAATTGACAGTTTCTATTAAAAATTTCGTGGCTTCTCAGTTATCAATTTCAAGAAGAACCTTTGCAACTGAAACTATTATTTATCATGACGGTCCTTCGACAACATCAGGGCATTATACAGCTTATTTAAAATGTCAAAAAGGTTGGACGTACTGTAATGATACTCATTTGACTTTCAAACAATGTTTGCCTTTTGACTTAAAAAATTCTTACCTAGTGTTTTAGAACCAAAATTTAAGTAAAGGTAATTGGTCTATGAAGACGGGAGCAGTTAATAAAAGTTAGTCTACTGTTCAAAATTATATTGTGAGTAAAAGTGATCAACATAATATAAAAAATCAAGTTCTCATATAGGTACTGTAAGTGGATCTCATAGTAAGTGATATCAGTATTATAGGAAATGTTGAACATAAGTGATCCAGAGATGGGAATATGAATATTTAAACATTGTGAAAATGTTGTATGAGCTTTTCTTTCAGAACGTCGGGTAAACGGTAATTTCAGAGTTTGATTTGAGTAATTTGAAATCATACTGATATATCTGACACTATTTGGCCATAAGGAAAGGTGAAGGAATGAGCAAAGAGTCATGACTTAACACAAGGAGAAAATGAAAACATTGAGACATATTTCAGATGTTCTTGGAGCTTTTTTATAGAAAGTCGATGAAATGGATGTTTTAGAGAACAGCAGAGTATTTTCCAACGAAAAGGAACTTCACGATCTACTATTTGGCCTCAGGGAAAAGTAAGTGAATCAAAGATTAGTGTACATATGTGATTTGTGAGTTTATATGTTTTTTTTTAAACACAATCTTTTAGATTGTGTTTTTTTTTTCCCCGCTGTCATATGATGAATAGTTTGAACTCACTATTTTTAGTGAAATTCAAAATATTCTGAGAACAGCAAAAATAAACTATCTAACATGTTGCACAAGCTATTCTATAGTTTGTATTGTGTAATTTATATTGTGTTCCCATTGTCTCACACTCACTTTCCTTTTCCACCTTCTTTCAGCTCTCTTTACTCACTCACACTGCCTTTCTCTCACTCTGTTTCATCCCCGTTCCTTTTCTCTACTTCTTTCACAACCCTCAATCCCATTTCAACTGCCTGCATCCCCTCTCTCCCTTGCACCACTTTTCAGCTTTCAGTATCTCTGCTTTACTTCCCTTTTCCGTCTTTTCCTCCTTTGCTCTTTTACTAATTCCTCTTTACTCACTCACCTCTTTTGTCACACTCTGTCACTATAACTCACCCATTCTCCCTCACTTATCTTTCTTTGCTTCTTTCTTTTGTCCTCTTTTTTCGTTCACTACCTCTATGTCCTCAGTCCCTCACTCTCCTCGTGTTATGCTCACTTGTGTTTATCTACCTTCTATAATTTCTCTTGCAACAACTTCACTGCTCCTTTCTCATCATTTTTCACCCCAGTTCTTTTACTCCGGTTCCATTACTACCCCTCATTTCCTATCTTTCAGTGTCCTTCTCTTTACTTTCATCACCGAATCACATTCTCTCAGTACGACTGCTTTAATCCTCTTCCCCTCTCTTTCCTTCTTTTGCTCCCTTACTCATTTTCCTTTCCTCACTCTTTGTGCTCCACTTCACTCAGTCCTTCCCTTAGTCCCTCTGTCTACTTACTTCCTCACTTCTTTTCCCTCAATCCTTCTATATTATCCTCACTCCCTTCATCCCTTCATTCTGTGACTCCCCTTCACTCACTCTCAGTCATCTTCCATTCCTCTTTCTTGTAAATGGATCCCCATTCAGACTCCTTTCCCTCTCACTCATTCCCCTTTTACTTACTTCTCTTTCCTGATTTAGTTTTGCTAACTCACATTCTTTTAGTATGTTACTTACCTTCAGTTCATTTCTCTCTTCTTCTCTTCCTCTCTGTCACTGAATTTATCTGCCTTACTCTTAGTAATTTGCTCTCCTTCTATTTATTTTTCCCTCATTTTGTCCTTCTACATTACTTTATTTCCCTTTCTGTATCCTTCACTCTTGCTTTATTTCTTAGTACACGTTTATGATTTTTAACTTCTTGACCTGTCTCTTCTATTTTAAAATATATATTTTACTAATTATAACTTATTTTTTCTTCTCTCTTTCACAGATACAAAGTGTAGTAAAAACATGTAATTAAGTTTACATTAATTATATGGTAAGTGTGACTAAAAAAATGTAGTTTGTCATCACCCTTTGCTTTAACCTCACTACTTTTCTCTCACCCTACCTCACCCCTGTTTCCTTACTCTGCTTCCCTCACTTATTCTTATCCTCCATGTTTACTTCTCTTTTCCTTACTTTCCTACCACATTCAACTTCTTTCAGTCCCCCTGCTTTACTTCCCTTACCCTGTGTTCGCTTAGTTCACTCCCTCACTCATTCCCTTTCGCTTACTCACTTACTCCACTCCTCTCACTTCTTCTCTCAGTCCCTCTGTCCTCACAGTTCCTCACTTCCATTCCTTCACTCCGTCTCTGTTATCCTCACTGTCTCTGTCCTTTCACTGTGTCACTACTCTTTCGTCATGTTCACTCCCTATAACTCACCCACACTCCCTCACTTACCTTTCTTTTCTGCTTCACTCAGTCCCTTTCTGTCACTCCTTCCTTTACTCTCTCTGTCTTTTCTCCCTGTCACTCCCCATGTCTTACCCTTATTCACTTTTATTCACCCTCTTTCACCCCTCTTTACTTACACTCACTGGTCTTTTCTTACCCTCCCTCACCGCTGTTCCTTTCCTCTGGTTCCGTCACTACCCCTCATTCCCCATCCTTTACTCTCCTTCCCTTTACCTTTATCACCCACTCACATTCTCCCAGTACCTCAGCTTTAGTCTTCTTCCTCTTTCTTCTCTTCTTTCGCTCCCTTAATCATTTTCCTTTTCTCAGTTACTTCCTCTTACACCTATTCTCTGTCTTACTATCTATTACACAGTCCCTCTGTGTTCCTCCCTCTAGCTCTCTTTCTCTTAACACCACTCTCTCTGAGACCCTTTCCTTATGCTCACTCCTTTTTTTATTATATATATATATTTTTTTTTTGGGTGCCGGAATACTGCGCTTACTGGTGTGCTCACCGGTACGCACACCGGGAGCGCTCCAGGGCAAAAAAAAAATATATATGAATATACATAAAAAAAATAGTATTACATAAATATACAATATAGGATTCATTTTAAAAAATATTACATTTCATAGCTATAGACATTTGCTATTAAAAAAACCTTTGAAATTCACTGAAAAAAACATAGGTTTGAGGCGATATATATAATTAGGAATTAGCATTTAAAAAAACCAATGAAATTCACTAAAAAAACATAGGTTTCACACCAGTTATAGTTAGGAATTAGCATTTACAAAACCTATGAAATTCACTGAAAAAACCATATGTTTCACACCAGTTATAGTTAGGAATTAGCATTTAAAAAACCTATTAAATTCACTGAAAAAACATAGGTTTCACAGCAGTTATAGTTAGCTGGAAATTTTACTGACATAAAACCATTGAAATTCCCACGTTAGAGCTAGTTGGACTCACTATAACTTGCGCGCCAGCAATGCACTGCTGATGACGTCTCATGTTACATCACTCATGACATGGTCAGTGACATCACTCATGACATCACTGATGACACCATCCTTGTGACAGAGTGACAGACCTCCTTTCAGTGTAATGTAACCCTTGAAACACATATTCAAAAATAGAAACTAACATTTTGAAAAAAATGGAGATACCATACCAGTTACAACAACCAATTCTGTAATTCCACCATCTATATACACATCCACTCATTCAGCGACAGTTCTTTATAGTCACTCATACATATACTCACTCATCATATGTAGTGATACACATATACATCCTGTTACACACCGACAGTCATCCAAAAGTTACTCACACACATACTCACACATTCAAATAAACTATTGAACATCCGTTTATTTGCATATACAACTATACACACACTAGCACATTATTTTAAGGAAACTTACACATACTTACTCTCTTAAACAATCACTTATAGAAACACATACTTATTTAAACAGGAACTCTTTCAATCTCTCACTCTCACATATACTCACTTATATACATCAATACTCACATATACTAGATTAAAACATATGTAGTTACTCATAAAGACACTAGTGAGGCAGGCTTTCACTCACTAATACACACATATACACACTCATCCACCCATACAGTCCTGCACATATGCTGTCTTCAAAACACATACAAACAGTGAGTTAGTCACCAACCCATGCAGCCACTTATACACAAAGTGAAACACTGATACATATATTTAAATATTTAAAAATTACTCGCTAATATATGTATTCACTAAGATATACTTAATAAGCCAGTTAACCAATCAATTTTTTTTTAAAACATCCATTAAGACACTTATTTAAACATTTATTTTTCCATCGACCTTTACATATACATATATAAAACATATTTATTTTTCAGAAAGACACACATTCACTTGATGATGTCATCAGTGATGTCATGAGTGATGTCACTGACCATGTCATAAGTGATGTAATATGTGACGTCATCAGCAGTGCATTGCAGGCGCGCAAGTTATAGTGAGTCCAACTAACTATAACGTGGGAATTTCAATGGTTTTATGTCAGTAAAATTTCCAGCTAACTATAACTGCTGTGAAACCTATGGTTTTTTCAGTGAATTTAATAGGTTTTTTAAATGCTAATTCCTAACTATAACTGGTGTGAAACCTATGGTTTTTTCACTGAATATATATATATAGATATATATCTATATATATCTGTATATATATATACACACATATGTATTTAAATATAAATATGAAATAAATTAGGAAATACATAAAATATAGAAAATGTAAGCCCCAAATAACACAATTACAAAAAATATTCTAAAATAAAAAGAATTTAAAATATAACATATATATATATATATTTTTTAATAATAAAAAACTATAACCAGTATTAGGAAAGGTTTTGGATTCTGAGACTATTAGATACATTATTCCCACCCCAGTTTAACTATTCCTACTCCAAACAATACAACAGCCGGTAAATTGTTAAACTTGGAGGGGTTAAATGTACTATTCTTATTCCAGTACATGGAGCAATAGGGAAAATGTAGGACTTTGGAGGGGTTAGATTTACTATTCCTACTTCAGTCACCACAAAGGTAAAGAAAGTGTTGGACTTCGGAGAGGTTACATTTACTATTCTCACTCCAAGCAGTATAACAGTAGGGAAAGTTTTGGTGTTCAGAGGGGTAAGATTTACTATTTCCACTTAACACTGTGCAACAGTAGGGAAACCGTTGGAATTCAGAGAGCAAAGATTTACCGTTCCCTCTCCAGTCTGTGCAATAGTAGGGAAAGTCCCGGACTTTGGAGGGGTTACATTTACTATTCACCTTCTCTTAAAACACATTATATATCTGAATAACCCTATTAAAAAAGAAATTCAACTCTTAGGGCCTGATTATGAGGTTGGCAGTGTGGCAGTGTGCCAACAGGCCAGCACCCCACTGCAACACCACCATACTCATCCTCACACCGCCTGTCTGATTACGAGTTGATTTGTGGTCTGGCAGGCATTGCAATGGCAGTCCCACGGTGGTGCCTTTCATTGGCTCATATCTGAGACTTAGAAAAACACTGCAATGGGAGTGCCAAAGCATGTTCCTGCTTGTCTTTGACAGTGCAGTCCATGCTATGCTGGAACAGGGGGGCATACTGGCAGGGTGGCACAACACATTCCCCCTGCATGCACCCCAGTTCCTAAGGCAACAGGGGGACCTGTAGGACCCCTTAGTTTCCTCACCGCTTCACTTTTCATGGCTGAAAACTCTGGTGGTGAGTTGAGGCAGCTCTTGATATGCCTGGCAGTACCTCTGCCTCAGACTGCTGCAAGACCGCCAAGGGATCACGGATCTTCAGCAGTAGCATTGGTCCTGCCACCATGGGTTTGGCGGTCCATCAGCCCATCGAACTTTTAATTAGCCCCTTAATATAAGGATTTCTAATTAGCACAAAATATATATATTTAATAAAAAATAATTAAACAATTCACTTAATTAATCAATTAAATAATCAATTCAACATTAATTGTTGTTCAATCATTACTTAATAAGCTTCTATCCGATAACCTTACAAAAAAACAGCCCTTGCCTAAAATAAAACAAATATAAATAAGTATACCACAATCACCATAATCAATAACAAATTAGATAATTAACAATTAATGGTTTACTGTTAATAGATTTTTACTTAATTAACTTCTGACCCTATATACCTGAAAAAACCAGTAATATGCACCTAAATTATAACTAAAATATATAAGTATTAGACAAGTTACAGAATTAAAAATCAATGAAATAAGGAATTAACACTTACTAATTCATTGTTAATTTATTATTACTTACTTAACTCCCCACCACCCTAGGTTGGATATGGTAGCCTCACTAGTCACAACCCTAGCTATCAGAATACCATGTACTGTCCTAGCAAACTGAAACACCCACATATCTACCCGTTGCCTGAATTAGATTTACTAGGAACCCGTAGCCCCAGATCCTCAACCTCACTGTAATTCACATTGCATTCAACCATAACAAAAATACAGATCGAGTTGGTCAATCAACATTTGCGCGGCCAATTTGCACACATCAGCAGGCGGGTGCTGGAGATAATTTGTTTTATTGTTGCTTTAATGATTGTCTATTGTGTCTTGTTTTCTACTTAATCATTAGCCAGGTCTACAACTGCCACTCAAACTGTTGTTGCGTAAGACTCAGCTTTGTACCCTGAAAAGCATATAGGAAATGCACCTCACAGCATGACCGAAACATCATAAAATTTGGCTGTTGAAGCCATAATCTATGCAACACTAATATGTGCACTTGTAATGATATCACTTGAAATCCCCATGCCGTACCCCTACAAACCTAGCAACCCGCACCTAAAATATAACAAAAAAATATGAATTACACAATTTCCATAATTAATAATCAATTAAATAATGAATTCCTAATTAACAAGTATTATAAATTATTACTCAACTTTACACTCTATACCTCTGCAAACGTAACAACTCACTACTTAAACGCAACCAAAATAAATCCGTATCAGATAATTTACAAAAGGGCGTGGCTAAGTTGGCCACCAAGAAGGACGTGTCTCGGTGAGGCTCCGTGACTGGGCTTTCACCTAGCCTAGTCCAATGGAGTCTAGCTGGTACTGGCCCACACCAAGCGGTTCCTGACCACGTCAGGAGACCAGGGCCTACGACCACGCTGCAGGCTCGGCATTGCAGGGGCTGAAATTTGGATTTTGCAGTGGGGAAGCGGCGCCGAGCATAAGATGGCGCCCGCAAGACTCGTAACTTCCCTCCTTGACAGTTGACTCTCTATGGGCCTGCAGATCCCCTGCTGCGCCGCATCGGGCTCCTGCCACCAATAAGGAGATGTGGACAAAGAAGGCGCATCGGAGGAGTTAATATCGGACCTCCGGCATTGATAGCGCTGCTCAACTTCTTCCCAGGAGCGACGGGAGCCCCGACGCGAATGCTTATAGATGCCAGCACCCTACCTGTGACTCACCCGGTGAGCGGCAGAGGCCTCCCCCTGCCTGGGGCCCATTGCAGAGAGGTAGCAATCTACATGAACCAACAGACATCGGGAGGCATGCATTGCCAAGGAGAGCTGCCACCACCTGCACAGGCCACGGGGGGTGGGGGGGGGGTCTCGTCTACTGCAGACTTGCGGGTCCATCTGCCACTGACCCAGGATACCGCTGGAGCCCAGGTGAGCCCACGTGAGGGTAACGGTGACCCGGTTGGAGGTTTTGCATGCCTCGCAAAGAACGCGGCCATACCGTGGCCTGCCTGAACCTAAAATGGGGGACTACTGCACAAGTCCTTGTAAAAGAGGCTCGCCTGGACTCTCTGTGGGCTTGGGGCAAAAGAAGACAAATTGTGAGCTCTCCCTGACACCACCCCTCACTGCCGAGCACTGGAGCGGGACAGCCCCTCTAATCCGGGCAAAGGAACGCAGCGGGGGCCCCCGGGGACTGAGATAGGGGTGGGGCCCCCACCTTCAAGAGAGGCTGATAATGCACCTGCAGCTATGAGGCACTAGCAACTGCCAACGCCGGATGAGTCACGCAGTTTGCCGCAGTGGGCGCTTGGCTGACTGGTGTCTGCATCACTCCAGCCCATGTACGCAGATAGAATTATCTGCTGGACCCCCGTCTGGGTGTAGAGATACCACCAACCCGAGGAATCTCCCCCACCATCCACTGCCAGCAGCAGGCAGTGTGCAGGTGGTGTGGTGACTGTCTAAGAGACACTGCACATGCACCAGATGATCAGGACAAGGAAGACCAAGGACTGACGCCAATTCCAGTGAGTCGCGCTGGGTGGGTCCACGAGCTACCATCCCTTCCGGAAGCCTGCAGTGAAGGCTCCCCAACTACCCAACGGACAGCACTCACCTTCCCGGATGCCCAAAACCAAGGGTCCAATCGAAGTTCTGCCTCCCTCCGGAGTCATCTGCATTTGCGTGGGACACTGCATATCAGCTAGACACAACGCCAGGATACCCATCATCGGCTAGGACAGCACTTTACCCTGATAACAATATCCTCCACTTTTGCACGATCCCCATCAGACAACATGGGCAAGCCAAGAGCAACGGCGCCACCCCAGGGGCTGCATCAGAAGCTCCCACCAACCATTCCAGTGGCGCCCCCAAAGCTGACAGACCGACTGTGGACATCTCCCTATCGGCCAAGCTAGACAAGGTACTAGTGGCAATAGAGCAGTCGAAGATCTCCATGGAACAACAATTGGGCACCCTCACAACGGATATTAGCCTCCTCCAGAATGACCACCAAAAATTATGAGACAAGGTTTTAGACAATGCGAGAGCGGTCACTGACATCCAACCCATGGGCAGGTGCATCGGACTCGATAGGAACTCTGATAGGCTGCGTGTCCACCATGGAAGAAGGCATCAATGATCTGGAAGGGCGATTGCGGTGCTACAACATCCGTGTTCTTGGTCTGCTGGAGGAAATTGAAGGATCTGACACAGTGGAGTATATAGAGACCTGGACCAAGTCATTCACCCCAGGTATTGAGCGGACAGCGTTCTTCTCCATCGAAAGGGCGCACATTGATCCGGCATGTCGTCCCCAGCCGGGTGCCCCGCCACGCCCAATGTTGGCAAAATTCCTACACTTCAGAGACTGTGATGCAATGCTCCGGGCAGCTCGACTGACTGGACCGCTTTAAGTCGAGAACAAAACCATCATTCTCTTCCCCGATTACTCCCGAAAAGTCCAGCGCGAAAGGTCATCCTTTTTGGAAGTGAAGCGGCAACTACGAGCAGAAAAAATACAATACTCCCTGCTTTTTCCCGCCCACCTTAAAGTAATACACAATGGCACAACTCACTTCTTCGCAACCAAGGAGGAGGCGCATGATTGGGTGGACCAAAACTGTACCGCGGGCCATCTGGTGGAACGCACCCAGCAGCAACACGTCTGATCAACAGGCCCCAGGAGACAATGCTCACAGAGACGCAACCAACCGGGTGCCTCCGCATCGCTTCAATGCACCCTGGGGTCCCCGGATTTGGAGCAAATAGTTCAGGAGAGGCGAAAGCCCTGTAAGACAGTGGCTGGCCTCGGTCTGCCTCCCCTACAACAGAAATTTAACGGGCTCCCCACATCTTTACATCAGAGGAGGAAGGAGACAGTGAAATGATGCAGTCCGGGGTGGACTCGGTGGCTCTGCCCTCGGTTATCCCATGAACAGCAGACGACTTGATGTGGATGGACCCTTGCAACATGCTGAGGATTTGGGGAGAGGGGCAATGCCATCTGCATATTGATACAGGTATCCCTCGTGACACATTCGCCTTCCCTCCACGTCAGGCCCAATCTGCCCATATGAATACAGGCGGATCTGTAGACAGTTATAGATTGCGCGCATAGCCCACATGTCGAGATCCCTCGCGGATGCAGGCTATCACCACTATAATATGTTTATGCTCTCGCAACAATTGAGAGCTAGGTTTGGCTGTATCGCCCTTGATGATAGGTCCCCCGCATTGGGCAGGGTTCCATTTACCCCACCCCAGTTTCCCCTCCCCTACGAACATACCTACTTAGTACTGTGTCCCAGCCCACACAAGCCGCTGAGCAACAGCGCTGATGTCCTAGCAGTGCGGGCATTGGGGAATGGGTTAGAGTTCGAGACTTCCGGGGGAGCCCACTCGCCCATCCTGCCCTATGCACCTTATGCATGCACCGATGGCACACACTGGCACCGGTGGCACACAATATACGCTTCCATCAAACACCACAATGCACAAATTGCGTTCCTGCTAGAGACTCCCCTACAGCAGGAGAGGTGGCGAAACTTTGCAGGCGTTAGAGGGGTATCTTGTGTGCCACTACATATTCGGCCTTTGCTCTTGGCACCGTCATATGGGTACATCTCGGTGTTCCATTTCAGGAGCAGTCTCACAACATTGGTCCAGCCGGCTGATACGCTCAATTGCAGGGACGGTTGGACGGCCAAGCAGTACTGCTGGGGAGTATCTATGAGCCCAACGTAGACCAAAATAAATTCTGGGCCACTCTTTCCACCCCTTTAAGCACATACACACAAGTACCTTGGATCCTTGGTGATGACTACAATTGTGTGCAAAATATAACATTGGATAGATCCCATCCCCCCCCATCCGGCGTCCCCCATTGTAGTGCAGGCAAAACGATTTGTAGCATGGGCACAACACTGGTCCCTCGCGGATGCCTGGCGAAACTGGAATCCCACTGCCAGACTCTATTCGTTCCATTTGAGGCCTCATGAACTTAGGGTGCGCCTGGACTGTTTCCTCTGCTCCCCCTCTATCCTACCTATTATTTCAGACACAGACTATCTAGGCAGAACCATATCAGATCACGACGCCCACACAACAACGATCCGATGGTGCCCGCTGCACCCCCCCTGTCCCTACTTGGCGCCTCCCTAGGGACTGTCTTGATGACCCATTTTTTAAACAAACTCAAGCGGACCACATACGCCATTACTTCAAAAGAAAACACAAACACGGCCACTACACCTGCACAGGAGTGGGATGCATTTAAAGTCGTAATGCGAGGTACCTGCATTCGCCACATTACGGGAGTCTGACGGGTCAATCAATCAATCAATCAATGACACTTATAAAGCGCGCTACATACCCGTAGGGTCCTGGAGCGTGACATCCAAAGTGCAGAACAAGGGCTGGGCGTCCTTATCAAATTGGCCATGCTGGCCCAGATTGTAGCGGCAAAACTGTTTATACGTTAGCAAGTATGCGCCAATATAACTTTGCGGCGTATGCAGCCCGTGTCACTAAAGAGGTAGATAGGGCGGGCACGGTATTGGTATGGCTCGTTAAGCAGGATTGGACCCTTCCGCCTATCACGTCCATCCGTAATGCTCAAGGCACTCTTTTATACTCACAGGGCTTGATCCAAAAAGCCTTTCAAGAGCACTACACACTATTATATGCCAGTCCCACCCAGGCACCTGAGGAAACCCTTTCCTACTTTCTAGATCGGTTCCAGCTACCCCACATATACCTCGACACCCACCAAGACCTCGACGGGCCCAACAAGGCAACGGAAATCAGACACGCAATGAAGGCGTTAGCTACCCGCAAGACCCCTGGTTATGACGGCCTTTCACTAGAATTGCACCACGCCTTTGCGTCCCAATTGGTCCCTCAGTTGGGTGTGGCAATTCCAGGCAGCTCTAGATGGGGGTGCTTTACCCCAATCCATGTACGAATCAGTCATAGTGTCCCTTCTTAAGCCAGATATGGACCTCCACCGATTGGTCTCCTACTGGCCCATAGCCTTACTGCCCGCGGACTATAAAATGTACGGAAAATTCCTGGCGGATAGGTACGTCACAGTCCTTCCGCAGCTGATCCACCTGGATCAGAATGGTTTCGTTCCAGGCAGAAATACCTCTTACAACATCCGGTGGCTGTTTCATGTGCAAGACCAGATGATACGTGATTGATTTCCCCGGGCAGCGTGTCTGGTATTAGACCTTGAAAAAGCTTTCAACACCCTCGCGTGGGCTTACTTATTTCATGGCCTGCAATGCATAGGACCCCGTCTACTAGCCTACACTAAGCTCATCTACTCTGTGCCCAGCTCCAGAGCGAGACTAGGCCCCCTAATTTCTGCCTCCTTTCCAGTACTCCGGGGCACCAGGCAAGGTTGTCCACTCTCCCCCCTACTTTTCACCATGGAAATAGAGCCTTTGGCAATCCACCACTGAGCCGGGGGCGAGGATTGGGGTATCCCAATTGCCAGCTCCACCCATGCAGTGTCACTATAAGCTGATGATGTGCTCATTTATGTCCGGGATATTACAGCAGACCTATCCCCTATACTACGCATTTTACAAGACTTCGAGGAAGTGGTGGGACTCAAAGTCAACTGGCCCAAATCCACTGCATATCCCTTGGTGCAGGCTCTGCCCCAGTGTCAGTTACGACTGGGTAACATGGACCTCTCATGGAGCCCCCAAGCGGTCAGATATCTAGGAGTTTGGCTATATCATACGCCGCAGGACATATACAAGGGCAACTACCACAAACGAATGGCTGGCATTAGATCCTCCGTTCACTTTTGGAAAGATCTCCCACTGGCAGTTATGGGGAAGATAGTGGTCACGAAAATGATCCTCGTTCCGCAACTGCTATATTACTTTTCCAATCTCCCGGTGGCTCCCCCATGATCCCTTTTTCGTGAGCTCGACATCCTGCTGTGGATCCTCATCCAGGGCTCCGGCCGCTGGCGCATTGTCCTTGCAAAACTGCAACTGCCCCTAACGAAGGAGGACTAGCAGCCCCATCTTTGAGGTATACTTGTTGGCCGCCCAATTGCAATGGGTGTCCCGTTGGACGGCAGGCCGGGCTCAAAGAGAACTGATCACCACGACCGGCACATTCAAACCCCTACTACCCACCGCATGCTGCTACCAGGGGCCGGGCCACCGCCAACTAAGCCACTCCAAGTGATGAATGCGCACACCTGTCTAATGCGCATTCACAGAATACACCGGGCTGCAACTTCGTACCCCCCACTTCTACCGCTAGTAGGGTTCCCCAAAGGCCGGGTACACTACACAGAGAGAATGCTACACATATGGACTGACTCTACCTTGACAGACGTAGGGGAGCTATATTTTACTGGACAATTACAGACATTTGAGGTGCTTGTGACCGACTTCAAGCTTCCCAGGGGACAGTTTCTATTGCATAGACAGCTCCAAGCAGACTGCAGCAAGCAGTGGCACACGATTGACAAGGAACCCCCCACACATCCGGTAATCCATGCGATCCTGCAGATGGGTCCAGGGCGACACTTAGTCACCTGGATATATAAAACCATACAAACCCTTAAACAACCTGCACTTGTGCCCCTCAGTGAAAAATAGGAAACCGACTTTCGTTCAAAAACATACAATTGCACATCCTGCATAGGGCTTACCTCACCCCCCGAAAAATTACAGAAGTATTTCCCAGACAGCTCCTTCGCCTGCCCTGGATGCCTGGAGCCCAATGCCTCCCTTCGAACCGTCACGGGGCTACGGGATCTTGACAAATGGGAGGCTAGCGCCCTGGGTATTCATAAGCGACATAAGCACATGAAGGTAGAGAGGAGATTTTCCTTCTTGGTGCTCCTCCTGGCCAAACAATGCATCACTATGCACTGGAAGGCACCGGAGGCATGGGCGTCCTCCCTTGGCGGCATGGGTGGACGCGGTCAAAAAGTGGGGTACGGCAGAAGAAGGACTACTCCGAGCCGAGGAAGTCCAGGGAATCCACAAACATCCAATTTCCATGCCTTGGGACATGTTACTTCATTCCTTTGCACAAGAAACAATAACCGTGGCGGGACCACGGGCGATTGGTTCCCCCGGGGCTCCCATGGACCAGGAGACTACCCAGGGGGTCGCACAAAGGGCCCAGGCACCCGACAGGTCGCAATTGCCGGCCGCAACTGACTCATCACCACGCCCTCACATGGGCAGCGATCAGTGATCCCATCTCCCCCTCTCCCCCGCACCTGCGTAACTCCAGCATAATACCCCGCAATGCTACAGCTCTCAGGTGAAATAATACATGTAACCATTATATGCGACACAGTGAACCCCAGTTTTATATATCCCTAGTTTGTTCAAGGTTAACACATGGCTGAAAACCCATAAGCCCTATGATAACGTGCAAGGGGGGAACAGGCATGCCCCGCAACCCCAGCAAAGCGCAGCGACCACCCTGCGATCTTGTGAACTGCAATTAGACACAGGCCTCTTGGGACTGTCACCAGATAAAAAACTGAATGGGGGCCTTCATACTCTAGGCATACACACTCTAATGTCAACGTAGGGTATGCTAGTGCGATCTTGCTTGTAAGTCAATATCAACTGCATTAACAGATGTGTTGTATGTACTATTAAATAAATACCAATAAAAATGTTTTTTTAAAATCTAATAATTTACAAAATGATTATCAATCACAAAAGTATTTTAAAATTATTAATTAATACTACATTATTAGAAAATTATCTTCCCACCCCATCTTCTACAAACCCAGCACCTCACTTCAACAATATAAACTATTTACAATTAAATAAAAAAATTCTAAATCACTTAAAAATACAAACTACATTTAAAAATAATAACAATTATCCAAACAATAGTAACACATACAATGTATTAAATAAAACACATTAAAAGAATTAGAAAAACAATATCTTTTACAACTACAACTATATTACTAAAAACTATACTAAAAACAAAATTCTTAAAAACAATATTACTTTGCTAAAAAAAAACAATAATCTTGACTACGATATTTTTGGCATCACAATATTTTTGTATCACAATATTTTTTCCTGCTATTTCTGTCTCCCGATATTTACAACTCAATATTTTTTTCCAAACACCATCTTTCCCCAATCAGACATGACATATGCTTTATTCTCCTGCAGTAACGAATCCGATTTACATGCTTCCAACCAATCTTCCTCAGAAATGGCTTTATATTCAGGAAAAATGTTTGTTACTCAAATATCATTCAAATTACTATCCATACTCTGAAAAAGAGGTAAAGGAGCCGTAACCCAGACAAAATCTGTGACTAGGTTTTTAATGCCAGGAACATATTTCCCTTCATTGTTGTAGTCTAGCAACTGAAGGGACACCCAAACTATGGGGGACGTTGCCTTGAATAACCCACTCGTCGTAAGTACGGTTTATGATCTTTTCTCAGATCAAATTCATTCCCCTAGATGACATTTTGTAAGTATGACATTCCCTACATACACGCAAACATTTCCTTCTTGAATATGGAATAACACTCGTCCAACTTGAAAGGTGACCTGAAAGAAAATGTTACTTTTGTTTCTTTGCCATTCTCTTCTTTTTGAGTCAACATTACCCCCAAACGGGAAACGTCCTTTAGGACGAAGCCGGAATCGTGCTGTGTCTTTACAGCACTGGCAACAGAACAAATGCATTTTTAGCACTCAATAGTTCTGCACATAAGTCATTACAACGGCTTGCTTTAAGTGGGCGCAATGGTAAAGTAATGTTGGAATTAAAGTTCAGCACTTGCCCTACTGTTTCACAGACTGGAGTTGATATAGTAAATTAAAGTATTCCAATATTCAGTGCCCACTAAGGCAAGTCGTTAAAATGACTTGTGTGCAGAACAAAGCCTTACTAAAGACGCATTAGTTCAAATGACAGTGTTCCTAAGGCATGCATGAAAAATATATGTAATGTAATTGTGTAATTTATATAGCGCGCAGCTACCCCAACGGGGTGTCCCGGCGCTTCTGAGTGAAAGCAGAGTGATAGTCCTGGGGGAATTAACAAAAGAGAAAAGTTTTTAGTGCCTTACGAAAGGGTAATTCTTCCTGGATCATCCTAATTGCGATCGGGAGTTTGTTCCAGAGAGTTGTGGCACAGACCTGGAAGGTTTTACCTCCAGAACGTGCTTTCCTGAATCTTGGTATGGAAAGCAGATGTTGGGAGTTGGAACGGAGGTTCCGAGAGTCACAATAAGGACGGATACTAACAGAGAGGTAGGCCGATCCCCTACCCCTAGTTGCACGATGGGCTAAGGTCATGGCTTTGAATGCAGCTCTTTGATGGATTGGAAGCCAATGTAATGCTCTGCGATGTGGCGAAATATGGGTGTGTAGGGAAACCCCGCAGACCAGCCGAACAGCCGCATTCTGGACTGTCTGGAGCCGATGTAGGAGGCCCGCGGGCAACCCTAAATACAGGCCGTTCGCATAGTCCAGGTGAGATGTAATAAATGCCTGGACTATGGTTTTCCTGGTATCACTAGGGAGATAGGTGATGAATTTCCTAATCATCCTGATCTTGGAAAAACAAGCGGCTGAAACGGTCTGGATTTGGTTGCTAAAAGAAAGATTAGAGTCCCACTTGACCCCTAGATTTTTTACAGAGTCCTTAGGAACACCGATCATCCATTCCTTCCAAACAGCTGTTATTGACTTTAGTGGTAATGACATACCTAATAAAAGGATCACACACATCAAGGGTGAGGTGGAATAAATACAATTGGTAGCTTATGAAAGTCATTCTGTGACAGCAGATTATACTCAAAAACAGTATTTTTTTTATAGAGTTGACATATTTTGTATGTGAACACAGCAACATTTTTAACAAATTTTGCCTAAAAATCTGCCATTCCAAGGAAGGACCTGACATTATCCTTACTTTTGGGTGGTGGTGCTACCTCAGGCTTCTGTAAGATATCTTAATTCCATACCAAATTACCAAGATACATCACAAAGCTTTCAGAAAACTTACACTTTGACAACTTTGCATTTAAACATTCAATTTCAAGCTTTCTCAGAATACTCCTTAAACGTGTATGGTGTTGCTCTGTTGCCTTCTCCACCACCAAAATGTCATCTTGAAAGAAGACTATAGCCTCCATGCCTTGAAGAGTGTCATACATCAAATGTTGAAACCCTGCAGAGGCAGCGGCTAATCCAAAGGGAATCCTGCAGAATTTATAGCAACTAAAGGGACTTATGGAGGCAGTTAACGTGTTACTGTCAGGATGTACCTATCCTGTTGTTACAGGTAAGATCTAGAGTGGTGACAATTTTATCCCCTTGGTCACAGCCAGAATTTCGCTAATCTTGGCCAAGGAAACTTATCAATTAGGATACTTTTTTTCCTATAACTCCAGATTGTTCCAACTTCTTCAACTCTGGCTTAGCTTCCCCTCTGATAGTTGAAGGAATGTTGCATACCCTGAGGGAAATGCACGTGGAATATATTTAAGGATAATATTGTGTGAGAATCCCATTTCTCCCACCTTACCTGAGAAGACCTAGGGGTATTCCATCTTTTACCTATTAATAAACTCATTTTCCAGGCACATTAATAAGACCTGATTGGGTTCCAATGGTATTCCCATGGCTCGTTGTTCTAACCTACCTAAAACAGATGGTCCATTCTCAGATGCATACTGTTTTACTAGGCCTTCCTGCCTTTAAATTCAAAGAATAATGGTTTAAACACAACCAAGGGAATTGGTTAGTCTGTAAATGGATGGAGATCAGAGGGAATTAAATCAACTCCAGGTTTCCTGAAACTTTTCCTGCCACACTTGTCTGCTTACAGTCTCAAAAGTGAATCTAGAATCAATGACTATGAGTAGGCGAATACCATCCTGATTTCTCTCATAAACCTGCTTATTCCAGTCCTGGATGGCTAATTTACTTTAAGAACATTAGATTCTATGCTGAAAACACAATTGTTGCCACACGCACTTTCCTTTCCAGAAGTATCAGATTCACATAATTAATTACATCATTCATTAGACATTAACATTTAGATTGTGAAGGAAATTGCCAACTATACCAGAGTATGAACATCTCTGTTTTAAAGCAAAGCATAATTTTCCATGTGCTAAGTGATTCTTGCTACCACAGCTCATTGGCATTCTCCCTTGTAAGATTTGGATTTGTTGCTTTTGGTCTTATCCCAGGTACTGTACTTTTCTTAGTTCTGGGTTTTGCCTCATTTATTTTTAAGAGAAGCATTTTTATGTCACTTCACATACTTGGTTCTTATCTTTGTCATTTACAGCTGGCCCATGGGTCAATCTTTTGAACAGTTGAGCATTCTTAACGTAACCCATCACATTTTTCAACAGGGAATCACCTAAGAGCACTTTTGAATTGGGATGTTATTAGTGTGCATAATAAACTGATCTCTAATAAGATCATCATGTAAAGGCTGAGATGTGCATCAAATGACGGAGCCTACATAGTTTTTAACCGGTTCATTCTTATTTTGTTTACACTGAAACATTTTTTGACAATCTAGTGCCACAAGTAGTTGGCGTAAAGTATGTGTTCAGATCATCTATTGCATTTTCATCAACGTCTGATTCCTTTGCTGGGTGTTTCTTTTTTCTATCTGGTAAGCAATGCACAAATCCTCAGCTCCGAACGTATGCAGGATAATTTTTGTTTTCCTTTTTTAGGTGAATTCTTCTCATTGTTTGGCTTCCAATGTAGAAATGTAATTTGAAAAACATGTCCTCCATTCCTGACACTTAATGAAAGGTTCCCCGGGTACAGGTAGAAATGTATGTGCCAAACACCTATTGTAAAGAAAGTGTGCTAGTGCAACTGCTGGATATGTAGCAGTCTAGAACAGTGAGCTTGCCAATTGCAAATAGAATATCTAAAAATAATAGTAATACGATACCTCTGATTCCACATCACCCAATGTAATGTAATACCAGTCATCAACAGGGAAGCAAAAATCCTGGCTTTGAGTAACGTTGCAGAAGGAAAATGAATTCCCTTTGGAACAGTGTGCTCCCTCATCCCGAATGGCATCACTTATGTGATGGCGTGTTTACGCAGCCCTTTCAGGTTGTACAGACTCAGGGTCTTATTTACAGGCACTGCGCGTCACTATTTCCCATATGAAAAGCTGGCCTCGCATTGTGTCCATGAAAGTTCGAGACCCACCTGCGCTTTTTAACTAATTACCAGATTTATGGCCCTGTAATTAAACCCAGATTCTGGTTCTAAAAAGAATGCACAAATTGTTTTATTATACTTTGTGAAATGTATAAAAAGGCAGCTAAAACCAATGTACTTTGAAAAAGTCTTCAGACCCCATCTCTGTTGCCTGCTCTAACAGCTGCTGCGTTTAATTAAACCAACTGTTCCTATTTTGCCAAAAGCCTCTTGTCTTTCATTTTTTCAAGGTAAATTCATATTTGAGCAACGGACACCATGGGTGCACTCACCATGTAAACCTATTAATCTCCACCCTGCTTCTGCTCTTTTCAAGGGGGTAGTTCTGTCTGCTGCAACCTCTGCTGTCTCTGCCACACATAACGAAGAGCAGAGCTTCCTCCATCACTCTGTTCTCCTGTACTATTGAGCGCCCTTTTGTGTGTGAGCCATAATACCTTTCCCAGAATGAGATATGGAATTGTGGGTATGGAAACCCGGATCTTGTATGATGTGCTCACCTGGTTATACTTTAGAATATGGACATATTTCAAAGGGTTTGTAAATTCGCCTCTGACAACCCCATTTAAGCCTGGGTACTGGCTGTGTCCGCGGAATGAATGGTGCAGGAGAGTCTAATACACTCTGTCTGCAACCCTCTGCTGTTTGTGGCAAGGCGATAAATGGGAGACTCTTGCATCATTATTCTCAATGACAGCAGCAGCACGCTGGCACATTCTCTGGTATGTCAAGAGGTCACACAGTCTCAGACCATTCAGACTATCAAGCATTTCAAGGGCATCATCAGACTTCATTTTTTCCTGTCAAAGTCCACGCAGGAAAATTAGAATGTGCATAGAAGTGGCCTCTGTAGTGCTTGTCCTTTTTTAGCCTGATCGATGCAGTAATGGAGGAGCAAATATTTCTGTCACTGCTGACCTGTTAATACCAATAGAGCCGGCTACTAATCCTACAGAGACCACTATGTCATAAGTGTGGCAATTGTGTATCTTATAAATCGACCGTGGAAGGATCAATATTTGAACACAACGACATTAAATGGGTTCACAAGTCCTTCTCCAACTTCAAAACGAAAAACGTTTATACAATCACTTGCCCCTGTGGCAAAATGTATATTGGAAAAACCAGACAAGAGGTGGGGCTGCAAATTGTCCAGCATTGTTCCAGAATTCGAACGAAGGTGATGAATGCTCCAATGGTCAGTCACTTTACACTGGCAAATTATAGTAAAAAGGATATAAGATGGACCGTACTAAATGTCGTGAAACAGATGCCCACAGGTCGAGATGTGGAAGCTACATTACTGTAAAAGGAAGCCTACCTAATACTAAAGTTAGTATTAGTGCCATATCAGGCCTTAATGAAATGTCCGAAATATCAAGAAAATGACCCCAAAAAATCATCCAGAAATACAACATAACCTATCACACCTAGGACATGTACTATGAATCCCAGGATCCACTGAAAGATTGCTCGAGACTAACGAGCCCCGTTCTGGCAAACTGCAAGTCCCTATGCCTAAATGAAAGACCGAGAACTCAACCCCAAAAATTACCAAGAAATACAAAATATTTCATCCCATTTAATAAAAGATTGGATATGTTCAACAGGAGGTACCACTAATCCCAGAAACCACTAGATGGATGACCGGGCTAATGAACCTCGCTCTGGCAAACCCTAAGTGCTATGCCACCGATTCAGCCGTCTGACATCCAGACGCGAACAGCTGAGTAATCGGAATTCCTCGCTGCACGCACAAGCTGCATTGGTGTAACTAACGGTTGCACAAACCTCTTCAAAAAGTAAGTTGGAACGCTTGCAACAATGTTACTTTGTGAAAAGCTTACAAAGTCCTGAGAACTAACTCTGAAATAACTACATGTGGTTGTCCTTCTTTTTTATACAATTGACATGCGCTGACATTTTTGAAAGTCCAATGCGCCTTCATTAAGAGACGATCACCGCAGAGCAGACGGAACTCTGCTCCTCATATAAGTGAGTCAAAACTTTCGCCTCAATCACAATTAAATAACTTCAAAGACACGAACACCTAAATAACTATCACGCGGTTGTCATTTCAGGAAAACGTACACGCGCCATTTGCCCCGCATGTGATATGAACAACTGTCTTGTGCTAATAGTCCTGGATAATTACAGAGTGTTATTCAACCAAAGTGACCAAATAAGTAAGTTAAAAGGCCTCGTCATGCTGTTTTGAACAGTTCCTCTAGAAAAAAGTTTTTTTTTAACTTTGTACATTCATTCAAACTCTACCTGAAAATCTCCTCCCCAGACAACATCACTTCACTCAACTACACCCGACTGACTACTCAAACTTGGCTAATGAGAACCACCTCCTGCTAAACACCACCAAAACAGAATTCCTCCTCATCTCTCCCCCGAAACACACTTCCAATATTGACCTCTGGATGAACCAACTCACAGCTTTCAACTGCTCCCCCCGCATTATTGACTCAGCTAAATCGCTAGGAATTACATTGGTTGTTTCCATCTGACTACTTCCTGTTGGGCGCCAGGATACCCGTAGGGTGACAGTTGAGCATTATAAATAATTAATACAATACAATTGGACAAACACCTGAATATGAAGACCCATATCAACAACGTAAGCCAAGGGAGCTAACCACTTTCTGAGAACTCTCAGGAACCTCAAACCTTTCTTACCTCAAGCCGACTTCAAGCAGGTGGTCCAATCGCTTGTTCTACCGAGGCTTGACTATGGCAGTGCTACTTTATACGGCCTCCCCAAATACATTTTGGCTCCGCTAAAGGCTTCATTGAACGCTGTGGCCAGACTGATTATGGGCACCAAGCGAAATGCCCACATCTCCCCGGTCCTAAAATCTCTAAACTGGCTGTCCTACGAAGCTAGAATTCAACTAAAGATTGCATGCTTATCGCACAAAGCCCTCCACTTCAAAACCCCCCAATTATCTGGTGCAAAAGTTAAAACTATCTGGAGGGGGGAGACCGTCAAGGAGTGCTAATTCCTTCCTCCTGAAATCCCAGATCTTCTGCAAAAAGAGAACTTGTCAACGAGCGTTCTCAGGATCTGCTCCAAAAATTTGGAACTCTCTTCCACCGGAAATCCGGAGAATCTCCTCCAAGGTTGCTTTCAAACTGGAAGCAAAAAGATTCCTCATGAACAAATTCCTACCTTCATAAGAAGAGCGATTGTCAGCTCTTAGTGCTTCGGACACACTTCAAGAATGGATGTCACTCTGGTATTTTTCTATTGTATTTGCTCCCCTTGCCATTATGTTTTCAATGCCTAGCACATTATACGCCTAGCCAAGGCCTATATTGGTCTTTTCTTGTGCACAATTTTTGCATTGCCTATGAATATTCCCTATTTGACTCTCGTACTGATGTTCTCATTCCCTCAATTTGTAAAGCGCTCTGATATCCTTCGGGATCAAGTTCGCGCTATATAAAACTTTATAAATAAATAAAGAAATAAATAAATTCATGTTTTAGGCCATTAATGGTCAGCAACATAAGCAAATCAAGGTTAAAAATCAACGGAGTATCCACTAGAATATCCGGCTACCAGGTACTGATTCCCCCTCTCATTTTTTCTAAAACAAAACGAAATAGTCAGAAAGAGGGGCAGATTTAAAACATGAATTTTTCTTTCTTTTTTATTGATTACTAGAATCCTTTCCAGTCATAACCCTGAAGAGAATCCCATTAAATGAAGTGGGAATTGAAACACTTCGGCATGCTTTACCACCGGGGGATTAGTGTTATTCATAAATAAGATTAGCAACAAAGGAAAATATTGTGTTTGAAATGTACAATCCCTTTGTTGTGCTTAAATGCTTTGTCCCCGATGGCTGGTAACCCCAGCATATTGCATTAACAGTGTGCTAAAATGGAATATGGGTTACCTTGTTGATTCTGACTGGCCAAATATTAGCAATTAATTGTTTTTTGTCTTTTGAAAATAAAATTGTATTTTCTTTGTTAGTATGTTTTGATGTTATATCATTTTGAAGTGTGGTCCAAATCTGTTTTGTAAACTCAAAAAATTAGTCTTAAAGAAATGAGTCCAACATATTTAAATGATGTACACCAAGACATCCGTAGATATCCATATGAGTCTGTTTCAGTAACTGACAGCATCTCAAACAGTCAGCTAGATATCGTGTGTTTACGGTACTTTTAGAAAGTTGGCATTTTCTTGTCCTCACCATTTGTGTTTTCGCCAGTAACCTAGGTCACATGACTGTGAATGGCTCTGCTGTTGGAATTTCTTTATTCCTTCTAGTCAGTTAGACAAAAGGGGACTAGGTGTGGGCAGGATTGGCCATCGTGCCAAAATAGCTGAGTGCGTAGCTGTGCCTTGCTCAACTTACACTTCAAAGGGCTCCAGTTAGAAAAAAGAGGATTCCAGCACTCACAAAGGAACCTAATCCTAGTCTTTTGTCACCCCAGACTTATTGGAGTCTTGACTGAGGAAGGGTAGAACGTTTCAGAACCAGATGTGGATTTAGAATAGGGAAATCCACCAACTTCAAAAGCTGGCACCTGGTATAAATATTGGACCTCCAGAGGCACACATCAGTACACTCCTAGACCTGTGGGGATTACAGAAGGACTTTCTTGTTCCCCAGAGGTCTGCCTTGCTGCTTGATGCCTGCCTTGCTCCCCAGAGGACTTCCATGCTGCTACGAAAGGACTCCCCTGCTGCTTGATGACTGCCTTTATCCCTAGAGGACTGTCCTGCTGCTTGAGGACTGTGCTGCTTTCTGAAAAGGAAGACTGGACCTGCTCCCTTCATCCTAGGCTACCTGAGTGACTCCAAGGGTCAGTTGACTGATCTCCTTTCTGAGCTAATGGGACAAAACAAGCTCCAGAGGTCTCTCTGCAACTGCCCAGCTGGCCTGCTGTACTAGACCTGCCTGGAACTGCAACTGGACCTGCCTGAGCCCTGCTTGCCTCTGCTGCAGTGGGTTCCTGATTCCTGAGATATGCCTACCCAGGTCCTGGATCCTTGGCTGGTATCAGCTGATATTATTCTGTGAAAGTATATGAAAACCTGAAGTTTTGGGCTCTGTGGGACAAATAATAGGCCTAAACGCTGCCACCCTCGATGACTGTAATGTGAAGCCAGCCGCAGCCCATGCATGTAAGAGCAGTGGGGTGGTGGGGCCAGGTTGGGGGGGGGGGGGGATTCAACAGACGACCATGAGGGAAAATTTAATAAATAAATAATTTTCCCTTGTGGTCGTCTGTTCTGTCAAATCCCCCCATCCCGGCCGCACCGCTCTAACCTGCACGGGCCATGGCTCTGTGAAGTTCCAGTTATCCAGACTCCTTGCGCTACATTAACCAACAAAGATGACTGGCAGGAAACATGCCAGCTCTGCACTTCGTGCTACAGCAAAGACAGTCCAAAGTGACTGCTAATGTGACGCTGCAGCAACGACTGTCTGCAATGCCTTACCAGATCTTTGTGCTGCAGCAACGACCATCTGCAACGCCAGCCCTGCTCTTCGTGCTACAGTGACAACCATCTACAACTCTCTCACTGCTCCTTGCATCCTCCTCCACCACAAATGGAAATCTTCACGTGGGACTTTGAGAAGATAACCTTTTCAGCAGGACTGACTTGGTCCCTGTATTCTGTTCATGCTCCATCACAGTTGGTCTGAAATTATGACTTTCCCCAGTTTTAGTATGACCAGATAACCCTGAGATGCTCCCTTTTCCCTCTTTCCTACGACCTCCCTTCTTCTGGCTAACAGGATTTTTTGTCATTTCTGTATTATTTTGTTTATCAAAATGTACTCTATTTTTTTGGGTTGGTTTAGGACTTTTCTGGTGTTGTGCTTTCACTTTATTACTGCCTGTGTTCTGCATACATACTTTACACTTTGCCTCTAAGTTGTATCTTACTGCTTTGTACCAATCTACCAGACTGTTAATCATGGGTTGATTTAATGACTTTTGTAGTTCACCCTAACAAGGATTGTGGTTGTTATTTGATCTCTTCAATTGTGTCTAATCTATGAGTGTTAGGTGGTGTTATATCTTATCTTCAAGTGCATAGAATGACATAAGTGCAAAGTACACCCATTGCATAAAAGATTTTGATGATTCAAGAATAGGTCTTACAAAGAAATGTATATGTCGTCGAGGATATCTTGAAACAAAAGAGATTATTTCAAGTCCAACTTTTATCATGTAATTATATTTAACAATAACAGCGTGAATTTGATCTAATGAAAGGAAATTAATATTATATTCCATATGTGTAGGTTAATATAAATGCCTTAAGATAGGACATATCAAAATGATATCAAGAATCAAAACATTGGAGCACAGATAAGTCAGGGAGGCTGCTAAAAATATATAAATGCATATAGATTGTAAAACTTCTCCATGGGGAAAAAATGTATGATGAGAATTGATCCGTGCTAAAAAAGAGAATAGGATATTTTTCTTTTCGATCAAATGTATGACCATTCAGAATCTTCTTTGATATTTATTAAGATGAACTCATTGTGAATTGTAAATTTGTGAACATTTGGAATACACAGGAGGGTATTTAGACTTTGAGTGTATGTGTATGGATAATCTTTATGTATTGTCTGTATTCCTTCAAGCCCTGTAAAAGCGGTTTGATACAGTGAAAAATGTGTTGACTGTTGCTGTATTGGTGATAGTGGATTTTGAATTAGAATGTATTGACAAAACAACACAAGATCAATTGACTGAACATTCTAGAAACCCTGATGTAATTCAAAGGTCTGCTGTAAAGCATGGAAGTTTGGGTTTTGGACTATACATCTGTTGGAGATATAAGATTTGACATGTAAAGGCCTTTTCTTAATGGTTGCTGTATCAGTAAACACAAGCTAATGATATAATCCTCCCAGTTCAGGTAAAAAGCTGCATTTTGGCCCTCAATTAAACCTTCCAACAAACATTTCGGCTAAAGATCAGACATTGTTGCCTAATTTAAGGAATCCTGCATATAGCCAATTACAATAGTCCAGTAGTGCTGAAATTGTATCTGATATGACGGCACTGTCATATTGGAGTGTTAGAGGGACACATTTTTAGGGCGCGCTTTCGAGACCTGTTGTATATACATTGTATATACTTTTCTTTGTGGGCTTACAGACCTCCCACTGCTTTTCATTTCTTTGGTTTAGTGTCATTTAAGAAATCCTTGCTTCTAAGTGGTTAATCTTTTCAATTAGTCCCTCCTTATCGTCAGTTGTGTATTCCCACAGAGCAGCTCCCCAGTACTTGTGCCGTTTCACTTGTCCCATTGTAACATCTGTTAAGGGACTTCTTTTCCGTTTCTCTAAGAGCATTTGACCAGAGCGCTCGATGTTTTCAGTGCGCCAAGGTCCTTTCCTGTAAACAGGGTTCTCAGGGCTGTAAAACATTGTCTTATCTCGTTATATTTTGCTGTTCATTCAAAGACCGAGCTGTCCCTGCCATCCTTTTAAGTGCTGTGCGCACTACCTGCAGGGATATGCTGTTCCTGGTGTGTTTGAAATGCACTTCTCTTGCTGCACCATTGCTGCAGGAACTACATGCCCTAACGTGCCCAGCACTGACTCGCTTGCAGGTTGACGGCACCAGCTGGCTGCACTGGTGTTTGTTTTCTTCAGCCCACAACACATCCGGAAGATCAATTGGGTAGCCAATCATGGAGCAAGTACAGCTGCAACCTACATGCATCACACCTATGTGGCTATTAACAGTGTGTGGTCTAGCTTATCAATTTACTTCTCCGCCTTCTCCTTAGATCCGCACATGTGAGGCAGTGGCATACGCATGCGTGGATGCTGGCAAAGCGGTAGCAAAGCGACGAGTGGCTACAAACGCCGTACATTCAAGCAAGGTGGCAGAAGCGTTAGGAGCCAAGGTGGCGGCTAGCAGCTCAGGGGGTAGTATGATACACTATAAAGTGAGTATACTTGCGATGCAGCTCTTGCACACGTTTGTGAGCATCACCTGAGAGCCCCGTTTATAGCCAGTTCTTTTCCAGAGCTGCTTGTTGTAGTTGCAGCACTAATGTTGTTGTTTTTTTGCCGTGTGCTTCTTCCCCCGTGCTCTGTTGCAGCACACCAAAACCCATTACTACCCTGAACCCTAAATTTACCCCTGGCACCCCAATCCCTAACCCACCCTGAACCCTAAAATTACTTCTTGGCACCCTAAAACCCACACCCACCCAGAACCCTAAAGTTACCCACTAACACCCCAAAAAATGAATTCCCTACAAGTGCACAAACAGCAGGGGGAAAGGGATGGCCAGTACAGGTGAAGCTTTTCCTTTGTAAATTAATTCCTGCTGCACTCATAGCCCAGGGTTTGCTGTCTGTGCACTTGTATGTAATACACATCTATACAAGTGCACAGACAGCAAACCCTGGGCTATGACTCCAGTGGAAATTCCTTTACAAAGGAAAAGCATTGTTTGCACTGGCCGTCCCTTTCCCCCTGCTGTGTGCATCTTTCCGCTCCCACCCTATGCTGAACACATCAAGTGCTTAGGTGAAATCCCTGCCTTCAGGCAAGGATATCACCTCGGCGCCAGTGCAGGAAAACAAGAGGTGGGGGCAGGGGGTTCACTGAAACTGTTCAGAGGCTGGCTGGCTCGGGCTGCTGGGCCCTAGAAAGCATCATAAAAATGACATTCTCAGCTTCGATGTGCAGCCTTCTTTCATCATTTCAGTGCGTGTCAAATTAGCCCGGACTGAAGAAGACGAGGGGGGGGGGGGGAGCTGAAGCCCGGTGAGCCCAATGGGTGTTGCGCGCCTGTCCGCCGCCCCATGTTGCTCTCTTGTCCAGTTTCATTTATAAGGCAACTAGCTAGTTTACTATGTGGCAGGAGACAGTGTATTTATAGTCTACCACTCGGACTGTGGCCTTCTGTTGTGTCGTGCATTCCTTCTTGTTTTAGAATAGCAGCTTACCTCAAATAATTATGAATTTCTACTATTTTATGTAGCAGAAGCCTTTGTACCTACTGCACCCTTTAACCGACTGCTGCCTTGTCAATGATGTCTACTAAAAACGTGCAATGTGAAAGGAATGCTGAAGCTCACAAACGTAGCTTTGGTCGCCCCCAGGGGGCTGGTACAATGTACAAGCCCTTAATATAATAGGTTTTATAACGCGTTTGCTGTTTAACTTTACTACTTTTAAAACTGTGGATGTCAGGTGTCACCATGTTATGCAATGAACTTCTCTCAATTTACATTCCTACAAATGATGACACACTGAGGCGGTTCCGTAGGAACTGGAGGTGGTGTTTTTTTACCTTGCACACATTTCTGCAGCAAATGCATTCAGTGACTTGACTACATAACTCACATGAGTAGGAACACAAGAGATGCATGTCCAGAAGTTCTGAAAGTACTTACGGACTTAGTGGTGGGCCCCAAAAACAATGCATACAGCACTCAAAGGACAGCCTATAAGAGGGCAACAACTGTCTTGTGCAGATTAACAAATTATTAACGTTTATTAGCACTCATACATATTTTATAGGATTTGGTTTGTCGGTGTGAATCCCAACCCCACGAACCCTGGCCGGAGCAGTTTATGTGCAATTACAATGCAGCTTTCAGATCCTCCCAAATTGATGTGGTGTTCTTGGGAAAAGTGCCCAATATACAATGTGGGCACCTGAGTTGTAATCATGGCTGTCCCACTGGCCTTAATCGTGAAATCCTGTACAAATGTCTTTATTCCCCAGTTTCTGATTTTCCACATCTAATATGCATTGGGAGCACTTTGGGATGGCTAAAATTACCATGGGGACAGGGAATATTGTTTGAGGGACAGTGGTGAGTTCATCTGAGGTGCCCACTGACTCGATTAGGATATGTTACAATGCAAACATTTACAAGGCATGCTTTTACAACGCGGTCTTTACATTGCAACATCCATTACAACGTATGCCATCACAACGCATTTTTAGAAACTCTATTTACAACACATTCCATTACAACGCATACCATTACAACACATAATACTTTTAGGGCAACAGTAGGGTAAGGGTTGGATAGTGTAGGGGTAACAATTACTTTTTCCACTCCAGTGAGTGCAACAGTAGGGTAAGTGTTGGATAGTGTAGGGGTAAAAATTACTATTGCCCATTACTTACCTTATGATGCATTGTAACGGCATGCGTTGTAGTGATGTGTGTTGTAACGGCATGCGTTGTAATAACATGCATTGTAATGGCATGTGTTGTAGTACATGCGTAGTAATAGCTGTGTTGTAATGGCATGCATTGTAAAGGCAGTTGCGTTGTAATGACTGCATTGTAAACGTAGTGTGTTGTAATGACTGCGATGTAATGGTTGTTTCCACACTGACTCTGATAAGAATCCCTTGAGGTATTGAAAGCATTTCAAGAAGTGTGCATAACATGGGTTTGACACATTTGTTGTCTTTTTCAATTTTACCCCTCATGGTTCGGTATGCACCAGGCCTTACTCTTGCAATCGTAATGAGACTAGATGACCCTGAATGAAAAAAAACTGCATCTGACATGTTTAAATGTTTAAAATAATCTTTATTCGGAATTTCAAAGTTAGAAATCCATAAAAGCAGTGATGATGCATAATAAAACGTTTGTACAAAAAAGTCTTTTTTTAAAAATGCAAGATGATTTCATATACAAAAATAGGTTTCACATCTGACTTACAAAAACATGCTTTTGTTTAGGAAATTACTTTAAAGGTTTTTTCTGTGTCTATATATACACTTCAGAAAATTGAGAACATGGTAGCAAGTAGCTTCAGTGTCCAAAAGCTGTAGGCACAACATGGCAGGGCGACATTGCCTGAGACCCCAGGATTTTAACAAAGTCAGTAGCCAAACTTTGCGGTGTTCATGATAAAACTTGCAAAACAAGACAGTATGTAAGGTGGTTTGTATTGACTTTTCGTCGCAGGGGCATAAGGGTGGAGTCGGATCCCAAACATTTGCTATTGGAAAAGCTACCAGTCTGTGAAACATGTTTAGTCTGAATCTTGTCAAAAGAAAACGGTCAAAAATACCAATATTAAGATTTAGATAGGGCTGAATTGAAAGAGTGGATTGGACCATTATCGCATGTTGAACAGACGGCTTGCCTGCTGACATGTCTGAATTCAACCTTTTCCTAAGTTTAGGAAAGAGCTCCAAATGTGGTTGTTTTGATATCAGTATTTCCCTCCCACTGGTGCCTGTTGTACTACCATTCGGATTTGTAGAATATATTGTATTAGGAAGTACCAAGAGTTTCCCTGTAAATGAGTGCACACTCAATAAAAACATATAAATAAGTACTATAGAAATAGCTTCTAATATTTCGTCATTAGGGCTTCGTGCTTATTTTTAACTAGAAGACAAGCAGTTTACTTTATTTTTCCAGTGTTTATTGACTCTTTCCTGCTTATGTCTCTGCCGTTGAAGCATGCATAACCTTGCCCCTTGTGTATCTAAATCCTTCTAAAAATTGAATCTTATACTATCATCCATCGGGTACCTTCTTCATTAATTACTTTTCTTTCTTCTGTTATTAATACATCGTATTCTGCCTTCTATCAAAGAATCACCTGTGTGTCTCTTCTTACATTTCTAAAACAAATAGTGCTGATTTCTCATACTTGCTGTTTCCAATTGTATAATACCAAGAACATTCAATACCAAGAACATTCAATTTTTGATTTTGCTCACCAATGTTAACTTCTCATTCAATCCCTAGGCTTATCAGGAGAAAAATAGTATTTTCGTTATATGTGGAAGTTTCACACTAAGCTTTGCTCCCATCTTAATCTATTCTTTATTCCCTTGTTTGAATACGTTTTGGTCTTTCTAAGCAGCAAACATTTTGGTCTAACTCTGGTTGCATCATTTCCCACTTAACTTATTTACACTGACAGACTATTCAGAATCATTTTTTAGTTTTAGTGCATATGTATTGTCTCAAACTCACTAAAAGTCTTGCTCTGTCTTAATTGGGTAGAATTATCTTCCCTCTTCTAAGCCATTAATCTTTTTTGTTTAGTGGACAAAGCCTCCTTTCCTGCCCTCAGCCTCAGTGTGCTCACTCTGAGTTTAGTAACATTTAGCGACTCCATCCTCCTTTTTCCGATTGTCTCTCTGCCACAGAAATATGGATGGCCTATCACTTTCTCTATCTAAATTCCTATAAAATTGATACCTTATTCTTTATTGCCTCTGGTTCATTCTAATTCAGTTCCTCATTTTTAATTTACCCATCCCATATTACCTAATCTTCTTTTGCCTGCAATCTAGGATTTACTTTTACTTCCACTCCTATGTTTAAATAAAATGTCTTTGACTTCTTGTACTTTTTAATATTTACGTAGCCCCTCTGGCCAGATTGGTAAAGAGTTATGGCTTCACATTGGTGTCTTACGCCGATGATACCCAGCTTATAGTTTCTGTAACTGAATCTACAGATGCTATGGCAGCTGATTTCTGTAAATGTGCCTCAGCTTTGATGACCTGGATGAGCTCTAACTTTCTGAAGCTGAACGCTGAGAAAACAGAAGTCTTGGAGTTTGGTTCGAAAGACTCAATCTGGAATCAGCTGTGGTGGCCTACTACAGCTGGCATTTGCCCTGTACCAGTTATAAAGGCCAGAAATCTCGGAGTTATGTTCGATAAAAACCTCACCTGGGCGTCGCAGATTAACCAGGTCTCATCTGCTTGCTTTTGTATGCTAAGGGGCTTGAGAAAGATTCTCCCTTACATTCCCTTCTCCCTGAGGAAAACGGTGGTAGTAGCCACCATTTTATCTAGAATTGGGAATAGGTGTTACCCAACTGGCCAAACTTCATTCTATTCAAAATGCGGCAGCCAGAGTTCTGCTCGGGTTACTTAAACATCAGCAGACATCGAAAGCGATAAAGAAACTTCACTGGCTTCCAGTACGATGACTTCTAGAGTTTAAGTCACTCTGCCTGGTGCACAAAGCTTTGTTTGGAGATGGGGCCAAGGATGTGCAAACTTTGTTTTCACATTACCTTCCTCTGCGGCCTTTAAGGTCATCTACCCTTGGCCTTGTACAAATTCCTAAGATAAAAAGAGCATGCTGCGGAGGAAAACGGTTTTCCTTTCTAGCTTGCAAACTCTGGAACACATTACCATTACATCTGAGAAGACTACCTAACAGATTGGCCTTCAGGAAAGAAATTAAGACATGGCTCTTTACCCAACTCTAATGTATGTGTGGTTATATCTCAGCTTATGTTTACCCCAGCGCCAAGACGCCTCGGCAGTAGTGTGCTTTACAAATACCGTCAGACAATCAGTCAGTTAGTCTTGTTGTTCTCAAATGTAATATCAAGAAAATATGATCCCTTCTTCCGTTTTCCACGGTCAACTCCTTATAAATCATTTGGAGGCATATGTATCAATGAAAGGTTTTGCGATTTCCAAATAGCAATTTTTAGAGAATCGCTATTTGAAAATCGCAAAATGAGATTTAATCAAAAAATCACAAATATTTTGCGATTCCCTCATATTCCTTAATTGCGACACGCAAATTGCGACTCGCAATTAAGGAATCATTTCCCATTCATTCCTATGGGCCAAGAGGCCTATAGGAATTAAAGGAAATTGTGTGCGCAAACTGCAAGTACCCAATAGGTACTCTCAAATTGCGCACGTATTTTCAAGGGTGCAAAGATTCCAAAAGGACACCTTGTTGCACCCTTGAAATGTGCATGTGTGCACAAGTGGCGCACATACGTGCCCTAAGGGCCTGTATGTGTGCCACATGGCACTTTGAAAAAAAGCAAAAATTGCTTTTTTCAAAGAATTCGTAAATAATCACCAACTGTATTTGCGACTTCTTATACCAAATTCGCACAGTTTAGGTGCTTTCTACATCACATTTAAGGAATCGCAATTTGCAATTCCTTAAATGCAATCGCAAATTAGGGAATCACAAATTTTGCGACTCTCTAATTTGCGATGCCGTTTTGGGATGGTACATCCCAAATGCCTTTTCCAGTTCGCAAACGGGCTGATTCTGAGAATCAGCCCATTTGCGAATGGGTAAATCAATCAATCAATCAGAGTACTTGTAGGGTGTCAAGGTGCTGAGGGGTGGGGGTGCCACTACTGCTCGAAGAGCCAGGTCTTGAGGAGTCTTCTGAAGGCGAGTAGGTCTTGAGTCTGCCGTAGGTGGGTAGGGAGGGTGTTCCAGGTCTTGGCGGCAAGGTAGGAGAAGGATCTGCTGCTGGAGGTTGTTCGGTGGATGCGGGGGACATTGGGGAGGGCGAGGCTGGCGGAGCGGAGCTGGCGGGTCGGGGTGTAGAAGTTGAGTCTGCTGTTCAGGTAGCCTGGTCCGGCGTTGTGGAGTGCTTTGTGTGCATGGGTGAGGAGCTTGAAGGTGATCTTCTTGTCGATGGGGAGCCAGTATAGGTCTCTCAGGTGGGGGTTGATGTGGCTGTGGCGGGGGACGTTGACGATCAGTCGGGCGGAGGCGTTTTGGATGCGTTGTAGTCGTCGTAGTGTTTGGCTGGGAGTCCTGCATAGAGTATGTTGCCATAGTCTAGTCTGCTGCTGACGAGGGCCTGTGTTAACGTTCTTCTTGTTTCGGTCGGGATCCACTTGTAGATTCTGCGGAGCATGCGAAGGTTGTTGTAGGAGGAGGAGGAGACGGCGTTGACCTGTTTAGACATGGAGAGGGAGAGGTCGCGAATGAATCCTAGGTTGCGTTCATGGTCGGTGGGTGTCAGTGCTGTTCCCAATGTGGTCGACCACCAGGAGTCATCCCAGGCTGAGGGGGTGGGTCCGAGGATGAGTACCTCAATCTTGTCCTAGTTCAGCTTCACATGGCTGTTCTGCATCCAGTCGGCGAGTGCTTGCTACATAAGCCCCTTGGATCACTGTTGTTTCCTTCATGTAGGACTTCTCCAATATGCTTTGCTTGCCTTTCAATCTAGACTTTAGTCTTCTTTTTATGTGCACTTTTTGCCTCACTAACTGCTATCACATCACTCTTTACTTATACTGTTTAAATTAGTCGCCTATTATGTCTCATTATAAATTTCATTACTTATGTATTGTCTATCAATGTAACAAAGGTCTTATTCTCTTACATGGTTGACCTTCATTTGGCAGTATTTGACTGCCAGTACTCGTTGACTGTAGCAGTTAGTTATTTTATAGAGTAGTGGGGTAGGCATGCATGTTCACACTCACTTTCACTCATCCTCACATCCATCAATTTACAAGCACATTCGCATCCTCACATCCACCCATTCATTTACAAGCACAAACATGCGTACATACTCACACCCACTCATTCACAGGCACATACACTCACACACATACACACATCAATTTACAGCACTACACAGAGTGGGTAGGGGTCAGTGAGAGTGACTCATGAGTTGAGGAATGGTGGTGTGATAGCCTGTGAGCCCTGGGCACTTCAGGAGTTATATCTAAAGTGCCCAGGACTGATTCTATCAGTGGCACTCCCTTTCATCATCAGAGGGAGACTCCTCTAAGGGATTTTTGCTGGACTGATGCCGTTACTGCCCTCAGGGCTGTGAGATCAACAGGCTCACAAACATAGGCTCAGGCTGCCATACATCTTCAGATTCACATATGTAAAGCATCTGGTTGCCTGATCCTTACATGATGAGTGTCTTTTAGGCTGACCTTTGCTCAGCTTGACAGACACCCATTATGCCCATTATGCTTTGGGAAAGTAGGGAGGCAAAGCCCAGAAGCTCATATTGATGGGCCACTATTGTATTCCTGTTATCTCATTTGCAAGTCATATGGTTGGGAAATCAAAGAAACCTAAAGTCATCTAGCAGAAATCCTTCTCAGTTGCGCACCGTCCATTAAATGCATCTCTGGCTTTAAGCACCTGTGTGGTAGAGGTAATTTGTTTATTTTATGTTATGTCCCAGAGGGCAGTTATAAATGATATATTTCCCAAATATTGTTTCAGTGCTTAAAATGCTCTTATTTCTAATATCTTCTGAATGTTGAAATAAGCTCGACCTTTTTATGATAGCACATTTTTAATCACGAGCTACCTTTTTATCCTTTATAATTTAGATGACTAGCCAAAGCAAAATGAATGATTAAAAATATTCTGTAGTTCTTCCTCGCTTTGGCTACCTTCTCCCTTGACCCCTATTACCATCTCCAAAGTGCCCTTTAATATTTCAGCACATTAGCATCTGGAGCGCTTTACCTGCAGTACAGTGTAGCTGTGATATTACCGTGGGGAGCTTACAATCCTCCAACGCGTCTCAAATGTGAAATAGTTCACTTGAGGTAAATCTGACATTATCGCAAGCAATTCTGTCACTTTACTTCTCCGTACATTATTACTTTACACTGCTTATTTGATTACTAGAATTACAAAATCAAAATATTACTTAGATGGTATTAAACTAATAATGTATGGTTCTAGAAAACTAGATTACATGTATTTGAAGCTGTGCTACATTACCCATGGTCCTCACGTTCCTAACCAATGCATTCTACTGCCTGCAATATTACAGTCACAAAGATTAGCTGACCCTGCTGTACATTTCCTGGGTACATTTCATTTTCTAAAACTGAATCTTACTACATATAGTGTTTGTTGGAGATGGCCTTCACCCCCAAAATGTTGCCTTACTCTTCACTTTTTTTCTGAATTAATTTTTGTTGGCCTTAGCTAATCAGTGCTAAAGTGTGTGTGCTCGCTCCCCTAAAACATGCTTTAATTGGCTTACACCTGATTGGAATATTTAATTTACTTATAAGTCCCTTGAAGAGTGATATATCATATATCCAGGACCTGTAAATGTAATGCTACTAGTGAGCCTGCAGAGCTGATTGTGCCACCAACTTAAGTAGCACCGCACAACATGCCCCATGGCTGCCACTGCAGCCTGGATGCAGTTTTAAACTGCCGTTTTGACTATGCATTTAAACTCCCTTCTAACACACATAAAGAAGGGGGAAGAGGACAACCTCCCCAAATAAACTGTATACACACAAAAAGAGGTAGGAATGAAAACTTCTCACTTATTAAGTTTAAGTGGCCTGTGCTACGTGAGGAAAAACTGCCCTCACCCACAAATTGTGGCATGGTTCATCAATGGGCTCGCTAACTTACACCCCTGCTCAGACCAACGCCTGGGGTGGAACAAAGGGAAAAGGGAGACAATACAAACATGTAAACTCGTAACACAGAAAAAGAGAGGGAGGGACTGGGAGCAATATAAGGAAAAAGATCAGGTCCAGCACCAGTGCTCCCAAGGATAAATGTAATCACAACGGATGGTGACTGTTCCCAGAACGAAAGCAAATTCTCCAACCTATTCTGGTTGAGATATGGTGTCTCCAAGAGAGAAGTAGTGATCAGTGGGACCAAGAAAAAGAGATAGGTGGGGGAATTCCTCCTTTTAGAATTGGTGCCCTCACACACCCTTGCGAGTGTCGTGCTTTATCATCGGGCTTTGCTCCTCATGGAGGTGGCGCTGCAGTCCCCCACGGGCCCCCGAGAGGTTTCTTTATCTGAGATCTTTTGTTAGGAGGTGCCAAAGTTGTGGGTGCAGGTGTGTGGGCCTCGTGAAGGTGTATGTGTGTGAAGATAAGATTATCTGGCCAGATCCCCAATACAACTTTATTCAGGGGTCCGGGAGAAAAATTAAAACATGGGGGGCTTCGTCAGGACCGTAGATAACGTGAGATGAAAAATCATAGGAGTCAGGAAAAACACCCTATACTCCCACCATACCTATAATGCGGTCAGTGTGCGTCTTTGTGCTAAAAGATATGTATTGTCAGTATCTTCGTGATCCCAGCCTAATGGAGACAGATGGAACGCAAGAGAAAAATATAACATAATGCAGAGTGTAAAGAGAACATTCAGCATAATGTAGATTTTTCTAGTATTCATGACGGAAAATCTTAATTTTATTAAAGACACGGAGGCGAGTATTATGCTTTCTTATCTTGCTTTAATTTCACACTGCAGCCAAGATAAGTAAAAAGACTACAGTTCCCAGAGGGCCAGAGAACAAACTGGGCCATGGGACTGAAAAAACGTGAGAATACAATAACCAATCACAATGAACCTATCAGATAAAGACCCTAACTGACTGCGCAGCTTCCTCTTTTCGCTGGCGAGCAGGTCAAGTATAGTCATTAAACAAAGGGAAAATGAATAAAATTAAGGATATAGCCAAAGTCCAGGAACATAAGTCTTGTATCAGGGGAATCCAAGGAAGAAGACCAAACAGGAGACCAGGAGGAGGATCCAGGAGCGTTGGAATTGGAGCACTCGAAGGAGAAGATCGAAGAAGTTGAAGGGTAGATCTTCTAAGATGAAGCCGGTGGCAAGGCTGGATTCGCTGTAGGGAGGGAGAACAAATGTTAAGAAATGTTGCGGCGGGATAATACTCGCCTCCGTGTCTTTAATAAAATTAAGATTTTCCGTCATGAATACTAGAAAAATCTACATTTTATGGCAAGACCGGAGGCTCCTATTATGCTTGTTTAAAGCATATTAACAATATCAGAAGCCACAGTATGAACAGGTTTACAATAGAACATGCGAAATATACTGTCATTTGACCAGTCTGCTGATCTCAGAATGTCTTCCAGACGAGAGCCAGACCAAAAGGCTGTAGAAGCCATGGCTCCCCTGGCCGAATGAGCCCCGAAAACGGAGACGTCAACTCCGGCAAGAGACATGACCCAACGGACCCAACGGGCAAGGGTAGGGGAAGAGACAGGAAGATGGGGTTTACGAAAGGAAATAAGGAGTTGAGAATGAGAGGGCGTTCTGAGATCAGCAGTTCGGTGTTCGTACACTTTTAAACATAGTCCCACACACAGTTTGGGATGATCTGGAAAGTAGGGGTAAAACACTGAATCCAAATTAGTCTTAGTACGTCTGCGTATCTGAAACAGCACACCTGAAGGAGAATATTGACGGGCAGAAACATCTAGAGCCTTAACATCAGAAACTCTCTTAATGGAAACTAGACACAGTAACATGGTGAGTTTAGCAGATAGCATTTTTAGCGAAAGAACAGCATTGTCTGGCCAGCTATTAAACAATTTAAATATCACTGTAACATCCCATAAAGAGGTATACTTAGCCAACGGAGGTTTCGCACAACGTACACCCTTGAGTAGGCGACAAATCATAGGGTGAGCACCAACTGGTTTACCATCGATTTGGGAATGGTATAGGGAGATGGCAGAGCGATAGAGATTGATGGTGCGGTAAGCCTTACCGGCACTGGCTTGAGAACCAAGGAAATTAATTATGAAATTCAGAGAGGCTGAAATGGGATTGAGGTCCCTTTCCAAACACCAGCTTGTCCAAAGAGACCAGGCGGATCTGTATGCTTTGGATGTTCCCGGAGCCCAAGCCTGGCTGGTGAAGATCGAAGCCTCTTGTGAAATGAGGACGTCAGAAGAGGAAGGCCGGAAACTTTCCAGGCCGAGAGTTGCAGGGAGGAGTCGAGAATGAGACTGTGTTGTTCGCCCTGAGGATTGAGAAGATCCCCGAAAGAGGCAAGAAGGACCGGGAAGTCCACTGCCATTTCGAGAAGAGTCGGAAACCAAACCTGGGCTTGCCAGAAGGGGGCAACAAGAACCAGGGACGAAGACTGGCGGCGAACTTGAGAAAGAACCCTGTTGATCATCAGAAAAGGAGGGAAGGCATAATGAAGATGACGAGACCAATCCTGCAGGAAAGCGTCTGTCGCCAAAGCCAGGGGATCCGGGCGCCAACTGTAGAACCGGGGCAATTGGGAATTGAGACGGGAAGCAAAAGGATCGATAGAGAAAGGGCCCCAAAGATGGGAAACAGAGAGGAAAACGGATGGACAAAGCTTCCAATCGCTGGAATCTCGAAGGAATCTCGAGTGCCAATCCGCTACACTGTTGAGATCTCCGGGGAGATACTCGGCTGTCAGAGAAAGATGATGAGCGAGGCAAAATTCCCATAGACTCTTTGCCAAGTCCGCGAGGGGTTTGGACCTTGTTCCGCCAAGATGGTTGATGTAGCGGACCGCAGAAACATTGTCCATGCGGAGGAGAATAGAACAGTGGATCCTGTTTTTGGAAAGGCTTTTGATCGCAAAGGAACCTGCAAGCATCTCTAAACAGTTGATGTGCAACTTGGACTCCTCGGCGGACCATGAACCTCCAGTCGAGATTGGTCCACACCGGGCGCGTCAGCCCGACAGGCTTGCATCTGATTCTAAGACTAGATCTGGGGCCGTGGCGAAGATAGTGCGCCCGTTCCACGCATCTAAATGGTCTATCCACCATTGAAGCTCGGTGCGGGACTCGGGGTCTAGCGCCACAAGATCTGAATATGCGAGGCCTTGACGAAGGTGACGGATTTTGAGGCGTTGAAGGGCACGGTAATGGAGAGGGCCCGGAAAGATGGCCTGAATGGATGAGGAGAGAAGACCGACGATCCGAGCAAGAGATCGGAGGGACAAAAGAGAGGACTGAAGAACAGATAAGATCTCCGCTTTGATCTTGGAAACTTTGGAAAGGGGAAGGCGAAGGGACGCTGCAGCAGAGTCCACCAGGAACCCTAAGAACTCCGTGTTCTGAGAAGGAGTCAAAGACGACTTGTCCTTGTTGATGAGAAAACCCAGATCCAGGAGAAGGGACTGAGTCAAAAGAAGGTCGGAGAGGAGAGATTGTTTGTCTGCATTCATGAGAAGGATATCGTCCAGATAAATAATTAGTCTTATGCCAAGAGATCGAAGATAGGCGACCACTGGTTTCAAAAGCTTTGTGAAGCACCAGGGCGCGGACGATAGTCCAAAGGGAAGAGAGGTGAAACAATAGTTGACACCTGCCCACTGGAATTGAAGAAATTTCCATTGAGAGTGATGGATGGGGACCGTGAGGTATGCATCCTGAAGATCCAGACGGACCATCCAGTCGCTGGGACGAAGAGTGTCCCTCAGATGTAAAATGGTCTCCATTTTGAAATGGCGGTAAACCACAAACTGATTGAACCATTTCAGATTGATGACCGTGCGGAGCTTCTTGTTTTTCTTTTGAACAAGAAAAATAGAGCTTAGAAAGCCTGAGGAGTCGAAGGGAAAAGCTTGAATTGCTCTTTTGTGGAGAAGAGTCTCGATCTCGTTTGAAATCTGAGATGCCATTAGAGTTGAAAAGACGAGAGGGGGGGGAAGAGAAGTTTGGACGGGAGGGGAAAGGAATTCTATCAGGTAGCCTTGTACCGTGTCTAAGACCCACGGATCTGAACTGAGAGTGCACCATTTTTGAAGAAACAGTTTTAAGCGGCCCCCCACAGGAGGGGAAGAAGAAAGGCTTACCTTGTTGGTTGGAGTTTTGACGATAGTTTCGTTGACCTTTGCCTCTGAAGCCACGGCCACGTTGGGGATAGAATTGAGGCTTGTAGTCCTGGTTGTTGTTGTTGTACGAACCTCTGGAGCCTTGGTTGTAGGGACGGCCGGAAGAGCGACCCCTGCCTCTGCCGGCCCGTCCAAAAACCCGAGGGGCGAAGACCTTCTTTACTGTTTGCTGGGCTTTGTCCAGAGAAGCAAAAGTAGAAACAAATCTACTAAGGTCACGAACCAGAGATTCTCCAAAAAGGAGACCATTCGCCTTGGGGCCAGGATCCATGGGTGCCAGATTTGAAAGCTTAGGATCCAATTTGATTAAGAGACCTTTCCGGCGCTCATGAGTGATAGCGGAGTTAGCATTTCCTAGAAGGCAGAAGGCGCGTTGAGCCCACATGGAGATGTCATCTGCAGAAAGTTCAGAACCCTCTAAGCGGGCAGTTTCCGCTAAATCAAAGATGCGGGCGAGAGGGCCCACAATATCCAAAAGTTTGTCTTGGCAAGTTGTCCAAGCTTTATCCACCCCTCTGCGGGGGTCCTTGCCGAATTTGGAGAAGAATGTGAGGAGAGGTTGGTCGATGGAAGGGACCATCGTAATTTTGTCTGGAAGAGACGGCTTAGGGCATTCAGATTTAAGCCTGGCTCTTACCGGTGCTTCCAAAGGGAGACGCAACCTGGCAGAGATATATTCTCCCACATGGTGAGAAGGGAACCATTCGGTAGAATTAGGGTGACGAATAGTGGAGGGATCAAACATGGGAAAACCCTCGGAGTCAAAAACAGGCTCAAAAGAAAAGGAATCCGATTTGGCAGATTTAGCAGGGGGGGGGGAAGGGTCAGTAGTATCAAACAGGTCAATCAATTGGTCAGCGTCATCGAAATTAGCATCATCATCATCGTCATCTGTGTCCAATATAGTGGAAATTACCAATTTTCTCCTAGGAGGCTCTGCATGTTTCTCTTTTTGTTTGCGTTTACCCTCGGAGCCAACAAACCCCTCCTTAGAAGGAGGCCTGGGAGGAACTGGGTCCTCAGTCAAGAGCGAGGAAGACTCGCTAATCAAAGACGCTTTTTTAGGGGCACGAGATTGAGCAGAGAATTCCACTTTTTTCTTTCTGCTTTCCCCCGCAGACTGGGCCAACATTTTGGACATGATGCTTAACATGGAATTTTCCATATTTTTTGACATTCTCTTCATAGAGACTTCCACAGCAGTTTCCACTGAATTATTAATGAATTTATTCAAATCCCTTTTAAATGTATGAGAGTCCTGGGTAGGGACTTCCTCTGAGGAACTATCACGTTCCATAATAAGGCTGTGAAGGGAGAACCAAAAATATACACACAGGAGGTAGGCGAGGGTTAATGTCAGAGCAGGGGCGTGTACAAGGGGTGGGCCGGGCGGAGCTTGAAGCGATGTCTCACACGGAGCTTGGAAGGCACCGAGGCTGGAGCTCAGGGCTGGAGCAGCAGTCACACGCAGGAGACGGTGACCGGAGAGAGAGAGAGACCCAGAAGGTTAGGAAAACGCGCGAAGACGCGCGCGCCAAGACGCTACCAAAAGCGTCTGAAAACGGGGGGTGGGGGGGGAAGAGAAACGAAGCGCCGGAGCTTCGTGTGGACACGCGCGTATAGCGCAAAAGCACTAGCGCGAGGACGCGCTGAGCCAACAATATGTAAATATAATAAAAGCGGTCACAATGAATGTAAAACAAAGCATAAAATACTGAGAGCAAAAGATAAAGGCACTTATCTGACTGCTAGCAGCAAGAAAAGAGGAAGCTGCGCAGTCAGTTAGGGTCTTTATCTGATAGGTTCATTGTGATTGGTTATTGTATTCTCACGTTTTTTCAGTCCCATGGCCCAGTTTGTTCTCTGGCCCTCTGGGAACTGTGTCTTTTTACTTATCTTGGCTGCTGTGTGAAATTAAAGCAAGATAAGAAAGCATAATAGGAGCCTCCGGTCTTGCCATAAAATTGTACTAATGTGACTTCCCATATCACAAGTACGCTCCTCTACAACATGAGAATCAATGGCAAGTGCAAGGTAATGGACTGATTCATTGGTAATGATGTGCATCTGTGTGGGGTAATAAAAATCATAAACAACTGGCAGGAATGTAGGTGGAGTAGCACACACTGAACTTCCACTCTACAAAGTGCCCATGTTGGTAATATATGACAGAGATTAATCACATGGTGGATAAATTAACATGGTACATGGACAAGTAGGTTCATCAGCAGAAAATGTGCAGCAGTAGTTGGCAACGTAAGTCGGCAGATACTCATAGTTATATGCAGAGTTCTATTGATGACCCTTAAGTGGTTAAACAGGAAGTAAACGCTATGCAAGTATCCTCGGCGAGGCAGTCATGTTAGTTTGAAAGTTTCTCAACCTGGTCGCCGAGATACGAGAATTATTATGTTAGTGGTACATATTAGGGAAAAAGACAGCGTGGTCAATGAATAAGACATGGAGGGAAACAACAGTGCCTACCCTTCTCTCAGTGCAGGTTGACCATGTTGGCAGAAGCTGAGGTAAAGGAGACTAAGGCTATACAGAGCTAAAAGAAACAGAATGACTCCGTAAGCCCTTCGTCGTGAATAATAAAAAATAAAAAAAATGCCAAGACCGAAGCAGTTGCAGCCTACTTACTGTGTCCCCTAACCGTGACAGCGTTTAAACCTGCCCTTCCCGTCAGAAAGGCCGGTATCGAGTGAGGAAAAATACTCGCTAGTTATAGCCGGCTGGTTCCCGGGAAGTGAGCAGGGTGAGGTGGGTGTGTTCAATGATATGCTTAGCTTCAGAGGGGAGTTCCGTGTGGACAAGTTGGCCATGATGGAATGGAGTGCCTGCACCGGAGCTACACTGTATGTATATGGGGGCTTGTATCCTGCGCACTCTAACTGTGGTGGACAACAGTACATACACTGAATTAGTGGATGAACAGAGATTATGTGACTCGTTCATAAGATTGACATAAGGAACTGCCAAAAATAGGTGCCTTATCAGCATAATGTGTATGCACCTTGTTGCAGACAGAGAAAAGAAGGAAGATGGGGAGGGAAGGGAAGGGAAGAGGCAAAGCAAGGGCCAAAGTATCATAATCATCAGCACAGTTTCAGACTAGAGAATACACATAGCTCATGCCACTTAAACTTAATAAGTGAGAAGTTTTCATTCCTACTAAGCATGAGCGAATTTTGCGGATCTCGCGTTCGCGAATTTTGCGGATTTGCGGATTCGCAATCCGCAAAATCCGCGAATTCCCGCGAATTTGCGGATTTTTTTTTTTTTGTGTTCGCCCGTGTTTCTGCCAGTTCGCGAGGGTTTTGTACACTTTCGCAAATTGCGAACTTACCTGTCGGGTCGCAAGTTTCGCGAACTTGTTGTTTCTACGTGTCCAGCCTGTTTGGGACACTCTTCTTCATCACTGCCACTCTCTGTCACCACTGCCACTCTCTGACTACTCATGCCACCCTCTGGCCCACCCATGCCACCCTCTGTTTCATCACCACACCCTCTGGTTGTCCAGTGTACATTATTTTCGGCAAAGCAAAGCACACCTTCCCTGCCTCAAGTGACCTGAATTAATTTGGGGCTGATTCATGTGTCACAGAATATTTTTTTAGCTGGCACCTGCTTCCTTAGTGCGCCCTGATTAGTGATCTTTTGCACTTGCTAAGTGCTTTCATTGTTGCAAAATTAGTTACAACACCTGCCCTGCCCCAACTGACAATAATGAATTAGGGGCTGATTAATGGATTTTAACTTCCAGCCTGGCTCCTGCTTGTCTCCCTTAGCTGTAATTCAGGACCTTTGTGGCATATGTGTAACTATTCTGAGGTTCAGAGCAGGGTCACATAATAGTTTCAACTGGCAACTGAACTCTGGAGGGGCCCCTCAGGAAGCACTCCAGGAAATGGCTACTAATGATGAGCCTGAACTTTTGAACCTGGTAAGTAGTTACTTTCAGTTTTGCTAAGATCGTATTTCTGCAATTTTGCACTTATTCGCGGGGCGCGAACTCACGCGAACAGTGCGAGCAGTGCGAGCAAAATCCGCTGCTCGCGGATTTGCGGATTTTGCGGGAAATTCGCAAATCTCGCGGATTGCGGATTTCCCGAAAATCCGCAAAATCCGCGAGCGGAACGGATTTTCCGCCCACGCCTAATTCCTACCTATTTTTGTGTGTATATATGTAAACTCCCTTGCCAATTCTTAAACGCCCCTTGTATTACAAATAAGTCACCTCTAAAATAGGTCCTAGTTAGCCAATAGGGCAGGATGCTGTGTAATTAAAAGGTTGGGCATGTACTTTTCAGTTTTACATGACCTGGTAGTGAAAAACTCCACATTTTGTTGTTCATTACTGTGCGTCCTACCCCTCCCATAGGAAAACAATGGGGATTCCTTATAACATTTAATAAGGTGCAGTTACCAACTGTGAGCTGGTAGCTATGTCATGTTTGGTGTTTTCAAATATTTGAAGTGAAGAGCCCTATTTAATGGTAAAGTTGAGTTTTTATGACAATTTTAAAATTGCCACATTTAGAAAGTTGCTGCAGCACCAAATTAAGTACGAAATGCTTAACCAATCAAACATTCACACCCAGTCAAGAGATCTGGGGTAAATTCATCATTCTTTTGCTCACTATGCCACTACAGTTTGGAACCCGCTATATGCAAATCAGTCATGACCCTGCCCCTCATGGGAACAGTCCAGCCAGATCTGCCAAACCAGTTCCTCCCTGTACCTGAGACCAGTTTTGGGGCATTACCCCTAATCAGCCAGGCTAGCTTGAATCCAGTGAGCAAGGGACCCACGTCTGGGCATACACATCCCAGTAAGGGCGAAAAGTACTGCAGCACTTTTAGAAAGTTGGCATTTTCTGCCCTTAGCCCTTTTGTGCCTGTATCCTGGCCTGGGTCACATAACTGGGTGCAACTGACAGTTAGAATTTGTGACTTGCTCCAGGACAGTCACAACGTAGAGGATTTATGCATCCCTGAATGGGTCATCTGCTGGCAGGATCGGGGGCGGACCTTGAGCACAGATCAATTTTAAAGCATGGGAATGTGGGCTTTGGCCTAGGATCCCAGCCTTTCAGAGGGCCCCCTGATGGAGCCAGTTCTGCTCTGCAGAGAGGCTTGCTCGGATGACATTAAATAATTCTCAAACATGTTGTTTTAAATACTGTTTTCCTTTTATTTCTAATGTGGGTGATGTGTGAGAGTCTATTTTGGATATTTTGCAGACAAATGTTGTGTTTATGTTTCATGCAACATCCTTAAAAAAAGTTTCTTTTAGATAAAAACAGTACCTCACATAGAGAAATGGGAGTATGACACGGAGATTATTTGCAGTAGTCTTAGTGAGCTACTGCTGGGTTAAAATATTAAAAACATAGGTCACTTTCTCTGAATATTAGATGTAAACAGTTAAAATTTTGACAAGTGTGCCTGTGCATGAAGGCATGAAAAAGCTAAAAATGGAATCATAATTTCAAAGCTGTTTCAGACAGGGAACCCCCAAATCCTTAAAATATCCCTGTCTGAGCGGAGCCCAATTGGTAACTGAGTAGCCTGAGCTCTGCCTTCGCACAAAGGGCCTAAGGACCCCACATTGTTATTGAAGCCAGCTTGAATCCAGTGTAGGGGAGTCAGGAAATTCCATGCACTTGAAAGCCATAGTCTAGAAGCTTATCCCACCTTCCAGAATAAGGGCAGGACTAGGACATCTGACACCAATTCTTCAGTACACTTATGTACCTGTGTATACTCTGCCTTGAAGAAGGACTGTTGTGCTCCTGGAAAGACTGCCACTCTGCTGGGCTGCTGCTCTACAAGACTGGTGACCTGCCTGGATAGCTGCTTTGTTTAATCTGCTGCCCTGCTACTTTCTGCCTGTCCCAGGATTCACAAGCATTAGTTTGCTGGCCTCCTGATCAGAGTCAAGGGGACAGAAAAGGCTTCCTCCATTTTGACTCCGCACCTGGACCCAGCCTGAGTGAGTCCTGTACCCTTGGAAGTGGTGCTAAATGTGCCCAGATAGCTAAAATCCAAAAGTGGGTACTTTGAATGTTTTTGGCTAAAAAGGGATCTGAGAACTAGGACGAGACCGGGACCAACCTGCTCGCCTATCTGCTCAAGGTGCACTGCTTGTCGGATTGACTTCATGGCTTCTCCCAGTATCTTCTTCTCCACAGGGGTAAATCTGTTTCAGCAGTTCTTTGCCAAGGGGTATCCGACCTTGTGAAATTATCTTCAGCTACCGCCCCCTGCCTCATTCCACTAGAGACTTTCACCTTCCATATCAGAGACTGAAGGGCAGATTACGATGTCGGACGGCCCTGAGTCTGTCCGACATCGTTTGGGAACTGGGACCGAACGACCTCTTGTTGTTGGTCCCAACCAAGCAATTAGGAAAAACACTGTTCGGTCGCTCTCCCATTCTTTTCCACAGGAGCATGCATTCTGAACGGAATGCATGCTCGCATGGTAAAGATCTGAGGTGCAGTTCATCCCAGCACCTCGCGGCAGGCTCCTCAAGGTGCTTGCTATCGGGTTCAGGGATCAACAGGGGGGACCATAGGTGCCCCCTAGGCCACCATCTGGTGACCTTGCACCCATGGGGGCGCTGCTGTGGGGCCCCCAAAGTCATATTCCCACAGCCATTCTGTGGCTGAAAAGCCGGCACAGAAAAGTCAGAAGTAAACCATTCTGAAATTCCTTCTGGATTAATTTGCGACCCACTCCCTTGAAATGGGTTGGACGGAAATTAATTTAGACAGGAAATAATGATGCTGTAGAAACAGCTCAGACTAAGGTTCAGAGCAATTTCCTACAGCATCGTAATCAGGCCAGAAGTCTGAACGAAGAAATTATTATTGCGATTTCGACCTAAGGCTATCTGGTGACTATGCTCCCTCATCGGACACCTCCTGCAACCTTGCCTGCTGAACTTTACCTTCTCAATAATTTTTCTAAGTGCAGTGGTAAGCGCTGACAGGCCCGGACTGGCCATAGCGGGCACCCGGCAATCCCCCGGTGTGCTGCAGTGGTGGGGGCCGGTTTTGGGCCCCTGGTGGCCGTTTTTGAGGCATAGCTGCAAAATCGGCCCTGTACCAAAATCGACCGAAAAACGGCCCCGGCAAAGAGCTCGGCCAAACCCCCCCCCCCTCCTTCCCCACTTTGCCAGAGCCGGTTGTGGTTCCAAGTCTGGCCCTAAGCGCTGAATGGGCCCAATCCACTTCTTGTATCCAAACCACACTCACGGTCGGCCTAATTTTTCGACTTTGACCCGGTCTTGTGCGACTAGATGTCCACAATCAATCAATCAATCAAGACATTTGTAGAGCGCACTACTTACCCAGTGGGTCTCAAGGCGCTTGGGGGGGGAGGGGGTGCTGCTACTGCTCGAACTAGTTATGCGACCCCCAGCTAATATTAATTTCGACACCTTTTTTGATTTGGATATTGCTGTGATATAATCCTCAGGAGCAGTATAGTGATTTGAGGCTAAAAAACATTATTTTTGCTTCATATGCTCCTTGTTATTTTGGTGCTCGAAAAAGGAAATTAGGCCAAGAAAAGACATTGCCAGTATTTTCCTTGGAAATAAACTATTGGGCTGCTTACATAACCCTTGGAGTAAGGGTCCACAATAACATGATATTTTACCTCATGGACCTTGAAGTAAATAATTTGTCTTCTGAATTTTGAAAAGTATTTTCACACAAGACTAAATATTGCATGTTTTACTGATTTGTATTTATGATGTATACAATGAAGAAGGATCTTTAAGAGAAAATTACGAATCAATTTGTTTTTTGTCTTTGTATTATTTTTTTGTTAATTTGTTGGTAATAATCCAGTAGATGAACGTTATATTTGGTGACAGATAGATATCATACAACTTATGTTGTGATAAGACAGATAATTAGTAGTGTTTGTCTTGATAAATAATTTTTCTAAAGTAAATACCGTGGCATCCTCTTTTCTTTAATTAGCTACTGCTCGAACAGCCAGGTCTTGAGCTTCTTCCTGAAGGAGAGGTGGTCTTGGGTCAGGCGCAGGTCGGTCGGGAGGGAGTTCCAGGTCTTGGCGGCCAGGTAGGAGAAGGACCTTCCTCCTGTTGTCGTTCTTCGGATGCGGGGGACGGCGGCAAGGGCGTGACTGGCTGATCGGAGATGGCGTTTGGGAGCGTAGAAGTTGATGCGGTTGTTGAGGTAGCTCGGGCCTTGATCGTTTAGGGCTTTGTGTGCGTGGGTGAGGAGACGGAAGGTGATGCTTTTGTTGACGGGGAGCCAATGCAGGTTTCTCAGATGTCCGGAGATGTGGCTGTGTCATGGGATGTCGAGGATGAGTCTGGCTGAGGTGTTCTGGATCCGCTGGAGTCTCTTCTGGAGCTTGGCGGTGGTTCCGGCATAGAGGGCGTTGCCGTAGTCCAGTCGGCTGGTGATGAGGGCCTGGGTGACCGTCTTCCTGGTCTCGGTGGGGATCCACCGGAAGATCTTCCGTAGCATGCGCAGGATGTTGAAGCACGACGGGGAGACGGCGTTGACTTGTCTGGTCATGGAGAGGGAGGAGTCCAGGATGAAGCCCAGGTTGCGTGCGTGGTCTGTCGGTTTGGGTGCGGTGCCCAGGGGGGGGCCACCAGGAGTCGTCTGAGTTCAGTTTCAGGCGGTTGGTCGTCATCCACTCGGCTACGTTTTTCATCCCTTCGTAAAGGTCGGCTCTGGCGGCGGCGGGGTCGTTGGTCAGGGAGAGGATCAGCTGGGTGTCGTCAGCGTAGGAGATGATGTTGAGGTTGTGTTGGCGTGCGATGGCCGCGAGGGGGCTCATGTAGACGTTGAAGAGGGTGGGGCTCAGCGAGGATCCTTGAGGGACGCCGCAGATGACTTCGGTGGCCTCTGACTTGTACGGTGGTAGACGGACTCTCTGTGTTCTTCCGTCGAGGAAGGAGATGATCCATTCCAGTGCCTTCTCCTGGATTCCGACATAGGCGCTTTGAAATTTAAGGCGCTAGTTTTTAGAAAAAGACTTTAATTCATAACCCCAGTTCTAGTGATTGGATTTTTGTTGTTTTGGTGTCAAATAATGTATTTACATTTACTCTATTTTTCTAAATTGGTTTGAGATTTCACTTGATTACTGTTTGTGTGCTGCATGACTACTTTGCACATTGCCTTTAAGATAAGCCTGACTGCTTTTTGTGCCAAGCTGCCCAGGGTTAAGTACAGTACAATTTAGTGACTTTTAGTGATTCACCCTACAAGGAATTTTGGCTTTAGCTTGACTAAGGCTCAATCCCCAGTCAACCAACAACTATCATTGGTGTTCAGCGGTGTGATCAGGCGTTTATATAGGAATAGTATTGTGTATTGGAAGAGTACTCTTCCAGTACAATACCTCTGCTAGAGATTACACAGACACCTTTGCACCATTGCACAAAAGAGGGGTGTGTGTGCGTCCATGTGTGTGTATGTGTCTGTCTGTCTTTCTTTTTTACTGGGCAGTCTGATTGTGCAACAGTGCTTGAGAACAAAGCAGGAGTGCCTTATGTTAGTAGATATGTATCTGTGTCGTACCTCTCATCAAAGCAGCCCAGCAACTAGTTGCTGCACTGCATAATATATTAATGCATCTACTCAGTAATTTTGCTTTGGCAGGATGGTAAGGTCTGTTCCTTACTCCTTACATGTGAAGTAGCTCACATTCTGAGTAGGCTACCTGTATACTGCAGGTATACTGCATCCTAATCAAATAAACAAGGTTAATTTCGCATTTCAAAAACACATCAGGGGAGTTACAAGTTAGGGACAGCAAATATAATCCAACACAGTTGATCAGCATTGTTCTTGATTTTCATTAGATTCAAAGCCTTTATCAGCAAAAACTGGTAAAACTTATAGGTCTGGACTATGCGAGCTGGTTTGATAGTTAGATTTCTTTCATTGCAAAAATTTTTCATAAAAATAAAAAGAATAAGAAAATGCCTTCCTTAAATGAGGCGGACATACGTTTGAAATCAAAATAGTAAGTGCCCGATTCACAGAATGAACTTAAGACTCAATCCTAAACTTACTACTGTTTTGGTATTCACAGATTGCACTTACTACTTTTGGTATTCACAGAATGAACCTTCTACTTTTGGCATTCACAGAATGCACTTATTACTTTTGGTATTCACAGAATGAACTTACTCATTTCGGTATTCACAGAAGTTAGGAGTCCTAACTTTAGGACTCCTAAATGCCTTCTGTGAATACCGAAAGTCTTAAAATTAGGATTTTTCTCAGTTTAGTAGTAGTAAAGTTAGGACTCCTAACTTTAGGACTCCTAAATACCTTCTGTGAATACCGAAAGTCCTAAAATTACGATTTTTCTCAATTTAGTAGTAGTAAAGTTAGGACTACTAACTTTAGGACTCCTAAATGCTTTCTGTGAATACCAAAAATCTTAAAATTAGGATTTTTCTCAATTTAGTAGTAGTAAATAGTTAGGAACTTTACTACTACTAAATTGAGAAAAATCCTAATTTTAAGACTTTCGGTATTCACAGAAGGCATTTAGGAGTCCTAAAGTTAGGAGTCCTAACTTCTGTGAATACCAAAATGAGCAAGTTCATTCTGTGAATACCAAAAGTAGTAAGTGCATACTGTGAATGCCAAAAGTAGTAAGTTCATTCTGTGAATACCAAAAGTAGTAAGTGCAATCTGTGAATACCAAAACAGTAGTAAGTTTAGGATTGAGTCTTAAGTTCATTCTGTGAATCGGGTCCTGTATTACTAAATTACCCAATGCAAATAATTATAATGGAACAGTGCATGTGATTTCTACCAGGAACGTGTACTTAGAATAGGTACATAAATCCTATTATGCTTCAGTATGCATCATAGGTAAATATAATTATTTATTGGTGCGAACAAAAGTTTTTTTAGCTTTGAATAATTGTAACCTGAATACATACTTTAAACACACAATGATTAAAAATTAAATACGACTCAGGATGGATAAAAAGTATTATTCTAGCACTTAAGACTACTTCTATTAATAGAGACATACGCAAGTGATCAGCAAAAATGCATTTACTCACAGTTCAGTGCAGAATTACATAGGGCTATATCACAGTCCTGGAATGATGATTGAGTACGTTGAAATATTTATGTTATTCTAGAATAATATTCTGTCTACGAACAGGCCTGTATCGCTCACAAACACCTCGATTTAACAACTCTTTTCCAGTCAGCAGCTTCTTATCTCACATCTCAGAGACGCAGTCCACTGTCTTGTGTGGCGATATAGATTAATTTACCTGGGAACGACCCTTTTTGTGCTGCACCTAGCTGGCAGCAGTATTTTTGTAAAACAATCACAGGTGGCATCAATCATGAGTTCTTTTTTTATTTAGAATCGGTTTTATTGAATTTTCGAGAAAAGAACTAATAAATAATAAACACAATAGTAAAATGATAAACGCAATAGTAAAATGACAGTGAACACAAGAATAATGACAACTAATTAAAAAATAAGTAACAAATAATCCCATGATAAGCACAGAGAAAGTAGAAAACAGCAAGTTTTTTTTTTTTTTTTTTTTTTTTAATTTCGTTTATTATGCAAAGATAACAGCACAGTACAATGTGCGAGGAGCCCTTCGCCTACAACCCTTCACAGGCCGGCGGTGGACTGCCTCGCCATAGTCATGACACTTACATTTAGCAAGCAGAAGGACCTGTAGAGCAGAGCTTAGGTCTCAGTGGCAATACTGATCAAGCGGGGCAGCCCCCGCTCGCTATTCCTTACTGCGTTGCGGTGTGCATTGCGCGTATCTTAAACAAAAACTGTACATTTTTATCATTTTCTCCCAACTAACTTCCCAACCCATGAACCCCCCCCTCCCACACCCGGTCCCGTGTGTGTGCTTCTCGTGTGCGGTAGTGTGCATCCCAGTGGCGTGTACGGCTCGTGTCACTCACAGCTTCCCAGCATCCCAGCAGAGGCTCTCCAATATCCCATACAGGCAGGGGAGTGGTGTCCTTTCCCCCTCGTGACGAGTTACAGTGCAGTGTGAAGGACTACCCTGGCCCCGTGTGCAGTTCGCCGTCTGGGTCTTCCCCCTCTCCCTCCGTGGAGGCATCCCCTTCTATTCTGGAGGTTAGGTAACTCTGGTACAGCCCCCAGAAGTTCTTAGGGCGGCTTCGGGGCGGGAGGAGCTCGCTGTATGTGTCTGTTTGCGTGTTGCAGTATTTCATGTCGCAAGTCCACCTCTTCAGTGTGGGGAGGGGCCCCCGCAGCCAGCACAGTGCCACCACCCTTTTCGCGAGGAGCATGCCCATGCTCACCAGCCTCCTCACCGCGACAGGTATCTCCTTCGTGTAACCCATCAGTGCGAGGGCCGGGCTAAGGGTCAAGTCCAGCTCCACTATAGTACTAAGTTCTGTGAATACGCTTGCCCAGAACTTCTGAACTCCAGGGCACCACCAGGCTAAATGCAGGAAGTCCGCCACCGGCGCATGACATCTCTCACAGCGGGGCGAGTCACGTAAGCCGTATCTATGCAAGCGTTCCGGCGTGTGATACACCCGCTGCAGGAACTTAAAGTGGATCAAACGGTGCCGCCCGTTTAGGGAAACGCGCCTGGATGCCGCGCAGCAGTACCCCCACATGTTGTCATCAACTGGAGTCCCTAGGTCAGTCTGCCAAGCTAACCGCGCCCTAGTGTAGTGCAGTGCCGTGTGCTCATGACCTATCGTGTAAAGCCTAGAGATCAGTTTCTTCGGGTTCTCGGTACCTATGATGTATACTAGTTCCGGGACGTCAGGAGGTTCCTCAAGGTCGGGGCCCAACAAAAAAAAAAAAAAAAAAAAACAGCAAGTTACTCCAGTGCATAACCGTGGAAGTCACAGTGAAGCTGGAAAGAAATACAGGTGGTCTATCCAACACAATTTTCACATGTGTCATGAAAGAAAATATGATTCAGTACAGGTGTACCATATAGGACATAGCATACTAAAAGCACTGCATTATAGGAGATTGAGATCATTTTCACGGTGGGTCGTATGTGAAGGGAAAGGCATCAAGGGACATCCATAATTTCCTGTGTGATATACGCCAGGGAGAGGTGTGAAGTGAGATGTTGAGTTCAATCTTGAGTTCTAAATGCTTAACCTGGGAGAGGGGACGTTTGCTGTCTACATAGCTAACATACTACACACTGTTTTTGTAGTGTATTTAAGATACAGGTAACATATTGCAAATTTCTTTCTGCTAGAAAAGTTTGTAAAAGCAAAGAACACATGGGAAGATGCTCACTAATCTCAAAGGTTTGAGGATCTTTACTACAGCCCAGATATCTGATGAAAGTGGAACGACACTGCAGAAGTCAACTGTGGGGTGGTAAGCTTTCATGCTGGTGTGAAGCACCCGTGGGCATTCTGATAAACAATCTGGGTGCCTTCGCTGAGACTATATTGATGAACAATGGATCATCTTTTCTGTACTTTTTTCCAGCTCCCAAATTAGTAGTGTTATTCCTTACTCCCCATTGACTTCAAAGAAGCCTGAGTATACATTGCACTTGATTGTTGACGCTCTGAGCAGAGGCTGAACTAAGAAATGTTTGCAATGGAATAAGTTGTGCTTTTGTTCTCAATCTTCGTATATGATACTCCTGCTATGTTCAATTGGGTTCTTATTTAAAAAAATATTGGTTGGACCGACCACAGAGAAAGGATAGGTAATGCCTACAAAATGTATGTCTTAAGCTGAGAGTATAATAAAACTATGAAGTCTCCCACTGGACACACAATTAAACACAATTGAGGAAGGTGGAGCAGCAACCGCAGAGAACGCATATCAGAGGTGAGAGGTGTGGTGCAAGGGGCCGCTGGGAACCACCGCCGTGAACTGCTGCGGGTCATTGAATGGGGGACTTGCAGCAAGCCTGAAACTCGATTGAAACAACTGAAACAAAGGGATCACCTCAACCTAACGCACCACTGCCGCCACTTCACCCAACAACTGCGGACACTACATTGGCTCCCCATCGAAAAGTGAATCACCTTCAAGCTTCACTCACACCCACAAAGCCCTCTACAACATCGGACCTGCCTTCCTGAACCACCGCCTCTCGTTCCAGGCACCCCAACAAACCCTCCGCTCAACCCAGCTCTCCCTTGCTATGGTGCAGCGCATCAGGAAGACCAGAACAGGAGGGTGCTCCTTCTCCTTCCTTGCTCCCAAGGCATGGAATACCTTCCCACTTCACCTCCGACAGACGGCAACACTCTCCAAGTTCACGAAGGACCTCAAGACCTGGATCTTCAATAAATCGCCTTGAACACCTGGGAGCTGCCCCCAGCGCCTTGAGACCCTTTCAGGTGAGTAGTTGCGCTTAACAAACCCATGATTGATTGATTGATTGATTGATTGATTGATTGATTGATTGAGCAGGACCACAAGGGTGCCGTCGGCAGGTGCAAGATTATGAATAGCAGGAGTGATTGGGCACTCTGAAGGAACTACACCACTTGCTAAGTCACTCTACTTCCAAATATTAGACTTATACAACACAGCTAGGTATTCTGGGTCTATTTCATGGGAATTAGCTGACCATCTGCAGTGGGAAAGAAGTCAGGATACTATCAACACATTCTATTTTGCCGTTTTAGCAACTCTGTAGAAAGCAAAATACACATGGCTAAACTCTATATTCTGCACACAAGCAATACCTTATAGATGAGAATAGAAAATACAAACAAACACAGATGAATATAACCATTGCAATTTGATAGGAGCACGGAGCAGTTATGAAGATCCATTCCCACACAATGTGAAGTGTTGCAATAGAATATAACATAGAAATACAAAGATGCAACCTTAATAGTGAACACGAATCAACCCCAGACTTCCACTAAACACACAGACTGACACTAAAGATCACTAACTAGGGAAGGAAACTAAGCAGTCAGACTAGTTGGAGACCCAGAGACAATAAAGAAAGCTCTTTAAACAGTGCTAACAATAGCCTTAATTGTGAGACAAAAGTGATACGTATGAAGTACGGGTACCACAGGGATTGGAGAAGGAAAGACTTGGAGTCAGAAATTATCCATCAGAAGCCAGTCACAGAGTTAATGCACAAGGGCTATGGAGGCATCGGTGATGCCCAGTTTCAATGAACATATAATAAATGTGTTGCAAAAAGGCCTGAGAAGTAAAAACAACGTGCGATTATAGGTAGATTTCCAAGTGTCACAGGTAAGTCAGTGCATTCTGGCATATTTAGGTCTCAAATGTGCATTTTCATACTGTCAGTAAAGTCAATGTGGACCAGATGAATCAGGCTAAGCGATGTCTTCTGAAAGTAAGACAATTTTCCAATAGATGTTGTGGGCATTGGCTTTCTCGGGCATTTGCTGGTTTCAGAACAATTCCTCCAGTGGTTAAAGAAAAAATTGTGTTTGTGGAGCAACATGAAAACATACTAGGATGTATATTTAAGCTGATGATGTGAAACTTGTCACAAGACTACTCTTTAATATTGTTCACTAGAACTTGGATGGAAATATGAAACTGACAATTCTACTATGTGTGTTAGAAGACTACATGTTCCAGAATGCACTATGGTTACACTGAAATACCAACGAGTGCAGGCCTGGTCACTTTTTCTAAAATACATAATGTTGGATTTCCAGGGCAGACTGGTCTGCAACGGAATTCTGATAATATTGCATCTGGATACATTTCAGGTACTCTGATGATCAGTGGCATAACCGTACGAGCAGGAGATTGCTCATTAACACTCCACAGAATGACTGCATTGCAAACCTAAATTGTGAGCTCGAATACTACATTTACCAGAATGCTCGGACATCACATTGAAGTATCAAATGTGTAAAGCTCTGTCATGTGAGAGCGCAACATCCTGCTGGTCAGCACCATGTTCCTGGTATTATCAGAATCAATGTTTGTATTATGAAGGAGCTTAGCCAACACACATTGAGAAATGACAATTTCTGCAGATTGATGAGAATTAATGAACTCGAACCAAGCTTGAAGATAATGCAGTGATATGGTCTCTATTGAAAGTATCAAAATGAGAATACTAAAATGAGAATTTGACGATATTGGAACCAAATTCGACACTGCATGGTAACACACCTGAATTCAATGATGCACGCTAGCTCCTTTTGATGACTAGTAAAGACCAGGAGTTACTCATTAACTATGTCCAAAATGTGATGAAAATACGAAAATGTAAATTAATACACAGCAGCTAGACAGGTTGCGGGTTCACAAAATTCAGCAGGATCATAACCCTTAGGCTTCTGTGACTGCCAGTTAGTGCTGTTGCTCCCTCAAAGACCTTAATACAGATTAAATGTTCCTTTATGGCAAATTCATTTCTTTAGCCACATGCTTCAGTAGTATACTCCCAATAGATCACTCTTATTCACTTGAATAACGCTTCTCATAGACCAGTAAGCACAGACTGAGTGGTAGGAGGTAGGACCTTCGCTCCTTGCTCTCTCACACTGGAAACACCAAGATGCAATAACCTGGTACTCTGGATCCAACAGGAGCAATGGTAGCTCCCATTCTTCAACAAACCCGCAACTGACTTTACTTAGAGCTAGACTTAGGGACTTATTATGAGTTTGGCGGTCTCGCAGCGGGCCGCCACGCCAGTGCCCCATTGTGAGACCGCTAAACCCGTAGTCACTCCACCCACTAGATAAGGACTTACATCCTGATCTGACGGGCGGTGCTTTGGCGGTCCCACAGCGCTCCCTTTCTAAAGCTCATATGTGTGCCTTAGAAAGGCAGCGACGTGGGACCGCCAAAGCTCATTCTACCATGGAAAGTAATGTACAATGTTGTGCATTTCTTTCTGTGCTGGAACTAGGGGTGCAGACATACAGGGAGGCACATCATGCGTCCCCATGCATGCATCTCGGTGCACAGAGGCACCAAGGGGCCTGTACGACCCCCTTAGTTTCCTCACTGCCACCCTTTCATGGAAAGATTAACACATGAAAAGGAGAATGGTGAAGAAACTGAAAATATGTTGCACCACCAGCATATTCTTCCCAGTGAAAGACCATCGGCCCAGCAGGGTCCTTGATCCCGGCGGTGCCGGAGGTCTCGTGGTGGCCCAATTGCCGCAGTTGTAATACTGCGCGTGGTCCCGCAGTGCGGTGGTCGTCGGACCACCACTGTCGCTACAGCGGTGCTATGGATCGCCATAGTTGTAATAATGCCATTAATCTGAAGAACAGAGGCATGGATAGCTAAAAGGTAAATGAGATCTCTAGTGTGACTATTGTGTGGATCTTGGAGTTTACTTAAGATATTGTTAAAGATATACTTGGAGATGCTCTCTATATTTCCTTCTTTCAATCAAAAATTATAACTCTATATTTCTTCAGAGCTGAAAAGCCATTACGAATGATATGTCACATTGAAGTCCTAGCACAAGTGAAGTTTCTGAGTTCTACCATAAGATTGTGGCTGGTAAATATCTCAAAAATACATTATATGTGTTTTTTTCAGGGTCAGAGAGAAGGGCACAGCTGTCATGAGTGCAGCGTGTGTAGTGGCTTCGATGTCAGGAGTATGAGATCCACAGCATGTAAAATACAGTGGTCTTTAATACCTATCTGGTAGCATGGAGCCTAATTTCCTTGTTTTCATTGGGGTTCATGGTACCCTTGCTACATAAATACCTTTGGGTATGTACAACAGTTTTTATGGTATTGAAACTTAATTTGATTATGAAGTAATATGTTAATGCACCTTTATAAAGGTGTATTTCAGGAACTCGGAAGATCAGTAATGATGTGAGACACTTATCAGGAGATCGATCATTGAGTCCACAGTGAAATTACTGAAATAAAATGTGAATTGTAAGAGTACAAGTTCAAGACTTTTTGTTTACTCCTGAGGCGGAAGCCGGGAGATTGCTGTGCTTTTAAATTTGGAGTCACTTGTGATATTGTGTGTTTTTAACTCACTCGCCTATCTCCCAGAGCACCCCCACGCAGCGGACCCTAGGGCTGACGTAGGGAAAATTGCCTAATTGCTGCCACCTGGTCGAGCACTCAGGCCACGCCCACTTCGCTGACCACGCCCCCCGCATCCAGTACAAAAGGCGCGCTGATTAAGAACGCGCCCAGAAGACTGTTTGTTTACTCCTGAGGCGGAAGCCGGGAGATTGCTTTGCTTTTAAATTTGGAGTCACTTGTTATATTGTGTGTTTTTAACTCACTCGCCTATCTCCCAGAGCACCCCCATGCAGCGGACCCTAGCGCTGACGTAGGGAAAATTGCCTAATTGCTGCCACCTGGTCGAGCACTCAGGCCACGCCCACTTCGCTGTCCACGCCCCCCGCATCCAGTACAAATGGCGCGCTGATTAAGAACGCGCCCAGAAGACTGTTTGTTTACTCCTGAGGCGGAAGCCGGGAGATTGCTTTGCTTTTAAATTTGGAGTCACTTGTTATATTGTGTGTTTTTAACTCACTCGCCTATCTCCCAGAGCACCCCCACGCAGCGGACCCTAGCGCTGACGTAGGGAAAATTGCCTAATTGCTGCCACCTGGTCGAGCACTCAGGCCACGCCCACTTCGCTGACCACGCCCCCCGCATCCAGTACAAAAGGCGCGCTGATTAAGAACGCGCCCAGAAGGCTGTTTGTTTACTCCTGAGGCGGAAGCCGGGAGATTGCTTTGCTTTTAAATTTGGAGTCACTTGTTATATTGTGTGTTTTTAACTCACTCGCCTATCTCCCAGAGCACCCCCACGCAGCGGACCCTAGCGCTGACGTAGGGAAAATTGCCTAATTGCTGCCACCTGGTCGAGCACTCAGGCCACGCCCACTTCGCTGTCCACGCCCCCCGCATCCAGTACAAATGGCGCGCTGATTAAGAACGCGCCCAGAAGACTGTTTGTTTACTCCTGAGGTGGAAGCCGGGAGATTGCTTTGCTTTTAAATTTGGAGTCACTTGTTATATTGTGTGTTTTTAACTCACTCGCCTATCTCCCAGAGCACCCCCACGCAGCGGACCCTAGCGCTGACGTAGGGAAAATTGCCTAATTGCTGCCACCTGGTCGAGCACCCAGGCCACGCCCACTTCGCTGACCACACCCCCCCACACTACTAAAATGTGCCTATTCAGGAAGCGCAGCGGACGAGCGCAGCGGGAGCGCCTAAGGCAAGCCCGTCTGCGCCCGTCCGCGCCAGACCGCGCCCAGAGCCCGGACCCCTGGTTCGCCCTTCCCAGACCATCACTTACTCCAGCGACACCTTGCTGGGACTTCGAATCCCCCTAACCCCCCACTGCAGCAACTCGATCTCACTCGCTGAAGGGAACTCTCGCTGCCGCTCATGCTCGTACAGTTTCAGCCCAGAGCCAACGCTGAAACCCAGCATCCTCAATATGGCCCTGCTAAACTGCAGATCCCTCCCAAAGCACCAAACGGAAATTAATCTGCTCCTGAAAGACTCCGATATCGAAATCTTATTCCTAACGGAAACATGGCTCACAGCAGGATCAGAGCCAGACATCGTTCAGTCACTCCCACCGGAATACCTGATTAAATTCCACAACAGACCCGAAGGCATAGGCGGAGGAATCGCTGTCATTTACAGAGACTACCTCTCATGTCAATTCAGAGATAGTCCTATACTTGACTGCGAAAATATCTTCTTCTCAGTGAGTCGTCCACCCTCGCTCACACTCTCGGGACTATTAGTTTATCGTCCCCCTGGACCAATTCGTCACTTTAGCGAGTCACTCATTGACTCTGTCTCTTCCCTAGCCTGTATAACACCGAATTTCACGATATTGGGAGACTTAAATCTCCATCTCGACGACCCCTCCAGCAAACCGGCGATGGATCTCAAAGCCGACCTTGGCTCACTCAGCCTCGAATTGCTTAACGACCTTCCCACTCACATCAAAGGGCATCTGTTGGATCCCGTGTTCTCCAACCTCCCGCGTCTCACAGCGAATCCCCCCATCCCCATTCCATGGTCAGACCACTTCTTGGTCACCTTCGAGCTACTGCTATCCACCAAGCCTCTTGGTAAACCTCCCCCCCAACCCCCCGATCGCCCGTGGAAAAAACTGAACAACAATGCCTGGGCTCAGGCTCTATCCTCCACCTCCCCCCTCCTGGACGACGACCCTTCCATCGCAGAAACTCAGTTACAGGATTGGATCCATCAATCCTTAGAAAACATCTTGCCACTCAAACAACTGCCTAGCAGGAACAAAACAACCAAATTTCCCTGGTTCACCCAGGAACTCCGCACCCTAAAAAAGAGCTGTAAAAAACTAGAACGCGCCTGGAGGAAAACCTGGTCCACAGCCTCCAAAAACGAATACAGAGCCGCTATCAAGCTCTACAAAAATACAATTAAATCTACTCAGGCCACCTTCTTTGAAGGAAAGATTGCTGCAGCGGCTAACTCCGCGAAGGAAACTTACCGGATAGTACGGCTCCTCACCAAAATCCAGGACCCCCCCCCCAGACCCCGAAGGCGTGAGATGCAATCAAATGGCCAACTTCTTTTCCGCAAAAATTGATAAAATACTTACTTCACTCCCCGCACCCTCCGCTTCTCTCCATTCCATTTCACCTCCCCTTCATTCGGAGGCCCCGTACTTGCGAGTCTTCGACCAGATCTCCACGGAGACATTTTTAGACACCCTGCAAACTGTAAAAAGCGGCTCACCCGCTGATCCTGCTCCTATAAGCAAGCTGAAACTGGTCGCCCCTATTGTAGCTCAACCCTTCACCAATCTAATAAACGCCTCCTTTAGGAAGGGCGCCGTTCCAGCCAACTGGAAAAAGGCTACTGTCAAAGCCCTCCTGAAAAAACCTCACCTAGACCCATCGGACCCCTCCAACTTCAGGCCGATTTCACTCCTACCAGGGATCAGTAAAGTGGCTGAACGAATAGCTAACCAACAGCTATCCTCCTTTTTGGAGTCCAACCACTTACTACGTGACTCCCAGACCGGCTTCAGACCGGGGCAAGGCACCGACACCGCCCTGCTTGCAGTTGTCGAAGAGGCGAGAGCCATCATAGACGCAGGAGGATCAGTGGCAGTGATCCTCCTCGATCTTAGTGCCGCCTTCAACACGGTGGACCACGCCATCTTGGTCCACCGGCTGAGCCAAGTGGGAATCACTGACTCAGCCCTCGCGTGGATAAAATCCTTCCTCGAGGGAAGATCATTCCAGGTATCAGACGGCTTTTCCATGTCCAAACCCCTGACCATGCAGTGTGGGGTCCCCCAGGGCTCCTCCCTCAGCCCCACACTTTTTAATGTTTATATGTCTCCCCTCGAAGACATTATCACTCCCTTTGGTGTCAAGACAGTGATGTACGCTGATGACACCCAGCTGGTGGTGTCCATCAACCACTCAGACACTAGCTTAGGAAACCTCGCCAGTTGTCTCGAAGGGATCTCACAATGGATGTCGGACTCTAGACTTAAGCTCAACGGCGATAAATCCGAGATCCTCCTTCTGGGCAATCACAACAAATTACTCGCAAACCTTTCTTGGCCACCCTGCATGGGCACCTACCCTACTCCCAAAACTGAAGTTAAAAGTCTAGGTATCTGGCTTGACCAGGAGCTAAACTTCAAAACCCAGGCCAGGAAAACATCAGGGACCTGCTTTGGCCTAATCCGTATGGCCCGTAAGATCCTCCACCTGATCCCTTTTCATTCCAGGAAGTTACTTATGCAGGGACTGGTCAACTCAAGACTAGATTACGGTAACATCCTGTACCTGGGAGCCCCTGCATCAGTCATTCAAAAACTTCAGGTGGCCCAAAACGCCGCAGCTAGAGTCCTCACGGGCACCAAGGCACGGAGCTCGGCGAAACCTGCCCTCAAAAGCCTACACTGGCTCCCAGTGAAGGAGCGCATCACATTCATGACGCTCTGCATAGCACACAAAATCCTGCATGATAAGGGCCCTCCAATACTCAGATCCCTGATGAAACCACACAAATCTAACAAACACCTAAGATCTGATTCACTTGCCCTGGCCTCCATCCCGAGAATAAAAAAGGCAAGATCTGGAGGTCGCAGGTTCGCCTACAACGCGCCAAAACACTGGAACTCCCTCCCACTAGCCATGAGGAGTGATCAGAATCTACTATCCTTCCGAAAAAAATTAAAAACCTGGCTCTTTCCCTAAATACCTTCCTGCAACGACCCCTTTTGGAATAAACTAGGTCCTCTTAGCGCTGGGATGCCCAAGGGTAGCTATGCGCTCTATAAATCCACTTCCAAATTCCAAATTCCAAACTTCCAAGACTGAATCGGTTGACGCCGAATTGACAACACCTGTGGCCTGTGGAGCTTATAGTGCTGCCATCTGACAGTGTGACTGGTGATATGTTCAATAAACCATATTTGAAACTAACCCGTATTGCAATAGCTGAGTGTAAGAGATTATTGTTTACATGTGATGTATAATTACAAAACAAATACTAATGTTTGTTACATTTTTCTAAATTATTTCTAAAGCTGAAATAAACAGGAATTTTAATTGATGGTATTTTGGTTCACAGCTAAGTTTGTTTGTTTAGCAACAACTACTTTTATGTGTTGAAAAAAACATTTCTTGTGTTTTTAATGAAAGAAATATTTGTCAATGAAAAATGCAAATACAGTATTTTTTCAATATAATTGTACAGATATCCCGGCACTCAAAAGTAACACTTCTTATTTATAATTAGTCAAAACAAAATACTCTAAATTCTCTTCGAATATCACTGGCAGTAGACAAATTTAGGTTCTCAAAAATAGAAAATGTTTAATTCAGAACCACATTTAGAGCAACACAATTTCAAAAAATGGACCAAGAAAGGACCAATGTCCCTCAACGAGATATGACATTCAGGAGACTAAGTTCGGTGACTATGTCCTCATAATCTTGGTCCAGATGAGTGACAGCCGACACATGTTTCGTCACACCAAGCGACTTCCTCAAGGCTTATTCCTAATTCCAAGCGCATCAAATGCTGTATATTTGTATGATTCCCGAGATCTTCAATTATATGTGGCTGTGACCAAGAATTTTCTGGTCAAACATAAGGGGTCCACCTAATTCATCAAAAAGGTGCCTGCAACCTTGGATCGGATAGACTTACACCAGAAGATTCTAATAACTGTATATTAGCACATAGTAGTATGTTTATATGATAGGAGATCAGACCAGTGATTATTAATTAGTCCAGGTTAGTTAGTAAGGTTACGTTGAACGTGTCCTGGGGAGTCCACGCCTTTGGTACGCGAATAGAGAAGATACGGGGCCTATCATAGCCAGCCTGATTTTTTACGTATGCTTTTTGCTGCACAAGAGGAGCAGTGGGATAATCTTCTCTAATCTACGACAAGCATTTGTAATGTGATAACAACGGTGACACATTGGACTAAATATTAATCACTGGTCTGATCGCCTATCATATAAACATACTACTACGTGCTAATATACAGTTATTAGAATCTTCTACTGCCAGGGATATTCAGAGAGAATTTAGCGTATTTTGTTTTGACTAATTATGAATAAGAAATGTTACTTTTGAGTGCCGGGATATCGGTGCAATTATATTGTGTTTCACAGTAAATGCTTTGGCAGGACCTGTGTACTTCAGCATCTAGGTAGTAGGGTGCATATGTATCCTGAGTGGCACCGCCTTCAATTTGATGCTTTGAGATTTGTCAATTTTGAATATTATTTTTTGAGCCGATATGACTTCATATGTGTTTGAGGTGCGCTTCCCTTACGTTACTACCATAAAGTGTTGTTAACAGTATTTTTTCAGTCAGTCACTGGCCCATTAGCAATGATTTATTTTATGTGGATGTACTGGACTCTATATAACAGATTTTACTTAACTTGATTGAACTTTATTAGTTATGATGTTGACTTTTTCTTTGATAAACATTTTGGTGTACTTTTCAGGCTCTCAGCATCACTTTAAGTGTAAGTTAATGTGCAGACATGTGAGAAAACGATTGCCAAAATGTGATCTCCACATTTTCAATGGATTTCTCCAACCACTTTTCTATGTCTTAGCTTTATGATCTCGTGGTATTTTTAGTGGAGCAAAATACAGCAGATTTGATAAAAAACCTTAAAAAACCAGCAGAGGAGATTATTGGACTAATTGGCAGGTTTTAAAATATGTTATGAATGTACGAACATAGGGGCATATTATCAAGGACAGGCGATACATTATCGCCGCTTTTATCGGCAGGAAACTGTCGATAAAGCGGCGATAATGGCCTTGATAATATGCTCTATGAATTCCAATCGAAGCCCATGTTAGATGTATTCACATCCCATAGTATTTCACACACTGGGAGTAAGGTAGAGTGCTTCAGTACTTGGTGGCAAAAATAAAGAAGGCATTTCCCCATAAGTTGAGGCTCTTGATTTAGGCATAGAGAGTAGCCATCATGGAATGTTGTAATTGGATGTGCTGTTTCAATTACTAATGTCCACTAGTTTATTTAACTTCAGTGTTATATATGCATAATGTTTACAGGTATTGTGTACATAAAGCAAACATGGAGTTCAATTGAACTAGTGTGTTAAATGGGCTTACGCTTTGTGAACCAATACATGTTTCGAGACATAGGGCACAGAAAGGATGCAAAGCCTTTGTAAATCAGCCTCTATGGTTCCAAAATGTTATTGAAGGACACAGTCATGTGTAAAGATGCACATACACCATATCTTCAGTAAATATCGGCCTTAGGGTGGTCTTCCCCCCAACATTTGCCTTCCTCCTCCATTTTGTCTGACCTAGTTTATACTGGCATTAGACCTCTAAGTACTTTACAACTGCTAACCAGTGCTAAAGTGCTTGTGCTCTCTCCTCAAAGCACGGTAATATTGGCTTATACCCAACTAGAACACTTAATTTACTTGTAAGTCTCTAGTAAAGTGGTACTATGTGTACCCAGGGCCTTTAAATTAAATGCTACTAGTGGGCCAGCAGCATTGATTGTACCGCTCACTTAAGTATCTCTTAAAAAATGCCTCAGGCCTGCCATTGCAGAGCCTTTGTGTGCAGTTTAACCCGCCATTTTGACCAAGCAAAATAAACTTTTTACCAGGCCCAAACCTTCCCTTTTTATACACACAAGGCCCTGGACAGCCCAGCTAGGAGGGTGCAGATTTTTTAAAGGTAGGACATGCACTTTTAGGTTTTATATATCCTGGTAGTGAAAAACTCTTAGATCTGTTTTTCACTACAACAAGGCCTACTCTCCTATAGGATAACATTGGAGTTACCTTATTACATTTTATAAGTGTAATTTCCAAATTGGAACAGAAAACCACTTCATGTTTGTTGTCTCTGGAATTGTGATGAAGAGCTCTGTTTTATGGTAAAGTCTAGTTTGTGACCACAACTATAAAAATGCCACTTTTACCTGGACTCATGTATGCTGGCTACGATAGTGAAAGACAAGTGGGCTCATATCAGCGGGATCTGCCGCTTTAAGCTTCCTAATGTTGGAGAACTGGGAGGTTTACTAAGCCTGAAGCAAACGAACATACATAAATGAGACTTCTTTGAAGCAAATAATAAATGGCTTTTTATAGTTTATATTTGCTAACCTTCGTGGAGATCACAATAGAACTTTGTGCCCTAATGATGACCTCACTATGAACGCTTATGTATCCCCAAAATATTTAGAGGTCGAAACGTGTTGGCCTTTATTCTGTGGAAGATGATTGAGAACCTCCTCTATACATAAATCAAGTGTATCATGTCTGGATACTTGACAGTTGTACAAGAAAAACGGAAATTTATTGATTAGGTCAAAAATAGAGAGGGATCCATAGAGATGCACCCTCATCCTCGGGTGAAATACATTAGATGTAGTGAGTTCAAAATCGATTTGGACGTTGTACCATCTCACAAACTCAAAGAAACTTTAGATTTTGTCTAAAAAGCGGTGTAGAATTGTTGTGTGATGTTTTGACTATTTGTTTTTTTCTTTTTGAGGATTTAGTCATGTCCAATCATTAAGTATATTATATGTTGTGTATAGTGTTATTGTCTTTCTTGTACTGCAGACAAAGAGATTAAGATAAACTGTACATATCTCTGGTAAAAAGAAGCATGTGGGGCTCATAAATGTTGCATTATATTGTACTGATCCCTCCTCATATGAGTTGGCCTTATTGGATCAAACCCCCTATATGTGGAGACTTTTAGAAAGACTTGAGTGCCTATACCCTGTCTTCGGTCACATTACTGGATGCAACTAACAGTTAGACTTTGTGAATTCCTCCCAGACAGTCACACAATAGAGGGTTATGTGTGCCTGGATGGGCCATCTGCTGTAGGATGGGGGGGCGGATCTGTGCACAGCCTACTTACACTTGAATAGACTGTGTCCTGTCTCCACACAAAGGACCTAGTGAGCCTGCACTGTCACACCAGTCAGCTTGAGGCTAGGGCAGAAGGGTCAAGACATTTCATGCACTTCAAAGCCACTTTTTAGAAGTTTCTCCTACTTTCCAAAACCAGGGCACCAAGGTGTAAGAGATGGACCTCAGACACCACCACTTTAGTACACTTCTGAAACTGTGGATACTCTCCCAGGAATAAGGACTGTCACTCTGCTGGAATGCACTCTGCTGGACTCCTGCTTTGCTGTGCTGACCTGCTGCCTGGGGCCCTCCTATCTGGGTGAGAAGGACTGGACCTGCATCTCTTGAACCCAGAACCCAGGCCTAGTTAGCTGGCCTCCTGATCTGAAGCCTCAGGGATACAACAGGCTTCCACCATCCTTGTATCTGCAGCTGGACTCTACCATCTGTGAGTCTACTAAGCCAAATGGTGCAACCCAAGTCCTGGACCCTAGGAAGTGGCCCTAAGATGCACTGCAGCCTGTGGATCCAGCAGAACTGACGCACTTCCTCTGCTGCATGATGCAAACTCAAGCAGAACGGACGCATCACCTCTGCTCGTCGCAGGCCCTCACAACCATCATTGACGGCCGCTTCGATGACAACAACGAACTCCATATCACAGCCTTGTAAGCTCCTTGAAACCAGTGTATTGCTCCAACAGCTGGCCTAATTGGGTCTCTGTAGGAGATCTACACTCCATCGCAGTTGGCTTAACTCATGACTTTGTCCCGGGCCAGTGTGACCAGATATCCACAGTTGGCGCTGTGTGCCTTTTGGCGCTATATTTACTAAAATTTTAAAAATTCAGTATCTCTAGTTCCACTAATTGCCTTTTTTTCGTGTTGGTCTTGTTTTATTTCTTATGTTTTACTCTATTTTCTATTCTGGTGAGAGATCATTTGTGTGTGGTCTTTTCACCATTTTGTTGTCTGAAGTGAAAATACTTACACATTGCATCTACTTTAAGCCTGACTGCTTACCAAGCTACCAGGGGGCGAGGAAAGGTTAATTTGGGGTTTGCTGGTGTCTTACCCTGACAAAGATTGTAGTTGCTGCTTGACCAGGGCTCACACCCCAGTCAACCAACAACCAAATTTCTTACAGTGCTACTAGACTCTTCATGACCCCAAATAATCAGAAGTTCATATCTTGTAAGACATTCATGTGTGGCAGCGTGGAACCTTCTTCCTGTGGTTGTAGTGTAAAGCACATTATTTAGCAAAGCATTTTATTAATGATATTCTTCTAGGATATTGAGTTTTTAAAATTGTCCTACCAAAATATCATAGCCAAAATATTCACTACCACAATATCGTGAAAGTAATGGCATGTAGAGCATGTTTTTCATCATGCGTTTAGATGATGTTACATACAAAACAGGGCTCGTTGTATGTCAGCATGGTCATTGCTTGTATAATGAATGCATTGAGGTGCATGACATAAGTCTAGTGAATAAAAGACTGGAATGTTCATTACTAAGAGTGTTATGCAGACTTACACATTATCTATGCTCAATTTTAACTTAATCTGTGCTTGCTCAATGTAATATTCTGGAGTATTTTATATTTCATAGTAGCTGGCGACCTTTTCATGCTATACTTAGCTTGAAAAGGGAGGTCAACGGGTGTTGGGGTGGGCATTTCACTGCAACACCCATTGATTTTGATGCTGCCCCATATTTAGAAGGGCGGTGTAAATATGGGGCTCCACCAAAATAAGACCAAAAACAATTGGTCTTACCCTGGCAAAATCAGGAGAAATGCTTAATATCTCCTTGTTTTTGCTCTTTATGTGTGCTACATTGTGCAGCACACATAGAAAGAACAAAACGCCTTTGATTGTGTATTGTTTTAAAAACAAGCATTGGCCATGCCAATTGGTTTCGCCATATTAGTGTATTATGTAAATATGTCCTCGGTGAAGTGCAGAGTTGGAAAAGCATTCGAATGACACATGCGTGGCTCAGATAGGGCGGGAGGGGAACCCTTGCCCACTTGAAGTTGTCAATCAAACACAATAGGATTTTGTACAACAGGTGCTCTGAACTCACATTTTTTAAAGGGCTTTCATAATGGTAAAATAAAAGGTTTGCCTAAAATCACACAATTTAAGCAGGTAAGATGCAATTTATACTGGTTTTCTGGTTTCACTTTGCACAAACCATTTGTCTTTCCTTATGGCTAGTTTTTTTTATCCTTGTATCTTTTATTGCAGCATTTATATAGCCAAACTCGACGGGAATGTTATGAAGCAATGTTGAGCTGACGCTGAGACACGAACCTGAATTGATAGTAATGATACTGTACATTACTCGCCGTATGCCACGGCAGAACGATCCTCCTATGATAGCACCATCAAACACAGACTCAGCACGACTGACAGAAAGGCGAGGGCCACTTTCTTCCTTAAATAATGACACTGACAACATCCATACCCCGGGGAGACCCTATCAATGCTGTTATGTCTTTTGTCCAGCAGGACAAGGAATTTATTTAACAATTCTCTTAATAAAACAGAATGAGTACATTAATAACAAGTGGGCACAGCCGTGACCCACAACATTCAGACAAAACAATGTACAGAATGGTAAAAGGAGCAAAGCAAAAATATGTCTGTGTACTTGTAGTCAGTGTTACAGACAAAGATTGTTATAACCACACCATTGCATTTCACAATATGTTAAATGTCATATTGCATAAGGGGTTTTTTTGGTCGACGACGTTTCGATGCCTTAAGTTAAATGAGGGGCATCATCATCAGGACAAGATTATTGTCATTGTTGTCTTTAAATATTACACTGCCTTTTAACGCAATTGCGTATTACAACAGGCAATGCATCGGATCAGCGGATACCGCGAACAATGGAGGAATCGGTACTGCCTTGTCCAGCTTGGAGAGTCGTCTGGATCGGGAGCGTAATAGCTCGATATGCAGAAGTCAACGGCGCTGTGGCAGATAGTGGGGTCCGACGACGTTACGATGCCTTAAGTTAAATGAGGGGCATCATCATTAGGACAAGATTATAGTCATTGTTGTCTTTAAGTATTACACTTCCTTTTAACGCAATTGCGTATTACAACAGGCAATGCATCGGATCAGCGGATACCGCGAACAATGGAGGAATCGGTACTGCCTTGTCTAGTGTGGAGAGTCGTCTGGATCGGGAGCGTAATAGCTCGATATGCAGAAGTCAACGGCGCTGTGGCAGATAGTGGACTCATGTCTGAGCATACCCAGCCCACTCAGGGTGAAAATTGCAAAAAACACAGTTGATGGACAGAATGCAGAACAATGTCTTACATTCACCCCAATACAAAGATCTGGGCCTATATCCATCATTTTTTGCACTCCACACCACCCTAGGTCAGACAATGGCTATATGCAAATCAGCCTTGACCCTGTGCCTTATGGGAACCGTCCAGCCCAAACTAACAAGCCCTGTCTTTCCTAGACCGGAATCAAGCATCCAAGGACCGGTTTCTGGCTATCAGCCTTCTTCAGCCTGGATAGCTTGACTCCAGTGATGTGGAGAGCCTGGGACTCACGTCTGAGCATACCCAGCCCACTCGGGGTGAAAATTGCAAAAAACACAGTTGATGGACAGAATGCAGAACAATGTCATACATTCACCCAAGTACAAAGATCTGGGCCTAAATCCATCGTCAAGGCTGATTTGCATATAACTAATTAACATATAAAGTACAGGGGGTCAAAGGGGTTTATTTACCGACCTGTCACCTTATGCCCCTAACAATAAGTTTACACAAACTAAGAAAGGTGACCAGGTCAAGGAAGGTGTGCTGTCGTGGTGATGGCTGTGAGACTTGGAGTAACATGTGTGAAAAGAGTCACTACTGGCTATAGAGAATCCCATCTGACCACCCTTGTGGCGGAATATCATCATGTGGGATTTATAAGGGACTTGTACCCAACTTGGTCAACCTCCAGACCTCACAGTATTGGTGCGGAGGTGAGTGTCACTCGATCTTAGCCAAGGTAGTGCTCAGGAGGATGATGCTCTTATGGTGCAGTGCTAAAATAAAATTGGCTACCCAGTGATTTGCATATAGCCATTGTCTGACCTAGGGTGGTGTGGGGAGCAAAAAAACGATGGATTTAGGCCCAGATCTTTGTACTGGGGTGAATGTAAGACATTGTTCTGCATTCTGTCCATCAACTGTGTTTTTTGCAATTTTCACCCCGAGTGGGCTGGGTATGCTCAGACGTGAGGCCCATGCTCTCCACATCACTGGAGTCAAGCTATCCAGGCTGAAGAAGGCTAAACCAGTGGTGGATAAAGGTATTGATTATTCATGCAACACTCAGAGATTCGGTGTTTAAAGTGGAATAGAAATGGACCCCTTTCCATTACCATATAAAGTGCGATAGAAGAATTGCATGACTCCCGGAACTGGTGAGACTGACTGGGGATGAAGAACTGGGGGATTGTACACAGGCCCAGATTAGAGCTTTGTATGCTGTTCAGAGAAGGGATAAAAGTCTTAGAATAGCTCCCCTCACTATTCTTACAAACAAATGTTTAAGCAGCATGTTAAGAAACAACAATATTGTACTCAAATGGCCTATGAATTAGATTTATATAAAGATGCTAAAAAAAGAAAATGTAAATACGAATAAATCGATGCTTTTAAATGAGTGCTGGTCAGTCCTGATTTCCTCATGCTCACATTGTCAATTATCCACCCCACATATGATCTACCAAAGGTCGTCTGTAAACATTGTTCCATAATCATCATCACCGCCCTCGACTCAACATTCTGAATGCCCTCAGTACCAAATTCCCCATAAAGAGCGCATCTTGCATTCTGTGAAGCCCTTGTTCAGTGTGCACCAAAACCATCTCCCCCATAGGCTACTTTGACTCAGTCCTCTGGTAGGCTTAAAACGCAAACGATTTAGTCATTCAATGCTCCTTTTACCCACACAGAGGAGGTTTCCTTAAGAAGCTCCTCGCTTTTTCCCGTCCCGCCACTGTTTGACCCTCTCCCACCTACTTTTCATACACCTGTGTCATTGTACTACCCCCTTTACATAGTTGTATTCTATTTCTTTATAACACCATGTGTACTTTCTGCAAATAACCGTATTTAAGGCCAGGTCCCCCTCCCTTTTCACTGCTCATCTTTCTTAGTACTTGATGACTTCAACTGTGACCTAAAGAAACACTTTTTGACCATCTTTTGAACAAGGTTTTTTTTTTACCAACACTCACTCTTCAGTGCTTCATCCCACTCCACCAAAATTACCTGGATCTTCACTCACTTCCAACCAACCATCAACAATTCCCCCATAGCCACTCCCTTAAAATATGTCTGTAAGCATCCCTCCACCTTCCACCCTAGCAACTAAGTCCCCTATACCCATACAGAAATGCCCACAGGATTTCCCCAACACAGAAACGATTTACCTCCTCAGTTTCTGCTCTCACGAACTTACTGGTTGGCACTGTTTTCCATATAGCACAGTAACGCTCTGCTTCGCCCAGGAGGTAGGCATTCGATGTAACCATACGTGCCAACGAGGTTTTCATCACTTCCAGTGCAACTGTAACCATGATTCCGGCTGTTCACTCAGAAAAATACATCCACATCGTATTGTCAAGATCACTGATAAATATCCATGTTATGAGCAGGTTTGACTACAGCAGTAGCTGGCCGATAGGATGGCTACAGGGTTCGCTCTCTTTCTAAACAAAATATTTAATGTTTCCCTCAAGAGTGCTACACCAAAGCAAACAAAAGTTAAGTTAAAGTTGCTCCGTACTGCCAGGGGGATTCTAGGTGCAGGCATCTTCCTACTAGTCACCCTGGGGGATAAGCCGTTCCTGGGAGCTCAAGGCTGGGAGCCGTCATAACGTCTGTCGTGTCTTCCTTGTAATAACGACAGACTTCTTCTTTCTGTATCTAAGAGCTTTATTCAACATGTGCTCTCAGGTCCCTGTCCCTACTCTAACTGACTAGCCCATTCCCTGGATCCTCCTCTTCCACCAGCCCACTAACTCCGCCCACCCAGCTACTAGAACGTTTACAATACCACTTCTCCCCCTTTCTTGACAAAACGGAATAACAAGTTAATTAACAGTTCCTCAATTAGTCGTTTAGGCCGATGAACAGCTCGTCGGGGCCGTTGGGAGCCTCCTCCACCGGCAATCTCACTCTCAGACTGGGTGTCCTTATGAATAGGGTTAATGTTCAGAACATAACTCTCACTGCATTCACCATTGGATGGCTCAACTGTTGTAGCAAGGGCGTCTCTCAGGACTGGGGCACACTCAAGCGCATGCGACATGCTGTTGGGATTCGCTGACCGGCAGGTGCTGTGGTCACTAGGGCGCCCTTCTGACATGTGGTAGTCAAAGGATCGTCCCAGAATAGATAGTCTGCCTCCGCTGATTGTTCTTGCTTTATCACCACAGGGTAATCTGTTTCTGGTTGTTGCTCTTGCTTTATCACCACAGTGTCCCCTGCTGGCCGGGAGGAGTGTCTCATCTTCCGGCAGTGATCGACACGCAATTTCATTTCTTCAGTCTTGGCCTTCTGGGCAGTGCTGACTTTGGAATCACAGACAGACGTTGACACATGTCTCAGTGCGCCTTCCCTTGTGGACATTCTTGTCGGGAGGGGTCGACTCAACATTAATGTTGCTGGGCACTTGCCCGTGGTGACATGGGGAATGTTTCAGTAGACTCTCACTACTTCATCAAGGGTCACCTGAAAGTCCTTCTGGTTCAGATCGGTTTCGTTGAAACATTTTCCGAAGGATAGCCATGAACCGATCACTAGTGCCATTACCTGGTGGCCACAGTGAGGTGATCTTTTGATGGTGAATGTTGAGCTGCTTTGTAAAATCCTCGAACTCTGGACTACTGAATGGGGAACCATTTTCTGTTTTCAGCCCTTTGGGAGCACCCCATGCATCAAAGACTTCGTCAAGCATCGCTATAATGTTCAGCACACTCGGGGAGGAGACAAGCTGAGCAACTGGAAATCTGGAAAGTTCGTCCATCACCACGAGGACATCCTGGCCCGAAGGTAACGGGCCATGAAAGTCTATGACTAATTCTTGCCACACCTCTTGAGGTAGTCCAGTCTTTAGCTGAGGCTGGTGTGGACCTCCAGCGTTGACTACTTTGCATTGATGGCAATCCTGCAGCGCTAGTTCAACCATGTGATCGAGTGAGGGAAACCAGACCCATTCTCTCACAGTTCTCTTGGTGGCCCCCATACCACGATGACTGGTGTGCGCTAAATTGATGATTCTCTGACGTAATTTACTGGGAATGATAATCCTTTGGTTCCTTAACAGAAGCCCGTCAGGGGTGACAGACAATTCCCTCCGAATGTTTTGGAACACTTGCAGTTCCTGCCGAAGTTGTGGATCATTCTCCCCTTCTTTGTTAATGTCTCTCCACCAGTTGTTTCGTAGACAGTATAAGATTTTTTTGAAAACAGCATCATCTCTGGTGGCTTGCCGAACATCCTCCAGGGGAACAGCCGGTGACTTGACTTGATCTGCCACACGATGATAGCATTCTACCGCTGCTGCTAAATCAGTGGCAGGAGATGAAAGCAGAGAGCGTGGCACATGATCACCGGTGTCGGCTGACTCCCGGGGTTGAAGGGTAGTTGCATAAAAGTCATCAGCCATAACCACCTTGTCACTGGAACCCTTTGTTGTAGCCTCCGACAGACTGTGCCCAGAGAACTTGAGGGTGGAACAATGAAACTCACATTTTTCTTTGTTTAGCGTTAAGTTAGCTTCCACCAGAGCGTGACATACTCTATCCAGTGCTTTGTCATGTTCTTCTGTGCTGGGCCCATATACTAGTATGCTATCTTTGTGGTTCAGAGTATTGGGTATATGCTGAATGACTTTGCCAATCGCTTCCTGCAGTATTTCTGCTGCTGCAGGGATGTCTTCACTCAATCTGTGGTAACGGAATAGTCCTATGTGTGTGACAAAAGTCGTGATGTATCGCGACTGTCGTGTAGTGTTAGCTGGGAATACCCACGGTTGAGGTCAAGTCTGGAAAACACTTTAGCATTATTTAGTGTCCATCTCATGTCACTCAGATGGGGCCCTACAGTGCGCTCCTCGCCAAGGGCCATGCCGGGCGCTCTCATATCCACACACAGATGTACTCTTGTGGGCGTCCCTTTCCTGGGGACGATAAGAACTGGTGACACCCAGGGGACAGGACCACGTACTCGCTCAATAATGTCATCTTTCAATAGTTCTTGTATCTCCTTTTCGACAGCTTGTTGGAGATGCCCGGGCACCCTTCGGGGTTGTTGAGCCACAGGGCGGATTTATTCATCTATGCGAAGTTTAATCTGAAACTGATTCATCTTTCCTAGACCCGAGAATAGCTTTGGGAATTGGTGCACTATGCCTGGGTCATCACCACCTCTATACAGAATTTATACCAGTCAAAGGCGCTCGGCAGTAGGCAACCTGAGGAGACAGTCCGCCTCTGGACCCTCGATAACATGAATGACAGCTGGTATTGACATTGCTTTGTATTGAAGTGTCGTGGAAAACTTTCCAAGACAGGTAAGCGGCTCTTTGGCCATCCCCGTGTACACCCGGACGTAAGCGGGCTTATCTGCGGTGATGCTTTCATTTTTTTGTATTCATTCACTGATATATAGTTTAATGACGCTCCGCTATCTAACACAAATTTGGCGGCGTGACTCCCTACCCAGATGTCAAGGCGGGGATACTTCTTTAACTGATCTCGGCCGGTCACCATGCTCACGTATTCATCCGTGTATTCAGGTTCTCTGGATCCTGACCGGGACTCTCGTGATGACGGTCTGCGGGTCCACTGAGATTGTCTCGACTCCCTGCTGGAGTTTGATGATCCGGACAAGGATTTGGTGCAAGCTTGCACTGCTCGCGCATGATGACGACGAGCACCCGGCCGGGACGCTCGTGCTGCGTCACCTTCCTGTTCACGTCGGTGATCTCCACACATTGCTTCAAAATGATTCAGGCGCCCACACTTTCGACACTGCTGGCCCATCGCCGGGCAGGCATCTGTATGTGGAAAGTCATAGCCACATCTATAGCATTTCTTGGCACGATCCACTCTTTGGTCGTGCCAACTGATTTCATGATGCCAGCGTCTGGCTGGTTGGCGCCGCGAGGATGGCCTGGTTCTTCTGGGCCTTTCGCTGGAACGCCGGCGGGATCGGACATTCTGAACCCGGTAGGCCTGTTCTCTTTTTCCTACATGCCCTGACTCCATTTTCTTGGCGTGCTCCTCGGCCTGATCGTGCACTCTTGTCATCTCTTCGATTTCGTCAAGATTGTGACTTTTCTTTAGCAGCTTCCGTCTAAGTGCTTCAGACTGACACCCGTCAATGATTCGAAGCCGTATGGCATCTTCAGTGGAAAATGTGTCAAAGTCACAATATCGGGATAACCGACGAAGTCGTGTTATGTACGTGCTCATCAGCTCTTCTGGGTCCTGACGAGCCTGGTGAAAAATATATCTCTCTTAATCAACATTACGCTTGTGCAGGAACTTTTTGTTTAGGGACTCGCGGACCTTGGCATATGTCCCGGTTTCAGTCGGGGGCAGTTCTTTTATCACTTTGCTAATGTCTTTTCCAACTAAATTACGCAATGCAATCAACTGATCTTCATTCACCGTCACCTGGAACCCTTTGATGTAGTCCTCGAAGTCTTCAACCCACTCCTGCCACCGTGGACCCATGCTTCCACCAGCTATCAGAGTCAATGGCTCTGGGGGCCTCAGGTGGGTCATGCCCACCAGTATTGGCTTGGCTTCTCTTTGTGGTGAGTTGTGCGTTGACATGATGAATGATTTATCGAATGTTCCTGTTTCCTGTAACACTCTATCTCTTTTGACCACGTGTGGTCATTTGGATTGTCTTGTGCTTGTTCAAGAACTCTGTTGCTGCCTCTGGGCAGTCGTGTGATTCACTGTTCACAGTTTCAAGTGCTGCCCTTATTCACGCTGAGCAATCATCTCATGTTATTCATGTTTTCACGGTAGTGTGGCTTGGAATGTCTCGGGCTTGTCTTCATGCAACAGGGTGACCTCATTCATGTGACTTGTCGGTATACTGTACTCGTGACACTTTATGTCTGCATTTCTGTGCAACACTACAAACACTCGTGTCCTTCTTTGTCTTGCCTCTCGGGGTGATGCACTCTTGGTACAGTCCGTTATTCTATCATTACTGTGCTCGAATTTCGTTAACTGAATGGCGCGCACTGATGCCTGACTCCAAGATGGCTGCATCACTATTGACCAGGGAGGTCCTTCCCGACTTGCCTGACTTCAAAATGGCCGCTTGACTGACGGCTTTCACTCTGCGATGTCCGACGAGATGCACTCTTCACTCGCACGATGCGTTGCAACAGGGATTAACCGGCCGCCACCACACTGCTGGCACAACGATCTCTCCAATCGTCTGCTTGTCTCCCGCCTGCCACGCCGCTTCACCAGGTACGCTTGGGACGCAATTCAAACTTCGGCTTTTCGCGCGCATGCCACTTCGCACGCTTTTGGGGTGAGGTTCTCTCGTGGCAGGCTATCTCATCTGTTCAGTACTTTTCCACGCATTCATCCTGATCTCACACTTCTTACGATTTCGTAGCACAGTGGTACTGGGTGACTTCAGAGCTTGTCAGTAGGCCTCACACCATGCTGGGCCTCTTAGCTTCTCATCGCTTCAGGCGCGGACCGGCGCCAAATTCAAAATTTCACCAATGCTCGACTGCGCTTCTTCGCTGGGGCTCTACGCGATCTCACGGTCACGGAGCAGATACAAACTAATGGCCTCTCTTCTCTGGGCTGCAATTCTTCTTGGGGCACTCGCGTCGCAGCAGCGACTTCCTTCCCAATTTCTAGGAACGGGAACGAATGTCATTTGCGGGTTCAGGGACAGCAAGCTGTGCATCCCACCCACGTCGCCAGTTGTCGTGTCTTCCTCGTAATAACGACAGACTACTTCTTTATGTATCTAAGAGCTTTATTCAACATGTGCTCTCAGGTCCCTGTTCCTACTCTAACTGACTAGCCCATCCCCTGGATCCTCCTCTTCCCCCAGCCCACTAACTCCGCCCACCCAGCTACTAGAACATTTACAATACCACAACGTCCTTTCCAGGTTTCTGCTCTTTCTACACTTTCATTCTTCTGCTCACGTTTGTGGGGGAGCAACAATGGTCTTCCTGGTAATATTTTGTATGTTTGGTAGCACAGTATGATAACACCTGTCATTCTTTTGGCTCTAATGATATTGCTCATTATGGTTTGAAGCAATACCCCTAAGTGCTGAAAGACGCAAATGAAATGTTTAGACTACAACCAACATTTCAGTGATTATACACGCTATATAAAGCATGGCATAATGGGACAGCGTTGGAGTGCAGGGCGATGGGTGGTCACGCAGGTTAACGGAGACAGTTACTTGTGCGTAGGATTAGTACTGTATTTGTCGGTACCTCGCGCTCCCGGATGTTGTTGCTGGTGATGAAAATGCCAATACCGATGGGGATGAAGATTAGGCCGATGACGAAAAAAGCAGGTAGCACGGTACCGGCTGTCAGGATGGGCTGCCAGGCGGACAACCACTACTGCTTGAATACTGCAACCTATTTTCTGGCTTCTTACTCTTTAACGCCACCCCGGACCCTGTGCCCAAGTGGTGCCCGATGCCGCATTCCCCCTTGGCGTTGTAATTCATGGCCGGGCAGCAAGTTTAGTCTACTGCCGGACTGAACAGAGAGTTTCGCACACTTACGGGATTCTCGTCTCCACTGGGTTGCTCTTGGTAACCACCACAGACGTAAAGCTCATAGGAAGGGACGACTAAGTATGGCGAATTTTGTGGAGCTGCGGTCCGCGAATTCGCGCAAAATCCCAAAAAAGTCTGCAAATTCGTGGATTTTCCGGCGAAATCGCAGATTTTTTTGCGATTTCCACCTACTCAACTGGAGTACTTTCTACTGGCTGATCAGTAAGTGCTACCTCGTTGGGTAAATGTATAGTGCTTTTCCTACACTGCAGCTGCGTAAAGGGCCTGAAGATTTGTCTCCACTGACCATGTGTGCCTGTAACTTTGCCACCGCGCAAAAAGGCGCCAAGGTCCCTTGAGTGAGCTGTCCATCATAGTTGGGAAAGGGTGGGAAGACGTTTGATACTGCTAGTGTGTGGTGCGAGGCTTCTTTGCGTGTCAACGTGCCTCTTGTGTATAAAGGATCAGAGAGCGAGCAGGGCAACAGGTGAGGAGAAAGCAGACTCCTGGTCACAGGAACTACACGGGGATTGCGCTCGAGAAACTCATGGATTCAAAGACCTCCCTCGAGTATTACAGCTAATTTTCGACTGCAGATATGGAGTTAAGGCACACTTGCCCAGCCTCGACCGTGCTCACTAATGTTTTGGGCTGATTAAAAAGTTACTGAATTTAAGCTTCAACTGGGGCACCTGCTTTATTTATATCTGTAGGTGCTTCCTGTTGAGGTTTAATTTTTGTGACAGGAGCCTCATGCCAGAATGAATCCTGCCCTGCATAGTTATCCACGAAGATGCCACCGTTTTGCGAACTACCTCTACTCAACTGAAGTACTTTCTACTGGCTAATCAGTAAGTGCTACCTTGTTGGGTAAATGATAGTGATTTTCCTACACTGCAGCTGGGTAAAGGGCCAGAAGATTTGTCTCCACTGACCATGTGTGCCTGTATCTTGCCACCGCGCCAAAATTTGCTGAGGTCCCTTGAGTGAGCTGTCCATCATAGTGTGGATTGGGAAAGGGTGGGAAGACGTTTGATATCGCTAGTGTGTGGTGAGGGGCTTCTATGCGTGTCAACATGCCTCTTGTGTATAAAGGGTCAGAGAGCGAGCAGGGCAGCACATGAGGAGAAAGCAGCCTCCTGGTCGCAGGAACGGGGATTCGCTCCAGAAACTCAGGTATGCAAAGACCGCCCTCGGGTATTACAGCTAGTTTTCGACGGCAGATATGGGGTTAAAGCACACTTGCCCAGCCTCGACCGTGCTCGCTAATGCTTTTGGGCTGATTAAAACATTGTTGAATTTGAGCTTCAACTCGGGCACCTGCTTTATTTATATCTGTAAGTTCTTCCTGTTGAGGTTTAATTTTTGTGACAGGAGCCTCGTGCCAGAATGAATCCTGCCCTGCATAGTTATCCACGAAGATGCCACCATTTTGTGCAATACCTCTGCTCAACTGGAGTACTTTCTACTGGCTAATCCAGTAAGTGCTAAATCGTTGGGTAAATGATAGTGCTTTTCCTACACTGCAGCTGCATAGGGCCAGAAGATTTGTCTCCACTGACCATGTGTGCCTGTAACTTTGCCACAGCGCCAAAAGGCGCCGAGGTCCCTTGAGTGAGCTGTCCATCAAAGTTGGGAAAGGGTGGGAAGACATTTGATACCGCTAGTGTGTGGTGCGGGCCTTCTATGCGTGTCAACATGCCGCTTGTGTATAAAGGGTCAGAGAGCGAGCAGGGCAGCACGTGAGGAGAAAGCAGCTGCCTGGTCACAGGAATAGGGGTTTGCGCTCGAGAAACTCAGGGATGCAAAGACCTCCCTCGGGTATTACAGCTAATTTTCGACGGCAGATATGGGGTTAAAACACACTTGCCCAGGCTCGACCGTGCTCACTAATGCTTTTGGGCTGATTAAAACGTTACTGAATTTGAGCTTCAACTCGAGCACCTGCTTTATTTATATATGTAAGTGCTTCCTGTTGAGGTTTAATTTTTGTGACAGGAGCCTCGTGCCTGAATGAATCCTGCTCTGCATAGTTATCCACGAAGATGCCACTGTTTTGTGCAATACCTCTACTCAACTGGAGTACTTTCTACTGGCTAATCCAGTAAGTGCTAACTCATTGGGTAAATGATAGTGCTTTTCTTACACTGCAGCTGCGTAGGGCCAGAAGATTGGTCTCCACTGACCATGTGTGCCTGTAACTTTGCAACAGTACCAAAAGGCGCCGAGGTCCCTTGAGTGAGCTGTCCATCATAGTTGGGAAAGGGCGGGAAGACATTTGATACCGCTAGTGTGTGTTGCGAGGCTTCTCTGCGTGTCAACGTGCCTCTTGTGTATAAAGGATCAGAGAGCGAGCAGGGCAGCAGGTGAGGAGAAAGCAGACTCCTGGTCACAGGAACTACACAGGGATTGCGCTCGAGAAACTCTGGGATGCAAAGACCACCCTCGGGTATTACAGCTAATTTTCGACGGCAGATATGGGGTTAAAGCACACTTGCCCAGCCTCGACCGTGCTCACTAATGTTTTGGGTTGATTAAAACGTTACTGAATTTGAGCTTCAACTCGGGCACCTGCTTTATTTATATCTGCAAGTGCTTCCTGTTGAGGTTTACTTTTTGGCCCACAGGAAGCACTTACAGAGTTAAGGCAGGTGCCCGAGTTGAAGCTAACTTTGTAACCATTTTAGAATGGCGCCAGCAAGCACTCTGGCAGCTTGCCGGCGCCATTCTAAAATGGTTACAAAGTTAGCTTCAACTCGAGCACCTGCCTTAACTGTGCTCCCTGCGGGCTAAAAAAAAAATATCCGCCCGCTCGCAAATTTGCGAATTCGCAGATTATGAAATTGCCGAAAATTCGCAAATTTCACGAACAGAGCGGATTTTGCGCCCATATAAAGTGACGACACAGCAAAAACACTACAAAGCAGGAGCGTTTCACACCGAGCAATGATTTGTTGTTAAAGGATCATGTTTCTTGTGTGTTTTTTCTGACTTTCGTGGGTGTGCCCTTGTTGTGCAGGAGAGCCTGGCGATGCGAGCAAGAGGTTTATTTGTAGTAAAACGAGGAATCCATACCTGCTGAGCTCACCGGTACGGCCACAGAAATGGGTCTGTGTCCTGTTCACCACACTACTAGAACACCAGAAAAGAATGCACCACCAAATGCCACTGTTTTGTCCCGCATGCGTACGATGTAAGGTATCGTGCGCATGTGAGACAAAGAGTGCAAACCCACCAACCAATCATATTATTTATTTATTTTTTATTTATTTATTTATTTAAACTTCTAAAGTGCGCAGCTACCCGCAGTGGGTTTCCCGGCGCTAAGGGACAGACTGAAGAAGAAAGACTGGCATGCTGATTTTACAGGGCTACAAATTACTGACGGAAGAGCCACGTTTTAAGTCTCTTGCGGAAACGAAGAAGATTGGTTTCTGTCTTTAGGGTCACAGGAAGAGTATTCCAGAATTTCGGGCCTAAATGGGCAAAAGAACGACCTCCCATTTTTGCTAGTCTAAATCTGGGAACAGAAAAGTCACCATGTAATGATGATCTTAGAGTTCGACTGGGTTTGTAGGCCTGGATAAGGTCCTGAAGATATTTTGGGGCTGAGCCGTGTTTGATTTTAAAAGCGTGACATAGGGCTTTGAATTTAATTCTGTTATGGATTTTAAGCCAGTGAAGGTCGCGGAGTGCTGTAGAAGCAGATGTTCTCCTAGGGACGTTGCAGAGCAGACGGGCAGCAGCGTTTTGCACAACCTGGAGTTTTTTTATAGTTGTTAGGTCGGCTCCAAGATATAGGACGTTGCCATAGTCCAGGCGGGAGACAACCAACGCCTGGACTACCGTTTTTCGTGTGGAAAGGGGCAACATCCACAAGATCTTCTGTAGCCATCTCAAGGTGGCAAAACAGATGGAGGCCACCTTTACAGCCTGCTGTCTCATTGTAAGTTTCTCATCAATGAGAAACCCGGGATTGCGAACTACGGTTACCGGTTGCGGGGTAGGTTCCATATCAGGGGGCAATGGTGGGGGCCCCAGAGGTCCTTGTTCTTACCCAGTATCACAACCTCGGTTTTGTCACCGTTTAGCTTCAAGAAGTTACTCTTCATCCATCTCGAGACCCGGAGACCTTCTTTCAGAGCAGAGGTATTATTGCACTCTTTATTAGAGAGAGAAAAAAGGATCTGTGAGTCATCGGCGTAGGAGTACAGTGTAAGACCCGCTTCCTCCACAATAGTGGCTAGAGGTCTTACATAAATGTTGAACAATAAGGGACTGAGTATCGACCCCTAGGGTACACCATACGCCGAGGGATAAGTTGTGGAAGAAGCAGAAGCAGAAAACACCTGGAAAGTGCAATCTTTTAAAAAAGAGGCTATCCAGGCCAGAGCAACAAACAAGCATTGAAAATGCAACAACACTCGTGTTGACGCAAGGGCTATTGCATTTTCAATGTAAGTGTAGACGTGAAATAAGGCGCGAACGGGAGGGGGTGGGGAGGGTGTGCTGGCCCAAGAAGTACAAGACTACGGGAGGGAATGGGGAAAGGCAGGGTAACCAAACAGTTTTTCAAGTAATGGGGCCAATAGCCTCGGAAGGAAAATACATGACGAGATACCCGTGAGGAGGCGGGAGTAGCAATCTAAACACCAATCACATTTCAGAAATCAAGACTGCAGCCAATTCGAAATATTGCTGAAAAGTGGGCGGGGCTTGCCTCGCTATACTGGATACAGCATCTCTCGTCGAGACAGCGCATGCGCTGCCTAGGTGAAACTTAAAAATGATGTGTTGCAACTTCAATGTGTGCTGCATTTTGCAGCACACGTAGAATTTACAAAATGCCTTTGGTGCTTGTTTATGTAAAGGAAACATTCCTGCACATAAAACAATCTTTCCCTGGCGCTAGGTGGTTGCAATTAGCGCGTGCACAGGGTGAAACGTAGGGCTGCACCGTATTCTTGTTAATACTGTGCAGCCCTGCATTTCTGAAGTGGCAGAGCACTACGATAAGCCAAGAAGGCTTACCCCACGCTCTGTCACTACTTTGTGAATATGCCCCTCTGTGTTTACTAGCACTTCCTAGCACCTACATTATGGACAGGATTGTGTTGTTCAGGAAGGTGTAACTTACTGCACCAAACAATCCCCGGAGGCATATTCCTCTTTCCAAGCAGCACACATGGAAAGAGGAAGTAACAAGGAGAAATAAAACAAATTCTCCTTATTGCGCCTCTATCGGGTAGGCACACAATTTTGACCGAATCAAGGTTTTAAAAGTCTTTGTAAATCTAATTTTGCATGAATGCATATGATCGCCCACGCTCCACCCATGTAATGCCTACCCAATGCAAAGTAATGTAAGCCAGCGCTATGTGCAGAGTAACGTTACTTTGTATTTACTAAACCATGCAAAGTGGCTTTGCGTGGCTTTTTAAATGCAAAAAATCTGGAAAAGCATTTTGCATTGAGGATGCGCCACAAAAGTGATGCAACACTGATGAAAAACCACAGTTAATCTGAGCCATGGTCCCTTATGTATGTTAAATACGCAAGCATGCAGGAGTTTTACCAACGGTGTTATGTTACCGTAAAAGTTTAAGTTTTGGATGACTGGCTCATAAAGAGTTTGAATGGTTTCCGATGTTTTTCCTGATAAGCGCCCGAATTGAGCTTAAACAACAAGATTTGTAAATACAAGTGGCTTGTCGAACACTAAAACGTGACGGAATTATAAAGTGGAAGAAGAATTCAAATTCATCACAAGACATTCAATGCTTGAAGATTATTTTTGAACGCATCAGATGAAATTAATAACATTGAGAAGATGTATTTTGAGTGTTCAGGCACTTGTGCTAGAGGGAAGCAAGTGCAAGGGGCAGTCTGTGATAAAAAAAAACACAGCTAGGTATGTTGTTTAAGAGTGCTGATGTCAGGACTCCAAGACTCACAGAACAGGTAGAAGTTGTTTCTGATGTACATTTTAGGATGTCTTGCAAAACAGGGAGTGCCTCCAGAAAACTGCAATGTAGTGGGATTTATATGGTTCAGTATAAATGATTCTGGGACAACTAACCTGTAAATCAGCTGGCCTCTACATATGTACAGTTTAGACTAATTAGTTAGGGATATGTGATGAAAAAGAATTGGAATATTTCCAGGATTCATCTTATTATCCATTTTGTTTGCTGGGATATTAATAATTGTGATGACAATTCTTATTCATAATTTTTGTAGGAGGATGGCTCGTAATAAATATTAGTGTGTTATAAAGTACCAAACACTGTGAATATTGATTTTGGGGTTCATGGCAGGGCTCTGTAATATCACCTGTTGAGAGATTCTTTTACAGCTTTCTGTGTCTCCTCCACCAATACACATACAAGCATAACTCATTGGCACGAGTGAGAAACCCCAGACAGTGTTCCTTTTCTTCAAAAGGTATGCAGTTTCTTTTCAGAGCTTACATAATCCACTGAAAGTGACCCCAGTAGTATCAGGGAACACAAATGTAAGCACAGATTTACTATGAATTTCACATTAATTTACTGTGACAGTATAAATATACCTTTACGGTCATTGGATATGGAGTCAAGAATCATTAATCTTTACTTGTACATGTATACTTACCTAGGCATGGGCGGAAAATCCGTTCCGCTCGCGGATTTTGCGGATTTTCGGGAAATCCGCAATCCGCGAGATTTGCGAATTTCCCGCAAAATCCGCAAATCCGCGAGCAGCGGATTTTGCTCGCACTGCTCGCACTGTTCGCGTGAGTTCGCGCCCCGCGAATAAGTGCAAAATTGCAGAAATACGATCTTAGCAAAACTGAAAGTAACTACTTACCAGGTTCAAAAGTTCAGGCTCATCATTAGTAGCCATTTCCTGTAGTGCTTCCTGAGGGGCCCCTCCAGAGTTCAGTTGCCAGTTGCAACTATTATGTGACCCTGCTCTGAACCTCAGAATAGTTACACATATGCCACAAAGGTCCTGAATTACAGCTAAGGGAGACAAGCAGGAGCCAGGCTGGAAGTTAAAATCCATTAATCAGCCCCTAATTCATTATTGTCAGTTGGGGCAGGGCAGGTGTTGTAACTAATTTTGCAACAATGAAAGCACTTAGCAAGTGCAAAAGATCACTAATCAGGGCGCACTAAGGAAGCAGGTGCCAGCTAAAAAAATATTCTGTGACACATTAATCAGCCCCAAATTAATTCAGGTCACTTGAGGCAGGGAAGGTGTGCTTTGCTTTGCCGAAAATAATGTACACTGGACAACCAGAGGGTGTGGTGATGAAACAGAGGGTGGCATGGGTGGGCCAGAGGGTGGCATGAGTAGTCAGAGAGTGGCAGTGGTGACAGAGAGTGGCAGTGATGAAGAAGAGTGTCCCAAACAGGCTGGACACGTAGAAACAACAAGTTCGCGAAACTTGCGACCCGACAGGTAAGTTCGCAATTTGCGAAAGTGTACAAAACCCTCGCGAACTGGCAGAAACACGGGCGAACACAAAAAAAAAAAAATCCGCAAATTCGCGGGAATTCGCGGATTTTGCGGATTGCGAATCCGCAAATCCGCAAAATTCGCGAACGCGAGATCCGCAAAATTCGCTCATGCTTATACTTACCTTCACAACAGTGTGGTAGTCAGTATTTTACTATGATATCTTCTCAGGACAATATTTTTCTACTTAATATTCTGACATGTCACTTTCGCAATAGCGCTCAATATCCACAATATCAAACTCATCAAGGATTGATAACTTTTGCAGCACCTGCAGAAAAAAACTCTACATTCACATATTTAGCCACAAATAGGGCTTTCAAGGCATCATTAGTATAGATTTGTGGACTAATGAAGAAATATTTTAACCCTTCAGTACATTTAATTGGTAACAATTGTGTGTGCAAAAATTACCGTCTCTTTTGTCTTGATTTGCATTTGTTTAGTTGTCTGCCTTTCAGCAAGAAGTGTTGTCCACAGTAAGATAATACGCAAGGACAAGAGTAGTGCGGTAGCAACACTAAGATAACTTGTGTGTGGTAAAAGATTTAGGGGGTCATTTATAGCTCGGGATTTGGCACAATTATAGTTTTTTCCCACTAAATGTTTGGATGTCCACCTCAGTGTGAGTGGAGTGCAAGACTTTTGGCTTGGAAGGGGAGGGGTGAGGTGGCACAGTTGACAGGAAGCTAGATTTTCTTTTGTACTTCAGTGGGGTGGATAATTTTTAGAGGGTTGGGGCGGAAGGAGACAATGTGTTTATATGTTCAATTTGTGGGCAGGATGAGGAGATTATATGTTGAGGTGCTAGGGGTGCCAGTTTCTGTATCGCTTTCCCATTACTTCTCTGCCCCTCGTACATTTGGGCAGCAGAAGCAGATGATTTACGGAGTCATATATAAAATAAAATTACAGGTGGGTAACTGTGAATAAAGTGGATGTTTTTTACCTCTTGCTTCTGAGTGATACCATAGATAATTCGAGCTTCACCCCCAGCATCTCAGAACCACTCAGAACCACTCAGTGAAAACAGCACCATTTGTCACAATTACCCACCTACTATTATATATTTCCATTATGGGTTGTTGAACAATAAAGACTAAGGGGGTTTCTAGTGCTATCATCTGTGGCATCCCCCAAGGGTCCTCACTCAGCCCTAGTCTGTTTAACACTTATATGACCCCTCTGGCCAATATTGTCAGGACTTATGAAACGAACATTGTTAGAAATGGGGTCCTTAGTTGGCAGGGGTTTGCACCCTTTCCAAGTAGGAACCACCCCTCTAGTCGGGGTAAGGCAGATACACGCCCTAAATTACTCTGTGCTCGCCCTCTGGTAGCTTGGCACAGAGCAGGCACGCTGAACCTAAGAGGGAGTGTGTAAAGTATTTGTGCAGCAATTAAATTACAGTAACTCAATGAAAACACCAAAACACCACAAAAAGACTCCACATATTTTGTGAAAAATTGAGAATATTCATCTCATTAAAACAAGACCACAATGACAAAAATCCAATTACTAGAAGTTGATATATGAATTTTTAAAGAATTAATTTGAAAACAGTGCTTAGAAGTCACTATCGGTAAAACGGTTACTTGAGGTTGTGAGGGACCGGTGCTAATTCAAAGTTCAGGCTGGCCACAATCGAGGGCAGGTGCGCTACAGGACCCAGACAGGTTCCGCTAAGAAATTACTTGGATGGAGATTTTGTCGATGTTGAGAGTCTATTGAGTCACTGTTGAGCCGCGCAAAGGATGTCCCGCATCGTTGTTCAGCTCTGTTGAAGAGATTGCACTATGTAATCACTGTGTTGCGCAGAGCGTCATCAACAAGCCGTGACGGCTGTGGATTCTTCGTCACCAAGCAGCCTCTGTGTCAGTGTCGAAGGGCAATGTGCTGAAAATTATCACTCAGTCAAGCCAATGTGTCGTTTTTGCAGAAATCAGCTACAGAACTGACTTCTGAGGTCCAGGACTGGGGGGAGCACCTCAGGCAAGGGTAGGACTCACATATGACAGAGTCCAGGAGCACCAGCATGATCGCAGTAAGTCTTTTGTGTCCCTGAGACTTCAGAAAACAGGAGGCAAGACAGCAAGCCCTTGGAGTCACTCTGGGTTCAAGAAAGATGGGTCCAGTCCTTGTCGTCAGCAGGGTAGCTCATCAAAGCAGAGAAGTAGTTTCTCAGAACAGTCCATCATAGCAAAGTGGCAAACCTTACAACACATCAGCCTTTACTCCAGCAGACTTCTTCCCAGGTCCAGTAGTGTATTGATTTGGTAGGGTCAGAACCCTCCTTCTTATACCCAAAAGTGCCTTTAATGTAGATGGTGACTTCACTGCACAAGGATCCCTGCACTGCAGACCACAGTTGGCGAGTTCTTGTGTCGAGGTTTCTTCTGCAGCAGGGCTCAGTTCCTGGATCTGCAGCATGTCTTCTTCCTTTGTCTACTTTTGGTCTAGGGAATCTAAAGCCAAGGTCTTGGGAAGCCACCTAAATACTGAATTTAGGGGTGCTACACGGGGAGACAGGTAGTAGCCAATGGGCTACTTACCTTTCGGGTGTCTACACCCTCTAGCGACCGCTTCTTGTGTGAAGATGCACTACCCTAGCCCTGATTGGTGGTTTTCTCACCAACGCAAGATGGTGGAATTTCAGGAGAGGGGTTCATCTTGCCTGCCCTGCCCTAGGGGTGGTGCAGGCTGAGGGGGGACCCTTCTCCTCATGCAACTAATTTCCCTGCCTTTCCTCCCACCAAAGGTAGAGCACGAAATGGGGCTTGGCCTTCCCCACTATCTAGGGGCTCCTGGGTTAGATTTCAAAGACGGCACAAACTTTGAAGCTTCCTGCCCTTGAAGACCATCATGTTCTGGAGTAGGTGTGAAACACCCACGCCCAGAGCAGGTATTGTTTCAGTCCTCTGAAGTGTCTGCTCTCACCACATGAGGTCAGAAACATGTCTGGTGGTGACAGGCTGGTGTAAACCGACCAGAGACCCCACAAGTGTTTAGTTCGGTTTCAGGGTACCCTCTAAAAGGGTCTCCTGTCTTAATATTTCAGTACATCCCACACTGGCCTTAATGGGGATTAATTAAGACAAGGTGTTTGGTACCAAACACCTTAGGAATCAGTAAAGCCATCATGGAGCTAGGAAACGCATGTCAACAAGTATCCAGCCCATGCACTCTTTATGGCTTCCCTGTTCACTTACAACATCGCAGAATGGACTGAACATTGTAGGGGCATATCTGTTTATGCTCATATGCCCAGACATAAGATATAGTCCACCTTGCCTTATGGCTAAAGGCCTGCAGCAGAGGTGACTTACCTAGATAGCATGCAATGTATGGGTGGCATGGCACACAGGACTGTGCGCAATGTCGACTCTTGGTTTTCCTGCACCAAGACATGCAGCCTGCAATGGCAAAGTGCGTAGCCTTGGTGAGGGGGCCCTCGGTTGGCACAACCAGTGATACAGCCCCAGAGGACCCTCTTCAGTACACATGCCCTAGGTACCAGGGGTACTATTGACTTGGGACTTAAAGGGGTAGGTTAAGGTTTGCCAATTGTGGTACAGTGTTTTGGAAAAAAGACATCTGGTACTGGGCACCTGGTTAGCAGAGACCCAGTACACTTACAGGGACTTATTTACAAGCCCCTTGTGCTGCCAGTGTGTCACTTTAAATATGTGAAAAAGTGACGCACCAGCAGTGCAAGAGGCTTGTAAATAAGCCCCACAGTCGAAAATCACATCGACATCATGCAAAAAGTGGGGACTAACCATGCAAAACGAGGCACTTTCCTACAAGGACTCTGGCAGAGGTGGGGAGCAAAGGGAAGGTCTGGGTACGGATTATTGTTGGGTCATGTAATTGTATCTGCAAGGCATTTTCATGTGTCATGTTGGTTGCGCATGCTGGGCGAATGAGTAGAATGATGGTGTGGTTAGGTTCTGGAATGGTGGTGACTTAGTGGCAGTTTCCCAGTGTATTGGCTTGAAGTGGAGGCTTTCCCACGTCTTGCTGTCCGAAGAATAAATCTTCTTTCTTACCTAGCATATTATTTTTGGCAACATGTTGACAGCAAGACACCCCATGCGTGATCGAATGACTCCTGATTCCGACGTGGCTCAGTGAAGAATCAGCATACCGTCCGAACTGTGGTGCTTTACAGTGGGAAGTATCCTCCCAGAGTCAAATAACTGATGTTTGCTTGGACAAGGCGTGCGTTTCCAGTGGCACCCCTCAAAGTTACTGTTTTGTTTTTAGGTCTCGCCTACGCAGCGCGTATGCACCAAATAGGCAAAATGACCTATTGCTGTCGCCATGGCTTTTCAGCCAAACTCGTTCACGCGTTCCATTGCCTTCAATGGCAACGCGTGCACGTGATGCGATTTCCTTGCTGGAGCACGCGCCGCCATATGGTCTCACGCTCCCGCAAGAGAATCGTGCAGGCCCCCTCTCTCTGCTGCTGTGCGCATGTTTTATAAATCGCCATGGCGCCTGCTTAAGTGGGCACCTCACATCTCAGGCCACCAGTGTCTCTACCCGTGCTCTGGATGTATGACGTTACAACGCATACTTTTACAACGCATACCTTTACAACGCATTTTTTACAACGCAACACCCATTACAACGCATTCCATTACAACGCATGTCATTACAACAAATTTTTTTTAACTACCTTTACAACGCATTCCATTACAACGCATACTACCTTTACAACGCATACCATTACAACGCATACCATTACAATGCATGTACGGTAAGTATTGGATAGTGTAGGGGTAAAAATTACTATTTTAACTACAGGGGGTGCAACAGTAGGGTAAGTGTTGGATAGTGTAGGGGTAATATTTACTATTCTAACTCCAGGGGGTGCAACAGTAGAGTAAGAGTTGGATAGTGTAAGGGTACTATGCGTTGTGCTGGTATGCATTGTAATGGTATGCGTTGTAATGACTGCGTTGTAATGACATGCGTTGTAGTGGTATGCATTGTAGTGTCATGTGTTGTAATGGTTGCGTTGTAATGGAATGCGTTGTAATGGATGTTGCATTGTAAAAGTTTTGTTGTAATGGTAGTGCGTTGTAAAAGTTGCGTTCTAAAGGTTGTTTCCCCCTGCTCTAGGTGCAGCGACTGAGCTCCAAGGTCAAAGGGCTACCAGACCCGCCTGATGCACATCGGCGGCGCCGGTGCCGCCTCCATTTGGTCAGTGTGGCGGATGGCCAGACTCAGTGCCGCTTCAGGGGCTGTATGCTGCACCATCTACTACCTATACCGGATACATTATATTCCCATGGAGCCTCTAAGTGCAAACCGAGATGCCCGACAGCTTCTGCAGAGCGGCGCAGGCATCCGGGGGCAGTAGCAGGCAGGCCGCCAATCCCGCAGCTCTCCCTCCTGCCGGTAGCAGCGGTAGTTTGCCCTGAGCCCTGTTTTACTGCTTACCAGCCAAAGCAGAGAGCGAGCCCCGAACAGTTTCTGAAGGCCACAAGGCTCAGCCAGACCCGTGTGTGAGCATCTGCCCGGCGGGTGGGGGAAGAGGGTAAGGGTTATCCCGTGTCCTTCTGGGAAATGTAGTCCTCCAAACTTGGTCTTGTAAACAGTGTCAAGATGCCGGACCAACACTGGTAAGCAAATAATATATTGCCAAGCCCCTACTGTACGTGCGCGGATGTAGTAATTTATTCAATAACAAATGCTCTTCCATCAGCGTCATGTAGCAGATGAATTCAAACCAGGAAGTCAGGCAGGTTATAGCACTGCGTAGCCTGTGACTCCACTCTGATCACAACACGCAAAAGCAATTGGAGCACCAAGAGGAAGTTCCTAGAAGTCTTAGAGCCTTCTGAGAAATGCAGTTCTCAGTACCTGGTCCAGGAGACAGCGACAAGATAGAGCAGCGCTAGTAGCCCTCTACTGCGCGGACGCAGTGACACGTTTATTCAAGAAGCAGGTATGTGTAGCAAAAGTTTCGCCTATATTCAGTTTGGCAGAATAATCTAAACCTTTGTTTCTGTGCCCTATTCTTCCTCCCTCATGCCACTCTCCTTGATTGTACTCATGCTGCTGATCACACGTTTTTCTTGTTCATAGTGTACACCTGTGCCCAGCTGATGTTCACCGTCTCCTACAGCATCACGAACACCAGCCCATAGAGGGTCATGGGTAGGTAGAGGAGGATTCAATCAATCAATCAATCAATCAGAGTACTTGTAAAGTGCGCTACTCACCAGTGGGGGTCTCAAGGCGCTAAGGGTAGGAGGTGTCGCTACTGCTCGAAGAGCCAGGTCTTGAGGAGTCTTCTGAAGGCGAGCAGGTCTTGGGTCTGCCGTAAGTGGGTAGGCAGTAAACATGAGCGGGAAATCCGTTACGCTCGCGGATTTTGCGGATTTTTGGGAAATCCGCAATCCGCGAATTTTGCGGATTTCCCGCAAAATCCGCAAAAAAAAATCCGCGAGCGTAACAGGTTCAAAAGTTGAACCCCCACTCATGCAACTATTTTACAATGGCGCCAGCAAGCTGCCAGCGCCGTTGTAAAATAGTTACAAAGTTAGCTTGCACAGGAACCACTAGATAAAACGAAGCAGGTGCTGCTTTATTTTATCTAAGTGCTTCCTGTGCAAGCTAACTTTGTAACTATTTTACAACAGCGCTGGCAGCTTGCTGGCGCCATTGTAAAATAGTTACAGGCACAGCCTTACACAGGTCACTCAAGGGACCCCTGCGCCCTTCAGGGCGATTGCATAGTAACACATACATGGTCACTCGAACTAGTTGCTCAAATTCAGTGACTCATTCATTAGCCCAAAAACAATCATGAGCGTCTTCGAGGCTGGACAGGTGTGCCTCTTCCCAAATCTACCGTGGAAAATCAGCTGTGATGCTGGGTAGAGGGCGGCCTTTGAATGGTCGCTCGAACTAGTTGATGCTCAAAATCAGTGGCTCATTCATTAGCCCAAAAACAATCATGAGCGTCTTCGAGGCGGGACAGGTGTGCCTCTTCCCAAATCTACTGTGGAAAATCAGCTGTGATGCTGGGTAGAGGCCTTTGCATCCTTGACTTTCATGAGCGCAATCCCCGTGCTGTTCCTGTGGACAGGAGCTTCTTTCTCTTCATATAATTGTGTTCGCACAGGTTGCTGCAAGTTCGCACGCGTTTTGTACAATTTCGCAATTTGCGAAATTGTACAAAACCCTCGCGAACTTGCAGAAACCCGTGCGAACATAACAAATAAAAAAAATCAGCAAATTCGTGAGAATTCGCGGATTTTGCGGATTGCGAGTTCGCAAATCCGCAAAATTCGCGAACACGAGATTCGCAAAATTCGCCCATACTTAGTAGGCAGGGCATTCAAGGTCTTGGCGGCGAGGTAGGAGAAGGATCTGCCGCCGGAGGTCGTTCGTTGGATGCGGGGGACAGCGGCGAGGGCGAGGCTGGCGGAGCAGAGCTGTCGGGTGGGGGAGTAGAAGCTGAGTCTGCTATTCAGGTAGACTGGTCCGGCGTTGTGGAGTGCCTTGTGTGCGTGGGTGAGGAGCTTGAAGGTGATGCTCTTGTCGATGGGGAGCCAGTGCAGGCCTCTCAGGTGGGGGTGATGTGGCTGCGGTGGGGGACGTTGACGATCAGTCGGGCGGAGGCGTTTTGGATGCGTTATAGTCATCGTAGGTGTTTGGCTGGGATTCCTGCATAGAGTGTGTTGCCGTAGTCCAGTCTGCTGCTGTCGAGGGCCTGTGTCACCGTTCTTCTTGTTTCGGTCGGGATCCACTTGTAGATCCTGCGGAGCATGCAGAGGGTGTTGTAGCAGGAGGAGGAGACGGCGTTGACCTGTTTAGACATGGAGAGGGAAAAGTTGAGGATGAATTCTAGGTTGCATGCATGGTCGGTGGGTGTCGGTGCAGTTCCCAGTGAGGTCGGTCGCCAGGAGTCGTCCCAGGCTGAGGGGGTGGGTCCGAGGATGAGTACTTCCGTCTTGTCCGAGTTCAGGTTCAGACGGCTGTTCTTCATCCAGTCGGCGACGGACTTCATTCCCTCATGGAGGTTGATTTTGGCGGTGTGCGGGTCCTTGGTGAGGGAGAGGATGAGCTGGGTTTCGTCGGCGTAGGAGATGGAGTTGAGGTCGTGTTGGCGGGCCACTTGTGAGAGGGGGGCCATGTAGATGTTGAACAGCGTCGGGCTGAGGGATGAGCCCTGGGGGATGCCGCAGATGATGTCGGTGGCCTCGGATCGGAAGGGCGGGAGGCGGACGCTCTGGGTTCTGCCGATGATGAAGGCTGTGGTCCAGTCAAGGGCCTTCTCTTGGATTCCAGCTTCTAGGAGGCGTGTCTTTAGAGTGCGATGGCAGCTGACAGGTCCAGGAGGATGAGGGCTGATGTTTCGCCGTTGTCTAGTTGGCGCCTGATGTCGTCTGGTGTGGCGATGAGGGCTGTCTTGGTGCTGTGGTTTCGTCTGAACCCGGACTGGGATGGGTCCAAGATGATGTTGTCTTCCAGGTGGCGCACCAGTTGCATGTTGACGATTTTCTCGATGACCTTTGCTGGGAACGGGAGCATGGAGATGGGCGGGAAGTTCTTGAGATCTTTGGGGACCGCTTTGGGCTTCTTGAGGAGGGCGTTGATTTCGGCGTGTTTCCAGCTATCCGGGAATGTCGCTGTTTCGAAGGAGATGTTGATGACCTTCCGTAGTTGGGGTGCGATTGCAGCATCTGCTTTGTTGAATACGTGGTGTGGGCAAGGGTCTGACGGAGATCCTGAGTGGATGGAGTTCATGACCTTGCGTGTCTCGTCGTCGTTGACGTGGGACCAGGAGGTCAGGCGGTTGGCGCTGGTGGTGTTCAGAGGGGGGGTGGGGTCTGGCGTAGTTGGGGCGGTCATGGTGTTAAAGCTGTCGTGGATGTCAGCGATCTTGCGGTGGAAGAAGATGGCTAGTGAGTTGCACAGTTCTTGTGAGAGCGGTATGTTGTTGGCATTGGCTATGGGGTTGGAGAGTTCCTTTACGATGCTGAAGAGCTCTTTGCTGTTGTGTGCGTTGTTATCCAGGCAGGCTTTGAAGGAGGATCTCTTGGCTAATCTGATGAGGTGGTGATGTCTGCGAGTGGCGTCCTTGTGGGCTGCGTGGTTGTCTGGAGTACGTCCGTGGAGCCATATCTTCTCCAGCTTCCGGCAGGCGTGTGCGGAGGTCTGCAGCTCATCGGTGAACCAGGTGGCTCCCTTGCTGGCGTGATTGTTGGAGGGTTTCTTGAGTGGGGCGAGGGTGTTGGCGCAGTCATCGATCCACTGTCTGAGGTTGCGGGCTGCGGCGTCTAGTTTGGTGGGGTTGGTGGGTGGGTTCTGGGTGAGGGTGGTGATCAGCTAGTCTTCGGTGACTTTGCTCCAGCAGCGGTGAGGCAGTTGTTGGGTGCGGTGGTGCGTGGTTGGTTTGTTGAAGGTGAAATGTATGCAGCGGTGGTCGGTCCAGTGGAGTTCGGTGGTGTGGTCGAAGGCAACGTGGGTGCCTGTGGAGAAGATGGGGTCCAGTGTGTGGCCAGCGGCGTGGGTGGGTGCGGTGATGAGTTGTGTGAGGCCGAGGTTGGCGAGGTTGTCGATCAGTCTGGCGGAGTTGGCATTGTTGTTGTTCTCAAGGTAGAAGTTCAGGGTCCCCGAGGAGGATGCAGTCCATGGAGGCAAGTGCGTGGGTGCTGGCGAGGTCAGCGATGGAGTCGCTGAATTGTGCTCGGGGTCTGGGTGGTCTGTAGATGAGTGTTCCTCTGAGGGTGGTGGTGGGGTCGGTGTGGATCCGGAAGTGCAGGTGTTCGGTGGTGTTGAGGGTGTCGTCTGCGTGAGTGGCGACCTTGAGGGTGGACTTGCGGACGATGGCTATTCCTCCTCTTATTCCGTTGGCGCGATCCAAGCGGGTGATCTTGTAGCTGTCCAGAATGGCTATAGCGATGTCGGGCGCCGAGGAGTCGTTCCACCAGGTCTCGGTCAGGAAGTTGACGGCGTGTTTGCGTGCGCAGCGGGTGTTGAGGAGTATGCAGCAGAGGTGGTTGGGTCCAGTCCTTGGAGGTTTGGTGGTTCTGTCGCAGGTGAAGCTGCAGGTGTGGAAGGAGATGGGTATGTGGGTCCGTTTCGGGCGGCCTGGAAGCAGGTGTGGTTTCAGCCCTCGTTGAGTGCGTAGAGGGTGCTGGCGTCATAGTGGAGCCTGGTGTTGTGGAGTTCGCAGGGTCCAGAGGTTCTGGCGCTGGGCGCGGTCCAGGCGCGGACGGGCGCAGACGGGTGCAGACGGGTGCAGACGGGCGCGCCTTTGGTGTGCCTTCAGTGCGCCAGCGGCACGGCTGCTTTGCTGCCTCGATATGAGAGGATGTGGGAGGGAGGAGCAGCTGGGAGGCAGGAGTGGGGTGACGAATGAGATGGCAGGGGGCGGGCCGCAGGGGAGGCAGCGGCGGGGAAATCGGTAGCGGCGGGGGTCACAGCAGGCAAGGGGCAGGGACACAGAGAAGGGGCACAAGGGGAAACAGCGGTACACAGAAGCAAAATGGAGGGGGCAGGCAGGCACTAATTACAAAGCGAGGCAGAAGCAATGCGGGCAACACAGAGCGCAGAGCAGCAGGTCCGGGCGAGCAGGCGGGATAGCGATATAAGGGCGGCAGTTGCAGCGGAGCACCGGTCATACAGGAGGCTACGTGGCGGTGAGGTGAGCGACCTGCCTTGTGACAGGGTCGAAGGTCGCTCTCTCTACCACTTTGTGGCCTCCACATGAGGGGATGTGGGAGAGAGGAGCAGCTGGGAAGCGGGAATGGGGTGGCAAATGGGATGGCAGGGGGCGGGGCCGTAAGGGAGGCAGCGGCGGGGAAATCAGCGGCGGCGGGGGTCACAGCAGGCAAGGGGCAGGGACACCGAGAAGGGGCACAAGGGGAAACAGCGGACATGGAAGCAAAATGGAGGGGCAGGCTGGCACTAATTACAAAGCGAGGCAGAAGCAATGCGGGCAACACTGAGAGCAGAGCAGCAGGTCTGGGTTAGCAGGCGGGATAGCGATCTATGGGCGGCAGTGGCAGCGGAGCACCGGTCCCACAGGAGGCTGCGTGGCGGTGAGGGGAGCGACCTGCCTGGTGACAGGGTCGAAGGATTAGCAGGGCACTTTCCCTGTCAGCGTCGGTGCTAGGGCTTGGTCCATGTCAGCGCTTTTCAGCGTGAAGTAGTGTGGCTCACTGGTTAGAGGCGGCAGACCCGAGAGCAGAGGACGGCCCAGGACCAGGGTTCGATTCCCGGCGCGGCAGGTTTCTAGACCAGGGTCAGCGGACTCGATAATTCTCTCGCCTCGGTGCCCACTCTGATCAGCGATCACACTCGGCAACTCTGGGCATTAGCTTGCCTCATCTTCACTAACGGCCCCACCAGACCGCCGGGGATGCCTGGTCTCACCCTGGAGATACCCATTAAGGGACTATCTCTCAGGGAAGCCAGGAAGGGTTTCGCAGCGCTCGAAGCGCCTTGGGACCCTCCGGGTAAGTAGTGCGCTATATAAATGCCTATACATTTACATTTACATTTACATTTTCCCAAACTACAGATCTCTCTTCCTCCTTGCGCACCACATATCTGTCAGTGCCGATGTCTTCCCCACGTCCGGTTTCCCTCAGTTCATTGGCACACACCTCTGTTATCTACTATAGCCTCACCCGCTGTTTAGTTGGCCTTCCAGAAGAGCACAGAAGTCATATAGAATAGTATTGACGTCTAGTGGATAGAGCAAAAAATCAACTTTATCTTCAGATAGTCAATGGTGAAGTTTTCCAAAGTTGTGAAGGTTCCTCGCTCTTGTTTGGGCTGACCTCTGTGTGATAGTTTGGAAGCTGAGCTGGTAGATGCAGTTGACGAGGTGGTCGATTCGGCTCAGAGGTTGGGGGGAGGGATAGAGTTGGAATTGCATTAATTTGTGAAGTTGGGAAAATGAGGTTAAGATTGTGGCATATAGATTGTATTAATTAGGTGATGTGTTTGTTGCGCTGCATCAAGTGTGTCAATGAGAATTTCTTTTTTTAATTCCTGTATTGTCTTGGAGGTCACATCACCAACGGGGAAATTGTGGGTCCCTCTGAGTCCTTATTCTATCTGGGAGGCATGTAGTGGAAGGTTGCTTACTGAGTGGAAAGTGACGTGAAGTGCACCAGGGAGTTCAGTGTCACTTATTTGTCTAGGGGAGAGGATCCAGGTGAGGAGGCCTTATTGATCAGTGAGTCCTTATGTCTGCTGTCTGCTTACTGGATGCTGTAGTGAGACCAAGCGAGTTTGGAACTTGTAGGGTTGAGCTACACTTCTCTGATAAAGAGTGCTTCAAGCTAGTCTGAGGTGATGAGGTTGTCTGTCTGGAGCATGGAGTACTGCATATGTTCAGTGATTGAGGTGCAGTGTCTATTTGATAGTTTAAGGGTGTATTCTTGCTAATGGGATATGCAGGAGGTTGTGACCATGTCTGGGTATGATTGTAGGGATGGGTAGTGTGCTGTCCTGGCTAGGCATATGATGATCTTACCTTGTAATTGCTCTAGGGTAGTAGTAGAGCAGTAATCCTCTGTGGAGTAGCAACAGAAGCAACCACCACAGGAGGAAGGGGAAAATAGTTAGCTGTGTAACCAAGCACAGGTCCTCTGTGTTTGAGGGGTGTAAACTTGGTGACTGAATAGAAGAAGCTACTTCCTAGGATACAGAATCAAGGGATCCTGATTTATTTCTGTAGTGTGCTGCTGCACAGGAGCTAGGGCGATGGACTACATAGTGTATTGCCTCTAAAGTGGCAAGATTCCCTCCAAACCATGCAGAAATTGATCCCTCCAGTTAGTTCACTAGGCTCTTCCTGTTTAATATTTACAATGGTGGTAGGTGACTTCGGTGTAGTCTTTGTAGTTATTTCTTCTGAGCAGTTGGAAGAATGCTTAATGTTTCTTTAATGGCAGCGGGTGGAAACTTGCAATGCAGATTCATTTTTGTACATCTTTATTGAAATATTTAAATCCATACACCTATAAAACCGACTCTTTTTTTCTATATCTATAGTTGTGGTGAAAGTTATGCAGTTGTGGCAATCATGTTATATACATAAAATTTTAAAAATTCTCTTCCTAAAATAAATAGATTATCTTATATATAATTGAGGTAACTTGGCAAATGTTGATGACTTGACGTGTTGATTTTAAAATTGATAAATGACTATATTAAAGTATAATTATGTTGCATTCCACTCCACTCATGTGCCAGTTGCCTGATAACGTTATTGCGAGGGTTGAGGCTCTTTAGCTGTGGTACAAATTAACTAGCTCCCTCTATTCCTAGCTTTACAATCTTCAATTCCATGGCTTCCTGGTCTTCATTTTATATAAAACAAATTCACGTCTAGGGTGCACTTTAACGAGTGCGGATTTGTGATAGTATGAGCGTGCAAAACAACCAATTTCTATTTCTATATATCTAAACCAGTAGTTGCAAGATGGTATCGACTGATGGGTTGTAATATTCGTTAAGTGGCTCTTGGAAACAATTGATCTGAAAGTTTGGTCTGTGATTATGAATTAACATGCAAAGTATCCTGGGTTATCCTGTACCTGAATTTTTTTCAGTTTTTAGGTCTCCCCTATAGACTGATTTTTGCTGCCTGTTTTCAAACCTTTTGTGGGCAATATCAGTTCGTAGAGTGGGCTATGGTTCAATCCATTGCTTAACATTGGCAGGTTTATTTGTCATTCTCATCTGTTTGAATCTTATTCAATGACTTTCCTTCCTCTTCTTCAAGCACTCTTCTGAAGCATAACTTCTTTAACATCCTTTTGATTGGATGACTTGTATCCTTCCACAACTTCACATCATAGCTATTTTTAGGTCGAGCCTAGCGCACCACACATGCACTGCTCTATGGGGAGGCCTCTTGGAATCACTCCAGACTTTCTTAAAACTTGTCAGTGTGGTTTTTCAACTTCCACACATTCTATTGGCCTTTGCGTGTGGCTTTCAAAAATGAAAGCACACAATTGGCCGAAGGCGGGTGCATGTCCACCTTTTCTGTAAATGTTCACTCCCACGGCCTCCAGCTTTCGGGAGCGAGCACTGGCGCGCATGTTTCCAGTTGAATTCCTCCTCCTGGATCATTACAGGAACAGGACAACTTTTTTTCTTGTTTCATCATGCTGCGCACCACTGCAACTCCTTTCAGTGTTTGGGGCAACCCAGAAGTAACTTTCACAATTCAGCCGCCCATGGGTTCTCATTGCAGCCGTGTTTAATTTTGGCACAAAGCAGTGGCTGCTGACAGCGTCACAGCTTTGAGGTGCTGCACTCCTACACACAAGTTCACTAAACGCCCCAAGCTGTAGGGTCAACATAAGAAGCATAGACTTCTGCTAAGGCCTGTTCCAAATGAGAGCTGGGACACTCTTTTATTAATATCTTGTTTTCTGAATGGGTTTTTGGCTCACAAGTCGTGAATATGTACACCTTCACACAAAACAAAAGCGTGAAATGCACTTTTAAATAATCACCGGTTATTCCTTTGTATTCGCCTTTGATGTGTTGTTTATTATAAGTATTTTTTTCACACAGTGCAGATTGCCCCTTGAAACTTCAGTATTTTGTGTTGCTAGTAGGTAGTATCAGTGTTCTCGACCTTGGAATGACTGCAGGTTGAGGTGGCCTTGTTTTTGGTGTGTTTAATTTTGCAGTGTCCTTCATTCCGTGTAAGTATGTGCTGCATGGCTAAACACTTTAAAGGTCCCAAAGGCGAGTCCTATTGGCTATGCCAATGCTTGTTAATATTAGTATCAGCATTTCCATGATCTCAGTGACGCAAGCTCAGCAGTACAAACCTTTTCGGCTGGCCACTTTGGATTTTCCTTCTCACGTTGAGTCTATAATGTGACAAGGTTACACCCAGCAGACATTTTTTATTGGGCTGTGACCTAGCATATATTTCTGTTACACTGAGTTGTTTCTGACATTTGCATAGCAGGCAAAAAAAATTGGTGAATCTGCACTTTTCAGGGTGCACGTCGCCAGTGACACGTACACCTTTGACATTCAAGTGTCTTCAGTGAGGCATTGTTTCAGCCTACACTCAGTGATCGCTCACCTGGTGGACATCTTAGATTTTGTTGTGTTGTGGGGTAATCTTTTATTGCACTGGCTATTCACCCAGGGGCCATGTTAAATTTGGAACTCTATGTTTCCTGTGTTCTAATAACCTGTACATCGCCGGTGACACACACACCTCTGGCATTTAGGTTCCTGTGGAGTGTCTTGTTCTAGCCTGCACGATGACATGCACACCAATCATCGTGTTTGCATATCACCTGTGACACGCACACTTTGGCATTTAGGCTTCTGTTATGTATCTACATTCCAAGCCTGCTCATGGTGACACGCAAACCTTGTGTTTTCAGAATTCCAGTATTTTCCATCTTGTGTAATTAATATTCAATGTGTCTACACATTGCCAGTGACATAGACACCTTTGGTATTTCAGTTTCAGCAGCATGTCCTCATCCCAAGCCTGCACACAATGACATGAACACCTTGTGGATTCAAAATTCCTGCATGCTCCATCAAATTGGCTTATGAGCACTCTCCATTCTTTTATGTTGCATTGTGGGTGTGCTCTACGGGGTTGGCACCATAAATACAAACATCTGATTGATGACATTTTTACCGTTTAATTCCAGCACATTTCTTTGGTGGTACCTCCATATTAGTTGAGTTTTGCAACCATATCACCACATTTGGTGAGTGCTGCAAACTTTTGATTTATGTTCTTTGTTTAGGCAGGATTATAATTTGAACTAGTTATCGTCAGTTCATAGGTTCCAACTCAACAAGCTTTTATCTCTCCCAAAATGCACCAGTCAATTGCACCACACACTGCATTTTTACCCAACCTGGCATCTCGTGAGATAGATTAGGAAAAATGGAAGGAAGATTTTGAGGCATATTTGGATGCCCATGAGGGTGAATCCTTACACACAAGAAGAAGTTTGTAATCTTAAAACGTTGTATAGGTACAGAGGGTCATAACATTTTAAACATATTCCCAAAGAAATGGCATTATTAGTTGATAGTGAAGGGGACGGTTAGCGGATGAGTATGCTACAGCCATCAAATCCTTAGACATGTTTCAAAGTGAATAAGAATGTGTCATGGGGGAGAGACATTTTACAAAAGGGTACAAATGCCAGGGGAGTCAGCTTTAAGCTATGTAAGAATGTTACGTATCTTAGCTGTGTCTTGTGAGTACAAGTCATTTAAAGAGGAAATCATAAGAAACCAATTAGCAGAAAAGACAAGTAATAAGAAGGTACAGGAAGCCTTGTTGTCCAAGCCAAACTTAACTTTGTAAAAAGCTCTAGAGATTGCCACCATAATAGAAAGCACATCATCCTACATGGAACAGAAGTCAGTATCAGATTCAAAAGTACAGTCACAAGGGGTGTTCACTGTTAAAAGTAAATATTAGAAAAACAACGAGAGATATAATCAAGAGAAGGTCAATATCAAGGAAAAGTGAGACAAGAAAACATCAAATAAATGCCTGGAATATTATAGATGTGGTAGTACCACTCACCGTGGTAATGCCAAGGTGTGTCCAGCAGCTGATTAAATAAAAGTCAAGTGTTCGAAAAAAGGACACTTTGCGAGAGTGTGTAGGTCATCTGGCAGAGTATCTTCTGGTAAAGTACACAGAGTGGAACATAACAAACCTGAAGAATGGGGATACATCCTCTAGTCAAGAAATTAGGTTTTCATCATTACAGGTACTTATGCACAGAGACACTCGGACGATGAGTGGAGAGTGGCCTCACAGGGCTCTAGAATACCTCTTTGTTTATTAAACATTAATGGAGTGCATGTAAGAGTATTGGCAGATTCAGGGATCCCCTTCACCCTTATGAGTGAGAAAATATGGAAGGAATTGTTCCTGGATTAGGGCTTAATCTTGTGGTGTTCCTCTATTCATCCAGTAGGCTATGGGAGAAAGGTTATCGAAGTTGTGGATGAATTTGATGCTGACTTGTGCTTCTGGGATAATAAGTCTCTAGGGGTACTGTTTATGTGCATGTCTGTTGGGATGGTACAACCAAAGGAACTTGGGTATGATACTAGAGCCCAAAAATCTTCCTCTGGTTGTACTGAAGAAGGATTATACCCTGGTCCTAGTGGTTCAGGGAGAAACTTGGAAATTGATGTGTCCTGAAGTTTTCGGATGGGAACTAGTCTTCGTCAAAGGCTTCAAGCACAGGATAAGATTAAAGGACGGAGCTCAAGCTGTGGTGCATAAGGTGCAGAGAGTACCCGTAGCCTTGTGAGCTGGATTAAAACAAGAGCTTGAAAAGCTGTGCACAAATGATGTAATAGAACCGATCGAGTCATCGGACTGGGTGGCTTCTGTTGTTCTGGCCAAGTGGCTAATGGTTCCCTGTGCATGTGCGTTGATCTATGCAACCTGAATGAAAATATATGGATGAATCAATATCCCTTACATATAACATCTGCGTATCATCAGATTAACTTTCACCCAGTTTCTAGGTACTACATGGCGTTCATCAGTCCAGAAGGGCTATTCCAATTCAAATTCATGCCCTTTGGACTTGCTTTCCCGTCCTCTGTCTTCCAGAGGATTGTGGAGAGAATGTTCAAGGGGATATCCAGAGTGATGGCCTTTTAAGACGATGTTCTTGTGTAAGGTGCTGGTCAGGAACAACAAAATAGGCTTCATCGAGTATTGTCCATGTTGAAGGGTAAGGGGTGACTACTATCAGCCCTGACAAATGTAAGTTGAACATGCCCACAGTAAAGTATTTGGGTTACACGTTGTCCTCTGATGGTGTGGAACCCAAGGCTAGCTTGGTAAAAGTTATAGATGAGTTTTGCACTCCAGGTGACAAGGATCAGTTAAGGTCTTTTGGGGGGCTCATTGAATTTTATGATAGATTTGTGCCTAATTTTGATGCAAAAACCCATCACATGACATAGGCATGCAAGCTATGAAAAGAAGAATTAGGAAGAACTTCTGGTTGTCTGGCTTAGATAAGCAGGTGGAGTACTTTGTTGGGGACTGCATATGTTGCACAATAAGCGACAAGTTGCAGGTGACTGTGCCCAGCACTGTGGAGGGGATTGAAGTTTCCAGTAAGGCATGGTTAAAACTGGAAACTAATATTATTGGCCCGATGGCATTGTCCAGTGAAGTATCTGAGTATGGCAATTTTGTAATGGATTGTTATAGTCATTGGATAGAATTCAAATTTGTAAAGGTACCCAACTCTTTGTGTGTGATAACATTTCTGGAGTCATTATTTGCCAGGGAAGGAATTCCAGGTAAAATACTTTCTGACAAATGGTGTCAATTTACATCAGCACAATTTGAGGAGTTTTTGAGGTTCATGGGTGGGGAGTGTGCACCACAGCTAATGCCGACACTGAAGAGTCGCCATTCATTTTGTTGAGGGGACATGTGCCTGCTTCCAAAATGTGGAGGAAATGGGTCGGGGTTTTTTGATTCCTGATTAGAAAATAGAGGAGGTGAGTAGGAGAAGTGTTGAGGCAGAGAACAAATATGATCAGACACGTCACAAGCTGGAGAACAAAGAACAGAAGGTTAGAGTGGGTGATCTTGTAAGGGTGAAATGTTCCAGAATCTTACCCAAGGGGGAATCGAGGTTCTCTAAGCCCAAGAAAGTAGTGATGGTTAACAAAAGTGCTGTGAAATTGGAGGATGGTAGATGGTGGAACAAGGTAAAATGTGCAGTGTCTCGTTGGAACTGGGTGAATGTGTCTAGGGAACATAGATTGCAAAACTATGTGAATGACCAACATGTGAAAAATGTGCAGCCTTTGTCTTTCCAGGTTCCGCGATTATGCTTTACAACAAAAAAACGTAACTAAATTGTCATGTTACGTGAATTACCATTCTCTAAAGTTAGAATATACATTTAATCTTGTTTTTATGTTTTCTCTATTGCTTTGTATATTGTAGTGATAACGGTTTTGTTATTTATTTTTTGTAAAGGGGAAAGATGTGTTGGGTTATGTAATTGCATCTGCAAGGCATTGTCCTGTGTCGTGTCGGTTGCACGTGCAGGGGGAATATTTAGAATGATGTGGTGGTTGGGTTCTGGAGTGGTGGTGATTGGGTGGCGGTTGGCCAGTGTATTGGCTTGAAGTAGAGGCTTTCACGTGTCCTGCTGTCCAAAGAGTACATCTTCTTTCTTACCTGTGCGTCTCCATCTTATTAAGTATCAAGTTCACTCACACTCCCAAACGCATCAGCCAAATCAACAGTCATGGGCACTGGGGATGGACTGAAAAACACGAAAACTGTCGAGGAAAACAATACAAATATGGATCGCACACATATTATTGGTAAAGGAATCTGATACATGACTGTACATGTGTGTGCGCGCACTCACATCTTTGGTTTTGAGATGTTTAAATAGCTCTCTGGTTTGTAAACAGTAGAAATCATTGTGAGATGATCTGTGCAGAGAGGAAGGAAGTCGTATCTGACCCACTATAGCAATTTTCCTGTACAAATGTCATTCGTCAACTTCCTGGTAATTACGTCAATACCGGTTAATAAGACAGTTTACAGTTTCCACTTCTTGCTCTCCCATTTAGCTTTTTGCTGTAAGCATTACTGCTGTGTGAAGCAAAATTCATGTTTTTAGATTGTCCTGTTTAGTCTCACAGCAAAGCGAGACTATCTTGGTGCCTCATCGAAATCTTTTTAAACATTTAAGCGCTTGCCCTAGAATTATCAGTACTTTGCTGTGATTGTGCAGCTCCTCCATACAGAATCCAATAACCTTGAAGGAGTGAGGCACATTCCTCTTTTTTATGCAGCTTGCTTTGCAGATTCCGTGGCAGTTTATTGCTGCCGAGTCGTGCATCCCCCGGCCGCCACCCCGCCAGTTTCCAGCCAAAGCGCTGAATTAATAACAGGCGCACTGAAGAGGAGGAATGACAACTGGAGGGGCTCCCTTCCTGAATGTCACTGTAAGCAAACAGCGCCGGGGAGTGAAGGTTCCCTTCCATCTCCAGGTTTACTGCTGTCTGGGCATTGACTTGTTCCTGACACATGAGCCATGACTTGAAAGGGATTCGGGCTCCGGCAAATTTTGCATTGCACTTCAATGTGGCCTCTGGGATTGAATAAGGGCAAATCTATTATACTGTTGCCATGGAGACCCTGGCACAACTGCTGATAAAGAGCGTCTGATGTTTTGATAGGCCCCTGTAGCATGGCGCACATTCCATTTGAAAGGGGGCGGGAGGGGTGAAAGTGGGAGTGGGAGAAAGTTCACTGTCTTGTGTACAGGCATGTTAGGGTGGGCGCACAAGGAACGGAGTGCGCGGGAGTTGACTAGAGACTTGAAATCCTATGTATGAATGGCATGCGTGCTTTACTGTGTTTGTAAATAGCTCCCTGCCTCCAGCAAAGGAAGGCCCCAGTCAGAAGTCTTCACACGAAGCTGATGAGGCCACCAGAGAAAACCCTTTACCCGGCCCAAGAATAGGTTAATGTGTCCTTTGGCCTTAAGGTTTTAGTTGAGTAAAGTTAAGCTACTCTACTACAAACGAACTATAGAGCTGACAGAGTGTTTGAAATGTGGTGCTCTAGTTACACAGACTGGCTGCACTTGAATCAACTCTAACCAGGTGCCATTTTCCACGAGGCCCACAATTATACGTTTTTAAGACATTAAAATGAGTCTATGAGAAAAAACAAAGAATCGAAATGTATTGGAGTAACCCGCAGGTGACGCATATTGATCTGCATTACTTGAATAAAAAACAACCTTTGTTAGAAATGCAAATGTGTCATCCTCGTTTCGCTTCTGCATCTACAGTTTTGCACACATATGAATACATCCGCGTCTTTTGTTGCATTGTATTAATGCTCTGGGGTTACGCTTGGTTGTGGGGAAGTTGGACTTGCACCACAACCCCCACCGCATGTGCACAATAGCCTGGTTCAAAGAATTCTAGAAGCAACACTGTAGCTACGCCGAAGAACCGCTTCCATTAAGGAAGGGTGACTGCCCTCCGCCTGGGCTGACGTCTATCTGGCGAGAATGCGCGAGCCCGCCTCTCCCTTTTAGCCTCTCTGCAGACCCCATAAGCCTTGTCTGCGATTTCTGCATAGTTAATTTGTCAGTTTATAAATTACCGCATTATGTTACCGTTAAAAGCTGCAAAACACAAATATATGCACAGAAGACTGTAATAACTGAAGTGCTTTTTGTCCTGTAGGGAAATAATGTTGTTGTCAAGCTGTGGCGTATATGGCAGTGCGGGGGACAGGCGACCATTTCATCCGCGCGGTGCCGGTGGTGCCCTAAGAGCATCCAAAGGGGGCCCATCGTTTTTTATCACTACTGTGCACCGTGCAGGCCCAGATGGAGAATAAAACATGCATGACTTGCCCACAGCCCTCAAAATAATTGCGCTCGTTTGCCAGAAACGTAGAAAGTGCATCCAACCAAGTCACCACCCATCATGGTGACACCCCGTTTGCATACTGATGAAGTTTACAGCCAGAGACAATGGCTCTGATATCAATAACAGCGGCGGGGGCTGGGCACTGGCAGCGGCGCACGATAAATAGCGCCATCATTTTACATTAGGCAGCCTTTCACTTCCACGGCACATCGAGGGAGGGGGCCCAACTCCGGTCGGTGCCTCGCGCGGCTGCTGCTTGCCTGATCTCAGACTTGCAAAGAGAAGGACTACGTCACTTATTTAAAGACTATGAAAACAGGGCAAAAATGTCACCTTGTGTAAAGAAACAACGTATGAATATACATGTGCGACGCAGCGCACGCGCAACGTTCACACACATTTGTAGGCGCGCACTGGGCTATGAACAGATGATGCGCGAGCCCCGAGCTCTTGATGGCGCCGCAGAGTGATGATGAATGGGGGTTTAAAGCGTAGAGCTAGAAAAAATACAAGTAGCACCCGGGAGAATAATCTTTTATATTGCAATCAGCGCAGTTTATACGTAGCTGCTTTAATCATAGAAATCAGCAATAAAGACTTAGGCCTTTGTTATTTAATCCTTACTGAGTAGGGAGAAAAAAAGTGAAATGGTTTTCATTAGAGTTAGGTCTATTATTTTAAAACATCAAACGCGTTTGAGTTATAACGCAGTTTCCATTAACCGTAAAATAATGAAAAGATAAATGGGCTTACAGATCGTGCTTTTCGATTGGCGTTTCGTGCGCATGCTCAAAGTTGGGGTTGGCTCGAGCCAACATGTTCACTTCAGTCGTCAGCATCAGTCTGTGGTGTGCGCTCTAGCCTATCGGCGCATACGGGATTACGCGATGCGCCGTAGGCTAGAGCGTCATAGGCGCGCATGCGCAAAGAGAAAAGAGAAACGGCGCGAAAGGAGAAATCGGAGTTGGCGACCGGAGCAGTCGGCGGTTAGACGCTCGGCGCCCTTAGTTTGTACCTTGTATCTTGTGACAGAAATAAACGCATTCCTGTTCACCACTACCAGTGTCAGTGCATTCCAGTGGGAAATACGAACATTACAGTGGCGACGAGGCTGGGATCTGGACACCACCGGGCACAAGACGACAGCAAGGGTATTAACCCCCACTCCCACGAGCCAGTTAAGGCACAGGACCGACAAGGAGAGCAAGGGCGCGGCAGCAGCGCAACAGCACGACCAGAGGAAAGCCACCAACCTCAGAAAGCCAGGTCAGTGGGGCCCAAGACGCAAAAAAGCCCCCAGGCAGCAACCTGGCAACCAAGGGAGATACCCCGAGCCAGAGGAAGGGGGGAGGACTGCGCAGGCAGCGCACGCTTCGAGGGACAATACCCCAGGTAGCCCAAGGGGTCAAGGAGACACGGCAGGCAGCGCAGGAGCGCCCGGTGTACCCACCAATAGAACCCAGGAGGAAGGACCCAGAGGTGAAGCCAGAATGGCGAATCAGGCATCAGCCCTAATGGCGCCAGTTCCATTCCTAACCAGGCCAGGGGAACCCCAACTCAAATGGGAAGACTGGAAGGAATACTTCCTAAATTACATCGAAGCCTTAGAAGACGAGAGTGAAGGGGAATACAAGCCGGAAAGGAAGAAGAGGCTTCTGCTCCACAACTTAGGCCCAGAGGGGGTCAGAGTGTTCAAGAACTTGGTGCCCAAAGAGAGGGGCGCGGAGGAGACCGACGTCTTTGAGAACGCACTGGACGACCTGGACAGCCATTACCGCCCAGCAGTCTGCGTCTCGATAGACCGCTATAACTTCCAACAGAGGAAACAAGAGGCGGGAGAATCCATCGACGACTATGTAGCAGCCCTCCGCAGGTTGGCCATCACGTGTAGATATGGAAATTTACAGGATGAATACATAAAAGACCAAATAGTGATGCACACCACCAGCAGAGCAGTCCAAGATAAGCTATGGGCAATGAATGAAACCACCTTGAAAGAAGTAGTGGCGATGGTCAAAAAGGCGGAAATGTCGAAGAGAGGCGCGGACGCGGCGAAAAGAGAAAGCGGGCCCAGACAGATGATTAACAAAATAGATGAAGCGCCGCAATCCAGTAAACCCAAAAGCATGCACGGGGACCCGAAGAAGGACACAAGAGGGCCGGGGAAGCAGATGCCTCGCTCCAGCCCAGGAGCGAAATTTGCGTGCTACAGATGCGGCAGTGCAGCGCACGCTGCCCAGGACAGGCGCTGCCCCGCGTTTCGCGCCAGGTGCTCGTTTTGCGGGTTGACGGGGCACTTTGAAAAGGTCTGCCGAAAGAAAGGATCGAAATCCACGGTCAAGTGCATCGAATCGGCCACGGCCAACGTCAGTGAAGAGGACGAGCAGGAAGAGGATGACCTAGTGCTCTGCATCGAGGATCAGGTGCTGGACGTATCCGGGAAGCGCAGGGACAAACCCCGCACCCACATGCACATAGGAGGAGTCAAGGTATATGTGGCTGTAGATTCGGGATCCCCATGGACCATAATACAAAGATCGATATGGGAAGAGGATTTCGAGCCAGTTTTAGGCCCCGACCTGGAGCCGCCGGACATCAGACCCATCTCGTACACGGAAGATTCCATTCCATTGGTGGGATGCAAGGAATTGGTGTTCGAATTTAGAGGACGGTCAGCCTCATGCACCCTGTACGTAGCAGAAAAGGGCCCATCAGTGCTAGGGTGGAAAGACGCAGGTGCCCTCGGCATTGTTCTCAACCCCGGAGGGAAAGAACAGATCCTGCTAACAGACGAATGGCCCCTGTCGAAGGAGGAGGACTGGAAAGCAGCATACCCCAAGGTATTTGAGGGCACGGTTGGAAAACTGGATAAGTTCGTGCATAAGATGGCCCTGAAGGAGGGAGCAGTTCCGGTAGTACACAAAGTACGGAACATACCGATCTCCACAAGTGAGGCAGTGCGCCTGGAACTACAGAAGCTAGAAGAGCTAGAGATCATCGAGCCAGTCGACAGTGCAGAATGGCTATCGCCCTTGGTGGTAGTGAAAAAGCCCAATGGGAAGGTCCGGCTCTGTGTGGACCTGAGGGAGCTCAACAAAAACCTCATAGTGGAGAGATTCCCGCTCCCCAGGATCGAGGAGATGCTAGCCAGGACAAAAGGCATTACTCACTTCTCCACCATAGACCTAACATCTGCATACTACCAGATAGAACTCCACCCGTCGAGCAGGAAATACACAGCGTTCATTACACCCTTTGGATGTTACCAATTCAAAAGAATGCCCTTCGGCCTGGCATCCGCCGCAGCCGTTTTCCAGAAGTTGATGCACAGGTTGTTTAAGGACATCGCGGGGGTGCAATACTTCCAAGACGACATCCTAGTGATGGGCACGGACAAACGCGACCACGACGAGAAACTCCATAAAGTTCTGAAAGTGCTGCAAGGCAAAGGAATGACGGCGGAGTGGAGCAAGTGCAGGATCGGTTCTCGCACAGTGACCTACCTAGGGCACGAGATAGGAACACGAGGAATCTCGCCGAAGGAGCAGAACGTGAAGGCGATAAAGGATGCCAAGGCCCCATCCACCAAGGAGGAAGTGCGGTCATTCCTAGGAATGGCCGAGTATTACAGCAGGTTCGTTAGTCAATTTGCCACAAGAACACACAGGATGAGACTACTGACCAGGCTCAATACAAAATTCGAATGGGATGAGGAAGCCCAGGCCGAATTTAAAGCCATTAAGGACTGTATCAGCCATGCCATTCCCCTGCAGGGATTCGCCCCCACAGATAAGTCCATAGTGACAACGGACGCCAGTGACAAGGGCTTGGGGGCTGTCTTGGCGCAGGAGAGGGAAGACGGAACAAGAGAAACCATCAGTTTTGCATCCCGGGCGCTGTCCCCGACGGAACAGAGATACAGCGTAATTGAAAAAGAGATGCTGGCGGTTACGTGGGCGCTGTGCAAATTTCGCCAGTTCATATGGGGCACGAGATTCAGGCTCCAGACGGACCACAAGCCACTCATCAAAGTGTTGACGTCATCAGGTCATGACACAGCCACTCCGAGGATAGCAAAAATGACCCTGAAATTGCTGGATTTCACATACGATGTGGAATATCTCCCAGGTACGCAAAACAGGGTGGCAGATTACCTCAGCCGGGCAGCGGCCATGGAGGAAGCACCGGGAGAGTCTCAGGACACAGAGGAGATGGTTGCCAGCATGGAAGACCATGAGTCGTCCATCAGTGCGCAGGAATGGCAAGCGGCATATGAACTCGACGAGGAGAAGATGGAGATAAAGAAACATCTCACGTTGGGGTGGCCGGATAAGAAGAAGCTGACAGAGGGGGTCCAGCGCTTCTACGAGATGAGGGAAGAATTGTCCCTGAGTGACTCGGGAATCTTCTTGTACAGAGGAGAGAGAGTTGTGCCCCCAGTGACGCTGATACCCCGACTCCTGAAGGTGCTTCACGAGGGGCATCTGGGCATAGTGAAAACCAAGGCTTTGGTCAAGCAAATGTATTGGTGGCCAGGAATGGATGCCCACATCGAGAGACAGGTGCGGGAGTGTGAACAGTGCCAAGGAGCGGACAAAGTGCTACGCCCACTCCGACCTGCATTAGGGAAATTCGACACCCCACACGGCCCTTGGGAGGAAGTGGCCATAGACATCCTGGGACCCATTCTGGACAACAGAGGAGTGAATAAGTACATATGTGTGGTAGTAGACAGGTACTCCAAGTGGCCAGAAGCAGACATACAAGAGTCGATGGACACAGACACGATCTTGAAGTTTCTAACAGGGCTTTTCCTCAGGGAAGGAATACCCAGAACCGTCCTAAGTGACAACGGACCGCAGTTTGTGTCGGATAAGTGGGAGAAATACATGAAGAGGAACGGAATCGAAGTAAGACACACGGCAGTATACCATCCGGCGTGCAATGGTCAAGTCGAGAGGTTCAATAGAGTGCTAATGGGCTCCATTCAGGCAGCAATATCGCAAGGAAAGGACTGGGAAGTAGAAATGATGAACATGATATGGGCCTACAGGATAACGCCCTCAGTGGTGGGGTACAGCCCGTTTCAAGTGTTAAGAGGTAGGCATCCCTTCACAAGGGACAACGTGGCATGGAGGGAGAAGACCATCACCAGCAAGTGGTCCCCGGCCGTGGTGCAACACAACCTGGAGAAGGCCCAGAAAATTTACGCAGCACACTATAACAAACGTCGTGGCACCAAGGACACAGAGCTAGAAGAAGGGGAGTGGGTGAGGATCAAGCTCCCTACTTTACAGAGGAAGGGCGAAAGCAAATTCAGCCAGCCGCTACAAGTCAAGGAGGTGCGGGGCAGGGCGGCCCTCCTCAGTGATGGCAGAGTCTGGTCGCAGGATCGAATGGCCAGGGTAAACAAAATCCTAGTCTGGCCCAAGACTGAGGAAATCGAGAGGAGCTTGGACCACCAGGAGGTTCTCCCGCGCAGACGACCAAGAGGAAGGCATAAGGGAGGACCATGAAGAAGCAGTGTGGAGAGCCAGGCCGATGGACGGAGAAGCAAGACAAGTGAGTGAGGAGCCGAGTACAGGCGGGAGAGAAACTGAGATGTCCCAAGGAGAGACAGCGGTGAGAGAGAACATGCCGGTAAGACACACCCGCAGCGGAAGGGCAGTTGTAGTGCCCTCTCGTTATAATGACTTTGTGATGAATGGACAATAGATTGGTGCCAGCCCCCGGGCACCCCACATAGACTTTGGACACTGATGAAGGACACCACCCTGGGGAGGAAATGTTATGTTTAGTATTGTGTAAAGGGGGGAGATATGTGGTGTGCGCTCTAGCCTATCGGCGCATACGGGATTACGCGATGCGCCGTAGGCTAGAGCGTCATAGGCGCGCATGCGCAAAGAGAAAAGAGAAACGGCGCGAAAGGAGAAATCGGAGTTGGCGACCGGAGCAGTCGGCGGTTAGACGCTCGGCGCCCTTAGTTTGTACCTTGTATCTTGTGACAGAAATAAACGCATTCCTGTTCACCACTACCAGTGTCAGTGCATTCCAGTGGGAAATACGAACATTACACAGTCAATGTTCTTGTCTGTCTCAGACACCCGCATCTGGAAGACTGGTCCTATATAGTAACGACAAAAGAAAACTTCCAAGGAATAGAAACCGTACACCTCTAGTGGTTTTCTATGTTTAACAAAGGCCAAGGAGACCGTGCATCGAAGCGAAGCCTCAAGGTCATCAATGTATGAGCAATCTTTATTATTTTTTTATTTTTTTTATTTTTTGCGGGGGCGTAGACATACACTCTCAATGCATTTGTTGTATACAGTTACATTTGGTATTGATTATTGATCTGTGTGGCAGGTGTTCTATTGGCAGAGAGAGAAAGAAGAAAGAAGAGAGAAAGAAGGGGGGGGGGTGCGCGGTTGAACACTGACATGTTGTTGGTCTAGGGGGGTTTGTATGCTCCAAGGTATGAGTCTAGGGCTGCCCACATTTCCCCTCTGGCTATATGGTTCGCTGAGTGTTTCACGGTGATGTTGGCGCCTCTCAGGAAGGTTACCCAGTTAAACCACCTCTTAAATGTTGCTTTGCTAGTGTTCTTCCAGTTCGCTAATATTGTCTTAACAGCCTCTGTGAGTAGAAGGTCCACTAGTTCCCTGTCTCCCTTGGGCTCTAGGTCTGGGGCCAAAAATGCTGTGGTAATTCCTTCTAGGCCTTGTTGAATGTTCCCCCCTACTATTGTGTTGATGAAGTTATACACTTTGCTCCAAAAGTTCTTGACTTTGGGGCATTCGTAGATGATGTGGGTCAGATCTCCTTTCTCTTTATGGCAGTTCCAACGTATGTCGGTTTCTGTGGCGCCTACTGCCGCTAGTCGGGCTGGCGTCCAGAACACTCTGTGCAGTAGCCAGAACTTTGTTTGCGCTAGTTGCGGGGATACTTTATTCTTGGAAGCTGAGACCCAGAGCTTGTATTTCTCATCCTCGCTGAAGGTTCCGTTGTGCTTTGTTTCCCAGAACGACATGGTTTTGGTGTTTAACGTCGACGTGCGTGGGCATATGAGTTTGTATAGATGGGCGGTTTGGTGACCTATCTTGGTGAGGTTTTGCATGTATTCTATGATGGAGGGATTCCCTTTGGAGAGGTTTGCTTTGGCGATGGCTGCTTTGATCTTAAGAAATTCGTAGAATTCAATGTTGGGTAGGTTGAGGGTCTTTTTCAGCGTCTCAAATGTGAGAGGATTGTCCTCTTTTTCTAATTAAGCAGGTGTTGTGATCCCTCTCTCATACCACTCTTTGTTTGCCAGTGTTCTACCTCTGTAGGTTATTTTTGAGTTGTGCCAGATCGACTCCCATTTTGACCTTTTGATGCTGCGTTCCATTTCCTTGTCTACTCTCAAGAGTGCTATCCTAGTATTTTTGAGCACGGCATTGTTAGCCTCTGGGTGCTTATTTGCTTTGAATAGTGCTACTGGGTTGGCACCCCCCAGGATGTCTCTCTCTAAATCGAGCCAGATTGGTGTGTATTCTGGAGTAGGAATAATCCAGTGTATACCTTGTCTTGCCAGACATGCTGTTTAGAAGGCCCGAAGTTCGTCATATTCAGCCCCCCCAGTTCTTTCCGTAGTCTAAGTTTTTGCAGGCTTATTCTGGCTTTTTTACCCCTCCACAAGAATGTGTTGATAGTTTTATCGAGTTTTTTGTGGAAATCCTCAGTTAGTGTTAGTGGCAGCAAGCCAAGCATGTAATTTAGCATTGGAGTGATCATCATCTTGATGGACTCTACTCTTCCCCACCAGCTAATGAATTTGGGACTCCAGGACTCTAGTTTGTTTTGATTTTTTTGAGGATCGCTTCCTCGTTGTGATCGAGAGTTGACCTTTTTGTCTCTGCCAAAGAGTAGGCCGAGGTATTTTAGGGGTTTCTTTTGCCAGGTTAGTCCCGATGTGCCCAGGACTGTACTTGTTGTATGGCTGTTCATGGGTTTGCACTCAGACTTATCCCTGTTTAATTTGTAGCCTGAAACTCGGGGGTATTCTTCAATTGTTTGCATAAGTGCCACTATTGAGGTGTCCGGGTTATTGGTTGTGATGCAGAATGTCATCTGCATAGGCTGCTAATTTAACCGTGTTGTCCCTGACTCGAACGCCTGTTATCTTCGGGTTGTTCCTGATCATGAATAGGAGTGGTTCCAGAATCCAGAGCTAGTAGGAATAGGCCTGGGGAGAGTGGACAGCCTTGCCTTGTACCTCTCTCTAGAGTGAAAATTTCTGATGTGCCCCCGTTGACTACTACTCAGTGGTGACTAATACTATAGGAACAATACAGGCTGAGAGCAGTATGCCCACGCTAAAAGTGACAATCTCCTTGGGTGATGGAATTAGTGGAGCTGAGGGAAACGTTTTTCGTTTAATTTCCTGGAATATAGCTGGTTTGTCTCGGAGGTTGGAGGACTCGACATGGTTAAAATTTGTTCAGTCCTTCGATATAATTTGCCTCCAGGAATCTTGGTATAGAATGGATTTTAACCTTGATGACTTTTAAATGTTTAACGTTTATGCTGAGCCGTACCATCAGGAAGAGCCAAGGGTGGTCTTATAACAGCCATGTCGGTAAAGTATAGTCTTATAAAGATTACCTTATTGACTGACTCCCCTTGGTATCAAATTCTTATGATTAAGGCTCTATTCCCAGTACTGCTGCTCTTAATAAACTGGTATTATAATATATTTGATGCAAACTCCACCACGGTCATTGAGAAATTACAGGACGAGATTGTTAATGTGAGTAATAATGTTTCCCCCCTTTTTATTGTATGGATAGGCGATTTTAACTATGTATTGTGCAAATTTAGTGGGACAAGAGCTTGTGGCATGTTGGATTCAAGTGATCAGCCATTGGCTCATTTCACTCATACAAAACAGGGGGATTCCCTAAACAACATTGTCATGATGAACAAACTCTGTATCCTGGACATGTCTAGCTTTTCTAGACCTATGGGCACACCCACTTTTCAAGGATCAGGGGGCGCAACGAGTACAATTGATTTCGCTTTGGTCTCCCTCAGGTTTGCTCATCTTAATAAGGATTTCCAGGTTGATGTAAATCCTGCTAGTGATCACAACCCCCTAATAGTGAGTTTTAACCCAGTAGTTGAGAGTAGTCAAACCCCGGAACAACCGATAATACATTGCCAGAACCAGGGAGTAACTTTGTAGTGGGACAAGGTAAATGTGGGGTAACTGGAGTTGGACATTTTCAAGGAAAATAAGGCGGGTATAGAAGCTTGTCTGATGCCCACAAATGAACCGGATGTAATAATTAGAAATTTTGAAGAACTCTTAGGTAATGTGGCCACACACCTCCTAAAAACTGTGAGGGGGAAAAAAGAAAGTGGACCTAAATGGTTCGACGGAGAGTGTTCTGCTAGACAATCAAGTTTAAAAAAGGCTTTACATCAGGTACCCCGAGACGTCGAGCTTGTCAGGAAATCTAGGAAAAAGTATAGAGCCGCAATTGATAGGCGAAAATCTGAATTAAAGGCCATACCCTGGGAAGATCTTGGAAAAGCGGCAGAATTGAGGGACAGTAGGTTCTTTTGGGAAATAATAAATCAACCTTTCTTAAAGAATGGGGACAAGGGCAATATATTAGTGCACATTCCGGAGGAGACCTGGGTGTTACACTATGGGAACATTTTTAACCCAAACGAGGTGCTGCTGGCTATTGATGATGGGGTTGGAGATTTTAATCTGGAGTCAGCTAAAGAACTTAGCCTCTCTATTACCTTGTCGGAGATAGAGGTTGCCTTGAGGATGGGCGTTCCATTATAGGCTTCTGGGCCAGATTCAGTACCTTTAGATCTCTTCAAACATAACCCGGAGGTTTGGGTACCATTGTTATTAAATGTTTTTAGAGCAATTGTGGTGGGGCGTATCCCAATCTCGTGGCATGAGGCGGTAGTAGTACCGATTTTTAAAAAGGGCGATAAGGGTGACCCTTGCTGCTACCGGCCAATATCCTTACTAGACGCCTCGTGTAAATTAATGGGTAGAGTGATATTGGCACGCCTTGAAGCTTGGGCAGAATACACAGGTACCATAGTGGACTCACAGTACGGGTTCAGGAAAGGTAAGGGAACCACTGAGCAGTGTCTAAATTTGGCATTAATTATGGGTAAGTACATGGGGGCCAAGCATAGTTGTATTCACCTGGCCTTTATGGACTTATCCAGTGCCTTCGACACTGTATGTAGGGGTAAGTTGTGGCAAATGATGGAAAACATGGGGTTTGAAGAATCATTAGTGACCTTGCTCCTTAGACTCCATGCTGCCACCACAGTGAAAATTAGATTTGGCCCAGGAGGTGAGAAGACAAACTTAATTCCATCCACCGAAGGTGTTCGCCAGGGTTGTATTTTGGCTTCGTTCTTATTCCTGGTATACACCAACGGTTTAGAAAGTTTTCTGCTGGATAGCGGAGCCGATTTCCCCCAAGCAAATAGTAAAAGGATACTGATGTTGTCCTACGCAGACGACATGGTTTTAATGACCCTTACTTCCAATGGCATGCAGATTACCTTAGCTGCCTTTAAGGCCTTTATGGGTAGTTTAGACCTCAAGGTTAATTTTGCTAAATCGTTCGTTATGACTTACGGCCTGAAAGGTGTAAAATCTTGTAGGTACATGGTAAGGGACTCAATTATTGCAAAAGTTGACAATTTTAACTATCTTGGTAACCTTTTTAATAAAAAGTTAAACTGGAACACTTTAATATCAGTCAGGGTACAAAAAGCTACACAATCGGTCGAGCCTCTGTTTCCCTTTGCTAGAAAATTGGGCCAAAAACCGATCAGAGAATTAATAATTTTATATAAAGCTAAATGTCTCTCTGCCGCCGTATACGGGGCAGGTGTATGGGGGACTCAGAAATGTGATAAAATACAAGTCATGGAAAACAAATTTTTAAAACGGTTGCTATGTGTCCCACCAGGTACCTCTAATAACTTCTGTCATGGGGAAGTGGGCATTGTTTTTGTGAGTGACATTATTCATTTGTCGCCTTTGTTGTTATGGTTTAAAATTTGGCAGTCAGAAGAGTTAAAATTAACAAAGGAAATCTTGTATGACTGCCTTAAACTTGATCATTCCATGAATATTCCATGGCTTCGATATGTCAGGGACACCTTTAATATAGTTGGGTTAGGGCACATGTTCCAAAGTCCAGATATGGCTGGCAAAGATTATAAACTAATAATCAAAAAAGCTTATTATTCCAGCCAAGGCACTCTGAGAAATGGCGAGAACGCAGTATATAGGAAGGACGAGCTGTATCAGCAGTTTTACTTGTCACATATCACACACACTCAATGGCGTTTTCTCCTTACAAGGTTTCGTTTAAATTCTTTACATTATCTCTTTGCTTTCCCAAAACAAGGGGGGTGGTGTGAGAGGCTACCCCCTTGCCCTTGTAATAATAGGGTCTCACAAAGCACTTTGCATCTTATTCTTTTTTTGTGCATTGTACAAGGATGCAAGAAACAGGCTTATTAAGCCTGTCTTGTTAAGCTCTGGATCTCGTTACTACAAAGAAGGCTATGAGTATCTTTTGTCCTTGTCAACTCCAGAGATTTGCAGTGCTGTGCTTAGCTTTATCAGAGAGTCTCTTGACATTAGAAACAAATATGAATCCTCATAAAAGTGATAATTGCTTAGCTAAGAATATAGTGTGGACTTAAGACTGTAATGTACTTTATGATTAGTCTTATAGATGTGCCCTGTCTGTTTTGAACTTCTTGAAATTTTAAACTGTAAAATGAATTATGTTTTTTAAATTAATTATGTATTTTTGTATAATTAAGTGAGGTTTGAATCTGTGTATACTTTTGTGATTCTTTTGTTGAATCGAATAAAGTTATTTGAATGACTACTACTCGGGCCTTGGGGTTGTTGTATAGTGACATCACCATACTTCGGTATTTGGCTCCTAGTCCAAATTTGTCCATGCACAGGTCCAGGAAAGGCCATGAAACTCTGTCAAAGGCTTTTTCCGCGTCTAGCGCAATCATGACTGCCTTTTCTTGACTATTGGCTGTGCGGTGTATGAGATGGCATAAGAGTCTGGTATTGTCCTGAGAGAGCCTATTTTCGAGGTTTCCTACCTGTGATTTGTGGATGAGGTGGGGCAGGAACATGTTTTGCCGTGCTGCCATTATTTTGGCATATATTTTGCAGTCGACATTAAAGAGTGATATCGGGCGGTAGTTTTGTGGGAACTGTGGGTCTTTCCCGTATTGGGAATGACTATGATATTAGCCTCGGCCATTGAGTTAGTCATGCTGCCTTTCTTCGCACAGAGCTTGAACACCTCGACCATGGTATCCTTCAGATGGTGTAGGAATTGTTTATAGAATGCGGCCGTGTATCCGTCCGGACCAGGCGCTTTATTTGGTTTGAGGGAGGTTATCGCCATTTCTACCTCTGCCCGTTTTATCACTCCTTCTAATGATTCCCTTTGCTGGTCTGTGAGCCTGGGAAGGTTGAGTTTGTCTAGCAGACTTGCGCCTCCGTCTGTTGCCAGGCCCTTGTCCACTGTGTATAGCTCTTTGTAGAAATCTTTGAATATCTCTAGGATTTGTTTGTTGGATGTGTGTGTCTTGTTTGTCTTGTCAGTTATTGCTGCTATGTAGTGTTGTCTCTGCTTTCCTTTTTGGTATCCTGCTAGAGCCTACCCTGCTTTGTTTGCTGAGCACAGGTTTATGGATTTATATTTATTGATCCACGTGGCTGCTCTTTCACTTAAAATTTTGTTGAGCTCATACTTCTTTTTGGTTAGCTCAGTAAGAGTATTTTTGTCTGAAAGGTTTGTGCAGTGGCCTCCTTCTAGGTCTTTGATCTGATTTTCTAGCTCTGTTATTTTTTTGTTTCTGTTTTTGTTCATTCTAGATGTGATGTTTAGTAGTTTGCCTCTTATTGTCGCTTTCAGCGCTTCCCACAGGGTCCCTTTGTCTATCTCTACATTGTCGTTGAAGGCGAGGTACTCTTTAATTGCCTCCCCGATTTCCGCTATGTTGGCCGGGTTCTCTAGGATGTCACTGTTTAGTCGCCAGCTGCGGCTAGGCTTCTCGTTGTGTTTGCCGCTGATCGTGAGGGAGATGTGTGCATGGTCTGAGATTGTCATTGGCCCAATCTCCGTCGAGTCGATGAGATGTGTGTGGCTGGCCGACATGAAGATGTAGTCGATTCTGCTGTATGAGTTGTGTGGGTGTGAGTAGAAGGTGTATTCTCTTGCGTTTGGGTGTTGGAGTATCCATGGGTCTGTCACCTCTAGTTTGGCACAGAGGTTTTTGAGGGTGCTTTGTTCTTGTGGTCCATGGCTGTGTCTTTGTGTGTGTCTGTTTATGGCGTTATCTATGGTCTGGTTCATGTCCCCTGCTAGGATCAGTAGCTCACCCTGGGGAATGTTGCTCAGTTTGTTCTCCACCCCTTCCCAAAAGGCTTTGTCTGCCGAGGTGGGCCCATAGATGTTGGCTACGTGAATCGACTCCTCACCTCTTCTCAGGCTTTTGACTAGCACCCTCCCGTTTGTGTCTGCATGGTATTCGTGTATTTTGAGTTTGGCTTTTTTGTTTATGATTGTTATGACCCCTCCTTTCTTGTGCACTGCCGGTGAGCATACTATCTCTCCTATCCATTTCGCTTTGAGGCGTTTCGTGTCTTCTTCAGAGACCCTGGTCTCTTGGAGGACGTATATATCCCCTTTGAGTTTCGCTAGGTAGTCAAGGGTTTTCCGGCGCTTTATAGGGTGGTTGAGGCCCTTAACATTGAGGGACACCACTTTTATGTCTGAGAGTGGTTGGGTTTGCATTTGTGTAGTCATGGTGGTTTGTCTCTTTCGCTAGCTCTTATGGCATGTGTGGCTGCGTACCACCCTCTGCGTTGTTGTGCTTGGCTTGGTGCCTTGTTTGGTTCCCCCCCTGGGAGATAGACTGGAAGTAAGGAAGGGTAAATATAGAAAGAATGTGAAGACAATAAGGTGCAACTAACTGTACTATGTGCCTCCCCGCCCCTCTCCCCCCCCATCCTACCCGTCCTCCCTCCCCCCGTCATCATGCTGTGGGCGTGCGACAGCAAGGGTCCTCCCTCCCTCCATTATCCCCGAGTTCCTTTTTCTTCCTGCCCATCTCTTGTAAACATATTACCCCCGGATGGCAAAGGATATGCGGCTAGTCTGGCATCTTCCTGAGGTAGCAGGTGGAGTCTTGGCATGAGTGTCCTGTAGCTTCTGGTGCCACTTGCGAAGTGGCTACTTGTTTGTGAAGTTCCTACTTAGTGTTATTGTTCTTGGCGATTCTTGAATCGCTTCCGTGTCTGTTGTCTTGAGGTAGATCTGTTGTTGTCTTGAGGTAGATCTGTTGTGCTGAGGTAGATTGATTCTGTTTGGCAATTAGGTAGTGCCCCTGCTAGTGTCCTCCTTCTGCACCACCTTCGGAGCCATCCGATGATGCTCTTCTTTTCGCAACCCCTCAGCTTTGTGCCTCCATTTCCTCGGGGTCTGGGCCTTGTATATACTTCTGCAGCTCTGTTGGTTCGTCAAAGATCCTATCCGTGACTCTCATTCTGGCCGAACCCGCGAAGCTGAAAGTTATATTTGCTTTCCGGAGTCTGTCTCTGAGCGCCTGGAACCCTTTCCTGGTCTCTACCGTTAGCTTAGAGAAGTCCTGTGTTATGATGATCTTTTGACCATTCCATTTCACGTTGTGGCTGTTCCTAGCGAAGGTGAAAATGGCTTCCGTGTGATTTGCTCGCAGTGGCTTGCATATGATCGCCCTCGGGCCCTTCCCCAGCGGTTGTTTTGTTGCTGGTACCCTGTACACTTTGTCCACTTCAAAAGGCCTGTCGAATTTTAGGCCAGTCAGTTTTGGTAGTAGGTCTTCCAGTAGAGCTGCGCAAGAGCCAGTTGTGTCCTCCTTGCCTTCCTGGCAGCCCCAGGAGTCGGATGTTCCCCTTCCTGCTCCGATCATCCTGGTCTGCCAGCATCTTCTGTAGGTCGCTGGTTGTTTTTACCAAGTAGTGCATGTCTCTATTTGTTCTGGATGTGTTAACTTCTAGATCGCTTATCCTTTTCTCGGCCACGTCAATTCTGCCGTTGATTTTGCTCTGATCGGCTCTTATAGTTTTTTTTGCGGCTTTTGCTAGTTCATTGCCTTTGTTTATCTTCTTGAGGAGTGTGTCTAGTGTTATTTCATTTGTAGGGTGGTTTTTCAGCTTCGATGGGGATTCGGTAACGTCTTTCCTTACTTTCTTGTTTTCACTGGTTGTTTTTTCGTCTCTTCCCACCATTTTATCAAAGCCTCTTCTCGCTAGGTGTGTGCACAGTCTGTCGTCTTTCTGTTGAGTGGCCGGGTGTGATCTGTTGATACTAACACTTGCGGTGCCTTTGGTTTCGGTGTGCTATCCAGTCTGAATCTGATTGGCCACCTTATTGTCCTTGTCCTGGTCTTGGCGAAAGCCAGCTCTTTTTGTTGGCTGTTACCTTGTTTCCTCTTGTTCCTAGGGATGTCAGAGCTGGGTTGCTGCCCTTGCTTTTTTCCAGTGCGTGCTTGCGGGTGCTTCGGGTGTCAGATGGTGGAACGTTGCCTGCTACCTTGGTCCGCTGCCTCGACAGAGGGTGTCGCCAGAGGTGTTCAGTATGCTGCCGGGTGGGGCTTCCCTTGTCTGTGTGTTCTTCCCTTGTGGCCTGTGGCAGATAAAGCCTAATGCCGCGCATAGCGCCTTGGTCTCTATGAAATACACTTGAACATATGCCTTAAACAAAACCATTCTTACGCTTTGCCGGCGGTGTCTGGCTTCTTTAGTTTATTGGCCTATTTACATGTTTTTCTCTCTTTTGTATGCATCTCTAGGTAAATCTCAACAAATGCACTTAACCCATGCATGCTGAATGAGGGGCATCAATGTCCTTGTGTCCTTGTGTAACGCAACAGGTGCTCAAGTAAAGCACCCTGATACCCAAAAACCTTCAGGTCAAGTTCGCGCTATAAAAAGCTCTGCAAAAAAAAGTATAATGGAGACCTAAATAAAGTTGTGTCTTAATTTATAAATGTTTCACTTTCCTAAAAAGGCAAATTCAGGTTTCTTGCGCAACCTGCGCCACCATACCTTAACCCAGTTGTGATCAATGTTACATTCAGAAGAGAAAATAGTGATGCTGAGGGTGCAGGCAGTTAGGTACTTGTGGGCCTGTCACAGAACCAATATTCCATTTATTAGCCGCCCCTTCCTTCATTTTTTCTTGACCCTGTTGCTGCAGGGCAACCCTGGGTACTTAATAGTTTGTAATGCGAAAGACTTGAGGATCCTTTCACTTCACAGAAGTAGACAGACTACCATAAAAGAATATTTTGCCAATAAAATCAACGCCGCTGACAATTCGGCCAAAAATTATATCAAATTGTGAAGGACTTCACTAAACCGGCAGCTCTTACTCGTCCTACTAAAGCCAGTCAAGAGCTCTGTGATGGCCTCTCTAACTTTTTCCACAGTAAAATTATTGATATCTTCTCCTCCTTTAATCCCCTATGAGAGATCCAGTGAGGAGACCTTACCCCAGCACCTTACCCCCTCTAGTGAAAAGATGCTCTGTACCTTCATGGCAATCTCCCTGGACACAGCCCTTCTAAAAATGTAGCGGTGCAAGTCAGGGTCACCTCTTAACCCGGTCCCCGCCCAGGTGTTCACTTCCCTGGCTCCAGTCATCATCCAACCACTAACTGCAATTTGGAATGCCTCCCTTCTTTCCGGCCACTTCCCTTCAGCATGGAAACAGGCCAAATTGATCCCTATTCTAAAAAAGCCAGAGGCTGATCCCTCAGTGTACAGTAATTATCAACCCATATCACTCCTTCCCAAACCAGCAAAGATACTGGAAAATGTCGTGCAAGAACAGCTGGCCGACTATTTGGAGATCAGTAATCTCCTTCATGATTCTCAATCCGGATTTCGATCCGGATATAGTACGGAGACAGCATTACTGGAGGTTACGGAGAAGATTAGGGAGAGCGTGGACAGAGGCGGAGTATCCATGTTGGTGCTCCTCGATCTCTCTGCGGCTTTCGACACCGTCTCCCACTCCATACTGCTGGATAGACTCCATAATATAGGGATACGAGACACTCCTTTGGCCTGGATAAAATCATTCCTAACTGATAGAACACAACAGGTGTGGTGTCGACCCTATCTGTCCAAAGACCAAAAAAACCTTAGTTGTGAAGTCCCTCAGGGGTCGGCTCTTAGCCCCCTTTTCTTTAATATTTATCTCTCACCTCTGGCAAAGGTAATAGAGGCATATGGAGTCAGAGTGGTCTCCTATGCTGATGATACACAGCTAATTTCAAAGTCTGCCTTTCCAAATAGTTGGATGACTTATAACACCTTGAAGCTAAACACCGACAAAACTGAGGTGCTATTCTTCAACCACATATCTCCTTTGCCGCCGTCTATGTGGTGGCCGTCCGAGCTGAACCCTTCCCCATCCCCTGTGAAAGTTGCTCAAAACCTGGGCTTCTAAATTGATAACGAGCTATCATAAAAAAAACAAATTCACAAAGTGGCCTCTGCCTGCTTTGGCAAATTGCGTATGATAAAAAAGATCTCCCCTTACTTGCCCATGGACTCTATGAAGACTATAGTGCATGCCCTCATTACCTCCCATTTAGACTACTCTAATAGCCTATATGTGGGAGCTCCAGCATATCTCCTATAATGGTTGCAGATTGTTCAGAATGCTGCGTCTAGGTTGATTTGCAAGGTTCCCTATTCTATCTCCCCCCACTTGAAGAACCTTCATTAACTACCGATATCCTCCCGTATCCAGTTTAAAGCCCTGGTTCTTACTTTCAGGGCTCTGAATGGAAAAGGTCCAGGGTATCTCAGACGTAGGCTGAAGCTAGTCCATTCATCTCGATCTCTCAGATCCAACAACCTCTGTCTCCTGCTCCCCCCTGCTTCCATTGATCCAGAAAAGGAGGTAGAGCTTTTGCGGTGGTCACGTCAAAACTTTGGAATTCCCTTCCCCTAAGTCTTCGACTGATCAAATCAGAATCTCAATTCAGATGTAAACTGAAGACATGGCTGTTCTCCAGCTACTAACTTCTAGGTTCAATGCCGCTGCTGTCCTCAGCGCCGGGACACCCCCATTGGAGGTAGCCGCGCGCTTAATACATTTAATAAATAAATAAATAAATTAGGCATGACAAGACCTCCCTCTTCAAAAACCTCATCTACCTATGGGATAAAAAGTGCACTATCAGCTGCCGGGTTATCCTGGCGCTGAGCAGGTGTGCATCTAGCCCTGCCTGTGGTAGGTTGGTGAATTGAAAAGCCAGGTCTTCAGCTTCTTGTGGGATTCAAATAGAGAGGAGGGGGCTCTAATGTGGAGTGTGAGGCCATACCACACTTTTGGAGCGTTGTAAGGGAGCGCTCATCCTCGTCCACATCTTCCACAGATCAACCAGACACCTCCCCTTAGCTGGACTCCTACTTGCACACAGTGGTGGCCGCTAGCAGGGGAAATCGGCGGGGCAGCACGGGGAAAAATAAAATAAATACAAAACTTACCTGAAGCCTGACGTCCGCCGCCTCCCCACCTCTTCAGCTCTGATGATGCTCAAACAGGCTCTAAGACTCCTCTGCTGCAATTCAGATGCTACTCTCATGCTGGTATTACTCAGCATTAGAGATGTGTAGGGATTAGGCGGAGCGGGCTAGTTCCACGCTCCAGCAGAGACTGTGAGCTTTGCTGATATTTCCAAACAGCAGCCTGGAGATATCCAAGTGCGCATGCCGGTTTGGCCATTCTAAGACAGCTGGCAAAACTGACGTGTGCATTTACAGTGCCCTGTGCCCATCACTCCTCCATGCTGATGACCCACCCTCAAGACTTGGCTGCGGGTCCAGAGTAAAATAATAGTTTTATTAACTGCTTTATTATCATTTTATTTTACATGCATCTGCTGGTTTCAGCAGTGGGGCAACGCTCCTCTGCCATAATGGAGGTGCCGCCTCTGCTTGCACACGACCCCCACACATACAGAACCAAAACCAACGGTCATGCCTTTTCCGACCTCACTACTAAAGGCTAACACAACCTGCCCTGACACGTCAGAGTCTCCTTCTCAGTCCTTGAATTCCACAAGAAATTGAAGACCTGTCTCTTCACCTAGCCCCAAACCTAGTTCCTGCTTCAGCACAAGGATACTCTCATGGGTGAGTTGTACACTGTACAAATGAAAATAACGTAACATAACATTTAACCTGATTACTGGCACCTCCGTGATCATGGTGGTGGTGTGGGTCAATAGCTTGAGAGTGGATGGCAGAAGCAATATTAAGAAACCTTGCTGGGGGTCGGGCTGCACACCCCTGAAATTTAAATAGAAAGAACGTTGGGTGATAAATTGCAGATATGTGCCTCCTAATGTTGAGAGAAATGATCATGCTATATGCAGACTTGCTTATTTCATATTAAGACTTGAGGCAAACCATGCTAAAATGCAGTGTATACAATCTTTCTATTTGAGCCATGACTTGCTAACACATGGTCCACGTAGTGCTGTGATTTGAATCATTCACTGGTTAGATTCAGGGGCGTAGCTAGAGCTTGTGGCGCCCTGGGCTATCCCTCGGATTGCCGCCCCTTGCAGCTGGGTGTGAGAGTGCCTCTTTGGAGGAGCAGGAGCTCCATCTGATGCAGGCCAGGCCGGGCCTAAAGCGCAGCGCTCCTCTTGTTGGGAGGGTGGGAGCACTGCCACAATTTCTTTTGGTTTATTTAGTTTTTAGTAACAATTGGGTACACATACAACATCACAACTACATTTCTAGTGAGCATGAATACATTTACACATTTCGGCATTACAGCATAATACAAGTTGTCATGATGTACGGAGGTATAGCGCATATCCAGGCTTGTCACATTATTCTCTTTTTTCTAGTACTGTATTAGTGGTCTATGATGGTCACATTGTAAGTATTGTACAAATGGGCCCCTGCCCCCAGCCCAGAATTCTCTAGGACATGAGGCCGTTGGTAGCTAGTGGGAGCACTGCCACAGTGACAGTGCATGGCAGCCAGCCTCGGCCGGAAGGGCGATGATTTCATGGGAATGAGTCAATGAGCTAAGCTTGCAGATGAATGAAAACTACAGATTCTCTCTCACCTCTTTAATGAATTAGTCTGTCTCTCTGAAAGCTGCCTGAAATAAAGCACTGCCCAGTGCCCGCCGGCGCCCCCAGGCCAGAATTAACTCCGACATGAGGCACAAGATGAGAGCATAGCGGTGAGCACCTAACGCGTCACTGCTACGTTCGTGAGGCGAGGGCTGACCAAAAATGCCCATACAGGGCCCTCATTGGTAGCACTTGCGCACGCACGCTACAACTGATTGACAGCCCTGGAGGACTCTGAGCGAGGCTGGAACGGGGGGGCCAACAACGGTCGGAGGTCACTAACGCGGCGCGGTACTTAGGCCGCGCAGCGCTGAACAGTGCAGCCTGCACTCCTGAACGGCTTTTAAGTTTCAACTGCATTGCAGCAGGCAGGCACAGTGCAAACGCGGGACTTTCATTGCCAAAAGTAAGTCCCGCGTTTGTGTGCATTGTACATGCAGTCTGCTGCAGTTACCGAAGCAGGTGACAGTCAGTCACGTCTGAGTGCAGGCTCCAGGCTGGAGCATGCGACTTTGCATTGCACTTGACTTGACTTTTTACTGTTACAGTCTGGGCAGTGGCCGCGGCACTGGAAGCCCGTTGCGGCCGCGGCCGCCTTAATAATTTATTTGGGACACTCACACTGTGTTCCTACCTTCGAATCGTTCCCCAAAAAATTATAAAGGCGCCACCGCAACAGGCCTCCAGTGCTCCGCGGCCGCCTAAAAAATGGTGCCGCCTGGGCCAGACCGCCCCCCGCGCTCCCCTAGCTACGCCACTGGTTAGATTGTGAAAATGCCATGTCTATATGTGTGTTAGACCTGGCACTGTTGGCATGGGTCTCCGTTCCATTTTTTACAGTTGCCTCATGTGTTTTTGTGCTGGTTATAGATGCTTTGGGCACTGTGCCACCGCTATTCAGTGCCACAGTGCAAGTGCTCCCTATGGTAAATTGATGTATGGATTAGTGATTCCATGATTGGCTGGTTTGGTTTACTTGTCAGACCCTAGTACAGTGCACTGAGTGTGCCCAGGGCTTGTAAATCCAATTCTGCTGGTAGGCTTGCAGCACTGGTTGTGCCACCCACAGAAGCAGCCTGTAAAAGTGTGTCTCAGATCTGCCATTGCAGAGCCTATATGCAGTCTGGTACTACCATGTTGACTGGGCAAGTGCACCCACTTGCCAATCCCTAAACCTTCCCTTTTCTGCATATTAATCACCCCTATGGTAGACCCAAGGGCAGGGTGCATTATAGGTAAAAGGTAGGACATGCCCAGGTGTATGTGGCATGTCCTAATAGAGAATTACAGCCATTTTCGTGTTTCACTATTGCAAGGCTACCTGTTCCCCATAGGCCAGGATAGGCAGTTTGAATATAGCATCTTATAATCCTAACTGACTCAGGGAACTAGGTAGAAATTCGAGTTTAGTGTGCCTGAACTCAGAATGGTAAAATACATCTTTTAGTGAAGTTGGTTTTAACATTCTGTGTTTGAAAATACCACTTTCAGAAAGTAGGTATTTTCTTGCCTAAACTGTCCAAGCCTGCCTCTGCTTGGTTGTGTATTCATTGTCTCAAGTTTGAGTGACAGGGGCTGGGGGATTACAGAAGACAGGGTGAGTAGCACCTGGGACCTGAATAAGGCTGTGCCTGCCTTTTACCATGCTGGCTCCACCTCCTGTGATGCATCTGATATCTCTGGCCCACTCTGTCAAAGGAAAGAAGGGCTCTTGTCAACATAGTGCTCCAGGACTGCACATAACTGGTTTGGACTAGGTACAGGCGCTCTCTGCCTCCAGAAGACAAAGTATTAGCCAGTATAAAAGAGGGGACCCAGACCCCAGAACTTTAGATCACTTTTGGGAAACAAGACAAAACTTTGCTGAGGAGAGGAACCAGAGAAACTGAGGAGGAGACTAAGCTGAGTGCTGTTTGGGGGATTTGCCTGCAGTGGTTGCCTGACTGCCTAAGAAAGGAGAAAGGACTTTGTGCTACTTTCAAATCAACTTGTAAAGGATCTCCAAGGGCTCGAGATAGAGCTTGCCCTCTGTTGAAGTTTCAGGGACAACAGACGTCACCAACCAGCTTCCCTGAGTTATTTGGAAGTGCCTGATGTTGTGCTGGGCCTTCTGAGGGACTGCATGTCGCAAGGAAATGGAATCGGGACTCAAGAAGAAAAAGCGTGACGACGACGCAGCTGCTGTCATCGCATCACTGAAGAAGGGTGTCACTGCTGCCGCTTTCGCATCACATCGCAAAAGCGCCTCGCATCGCAGGAGAAGTGTTTCGCTGTCATAGCAGACGCCGTCGCATCGCTGGAGAAGCGCGAAGCCGCTGTAGCCGCTTTCTTTGCATCACTGAAGAAGGGTGTTGTCGCTGCCGCTCTTGCATCGCATCGCATCACCGTAGCGCCTCGCATCACGGAAAAGAGTGTCACTGTCGCAGCAGATGCCGTCGCATCACCAAAGAAACATATCGCAGGGCCTGCCGCGACTCCGAAGATTCACAGAGTCGCTGCACGGCCTTCGGGCGTGCATGCATCGTTGTCGCATCAAGAAGAAGATGCCATTTAGTTTTGTTGCACCGATCTTCATCGCATCACGGCGTTGCGGGTCGCATCGCCACGGAAGGACAGTAAGAAACCGACACATCACCTCCCCACGCGGAGAAGAACCGACGCATCACCGTCCCCTATGCAGCAGAAGGGAACCGACGCATCACCGTTCTTGCGTGTAAGGAACCGACGCATCGCCTTCCCTGCAACTCTTTTGTTGTATAGCGTTACACATCCAAAGGTACATTGAGTATAAAGTGTCGGATTTACCATTTAAAGAGAACTAAGCTATTCATACCATTTATAAGTACAGTATTGCAGTATTGTGGACTGTTGTTGTTTGTGGTCTTGTGTTAAGTCTATATAAAAATACTTATTTTTATAATACAACCTGTGTGGTGTCCATCTGTAGTGTTGTCACTGTATTACTGTATGTGTTCAAAAATGCTTTAAACCCTGCCTCTGAGATAAGCCTGTCTGCTCGTGCCAAGCTACCAAGGGGGTGAGCAGGGGTTATTTTAGGAGTGTACCCACTTGCCCAGACTAGACACAAGGGTCCCTATTTGGTCAAAGGTACCTACCTCTGCCAACTGAAGACCCACATATCTAACAATGTGGATAATCCCGTTTCTGATTTGGACTACCTAGTGCCTAGGATCTGGTCATACCTTGCTGAATGTTAGAACATGCAGTGCTGTTGTTTGGACCACACACAGCTGAGATTTTTCCTCAGGTGATATAAAGTTATATGAGGCATATAACACAGTTTAGGCACATCAGGGGTGATATTTTTTGGTATGCTATAATAAAGTTTGGACTATGACTTAATGAATATTTTGTTATAAAATGCAGACTTATGGACCAACCAATATGTATTTAGGCACTATGAGGTTTAGGCAATTTAGCCGATCTGTGAATTAGAATGTGGACAAGTGGGGAAATACAAGAATATTAGGTAGACCAAGAAAATGTGCAATTATAAACATTGCTACACAATGTATTGTCAGTTAAATTATGTGAATTGAGCCATAACATGATGAGATTTGGGGAGAGGCTCGATCACATTATCAACTTTCAACCTACAGCCAGAAAAACTTAAAGAGATTCTCAGTAAGCCTGGGATTCTTTATCACTTAAATGCAGATGATACTCAGATGCATGTGAAAATCTCTGCATAGATGATATCCTCCTACTCTCAAACACCTTGAAAAGAATTCAAAAGTGGAAGTCAAACCCCCATTGAAAATGTAACTCAACTAAAATAGAATTCCCTTTCACATCATCAAGAATGGATGGAATCCTTTCTCACCCTGGACTTCAAACCTGTCTTTGTGGAGAATGTCAAATCTCTGTGTTTCATCCTTGATAACTAGCTCAGTCTTCAAAGTCCATTCTTCACTGTGGCCAAGAGTGTGCGCCACCAACTAATGCTTCTTTGGGGTATCAACCAGCTCATTCCAGACCAAAGTCTGTAGTCCAGGTGGTTGTTCACTCGGCCCCTGCTTGACGAATCACCCCAAAACTTTCAAGACAGGAGCTGACCTGAGCTGGCCATTAGGTTGGAAAATGTTGTGAAGATTTGTCAAATGGTGCCAAAGATATTGGCAAAAGAAAAAATGCTTTTTGAATAGAAACAAGGTCCTAACTATATATAAAAGGCAGCGTGATTGTCGAAAGTGTCCCTCTTGTGCTTGTTCTTGTGTCCGATGTGACTGAAGTAATAAACGGGACACCCCATGACAGTCAAATGAGTTGCCCCATAGAGAGAAGCCAAACAGGTACGTGAGTAATATTCGAGCAGTTTTAATGGGATGCTGCTCGGTGTTCATTAACAAGACGCCACTGAGGAAGGGAACTTATGTTCTTGAAACACGTCTGGGTGTCTTCAATTTGGCTGCAGTTTGGTATCCTGTGCCTGCTTGCAAGCTGCCATTAAAACTGCTTGAATGCTACGCACGTACCTGTTTGGCTTCTCTCTTTGGGGCGACTCATTTGACTGATATATATATATATATATATATATATATATATATATATATATATATATATATATATATCTCACTCTCACATATATTCACTTATATACAATAATAATACTCACATATAGTAGATGAAAACATATGTAGTTACTCATAAAGACACTATTGAGACAGTCATTCACACACTAACACACCCATGCACAAACTAATCCACCCATACAGTCCTGCACACATGCTGTCTTCAAAACACATACAAACAGTGAGTCAGTCATTCATGCATCTATGTGCTAAGTAATACCCCCCAGCGAACCATACAGACACTCATACTGATACTCAAAAAACCAACTAAAACCCATATAGACACTCATGTAGCTACTCACCAACCCATGCAGCCACTTATAGACAAAGTGAGACACTGATACAGATATTTACATATTTAAACATTACTCGCTAATACATGTATTCACTAAGATACACTTAATAAGTCAGTTATGCAATCATTTTTACAAAAAAACATCCATTTAGACACTTATTTACCCATTTATTCTTACATCGACCTTCAGATATACATATATAAAAAATATTTATTTTTCTGAAAGACACACATTCACTGGATGATGTCATCAGTGATGTCATTTGAGATGTCATCAGTGATGTCATGAGTGATATCACTGACCATGTCATGTGTGATGTCATATGGGACGTCATCAGCAGTGCATTGCGGGCGCACAAGTTAAAGTTAGCTGAACTAACTATAACAGGGGAATTTCAAAGGTTTTGTATGAGTGAAATATCCAGCGAACTATAACATGTGTGAAGCCTATGTTTTTTTCAGTGAATTACAAAGGTTTTTTAAATGCTAATTCCGAACTATAACGTGGCTCAAACCTATGGTTTTTTCAGTGAATTTCAAAGGTTTTTTAAATGCTAATTCCTAACTATACCATGTGTGAAACCTATGGTTTTTTTCAGTGAATTTCAAAGGTTTTTTAAATGCTAATTCCTAACTATAACATCGCTCTAACCTATGGTTTTTCCAGTGAATGTATAAGGTTTTGTAAATGATCATTTTTAAATGTATTAATTATTATATTTCTTTCTTTTTATACTAATTTCCTACATTTTTATTACAAATACTTATATTTATTTTATTTTTGAAGTTACATTTCATATTTGTAAAATAATAACAAAAGTAAATTCAAAACGTTTTTTTATAGTACCGTTTTTTTTCAATATATTAAAATTAAATTCTGTATAATTCCCTTTTCATTGTTTTTTTGTGGGTTATTCAAACGGTACGCGTACAGTGATCACACCATACTTTTGTAGGGCAAATCTGTGCGCGTACTCGTGCACTAGTAAAGAATGCGGTTTGACGTTACGTGTCACATTCACGTTTCCGTGTGATGGCATATACGGCGCCCCGAATGCGTACAGCGTGAAAGTTTCTAATTGTTCAGAAACATATATTTATGTATTTAATGTACATATTAAGGGAAGACATTATCTGACATTGTAAAGCCCTGCGCCCGCAGGAGGCTTTCCTGCACATGGGGGGGGGGGACGTGTTCGGGCACTTGAACGCCTCCTAAAAGTGACTTAGTGAAGTCTATAACATTTCATTGAGTCACTTTTCGGCTTATGCTGCGTCAAAACCTTGCACCTTCTTGAAGCAGGTGTCAGGATTGACACAGCATTGTGAGCATGGGGCCCCAATAGCTTTGCTGGAGCTGTGTTGCGCTTGCAACACAAGTCAAGCAATGCACCACCTTTACAACACAAATACATCACATATCTGTGTCGTTTTTGCCCCATAGTACACCACATTGTAAATATGGTGCATCCATAGTGCTGATGTCACAGTGCACAATAACTGCCATATCTCTAGGAATGTACTACTTATTCTACATCTGTTGATTAGTGTTTTAATATACTGAATGGATTACCACACACTGATCAACTAGTCACTACAAAACTATAACAGCAGTGACAGGGTGTTTAGTGGAACTGTAAGGATAGAGACTGGGGAATTGAACATATAAAAGGCAAATTTGCAGGTGCATAGAACAGTGCATGTATAGTCTATAGGGGTTTAAAGAAGACCATATCCTAAGGCCCATTTTGCACCATGAGTACTTGAGTAATAGCTGAATGATTACAGTTCAGCAAGAAGAATGTCTGCCTCAATGTATAGCAGCTTTACTTTTAGAACAATGTATAGATAAGCACATACTGCTGTATGACTCATTTCAATACTGAAACAATAGTAAGAGAGTGTTTGATGAAACTGTAACAATACAGACTGGGGAATTGAAGGTATAAAAGGCAAGTTTGCCTGTGTATAGAACAGTGGATTCATAGTTTATAAGGATTTCAAGCAGTTTATGCCCTAAGGTCAACTTTGGTGCATGAGTGCTTGGGAAACAACTGAATGCTTACAGTTCTACAAGAAGACTGTCTGGCTGAATATATAGCATGTTCACTTTTAGAAAAGTGCATACATAAGAACATATTGCTGCATGAATCACTACAATACTAAAATTACTTGGGTACTGACTGCATGATTACAGTTCTGCAAGGAGAGTGTATGCCAATTTATAAGAGCTTTATTTTTAGCACAGCGCATAAATAGGCACATTCTACTGAATAGCTCACTACAATAGTGAATAAGCAATCACAGAGTGTTTGCTGGAAATGTAAAGATACAGACTGGGGAAATTGAAGGTATAAAAGACAAGTTTTCAGGTGCATAGAAGACTGCAAATATAGTCTATAGGGGTTTAAAATAGTGTATGGCCTGAGGCCAACTTTGCTCCGTATTTACTTGGGTACTGACTGCATGATTACAGTTCTGCAAGGAGAGTGAATGAGTGCATCTGTAAGACCTTGATTTTTTGCACAGTACATAGATAAGGACATTCTACTGAATAGCTCAGTACAAAAATGAATCGGCAATCACAGAGAGTTTGCTGAAAGTATAAGAAAACAGACTGGAGAATACAAGGTACAAAACACAGGTTTGCTGGTGCATAGATTAGTACGCGCATAGTGTAAATGCGTTTGAAGCAGTTCATGCCCCAAGGCTCACTTTGCACCATGACTAATAAGGCACTGGCTAAATTATTGTGATTCTGCAAGGAGAGTGTGTCGTTGAATGTATACGAGGTTCATTTTTAGAACAGTGTATAGATAGGCACTAACTGTGGAATGACTCACTACAACATTGAAACAGTAGTGTGAGAGTATTTGGTGAAAGTCTAATGATACAGACTGGGGAATAGAAGCTTTAAAAGACAAGTTTGCCAGTGCATAGAAAAATACATATGTAGTCTATAAGGGTTTGAACCAGTCCATGTCCTAATGCCCACTTTGCACCATGAGTACTTGGGTAGTAGCTGAATGATTACAATTCTACAAGCAGAGTTTCTCAAACAATTATTATTTTATAATAATAAATGTATTCTTGTAACATCTCATAATTTAATAGAGCTTCTAAAAGGATGTACCATGTTACAACGCATACTATTACAACTACCTACCGTTACAACGCAACCATTACAACGCATACCATTACAACGCATAGCGCTTTGAGGTGCTGGATAGTGGTAAGTATAATTTACTATTCTAACTCCAGTCCCCGTGGACCCTAGGGAAGGTGTTGGATAGTAAATTATACTTATTCCCTATCCTAGAGCGCCCCCCAGCGCAATGCGTTGTAATGGTATGCGTTGTAAAAGTCGCGTTGTAATGGTAGTGCGGAGTAAAAGATGCGTTGTAACGGGTGTATACCTTCTAAAATAATTTCAGCAGGTATTTCATTTTCCTAGTTATCAATTTCAAAAGTCATCTGATGAATCTCAATGTCATCTAATGCTTCCATAAAAGCATCATCCAAGGTTTCATCTAGAAAATCACAGCTGATCTCTCCAGCATTCATTTCTTCCTCTTCAACGTTGCCGCTCGTAAAAGGTATGTTCAGCTCTTCTACAACACTGCTATTCATTTCGAAATCTTCTTCCATATTGTTTTGTTGATTTTCCATAGTGAATTTCTTATATTGTAGATCCTTGTACAAAATCATAAACACTTTTGTTTTAGCATTTTCCCTAATACTGAAAACAAAACTAGCTTTATCGACTAATTTCTCTTTAAAAAATATTATACAAATACCATTGTCAACTACTTTATAACATTATATAAATATAATTATTTATATGAATGTTCAGTTTTTAAAGATTCGGAAATTATCAAACCCGTCACTCCTTATCACTATCAAAAAACACCCAGGCTGTTATTATAAAATGTGGTACTAAAAAAAGTACAATATGTCTATTTAACTTACCTGGTCCAAAGTAGCAGATGTGTTATAGTAAAAGGCAAAGAATGCTGGTATACTCAGTATATTTATATTTTAAGTTTTTGAAATGTATATAAAAGATACAAACCATCTTTGAACACTTATGAACTCCATCCGTGTTTTGTTATTTCACCTCTGTAGAAGCACACTCCATTGGCCATGCTTAACAGTTTTTTATACATATCTTAAACATAATAAATAACAATAAAATTATATATTATAAAATGAGCATCTGTGGAAGACAAAAGAAATACAGTTACAATATATCCTTTACAACACCAAATAATTTGTAAAGCATTTCTTTTGCTGTTTTCAGAATATATTGAATTTCACTAGAAATAGTGAGTTCAATTGTACTCATCACATAACAGCGGGCAAAAAAAGACAATCAATAAGATTATCTTAAAAAAAACATTCAACCTTCTCAATAACAATCGAAAAAATTGAAATAAAACATATGTCACATGTTTTTTTCAAACAAAAATTTCTTACGTAACTATGAGATATCTCAAAAAATCTTAAAAAACCAAAACACTATCATTTATTTTTCATACACTGTGAACAAAGTGACTTTTAAATATATGCTGAGAATATATACAACAAATAGTCCTTAATAGTTTTATATATTTTTCCACATGACCAAATAGCATATCTCAAATGCTTAGTAAACAAGTTCCTCAATAGAAATCCTCAATATCCGTCTCCGACCTTTCAGATCCAAAACCACTGACATCATTTGCAATGTCCCCCAGGGCTCATCCCTCAACTTGACGGTATTCAACATCTACATGGCACCCTTACACAAGTGGTCCACCATCACAACCTCAACATTATCTGCTAAGGCAATGACACCCAACTCATCTTCTCCCTTACCAAGGAGCCAAACACCACCGAAAGACGTAACCAACTGCATAAGAATCAACTTTCCAAATCTCAACTTGGACAAACACCTACAATGAGTCCAACGACTCCAGAACACCTCTCCTCAACTGATCATCAATGTCCTCTGCCGCAGACACATCCCCCACCACCTGAGACACCTGCACTGGCTCCACGTCAACAAAAGGATCACCTTCAAGCTCCTCATCCTCACTTACAAAGTACTCTGCAACACCAGTACAACCTACCTTAACAGCAGTAATCCTGAAAGGCCAAATTTTGTTTTTAAGATTTTGGCTTTAAAATATTAGGTAAGAATTTGGTAACTCTTTAGGCAAACATTTAAAAACCAATTGACTATCATTACAATGTATCCACCCTTTCAGATATTTTAAATATACAGTGTAATGTCCAGATGTTGTAGAAGGTCCATCATGGAAAATGATTGCAACAGCTACAAAAGTTCTTCCTGATATTGATACTGGACCAGATACAACATGTTTAATTAAAGTTTCCAATTTTCTTCCATCAGCTCTACAACGTTGCAACATTTAAATTACATACTGTCCATATCTTTGTATAAATAATGTTGATGACATTTCTGATTTACATTGGCTACACTCCATGTTTTGACTTGCTCCTCTAATTAGATTGTTAAAAGACACTGATTCACAGTCAGGTAAAGTTATATATATGAATCTTTCACTGTCAATGTTACTGCTACATGTAAACAAGCAATTTTCTTAGTCATGTGGCCATTTATAAGAAAGGCCAAAAAGGTATTCAATATCTATACCTTCATCTTCCAATACAACAAGAGTATACATTAGAAATTCCTGACAATCTTGCTGAATATTCTGCGTAAATTGAGTAGAACTACAACATATGTCCAAAAGATTTCGAATATCAGAAACACTTTGTTTTTTACTTTTATTACTACTACATTTCTCATAAACAGAATACAACAACGAACAAAATCTTTTTTTTCCAATTTTCAACAATTTGTTGTTGCAAACTTTCAAGAAAAAAACCATCCTTAATAACTACATTAGCATAGCAGTTGACACCAGAACTATTTTCAAACTGATAACCAACATTCTCTTCAACACTGTCGTTTTTTTCTTTTTGCCTCCAATCACAACAGCTTCACTACAGATATTCTTAAATCTTGTTTTTCTACCTACCACACGCTTTTCAAATACTGGATATTGACATAGATTGAGTGCATATTCTCTTCCAAACCTATTATACTCTTTCACACAACTTGAATCTGCACTAATCTTTGTCTCATCAAAATCAATCAAGTACAATCCAGATAAAGTTCTCACTCGAGACAAAGCAACATATTCCATACACTCTTTACACACAGTACGTCCAATATTCACTAAAGCACTATCTACACTTAAACTTTGAGATTTATGAATAGTCATGGCATACGCCAAAGAAACAGGAAACTGTTTTCTGCAAACATACAAATCTTTTACAAGCAAAAACCGAGCTGAACAACGACTAAATTGTGTACTTCTTCAATTTCATCAAATTTGATTTTCAAAAAATCTATACAATCTCTATTTACATAATTAACAAAAAATCAACAATTTTACCCATTGCTCCATTTACTAAACCTTTTTCCACATGCAAATTACGTTGTGAAATGTCCCTACAGTTTACACATGCATATACATTCTTTTCTAAACCAGCAGTTTTACTTATCGATTTCTCTGAAGAATCCAATTTCCTCTTCCATTTTTCAAGTCAACATAATAGTGATTCCTTCATGTTCTATTTTATCAATAGCTTCCAATTTTATAATTTCTTCATTTTCCAACTTTAACATTTCTTCATTGAATATAGAACATTCACGCAGTGTTGGCATTAAGCAGATCACAGATTTGTTTTCTGCAATTCTCATATATATTTTCTCTGGGACAATATTTTCATTTGGAAACAAATTAGAAAGTAACGTCTCTGTAAAGCTTCTTTGCCAGGTATAGTCACTTTTCCAATTCTTATATCTTGAAGAATAGTTCCATATTCAGAATCATTTGCCTGTCGCATATTTGTAATAAGTTCCTTATACTCAAAATATGACCAAATGTTTACATTTCCAATGCTCCCCAAAGACTTTCTGGTATCATCATGCACCAGTGTTTTAAACACTGGTTGTCCTTTTACAAGAGTAAGTTGTAGTTGATCTCCAAAAACTATAACGTGTTTTCCTCCAAATAATACGTCACACTCTGTTTTAAGAAATTGCTGCATTCTAAATGCACAAAGGCAAGCATTAAGTTTGATACCATGCTTACCTCATCAATAATGGGAAGTTTCATTTTCTTCAAGACTCTTGAGACTTCACAACAAACTTCTCCAGATAGCTTGTGGTATTCTAATTTGTTTTCATGCTCTACTGGTAGCATTAATAAATAATGTAAAGTAATTCATTTAATATTGTGGGCTGCTAATCCAGTTGGAGCAGTGACAACAAATGCGACTCAGTTGTTTTCTGTGGAAAAGTTGTGATTACTTTAATTAAAAAACTTTTGCCAGTTCCAGCTTGTCCACTCATGTACATTCGAATAGGTTCAAATGATGAGCAAGAGCACTCTTTCTTCTCATGAAGTAATCCATGGTCAATTTGTTCTCTTACTTGCTCATATATTTGATTCTGCTCAACATTTAGTTGTTCTTCCAAGTTTCCTAAGTTTGTTACATCTTTGTTACATCTCCTTGAGCTTGATACATTGCTGTTTCCACCTCGTCCATAGCAGTTGCTGCTTCATTTTGAACAATTGGTTCTCCTAGTGGGTCCTGACTCAACGGAGCAGAAGTTTGACTGTCTTGAGAACTGTCTCTAGCAATCTCAGCTGCAATTGTAGATTCTTGCTCAATTTTGTCGTTCAACATTTTCACATAATTAGCAAAAACAGGAAATTCTGTAGTATCTTTACTTGCGTTGAATGAATCTTTGTAGCTATGAAAATCTCCAAGTAATTCCAATTCTGAATGCCACGGCTTGAAAAGTTGCAAAAGAGCTAAATAGTAAAATTCCCTTTTGTCAGGAGTTTCTGAACTCAGTTTACGGTGATTAATCAAATATCATTTTCTTTATTTGACCAAACATCCTTCAGAACCAATCACTGCATATATACCATTATTTATGTTTTCGGTAATATGCAGCACTTCATAGAGACACATGTTCTCAAGATGATGACTTCTATTTGGATAATATGTATCCAAAATATTTGTGTTCTCAATATCTGTACTTTCTGGCTCTTTTTCAGCTAAATATTCAATTTCTTGTACAGATTTAAGTACTCGATTTCGTGTTGCAGCAAGACCTAGACTCACCCAAATGATTCTTCTAGATTTGGAGTAAAGACTTGCAGATGATAAGCGATCTGAACATTCATACACTCCAATTTCTCGATGAGATAACATCTTCAATTATTTTTTTATTCAGTTCATATAAAAAAAGGCAATTAAAGCATATATTCAATAGCATTTGAAAGTGTACTATAACACCATGACAGATATCGAACAAAATTATGATCCAAATGATAATTCAAAATGTTGGAGCATTGGCTGCCATATCTTCACCCCCAGTTGTTTTGTTTCATAGATTTAATACGATATTAGTTAAAATCTAAATGGAACACATTATAGAGCTTTGCTCTCCACATTTCAAAAGCAGGGGGTTCGGGTTTCAGCCACATTGTAGCAATACATAGTCTGGCTACCGCCGTAGCCATAAAAAGAAAATATCGGTGGGGATAGCAGTTCTGTGCCATTTCATCATCAATACCAACCCCAAAAAGCAACAGTTCCCAACTAATATGAAATTGCACCTTCGTTATTGTAAATAAAAATTCCTCTATATATGGACAATATCTGCTGCATCCATTTGACATCGAAAACATTTTCCATCATAAATATCACCCCACTTCATCATTTTCACTGGCATATGATACAAATTAAATACAGTTTTATAATGTTGCGTACGTAAATTAGCAGACAAAACTATTGCACCTGCCATATCAATTGAATCTTGCAAGAATGCACCCGAACATCCCGATCGATTTTGCCATTTGGTATCCTGCATTTCAATATCATCCGATTTTTTTGATAGTAACATTTCATACAAGACACCAATCTTAGCGCCTTTTGAAAGAGCATCAATGAATTCATTATTCACCATAGGTTGTAGTTGGCGTTTATGCAAAAAGTCCCATATTTGCAGATATTAAAAAAAAATCATTCTTCGCCACCAAATATATCTCCATTAAGTCCGTAAATTTAATCAGTGTACCATCCTTGAAAAAATCCCCCAGACGACATATTCCTTTAACTTACTAAATTCACATCTTGGTGTCCCAGAATATAGATGGTAGTATGTTCCTAGAGTCTAAAGGTGTATAGAAATTGAGCCGTTGAATAGCCAAAATTTTCCGAAGCCACTTGCAACCCTTATAACCTGCGGTCATGATTTTAAATCTGGTATGCTTAAAATAACTAGGCTCATAAAACTTCAAAAAAGCTTCACAGGCCAAATCACTGAATAACATCTTCAAACTGTAACTATATAATTTCTTACTTAGACTCTTCTCATGGGAAATCTCCTTGAATTCTGTCTTTTTTCTGATTTTGTTATGTAGGATGTTACATATCGAGCAACAGCAATGGAATTGTCTGCAACACATTGAATATCCATATTAGCATTCCACATGGACAAAATGACTGGGTTGTAGTCATTTATGTATTTAGACTCTTCATTTCTTTTTAAGTTGTAGGTATTTTTTTGAGACTTTCTTGTGATAGTATGTCACAAAGATGACATAAAACTGTTCACTCTTCCTTTCGCTATTACAGGACGTGGAAATTCAAAACGACATTTGGTGTAGAACTTGTCCTTTGATTTGTACTTTCGACAACAGTATTTCCAAAAACGATGGCTTTGGAATCGTAAGACTTGTTGTCTTAAGTCCTTATCTTGTGTTCTTTTGGGTATATCACATGTAGCATATTCTTCAATAAAAGACAGCACAGTATCATCTGAGTGTGTTCCAAATTTGGGAGCATCTTTGACCCATATTAGCATATATATGTGAGCAGCACCTCTCGCTTGATACTCTTTTCTCCAAAAGAAATCCAGAACCTCTCTAAGAGGAGGATTTTCTTTATTGGTGATAAAAGACATCATAGCTTCAAATCTATGATTGAAATACCTGCATACATTAACTTGATCCAAAGAGCACAATTCTCCAGGTGTCTTGTATTCAATATTTAGTATATTTGGATTTGCTTCTCAAAGAAATTGAAGTAAATCATCCCAAGCATATTCAGCATAGCTTAGAATAAGGAACCATGTAGGAGTTCCTAAGTTCCTTAGCATACATTTAAATTCTCCATGACGACGGTTCCATGCTGACATGCCATGAGATTAATTAGCTGAGATTCCAAAACATTATCTTTCTTCTGTACTTTATCCATGAATTCCTTTGCCGAAACATTTTGCAGATGTACACTTGTTTTCAATATATGGTTCACTGCATAAAAAAGTCCAGACAAATCACTCCCAAACAAAAGATGAAACAAATATGGAATACATTGTGGAAATCTTGGATCATCTGCGTACAAGCTTGATGTATGGTATTCAGATGCAGGAATCTGCACAGGTCGGTCATCATATAATTTTCCTTTCCCTGTTGGAAACAACTGAGGGAAACAACGAGCTTCCAAGCTTTTTTCCCATACACTAATGGGACTTCCCTTTGCTTCTTTCATTTGAAATAACTATAGTATTCCCCATCACTTCTTTGGAATTAAGTGGATGAATACTATAATGTTCGTAGATCTCTTCAGTTCTGGAATCATCTATTTTTTCAATTTGTCCAGATGTGGAATCACTATCTTCTTCTACAGTTATTTCTTCTTCCCCCAAATACTCATTTTTATAGTATTGATTATTTTTTACCAGATACAACATTGCCTTTTTCACTTTCCTAACATCCACTAATTCTTGCCAGATGTTCTTACTCTTAGTAGGAACGCCATTAACTAAAACAACTAGAGGTTCATCTTCAACATTTTCTACACCAATTGTTTCAATATTTTTCTTTAAATCTAAAGGCAAATACACAACTCTTCCCTTTAATCCTCTCTGTAAATCTGAAGGAGGCAATTTCCCTGTCTTAGGCTCCATATGAACAATAGCCTGAAATGGATGCACACATTGAATAAGAATAGACTCATAGGTATTTAAATCCATCAGTTCAGAAGGAATATTTACCAACTCAAAATTATTATGCACAGCTGTAGCAGGCATTTTATTCTCGTCTAATTTTTTATAACAATATTTACAAATACGCTGATCAGAACCCAGGTCAAAAAAATTCTCTACCAACAAATAAGTTGCAAAATCCTTCCACTCACTATAAATTTCTTTTTCACTTTTTAAATACAAATTAACAGTCCTTGTCTGATATTTATAATGAGTTCGTCAACAACAGATACAAGAATAATTTGGCCTTTCACCTGAAATCACCTTAAACTTTGTAATTTCTTGCTCAAAATGTTCTACAGTACAACCTTGTACATTCTCTTCCACATGTCCTTCTATTAATGTCTCAGTTTCTGCACTATCTTCCTGAAGACCAAAGTAACTAACCTGAATTTCATCACAAACTTTCGTTACATCTGATACAGTTCCATGTAAAAGAGCACTCTTCAACTTTTTTTATATTAGTGCTGGACTTTTTGCATAATACAACGTTCCGACTAATTTCCTCATTTCAGTATGATGAACTGCTAACATCATGAAATGGTGAAAAACACTGCAAGATACTTTTTTAGAAACACAATACAGAGAATGACCTTGCAAACCAGTATTTTCCCTCACTCTGCAAGGGTCTAGTCCTTGCAACATCTTAATCTTTTGTTTAACACTTTTCTTAGTATAGTTACGTAAGAAATTGCGTAAAAAATCAATAGATTCTTGCCTTACACTACAAATACTACTACAATTCCAAGTGTACACTGGAGCTTCAGGACGTCTCCCTAAAACTTCATCAGCTAACACCTCTTCTGCATTTCTAGGAACAATTTTCTCTTTCTCAATAGGACAACTATTTCTAACCTCATAAGCACGACCACTAGTGTCAACTGCATGCAACAAATTATTACTCTGAAGATAACTCTCTTCATTAAAAAAAGGCTCAGAACTTGAACTATGTTTCCATTCACCTAAAAAACCTCAGAAAAAAGAGTTCTGTTAATTACTCTTCTCCACTTACTGTTGGCCTTAATTAAATGGATTGGCTTATCTAGTGATCGATTTCTATTGATTACTAAAACAAACAGTTTCTTTTTCAATTCCAAAGCTTTCTCAACTACATTTTCTATACGTTTCTTCTTCTTATAAAATGCTGTTTTTCTTTTACATTTCTTAACTTCCGTAATCAAATTTGACACAACTCTATTATAAAACATTTTTTCCTAATATCCATGAATAGGTTTTTCCTCCTTTTACTATACACTGTTTTTTCAAAAGTTGAGTTTCCATGATTGTTCTCTTTAGTCTTCTTTTTCTTTTTCGTTGCAGATACACAAACACTATTTTTCTCTTTGTGCACACTACTATTAGTGTTTAATATTTTTCTCAGAAAAGTCTTTGTTCTCTTACCAGGACTTTTTTTCTTTTCTTTAACACATTGTTCTTCATGTAAATCTTGTAGATGACTTCTCTTTAAATAAACAACTTTCGTTCGTTGTTTCCTCTTTTGAGCTTTTGTAGGCACGAGGAATTTTTTTCAGTGTTGATCAACAGAATCTATTATAAAAAAAATATATATAACATTACAAAAATAATTATATGAAATATTCTATTATATTACTTATAAGAAGAGAAAGAGGATTACGAGGACAAAAGTGGACTATGAAAATAAAAGGACTTACAACAAGAGAAGAAGGAGTATAAAACAAGGGAAAATATGAGGAAAAAAGGGGAGTATAAACAGACACTGTAACATATGGGGATAAAGGGAGTATGAACAAACTGGAAAATATGAATAGGTAAGGGAGAGTATGAAAAGAAAGGTGAAAATATGAGGAGAGAAGAAAGAGTATAAGTAGAAAGAAAGAGAGTGAGAGAACAGAGGGGGCACTATAAGAAGAGAGAGAAAGACTATAAAGAAAAAAGAAGGAATATGTGGAAATATGTACAAGTATAAGAACAAGAAAGGAATACTAGGAAAGGACAGTGTGTATAGAGAGAGAGAGAGGACAGTACCAGAAGTGAGCACAGACAATGTGAGAAAAAGTGGAGCATAAGGAAAAAAGGGGTGTACAAGAACAGAGGATACAGAATGAGGAGAAAAGAAGGAGTATAAACAGATGGGGGATTATTAAGAGTGAAAAGTATATGAGGAAAGAGGCAGACGTATGATAAGAGAAACAAATATAAAAACAGAGGTCAGTATGAAAAGACCAAGAATATGAAGAAAGTGCTGTAGAGTTTATGCAGGGAGTCAAGGAGGAGTAAGAGAAGAGAGCAAGCAGTATGAACCGAAAGAAAAAGTTTAAACAGAGAGGACAGAAAATAAAAATAGAAAAGGAATATGAAGAGATACAGGAAAATATGAACACAGAGAGGCGGAGTATAGGACAAAAGGTAATATAAGAAAAAGGCAGTAATATGAGAAGACATGGAAAAGTAAGAGAAGACAAAGTAGAATATGAAAACAGGGGGAGTATAAAGACAGGGCGGGGAATGAGAAAAGGAATGTGACAATAAGAAAAGAAGGCAATATCAGTAGAGAGTGTGGAATGTAAGAAAAGAGAGGAGAAGTGTGAGCAGAGACAAGGGAGGATGAGAAGAAAAAGAAAAGTATGAGATAAGAATAGGGAATATGTGCAAAGAATAGCGAGAATATGAAGAAAAAGAAAATATAAGAAGAAAAGAGTATATATGAAGAAAGAGGAAGGAATATAAAAAGAGACACAGACAAAAATATGGAGAAAAGACAAATAAAAGGGAAGACTGAGTGTATAAGGAGAGAGGGAGTACTATTAGGAGACTGTAAGAACTATAAGCGGTACTAAAGGGGGTGGTGATGGACGGAGCATCTGAACCAAGCAAACAGATCTGGGTTTAATCCATCACCGTTCTTTAGCCCACTCTGCCACCCCAGTTCAGACATTGTCATATGCAAATCAGTCTGACCCTGTGCCTCATGGGAACAGTCCACCCCGAACTGCCAAGCCATGCCTTCCCTGGACCGGAAACAAGCTTCCTAGGACTGGTTTCTGGAATTACAGCCGTCTTCAACCAGGATTGCTTGAATCCAGTGGCAAAGTGAGCAAGGGACTCACGTCTGAGCATACCCTGCCAACTTATAGCGAATATAGGGGTCCAAAAAGGGGTGGTGATGGACGGAGCATCTGAACCATTCAAACACTCACACCCAGTCAACAGGTCTGGGTTTAATCCATCACCATTCTTTAGCCCACTCTGTCACTCCAGTTCAGACATGGCCATATGCAAATCAGTCTGACCCTGTGCCTAATGGGAACAGTCCAGCCCGAACTGCCAAGCCATGCCTTCCCTGGACCGGATTCAAGCTTCCTAGGACCGGTTTCTGGCATTACAGCCATCTTCAGCCAGGCTTGCTTGAATCCAGTGGCAATGTGAGCAAGGGACTCACGTCTGAGCATACCCTGCCAACTTATGGCGGCCAAAGTGGTACAAAAGGGGGTGGTGATGGACGGAGCATCTGAACCAATCAAACACTCACACCCAGTCAACAGATCTGGGTTTAATCTATCACCGTTCTGTCATGCACATCTTACCTGGCCTTCTATTGGAATTTTATAACTCATATTACCAAGCCCAATATTGCCGTTTTAAAGGCAGTTTCCTGCCGCTAAAACTACGATAATTTTAACGAGCTTCTTGCTAATATGCCCCATAATTCCTTAATGTACACAGACGCACAGTGTGATATTAGACAAAAATATATAACACCATGCATTATACCAAAACACAATTACTACTGTAAAACGTTTAAAAACAACCAACAAATGACTGCACACATTCTACATTTTTTAGTACTGCACTTTATTGCTCAAAGGTGACTCACTAAACAAATTAACATATCAAATGATTTTATCACAATACTTATCCAAATGCAGAGAATGCATTACTCTAACTAAAAACGAAATGAACCACATACATTCCCATACAACTTATCAACTCACCTTTGAAATTGATTTCTAGATTAAGAAGAATGCCACACACACAGTAGATATTCTTATACAGAATCTCTCTAGTTCAGTCTTTGCAGCAGAACCAAGAAGTGGCACATTTTCCCTCTCAATTTAGACATATATACATGTAAATAAGAAATTAAAATCCAACACACATAAATTCAAAACGAAATACACATTTCTATTGGTTCAAGATTTCAAACCTTTCCAACTGACATACGTTTCCACCCTACCCCCAACAGATCATGCAAAAGTCAACTATCAACAAAGGTCAAACGTTCAGCACACTGTAAAACACTGCTCCTCAACAAATTGAGACTATGCATAAGCACTCACTTATAAGTACCAATAAAGAGAAAAGGTCTCAATAGAACCAACCAATATATAAACACATAAAGTTGATAGATATCTGTGAAATATATATTTTTAATTGATTTTTTCTTCCTTATGTACGCTTAGTGAACTACTTACAGAACTCGCACTGTAAGTCGTCTGTACGTGCATGATACGCGTACAGTAAATCTACAGTAAAAATAAAATAGCCTCTATCACTAATTTTTTACAATCCCCGGGCACCCCGTCCCCCGGGGCTCAAATATAACGTTCAGGACCGTGGGGGAACCCCAACGACTGCAAAATCCCAGCCAGCTCCCTGCGTCCTTCGTCAGAGAGACCAGCTTACATGCTGCTCTATCTGATGAAAAGCAATCTGCTTTCCTACTTGAAAGAGAGCTCTCACCCTATCATAGCAAACAGCAGTGTTCCGGGAATAGCCATCCCGTAACACTAGAGAAGCCAGTCCTGAGAGGTGGTGGTCCCCAAGGCCATCAAAGGCTCAACAAAGGCCATCAAAGATTTTGACCTTGGGCATCATTGTAAAACCCTCGAAGCAGCCCTAGGGGGTAAGGAAGTCCTATACCAAATATCAAACTTTTCCTGTCAATCCACACACTGAATCTACACACATATGCAAATAATTATTAAAATCACATTTATTCCCACATTAAATCAAAACGAAACACACGTTTATATTGCTTGAACTTTTGAACACTTTCCAACTGACAAAACTATCAACTCTCCCCCATTCCACATTCTGCCAGTTACCATAGAAACACTTCAGGAAACACCTAACTGAGCACACGGGTGAAAACTTCATCATACATTGTTGCTAATGAAAACAGCAAGTGTGCTTGACTTGAGAATATACCAGCTTATCTTATATAACGTTCTTTTCTATCAGTTTTTTTAACCAATAAAAATCAGGCCTTTAAAAAACAGAAACATGCATCCCAGTTTTATGTAGAATGTTGTCAAACAAACAATCATTTCTTTTCTTTTTTCAAAACTGCATGTTGTCCACCATTTTAGAAAAATCTTACTTTTCAAACCGCCATTTCTTTTACAGAAACCATCTGAGTGCATCCAGACCTCTCTTCAAGATGCTCTCACTCTACCATAGCAAACAGCAATGTCCCAAGGATAGCCACCACGTAACTCTACAGAAGCCGGTCCTGAGAGGTGGTGGTCCCCAGGGCCATCAAAGTCTCAACAAAGGCCATCAAAGATTTTGACCTTGGGGATCATTGTAAAACCCCTTAAGCAGCCCTATGGGGTCAGGAATTCCTAAAGCAAATAGCAAACATTTCCTTTCAATCTTCACACTCAATCTACACACATATACAGATAAATAAATAAATGAAATTTATTCCCACGTTAAATCAAAACAAAACACACATTTATATTGCTTGAACTTTTGAACCCTTTCCAACTGACAAAACATTCAACCCTTCCCCCATTCCACATTCTGCCAGTTACATAGAAAAACTTCAGGGAACACCTAACTGAACACACAGGTGAAAAGTTCATCATACATTGTTGCTAATGAAAACAGCAAGAGTGCTTGACCTGAGAATATACCAGCTTATCTTATATAACGTTCTTTTCTATCAGTTTTTTTTATTGCTTTCAGGTTGCAAACATACACAAATTAACTCGATTACATATTACATGTATAAGATATACCATACAATAAAACAAAACACGACAGCAAAGCAATCCAACAGAAGTTAAACAAATGAATATTTTAAGTCATTTCCTCATGGATCCATTGTTGTACCGGTGCCCAAATTTTCATCCCTAATTGATTCTTCTTCCTTCCTTTAGTTGCATACATAGCTAATTCAAAGTTACATTTTGCTAGCAAGCGGGCCCTCCACATAGAAAATGATGGTGGAACTGGGTTGATCCATTCCTGAGTAATGCATGCCCGATATTCAGATAATATAATAAAGATCAAGTGTTGTTGTTCGCTTACTGAAGTGTCTATTGATAGTCCAAATAAAATCAATTCTGGTGTAAGAGTTATTGTTCTCCCTGTAATTCTTTCAATGAAAAGTTGTATTTGTAGAATAATACCATGTAATTTGGAGCATGAGAAAAACATATGTATTGAATCTGCTCCCATCTGTGTACACCAATTACATATTATACCAGCAGTACCCCCCCATTTCATGATTTTTGCTGGGGTATGATAAAGATCAAACATGGCCATATAGTGCTGGGTTCTTGATCGTCCTGTAATTAGAATAGTATTAGCTATTGTAATTGATTCCTTTAATATCAAGTCATTTACACACAGTTTCTCCTCCCATCTATGTTGAATCGCAGAGAGATCATCTGGGAGATAAGTTATAAGAAGGTTATAAAAATAACCTATTTTTCTTTTAACAAACAGACTCTCTATCATCAAAATCGGTTTTAACCCTTGGTAAACATTGAGCGCCGACGAGTTTAAAAAACTAAATATCTGTAGGTATTTAAAGTATTCTTGTGGAGGAATTCTAAATTTCTGTTGTAGTTCAGAGAAGGATGATATAGTGTTAGAATTGGCCGAATATAAATCACTCAGATAGTATATACCACTATTATTCCACCTTTTCATCACCGCATCTCTGAATATGGGAGGAAAGCAATGTGGAGAATTTAAGGGAGTATATCTTGTAATCTTTGGAATCCCCACCAATTTTTAATTAATTCTCCATGCTTTAAAAGCTGCCGATATAATCTTAAATTTTGTTTTTTTTGTAGTAACTTGGTTCTATTATTCTTAGAAATTGATTATTAGTATCCAAGCCTAGAACTAATTCATAAATCGAAGGGGAATGTGCATATGAGATGGGAGTTTTTTTGCCCACAATTAGTGGTGATATACATGGAAATATTGTAGCCAGATAATAAAATAAAAAGTGTGGAACAGCCCATCCACCTCTATCCCTTGGTAGTATCATTTTTATAAGCTCTTCTAATACCTTTGTACCCCCATAAAAATCTTCCTGTCATTCTTTCAAGTTGTTTAAAGTATTCAAGCGGGAATTCCAACGGAATTGTTCTAAATAAATATATACATTTTGGCAAAATCAACATTTTTAACACATTGTTCCTGCCATGTAGAGATAAATGCAAATGGTCTATTCTCTCCAAAGTTGAATTGGCCTTCCTCAGAATCGGGGCAAAATTAAGATCAGGAATTTTTGATATAGGAGTAGTTAATTTAATTCCCAAGTATGTTGCTTCAGAGACTATGTTATTAAGGGGCGGTGGATTTTGACCCACATAAATTATTTGCGTTTTAGATAAATTCAATTTGTATCCTGAAAAAGAGCCAAAATTTGTTGCCAGTTCTTCGATTCTAATGAACACCCTCTCAATATCACTGGTAAGTACCACTAGATCATCTGCATAGGCGAGGGCTCTACAATTGATACCACCCACTTCCACAGGAGCAATGTGTTCGTCTTGGTTTAATGGTTAAGAAAGATATCAATGTAGATAGCAAAAAGGAGAGGGGAGGATGGGCAACATTGGCGTGTTCCACGTTGAATAGGAAATAAAGCTGATTTCGTAGCCCCAATTTTAACCGATGACATTGGATTTTTATACAAAGCTTTAAAAGCGGTTAGGATCCCCGGACCAAAACCCTTTATAATTAGCAGCTCCCAAAGATAGGGCCATGCCACCCTATCGAATGCTTTTTCGGCATCCAATAGGGTGATCCCCATTGATGTTTTAGTACCCTCAGCCCAGTCCATAATAGCGACAACCCTCCGTACATGATCTGCTGTATCCCTATTTGGGATAAACCCATGTTGCCAGCGGGATTCAATTGTTGCTATTATTTTTCACAATTGTGTTGCTAATATTTTTGAGTATATCTTGCTGTCTGTATTTATTAAAGATATTGGTCTGTATGACGCGGGGTTTAGTGGATCCTTATCTTTTTTGAGAAATGTCATTATTAGTGACTGGGCCCAGGAGTCCGGTGGAGAGCCTCTCTGTGCCTCAAGGAAGGTAACGAGTATGTCTTGTTTTATAAAATTTCTAAAAACCCTATAGAGTTCCAATGGGATACCATCAGGTCCCGTGGCTTTTCCTAATGCTAACGATGTTAATGCATTTTTGATTTCCTCCCAAGAAATGACTTGCTCTAGGGCTAACTTTTGGTCATAAGACAAGAGTGGTAAGGCGTTAGCTCTGGCAAAATTCATACATTGTTGTGACGAATAACAGTCATCATTATATTTATATAGTTTTTGATAAAATTGTCAAAAAGTTTCAAGGATCGCATCAGGATTATTATGTGTTTGTCCCATTTTGTCTTTAATTGCATCTATTGTGTTATATACTTCTTTTTGTCTAGTTCTTTTAGCCAAAATTTTCCCTGCATTCTCAGCCATCTCGTACAATTGAGATCTATGGGTTGCTATTATTTCCGCCAATTTTGAAGCAAAAGATTCATATAGAGCAGCTTTATGAATTGCTAGATTCGTTTCAATGTCTACAGTTGATTGTTTTTGAATAATAGCAATTGATACATTTTTTTCCCATAATAGGACATTTTTATAGCCTTGATCTACCCTTTCTCATATTATTTTTTGTTTTTTGATGACATACGATAGTGACTCCCCTCTGATCCCCGCTTTAAAAGCGTCCCATATATTTTGAACCGAGGCCGTTCCTCTATTTATGTCAAAAAATTATTTTATCCATTTGGCCATCATATCTAAGTACTCGGGGCCCACTAAAAGTTTTCTATCAAACGTCCAGGTCCTAACCTGAGGAGTCGATGAGTTAATTCTAATTTCGATTACTATTGAATTATGATCCAAAATTATTCGGGGGTAGAGATCAAATTTAGCGTCACATAATAATATTTTTTTAATAAAAAAGTAGTCAAGGCGTACAGATTTTTTATGGGGAAAAGAAAAAAATGTAAATCCGGGTATTGAGAGATTTTTTTCATGAGCAACATCAAATAAACTGTGATCCATTATCAAAGTATGTAGAGATTTCAAAGATTTTTTTTTTGCCCCTTGATAATGTAAGATGTTACGTATATTCCTCTTAAGGTCTATATGGAGGTTGAGATCCCCACAAAATATTAATGATGGAGCCCAATTAGCTAATTCTAGATTTAGCAAGTTCAATATATTTGGGTCATCTAAATTTGGGGCATATACGGAACAGAGGGGCATATTACCAACAACTAGCGATAATTTTTGTCTCTAACTTGTTTAGAGACAAAAATTATCGCCGCACATCGGCGATTTTTATCGCAGATAAACCTTGCTATTAACAAGGTTTATCGCAAATGCGATAAAAAACGGCCGAAATGCATGAATATCGCTGACAAGTCAGCGATATTCATGCATTATCGAGCAAATGCTCTTAGCCATGTTATCCACCTCCCATTGGATAACATGGCTAAGAACTGCTCAGGGCAGGTGTTAGCTTTTGGAGATATTCCCGCTTAGCGCGAATATCTCCAAAAGTTGGTAATAGGAGATAGCGATGTTAGCGACTGTTTTCAGTCTCTAACATCTTGGCACGCCCACTTTGCATCTCATTAGTGATAAATATCACTGACATGCAAAGTGGGGCCCAAGATGGTCGCTATCTCCTACTAGCTGTCGCTAACTGGTGTTAGCGACAGCTTGATAATAGGGAGATAATTTTATCTCCGCTTTCTTGGCTTTTAAAGCCAAAAAAGCAGAGATAAACCCCCTTGATAATATGCCCCAGATAGTCCAGATTTTACTATCAATTTTTAACTCTACTATTGCCCATATCCCATGTTGATCAGCCTTATTGCGAATAGGGATCCCCAGACCTTTTCTGACCTTTCGTCGTACCTTGTGAAGTGCAAACTAACAATTTCATCCCCAACTCCTCATACATTTTTCTGTTATTCCATATAATATGTGACTCTTGTATACAAAAAAAATCCAATTTCATGGTCTGTATGATCTGTGCAGCAACTCCCCTCTTTTTTCTATTATTTATCCCACATATGTTCCAAGAACAAATTTGTAATTTTTCCATTTAATTGATATATATATTTTTTCCATTCCACCTACCAAGTATAGCCTATATATAATACTTGTGAGAACATAGATTGCACAGTTCATCTCATATCTCCCTATGTGTCTCAAGCCTTTAGAAAATTTTGAACAGCAAGAAAATACAAAATGAAAAGAAGATTCCAATATATACATCCTTACGTAGTTTCTGATTTTGTTTGCAACCCTTTTTTTTCCCCCTTCCCAACCACCCTCCCCACCCAAAGCTCAGCCTGAGCCCACCCACCCACTCTCCCTCCCCCAAACTATCAGGGCAAAGGGACTGAGTAGTCCCTCTCATTGATGATGTGATAGGCGCTAAGAGGCTCTTGTCCTATGGCTCCACATCATGTTTATTACTGCACGAAGATCAAAAAAAAATCCACACCAACCCAGCATCTAGACACTTGTGCTGTCATCAGAAGGTATACTACTTTTATGCTACCATTACAAAAAGATTGACCAAGAAAAAAAAAAAAAAAAAAACAACCAAGTTTGATGCTGATAAAGAAAAGAGAAAGGGCCCAAGTAGAGATACAAAAAAAAGAAAACAAGTAAGTTACATTTTCTCCAAGAACAAAGTATAGAGTATATATATACTGAACTATTTGGCACATGTTTGAGCCTTATCTTACAGACCCCACTAAACTTACATTAGAGCCCTTTTACTCCTTTTTTTTCTTTTTTTTCCCCCTTTCCATCTAGCATATCAAAAGAAATTATTTTTCCCCCTTTTTTTCCCTCCTTTTTTTTTTCCTTTACTCACAGCGAGGTCAATAACTCTTTAGCCGCCCCCTCTGAAATTAGAAAATATGTGCGCTCTTTATGGATTATTTTAAGTTTTGCAGGGTTCAACAAAAAGGCCTGTGCTCCTTTAGCCTGAAATTGAGGTATAAGCTGGCGTAGTTGCCAGCGAAGTTGAACTGTAGCGTGACAAAAGTCAGGACGCACAAAAAATTCAACATCTTTGCCCTTGCGCTTTCTATTTGGCCCGGCCAGGTCATAGAGGGCTTCCCTAGCTAGGAAATTATTAAATGAAATCAAGATAGCACGAGGTTTAGCAGCCACGTCTTGTTGATTCTTTTGAAAAGGGAATCTATGAGCCCTCTGGATTTCAGTCTCCCATCTCCATTGTTTTAAATCAGGGAAGGCATCTGTAAAGAGCTCTAGCATAAATTGTCGGGGGTTAGACCCTTCATTCCCTTCCGGAACTCAAAGGACCCGAAGGTTGTTCCGGCGTGATCTATTTTCCAAATCAACCATCTTCCTGTTGATATCTTCCTTTATCCCTTCCATTGCCTTTATTTGCGAATTTTCCTGAACCATTGAGTCTTCGAGTTGAGAAATCCTGGTTTCTGTTTCCGTAACTCTTGCCACTGTATCATTAGATACCTTCATTACTTTCCTCAGATTATTTTGCAATTTTCTTACTGCCCCTTGAGTGCGGAGGTTCTCTGCTTTTGTCTCTTCCCTATGATGTAACATGACCTGATAAAGAATTTCCAATGTTATTTCTGGTGTTTCATGCCCTTCTTTATTTGCACTAGACGAATTAGAAATAGAGGGTAAAATAGCTCCATTAGCTCCATTATCATCCTGCCTTAGTTTGTTAGGAGACTCTTCAGGATCTGAATCTTCCGATTCACTTAAGTCATTCTGCTCCGGATCAGAAAAAGATTTTTCAAAGTCTTGCAGAGATTGACCCCTTCTTACTACCTCCTGGTCTTCCGTACCATCCGAGTCTAGGGCTTGAGAGAGATCGGTCATGGAATAAAAATTTCCAGCAGAATCTATGGATTCCATATCCTCCCCTAGGTTAAGAGGTACTGAGCCCATCTGTTCTAATACCTCCTCAAGTTGCTCTGATTCTTCATTTACCAAGGTTTTTATTAAGCATGGGCGGAAAATCCGTTTCCCTCGCGGATTTTGCGGATTTTCGGTAAATTCGCAATCCGCGAGATTCGCAAATCTCCCGCAAAATCCGCAAATCCGCGAGCAGCGGATTTTATGGCTTGCTTGCACTGTTCGCGTGAGTTCGCGGCTTCCCAGTACAACTTCGCGCCCCGCGAATAAGCGCAAAATTGCAGAAATACGATCTTAGCAAAACTGAAACTACTTACCAGGTTCAAAAGTTCAGGCTCATCATTAGTAGCCATTTCCTGTAGTGCTTCCTGAGGGGCCCCTCCAGAGTTCAGTTGCCAGTTGCAACTATTATGTGACCCTGCTCTGAACCTCAGAATAGTTACACATATGCCACAAAGGTCCTGAATTACAGCTAAGGGAGACAAGCAGGAGCCAGGCTGGAAGTTCAAATCCATTAATCAGCCCCTAATTCATTATTGTCAGTTGGGGCAGGGCAGGTGTTGTAACTAATTTTGCAACAATGAAAGCACTTAGCAAGTGCAAAAGATCACTAATCAGGAAGCACTAAGGAAGCAGGTGCCAGCTAAAAAAATATTCTGTGACACATTAATCAGCCCCAAATTAATTCAGGTCACTTGAGGCAGGGAAGGTGTGCTTGCTTTGCCACAATAATGTACACTGACTGGACAACCAGAGGGTGCTGTGATGAAACAGAGGGTGGCATGGGTGGGCCAGAGGGTGGCATGAGTAGTCAGAGAGTGGCAGTGGTGACAGAGAGTGGCAGTGATGAAGAAGAGTGTCCCAAACAGGCTGGACACGTAGAAACAACAAGTTCGCGAAACTTGCGACCCGACAGGTAAGTTCGCGTTTGCGAAATTGTACAAAGCCCTCGCGAACTGGCAGAAACCCGTGCGAACACACAAAAAAAAATCCGCAAATTCGCGAGAATTTGCGGATTTTGCGAATTGCGAGTTCGCAAATCCGCAAAATTCGCGAACGCGAGATTCGCAAAATTCGCCCATGTTTAGTTTTTATATTATTATTAACTGGGTCAGTAACAGGTGCTTTGTCTCCAATTATATTTGTATTATCAGGGCTTTTTGAAGGGTTAACTGAAGTGCCCATTTTATAAATAAATGAGGGGCAAGATGGCGGACGCGGCAGTGTCCGAGTGAGCAGCGCAGCAGGAGGCTCCCGACCGGCTCCGCAAGGCACCGCTATCATATCAGCGAATGTGCAATAAGAAAGTGACCTCGCTCTTTGTATTTCCAGAAGAGAGATAAAATCAAATACTCGCGGTTTACAGACAGTCGCCGGCTCTGGTATGCGACTTGATCCGTGGAAAAGCTACTCGCGTTTCCTTCGCTCGGCGTGGCAACGGCAGACTCACTCCTCCCCTTCCAGCACACCTGGTCAGAGCATACGCCGAGAAACGCCGGAGAGCAGAGAACACCAGCGTCTGCAGCAGATACGAGCAGAGCAGAAAGACCAGAAAGAGCTTCATTCTTTTGAGCAAGTAATGGCACCAAAAAACCCCACCGCTGGCGTGCAAAGGCAGCAGAAGCCAAAAACAAGGGCAGCTACAGCGGCTACACAGGAGATTACTCAGCCTACGGGGGGAGCAACACCAACAGTATCATCAGCAGCTGGCATAGTGAGTACAACTAGCACAGTCTCTGTTGGAGCCCCGTGTATGAATATCTTTCGAAATATGACTAAAACACCTGTTTTTTCCAGTGAGGTTCCTTCAGAAGTACCAATAATAACCAATGTACAAAATTTGAATGTGGTGAATTCTGGGAGTTATAGGCAAGGTGCAATTCCAAAAATACCAGGGATGTTTCTATCAGTTTTTTTTAACCAATAAAAATCAGGCTTTTAAAAAACAGAAACATGCATCCTAGTTTTGTGTAGAATGATGTCAAATAACCAATCATTTCTTTTCTTTTTTCAAAACTGCATGTTGTCCACCATTTTAGAATAATCTTATTTTTCAAACTGCCATTTCATTTACAGAAAGCATCTGAGTGCATTTAGACCTCTCTTCAAGATCCTTAGAGTGTGGATTGTGGGACACAGCTATATTTTCTGGAGCCAAAGGTGCGCAGAACACAAAGGAATTCACAAAGACCTAGGTTTACCAAATGTAGACATTAAATGGATTGGACAGAGAGGATTAAAGTGGCACCAATTGATGCCATTAGTGAAATCCTTTTTACATCTCCAACACCCTGACCTCATAATTGTGCACTGTGGTGGCAATGACCTAGGCACTTTGACTGGGGTAGGTCTGGAAATGCTTATGAAGGACACCTTTGGACAATTGATGACACTGTTCCCAAAAACTGCCTTTGTCTATTCTAATATGTGCCAAAGGCAGAAATGGAACTGTTCCAACCACTATTGTCCACAGATTGAAAAAGCTAGGAAACATGTGAATAAATTGGTTTCTGCCTTTCTCCGAGACTTTAGAATGGGGTCCATCTACCACAACAATCTGCGTTTCAATTTCCATAACATCTATAGGAGAGACAGTGTACATTTTACAGATGAGGGAACCAGAGTCTTACTTTTGAACTTTAGACTCTGCATTGGTACTTACTTGTAGGTACTAAAATCTCCCAATAAACACAATGGCTCTTTTTAGAGCCACCCAACATCTAAACACATACACTTTATAAATATCTGAAAAATATTTTTTTTTCTTCCTTAAATACGCTTATGGGACGACTTCCAATCTTCGCACTGTACATCGTCCATAAGTGTGTGGTACGCGTACGATAAATCTACCATAAAAAAAATAGCCTGTATCACTCATTTTTTTAAATCCCCGGGGACCCGTCCCCCGTGATCAAATATAGTGTTCAGGACCATGGGGGGAACCCAAACGACCGCAAAATCCCAGTCAGCTCCCTGAGTCCTTCGGGAGCCGGCATTGCTTTTCGTCAGAGAGACCAGCTTACATGCTGCTCTATCTGACGAAAAGCAATCTGCTTTCCTACTTGAAAGAGAGCTTTCACCCTACCATAGCAAACAGCAGTGTCCCGGGGATAGCCACCCCGTAACACTACAGGAGCCGGTCCTGAGAGGTTATGGTCTCCAGGGCCATCAAAGGCTCAATAAAGGCCATCAAATATTTTGACCTTGGGGATCATTGTAAACCCCCCTAAGCAGCCCTAGGGGAACAGGAAGTCCTATAGCAAATAGCAAACTTTTCCTGTCAATCTACACACTCAATCTACACACATATACAAATAAATAAATAAATCACATTTATTCCCACATTAAATCAAAACGAAACACACTTTTATATTGCTTGAACTTTTGAACCCTTTCCAACTGACAAAACTTTCAACCCTTCCCCCATTACACATTCTGCCAGTTACCATAGAAACACTTCAGGGAACACCTAACTGAGCGCACAGGTGAAAATTTCATCATACATTGTTGCTAATGAAAACCGCAAGTGTGCTTGACTTGAGAATATACCAGCTTATCTTTTATAACGTTCTTTTCCATCAGTTTTTTTTAACCAATAGAAATCAGGCTTATAAAAAACAGAAAGATGCATCCTAGTTTTGTGTAGAATGTTGTCAAACAACCAATCATTTCTTTTCTTTTTTCAAAACTGCATGTTGTCCACCATTTTAGAAACATCTTACTTTTCAAACTGCCATTTCATTTACAGAAACCATCTGAGTGCATTTAGACCTCTCTTCAAGATGCGTAGAGTGTGGATTGTGGGACACAGCTATATTTTCTGAAGCCAAAGGTATGCAGAACACAAAGGAATTCACAAAGACCTAGGTTTACCAAATGTAGACATTAAATGGATTGGACAGAGAGGATTAACGTGGCACCAATTGATGCCATTAGTGAAATCCTTTTTACATATCCAACACCCTGACCTCATAATTGTGCACTGTGGTGGCAATGACCTAGGCACTTTGACAGGGGTAGGTCTGGAAATGCTTATGAAGGACACCTTTGGACAATTGATGACACTTTTCCCCAAAACTGCCTTTGTCTATTCTAATATATGCCAAAGGCAGAAATGGAACTGGTCCAACCACTATTGTCCACAGATTGAAAAAGCTAGGAAACATGTGAATGAATCTGTTTCTGCCTTTCTCAAGACTATAGAATGGGGTCCATCTACCACAACAATCTGCGTTTCAATATCCATAACATCTATAGGAGAGACGGTGTACATTTTACAGATGAAGGAAACAGAGTCTTCCTCTTGAACTTTAGACTTTGCTTTGGTACTTACTTGTAGGTACTAAAATCTCCCAATAAACACAAGGGCTCTTTTTAGAGCCACCCAACATCTAAACACATACACTTCATAAATATCTAAAAAATATTTTTCTTTTTCTTCCTTAAATACGCTTATGGGTCGACTTCCAATCTTCGCACTGTACATCGTCCATAAGTGCATGGTACGCGTACGATAAATCTACCATAAAAAAAATAGCCTCTATCACTATTTTTTTCTAATCCCCAAGGACCCCATCCCCCCCGGGCTCAAATATAACGTCGGGGACCATGGGAGGAGCCCCAAGGCCCCCATGGTCCCAGACGGCTCCCTGCTTCCTTCGAGAGCCAGCATTGCTTTTCATCACAGAGAGCAGCTTACATGCTTACATTTTTCTTTAAAAAATGATGATTTCAAGAGTTATACATTTTATAAAATATTATACTACTGCACACTGAAGAAGAAAAGTCAGCACAATTATGATAGAATAGAAAATAAAAAAAATATTAAATACTTTTACACTCAACAAACTCGTAAGCAGAGAACACAGTTTAAGTTAAAAGCACCCTACCACAACTAGTTTTTGAAACGCATTGTACAATAAAATGCGTCACAAAATAGGCTACATACAGGGTGACTGTATCGTAAAGTTACATAGAAAAAAGAAAGCCAATCAAAATTAGCATGAAGAACATAGACGTAAGTAGACAACAGCCAATCACATTTTTTTCAAAATCTGCGGAAGGAAAGGGATTGGTTGCTAATGCGTTTTCTTATAATCCTTTACAACCAATCAAAAACAGGTGTAAAAAGATTTTGTTTTTAACATGCGAGTAAATCAGATATTTTGGCATGTACACAAAGCGAGAGGGAATTATTAAAGATGACTTGCTTTCGCAAGACCCCGAAAGTCTTGTTCCAGAATAAGTATGCACTACACTGCCAGACCCCATTTAATGATTATCCACACACTCAACTTAAACACGCCACAAATCATCTCTCATCACTTTCTCTTCTTTTCTAGTGTATTGTATGAGGTAGAGTGCATGACCCTATGCCCAGAGCCCTCCAAGGTTCTGGAGACTGCCACGCCACATGGCCACCTCCTGCAGTGTCCCTGAGCTGTGCGGCCCCTCTCCCTACATTTAAAAGCCCAGGGGGTGGAATGGTAAATTAATACTGAATACATTAGTACACGCCACTCTTACGCTACCAGGAAAACACAACAACAGTGCAAGACCCAAATTTCCATTGTAGTGATTTCTTAGTTGCATGTCTAGTGGTCAGATCGACACACACACTCCGTCATGGCTGGTATACACTCACACCACACCCATCCAGCACATTCGTCACTACACACATGTCCATATGTATAAAAAAGACAGAGCGCACGTGTAGTGCGCCATTTTAGTGTTGTTCGCAAACTTCGACTACATGCGTGGCCTCTTTGGTCACTGAATTAGTGGTGCCCGAAGCACTGAGAGGGTGAAGAACCTGCGATGAGGATGATGAGAGCACGAGTATGTCGTTAGACATAGAAATTTCAAGACTCTGCACCATATATGAGACTTCTTTGTTGGAGATCGGGACTACATCATGCAGAAGGTGTCTTTTCCACGAAAAGATGAGCAGTGAGGCTTGAGTACGCATCGGAAGGAGTCAGGGTTGTAGCAGACTAGATACAAAAACGCGACTTAGCGTTTTAGACGAACGCACTCCTATATAGTGTATTAGTTTACATGTATACATTTTTTTCCCAATAGCAGGAAGGTTTTTATAATCTCTGAAATATCCGGAATATTACCAATACAAATAGTTTGTAGTAATGTGAGAGGGAACGTGTATAAAAGCGCAATGTAATCTAACTCCAAATTAATATGGCAACAATTACCAATCATAACATCTTTCTTTTATTATCTTTTAGATGAAGAGCTTCAGGATGGATTATGTCCGGCATGTGGTAAAAAACACCGGTGACAGGAAGGTGAGCTGCGAGTATTGTTTTCAGTCACTCTCTTATTTCTTCTCTTGTTTCATGAAAAAATTACACACAATGTTAACTACTTTTTTATCTTATAGGCTGTTTTTTACGAATTGACGAAACCCCTGCAAAAAGAAACCTACAAAGCTCAACATTTATGTATTCTGTGATGATGCGTGGCCATTGCAACAACGACTGAGAAGCCTGCTTCCACACGTGGTGCACCCTCTTTGAATTACGGCAACAGCAGATGGTGAGTAAAGAAGCTTCTTTCCGAAAGAACAACAAGTTATCTGTGAAAGGAGAGAGTGCGTACCTCCGAACAGTGACAACACATAGGTTACAACAGTCTGAGGAACATATCTATAAGCTTATTGCGCCACTTTTGTGACACTTTTAACATGTGAAAAGTGGCGCAAGAAACTGGTAAATCTGCGTCTGACTTTTCAAGAAAAACTCTCAACTCCAGACTCTGCGAGACAGTTTTAATGTTTTTTCTCTCTCTTTCTCCCTCTCACTCTCTGTGACATCATTTCTCTTTCTCTTTTAAAGTTATAGACACTGCTGTCTACTTTGACGTGTAGAAGCAGAGTTGAATTGAAGTTGTGAACTCCGGTGGCCGCAGTGTTTATACAAGGTAAGCACAGCGGCCTAGATATACAATGCCTCCATTACAATGCATTAGAAATAAATCGGCGTATTTACAATCCTGTTGTGCCACTTTTGTGTCAGTAATGCAGTAGGCACTTCCATATAGACACCACTTGAACGCGGGACTAAAACAGAAGTGAAATGTATTAGGCACACTGCACACGTAAAATCGTACTGTTATCTTCACTTGTACTGCTTCACCTTATTTAGCCACATCTACATAACTTTCAAATCTTTTTTTCTTTTTTCTTTTGCAGATTACCTGCCCAACGTCTTTTGGAGTTCACATCACAATTTGTTTATAATACTGTTTTATTAAAGTTATTTTTCTAGTTGTTTATTATATTATCTTTAAGTTACGTTTACAGTTATTGTTGTTTTAAAAAAAGTTAATTAAAAAAATGATATACTTGGGGGGGTTGGGGAGTCAACAACAAAAAAAATAATTATAATTCGAAGTACTATAGTAAGATGTTTGACAGTAGGGCAGTAGGGTTGAAAAGTACTGGCTGTACAATAAGTTATATTTTCTCTGGATGGACTACAACATAGAAAGGAAATCAAAGTAAAACAAAAGAATGTGTACCACATTTACAAACTTCTTGTGACATTTTCGCTTGCAAACCTACCCCCCTACAAAATTAACTGTGTGGGCCTCAATGACGCCCCTCAAACCACGAACACGACCACCCCCCGGAGATTTCTATATTGTGTGAGGGAGGCTGCGCGGCCCATCCCCTGATGACCTAGAGTTCGCCATGCCCAGACCCTGTTCCTGCAGTGTCCTGGGGGGAAACAGCCATTACAACGCAGTCATAACCACGCGTCGCCGTCACCACAAATTAATTAGCACGCATATGGCTTTACCACGCATGCTTTCACAACTACTATATATTTACCACGCATAATAAAGGCATAAGCAGGGTAATAGCTTTGTGGTGACGGTCACGCGTTGTAATGGCTGTGACTTACGTGCTTCACAATAGTTTTTAGGTATGCGTGTGACCAAGTCTGATAAGATCGGAGGCCAAGGACAAACACTGTTGTGTCTGTGGCAGAAAATCTCATGGATCACAGAGAAGATAGGCGTAGGATAAATTGAAAGTAGCATGTATAATAAAAATAACGGAAAACTACTAAATGGGGGATGACGGAGTATGTAATGAATGTTTGGCGCCTCAGCAATACGTTTCAAATAAATGTAGATAGATTATGATTATTAATATATTACAAAAGTATAGCAGCGGATGAGGCACACGACCCGGCATAAGAAAGCGGAAAATGTAGGGGCATATTACCAAGCAATAGCGATAATTATCGCTATTGCTTGGTTAGAGACAAAAATTTACCGCCGAGCTGCGGCGATTTTTACCGCAGATAAACCTTGGTATTACCAAGGTTTATCGCAAATGCAATAAAAATCGGCCGCAATGCATGAATATCGCTGAAAAGTCAGAGATATTCATGCATTACCGAGCTAATGCTCTTAGCCATGTTATCCACCTCCCATTGGATAACATGACTAAGAACTGCTCAGGGCAGGTGTTAGCTTTTGGAGATATTCGCGCTTAGCGCGAATATCTCCAAAAGTTGGTAATAGGAGATAGCGATGTTAGCGACTATTTCCAGTCGCTAACATCTTGGCACGCCCACTTTGCATGTCATTAGTGATAAATATCACGGACATGCAAAGTGGGGCCCAATATGGTCGCTATCTCCTACTAGCTGTCGCTAACTTGTGTTAGCAACAGCTAGGTAATAGGGAGATCATTTTATCTCCGCTTTCTTGGCTTTTAAAGCCAAAAAAGCGGAGATAAACCCCCTTGATAATATGCCCCGTAATACCTGAAATGAGGAGAGGTTTGCGTGGCGAACTTGAAGAAAAACAAAGAAGCGTGGGCTTGGAAATGAGGCTGCGCATGCGTAGAGAGTACAACTGGTGCAGAAATAAAAAGGAAAGTTTTACATACTATCATAGAAATATAGTTCTTTTTTTGACCAGTAAAGTTAGTTCTGAAAAGAACTGTTTTTTATGAGCCCAAAAGGACCCACGGTCCCAGTTCTGCCACTCCTTTGGTCAGTACGGGCCCCAATCTGACAGAAGCAAAGGCTCACGTTGCCAGAAGGACGGAGATGTCGTGAGAGTGTCACTCCGAGCCCGTACCCCGCCCAGGTAGTAATCCACGTTACCTGTGGGCAAGACCCTACTCTCCTCTCCTTCTTCAACGAACTGGGCCTTCCATGCAGAACATTCTCAATGGGCCTCAGCGGGTTTGCCTGGCAGCTCAGCTCCTCCAGGGCTGCTAGGAAAGTCTCAGGTGGCCGCGGGGCAGACTTACCCCATGCCTCTAAGATTACTTTACTCTGGGTGCACGTTCACCACAGCACCCTTCAGGTCTTCTCTGGCACGAAGTCACACACACAACGCTGATGGGACTTCACTTCGACTTCGAGTGCACATTCACCAGGCACTCCTTCCTGCGATCTCAGTTGGAATCAAGACAAACACACCGTGCTGCAGAGACTCACTTTCTTCCAGTGCACACAATGATCAGCTGATCACCTCCACAGTCCCAGGTTGCACCAAAGCACGGACACTGCTTCACTAAAACTTACTCCAACTCTGATGCACTCGATGACCAGACGCTCTTCATCAATGCCTTCGGTGCACCCCGACACGCACCCTGCGCATCCGAGACTCATTCCACTTCTGATGCACACGTTGACCAGGCGCTCCTCACTAACGCTTCCTGTGCACCACGACAAGCACCCAGGGCGTCCGAGTCTCACGTCTCCATTGTGTGTCCAAAATCACAGGGCACACCTTCTGATGGTCTCAAGCTGCCACAACACGTGCCCACCATGGTGCTTGAAACTTCTCCGGAAACTTTTATGTTCCTGTGTTTCAAAACAGGGAGCCAGCTCACCTTGGGCCCTTGGGGTAACAGGACACAGCACAGTCTGTGGAAAACGAGCCCGTAATCCTATCGATGCCCAGGCTGCTGGCGCAAACCGCCCCTTAGTTCCCATGTTGAATAGTTACCAAAATAAAGAGACGGGCGCTGGAAGCAGGAATCAAGAACAGAGTTTATTTCTCATGAGGAGAGCCAGTCATTTCGGACACGAAACACAGTGTCTTTCGGGAGGTGCTCTAACAAGTGAGCTGAGACTCTTGCTTTTATACCCTACAGAACACTTGATAACACAATCAGGACTGTATGACGCAAAAGAAAGACATCCCTTTAATCCTCGTGGTGAACCTATAATCCTCGTGGTGATCCTACCCATATACATTCACAATGGGGACCCTTGACCTGCTGATAAGAGGGGAGGGCAATCACGCAGCTGAGTGTTTCGTAGGATGTGTACGCCTGATCATAGCCCAGGGGGTGGGGTGGCTAAGACCAATAGAGGATCCTTTGAAGAGGAGTGACTTCATACAATAAGGGCAGTAAATGGTATCTCCTGGCCCAGGCGATGGCCTCGGACATGTGTGGTCAGCCGGACTCGGGGGAAAGGGTCATCAAAGGAGTGGTATTCATGCCGCGTGGACAATCGAGCGCGGAGGGAAGGCTTGTCAACAGAGGGGCATTCATGGAAGGGAAGGAGGTGTTGGTCAGGCGCGGCCGTGACTCTCAAGGACAGGGTCTTGCAGAAGAAGAAGGTTTATGACTTGCCCACGTGAGGAGAAGGGAGGGGTAGCCAGGGTGGACACAAGGACAGAGTCACACAGAGAGCGAGAGAGATCTTATGACCCGTACATGAGAGAGCGGGGGCAGTCAGGTGCAGCTGGGGAGGGCTACGTCAGCTAAGGCGAAGGATGCCTCTCCAAGAAGGAATAGGGGGGGGTTTTGTGCGAGTCAAGGGGGAGAGTTGCCTTTCACAGCGGGGTCGCGCAGAGGGAGAGGGCTTCATGGTCTATGCATGAGAGAGGGGGGGGGGGTTAAGATACGCGCAGGAGGGAAACCAGAGATCCTAATGGGTAAAAAGGCCATGGTGCCTAAACTGGCTGTACACATGCACAGGGGTAGGGGCTCTTACTGGCAGAGTGATACGGTCAATAGTTTACGGTATTCATGGTGCTCACAGGGAGAGGAGTGGGAGAAGAAGGAGAATGAATGCTGTCTATGTACATCAATTTCTTCAACTTTCACAGTCGCCCCTTTTTACATAGCAGCAGTCATACTTGCAATTGATGGGTTTACAGGTAGACAGGCATCGTTGATGAATTAGCATTTTGTCGATACTAACATTTTGGCATACAATCATAGACAGTTAAGGTGATGGGCAGAATGCAGTACATAGAAAATTGCTTTTCTTTGTGTTCCTAACAATTTAAACGCACTACATAGCAAAAATCTTTCCGACTTAAAAAAATGTGACCAATGAACAGTTTTGACCAGGTAGTTGAGAGCGGAATTCAGTTCAATACACAATATTTCTTCGTCCCAGTGTCTTTTTGTCAGTGAGCCATCACTGGTAGGCTCTGTCCGAGTACTTTCATTGGCGCTGTTGAGCACCAGCGGTGGAGCTATAGGTCCAGCTCGGTTCTTATCCTTACGCGTTGCAGGGTGCGGTCAGTCCTCTGCTGTTAGACCACAGTCCTGTTCCCTAAACAATCCGGTTGGCGGCGCCTTATGCTCGGCACCCACAGTTCTATGGCAGCACCCTATTCCCAGTGGGATGCTGTTCTTTCCCTTGGCAAAAAGTCACGTGGAAAAGAGGGTGAGTGTGGTCCAAATAGTCGATAGGGGAGAGGGCGGAGTTGGGTCAGAGTTCCTGGGACACACAAAAGGGACCAAGGGAGCAAAGGATAACAAGCAGGCAGGCCCATCCGTCGGGCTCAAGGAAGGGGGACGGAGACTCCAGGCACACGTGGGTTAGCAGGCGGGGGGCTTCGAGGCGGCCCACCGTTTTTCATTTTCCACGTTGAAATTGCGGTCTCGTCCCGTATCCTGTTGCTCTGCGGCTCCACCTTTGGTCGAGGTCACACGAGTCCCAAGATCCGCAGCCAGGCTGTACGTCACTTCTGACCCATCTCCTTCGGTGATCGTGAATCTTTGAATAGGTACAAGACAAGGTTTCAGTGAAATGGCAAAAGAAGATATCTATGCATGTGAATTCCTCCCTCAATTCTACGCATTTGGGAGATACGCTCATTGGTCACAGTCAGAGGCCCATTACCAAGCAGTGCATGTGTCAGTATTCCTACTGGGTTCATGGTAGGTCTATTCATCGTCTTATTTATAAGTCAAGTGATGTTCCCATCAACTGTGCATTACATCATATTCAGCATTTTACAGAGCATTTCCCATCAGGACTGGCTAACCTTTTCGAACAGGGCGGGGGTGCCATTATCGAGAGTCAGGCAAAACAGGGTATTCTCGAGGGTCAACAGCTACTCATGTGCATCAAGTTTATATTCGGGACAGCAATTGGGGTTTATCGAAAAATGGGGCGGGGATGCTTCGGGCGCTTGCGCTTGGGTGCAAAAGGGGGTGGGGCAATCCGGGCGTTGGGAGTTCAATCTGGACGTTGGCGTTCGTCTCTGAAGAACAGACATAAGGTGCCATTGACATACAGTTCCCCTATAAATGGCCAGATTTGGGGGACTTTAGTCGTCTTACCTGTCCTTTCCTTCTCAGCCAATTCAAGTTCATTTATTTTTGCAGAAAGGAGAGGCAGTAATATGGCGAGATACAATCATTTTAGTTTCGGTCAATTTCGCTGAACACCTTCGCGTTCAATATGTATCAAATCAGACTGGTGCCGGTGGGGCACAATTTTACCAATGAGGGAGAGAGAATAGGAAGACTCTCATAGAGAGTGAGAGTCGTCCGCAATCTAAACGAGCCATTCGGTACACGTATGACATGTAGGAAGAGAGAGAGAGAGAGAGAGAGAGAGAGAGAGAGAGAGAGAGAGAGACGTGTACAAAAATAGGTCATTTAGTGCGCTCACGACACGGAACAGCAAAGGTCAGGTAACACACAGATACAGACAGAGGGAAGACATAAATTCGTACATTATACACACACAAACTCAGACAGGGAAGACGGCACATGTATTACACATATACAAGACATTCATGACAAGACAGGAAACAATTGTTAGCCTACAAGATCTGTTTTTATATGTATATCCTACGTATCTTTACTATCCTGTTTTATCTACGTGCTTGCTCTTTCTACCCTTCCCCCCTTTCCCTTCTCGCTTGTCACGCCTGCGAGCGTTCCCAATTACCAATACTCACACCTCGGCTGGTCGATCAGTAATTAACCTGGTCGTGCTAGTTACCCATGGTTGGATCTTAAGCCATTTTTCTGTTCCCTCCTTTGGTGGGAAGTTCTCCAGGCTGAGGCAACGGCAAGTATTGATCGGGAGAACAGTCGGACAGCTTGGCTATATCTATAAGAGTGTGAGAAAGGGGGTAGTGCATTTTGAACATCAGCAACATTTCTAACTTCCTAGACGGGTGGTGCCGTGGCAACCCTTACCTGTATAATTTTTCTTTGTCCTTTCCCTACCTAGTCAAACGTCCAGTTACATTATTTAATACGTCATTTCTAGTCAATTTTTCGTCATTCAGTACCTGTCCAGTTTCTATGTCAGTCCATCCTCTCAGTCGCTATGTCCTAAGGAGGAACAGTCATGTTAAGCCTACGTCTTTTAAAATTTTATCGTTATAGTGACTAAACACATATTCCCCCCTTCCCTTTTTCGTCGGTGGTCCAACCGTCGCTCTTCCACACCTCAGCCGACGTTCTGACGTGACCTGCAGAAGGGAGGAAAAGAAGGGGTGGGGGGGGCAGCATTCAAAGCACATCATCATGCAGTAGTTCGAAAATGTTTCTACCTACCATATACTCGCCCTATCTCCTTGTACTGCATTCCCTTGCCATCTCGGCATTTCAGCCCAGAGGGACCAGTGGTGTCAGATAGATAATCATTGACGATCTGAGTATCTACATGAGCTACTTGGTCGTAACCCTCTTTATCGGGTGCAAGGGTGACGGTCAGGTGGCATTTTCTGTGGTGTCATTTAAAGGGTTATCTGAAACACTTTTCCGGCTGCTTGTGGCACATAAGGTAGCTGCTAAATATCTGGTCCCTTTTGATCTTCATCCTTCATCATACTTACTCTTCGCTCACAGTAGTAAGGCATCCAAAACTCATTAATGCAACTGCTACGACCATGCTTTCTTCTTCAAAATACTTTTAATAAACGAAATTGGTGGCAGTTCATTGCATAAAGTGCAGCAGTGCAAATAAAATCATATTAAAATTTCCTTACAGAGCAAACATGATGCATGTCAAGAATTCATTTTTAATTAATTCAAAAATTCATTTATCCAATACTCATTCGTTATCTAAGTTACACCAATTCATTTTCCAAATCATAATCGGTACCTACCCCAAGTCAATTCATTATCCAAGCACATACTCAACGCCCTTCATATCTACTTTCATTATCCAAAAACTGCACATAGATCTCGGGACAACAAGCTGCGCAACCTGGGTGCAACAAAGTTTATTCAAAATATGTTTCATTTTGTGGCGGCGCCATTTTAGGTGGGGTCAGGCAAGTTCCAGCACAGTCAGAAAGTCTCTAGTCTCGCGTGGTTGGCCCAGAACTTTCCGTTGGTAGTTCAAAAAGTTTTGTGCTATGTGGTTAACAGTTTAGCAAATATGGACCATGAGTCAAAGAGTGGGAAGGGCGGAAACAATTTTCCTACCGGGTCATCCTGGCGTTCCTCCGGAACTGAACAAGTCCGTGCCGTGGCTTCATTTTAGCCATTTCCAATCCGAGGCTGGTGCCGGCAGGAGTTGCACCGGTGTCGTGGTTCCCAGTGAAGGGGGCGGGGGCACCCATGCGGAGGGATCGGGGTGCCCCCCGGCTCTTATAGAATCTTCAAGGTTGAGGGGAGAAGGCATGGAGCGTGTGCCCGTCCTGGGCAGAGGACCGCTTTATGATGTTGACCCTCTTTAAGTAAGAGCATTGGGGTGTCGCTGGAAGCCTCCACCTGGAGGGAGGTGGGGGAGGCTCGTTCGCGTCACCTCCCCCTTCCAGCGACCCCGCGCCGTTACTCGGCTCCGTCGTCTCGATATTGGCCGTGCTGGCTATTGAAGATGGGGGGGGTGGTCGGCGGCTGAGGCAAGACAGCCCCCCCTTTCCCTTGACATGTGGCGGGACTATCTGGAACTGTCCAGGCGTCGACATGTGGCGGCACTACCTGTAACTATCCAGGAATTTGACATGTGGCGGGACTACTTGATTCGCCGCCATTCTCGCCTTCGGCTTCGGCCTTCTTCGTGGGTCGGACCAGGCGAGAGACAGAAGGGGGGGGTGGTCGGTGGCTGAGGCAAGACAGCCCTCCCCCCCCCGTGGCCTGCAGGGCAGCGGAAGAGGAGAGAAGGAGAGGACTCTGCCATTCTTCGGACCGCCTGCCCAACATCATCTCCTCCCGACCGTGGTCAGGCGGGCCCCTCGTGCCTCGAGGCCTCGCCTTCCGGATGGGCGTAACCGCGGACCTGTTGCACTTTGGGAGCTTCCGGAATGAGGGTAGGTACCTATTGGATTGTTTCTATTTCATGTGACCGTTATTTGGGCGTGGCGGGCAATGAGGCAGGCATGTTGGGAGCAGGAACAGGCAGTGAAGCCTAGCTACCTCGTGGCTATTTTTGCTGCCAAACTTTTCGCCATTTTATATTTCTTGTTACGAACTATTTCTAATGTTTCTTATTTTTAGTGAAGTCAAAAGCTCATCAGGGGGTTACTGACTTAGCCTGATTTCTTTTTCTATTTTTCTTTCTCTTCCTTAGCGTGCTTCGAGCTAAAGCTTTCTGTTAGTAGGGAACGGTGATCACTTCATATTTTTATGTGTCCTTTTCACTAGGGGGTACTTCTGGACGGACCAGACGAGTTCCCTCCAATAAATGGTCCGGGGTGGAACGAGATTATCGATCAAAAGGGGAACATATATTCCTTCATTAGGGTATCATCCTGGACAGACCGAGCGATGTACTTCCATTTACTAGGGTAGCCTCCTGGACGGACCAGATGGTCTACCTCCACTAAATGGCCCATGAGCGGGGAGCATATGTCCTCCATAAGGGTAGTCTCCTGGGCGGACCATGCGAGCTACCCCCCAAACAGTGGGGAGTGGGTAGGACTGACGAATTCACAAAGGGGTATAACCTACCCTTTACTACTTGCAAAGACTAGATAGAATATTTCTATTCCACGTTGTTTGCAGGCAGAAAATACCTCAAACGAAACAATTCCTGGAACAACAATGTCCAGGCAACCAACCAATCAGTGGGGAGAAAAACAGGCATGACGGATTACAACGGGGACAAATGTCTGCATTACCTGCCCTTCGCTATCCAAAAAGGAAGACAGAATATTTCTACTCGTCTCAGTTTGTAGACAGGGAAGATCTCAAAGAACAACAATCGATTATTAATCGACTTCAAACAATTCTCAAAGAACAACAATCGATTATTAATCGACTTCAAACAATTCAGTGGGGAGAAAAGTAGGCATGACGGATTAATACCGGGGACAAAAGTCTGCATTTACCTACCCTTCTCTATCTGCAAAGAGGGACGACGTTCCTATTCGCCGCTGTTTGAAAACAGAGAATGTCTCGTTCTCAGAAGAGAACCAATATGTCAAGTAGCCCTCAAAGCTAAATGAACCAATACCAACAATTTCGGTATACAAATACCGATTTTCAATACAAACAATCAATCAATCAGGTGGATAGACCCACCCTACCAATCAGGCGTAAGAACGCCCTACTTAATCTTACCCGGACCGGACCATACGGACAGTTCTTCGACTTCCTCCTCCAGCGCCCATTCGTTCTCTTACTCCATGTAGCATTCCTGTGGGATTCCAGTCAGGACAATAGGTCACTTCAAGAGAGGTCCGTTCAGAATTGGTGAAGTTCTGTCGATCGGCCGCCGGGCGAGGGCCCTCTCAAGGCAGGCATGCCCCGATCATTTAGATGTTCACTTCTTCGTCTGGATCTCTCTTACCGAACCCCATGTCACTGATGGACCCCGCGTTGGGACGCCAATTGTGGAAAACGAGCCCGTAATCCTATCGATGCCCAGGCTGCTGGCGCAAACCGCCCCTTAGTTCCCATGTTGAATAGTTACCAAAATAAAGAGACGGGCGCTGGAAGCAGGAATCAAGAACAGAGTTTATTTCTCATGAGGAGAGCCAGTCATTTCGGACACGAAACACAGTGTCTTTCGGGAGGTGCTCTAACAAGTGAGCTGAGACTCTTGCTTTTATACCCTACAGAACACTTGATAACACAATCAGGACTGTATGACGCAAAAGAAAGACATCCCTTTAATCCTCGTGGTGAACCTATAATCCTCGTGGTGATCCTACCCATATACATTCACAATGGGGACCCTTGACCTGCTGATAAGAGGGGAGGGCAATCACGCAGCTGAGTGTTTCGTAGGATGTGTACGCCTGATCATAGCCCAGGGGGTGGGGTGGCTAAGACCAATAGAGGATCCTTTGAAGAGGAGTGACTTCATACAATAAGGGCAGTAAATGGTATCTCCTGGCCCAGGCGATGGCCTCGGACATGTGTGGTCAGCCGGACTCGGGGAAAGGGTCATCAAAGGAGTGGTATTCATGCCGCGTGGACAATCGAGCGCGGAGGGAAGGCTTGTCAACAGAGGGGCATTCATGGAAGGGAAGGAGGTGTTGGTCAGGCGCGGCCGTGACTCTCAAGGACAGGGTCTTGCAGAAGAAGAAGGTTTATGACTTGCCCACGTGAGGAGAAGGGAGGGGTAGCCAGGGTGGACACAAGGACAGAGTCACACAGAGAGCGAGAGAGATCTTATGACCCGTACATGAGAGAGCGGGGGCAGTCAGGTGCAGCTGGGGAGGGCTACGTCAGCTAAGGCGAAGGATGCCTCTCCAAGAAGGAATAGGGGGGGGTTTTGTGCGAGTCAAGGGGGAGAGTTGCCTTTCACAGCGGGGTCGCGCAGAGGGAGAGGGCTTCATGGTCTATGCATGAGAGAGGGGGGGGGGGTTAAGATACGCGCAGGAGGGAAACCAGAGATCCTAATGGGTAAAAAGGCCATGGTGCCTAAACTGGCTGTACACATGCACAGGGGTAGGGGCTCTTACTGGCAGAGTGATACGGTCAATAGTTTACGGTATTCATGGTGCTCACAGGGAGAGGAGTGGGAGAAGAAGGGGAATGAATGCTGTCTATGTACATCAATTTCTTCAACTTTCACAAGTCTTCTTCAAGCAGGTGGACCCAGCGCACGAAGCACAGTCCCAACAGCCTCTTCCTTGGTTAAAATAGCAAACTACATACCAGCCCCAGATCATGAATCAAGGGTTGGTCCTTCCCAGCAGTTCCTTCCTTAGATGAGGTTCCTCTTGTCCACAAAATGGGTCCAAGCCTTTTCAGTCTCAATCCATTTCTATTCCATTCCAATGTTCAGGGGTCTCAGCTCTCATAGTTATATACCTAAATGTATTTGAAGATCATTGTGCTCAGAGGTCCCTGATCCTTGCCTAAATCAGTTCTGGGTGTCTCCCTCCCAGTGTCACCTTTCTCCCTTTGATACTGGGGGTCTGGATCCTTAATCACTCAGCAGGAGATGGGTCAATTGTTTTACAGCAGCAACCCAGGCCTCTTCCTCTCCCTGGGCTTCTCCTCGCCTACTCTCCAGATGCAGGTCAGCCAGGTGCCATCGCAACCCCCTCCCTGGGTCAAGACCTCCCCCAGTTCCTCTCACCTCTCAGATCCAGGCAGTCAATTCACATTCAGCAGAGACACACACAAATGCTTAAAGCACAAAACTCAGCCACTTTCTAAAAGAGTGGTTTCTGGACACACAGTGACAAAACCACGTTCATAGAAAGATGTGTTATGACACTGTGAGTTCATACATACTAAACTTCACCTCTCCATTTTAAACGTAAAGGAAACTAGGCTAACAAAACATAATACACAGCCTCCCCCATTCTGTCCTATGGGCAGGATGGCCTTTCACCAGTGAAAAACAAAATGGAGTGTTTTTCAATGTCAGGGCATAGCACACATCTTAGTATATGGCCTGCCTTTTATTTACACTGCAACCTGCCCAGGGGTTACCCGGTACCTACCACAGGGGTGCCCACTGTGTACGCAAAACTGAAAGTAAGGTCTGACAAGTGGTTGCACTTGTCAAGACAACATGCTAACCTAGCAAACTGCGAGCAGGCTCTACACTACAGGCCTGAATTCCCTTCTCCGCGCACCTTTGCATTACTAGCCCTGGCACACAGAGTGCACTTCACTAGGGACTTTACTAGTAAGGCAAACATACCAATCATGGTCAACCAATTACCATTACACTTTACACAGGGAACACTTGTACTCTGACACTGATCAGCAGTGGTAAAGTACCCAAAGAATTGGCAACTCTATTTCAGGAAAACGGTCTGGAGAAAAGCAAAAAGTTTAGGGAACTTTAGCAAAAAAGGCCTAGTCCTACACCATGCCTATCTCCACACAGGATCCAATGAAGAATATTTGAAGGTGGCAGTCAAAATCAGGCAAAGACCAGAACATAACAACTGACATTTCACAAAAATTTGACAGCATTGTCCCTCACATTCATCGACTATTCACTCAACACCATTAGGCAAAATTATCAGCCAAAAGGCAGTGTTCTACTCCTGAATTTTACATCACCAAAATGCTCGAGCTTGAGAGTTGCTACCCCCATGTCCTCCAGTTGTGCTGGAAGAAATAATGAATCTGGAAACAATGTCACAGATTAGCAAAACACATGGCATAAGTATTGCAACAGTGGTTGAAAGTACATTAAAAGTGGTGTTTTAGTCTAATATGTCTTCACCATCTGCAGGGCCACTACAAAGTAAAAGAAACCTGGCCTCCATCACCCACTAGCAGACATAAATTACGTTTACAGGCCCCACAGCCCCTCATACCTTGTAGAACCACTAGTAAAATGTGGGGAACTTGAATGGCTTGATTTGACTCCCAAAGGCTACAATGGAAGCATCATGTCTACTGTTATGTTATGTTATGTTATGTTATGTTATGTTATGTTATGTTATGTTATGTTATGTTATATATGCTTGTAAAGCGCACGGCTGCCCCAACCAAGGGGTGTCCCGGCGCGAGCTCTTCGTATCCAGGGGAGGCTGCTGCTGATGTAAACTGCAGGTGACATAACAAAACTAACGGAAGAGGTGAGTTTTTATGGCTTTTCTGAAGGATAGAAGATCCTTCAGCCCACGAATCTGGGCATAATTATGAATGAAAACTGGAAGGATGGTAAATAGAATGATAGGAGAATTTAAAATGAGCATGTTGACAGTCTTCACAAGTTGGGCCTCTTCCAATCAGGCTTCAGGTCTGGGCACAGTATGAAATCTAGTCTTCTTAGGATAGTTGATGGCATTCTACTACTTTCTGATAGAGGATGCTCTATCTTGCTAGTACTGTTAGATCTATCATCACGTGTGACACAAATGGCCACAGTATTCTCCCTGCATTGTCGTATGGCCTTCGGGGACATTGTTAACATTGCTAAGATAGCATGAGCTCTGCTGCCATGAGGCTGCTTTAGCGCACGTTGCTACATGGCTTTGTTATGCAGGACTCTGTTTCAGCCTCCCACATAAGAACTGTCTGCTTTCTGCGTTCCCTGCCTGTTCCTGGAGTTTAGTCTAAACACACTGTGCAAGGTCGATACACAATACCCCTTGTTATTCTGTTCTGGTCAGTCCCTAGCACTTAGAGAAAACATGCTACACAGCTGCAGCTGCTGGAAACCCATTGTTGGATTTGGCCCTTTATGCAGGGTCATTCCTGAACTTTTTGCCATCCTCCTAGTGCTTTTTCTGACTTGGTATTGGTGGTTTTAGGACTCTGGACTCTTTAGCACTGTTGTCCAGTGTAAATTGCGTGTACTTGTAAAGTGGTATCTAGATACCCATGGCGTAAATTAAATGCTACTGGTGGGCTTGCAGCGCTGATTGCGCCACCCACCAAAGTAGCCTGTCAAACCTGTCTCAGGCCATTGCCATTGCAGGGCATGTGTGCGTGGTTTACTGCTGCTGTGACGTTCAACATAAAGTGGGTGCCACATCTGTGACCCCCCTTTTACTGCATGTCAGTCACCCCTAAGGTAGGCCCTAGTTAGCCCTATGGGCAGGGTGCATTGTAGGTAAAAGGTAGGACATGTACTGTAATTGTGTGACATGGCCTGGTAGTGAAAAACAGACATTTTGGTTTCTCACTGCTGTGAGGTTGCCCTCTCATAGGAATGCACTGGGTAATCCCTGATAAGTGTTTCAGTGGAAATTTCTGATATGAGAGGCGCAACATGGTCAAGTTTGGTATGTTTAGAATAGAAATAATAAATGCTGTGTGTTGGTGTGCGCAGATTTATTATCACCTTTTTAGAAATGCCACTTTTAAAAGTTGGCAATTTTGTGTGCTGTGTGTCTTTGTGCCTGCCTGATGTGTATTGCATGTCTGACTCTGAAGTGACAGGGACTGGGGAGGTGCCGTAGCTCCAGAATGACTGGGTGAGTCAGCACTAGGCCGAATAGGCCGATCTGCATTTCGAGTGGTGGCAGTAGTAGCCCCTGACTTGAATAGGTCTGTGCCTGCCTTATACAATGCTTGCTCCGCCCCCCTGTGTTGTGTCTGGGGTCAGAGCCTAATCTAACAATGAAGGTGTGTTAGCACTGTATAGAAATGTTGGAGTGCTCCCCAGAACTGGTTTAGACCGGGCACAGAGCCCTAACGACAAAGACGCATGTGACATGAATATTGGGGCTGTGACCCCATTTAAACGTGCTTACTTGGACCTGTTTTGGGGCGAAGGACTGCTAGGCATCATGAGGAACTGCAGTGGTACCCAGCTGCTGCTTCCTGATGCTGTTATGCCTGAGCCCAGCTCTGCCCCTCTAAATTTAGACCTAGCACCTCGTGAGCGATATATCTTTGTGACCGGAGCCCAAGAGGGGGGCCCACACCATCCCGGGGCGTGAGGAGTGCCCCAGGGGTCTTGATGCTCGGCAGCGCTATGCTGAAAAGTGTTCCCAGGGAATTCCGGTGTAGGTATTCTCCCGCGCAGTCTGAAAGTGAAGCAGGAGCCTATCCCGCATTCCTGTGCCTCAGAGAGCAGCCGCCAACACGACCCAGAAGAGGGCTCAATATTCCGCCCAGGCTTGGATAAGGGCGGGGCTCCCGTGTGGAGGAGAGAGCCCGGTGTTGCCAAGGAAGAGCCCAATGGTAAGGGATCCTGGTCGGTGATTGCCCAACAGGCGCAGAGCAAGTGATTGCGCCGTTCTGTGCAAATCGATGGAGAAGCTCGCTCCGTACTTCTCTGCAATCCGGAAGTCAGGCAAAGCCCGGCAAGGAGCCTGATCTGAGGTGGGGCTGGTGGGAGAAGTCAATCGTGCTCGAGGCAGCAGGAAGTCAGGCAAGCTTGTACCTGGGGAGGAGAAGCCCCCCGTGCCGGTATTTGGAGAAGGAGCCTCGTGTGCTCACCGGGTCCCAGGAGAGGAGGACCAGAGCCCTGCGGGTTCCCTCAGTGATTACCCCCCTTCTGCCACTTGCATCTGTCGCCTGGACAGCCCCGGTGAGTGAGGCTGGGAGGGCACACAGCAGTTGCCTATTTGAGGCTGCTAGAATGTGAGCCGTGAGTTGGCCAGACCTCAGCAAGAGGAGACTGGCCCCGCGGGGACCTATTGATTGCACCAGGAGGAGCCCGTTGAACGGGACTCCCCAGGCACTGTTGGTGCCAGTGCTGATTCCTCACAGCTGCACCGCTAGGTCGCGGGCAGCTGCAATGTGGCGACATTTTGTTTAGGAGTCCTGGTGAATGGTGCTTGAGAGGCACTGTGGTGCTGTTTTTTACAGCTGCACCGCAAGGTTGCGGGCAGCTGCCATGACATGAGAAGTTATTCTTTGAGGGTAAAGAGACCGGGGAGAGTACCACCCTCACCCCATTTAGAGCCCTAACTATTCGGACATAACGGCATGATGGGGAAGTCCCAGATGGGCCCCCAAGGAAAGGCCAGTTGGCATGTAAAGCAACTGATGTGCAGGGAGGGTGCAAGGCCCTAAGGTGGATACATAATGTGTTTTTGCCTAATGAGAATGCATAATGTGTTTTTGCCTAATGTGCTTCCGCTAAGTACAGTATTTTACCAATAGCTGCTGGTTGTTTTATATATACTACTTGTGCTTTCTTAAGGTTCTAACAGTGGCCCCAATTGGCCCTGTCCTGTAGATAATCCACTGTAACGTACTATCTAGAGCCAGTTGGTACAGTGTATATCTGTGATTATGACCTAATGTGTTTATCTGTAATACAAAGGGTATTATTTATATAACCTTGTGTGGAATTTCCTTTTAGGTGTGCCTAGTGTGTTGCTGATGTGTGTGGGTGTTGCACATGCGCTTTACACATTGCCTCTGTGAAAAGCATGACTGCTCTGCCAAGCTACAAAGGGGGTGAGCAGAGTTATCTTTTGTGTGTAACTCCCTTGCCCTGACTAGAGTCGTGTTTTCTGTCTGGCTTAGGCGCATGCCCTAGCCAACCATAAATCCCATTCCTAACACCAGTGCATTGATATTATGGGATTACATGTTGCACTGTTGGTGCCAGTGCTGATTCCTCACAGCTGCACCGCTAGGTCGCGGGCAGCTGCAATGTGGCGACATTTTGTTTAGGAGTCCTGGTGAATGGTGCTTGAGAGGCACTGTGGTGCTGTTTTTTACAGCTGCACCGCAAGGTTGCGGGCAGCTGCCATGACATGAGAAGTTATTCTTTGAGGGTAAAGAGACCGGGGAGAGTACCACCCTCACCCCATTTAGAGCCCTAACTATTCGGACATAACGGCATGATGGGGAAGTCCCAGATGGGCCCCCAAGGAAAGGCCAGTTGGCATGTAAAGCAACTGATGTGCAGGGAGGGTGCAAGGCCCTAAGGTGGATACATAATGTGTTTTTGCCTAATGAGAATGCATAATGTGTTTTTGCCTAATGTGCTTCCGCTAAGTACAGTATTTTACCAATAGCTGCTGGTTGTTTTATATATACTACTTGTGCTTTCTTAAGGTTCTAACAGTGGCCCCAATTGGCCCTGTCCTGTAGATAATCCACTGTAACGTACTATCTAGAGCCAGTTGGTACAGTGTATATCTGTGATTATGACCTAATGTGTTTATCTGTAATACAAAGGGTATTATTTATATAACCTTGTGTGGAATTTCCTTTTAGGTGTGCCTAGTGTGTTGCTGATGTGTGTGGGTGTTGCACATGCGCTTTACACATTGCCTCTGTGAAAAGCATGACTGCTCTGCCAAGCTACAAAGGGGGTGAGCAGAGTTATCTTTTGTGTGTAACTCCCTTGCCCTGACTAGAGTCGTGTTTTCTGTCTGGCTTAGGCGCATGCCCTAGCCAACCATAAATCCCATTCCTAACACCAGTGCATTGATATTATGGGATTACATGTTGGTTTAACACACACTTGGAGACGGACCTTTCCAGGGAGAAGAGCTATGCTGTTCCTATGATGTAAAAACTACAATCTAGGCACTAAAAATTGGGGTTTGCTGACAAAGCCCAAAGATCTTCCTTTATCTAAAATAAACATATTCTTTCCAAGGGGAGGGTGGTTAGGTCTTTTAGTCCTTTATCCACTGTCTGTATATGATGCCTTCCCCTTTCAAAGTCTTTGGACTTCCTACAATGCTAACTGTTTTAGGTTTATGCGTTTTGCTGCTGGTAGTGGCTTGTATATTGTAATATGGAGCAGTATAGTTAAAATAAACATTTTGAACTATAACAATGACTCTGTTTTTCTTTATTGTGGACAAGTACGAGTGAGTGAGCGAAAGGTTATGTCTTGCTACCACGATTCCTGAGAGAGTCTGGAGTGTTGTGTTCTGGGTTGTCTAATCATTTATAGTTTTGTGGTTACGTTGGAGAATGAATGAGACACAGTAGCTAGTCGTTTCTGGGATTTTGGGTACTAAGGCGGTAGAAAGACTGAGGGCCCCATGTAGGTAAATCTCATTTACCGACTCTAGATTTCTGAATTTTACCGATTCGGTATTCTAGATTCGGTAAATGAGATGTAGGTAAAAAATCTGTAATTTTTACAGAATCGGTATGATTCGGTAATTACCGAATCGGTATTTATAGATTTGGTAACTGCCATTGATTCCTATGGGCCTTGAGGCCCATAGGAATCAATGTCAATTACCGAATCGGTAAATACTGATTCAGTAAAATAATTGAATTGTCAAGGGGGACAGGGTGTCACTTTGACACCCTGTAGCACCCCTGATTCTGGCTTATGTGCCATCTGTGCAATACATGCCCTAAGGCTATGTATGTGTGCCACATGGCACAGGTGTACATGCACAGTTGTGCATGTACACTGGAATTTGTTATTTACCATGAAATATTATTTCGTGGTAAATAACGAATTCCTATGGTCCTGTGGCACTGTTTCCAGTGCCACCTACATCTAGATTTACTACAGAATCTGTAAATTTACCGATTCAGTATTTTACCGAATCGGTAAATTTACCGATCCAGTAAAAATTGAAGCCCCCTACATCTAAAACTCCAAATACCGGTTGGTAACAGCCGAAATCAGCCGTTACCGACCGGTATTTGGCCACCTACATCTGGCCCCTAGCCCCTACACACCGAGGTCCTGTTTTCCTGCGCATAGTTATGTGCATGTGCAGAATCCCCACAACAGCATTACTACACATGAGAATGGGACTAGATGACAAAGACTTTAACAAAAGACTCCAGTGTTTGAAAATTGACAACTCCTCTTCTGAACTCATAGCCCTACCGGTTGGAGTTAACCAAAGCTCACTCTTAGTCTCCTTATGTGATATTCTATAAATTGAGCCTTTAGGTGATCTATTTAAAAATGTATAGTGCTTCATCACCAATACATGGACACTTTTCAATTGTACCTATAAATTGGGCTTCCAAAAGAACATTCACACCCTCAACACTTGGTTCAAGCATGACTGAAAGTGAGAATAAACTGACAAAAAAACACATTTCTAATCCTCTCTCCTAATCCATGCTTTTCAGAACACTACACAACTTTCAAAGACTTGTTGATAATTCTATTCCTGCTCAGAGCGCTGGGGTTCTTCCTTTAAAAGTTTCAGGAACTGATTTATATATTGTCTGAGAGGGTACTCTGCCGCAACAGTGACTGAGTTCCATCACCCCCAATATAGTTGTCCAACCGCCAAATTTAATTGTGAGCGGACCTTAAGTACTTAAGTACTACCTTGTCTATGCCACTCTTCTCCGACAGCCCTGGTGAGTAAGGGCCATCAGAGAAATGGCTACATGTAGGTCACCTAATTTAGATGGATGAACATGTAGTAATCTTTTACTGTTCCTTACCCCCAGGTAATACGTGGTGACAAGTGTTAGAAATGTGGTCTTTAGTTGACAGAGGTATGAATAATAGAGCTTAATGTAATGAATAACATAAGACCAAAACAACAAAAGTTGGAAAAGTAGAGCTGAAGTTATGAATTTTTAAAAATTAAATTAGTGCTTGACAGTCAATAGCGCTTGGGGTTACTTGAGGTCATATTAGACCGGGTCAAATACGAAAAGTCAAGCCGACCACTATGGAGCGTGGGTTGGATATGGAATCCATGCAGGCAGCGTTGAAAACAGTAAATTACCAGAGGATAGGTCGAAGTCAATGATCAACAGTGCCAGGTTCCAAGTCACGCAGTCGGTCCCATGTCATCGTCGAGCCACTTTATGATGAATGCACTGCATTGTCGACAAGCCTTGCAGTCGGATCCCATTTCATCGTCGAATCCCTTTAGCTGAATACACTGCATCACCATCAAGCCTCTCAGGTGGGTTCTGTGTTGTCCCTGAACCCCTTATGGTGAAGTTGCTGCTTTGTCGTCGAGCTGCGTTGTCGACGCTGTGGAGTGTCTAAAGCAGCATTGCATGGGCAAAGGCAAATGTGTCAGTTCCGACCATTGCAAAAGCAAGCAATGAGTGAACTTTGATGCTGCAGCAAAGGATAACCCACTTCCAAGGGTCCAGGACTGGTTTGGCACTGCTTGAAAGGATATAACTCACAGATGGCAGTGTCCTGGTGTTGGTTGGAAAGTTACAGGCTGTCTTTGATGTCCCTGAGACTGCAGATGAGAAGGCAAGCAGACAAGAACTTGGAGTCATTCTGGGTTCAAGTGGTGTAGGTCCAGTCCTTCTCATCCCGGCAGGGAGGGCAGCACAGCAGAAACACACTTCTTCCAGAGCAGTACTCCCACAGAGTAGCAGTACTTCAGCAGCACAGCAGACCTTCTTTGTGGCAGAAAGTGTAATGATTTGGTGGGGTCAGAAGTCCAGTTCTCATACCCAGTTGTACATTTGAAGTGGGGTAGACTTCAAAAAGGCCATTGACGTACACAAGGTCCCTGCCCTTCCTGCCCTGGCTCCAGACTCTACAGGGAGGTGTACAGCTTTTTATGTGGGGACAGACATAGCCCTATTCAGGTGAAAGTGTCAACGCCTTCCTCCCATATAGCCCAGGAAGACCCATTGGCCTGGTGATGGACCATTAGAATATGATTGCTACACCTCAGCTTCTATTGTGTCTGACTGTCTGAAAGTAATGCACAAAGCCCAGCTGTCACCCACCCCGGATGTGTATTGGAGACAGGCAGAGGCACATAGGGCTTAAGAGCAGTTGCTATTAAAGAATATTTATCATTATAAGTCCATAGGTACCAAACATGAATATTCTATGCCTCTTCAATCACGAATTACACTCAATAAATTTATTAAGGAATCTCCAATATTAACCTATGAAAGTTGTGAGAGTAGTGAAAAACGAAATGAGAGTTTTTCACTACCAGGACATGTAAAACTAAAAAGTGTATGTCAATCAGTAATTTGTAAAGCACGCTACATACCCGCGAGGGTCTTAAGGCGCTGGGGAGGGGCTGCTACAGATCAAAAAGCCAGGTCCTGAGCATCCTCCTGAAGGTCAGCAGGTCTTGGGTCTGTCATAGGCTCAGTGGGAGGGTGTTCCATGTCTTGGCGGTGAGGTGAGAGAAAGATCTCTCACCAGTTGTTGTCCTTTGGGTGTGCGGGACGGTGGTGAGTGCGAGGTCGGTGGGGCGTAGCTGGCGGTTGGGGATGTAGAAGGAGAGCCGTATGTTGAGGTAGGCTGGGCAAGTCTTGTGGAGTGCCTTGTGTGCGTGGATGAGGAGCTTGAAGGATATACTCTTGCTGACGGGGAGCAGGTGCAGGTCCCTCAGGTGGGGGTGATGTGGCCGTGGCGTGGTACGTCAAGGATCAGTCGTGCCGATGCGTTTTGGATGTGTTGTAGTCGTTTGATGAGCTTGGTCGAGGCTCCCGCGTAGAGAGCATTGCTGTAGTCGAGTCTGCTGCTGATGAGGGCCTGGATGACTGTCTTTCTTGTATCTGTTGGGATCCATCTGTAGATCTTGCGGAGCATGCGGAGGGTGTTGAAGCAGGAGGGGAAGACGGCGTTGACCTGCTTGGTCATTGAGAGCGTTGAGTCAAGGATAATTCCCAGGTTTCCTGCGTGGTCGGTGGGTGTCGGGGCTGCTACTAGTGCAGTCGGCCACCAGGAGTCATCCCAGGCGGAAGGGTTGGAGCCGAGGATGAAGACCTCCGCATACGCGTAGTGTGCGGTGGCAGATGGTGTTTAAGGCGATGGAGAGGTCTAAGAGGATGCAGTCTTGCCGTTGTCCAGCAGGGTCCTGATGGCATCGGTTGCGGCGATGAGGGCAGTCTGAGTGCTGTGGTTGCTCCGGAACCCTGACTGGGAAGGGTCCAGTATTCTGTTTTCTTCGAGATATTGGGTCAGCTGTCTGTTGACGGTTTTCTCGAAGACCTTGGCCGGGAAGGGGAGCAGAGAGATGGTCCAGAAGTTCTTGAGGTCTCTTGGGTCTGCCTTGGGTTTTTATCAGTAGGGCGTTTGTCTCAGCGTGTTTCCAGCTCTCTGGGAAGGTCCTGCCTTTTACTTACACAGTACCTTTCTTACACAGCACCCTTCCCTATGGGCTACTTAGGGCCTTCCTTAGAGGTGACATATATATTAAAAGGGGAATTTAAGGCTGGGCAAAGGGTTTTAAATGCCAAGTCGACATGGCAGTCAAACGGCACATACAGGCTATAGAGTGGCAGGCCTGAAAAGGGTTTAAAGGGTTACTGAAGTGGGTGGCACAATCAGTGCTACAGGCCCAAGAGCTGCATTCATTTATAGGCTCTAGTCACATGCAGTGCACTTTGCTAGGGATTTATAAGTAAATTAAATGTGCCAATTGTGGACAAGTTAATGTTGCAATATGTTAAGTAGAGAGCACATGCACTTTAACACTGGTCAGCAGTGGCAAAGTGTCCAGAGTCTTAAAGCCAACAAAAGCTAGGTCAGAAAAAAGGGAGGAGGAATCCAAAAACTTTGGGGGTGACCCAACAGAAAGGGCCATTTCCAACAGTAAGGGAAGCAATACTTTCTTTCTTTTCAAAAATAATTTCTCATGTTGGTATTTTCTTTTTGAAAAGAAAAAAAAACAGTTTGTTGCAGGGCTGTGTCCTATTGACGCCCTGCTGCAAAAAGTAAAATGTTACAGTAACCACTGTGACGGCTGTTCCTGTCAATGCCTTATATATAACCGCCTGCCTGGCGTTCATTAAAATTAGGTGGTAATTTACTCCGTCCCAATGGCAGACCCAAGGGCCGTCCACCAGAGTTTAAATCATACCCTCAATCTGCACCTTCCCCAGAAGCAGCACTCTAAAAACAAGCATTAGGAATGCATTAGGGCTCGGGTTTGTTTGAGTTAGAGATAATGGCATTGTAAATGGCAATGTGTTTTAGGCATGTGTTTTGGAGTGGAAGCATGTGGTGTGTGTTGGAAATATGTGTGTTGGATTGGAATGTTATCAATGGTGGCATGCTGCACTTTAACGCATTATCTTTCAAAGGTAAAGTGCAGCATAGTGCCATAGGTACAATATTAATTGGTGGATGCGTTATCAATCGGTGTGTGCATTGATGGGTGGTGGATGTGTGTGCCTGTAGGAATTGTGCAGTGATGGCTGTTGGTGTGTGTGTATGGTGGAAGCGTGTAGGGGTGGCTTGAGGTGTGTATGACTGGTGGTAGCGTGCAGTAAGAGCTGTTACTGAGTGTGGCTGTCAAGCGTACAGAGCTGGATGGTAATGCGTGTTGTTGGTGAAAGGGTGCACTGACAGCTGTTGATGATTGTGCCAATTGAAATAGTGGCTGGTGCACTGTCAGCTGTTGGTGTGTGTGTGTTTGGTGAAAGTTGCACTGACATTGTTTGTTGTGTGCGTGGGTGTTTAGCGGCACTGATGCATGGTCGTGTTTGTTTTTGGTGAAAGCGTACATTGATGGTTGTTGGTGCTTGTGCCTGGTGAAAGCATTCTTTGACGGCTGGGGGTGTGTTGTTGTGTGTGTTGTTTTGTGTGTAATGGTGAGTGTGTGGTGGTGAGTCTGTGGAGGTGAGTCTGTGGAGGTGAGTGTGTGGTGGTGAGTGTGTTGTGGTGAGTGGTGACGAGTGTGTGGTGTTGAGAGAGTGAGGTGTGTGTGGTTTGTGTGTGTGTTATGTGTGTGTGGTGTATGTGTGTGTGGTGTGTGTATGGCTTGTGTGTGTGGTATGTGTGTGGTGTTTCCTGCACACTCACACACTGCCCCTACACATTCACACACCGCTCACCCGCGCACTCCCAATTTCACCCTGCATAGTCACACACTGTTTATCCTGCACACTCATTCTGCACACTCACACAATGTGCACCCTGCACCCTTACACACTGTCTCTGCAGTCACTCTGCACTCACTGTCACTTTACACTCACTCTGCACTCACTGTCACTCTACACTCACTCTGCACTCACTGTCACTCTCGCACTCACTCTGCACTCACTGTCACTCTGCACTCACTCTGCACTCACTGTCACTCTGCACTCACTCTGCACTCACTGTCACTCTGCACTCACTTTGCACTCACTGTCACTCTACACTCACTTTGCACTCACTGTCACTCTCGCAATCACTCTGCACTCACTGTAACTCTGCACTCACTGTCTCTGCACTCACTCTCCACTCACTGTCACTCTGCACTCACTGTCACTCTTGCACTCACTCTGCACTCACTGTCACTCTGCACTCACAGTCACTCTCACACTCACTCTGCACTCACTGTCACTGTGCACTCACTCTGCACTCTGCACTCACTTTGCACTCACTGTCACTCTCGCACTCACTCTGCACTCACTGTCACTCTGCACTCACTGTCTCTGCACTCACTCTGCACTCACTGTCACTCTGCACTCACTGTCACTCTCGCACTCACTCTGCACTCACTGTCACTCTGCACTCACTGTCACTCTCGCACTCACTGTCACTCTCGCACTCACTCTGCACTCACTGTCACTCTCGCACTCACTCTGCACTAACTGTTACTCTCGGACTCACTCTGCACTCACTGTCACTCTTGCACTCACTCTGCACTCACTGTCACTCTCGCACTCACTCTGCACTCACTGTCACTCTCGCACTCACTCTACACTCACTGTCACTCTTGCACTCACTCTACACTCACTGTCACTCTTGCACTCACTCTCCACTCACTGTCGTTCTCGCACTCTGCACTCACTGTCACTCTGCACTCTCACTGTCACTCTTGCACTCACTCTGCACTCACTGTCACTCTCGCACTCACACTGCACCCACTGTCACTCTTGTACTCACTCTGCACTCACTATCCTCTCGCACTCACTCTGCACTCACTGTCACTCTCGCACTCACTCTGCACTCACTGTCACTCTCACACTCACTCTGCACTCACTGTCACTCTGCACTCACTGTCTCTGCACTCACTCTGCACTCACTGTCACTCTGCACTCACTGTCACTCTCGCACTCACTCTGCACTCACTGTTACTTTTGCACTCACTCTGCACTCACTGTCACTCTCGCACTCACTCTGCACTCACTGTCACTCTCTGACTCACTCTGCACTCACTGTCACTCTTGCACTCACTCTGCACTCACTGTCACTCTTGTACTCACTCTGCACTCACTATCCTCTCACACTCACTCTGCACTCACTGTCACTCTCGCACTCACTCTGCACTCACTGTCACTCTGCACTCACTGTCTCTGCACTCACTCTGCACTCACTGTCACTCTGCACTCACTGTCACTCTTGCACTCACTCTGCACTCACTGTCACTCCGAACTCACTGTCACTCTTGCACTCACTCTGCACTCACTGTCACTCTCACACTCACTCTGCACTCACTGTCACTCTTGCACTCACTCTGCACTCACTGTCACTCTCTGACTCACTCTGCACTCACTGTCACTCTTGCACTCACTCTGCACTCACTGTCACTCTTGCACTCACTCTGCACTCACTGCCACTCTCGCACTCACTCTGCACTCACTGTCACTCTTGCACTCACTCTGCACTCACTGTCACTCTTGCACTCACTCTCCACTCACTGTCGTTCTCGCACTCTGCACTCCCTGTCACTCTGCACTCTCACTGTCACTCTTGCACTCACTCTGCGCTCACTGTCACTCTCGCACTGCACTCACTGTCACTCTTGTACTCACTCTGCACTCACTATCCTCTCGCACTCACTCTGCACTCACTGTCACTCTCGCACTCACTCTGCACTCACTGTCACTCTCGCAATCACTCTGCACTCACAGTCACTCTCGCACTCACTCTGCACTCACAGTAACTCTCACACTCACTCTGCACTCACTACACACAGTTCACCCTGCACACTCACACTGTTTACCCTGCACACTCACACACTGCAGTCACTGTGACCAGTGCCTATGTGTGCGCGCAGTGCCGGTGTGTGTGAGCAACCTGTGTGTGTATGTAGTGCCTGTGTGTGTGAACAGTGTCTGTGTGTGTGAACAGTGTCTGTGTGTATGAGCAGTGTCTGTGTGTGAGCAGTGTCTGTGTGTGTGAGCAGTGCCGGTGTGTGTGCAGAGTGCCGGTGTGTGTATGTAGTGCCTGTGTGTGTGAACAGTGCCTATGTGTGCGCGCAGTGCCGGTGTCTGTGAGCCACCTTTGTGTGTATGTAGTGCCTGTGTGTGTGAACAGTGCCTGTGTGTGAACAGTGCCTGTGTGTGAACAGTGCCTATGTGTGGGCTCAGTGCCGGTGTGTGTGAGCAGCCTGTGTATGTATGTAGTGCCTGTGTGTGTGAACAGTGCCTGTGTGGGAACAGTGCCTGTGTGTGAACAGTGCCTGTGTGTGAACAGTGCCTTTGTATGAACAGTGCCTGTGTGTGAACAGTGCCTGTGTGTGGACAGTGCCTGTGTGTGAACCGTGCCTGTGTGTGATGAGTGCGCCTGTGTGTGTGAAGTGCCGGTGTGTGTGCGCAGTGCTGGTGTGTCTATGTAGTGCCTGTGTGTGTGAACAGTGCCTATGTGTGCGCGCAGTGCCGGTGTGTGTGAGCAGCCTGTGTGTGTATGTAGTGCCTGTGTGTGTGACCAGTGCCTGTGTGTGTGAACAGTGTCTGTGTGTGTGAGCAGTCTCTGTGTGTGAGCAGTGTCTGTGTGTGTGAGCAGTGCCAGTGTGTGTATGTAGTGCCTGTGTGTGTGAACAGTGCCTATGTGTGCGCACAGTGGCAGTGTCTGTGAGCCGCCTGTGTGTGTATGTAGTGCCTGTGTGTGTGAACAGTGCCTGTTTGTGAACAGTGCCTGTTTGTGAACAGTGCCTGTGTGTGAACAGTGCCTATGTGTGCGTGCAGTGCCGGTGTGTGTAAGCAGCCTGTGTGTGTATGTAGTGCCTGTGTGTGTGAACAGTGCCTGTGTGTGAACAGTGCCTGTGTGTGAACAGTGCCTGTGTGTGAACAGTGCCTGTGTGTGATGAGTGCGCCTGTGTATGAGCGCAGTGCCGGTGTGTGCACGCAGTGCGCGCAGTGCCGGTGCGTCTATGTAGTGCCTGTGTGTGTGAACAGTACCTATGTGTGCGCGCAGTGCCGGTGTGTGTGAGCAGCCTGTGTTTGTATGTAGTGCCTGTGTGTGTGAACAGTGCCTGTGTGTGTGAACAGTGTCTGTGTGTGTGAACAGTGTCTGTGAGCAGTTTCTGTGTGTGTGAGCACTGTCTGTGTGCGAGCAGTGTCTGTGTGTGAACAGTGCCTGTGTGTGAGAAGTGCCTGTGTGTGTGAGAAGTGCTTGTGTGTGTGAAAAGTGCCTGTGTGTGTGAGCAGTGTATGTGTTTGTGAGCAGTGTCTGTGTGCGTGAACAGTGCCTGTGTGTGAACAGTGCCTGTGTGTGAACAGTGCCTGTGTGTCGACAGTTCCTGTGTGTGAACAGTGCCTGTGTGTGATCAGTGCGCCTGTGTGTGTGCGCAGTGCCGGTGTGTGTATGTAGTGCTTGTGTGTGTGAACAGTGCCTATGTGTGCGCGCAGTGCCGGTGTGTGTGAGCAGCCTGTGTGTGTATGTACTGCCTGTGTGTGTGAACAGTGCCTATGTGTGCGCGCAGTGCTGGTGTGTGTGAGCAGCCTGTGTTTGTATGTAGTGCCTGTGTGTGCAAACAGTGCCTGTGTGTGTGAACAGTGTATGTGTGTGTGAACAGTGTCTGTGTGTGTGAACAGTGTCTGTGTGTGTGAGCAGTGTCTGTGTGCGAGCAGTGTCTGTGTGTGAACAGTGCCTGTGTGTGAGAAGTGCCTGTGTGTGTGAGAAGTGCCTGTGTGTGTGAGCAGTGTCTGTGTGTGTGAGCAGTGTCTGTGTGTGTCAACAGTGTCTGTGTGTGTGAGCAGTGCCTGTGTATCCCTGCACCTAAAACACAACTGTTGCAACCCGGCTGCTCGGACCCTCAATGCAGGAACACATTCCTGCTCTCAGAGGTTTGGTTTTGTTGCTGAACAAGACATGAGCCCCTTTGATGAGATGAGGAGAATGCGGCAAAATGTGGGACTGTTCGTAAGCACAGCACTGCGAGGACCAATTAGCATGCAGACGCCAAAATAAACTATGGAAAAATCTCGCGCAGTGAGGAATTTTTTCTTCACTATTCTGAGCTCCGTAACAAGATGGCTCGGAGGTTCGCCCCACTTCTGACGAAGTGGTGACGTAGGCCGAGCCCTAAAAAAGTCATAACCTATCTCCTAAATTACAAGAGTTAGCAAGCATGCAGTTTCAGCTATTCCTTGTCTTTAGAGCTCCCCTGCAACAGAAAAGCAGTTAAACCATTGGCCTGGTAATTGTACAGATTTCTGAACTGACTAGAGGACTAGTTAATTGTTGGCCATGTCAAGGCAGAGACACACACAGATGGACACGTATATGCATGTGTACCAGCATTATTGGGTCGGACTGGCCTCTCGGGCAATATGGCAGTGCCCAAAGGACTGATCTGTTGGGTCTGAGCATAGGCCTTTTTGGCACTTAGTGGGCCAGTTTCATGGTCTGGTGGGTCCGTTTTACTGTTGATTTCCCTGATATTACCATAAACAGCGTATGCAACCAGCACAAACGCATGCACTCTCCCTTTCCTTGCAAATCACCTGTACAGTATGTCTTCATCTCCTCAATTTGCAATTGTGTGCTTCTTTTTTGCCATATGATTTGCCAATGAGGAGCACTTCTATGTTTGTGTCCAGACTCATTTTCTGTTTCAGTCTGGTATCATTGAGAGCATATTCTTGGCTTAAAGTCAGTTACTGGGTAAAGATGAATAAACAACCACTGACGCTGGGAATCTTAACGTTCTGGCTATGCCAGGACAGAGACACGCACACGTGCATACAGATGCAGGCGCGTACCTGACGTGCACCAACATTGCTGGTGCACGTCATCAAAAGCCCCGCTTCCTGGCACATAGCCAGCTGCCGCGTGATGATGAATGAACACCCACTGACATGTTGGTAATCTTAACATTCCGAACAGCCTGATAGTGCCATTTCGTCATGACGCCGGGTTGATCGCTCCCTGTAGCAATACAAGGCACGCCCTCTGCTGCAACAGCCAGGAGGCAGAGTGTCAGAAAAGAGTGTAAACATATGCATCACTCTCGCACTACAAGTCCCCGTTTTTTAGCAGCCCCTCCATGCTCCTGCACGCAGATAATTGTTAAACAGATCGGGGTTTTGTTCATGTTGAAGTTACTTGTTAAAATATCTAATTACCAGACCCCGTAATAGATCAAATAATATTTGTAAAAGATAAACGTGGTGTAAAAAATCCTAGAGACTCCTTTTAGATCATAATCCATAGTGCAGCCAGAGCACGTTATAGGTTTTGTAATGCTTTATGCAAATGCCCCGATGTATCGGACTGCTGTCGCAGTAGAAAGTGTAATACAACAAATCGCGTGATTTAGTAAATTAACCCTAGGAAGCTGGAATCTCCTAAACGTATCTGTGGGCAGATACCTCAGCAGCAGGTTCGAGCATCGGTGTCTGTTCTACATCGTGTGATTGTTGGCAATCCAATTAATCTTTCCGTGAGTGACTACAAAAATAAATGTGACCTTGTGTAATGTAACTGGTGCTCATGTAAAGCCAATCAATATCTTCGGGTCGAGTTCGCTCTACATAAAACTACAAAAAATTAAAAGTCATGTCACTTGTTTATCTGTACTAGTCTCTAGAGGCCACTCCGTCCTGCTAACGCGTTGTTCTCCCCAGCCTTCCCGTTCACGTGTGGGAAATGAGTATCCTAGGAACCATCCTTGGCAGTGTAATTATGGGCAAAAAGCTTCTCTTTTTGGTATTTCTTAAATTACCGCTGCTTACACGGGGCTCACTGTTTACTTATGGCCCGAGGGAACCTAAGGCCCTAACGAGGAATGCCCCTGAAGCCTCCTGGGGCAGCCATGTTATTACGGTCTATCAATAGCCTTCCCAGGTGGCAGCGGGGCTTTCCCTTGCAGGGGCATCAACACGACGGCCGATAGTAAACAATCAGAAGGCAGAGCCACATGGGGCCTGCAATTATAAATATAGGTATTGCTCCAATTAGTCTTTGAGAATCTCCCATCCCTGTGCCCTCTCTGCACCCGTCCACAGGTGGGCAGAGGCTGGCCAGCAGAAGCAGAGGGCGGAAGGGATACCATGAGCCCTAAAGGAAGCATGGAAAATGCCCTCTCCAGTGGGATGCTGCAAGCCATAATTAAGATGCAGCGGGCCTTCATACTCTGTGGGATAGTGGTGCCCTCAACATTTTGAACAAGTGTAGCCGCTGGGAGGGGAATTGGACAGCGCTAGTTGAAATCCTAAAATGAACAGGTGGGCACCTGTGTGCTTGTCTAGGGCTCAGGTACTTATACTTTGGATGGGCAGCTCCACATAACAGTCACCTACTAGGTAAGGGCTACTTCTCAGTATGTAGAAAATCAAAGACTCAACCCAAATAGCAGGTCCTTGACTGACAGAAGCAAGATTTGGAATATCAAGTGAGAAGGATGTCAGAACTTACCTATTCACTCACTCATCTTCCTATACATTCCTCTCAATGAATTAAGCACTCGCTTCAGAGAGCTGGTTGTAGGCTACATGTCAATCATGCCTTAAGTGTATATGTTCTGTCCACAACACAGGACCATAATACCTCAACAAAAGATTCCCCTTCTACAAACCGAACCGCCAGCTTCACTCCACTAACCTCGCCCTCACCACTGTCCCCCGCATCTGACGAGCGACCACCGGCAGCAGATCATTCTCCCCCCCCTGCTGCAAAACCCTGGAACACCCTCCCCATTCGCCTGCGACAGATCCAGGACCTGCTGGCCTTCAGGAGACTCCTCAAGACCTGGCTGTTCAAGCAGTCGCAATACCCCCGCCCCCCCCCCCCCCCTCCCAGCGCATTGAGACCCTCAAGGGTGAGTAGTGCGCTCTACAAATGAATTGATTGATTGAAGGATGAAAGCTTGTACTAGCGAGGAATGGAAGATTACACTTGCTGCCTACTGTGAGAGAGAGTGACGATTGCTTTGCTACTGTCATGCTGCACATAATCTTGTGAGGAAGTAAGCTTGCACTGCAGCTGCACAATAAAATGCATGTCTTGTGATGGTGAAAGCATAGCTGTGTCAGTCCTCGGAAGGAGGGAAGCCTGTACTGTGTCTGCCCAAGGTGTACATGCTACATAAAGATAGTTATTTCACTGTTATTGCCCAGTTTAAGGAAGAAAATTAAGGATATATTGGATATATTGAAATTGACTTGCATCAGATGCACTGTGAACAGGGACATTCACAATATTTGATATGAGACTGAGGAAGGCGCCAGACTTCTTTAAAGCAATATTTGAATGCTGAAGCATGTTGACGGACAAAATAAGAAGGGTCCATTGCTTGATCATCCTATTGTTAATGTATTCAGTGAATTCCAGTAAAAACATTTTTAGCTCACCCACACAATTTTAAGTCCAACAATTTAACAAAAAATAGAACATGAATGTCTAAAAAACAGGGGGCACAATCTCACCCAAACTAGGGCTGTGTAAGTCAGAGACTATATAACCATTGAACATTAGTAATCTTGGGTGCTTCTCAGTGCCTGATGTGGAACCCCTTGATGAAGCAAACCATACTAGGTAGATAAAGATGTATCATTGTATATGAGTTCCTGAATGTATGGTAATTTGATAGGAGGTTTGTCTTTTTCTTCCACTTTTGTACGTCCTTTATGTTTAGTTCTGTTTATGGAAGACCTACCGCAGTCCTGCATTAGCTACTTGAGTTGCGCATGTTCTGTATTTGTGAGAGAATTGCATGATGCTGTTTTTGCTACTACTACCTGCTCTTTATTTATTCTTTGTTTTAGGAAAGGTTGTGTTGCTGATGTCCATGTTGAAACTTTATTGTAAAGTGAAAAATAAACTTTTTAATTACAAAAATGCAAAATTATTTTCATTGCCACTGCTATTTTTAATGCATAATGTGAATGTAAGGGTGAACCCTCACAAAGTATGTGGGCACAGTTTACTTTAGATTTTACACTTGAAACAAGCAGTTTAAAAAATGGACTGACATCTGTGTAAAATGTTAAAACATAGCTGACACATGATTCAGTGTTACGTATCACACCGTCAGTCTGTTCTGGCATTCTAGCCAACATCACTTAGCATTCTAGACTTTTGAACCCATAAGGAAAGTGTTCATGGAAAACCATAAGCCCCACAGTGCAACATGCTGCTCACTGAATTGCGAGGAATGACTGGTGATATCATATGCAGGGCCATTGGAAATATGTGATTTTGCAGCTGCACAATTTCCTTCATTTTCAATGCCTTTGCCATTTGTCACACAATCCGTCATCATCAGCTATATGTACAGATTTTAGCAAAAAATAAACGTGTTTCTAACTCAAATGGATCAAAAGTTACGAAAATCACAGCAACACGAGTTGCTGCGCAGTGGAAGGCCCTTGGCAAATATTGACTGGCCACATTTTAGTTGTTTTTTACCGTATTTGGATGTTCAACTGGTGCTAATGAACTGAAACCTTTGCCCAGGCACTGTTATCATGTGTAAAAAATGACAAAATTATGAAGTAATACTATGACAAAATGTGCTGTATTATGTGGCATGATTTGCCTTTTCTTGCTTCATATTTTAATCAACCATGTCTCATTATTTGCTCCTCCCCTGCTGGATAATGTCGTTGGTCCTGATGTATGTGAAAGAGTTTGGCAAACTTGTGAAATAAAATTCAGTTCCTGATGTGCTGCCTTTTTTTGTAGGCAATTCGGAGGTAAATAGTTGATTGGGTGAGAGAGGCAGAGGTAGCCTTTTAAATGCAAATGGAGGCATCTCATTGATAATAGGCTGATATTAACACTACTTGGAACATCAAACTGCTTGCTTACAGAGAGGATGTTTGCCAGAATAAAGTCAGCTGGACGTGGCCTAAGAGGCAGAGCAAAACTAAAAACAGTGTACCCCTCTTTCTGAGCCTGTGCTCGACCTCATGCTAGTGTGATTTAGATGGAGCACCTCTCTAACTCGAATGTAATGAGTTCTGCCTGATGCTGGTACTGTCCGCGAGGGACAGTGTCACTGCACCTGCTGCACTAATGATACCTATGACCCTGAGTAGAGGGTGGGCTAAGGGTGAGGCGTGGTTTTATAACATAACATAAGTATTTGTAAAGCGAACAATTACCCGAAGGTGTCCTGGCACTTAATAACAGATGTTTATTGTTACCCAACTCAATGGTACTCATTTTATCGACCTCAAATGGATGAAAGGCTGAGTGGACCTGCCAGGATTTGAACCTGTGACCATGAGGTCGAACACAAGCCCCTGCAGTGGCTGCTTTAGTCCACTGAGCCACCAGACCCAGTTTTGTGAGCATTCTGGGGCACACAGGGCACTTACAAAATGCAGTTAGCCCATAGGTGCCTCTTAGATGTAAAGGTGTGCCCAGTGCAAGTTAAACTATATATGTTAGAAAACAAGATATTAGCAAAACAAATAACCTTAATCGATATTAATAATACTTTTTTTAAAGTTGACACATCAGTTTTTCTGGCCACTGTAATAACAGAGCTATAAAACATAAAGCGACCTGCAGAGCACTCCCCTTTCTCATTAGAATTTTCATTTTTCCATATGATAATCAGTCTGTTGCTTGACAGATGAAGCTGTCAGTGTATTTTCAATTTCGCTTATCAAAAGTGACAGAGCCGCTATAACTTTGCTGAAGTTTTTTTTCTATAAATAGATGCATACGCTGACAATGTCTTAGATGACAGTACATGGTACAAGGTGGCAGGCGGCTGCTATGGAATCGCGTCTGACTTTATAAGTTCATCTTCTATCCAAGTAACCAAACATACATGTCTATGACTATGAGCATGCCTGAACATAAGGCACGCAGGTTCACATTCTATTATTAAAAGAAATATTTTTACAGGTAACAGGTCTCTTATCAATGGCGTTACATACTATGCTACATGCAACCCTAAGAACTGTCTCTCTAGACACATAGTCACATACATATGTTGCTATCATGGCAGGACTGTGAAGGCGGGTTAGTTACATAGGAGAGGAAAGCAGTATCGGAAAGGAAGATGACAGTAAAAGCAGCATAGGTCACAAGTAATATTTTTCGGAAAGCTGGTGGCAAATAGTGCACTACTACAAGGATAATGGCAGAACTGACAAACGTGGGGTTCTGACAGAATAGTCATATTGTTGGAAGACTAAGCTGTAAAAGGATGGAGAGGCTGTGCTTGAGCATCATTCACATAATGTTCACATCATTTATGAAAATGGTGAAAGAGAATTGACTTCATATTCTTCAGCACTATCCCACAGATTCTACAGGCGCGCTGGCCCTGGTTTCCTCAGGTGACTCACAAGCTTTAGCTAGCACAGTTTTCTATTTCTCAAGCCTGATAAAACCTACAGGCTCAGGACTCCCAGAACAGAGTTAGGGAGCCTCTCAAACTGACACAGAACTCCAAACTGATCTTTAGATAGCTGAGCTGTTTCACCATTCACAAAGATCTTAAAAGACTTTGACTTAGACAGCAGAGATATCACTCTTGAAATACAACCTGCATTCTTCGGCAATAGACTCAGTTTACAGACTGTGTCCTCCGTTTGCAGAGTGAGCCTTATCATTCTGAAAGCTCAGCCCTCAGACAGCATAGTGCTTTCTCACAGGTATGCATCTTAAGTTTGTCAGTCGGGTAGGTATTAGGGAATGGGGATTTCCATAAGGGTACAAGTCTTTAATTACATTACTGATTAAACTCAATCCAGAAGCACCAACTGAGGAGCCTTCAATCATACCTGGAATCAGGAGGAGATGGAAACATCAGTTACCTATTTGTTTCGCACCATTCTCTAATGGATTTTATGTTTACACCCTCATTACGAGTTAGCCAGATTTAGATGCAGGGATACCGTTGGGCCAGAATCGAGAATCGTGAATACTAGTGATTCCGACTAGTATTCCCACACACAAATCCAGCCATTACGAGTTATAGGATGGGAAATAACTGCGAGTCTGGGACTGTAATGTGACAATCTGTATGCTTTCCCCAAATTGGGGAACTATTCTGGCACATGAAATTAAGCTCCCCTCTCTGCTAGCACGGTCAAAAATCATGGGTTCCAGTTGGACAAGAAGCTTCTACTTGAAAGGCAAGAAAACACATTTGTCTGGGTATGCTTCCATCAACTAAAGCTTTGGAAAAACGTTTTATGGGTCTCCTGATCGGCTGTGGTGGCTCCCCTATCTATCTAGGCTCGACTTTGACAGTGCCTGTTATTTGGGTCTACCAAGCTGCTCTCAAGATTACAGCTGCAAATATGGCAGTCGGACTGGTCTATGAACTGCCTACATTTGATTATGTTACTAATGCCTGACATTTATTGCATTGGCTAATTGTAGAAAAAAACATTTGGTGTACATTTTTGTGCCTGGTTCATTGGGCCCTGCATGGTAACAGCACTCCTGTGACTCAGGCCTACAACACAAAATTCCTCCGGACACACTCCCTTCACTCAACATTCCATGTTGTGGGGCGAGACCCTAATTTCAGGCTTTCTTGATTGCGATGAAGATCATTTTCAGGTTTGCCCCCTAAGTTCTGGAATCAACTTCCTCTAATACCTCTCATTACTTCAAGCCATAACATACCCTGCAAATCGTTGAAGTCTCTCCTTTACAATTAGGGCATAGTATGTTTTTGTTTTGTTATCATGCCTGCCAACTCACACAGTCCTACTGTGTAACACACAATATCGGCTCCCATCAACCGATGAGGAGCCGATATCACACAGTGGCACAGAAAACAAGCTGAAAACCACTGTAACAGTGGAATTTCTGCAAGGTTTCGAGGCTTTGAACTGTTACTACCGACATCCATTAAGGGGTGTGAAAACACCCTAGGACAACGGAGTCCGACTTAGCAAGCCTTTTTTAGGTCTCACCTGGCGTTAGCAGCGCTTGCGCTGCCATCGCCATGCGAAGGCTTCTTGTAATCAATATGGTTTGAGAAGTTCAGCGTAGGCTCCGCCCCCTGTTTCTATTGGCTTGCGTCATCCTCCATGCTAAACGCTGGCTTTACACTGTAAGTGAGGCTTTTAAGTCATGTAGTGTAGTTCCTATATTCCCAATAGGCTCTGCGCATTGGAATAACATAAACAATAGTTTAGACATAGGACTGAAGTCGACTAGGACTCTATTGAGTATGTTATACTTAATTGTGAATGCCAGCTAGCTCAGAGATCACTAGAAACTTTCTCGAATAAACAAGAAGGGATTAGTTTCTGACAACCATATAACATGACAACTTTGTTCCCCAAGAATAAGAAATATAACTTCAGAGTCGCGGAAACAATAGATGGCTATTTCACTCATAACAAATAATACCTGGGGGTCAAAAGAAAGAGGAAAGTTTGACAGTAAGAGCCACTACACCCAATGCACACAGAACAGTATCAGTGAGAAGTGATAGTTAGTAGATGGTCAAGTCGAGACTCAAGAGTACAAGGAGAAAAATATATTGTTCCCATCAGAAGCCACACTGTACCGCCCTTGTTGTCATCATATGGGATCTCCTTACCCAGGAGACAAGACGGCCGGTAAGCATTACCGTGACCGAAATGTAGTAGGAGAGCAGAACAGCAGAATGTAGTGGTGGCTACTGAAAAAAGCAGTGTATGGTGTTTGGAGTGAAAAAGTGAAGGGTACTAAAATTAGGTGAATGGGTGGAAAAAGAAATTTTATTGATATCCCCCAAACCCTAAGGTTAAAAGGCAGGTGTGGGTGCAGGTTTTAAAAAATAACCGCACTTATTAGTGGTCGACATGTTTCAGCATATCATAAGATTTTCTTAATGCATTCTTCAGGACCTATACATAATACACTACTGCTTTTAGAAAAATAAATAAATTATGAAGATATCACCTGGACATCCAGGCGTGCTCAACCGAATACTGTCAGTGCAATGGTAGTGGATCCAACATGTAAAACAAACGAACAAACACACATGTGGAACACATAAAGTTATTCACATCGTTAATGTTTGTATTCATAGTGGCATTGCAATATGTTCAATCATACCTCATAATGTGGGTATGCACTCACCCTTACGTGTAGGTTGAGGAGCTTCACCCCACCTGGCTGCAGCGCAGGTAAAAGGAGCACCGCTCTGTGAGAAATCACATAATATTTACAGAGCTGCTAGTGATATGACACTAACCGAATTCATGAAATTAATAAAAGTTAATGAAAGTATACTTCGAGAAAAGAGGTTGTCTGAGCCTCTTATAACCAGGCTGGGCTGAGCGCCGCAATCCGTCATGGCTCAGAAACGATGACAACTTAATAGGGACGCTTAATGCATGAAAGTCAAGCCGTGTCAGTTATATTGAAATAGCTGCGTGGCCTCTAACAGCGTGTAAGCACAAAGGGCACACGAAATATGCTGCGTGCAATTAATGGTGCTCCGTATAGATGGTGGCAAGATAACTTCTAGTAGCTGTTAGTGCAGAATTTGGAAAAGCGCACGAAACACGCTTCGTTTACAAGATAGCGCGCTGGCCACTAGCATAAGAGCACAGTGCGGTGCCGTAAGCAAGCCACCAGACTGACTGCACATTTCTTGGAGAAGGGCCACGGTCCAGAAGATTTTTATTGGACAGTCCTTGAACAGCCGCACATTCCTGACTCATGTGCAGATACAAGCCGGTTCTTGTTCAAGATAGAACAGAAATGGGTATACCGCCTTAACAGCGACAAGGAAGGCCTCAATGAGCCCATACCCTGGATGTCCCTCTGAGGTGTCGGAAACATTATGTCCCTTCCCTTTGCACTGCCTATATGATATGAAATTAATATTTACTGGTTAGTCACCACATACTAGTAAACTATACATTTGGGGCCTTCGGTATGCTGTTTAATGACTTGTGTTTGAGTAACACACCACACAACCAAGCCCCCTATCCACTGGATAGTGTATCAAAATTCTCCGAATGATGTTCCTTCCAAGGGCGCAATGACATAGCGTATCAATAATAAAAAACAACGAATAAATATTCGTTTATTTTCATCTGCACGTCTCTAATGGAGTAGACCACTGCGTCTCTTGACCAAGGACGTGTACAATAGATACACCACGGTACAGCCCGGAAAGTAAACGCCCTTCTTTTAGGTGCACTGGGGATAGAACTACAATTCCCATAAGTCTTGCCGTCACGTGATCGCTTACGTCACGGCTGACTTGCCAAGCATACAAAACACTACCTCATTCGGCAGCCGGCGCCCCCCCGAGCAGTACTGAAGACTGCCTGGAGACGCCGACGGTTAGGTGAGTGCACGCATTAAGCGTGTCTTGGTGTTGTCTCACTCTGTCTCACTCTGTACGCGCACGCCGCTAGTGGCCAGCGCGCTATCTTGTAAACGAAGCGTGTTTCGTGCGCTTTTCCAAATTCTGCACTAACAGCTACTAGAAGTTATCTTGCCACCATCTATACGGAGCACCATTAATTGCACGCAGCATATTTCGTGTGCCCTTTGTGCTTACACGCTGTTAGAGGCCACGCAGCTATTTCAATATAACTGACACGGCTTGACTTTCATGCATTAAGCGTCCCTATTAAGTTGTCATCGTTTCTGAGCCATGACGGATTGCGGCGCTCAGCCCAGCCTGGTTATAAGAGGCTCAGACAACCTCTTTTCTCGAAGTATACTTTCATTAACTTTTATTAATTTCATGAATTCGGTTAGTGTCATATCACTAGCAGCTCTGTAAATATTATGTGATTTCTCACAGAGCGGTGCTCCTTTTACCTGCGCTGCAGCCAGGTGGGGTGAAGCTCCTCAACCTACACGTAAGGGTGAGTGCATACCCACATTATGAGGTATGATTGAACATATTGCAATGCCACTATGAATACAAACATTAACGATGTGAATAACTTTATGTGTTCCACATGTGTGTTTGTTCGTTTGTTTTACATGTTGGATCCACTACCATTGCACTGACAGTATTCGGTTGAGCACGCCTGGATGTCCAGGTGATATCTTCATAATTTATTTATTTTTCTAAAAGCAGTAGTGTATTATGTATAGGTCCTGAAGAATGCATTAAGAAAATCTTATGATATGCTGAAACATGTCGACCACTAATAAGTGCGGTTATTTTTTAAAACCTGCACCCACACCTGCCTTTTAACCTTAGGGTTTGGGGGATATCAATAAAATTTCTTTTTCCACCCATTCACCTAATTTTAGTACCCTTCACTTTTTCACTCCAAACACCATACACTGCTTTTTTCAGTAGCCACCACTACATTCTGCTGTTCTGCTCTCCTACTACATTTCGGTCACGGTAATGCTTACCGGCCGTCTTGTCTCCTGGGTAAGGAGATCCCATATGATGACAACAAGGGCGGTACAGTGTGGCTTCTGATGGGAACAATATATTTTTCTCCTTGTACTCTTGAGTCTCGACTTGACCATCTACTAACTATCACTTCTCACTGATACTGTTCTGTGTGCATTGGGTGTAGTGGCTCTTACTGTCAAACTTTCCTCTTTCTTTTGACCCCCAGGTATTATTTGTTGTGATATATTGAGTTAAGGGGCTTATACCTGGTTGGTCGGTAAACTTGCCCTTAGACCCTCCCCACTTGTTGTTGAACGGGCTATTTCACTCAGTCAATTGTGCATGCTTAGTTTCACCAGGGTTTTTGCAGAGAAATAGAGAGATGGGCGTTTTCAATAAAAAGGTTATTTATTGAGCAGTCTTCTTTCTCATGTAAGAGAAGTTAATTGCAACAATCGTAATACTTGCTATGAAGTAAAGTGCGCACAGTAAAAAGAATATTATGAAATAATACTGTAAAAGCAAGATATGGTTTCTAAGACATAAGATACATAAAATAGATAAAATGCATAGAATGATAAATAATGACTAAAATTACTCAACTGGTGCATCTAAAATACGCCTACCCCTTTGTACCTAACCTAAGTCTAGTACAAGGGAAGACGTAAGTGAGGTGTAGCTTGAGTTAAATAGTTTCTGTCAAGTATCTATCCAAGAATTCTCTAAGGGTCTAACTAGCTTCGTACCTTGGTTATAGAATGAAGGAGGTCTTGTATCTCTCTTTCAGGACTCGATCTCCCAGTAACCCGCAAGGGTAGCAGGGAAACACTGGAGCTGGATTTCTCGGCAGGAGAAAAGACAGCGTCTCTCTCAGTGCGTCAGCTGGAGGGTAGGCTTCCTTCGGCACTCGCTACAGCAGGGCGTCGGGCAAGTAGTTAGTCGATCTGCTCCAAACCACTGTGTGTTTGCTAGGGCAGATGTGGGTATATTTATACCTGGAAGGTGCCGAGTTTGAGGTAAGGGTGGACATAATAACGTCACTAAGAACTCAAAGTTCTTTACACGCTCCAGGAGTTCTGGGACAAATCAATACTGAAGCAGGGGTAAGTCCCGTACTGCTGAAGGCTGGTTGTCTTCAAGAACTCGTTCTACTCTAGGAGCTTAGTGGAAGTAGCCATGCCATATTTGGACTGCATTGGCTGTGCCTAAATATGGTTATGATTCTTATGCCTATATAAGGATATGATAAGTTATACCTATATAAGGGCATGAATCGGGAAAATTACACTAGAGCCCTAGATACGTTTACAACAGTCCCTCCCAGTTACCACCCTGTCCACTTTTAGCCCTGCCCTCCGGGACTTGATGCTTTACTTGGGGCATGTTACTATCTCCTTCAATTAGAGGGTGAGGACTTTTTTTTTCATATCGACTAGAGCGCAGTGCACGCTGTTTATTTGTTGTCATTCTGACTTATTATTTATTAATTTCCGCTTTACATCGAGGGCGGCACGCATGCTGTATATTTATTTTGTTTTACTTTACATCGGAGCGCGGCGCCTACTTTAGGGACACCATGCTCCGTTTATTTATTTATTTTATACCGGATACCTGCGCTCCATTAAATATTGCTCCAGTGTGGAATCCATTACTTTAACATTGGCAACGAGCGGGAGGCAGTTGAAGGTTTGAGAGAGGCAACAGGCCCAGATCGGCACTTATTGGATATGTGAGGTGTCGAAGCCATGCAGAAGGTGCTGTGCTGCTTTCACCATGGTTGGTTGGCAGCTGTGGGGGATCAACATGGCGGGGCCTCAATCAGTGAGTCTGTGAGTGAACTGGGCTGCGGGGTGCTGGTGACGTAATTACAAACAGCGACGCTCAGAGACAGAGTCAAATCCGCTACCGGAAGGAGTGCAGCAAAGCGACACGCCCCTAAGAGCGCTCAACAACAGACAAAAAGCAGCAGGCTGTGCCTGACTAGATACCGGGGTGCGGGGGTAAACGGCTGTCGGTGCTTGTGAATGCTGGGGGCACCTTATGAATCCGGGGCGCTGGTAGAGGGATGCACAACGTACCCCGAAGGGCCGCGGCGGGGGCTGGTGGAAGTCTGTGGGTATCTGGATGCCAATAGGTGCAGGAGTTTTTATTAGCTATTCACTGATTACCCTACCTCACCCCACCCCACCACTTCCTTCTTATCTAAGCGCTGGGATGCCCAAGGGTAACTGCGTGCTATATAACATTTTTAATAAATAATAATATAATAATATCTCGACTTCTCCATCTATGATCCTCCCCACAGCTATTTTCCCCTTATCTGCACCACGGCCCTTCCCATGATGCCTTCTCCCTTCTCGACTCTCTCTCCCCCCTCCAGCCCCCCTGCTCCATTCCTCGCACCCATCCCCAGATTCCCTCTCCCTCCTCCGCCCAACCCTTTCCTTTCCCCTTTGCCCCCACCAGCCCTTTCCACATGCTTTCAGAGACGCAATGAGGAAGGATAGGAAGCAGCGTCCTTGTTGTCATGGAGACCGGTGGTTGCAGGCATGGAGGGGGCACCCTAGCTCCTCGCAGCCCCTTTATCCTTCAAGCAATGGCGAACTCAGACCGGCCTGTGAGGTAAGGCAGAGGGGCTGGGGAGGAGGCAGGGGCTGCCACGGCCCCAGCATTGCATGAGAGAGAGAGAGAAGGGGGCGAGGTGGGGGAGAGAAAGAGTACAGTAGATGGGAAACCAGCGGGATAGGTTTGCATGTGGTAGTGAAAGAACACGAGAGGTGGCTAGAGAGCAGGAGAAACAGAGAGGCAGCCAAGATAACGGAGAGATGAGGAGAGTGGTTAGCAAAAGCTGGAGAGATACAAAAACACCTACAAAAGAGCACGAGGGACAGGAGGAAAGACAATAAATGAGCAGCAGACAGAAAGGAAGAGAGGAGAGAATAGAGAGAGAGCACAGGAGAGAGACGGGTACAATTCGGGAAGGAGGAGAGCAGGCGGAGCAATGGAAATTGCAACAAGCATTTGCAATGCAATAGGTCTCGCATTTACGTGAGTTTGAGCGATTGCCATTGCAAATGACAATGCCTTTTATTTTGGTTTTCGTTTTTAAAACATAAATAAAAGGCATTATCATTTACAATGCCAATAACTTAAACTCGCATAAAGGCGAGACCTATTGCATTGCAAATGCTTGTTTTGAGGAAGGACGGAGTTTGGGGGTGGGGTTCAAAAGTGCCTCATTGGTACTTCTCGGCATGGGGCCTGCCCCCTTCCAGGCCTACCCCTCCTCACATTTGGAGACTGCTCTTCAAGTTGGCAGGTATGTTTGTGATCCCTTTCTTTTCTCTATGGGTCATTAGCGCCAAGATGCCCTTGGGTGTACATTTTGCTAAAAAATATTTAATTCATTCATTCCATTGATATTTACCACAAGCTTTGATCATGTGGCAAATGTCAGTGGGGTGGTGCTGGCCACTGGCTGAGAGAAGGTAGAAGATGTCAAGGTCAGTGGTCGACAGTGGCCTCGCTTGGGAAGCACTGTCCACTCCCACTACAGTGCTGGGGTTGGATAGGGGCTAGACTGTACCTTTGCTCACAGCCTTTGACCCCTTCATAATGCATTGACAATATACTTTGATGAATGATCTCTCTTAAGGTGCCTCTCTTTTCTTTGGTTAAATATCTACATTTGTTTTGATAATACAAATAACATAACACAGACTGTTTAATTTACTGTCAGTGCAATATCTGTTACATAAAAAAAAGAAATATATATATATATATGTATATATATATATATATATATAATTTTGCAAAAATGAAAGTATCATGCTAAATATGCACTTGTCACTTTAAGCGCAAAGTCGCTCCCATGTCTTGGTGTATTTAAGACCCTTGTTTGTTTCGATCTACGTCATGTGATCAAGCCTCGTTTGGAGGTGAAACGCGTTATGGCGGATGGCTGGTGGAAACATTTGAATAAATAAATCACCGAAAATATCAGCACTAATACTTGGGCTCACTCTCGTTATTCTGCTCGACTTGTGGATGAGAATGGCGTTTTCTTCATATATATATATGTATATATATATATATATATATATATATATATGTATATATATATATATATATATATATATATATATATATATATATATATATATATATATATATATATATATAGGCACTGAAAAAAGAAAGGGTAAAGTGACATCATAGTTAGGTAAAAATGCTGTTTACCGCATAACATTTTAACAAAAAAACCACTGGCATTCATCAGTAATAGTTAACAGAAGTAACTATAACTCACTCCATGAAGTATCTATAAGTTGTGCCCCCACCATGCACACAGTTCTGTCATAAATTATGTAATTTTAGATGTTATCAGTGATGTTATCAACACTGTCATTGAACTTTTCATGAGAGATGTAATATGTGAGCAAATAAGCAGTGCATCACGAGGGATAAAGCCATAGTTACTACATACAGTTTTTGCCCAGGAGGTCTCCCACCAGACCTAGGGGTTCATTGTATCTATACCCTGCCACCCTATATGTTTTATTTGACCTTTTTCTCAGGACATGAGGACTGAGTTCCTGAGTGCTAAAATGGCTGCTGCAACTTCTGATCATTAGCTTTTGATCTGTCGAGTCTGTGCATCCACCACAGTGCAAACTATACATACACTTTGCCCATTCACTTTTTCAAAAGCTACTACTTGGTTTTGGACCAAATCACAAAAAGCATGCTTTCTGAGTTAAGATCTACCTTTCTGCCAAATTTGGTGTAATTCCTTCAGTTGCTTTTTCTGTATCGCTGTACAATTTTCATATGGAAAATTGCATGGGGAGAATAAGATTCAGTACCCCTCCTTTCCAGGAATGAGCTGAGGTGAATGTGACATTTTTGGAAAGTTTCTTGAAGATCCGTCAAATGACGCCAAAGTTATAAGCAAACGAAAAAGTCAAGTTCCTATGGAAACATGGTCCTAACTATAACTACCCCGCGGCGTCCTCCATCACTGATGACATCTCTTATGACATCACTGATGACATCACTGATGACATCATCTAGTGACTGAGTGTTTTTTAAAAGTTTATGAGTGTTAAATATATATACCAAGGTGTAGTGGTGAATTAGTGGGTATATGAGTGCCTATATGGATGATTCGGTGGCTGACTGTATAAGAGAGTGATTAGGAGTCTCAGTGAATGTATGGGTGAGTTACTGGTTGTGTGAATGTTTGTTACAGTCTGTCAGTTGATGTCTAAGTGGCTGTATGGATGTGTGAGTGGGTATGTAAGTGGCTGTATGGGTGATTGTTTGGTTGTCTGAGTACCTGTATAAGTGTCTGAGTGTGAGGGTGAGTGAGTGGCTGTATGGGTTAGTGAGTGTGGGTGTGTAAGGGGCTGCATGGGTGAGTGAGTGTGTGTATGGCTGTGTGGGTGAGTGAGTGGATGTGTCAGTGGCATATGGGTGAGTAACTCGGTATGTGAAAGGCAGTGTAGGTGAGTGATGGGGTATATGAATGACTGAATGGGTGAGTGAGTGAATATGAGAGTGGATGTATGGGTGAGTGCGTGCTTGTGTCAGTGATGGTATAAGTGAGTGTGTATGTGTTAGTATATATATATATATATATATGAGTAAGTAAATTGGTGTATATGTGTAACTGTATGGGCTGGTAAGTTGTTGTGTGATTGACTGTATTGGTAAGTGAGTAGATGTCTGAGTACTTCTATGGGTGACTGACTCAGTGTGTGAGTGGCTGTATAAGTTTATGAGTGGATATTTTAGTCACTGTATGAGTGGGTGAGTGGGAGTATGAGTGGCTGAATGGGTGAGTGAGTAGATTTGTGTGTATATCTATGAAACAGTGAGTTGGTTTGTAAGTACTGGTACGGGTCTATTAATGGGCTTGTGAATGGTTGTGCGGGAGCGGGTGTATGAAAGGTTCAATGGGGTGTCAGTGAGTGCCTTAGTGATTTTGTGGATGATGTCCTCAGTGATGTAATATAAGATGTCATCAGTGATGTCACTGACCATGTCATGAATGATGTAATATGTGCAGTCATAAAAAGTTAATTGTGTGGGCGTGAGTTATAAGTAGTTCAGGTAACTAGAACTGGTGAATTTCACTGGTTTTGCACAAGTGAAACCTGATCCTAACTATAACATCCCTGTAGCCTTTGTTTTTTTCAGTGAACATCTCTGATTTTTAAAATTCCATTACCTAACTATAACATCCCTGTAACCTTTGTTTTTTTCTTGTAATTTCTTAGGTTTTTATAAATGCTAATTCCTAACTAGAACATCCTTATAACCATTGTTTTTTTCAGTGAATTTCGATGGCTTTTTAATTAGTAATGGCATTTGCAGAGCAGTAGAGAAAGGGTGCGGGCCTCTGACCACCTCTCAGTAATCCCACTGTATACGACTTACAGAAAGTACCAGGAGGGCTTCTTGGAACCCAAGGTCCCTCAGCACCCAAGAGGACTTCATTAACCAACCAGTAGTGAGCCAGGAGACACGTTTTCAGAGTGGGGTAGAAAGGAGGTGTGGCTTCTGAAGACCTCTTAGCAATCCCTCTGTGTGGGACTCTGTGTGGGACTTACTAGAGGTAACAGGAGGGGTTATTCACCTCCTAGGACCCTCAGCAGCCAAAGGAACTTCATCTCCCAACTACTAGTGCGCCTGGAGGTGTCTTTACCGAGTGGGCCCCATTCCCCTGCTCCTTTGGCCTCTCCGTTGGGGACTGTGGGTGAGTCTTAAGGCCCGCTGTCCCTGCTGGCTCCCTGCCTCATGCGGGAGCCAGCATTGCTTTTGGACAGAGCGAGCAGCTAAACAAGCAGTTCCCTCTATCCAAAAGCAATTCTATTCTACTTCGTGCAAGCGAGAGCATTTCACATGCTCTCGCTTGCACAAAGCAGAGCAGAGTTTGCTATGGTTTGACGGGAGTGGTGCTCACGCCGAGCCATAACAAACAACAATGTCCCAGTAGGACTGTCCCATTGTCTATGTCATACACGGAACAATCAGTGACACTAGGCACCAGGGAGAACAGATCACTGAATTGCAGTTGGTGACAATCGCTCTGCTGCTCAGGGGTCAGTGTGGTGGAGAGGACCACACCCTCCACTGACCCATCTTGTTCCTCTGCACAAAGGGGGTCAGGAAGAGGCTCACTCTCCTCTTCCATTCCAGCATCTGTGGCCAGAAGCATGCCCACTTCAGACCTCTCAAAGTGGTGCTTCAGGCAGTTAAAATGCAGGACCCACAAGGGGTTCCAGGGAGACTGCAAGTCCACCATGTAGATAACAGGACTCTTGCGCTCCACCACCTCAAAGGGGCCGGTCCATTTATCCTGGAGCGCACAGGGCTCCACTGGGGCCCCAAACCCATTACCTTGGGGGTGGTAAGGAGTCATAAACTTGTAAGTTACCCCACACTCCTCCCACAGGGACTTCATATATTTGGAAATGAAGTTGGTACCACTATCAGATACCTGATGAACCCTACGCAGGAGAAAATCCCCATCAGTGCACGTCCCACCACGGGAGCTGTCACTGTCCTGAGTGGGATGGCTTCTGGGTACCGGGTGGCATGGTCAACCAAGACCAGGATGAACCTGTTACCCATGCCTGTCTTGGGGTCCAGGAACCCCACAATGTCAATGCCAACTCGCTTGAAGGGGGTACTGACAACTGGAAAGGGCTGTAGTGGGGCCTTGATCTTCCCCCGACTCTTCCCACTTGCCTGGCAAATTTCACATGTCGTGCAGTGAGCATCTGAGCTCCTGCCCATCTGGGGCCAATGAAAGTGGGTGACCAGCCTCTCATAGGTCTTGGTCTGCCCCAGATGTCCGGCCAATGGAACATCATGAGCCAACCCCAGTAGGAAGGCTCTGAAGCACTGGGGTACCACCAGCTCATGGGCTGATCCTGGCTCAGCAACTGTAGGCGCGCTGTAGAGGAATTAATTCTCCCCAATAGATCAGATGTGACCCTGACTGATCACCAGCTGCCTGGGCTGCAGCCTGTCACTGCGGCCCCTCAAGAGAAGGGCACGTTCTCTGCTGTTTACAAAATTCCTCCCTGGCGGGACCTCCTTCCTGCTGCCAATGAGTCAGCTCAGGCAGGGCCCCCAGTTCAGCGGCTTGTTCCCCTGTATGCTCCAGGGCATCCCCTCAAGGTCTGCTCCCTCCTGGAGCATGGAAACCATGGGGGCCAGTTTCCCATGCCCCTACCCCTTCTCTTTAAGGCAGAGGCCTGTGCCATACTTTCAGGCTCTAGGTCCTTCTGAACATACTGACTGGCAGCCATGGACCGAGTGGTTATGCACGCCCACTCGGGCAGCCCAACATTTCCAAGTGAGATTTTGTCTCCACCATAGCCCACGGGGAGTTCTCTAAATCGTTGCCCAACAGACAGTCCACCGGCATGGCTGGCCTCCCAGCTACTTGAAGAGTTCCTGAGACCCCCCCCCCCCCACTCAAAGGTAACTTGAGCCAGCTCACACTGGCTCTGAGTTGTCTGCTGACACCACTGGGCAGAATGCATGGGGGACAACCTGCTCTTTGGATACCAACCAGGAGCTGACAGCATTCACACTAGCTCCCGGGTCCCTCAGAGCCTCCACCCTATGGCCATTGATGGTCACCCACTGCCTGTAATTCTTAGTGTTATCAGGCAGTATGGGGTTAGGGACCTTCTCAAAATCTCCAAGTGAGACAAGGGTCAATTCTACGGGATACCACCCACCTTGGGCACCCATCTCCTGCCCTCCCAGGGCTACACTGGCAATCTGGCGGGGCGCACGGGTGGGGCTCTGGAGTCCCTCTGGGGACACTGGGGACCGTAATACCAGTGGCCCACTTGACCACATGTAAAACAAGTAAGAGGCCCCCTCTGAACAGGCCTACCTGTCGGGGGCACTGGCGTCTTCTCAGGGGGAAGATGGGACACCACTCCTTAATTCCCTTGGGAATTACTTTGGGGCCCTCTCTGGAACTCCCTCTGTTTACCCCTGTCCCCCCACTTCTCTGCTGGGGACCTTGCCCACCTTTGGGGAAGTCTCCCACCGGACCCTTGCAAACCCGGGTTCTCACCCAGCGGTCCGCCTCCTCAGCAAGCTTCCTAGGGTGAGTTAGCTTGCTATCAAAAAGGTGCTGGCATAGCTCTGGAAAACAGTTACTAGATAAATGCTCCCATCAAACAAATCATACAATTGCTCAAAAGTTTCCACCTTGCTACCCTTTACCCAGCGATCCATTGCTCTGCAAAAAAAAGACACATATTCAACCCAAGTGGTCAAGTGTTACCCTCTAACTTCTTACAGGTTCTAAATCTCTGCCTATACATTTCTGGGGTCAAACCATATTGTGTCATCAAGGCCTCTTTCATATGGGCATACACCATCCTGCTCTGTTCAGACAGATCCAACAGGGTATCCCTCCCATCACTCACAAAGCGTCCCCACAACCTGCTCCCCAATCCTTCTCAGGGACTTGGTGGGACACCATGGCTATCTCATATGTGGCAAACCATTGCCCAATATCCTCACTCTTATGGAAATCCTTGATGACATCCTTGGGTATGTAAACTCTACTCTCGATAGGTACTAAAGGTATGCTGCCACCAGAGGGGGAGATCTCGAAACTCTTAGCCATGATCTCCAACTCCCTCACTACTCTCTGATGCTCAAGTTTCATTTTCTAAAGTTCACATTCCAACCTGTTATTCTCAATATCCAATTTTCTACTGTCTAGGTCCTTCTGACCTTCCAATTTGGCCATCTCCAAACATGCCCCCTATCTCTCTCCTTGTCCTCCATCTCTTCTGGAGACAGACCTTTTGAGGACACGTTAGTACCTGGATTGGAAAGTGCTTTAGCTCCCACTAAATCCACTTAGTCATCCTGCTGCCCTCCAGCATCCTCTCCCTCATTCCTAGCGGACCCTCTTGCTTCTAACCAGGCCTTAAGGGCCTTCTGATACTCCTCCTTCCTAGAGAGACCTGCAACAGGGACCGAGAATGAATTGCAAAAAGACTTCAGCTGTTTGGCAGTGTAGGTTTCTAACCTGTCTTCCTCAAAGATGAAATCCTCTGAAGCATTGGACGTTGGTCTATCCATTGTAGACATAACTGGCAATTGCAATCAACAATCGAACAAAATCAAACCGTACGTGGTTGTGCCTAGTCCTACACTCACTAGTAGCGTACATCATTTATTGTATGTGATCATAAATGCAAGTCCTGATCCCACCACTGCCACCAATGTTAGAAACGAGGAGCTCTAGTTGGCAGCGGCTGGCGTAGAGGTCCAAATAGGGATCCTTCTTCCTAAGTCAGAGTAAGGGGGCTACACCCTTTGAGACCCCGTCTCAGCTCAACCCTGTGGTAACGTAGCACGAGCAGACAGGCTTATCTCAGAGGCAGTGTGTGAAGCATGTGTGACCATACACAATAACACAGGGAAGACGCTAGAAACGGACACCACAAGCAGTTATAGAAAAATAGTTATCTTTATGTAGACCGAACACGAGGATTAAAAGCGCTCAAGGAGCCACAATGCACATAATTAATTACAGTTTCAATTCAAAAGCAATAAAGGCACTCAAAAAGCGTGTGGAACGAACTTAGTCCACACGACCCGGTGGTGCACAATGTACCTGAGATTTAAAGGAGCACGGCACGCAGCCTCACAAGGAAGCCGCGGTGGTGACAGGCGAACTCGAAGCGGCCACAGCTCCCAGCTGTAGCCGTCCGTGGCGTGGACTCACGATAATCCTGGGACGGAGCTTAAAGGCGGGCACCCAGCGGTACACACAGGTGGTACCAAGATCCTCGAATTGGGAACTAGCACTCAGCGCCACAGCTCCTCAGCTACAGCGGCCCACAATAGTGATAGCGATGATTCTCACAGGATGGCAAATGCGGGCACTCAGCGGCAGAGCTCCTCAGCTGAAGAGGCCCACAATAGCGAAAGAGATGTTTCTCGTAGGATGGCAAATGCGGGCCCTCAGCAGCACAGCTCCTCAGCTGCAGCGGCCCACAATAGCAATAACGATGACTTTGGTAACACAAGCAAATGCGGGCTCTCAGCAGCAACAGCTCCTCAGCTGAGGGGGTCCACAATAGCGATAACGATGACTTTGGTAACACAGGCAAATGCGGGCTCTCAGCGGCAACAGCTCGTCAGCTGCGGCGGCCCACTATAGCGATAACGATGACTTTGGTAACACAGGCAAGTGTAGGCTCTCAGCGGCAACAGCTCCTCAGCTGCGGCAGCCCACAATAGTGATAACAAAGATTTTGGTAACACAGGCAAATGCGGGCTCTCAGAGGCAACAGCTCCTAATGCTGCGGCAGCCCACAATAGCGATAACAATGACTTTCAGCCCGGGTTCCCCGCAGTAGAACCAGAGGCTCTGGAATTCTCAACAGAGGCCTCACCTGCGAGAATAATCCCCCTCACATAGGAATCCAGACAGCTGATGGGTGAAGTCTAATGTCCCTGAGACTTCGGCAGGAGGTAAGCTCAAATCAGGCTCTTGGGTAGTTGCTTCAGCAAGAAGGATGAAAGTTTCAAAGTCCTTTCCCTCTAGTTACACAAACAGAGGTTATCGTGATATCCAGAAGTAACACACCATGTAGCCGTTTTCACTCTCAAAAAGTCAAAAATCACTGAACCCAGCCAGAACCAGTTTGGTGTCGCCCTGGAGCACTTTTTTTACAAGTCTGCATCCTGCCTTTCAGGAAGAGGGTTTCTGCCATCAGATGCACAGTGGGAGGTAGAGCCATCATTCACCTTGCCAGGCACAGCCCTGCTCAGATCAAAGGGTCACCCCTTCCCATACTTCACTGCAGATCGCTCTATTCTATCCAGGTCAGGCTCAGCCTGCCCCTTCCAAAACCAGACAGCCACTACACATAACAGCAGAGCACACTGGAAGGTTTAGGAACGAAAATACCTACTTCCTAAAAGTGGTATTTTCAATCACAGAATAGAAAAATAATTGTCACTAAAAGATGTACTTTAATATTCGGAGCTCAGGCATACTAATTTCGACTTTCCTATCACATTCTTTGGGTCAATTAGGATGATACCAATTCATACAGTCAATTTACAATAGGGAGCATTCGCGCTGTGGCATTGAATGGCAGTGGCACGGCACCCAGAGCATCTAACACCAGCAAACACAGAGGAGACAAAAGCGAAAAATGGAAGGGAGACCCTCGCCAATGGTGCCAGGTCTAACAATAACCATCTCTACTTCAGAAGATTGGTCAAGAGTTGCCTCTTCCCGACATAATGACTATACTCACAACTTAAGAATTTACCAAAACACTACACTCAGACATAACAAACTACTCTTCTCACATTATGGAAAAGAGTTGTCGTTATACAAGTACACACCATTGTACTTTGAACTTTGCCTTCTGGTAAAAGTAGCTATATTTATATACGGGGAAAACTGTATGTTACACCACAAGATACATATGTGTATCAGACCATGTAAAAATTGCTGCTTCTATGTACATATAGGTGCCTTTATAGAGAGTTAGACCTCCTACTAAGAACAACAAGTGGCATATGTATATTTATGTATACATAAGTTAATTATAGTTATTTAAAATTATTTAAAACATGTAGCATAAATAAATATGGACAGCAAATAATGTCAGTATTGCCACTTCAACGTACATATATGTATTTATTTAGCAGGGTTTATTTCTTCCATCCTTCCCAAACCTATTCCCTCTGTCTCATCTCAAATCTTTCTACTGTGAACTCCCAAACATCCTTCTCTAACTTTCATCCCACCTTTTTAGTCAAGCCACCCGACTAACAAGCATACACGAACACAAACCTAGTATTTCCCCTTTACAATTCAATTTCTATCAATCTATCCCTGCTTTAAACTCTACTAAACAAACATGAATTCAAAAGCACAAACCTAACCAACTAATACACAAGAAAATACTACAAAAAATTTACTAACCTACTAACTACTAATCTTGGGTTCCGGAACAGCATGCTACTTGCCAAAAAAGGGCTTCGATGCCTTCTCAGGGACTGAAAGGTCTATATAAATACATTTACAATTAGAATTACAATGGCTGCTCTTTGTGCACAGTACTGAATCCATTTCTAATGCAATTGTAGTCATGAAAGCTTTCAAAAGAACGTACATTGTCTAAATACACTCAATACTTGGCACAAATCTAGCATGTACAGCATATTCAGCAATGAGAGAGAGGATGTGGCATTCAGTAACGTAGCATGGGAAGCCAAGGTCCCTGATGCAAGCATGGCAAATCACTGAATTACCCCGTGACTAAAATGAATCTGACCTTGTGTAATGTAACTGGTCTCAAGTAAAGCCTCCAATGTCCTTGGGCCAAATTCACTCTACATAAGAAAACTACATAGATGAAAGCAAAATAAAAGTACCTTATATTACAAAAGTCTGTGAGTTTTCCTACCTACTCTCCAATCGTTAGACATGTATTTTCACATTTTGTTTAGCCTCTTCACAAATTTAACAACATTTCTGTTTTTTATTTGGACAATAAAATATTGTGCATTATTTAAATTTTTCTTTTCTTTAATTTCTTTTTATTGAACAATCAAAAAGTGGTCATGGCATCCAAACAGCAGTACGATATCAATATTTCTATTTTTCAATGTTCTCCCAAGATTACATTTTCATAAAAAACACAGAGTAAGTGAAAAACAAACATAGTTCATATGATATGTAATGCATTCACTGCTCAGAGTTAAACTAGCATTACTCACAATCCTAGTACGTGGAAGAAACAAGCTACATACATTATACATTATACTGGCCCTGATGCTTCCCTCACCCTAGCTTCTAAAGGAGCACAGTATGTCCTCAGCCCTCTGCTTTTGGAAGCTGACACTATGAACAGGACCTTATTTTTAATGTACCCCTTGTAGAGATGGCATGAAGACAAGGAGCTTTGAGCGAATTGGGGTCAAAACAAATTTGCAAATTTGTAGCCGGCACTTATCACCTCTTCAATGGCTGAACAAATGTGAATCCTGCTTTTACTGTTAGTATGCTTAAAACAAGCATTGGCAAAGCCAATGGATCTGGCGTTTTTGGTAATTCAGTTTTTCTTTTATCATGGTATATGTAAAACTTTGTTGTTCAGAAAACTGCTGGGCCCTTATTAATTCCAAAACAACATTGTCTAAAGGTGGAGCAGTGTCATTTTAGTTCCACCCTTACACCTCACAGAAGTGTAATATTTATGTGCACTTTGCACCATATATTTTGTGTGCCTTAACCCTTTTATCTCATAGTCAGTGAAAGGCATATTGTGTATTCTGGATACTGAGGTAAGGGAGGAGAACTTATGGCAAGAATGAGAGGTGCTAACAAACTAGGAGAAGACTTCTATTCACATTGTATCAGGAGCAGGGAGACATCTAAGGTCATACAGCTGTTAAAATTGGAGGATGGGAAAACTGAGAGAAGTTGGCAATTTTTACTGTGAGATGGTTGAAATCTAATGGAGATGATGACGTGGAATTTTCGAATGTTCTGTGGGTTTACTTGGTGTTAATACTTTAGTCTTTAGTTACATACCATTTTGGACTCAGAGAGGTATAGACCTCTCTGTTCATATTCCCTTTGTGTGGCTTTATGCTATACTGACCTCAATTTGGGGAACTTCTCCTATAGTCTCCACTGTGCTGACACCATCCTACTTCCCCTGATTTAACAAGGTTTCACAAGATTGACAACATGACCCAAAAACTCAAAGAGTTAATCCATGCTTATTATGAGAGATTTTGGGAGGCGTTTAAACATTACAGTGGAATGAGCCTGAAATTATTGCGCCTAAAGATATGGTACATTTTTTGCCCAGGTTTGTGAATGGATTGAGGCCTGAAATTAGCATGATGATTTCACAGCATTTGATTTGTTGGCAAAATAAGTTGGTTGATGAAATCTTGAGGTATGCGAAGTATTGTAATGATGAAACAGATCCAAGTACTGGGATTGATGTAGTTACTTTGAAGCAAACTAACCCTTGTCACTATTGTAAAAAGTTGGGATGCCGCTCGCAGGACATTGTGGAACAGATCCTTGGCTGAGTGGAGACTTGCCTACAAGCTGGGATACTCGGGGATCATTGCCCTGGCCAATCGCTGTGAGAGGTAGCGCTGCAGCACTGCGAGGACCAGCAGCCTGAGCGCGAGTGAGCTGGTGGCAGCTGTGACTCTTCCCGCCCCCTCCTCCCTGCAAAGCCTTAACTTCTCGCAGCCCCTGCTTCCCGGGAGCCGCTCGCAGGAGCATTGTGGAACAGATCCTTGGCTGAGTGGAGACTTGCCTACAAGCTGGCATACTCAGGGATCAGTGCCCTGGCCAAACGCTGTGGGAGGTAGCACTGCGGGACTGCTAGGACCAGCAGCCTGAGCGCGAGTGAACTGGTGGCAGCTGTGACTCTTCCCGCCCACCCCTCCCCCTATATAGTTAAACCCTTGCCCGCATACCGCGGGACGAACGCAGGCGCGCGCCGGGCGAAGCCCGGGCCAAGGGCGGGCCCGTTTTAGCCCATTCTAGACCGGGCGAGACCCAACTGGGCCACCCTCCAGGAAAGGAATTATTTCAATCACTCAAAAACAAGGTAGCCGACTGGCTTAATAAAAATAGACCCTTACCAGCTCAAATCTGTAGCGAGACTTTGATGGTTAGAAGAGTTTCCTGGGTGGGCAGCACTGTAAAAAATCTTAGTGGATTTTGTGTGCTTGTGAATTTTAGGGACCGAGGACCGTTGCCCACATATGTGACTGGCCAAACCGGGATCCTGAGACAACCATCAAGTCAAGTCCCTTCCATTGTCGATATTTTATCCACCGGCCCTGCCTTGCTCTAACCTAGGGACAGAGGATGGCTGGGTGAGAGTGGAAGCAAGGGGGGTGAGGAGGGAGAACAGGGGCACATTCGACAACATCCAACCATCCAGGCAATACTTGAGCAACATCCGGTTCAGTTGCCTGGATATGGTTGATTGACTGCAGCCCAAGCAGGGGGTGGCATGTGGCGTTGGGCCAACCTCTGAAGTAAATACCACCCAGGCAAAGACCACAGGGAGTCCCACAGGTAATCAATCACCCAGGATACAGGGCAGTAACCAGGCATCGGATAATCAACCAAGGCCACTGGCCAGTGCATTTCCACCAAACACCCGCCAGTCTAACGCATTAGATGAATCAAAATCCGTACCACCTATACCAGGTAGTTTGAATGTACATACAGGCTCCAAGCTCCACACAGGGGGTAGTACAACAAAGCATGGCACCCTGTTGGTATTGTCCTGGAATCTGGCAGGCTTGCCTAATAAAATGGTGTGCCCGGATTGGGCATCGTTTATTGATAACAGCGATATATCTCTTTTTCAGGAAACTTGGGCCAGAGAGGCCCAAACACGCATAGGTTTTGCTTTTTTCAACATACCGGCGCGATGGGGGGTAAGGGATGCCCGTCAGGGGTATAACCATCTGGGTGGGTGCTCACTTGGGCTGTATGGCTAAGCCTATTAATACACGGTCTGAGGATGTGCAATGTGTGATTCTGGAGTGGCCTAACGACTTCAGGTTAGCTCTAGTCAATGTGTACTACAGACCAGTAAATATAACATCCGAGTCAAGAACTATCGAGGAACTATCTCTATTCCTAGATATCATCCCATCTGGCACCTCAATTGTGGTAGGGGGGTGACCTAAATTGTCAGTTCGAACCAATAACTGGCTTAACGGAAGGTGTGGAAACCGAAGTGGATAATTATTGGGCAATCCCACCAACTGTGGCCCCCGCCCCCAGGTCATGGTCACCCTTAGCTGTTCAAATTATGGCCTTAACCCGTACTCACTCAATCAGGGCCTGTAATGGCCGTGTGCAATCAGATATTCCTGCAAAGTGCACATTTAATAAACTCGGCTAGGCATCGCGGTTAGACTATAGATTGGTCGAAACCCACCTATGGCCTAAGGTTGTTGATTTTAAGGTTATCCAAAGATCCGAGAGTGACCATAATGCGCTTAGTCTGGAAATGTCTCTTCCCTGTATTAATAAAGAACCACACATTGGGAATGGAGTCTCTGCCTCAGGGATGACTCTAACTAATAACAGACGAAGAGTTAGGTGGGAAAAACTAATAGCACGTCCAGAGGATCTGGCCAGGCTATACGCTCAGACTGTCCCCGTACTAGAAGAGGTCAGCGTTTTAATTATGCAACCTTACTCCGCTGACCTCTGCAAAAAACTTGGGGCCATGCATGGGGAACTAACCAGCAGCTTGGCAGAGGTATTGAATCCCCTGGTAAAAAACAAGCGGCCCAAGGGCAATAGTCCCTCCTGGTACAATGCCGCTTGTAGAAAGGCTATGGCAGAGCTGGTCCTATCCCTGAAAAATAACATCAACAAAACTGAAATCCAAGCCCTGAGATCCAACTATAAGCGATTAATACACTGTGCTAAAGTAGAATGGGATCAGGATAAATGGACGAACTTAACGCTCGCCCTTGAAACTAGAAATCCAAAAAAAGTTCTGGCCCATTGTCAATACGGGTTCGGGTGAGATGGTATCGGTAGTAGAAGCTAACATAGCCGCCAACGTGTGGGAAGATCACTTCCGCGTGCTCTATGCAGCGGATACCGGTGAAATTGCAGATGAGCCAGGGCGGATGCTGCTGCTGCCACACTCTGCTGTACAATCTGAGTGGGAGGATTTCACCAATGTTATATCTTATGGTATAACCCATTTGTAAAGCGCACGTAGACCAAGGTTTCATGGCGCTGTTCAGAGTAGGATGCGGGCAGGACTAATTTACTCATGTGCCTGTGTGAACAGCCAGGTCCTATGCTGCTTTCTGAATCGAAGTAACTCAGAGCAGGAGCGCATCTCTAATGGAAGTGTGTTCCAGAGTTGTGGTGCCAGGAACCCAAAGCGACGGCCGCCATGTCGCTTCAGTTTGAACCTGGTACTCACAAACAGATTTTGATATTTGGAATGGAGATCGCGATTGGGAGTGTGCCTTAATATCAGATTATTAATAAAGATGGGGCTATAACAATTTAAGGACTTGAATGTTAGGCAAGCTGTTTTAAAAATGGACCGTTGGAGCAGTGGAAGCCAATGTAGCTTCTTTATTAGGGGTCTTACCGATTGCCATTTAGGCTGCTGATAGATCAATCTTGCAGCCTGGTTCTGTACCAGCTGGAGCCTCTTGATCTGATACAAAGGGAGTCCTAGATAGATTGAATTGGCCTAATCTAGGTGAGACAGGACCAATCCTATCACAACTTGTATCAGTGCTGCCTGGGTGAGCAAGTGGTGTATCTTCTGGATCTTTCACAATTGAAAGAAGCATTTAGATACTACTGTACCCACCTGAGTATTCAGAGAGAGATCTCTATCAATATTTACCCCTAGACTTTTTACAGAGGAGGAGGGTTTGGGAAAAGGCCCTAATTCTGTAGGCCAGTAGTGGGGGCCCCAGGAGATGCAGCTGTCTCCTATCAATAGCACCTCCTTCTTCCCGGGGTTGAGCTTCAATTGATTATGATCCATTCAATGACGGATAAACAACATAGTTTCCTGAAAATTAGTTATAGACTCAGTTGAATTATCTATGGTGAAAGAGAGCTGCAAGTCGTCCGCATAATTAAATGTGGATACTTTCCTCTGTTTTAAAGCTTTAATCAGGGGGAGAAGGTAGAGATTGAACAAATGTGGGGACAAAGAAGATCCCTGTGGGACCCCACATGTGGTGTTCGACCTAGAAGCAGTAAAATTTGCTAGGCGAACTGCCTGCGTATGATCCAATGGAGAGGTCTGTGCTGCAATTTCAAAACTGGCAGCTTGAAAAGCCCCGGGGTTAGATAAACTCCCGGGGGACCTCTTCAAGCACGAACCTGAGATATGGGCGCCATACCTAATGGTAATCTTTAATGCAGTCCTGAAAGGCATGGCGATACCCTGTACTTGGCTGGGAGCGGAGATTGTCCCTATCTTCAAGAAGGGCTCTCCTCTGCTCCCAGCCAACTACACGCCTATCAGCCTTATCGACGTGCCCCCAAATGTTTTTGCACAGTTGATTTTAGATCGCCTTCAGGAGTGGATTGATGATTATTCAATCCTAAGTCCCTACCAGGCAGGGTTCAGAAAAAACACTTCAACGCTCGACCACATTTTTCGCCTTACCATGATACATTGGAAAACCATCTGGGTGGAGGGCGGTAGCCTGTTTACAGTCTTTGTGGATCTCCGTGCGGCCTTTGATTTGGTCCCACGGGGGAAACTCTGGTCTGTACTCTTGGTATTCCACCCCCACTCCTGAGCATAATAGTGCGGCTCCATGAGTAGAATTTCGCACGGGTCAGGTGTGGAAAGAATGGATCGCTGTCATCAAGATTCCCCGTTGACAGAGGGGTAAGACAGGGTTGTGCCCTAGCGCCGACCCTGTTCTGCCTCTTTGTCAATGGGGTAATCGCCCACCTGAACAGGGTTTTGGACAATGACGCACCCAAGCTTGCGGGCAGCAGGGTGCCTGCGATCATGTTCGCAGATGACACCCTGCTACTGTCCAAATCCCCAATGGGGATTCAACGTGTGCTAGATGGCTTTGAGGCATTTTGTTTAGAAAGGGGCCTAGAGATAAATGCCCTCAAGACCAAATACATAATTTTTAACCCCCCAACTACTACACGCCCAAATCCTTCCATAGGCACCAGCAGATTCGGGAGGGTTCGCACCTTTGAATATCTGGGGGTAACTATAAATGAGTCGATGACCTGGGCTCCCCACCAAATTAAAGCCCAACTTAAACTGGCCCAGTTGGCAGGGGGAATCCTTAAGCTTGCAAATAAATCAACTATTAAACCCATCGGCCCTCCCCTGGAGATATACAAAATGCAGGCAAGGGGTGCAGTAACTTATGGCGGCGAACTCTGGGGCCACTCGTGCAAACCAGAGATTGTTACCGCAGAAAACAAATTCTTGAGACAGTTGCTGACTTTGCCCTCCAGTACTCCTCTGCTACCCTTGAGACTGGATTTGGGTATCAGGGCAATAGATGAGGAACTGGGCCTGAAGCCATTAACATTCTGGCGGAGGCTCTGGAGCACACCAGAGCTTCTAAACTACAGGCAGGAATTAGCAGAAATCCTAAGTCTACCCAATGTGGGGAAAATCCCATGGCTAAAGTACATAAAACAAGAATGTGGGAACCTAGGATTACCACTAATGTGGTCTGACCCTGAGTCCGCTTGTAAAACATTGTCACGGAAGTATTTGGAAAATGTATAATATGATAGTAAACTCTCAATTGTCATGCGCATCCTACAAATAGGCACCCTGAGTCTTTTCTTAAAGTCCAAGACTTTTACAGCCACATGCATCAAAGGAATTTGCATTCGCAAACGGTGCGAATCGCAAAATTCGGCCCTTTGCGAATGTAATTCTCATTTTTGGGATGCATGAACATTTTAGTAATTTTTGCAATTTAAGAAATCGCAAAATTGTGATTTCTTAAATTGCGATTGCATTTAAGGAATCTCAAATTGAGATTCCTTAAATGCAATGCATCAAACTTTAAAAATTTGCGAATTCGCAAATAAGGGGAGCAAATTCCCATGAAGTTGATCTTCATGGTAATTTGTGAAAACTTTGAAAAATGCACTAAAGTGCATTTTTCAAAGTTCCATTTTACACACACACATGCCCTTAGGGCATGTGAGTGTGCAAAATGTACTTCTAAGCAGATTTCAGGGGTGCAACACGGTGTCCTTTGGACACCCCTGCACCCTTGAAATTACATTCTTAATTTGCAAATTTTCAATGGTGAATTGCAAATTAAGAATGTCTTTCCATTCATTCCTATGGGCCTCTAGGCCCATAGGAATGGATGGGGAAGTATTCCTTAATTGTGATTCTCAATTAGAGAATCGCAATTAAGGAATTTTAAGAAATTGCTATTTTAATAGCGATTTCTTGATGCATTGCAGTTTGCAATTCCTTAATTGCGATTCCTTATTTTTCACAATTAAGGAATCGTAAAATGCAATAATGATGCATGTGCCTGTTACTCCTTTGAGTATGTTTTAGATGATATTTTCCCTATTTTAACCAGGAAATTGTACTTACAATGGAGGTATGGCACCCTTTCAATCAGAGCCTTTACTAGCAAGTGTTGCCCGTCCACCCCAAAAAACTGTCCTGGTTGTAAGTTTGAACTCGAGAATGACTTGCACATATTGTTTTTTTGCCCAGTGTACAAAAAGCCAAGAAGGTACTGGCTCACACCTCTCTGCAAAAACTTGGGGCTAAAGCAGTGTATGCAAGCCTATAGGATTTTTAAAACTGATTTAACTATTTCGACTGTATTTGCTGTAGCAAAATATTTGGAAGCAATGTGGCACAAACGCAGGTTCTTACTGACAACTGATTACATTTGTAAATATATGTGGCACAGCTGATTTTTATGTATGCACAATATTTGTTATATTTACTTGATTTTATCTTTTTAATTGTGATTTGTTATTATTGCCAATCTGTCAGACATTGTAAGAATAACCTATTGCTTCTGTATTTTGTACTTTTTTTAACTGTTATGAATATCTTTTATGGCTTTGATTGGCCGAAATAAAGATTCAATGAATGAATGAATTGTTGGCAAAATAAGTTGGTTGATGAAATCTTGAGGTATGCAAAGTATTGTAATGATGAAACAGATCCAAGTACTGGGATGGATGTAGTTACTTTGAAGCAAACCAACCCTTGTCACTATTGTAAAAAGTTGGGATATTGAAAGCGGGAATGCCCTATTAATCCTGCTAATCAGGTTAAAAATACAGGGCTTGCACAGCCCAGAATAATACCCCAGGTAGTCACCGAATGTGCAGATACCAAGAGTGCACAATTCCAATGTGTTCCAAGCTCAATTGATGCACATACAACCCTCGATGCCACCGCAAATTACGAATTGCCCCAAATTAAATTCAAATCAAGATCCAAATATGAATCAGAATGCCTTCCAGAACAATAACCGTTGAAACAGTATGCCGTGTTTGATACTTTCAAGAACGAAGCCCCCGATCCGTCTGCCTGATGGTGCCTGAGGGGGGAGGAAGATTGTGTGCTTGGCACAATCTTGCCGGTAGACCAGAGTGGTCCATTTATAGATGGAGAGGTGAATAGACAGCCTGTCTCATTTTTTATCAACACTTGTGCTACCTGCACTACTGTTGGAACAGTAGAAGTTTCAAACCTACCCCTATCGTTACAAATAATTCAAGTTGTATGAGCCGCAAACAAGTAAATGACAAGGCCCATAATGGAGGAAGTACCTGTCAAAATAGGGTAACTGGAGGAGAATCGTCAATGTGTGATATATGATTAAAGTCCTGTGAATCTGTTGGGATGTGATTTGTTGTTCAAGTTGATTGCACCATTTACTGCACACCAAAGGGTGTGGAGTTCCAAACTCATGATGAGGATGTTGCTCTTAAATTGGCGGATCCAAGTTTAATAATTGAACTGTTTCCTATGATGACAAGTGAAGGGTTACACCCAGATCTAAAAGACACAGTGAAACCGGGGTTTGGGGTTTTTCAAGAAAGGACTTTGGACTCACCAATGGAGTTGAGCCTGTCCATATACAAATAAGGCCAAATGCTCAGTACCCAAGAACCTTGCAGTATAATCTGCCCCCTGGAACTATTGTTGAGATTGCTCCAGTAATTGAGTCAATGATCCAACAAGGCATTTTAAAGAAGATTATGGGAAGTCCATGTAATTCACCCATCATGGGATTCTGAAGCCTCACGGTAAGTACCACATTGTTCAGTATTCGAGAAAGATTAACTCAATTGTGGTTCCTTGTTGTCCCGTGTGACCAAATCCAGCTGGGATTTTATTTCAGATTCCATGTGAGGTTGAGTGGTTCACTGTTATCAACCTTTGCTAGGCTTTCTTCTCTATACCACTGTATACAGGCAGCCAGTTCCTCTTTGCATTTCGGTTCAGAAACTGTGTTTTAGCATGGTGCTGAGATTCCTACAAGGGTATACTGAGAGACTATCTATTTCCAACCAGATTCTCATGAAGAATCTGGAGTCCGTGATCATGCTCTTGTGTTCTTTGTGTTTACACCTGAGGCGGAAAGCCGGGTGTTAGGCCACTCGCAGCATTTTCATTTTTAAATAATCCTGAAAGTTCCCGTTACACTTTTGTTTAGCGCCGTATTTTAATTACAAACCTAGCATCTCTGCTTTCCCCTGACCCTCGGATACATTGCCATAGACCCGGACGCTATATTAAATCAGTGGCGGCCATATTGTAGTAAGTAGCCAGTCCCAGCGCTCTAGCGCCGAGACTACAAAAGGAGGCATCGCGAGCACTCGCGAGACTTGTGTTCTTTGTGTTTACACCTGAGGCGGAAAGCCGGGTGTTAGGCCACTCGCAGCATTTTCATTTTTAAATAATCCTGAAAGTTCCCGTTATACTTTTGTTTAGCGCCGTATTTTAATTACAAACCTAGCATCTCTGCTTTCCCCTGACCCTCGGATACATTGCCATAGACCCGGACGCTATATTAAATCAGTGGCGGCCATATTGTAGTAAGTAGCCAGTCCCAGCGCTCTAGCGCCGAGACTACAAAAGGAGATGGGCACACCTCCGCGCAGCGGACGCGAACAGCGGCGCCGGAGTGGCGCCGAAGTCAAGCCAAAGTCCTGCCCGTCTGCGCCCGTCCGCGCTAAGTCCGGGCCTAGGGCCATAAATTATGTTCCATTTACCCCCTATATGTCACCCACTAAAGATTACCTTTTATCATTGAACACCCATTCTTTGAACTGTCCCCAAACCATCGTGGTAGAAAAATGGACTGAACCCTTTTTTTGCCCACAATGCAAGCAACACATAATACCCTCCACGACACAACGCCTCAAAAACGCTGGAAGGACCCTTAAGGGAGCACTTATAAATGCACGCTCTATGTGCAAGAACGCTCAACATATATATGACCTCATTACTGAAATGGATCTCGACTGCCTAATGGTAACTGAGACGTGGCTCAAAGACTGGACCAATCCCGATATAGTTAATGCCCTCCCCTCGGGATTTCTAATTCAGAGACTGGACCGACCTCATCAACGTGGAGGAGGATTAGCCATAATTTATCGTGACTCCTTTAAATGCGCCACTGCGGAAATATCTGAGATAAAGGAAGCAGAATGCCTCAGTTTCAGTCTGCAAGCCCATGACTCTTTTACTTTTTCCGGTCTATTAGTATATCGACCCCCCGGACAAGCTACCCGCTTCTTGGACAGTTTTGGGGAAGCTCTCGCTAACCTAATCCTACGCTCGGCCAATTTCACTCTACTAGGAGATATAAATATACATTTAGATAACCCCAATGACCCCAACACTGTTTGCTTTAAAGACATATTGACCATACTAGGCCTGACGATTCTAACTCAGGAGCCTACTCATAAAGCTGGGCATATATTAGATTGCATATGCTCGAATATCAATACATTAACTGTTGATCTTCCTCTGACCCAAACATGGTCAGACCATAAACTTATGAGTTTCAATCTAAAAATAGACAACAACAAAGAAACTAAGTCAATTCCCATCACCACAAATCCCACCCCCTGCTGGAAAAAAATCATCGAGCACCCGGAACTAATGAACTGGGTACAGTCAGCAAAACCAACACCAGTGGGAAATGTGTGCACTGATTACGCAAACTATAATAACTGGGTGAAATCCATTGGGGAAAAACTGACAACAGGAGGAGCCAAATCAAACAAAATACAAAGGAAAAAATCCGCTCCCTGGTACACTAAATCTCTAAAAGCCACGTTAAGAGAAGTGAAACTCCTGGAAAGAAAATGGCGACGCCATTACAAGAAGGAAGATAGGGAAAACTATAAGAATGTCAGGAGGAATTACCACACCTCCATCAAGTTGGCGAAAACAAACTACTACACCAACTTGATAGAGTCGACCAATAACAACCAAAAAGAAATATTCCAAATAGTCAATGGCTTCAGAAAACCCAAAATACTATCACAGGAAATTCCACCGTCCCAAGCCCTCTGCGACAAAATAGCGGAATATTTCGAACAGAAAATTACTAACTTTACAAAAGAGTTTCCACAGATCAGTCAACTAGCATTAAACACAGCCGACCCTACCATCCAAAAAGATTCACCTTGTACCACTACATGGGATAGTTTTACTTTGATTAACTCAACCGAGTCCGCTCAAGCTATCTCAAAATTGAACTCAGGCTCCCCTTTTGATCCCTGCCCACCCCTACTACTCAAGGCTATAAAAGATGAGGTCAACCCAATCATAAACTCAATCCTGAACTCCTCCCTACAAACAGGAGATATCCCCGCATGCTGGAAGGTCGCGGTAGTCAAACCCCTTCAGAAAAAAACTATTCAGGATCCCACGACACTGTCAAATCTCCGACCCATATCACTTCTCCCAGCACTATGCAAACTCACTGAGACATGTGTAAACAAACAACTTACTGCATATTTAGAGAACAACAACTTGTTACATCCCAATCAAGCAGGTTTCCGCTCTCACCACTCAACTGAATCTGCCCTTATTTTCTCAACGGAAACCATCAGGGCCGCTCTGGATCAGGGCAAAAGAGCCGTCCTGATCCTACTGGATCTATCTGCGGCGTTCGACACGGTGTCCCATGATATCCTACTTCATCGCCTGAGTAGTGCAGGCATAGGGGGCACCGTGTTGAAATGGTTTACCAACTTCCTCAGACAAAGAAAACAGACTATTCTCCTAGGTCCACATCACTCTGAGGCAAGAGAAGTTCAATCAGGGGTACCTCAGGGCTCTAGCCTAAGCCCCATATTGTTTAACCTATATATGGTCCCTCTAATGAAACTCATTTCCTCTTTTGCTATCAGCTCAATAGCCTACGCCGATGACACTCAACTAGTTGTAATCCTAGATGAGAACGCGGCAATTGCTGAACGCTCTCTCAGAGATTGTCTGAAGGCCACTTTTGAGTGGATGAACATAAACCACCTGAGATGCAACACTGCAAAGACGGAAATTTTACCCTTTGGGAAAAATAATTTGTTTTCTCCCCAAACCTGCTGGCCACCTAACGCTGAAGCCCCGCCGAGCACCATAAAGAGTGCCCGAAATTTAGGAATTAAAATTGACGAGGCACTATCCTTCAAGCAACAGACCAGTGAAGTGGCTGGCTCCTGTTTTAATATCATCAAAAGTCTTCGGAAATTCTTTGACTTCCTCCCCCTACCAGCTAGGAAAACGGTAGCGGTGGCATTGATCACATCTAGGTTGGACTATTGTAACGGATTATATGTGGGTGCCAACAAGGCCCTCCTACATAAGCTGCAGATGGTACAAAATACTGCAGCAAGGCTGGTGCTAAAAATGCCAAGAAAATCCTCAGCATCCGCAGCACTTGACACCCTCCACTGGCTCCCTATCCAAAAGAGAATCCTATTTAAATTACTGATCATTTCCTTCAGAGCATTTCATAAAAGAGGCCCTACCTACCTGATTAACAAATTTAATCGCTACCACCCCGGACGTCATCTAAGATCTGCTACTGCCAACCTAATGACTATTCCAAAGTTTCGATTGGCCACTAGAGGGGGAAAGTCCCTGGCGGTCAAAGGCTCTAGAGCGTGGAACACACTCCCACCTCAAATCCGTGAAATCTCCTGTGAGAGCAAATTTAGGAAAGCCATTAAAACCTGGATCTACAACCAAACTGCCTCCACCTGCAAAACCCTGGTCTAATATCTACTTTAGGGGCTATTACATCTCCCTTCTGCCTATGAACCACACAAATTGAACCTAGCGCCAAGATGCTCCTCGGAGCGATAGAGCGCTATATAAAATCCCCCAAACATAAACATAATTCAGTTCTAGTTCAGTGCATCAATGACTTGTCAATCATGTCAAATACTCAAGAAGCTTGAAACATTGATACCATCGCCCTGTTGAACAGCTTGGATGAGAATGGACATGGGGGCCATATTTACTAGTACATTTGGAAAGCGTGTTGTTAACCAAGAAGGCTAACAATACGCTCCGTCACTTTAGAAATGCAGGGCTGCACCATATTTACAAGAATATGGCGCTGTCCTGCGTTTCCCGCTGCTCTTGTGCTAACTTTAGCTGCTTAGCGTCAACGCAGGCCCCCTTGCACCACAGCGCAAGGGTGTCTGTGTAGCAGGGGAAGACTTTTAAGTGGAGGAAGGTGTCCCTTCCTGCACAAAAACAATCTTTAAATGGTGTTTTGTAACTTCTATGTGGGCTGCTCAATGCAGCACATATAGAAGTTGCAAAATGTCATTTTTTTTAAATGACTGTATATGTGGAGGAAGGGACTTCTTCCTGCACATCAACAATCATTGGCGTTTTGCTGTTTTCATGTGTGCTGCGTAAACAGCAAAAGCAATGAGAAATTAAACATTTCTCCTCATTTCGCCAGGGTAAGACCAGGTTCTCCCTGGTCTTAATTTTGGCGATGCCCCATATTTAGGCCACCCTTGAAAATATGGTGCAGCGTCAAAATCAATGGGTGTTGCAGTGGAATGCCCACAGCAAAACCCATAGCCCTCCCCTCTCACACTAAGCAAAGCATGAAAGGGTACCTTATTTGCAAGGCAGCGTTAAGCCAAGTTAAGTTTCTTAACATGCCCTTGTAAATAAGGCAAAGCCCCTATCGCCACCACAACGTCCTGAAAAGTGACATTGTGGTGGCGATAGGGGCTTGTAAATATGCCCCAAAATGTTTCTACACAATTTGAAGTACTGTTTGTGGAAAGTTCTATATTTTGGGCATCACATTTAGAAAGAAGCAAGGAAGGTGTCACAGGAAAGAGTCTTTATGCAAATGTAACCACGTACAACACAGAGAGGAGTCAGGATGTTTTTGGGAATGGTGGCTACTGTCGTTAGTGGATACCCAACTTTTCTCTAGTGGCTAAGCCTTTACAGAGGCTGACACACAAGGATGTGTCCGATCCAGTACCCTGGGATCATGACTGTTTGTTTGCCTTACTAGAGCTGGGAGAAAATCTCTGTTGCGCCCCAGCACTGGGAATGCCCGATTACAATGAATCGTGTGCTCTCTTCTGCAAGGAGTGGGAGGGCTGCACTCTCTCAGGGCTTACAAATTTGCATGGAGTACTCAAAGACCTGTTGCATAATTTTCTGTTACCCTTGATCTAGTAGCCTTAGCACTGCCCGGATGTCTAAAATCTGTGGCAGTGACAGGTTTCAGTATAGAGAGGTGTGAAAACATTGTGATGGGTCATCCACTGACTGTCTTTGTTCCCCATTCCATTTAAATATTGTTAACCACATCTCGAACACAGTATTTGAAAAACAGCCTCCTCACTAAGTATGAGCAAATCATACTTGAAGCTGAGAACATCACACTGAAGCACTGTACTGTTTGAACCCTGCTACTTTATTACTCCTGCCTGAAAATGACTATGATGATGGTGAAGTGGAACATGGCAGTCTCAATGCCACAGAACTGTGTACTGAGCCCAGACCAGACATACTAGATGAGCCACTACCTGAATCTGATTTTGCATTGTTTGTAGATGACTCATATTTGCGAGACCATGGAGGAAATTTGAGAGATGCTTACACAGTCTGCACTGCTTCAGGAGTAATTCTCTGCACAGATTACTGAATTAATTGCTCTTACCAGAACATGCTGTGTTCCAGACCAGCAGAAAGTGACAATATTCACTGATAGTCAGTATGGCTTTGGTGTTGTGCATGACTTTGGACAGTTATGGTCCCAATGGGGATTTATTACCTCTTCATGGTCGCAGAATGAGGAAACTTCTTGGGGCTTTGCAAATGCCTGCCCAAATTGTGGTTGTGAAATGCTCTGCACAACGCAGTGGAGCTGACTATGTGACAGTGGGCAATAGGTATGGTGATGAGGTTGCAAAGTACTGTGCTTAAAAAGCTTCTACATTTAATGGAGAATATACGAATGAGGGATGCTGATACGTGGGGTAAGGTTTAGAGGCTTCGGAAGAGGTGTCAGAGAGGAAGAACATCAAAGTTGGGTCATATCAATTTGTGTCAAAAGAGATGATGATATTTGGGTTTCAGGAGATAGTAGCCAAATAGGCTTTTGTCAGCAATGGCTAGGCATTATCATGATCCTGCTCATGTGGGGAGGAATGCCTTTGTCTATTTGTTCAGGCAGACCTAGTTTAATCCTAGATTCAGATTCATGACAGAAGCATTGTGTCACAGATGTGTTGTGTGTCAACAAAACAATGTAGGGAAGTGGACCGCAGAAAAACTGAGCCACATAGGAAGATCAGGTGGTCCCTTCAACAGGATGCAGTTGGACTTTATCAAAATGACAGTGAGCAACAGTCTGAGGTATGTCATGGTGTTTGAATGTATCTTCTTGCGTTGGGTCAAGGCTTATCCGACCAGAACAAATGACAGTTTCACAATAGCTAAACTGTTGATGAGGGAGTTAATACATCGCTTTGGATTTCAGACCGAGGGACACACTTCAACCATGAGATTCTGACAATGTTGGGTGCAGCTTTACAAGTGGAACAGTGACTGCATTATAGCTACTTACCTGAGGCTTAAGGTCTGGGGGAGTAAATTAATGGCACGTCGAAGTCCAGACTAGCAAAAGTGTGTGCTTCCATGTCTTTGAAGTGGCCTGATGCTTTGCCTCTTGTGTTGATGAGTGTTCACAGCCTTCCTGATCAGGGGACAGTATTGACCCCCCATGAAATTACCATGGGCAGAGTGATTAGAGTGCCAGATGTACCTGATAAATGCACTTGTAAACATTACAGATGACATGATTCTTAATTACTGCAAAGGACTGGCTGACGAGGGTCGTTCTATGCCTCATCAGGTCAGCCACATCCTCTCCTCATCAGGAGCAGTGCCATGGCTTAAGTCTTGGTGACTGGGTCTTTGTGAAGAAACATGTGAGGAAGAGATGTCTGGAACCTCGCTGGCATGTCCCTTACCAGGTGATCCTAGTCATTATAACTGCAGTGAAGTGTGGTGGTCTCCCCAACTGGGTGCACGCTGCCCGCACCTGCCAGGTTCTGTGACCTCTTAATGATGTAACAACATCTCTCCCAGATGTGCCAGTGGTGGTTGGAGGACTACCAGAGCAGGTTAGTCAAGCTGTAGGGGACCAGCAAGTGTGTAATACAGCACTTGTTCAGAATGAGCGAGGGGTCTTGATGAGTCAACAGCTGGAGTTGAAGATTGAGAGGCTTGTCCTCTAGTGGTAACTGGGCTAGATCCAGACTCTGACGAAGGAGATAGTGCTGTAGAACCACAAGTGGCATCTGGAGAACGTTGGCCGAGAAGGCAAGAACAAGGGAGACTGAATCTGTCAGAAGAATGTAAGCTCCAATCCATTCCAGATAATACTGAGAATTCCGATTTGAAAAACGAAGAAGATGCAAGGCTTGCACTTAGAAGATCAAAAAGAGCTAGAGTTCTCTACAAACTGGTCTTAGCCATCTTCTTCTGGGCCCCCTGTACGCCCTACAGGCAAACAAGAAGTGAGCTAGGGACTCAGTGGGATTAGCACGCCCCGGGCAGGTGACTTAATGGTAAGAGAGGTCTCTCCAACTTCTAGTAAAGACATTCAGGGATAGGGTTCCATACCTCAATTTCAAAAACAATGTTCTGTCTCTCGGGTTTCTAATGAAATCGAGAAAGGGTTCTAGCTTCCTCTCTGGCTTATGGAGCAAAAACTGGTCGGTTAAAAAGCCCCCCTTTAGATTTTTCAAGTCTCTTGCTTGAATCTACTCCCAATTTAGGGGTAGATTTATGTTAACTGGCGCATCCCCAGGGATGCGCCAGTTAACGTGCGCCACAGCTCCGCCACCCATGGTGCGCCGCTTTTATAATGCGGCGCACCATGGTGCAAAAACGGCACAGATACGTGACGCATCTGTGCTGGAAATGTGGCGCAGTGCTGGAGTTGCGTCGCAAGCGCGACGCAGCTCCAGCAAGGCTCGGGGGTACACCATCTGCACAATGCTGCGTCAAGACCTACGCCTGCTTCAAGCAGGCGCAGGGTTTTGACGCAGCATTGCCCTGAAAGTGACTGAGTGAAATCTCATAGATTTCACTCAGCCACACAGGAACGCCCCCCCCCTGCGCAGGAACGCCTCCTTATGGCGCAGTGCTTTACAACGTGACGCATCTCCTAGATGCGTCACGTTGTAAATAGGGCGCATTGTTTGCGCCGCAGTTGCGTCAAATAAAGTGACGCAATTGCATCGCAAAGAGGCGCAACAGCCTCATAAATCTGCCCCATAGTTTCTTAATGATTTCTTTTGGGGGTGGTGACTGAGAGATCCACTCTTCACTTAGCCCCAGATTGATCGCCAGATCCCTCAATTTTTTCAGCCAGCCAATCTTCATTGGAGAGTTCAAAGTAATAAGATCATCAAGGACTGCAGCATAGTTGACAAGCTCCGGTGTCCTTCTGAGACGTACCCAATAAAGTAAAGGCCGAATGCCAACAATGTCTTTAAAAGAGCGGGTAATGGTTTTAAGGGAGTGGAAGTAGGGAGACACACTAGCTCTCTCAGAAACGTATTCTCTGCTGTAACTAGATCTGGAACTCTGTCAAAGCCCCACAGGTCTGACCCGTAGGTTGCATCTGCCAGGGCCTTACCATCATAGACTGCTAAAGCAGGGCTAATGGCTCTACTAGAGGTCGCACAATGATCTCTAGAGATAGCTCCCGCCACTCTTTTAAGGCTTAAAAGCATTTTAGCTACGTGGGAGTCCCACTTCATTTTACGGTTTATCCTGACTCCCAAGTAGTCAAAGGCTTCCACTTCCTCAAGTAAAATACCATTAAGGGAAGCATTAATGCTCCTAACTCTCTTGCTGCTAGACAGCACCATTAGCTTAGTTTTGGTGGTATTAATTGTGAGCCCACGTTCCTCACAAAAGGCACTAAACCTATTTAAACGTTTCTGGAGACCAGAGGGACATTAGGAGGGTGTCGTCTGCAAAGAGGAGGGTCGGTATCTTTTCACCTGCCAGGGTGGGGGCATCCACTGGGTGCTGCCTCAAATGGTCTGACACCCGATTTATAAAGAGGGAGAACAAGGTGGGAGCCATCACACATCCATGGCAGACCCCCCTCTGTACTGGTATTCTCTCAGTCAGTTCTCCTACACTCCCCCATCTGATTCTCGCATAGGTACCATTGTGCAATCTTTCGATTAACTCTAGGAGATATTGCGGTAGGCCCAAGTCATGCAGCACCTGCCACAGAGGACTCGCGGTACAAGGTCAAAAGCAGTTTTAAGATCAATAAAGGCCAAATACAACGACCCCTTGCCAATGGACACAGTTTTCCAATATGTAGCTGTAAATCTGAAGACTTGGTCCATTGTACCTATGTTCTGCCTAAATCCTGCTTGTAGGTGCGTTAATATGTCTCCCTCCTCCAGCCAGGCCACCATTCTGGAGATCAGAACCCTGCCAACCACCTTTTGAATTACATCAATTAAGCTTATTGGTCTGTAGTTGGCAGGATCCTCTCTCGCCCCCTTCTTGTGTATTGCGACCATTTCCGCTCCTTTCCAGGAATCTGGGACTGAATAGCCCTGTAGCAGGAGATTCATCAAGTGTAAAATGAGGTTGGACCAAACGATGGGGTCATGGAGAATTAAATCGCCAGGTAAACCATCCGGGCCAGCAGCCTTTCCAGGGGCTATGCTATTAATGGCTGCCTGAACCTCAGAGAGTGTAATGGTATCAACTAATTCAGGAACCGTAGTCTCTGGCTTGGGATCTAGTTGGGCAGCCGGTAATTGCTCCACACCATCCTCACAACTATAAAGATTTAAAAAGTGGGAAAACCATTGTTGTTTGGTTATATTGTTTGGGACGGAGTCTGTTCCCCTTCTAGCTAGTTTATTTATTAGATCCCAGAAGAGAGTTGAGCCTTTTAAAAAGGCAGCCTTCCTGAGTTCCTGCCAATGATCCTCCTCCCATGCCCTTTTTGCAGATACTGTGATATCTGCCCCTGCACTGAGTCCCCCGGATACCCCCAGCACCCTACCATCAACTGGATTCTACACCCCCTGGAGGACCCCGGGGTGGTGCCCTGAACCAATGGGGACTTGCGTCTGTTCGCCCTTCCCTTACCGCCTACCGGCGCCTGGAGTGGTGTACCCAGACATCGCTTGCGACGACCTGCGGTTGGCAGCACATTCCCTGGGGCCTCTAACGCAAGGCACCTCTCCTACGAGAACATGACTCACTCAAAGGTAGGAAAAGAGCCCTTGGCAGCCCCATAAGACTATATGGTCATGGCTCTATGGAACAAACCGGGATCAGCGCCAACGGCGGATGCGGCGTTGGCAACTGGGGGTCCCTCGGAATGGGTCACACAGACCTTCATGGCCCACTTTATGCATAAACTCAAGAATGTAATTGGGTCCCTGCGCACAGAGGTACAGGCCTCCGTCAATTAACTCCTGAAAGATATGGGAGAGCTCTGAGTGCGAGTGGATGACTTAGAGAAGAATTTTGATGCCCGCACCGAGGACCAGAAACACCTATGGCCGAAGTTGGCTACCCTTGAAGAGCAACACATTGAGCAAGAAGACCTGGAAAACAGGGGGCGCTGGAACAACATACGACTGAGGCGGATCCTGGCTGGAGCAAAAGGTGCTGATATCATGACCTTCGTGGCCGACCGGCTCCACAACATTAGCGGAGATGAAGACACCTCCCCCCGCCTTGGATTGTGCACACTGAGTATCAGGCCCTCCCGGGAGACCTGGCCTCGTCCCTGATTTCTTGGCTCGGGTCCATTTCTTCGTTGAGAAGGAGGCTATCCTTAAAGCTGCCAGGGACAAAGCTGAGATCTTGTTCAAGGGTACGGATCCAGCTGTTCCAAGACTTGGCCCCCACGACACTTCGATTCCGCAGGGCCTTACAATCCATCACGGACAAACTCCGGGAACGCAATATCCGCTACCAATGGGGGCACCCCTTTGCTCTCATATTCTAATGGGAGTCCAAGCGCAGAGTGCTACGGTCCTACAGAGAAGTGGCCCAACTACTCCAGATCCCCGACACTCCCCTGGCAAACCCTTTGTGCATACCACCCAAGGCGCAAATCCTACTGAAGCCACAGTGGACCACTGTGCACCGTGCACAACATCCATCCTCTTCCTATCGCCCCATCACTCTATTAAATACTGATCTCAAACTCTACACAAAGATTTTAGCTAAATGCCTTGGCACGCACCTCCCTGGCCTCATTGAGCCGGATCAGGTGGGTTTTATCCACCAACGCCAAGGGGCGGACAATGTGCACCGTGTCGCACATCTGGTAGGGAAAGCACGCCACTGGGGGATACCCTCTTGTCTACTCTCCCTCGATGCTGAGAAAGTGTTTCATATGTTATGTTATGTTATGTTAAATGGGACTTTTATAGCGCAACGGCTACTCCAAAGGAGTGTCCCGGCGCTTTTGTGCTCCAGACCAAAGAAAGAGCTGGAAAACATAACAGTAAAAAGAGCAGGGGCCTAAAGAGGGGGCAGATTATCCAGTGAACAGCCAGGTTTTTAAGTCTTTTCTGAAGGCAAGCAGGTTAGCGGTGTTTCGCAAGGACACCGGTAAGGAATTCCATAGCTGCGGAGCAAGAAAGCTAAAGGACCGGCCGCCTAGCCGAGCCCTTTTGATGCGTGGCACCCGAGCCAAAGCCAAAGCTTCTGACCTGAGGGATCGTACAGGTCGATAGAAGTCCAGCCTCCTCTGAAGATATTTGGCACCATTGCCATGCAAGGCCTTATGGGCGAGAGTCATGGCCTTGAAAAGTATCCTCTTCCGCACCGGAAGCCAGTGAAGGGATACGAGGAGATTGGAGGCACTGGTGCGGCGGTGCAGGCCAAAAATTGCACGAGCAGCAGCGTTCTGAGTAACCTGCAAACGCTGGAGGAGGTATTCAGGCAGACCCAGATATAGGACATTTGCATAGTCCAATCTGGACCCTATGAGTTCATAGAGTGGACTAGGTGTTTCTCCACGCTCTCTTGCAGAAAATAGGGTTAGGTCCAGAGATGATAGCATGCATCATGGCCCCCTATCTCTCACCGCTTGCTAGGGGACGAGTCAATGGTCAACTCATACAACCCATTTCCATCCTCAGGGGCACCAGGCATGGATGCCACTTATCCCCTTTATTATTTGCCTTCGTAGTAGAGCCCCTTGCTATTATGATTTGTCAGTCACCTGACATCCACGGCCTTACCCTAAGAGGCATCAACCACAAGGTCGCTTTATTCGCGGACGACCTGCTTCTTACATTGTCCAACAAGATGTTCACTGCTGGCGGTGCACTACCTGCTCCAATCCTACGAACGAGTTTCAGGGCTTAAAATCAACCACGCAAAATCATGGGCCAACCTTACGACCTTACGACCCCGGCAGCCGAAATACTTGCTCTACAAGTTCTTGTTCCATACCAATGGGCAACAAGCACCATTAGATGCCTGGGACTCATTCTGACTCCCAACCTGGCCACCTGGTCCCAAGCAAATTGGTAAGAATGTAAAACTGCAGTATTAGCTGATTTACGCAGATGGAGGTCCTTGCCACTCTCATGGCTGGGGCGCCTCAATACAGTCAAAATGTCAATTCTCCCAAAAATACTCTACCTCTTTTAGACCCTGCCCGCGCCCGTCCCAGAACATCAAATCCAGGGCCTTCAACGTGAACTTGTCGCATTCATATGGGGAGGAAAGAGACCGCAATTCTCAAGCAAAATTCACATGCTCCCGAGAGACAGGAGTGGATTAGACTGTCCTAACCTGCCAGCGTATTACTGGGCGTCACACCTCTCCTTAATACCGGAGTGGACAGCCTGGGAAAGTGAAAAAGTATGGTTCCATATGGATAGGGCGGTCACCTGTCACCCTATATGGATTCACCCATGGCTCCCACAAGAGGTTCGCTCTCATAGTGTGTACATGGCGGTTCCTACCAGGACAGAGCTCGAAATTTGGGACAGACTCGCCACCCGCAGAGGCCGTACCTCCTTCCCATCTCCACCCACTCCAATCACCCGCAGCCCCCACTTCCCTCCTACTCTCCACCCACCCAACTTTGCAGATTGGACAGAAAAGGATTGTAGAACGATTCGGGACTTATTCATAGGAGACACTATTAGAACCCTCGACCAATGCAAACAGGAATTCCAGCTCACGGAGAAGGCGCAATTCCAATCCGTACAACTCCGACACTGGATACAGGCATCCTACTTATCGCAATCAGATACACGCCCTTTCACCCAGTTCGAACAGCTGGCCCGCACATTCGATAACTCTAGGAGATTAATATCCTGCATATACCAGGTTCTACAGCATTTGCAACGTTCTAACCCTCGCACTTACTAGCAGCTGTGGCAATCGCTACCTGACGCCGACATTGCACCCTCTCAGTGGGAACGCCTCCGGTGCGATATACTGAAAACCTTTCACAGCATCCCCCAGCAGGAATCTGCCAACAAGGTAACAACACAATGGTACTACACTCCCCACAAGCTACATAAGATGTTTCCCAAATCATCGCCCCTATGTTGGCGCTGCACTACCACCCTGGGAGATTTCATACACATTTGGTGGTCGTGCCCACTTTTGGCTACTTACTGGAAAGAAGTCCTTAGCCATATTAAGAAGGTATTAGGCTATCCACTGCCTGATAACCCACTCACGGTCATTCTGGACCTCAGGCCGGAGAGCCTACGAGGCATGACTCGCCGAGATCGGCATCTTATCCTCCATATGCTTGGTGCTGCCAAGCAGACTATTGCTCTTTACTGGAAAAAGGGAGAAACACCTTCCATAAATGTGTGGTTCGCCCGCCTGTGGAACACAGTGGCGATGGAATTGCTCACAGCGCGCCTACAGCTCTAAGAAACCCAATATAAAAAACTGTGGAAGCCTCTGGTGGATCATCTAGGTCGAATAAACCACGCTAGATTGCAACTGCCAAGACTTTTCGATGATGCTTAAACACCCCACATACCAGTTACTCTCTGGAATCTCATGGATTAACCAACCTGCCCTGCATCCCTAGACCTTCGCCAGGACTTATTCCCCGCACCTCATGGAGCCTTGGAGGTGACCAGCCTCACCCTGCACATCACTAGAGATGCTACATAGCTGTGCCACAGTTGCATTCCCATGTGCGTGAGATACTGCACACACAATGCCCTGATCCTCATACCCCCGCCATACCCTCTTCCCCCTCTACGACACTCCCCCTTGCCCCCCTCCCTTTCTTCATTGGTTCCTGTTTTTTAAAACACGGCTTATAGTTTCACTGACAGTGCTTACGAGCAGGCCTAGACTGGTCACAGAGGATCATGCTCGGCAGAGGTAATACGCCACCTTGCAGATTCGACTCCTGTCTCCTATGAATATGCATGGGTGACAACGTTGTCCCTCTGCCAGCAATTTCCAATTGCCCCTGTTTTTGATCCATTGTTGACACTACTTGACTATGCTCCACTTAACGTGGCCGGCCCGATGTGGTTGTAGGAGGCTTGTTGTGTGCCCCTCCCCGCGTACAGAGCTTTGAACTACACAGTTTTCACGATGCCAGCCCACTCAGGGATGTAGGCACCATGCTGTGGCCCATGTTCGGTATTCTCAATAAAGGTTTTGAAAACCAAAAAAAAGTGCTGGGCTGGGCTCTCCTTAGAAGAGCGAGTGCTGTAAACATTTGGGCCCTCATTTCTGAGGCTGTGTGTCACTTTTACGCCGCTTTTTGTGACGCACCAGCAGCGTAAAAAATGTGCCTTGTTGCACCATATTTACAAAGTGACACATCTACCTAGGTGCATCACTTTGTAAACCCTGAGCTACATTATACCTATGCCAGGTTTAATGTATGCAGGGGGGTCGTTTTGACACAAGAAAGGGTCATGGAAGTGACGCAGTGTAATCTATAAAATTTCACTGTGCCATTTCTTGGCCGCTAATGCGTCAAAATCTTACACCTGCTTCATGGCAGGCTTAAGACCGATGCAGGCACTAACAACATGGGACTTGCCCATGTGAAAGTACACATTGCTGGAGTTGCTTCACTTTTGTGACACACTCCAGCAATGCGTCACTTTTGCGACTACAGATAGGTCAGAAATACTGACGTATCTGTAACTCCTTGCGACATGATACATCATATTATAAATATGACGCATCAATCATGACGCAAGGAGTGCGCACTGAGAAGTGACGCATCGCTGCTTTCACGCTAAAATAGGAGGTTAACTGTGATCACACATGGAGGCTTGCCAGTGCATTAACCCTGAAGATTCATACATTTTATCTAGTATTTAGGTCACTAACAGAATATCATTTACATTGCTGGTCTGAAACCTGCAAATCAACAAAAACCCTTCTTTGCACGCAGCACTAACCGCCTTTCACAAGGAAAAAAGGGAATGACAACTGTTTTGCTGAAAATAAATCTATCTGAAACAAAGTTGATCTTTCTTACAACCAGAAAAATATGACTTTCCTCCTCATTCACCGCCCCCCCATGATTGGCCTGCTGCATTCACGTGCACAAATGTTAAGAATGTACACAAGATCTTTGATGAGAATCTGTCTTTCTTAAAACAAACTGGCGTAATGCTCAAATCTTAAGGATCACTTTCATTAAAGATTCATTTTTCCCTTTTATGACAGCTTGAACAAAAAATCAGTTGTACGTTTTGCAAGACATGCGGTTTAACTATCTGTTGTAAGACTTTCCTCGCAAGTTGAGAAGAGTTTAGCACCCGACTGGGGGAAATTCGAAGTCAGCTGTTGGAAAGCCCTTGGGCAAAACAACCACCAGTTAAAAGGAATTCCTAATATTGGGCAAGGTGTGAGAGTTTAATTCACCTGGCTGAACATAAGGACCGAGTGCAACAGAGAATTGTGAGCACTTTATTTGTCACTACTACCATTAATTTACACTAAATACACCATCAAGCAGACAGTCTGTAGTTTAGAAAAAAGAGCATATACTGCAGGCATTACATATGTTAAGCTTTAGTCACAATGAAGGATGTTCTGATAAATTCCCCTATGCTTGGAATGGGGAACGCACCAACGTGTCACCACCTTAAACCACATTGGAAAGAATAATAACACAAATGTGACATGCCCTCTACAGACAGGGTAAAAGTTTATTTTAAAATGAACTTTGCACTCAGGCAAACTGATATTTAGTGGCATTTATCATTCACAAACACTAACTACTAAACAGATGCAATCAATGTTATAATGCCAATGTACCTTTTTTCAGGTTCGACCTATAAAGGTCAACTGTCAGCGGGGCAACCAGATGTAGAGGAGCAGAGATTAGTACCCGAGTAGGAAAGAAGTGAAGAGGACAGTGAGTTTTCCTTCTACTAACTGCCCCACACCGCCAAGTGATTTGAATATTGCCTTGTCAGCAGGGTGTTTGGGTCACTAGAGAGAACAAGATCACGGGCTGAGACAGCTTCCCCAGCGCGCACAGACACACAGCCCCCACCCGAGCACTTCACAGCACTTCACAGGTCTTTACAAAGACCATTTGCATGTGCATTCAGCTCCTCTTAGCGCCCCTGCAGCTCCACTCTGGCCTCGCTGGAATGAATCGCCCAGCCCCCACAGAGCAGCAGAGTGTTTACAGACACTCTTTGAAAACACGGGTACGATGTCTCATGGTCCGTGGGCCGCCACGGAAGGCTTGCCGGGCTGCTGCGGGCCCGCGGGCCGTACTATGAGTACCCTTGTACTAAAGTGTATACAAGAGGTTTTGAATGTTCGACCTAAAAATCAAGGAGACAGTTTTCTGGTGAGCAAACAACTGAAAAACTTACTAAATTAATCCTGGGTTGTCCTATGGGAGAGGCAGGATTTGCAGCAGTTAAAGCAAATGTAGGGGTTGTTCACTACCAGGACATGTCAAAGTTAAAAGCAGACATCCAACTTTTTAAATACACTGCATCCTGCCCTATGGGCTATTTAGGGACTACTCTAGGGGTGACAAATGTATTACAAAGGAAGGTTTAGGCTTGGCAAAAGGTTTATTATGACAGGTCGCAATGGCAGTTTAAAACTGCACACAGGCTACAATTACAGGCCTAAGACATTCTGAAAGGCTACTTAAGTGGGAGGCACTATCAGTGCTGCAGGTCCACAGGTAGCATTACATTTCCAGCCTTTGGGTAAAAGTCGTACCTCTTTACTAGGGCCATGCAGGTAACTTAAATGTGCCTATTGGCTCCCAAGGCTAACAAGAACAACAAAAGAATGGAGGAGGAAGGAAAAAGCTTTGGGGAAGACCACCCTAAGGATGTCAGGTCCAATACTGAATCAAATCCCAACCCTTCGATAGTAGAAGAAACAGCTGTGGCCACCACCATCAACGAATGCCTTAGCTGATTAAAGAACTGCATCACCAGCAATGAATGGTAAGGAATGCTAAAAAACACTGTACCCAGTGCTTAATTTGAGCCTATGGTTGCAGGTAGGGCCCACCCACCCTCATTTTTGTGGACCAGCACTTATTTTTCCTCATAAGAAGTTTATTTAAAGCAAGAGAGAGAAAAACACAAAAGCGGGAAAAAGGGAGGAAAACACTGACAGAGGGTGAAAACCGGGATGAAAAAGAACATGCGAGTGAGATAAAGGGAATGAAGTGGTGTGGTGCATGAAAGAGGATGGCGAGGGAATCAAGACTAATCAGTCTTGGTATTTGGCACCCCTGATATTTGATGGCACTGACCACTGGCTTCTGAGCAAAACCTTGGGCCTCAACACTTACTCTTTTACAAGCACTGATTGTACTACAAACAAGAGGTGAGGAAAATCCAAATCCAAATACAAGCACCGCACAACATCAGGGGGAAAACTCTCAATTACAGAAGATGGATTGATACTCCAATGCAACTTTATGGTCAGACGCAGCTCACTAATCTTTCAGATGCTACAGGTGCCACATGGGAGCCATCAAGGGACAGTAAAAGCTAAGAGCCCCCTGCAGCTAAAAGTCTGGGGCCTCATTTATGAGAAATGACGCATCGCTGCGTGAAAGCAGCCATGCGTCACTTCTCAGTTCGCACTCCTTGCGACATTCCTGATGCGTCATGTTTAATGTATGACGCATCATGTCGCAAGGAGTTACAGATACGTCAGTATTTCTGACGTATCTCTAAGCGCAAAAGTGACGCATTGCTGGAGTGTGTCACAAAAGTGACGCAACTCCAGCAATGCGTTCTTTCACATGGGGCCCCCCAGGTGAAAGGGCCTGCGTCAGTCTTATGCCTGCTGTGAGGCAGGCGCTAGATTTTGACGCAACGGTGTCCTAAAAGTGACGCATTGAAATCTCATAGATTTCACTGTGTCACTTCTGCGACCCATCCTAGTGTCAATACGCCCCCCCCTTGCATACATTATACCTGCCGTAGGTATAATGTGGCACAGGGGTTTACAAAGGGACTCATCTACCTAGATGCGTCACTTTGTAAATATGGCGCAATAAGGCGCATTTTTTACGTCACTGGTGCGTCGCAAAAATAGATGCACTGGCGGAGTAAAAGTGACGCACGGCCTCATAAATGAGGCCCCTGGTTTCTAAACCTTGCCACACAAGTAGAAGGCCCCATTGGAAAATGTTTCACCTGCTAAACCACAGGAAAGTGGACCTTCCAGCTCTAACAATATCAGAAGAAATACCACCCGTTCCATGGTCCAGTCTAAGTGATGATTTTACGACTTTACTCAATGGGCAACACCTACTGGTCAGAATCAATGATTACAGCACTATAACTGCTCGATCAACTTCCACAAATGCAGTAATTCCGAAAGTGGAAGAGGTGTTTGCTACTTAAGGAGTACAAAAAGACATCCACACTGACAATAGGCTGGCATTCCAAGGATAGCCTCTTTCCTTCATTGCTCAATGTAAATCATCGAAAAATCACACGTCGATAGGCGCAGGTGAACAGGAAAACTGAGCTGTATATGACTACACTAAAGTCTTTCGAATCTCAGAACTTGAAAGAGACAACAGCGAGTGGGCAGTCCACAAATTCTTGAAGGAATAAAGAAACACTCTTCATACCATTCCAAGAAACAACCCAGCAGTCATGGTGTTACTTGGAAGACGACCCCCCTTTTCTTATCCCATGTGACACCTGAGGGGCGACAGTAATGAATACACCTAAAGTGGTGCCAGAGTACTGGAAACAAAACAATCCCAAAGTGTGCAAAATTCCAAGTAGCAAATTCAAACCAACATTTGAACCGCGGCTGTGACCGCAGCAAAAGGAATAATGGTGTCTGCAAAGCAAGGCAATACCATAGTTATGTGTAACATATCTCAATTCAAGGAGATATTCAGTCCCAAAACGTATGGAGGGACCGTGGCGGATGTGATGCACGAGCCTGCAATTCGCCTGATGGCCCTAGCGAAAACTGCGAGCAACCTGACTCCCACGACCAGAGCATGGGTGAGTCTGACCCCAAGTCAATGCCAGATGCCTCAGCACCCACATGCAGAAACATTCATACTCCCTAAGACCCAACCCATCACCATCCTAGTGATACAAGACTATGAGACTTAGAGCCCGGTTTTGAGATTTGTGGAGTACCCTCTCCATAACATCCTTTGTCCACCCACTCTGTTATGAGTCAGGCTGAGTGTCATCTTTCTGATACCAATGCCCACCCTGTCTCTGCCATGGGAGAGCTTACTCTAACTGCCCAATGGAGTAGGGGCCATAAAAGTATGCCCTAATTAGAATCGATGGTCTCGTGTATTTTTTTTTGTTCGTCATGCACAGAAAAAAAGGATACATAACCCCTACTCCCTGGGAGTAAACTTGTGGGCGAATTGTGAAAAACAAAAATGTTTGGTGCGTGCCTGCCTGAAAGATGGTGGCTGCACTACAAACTTGCAGTGCCTTCAGAGGAAGTGATGTAAAAGAGGTTTATCTGAAGGCACTGAGATCACTGGGAGGTCAGCCGCGATCCCTAATTATGGTGGACTATTGTCCTCTGCCACCCTGACAGATGGCAGGTCGCCAGCTAAGCAATAAACAAGCCCATAGACGGAATCTTTGTTGGTTGTAGGATATGTTTCGAATCCTGCATTTTGGGAGTCATGTTGTATCAAATTAGTTAACTGAGGAATGGGTCGCTCCACACATGTCCCATGAACATTCTGCCTTTTGAATCATGTTGGTTTATTCCTGATGGCATTGCCAAGCTTGCAAATAAACGGGGTTGCAAATAAATGGGGTATGCATGTTCTAGATGCACACATGTGCCAAGACTAAAAACAGTGTGATGTGCCAGTGATCAATGCAGAGCTAACACGTTTCCACTGAGGCCTTGACCCAGGCAAACACTCTAACTCTTTGTGTTCCCAGCTGTCTGTGCTGCATCTGCTTCCCAGGTTCTTCTGCAATTCCTGCTGAACCCTTGATTCCTTGTGCTGCATCTGTTTCCCTGTCCCTGACACTGACCTACCTGACCTGTATGTAAGTATTTTGTGGCTCTTCTCTGGTCAGGCCTTTGGTCAAGACTTTGGAGTAGTGACATTGCTTAAGGATCCTGCTTGCATATAGCAGTAATAGCTTTCTTGGCCATACCCAGCTAAGTGTGTCCCTGTTACCAGTCATGCTTTCGCATTGTGCCATCCATGCTCCTAAATGCCTATGCTGTATGTTTGTCTCATGCCAAGGCCCACTCTTCACGAGTATGTACGAGTCAGGCTTGCACCACAGTGGACGCTGTAGCAGCCATGAAACAATTGTGCCAATCTCCCAACATTTTGCTACCAAAGTGAGCGCCACCATTTCTGTGAGTTAGCCATGCTGAATGTGTAACAATTATTAGGGGTAAAAGAATAGACATTGTACTGGTTGGGGTAAGGTTCACTTCGAAGACAGTGGTCAACAAGTTTTATCTATTCATTTGAGGCAAAACGTGTTATTGCTAAAAACAGAGAACTCATTTTCAGCCTCTGCCCATCAAGGTCCATGGTGCAGTTATACTTCTTTGTTAGAGACTAAACAATAACAGATGGGTTAAGGCTGGAGGCAGCAGGCGAGCAGACATTGAGTCCTTATAGTGAGCACCTAACGACAAAGGAGAAGGGAGCAGAGTGGTGTTTCTGGTTCACTTTCCTTTTCCTCATTCTCAGCACTTAGTATCAAGACCTTACAGTGCTGTCTAACTGTAACACTCCAGCCTCTGATATGAGTGCAGCAATCTACTTTTTATAACGCGTTAACACACCCGGAGCCACATTATACAAAGTGATCCAGGGGCGCAACGGGCGTTTCTGTAATACAGATAGCCCTGGCACACATATAGCGCCAGCGTTACCATCAGAGAGCGTTCCTTCATTTGCATGGGGGTGGGGCCCTATGCAAATGAGGCAATCTCGTTGCCTCTGCACCCACGCTGTATTATAGACGCAGGCCAAAGGTAAAGAAGTTGTCACTGCACCCCCTGATGGCATCCCTCTGGAGGGGGCAAAGAGGGTCCTATCGGAACCCTAGATATCGCCTTGAAGGCAGGTGTAGTCACTTACTGCACTCGCCTGCAAGGGGATCTCTCACCTCTCTTAAAAGTGCAGGCGGGTTCCTTCCTTCGCAATAAAACATAGAGCGGTTGCATCAAAGCTGCTCCGTATTTCACTTGTATGGCATGAGCATCCACTTTGCATGTCCTCAGGCCACTTAGGTATTACATAAAGAGCCGCAGGCACTTGTGTAGCCCTTTCTGTAATACATATAGCGCTGGTGCACATATAGGGCCAGCGCTGTAACTAGAGGGTGTTCCCTCACGTACATGGGTGCATGACTCCATGCAAATAAAGGAATCCGCAAAACTAGATACATATTAGTGGCAGTACATAGACTGCTGCACCACTACATGTGTTTTAAATAGACTAAGAACCACAGCTAATTTCCCATTGATTCTATAAAAAATACCCACCTCTTAAGAACCAGCCATCATAAGAGAGGCATAAAAGTGGAGATAATCAAACAACATCCTTGGGATAATCCCTAAAAAAGCAAAATCACGATGACCGAGGCATTCGTTCTTTTTATGCCCTAAATTTCCTTTTATTCATTTCTTGGCACTACACATATATTTTTGTCCAAAACAGCCAACGCGTTTCTCCCACACTCCAGGCTTCTTCAGGGCATTGTATTACTGGATAAGCCCCCACTCGGGGTATCCTGGTGTTCATATAAATATCCACTTTAAAGTACGATCCAAGTCTAATTAGTGGTTCCGTAGTAGGCTGGAATCAAATTAAAAGCACATCCATGTTGCGTGTACGGCAGTCAGAGATTTTGCTTTAACCTGTCTGGGTTAGGAGTGTGCCTCTTAAAGGCGGCTCTCTGGGAAGATTATGCGGGGTCCAATGGACCATCCAGATATTCCCTGAAGGTGGGTGCATACACTCATTGCACCCACCTGCAAGGGGATCTCTAATCACCTTGCACAGTGCACCTTTTGAAAGGGCGCCGTGGCACAAACACGGAAAGTGAACCGTATTCTTAGGGGTCGATTAGGATCGCGGACGGACTTGCGTCCATCCGCGACCCCAGAGCAGGGGGGAACCTCCGCATGGCATGCGGAGTTCCCTCCTGTGCAATTAGGATGTGACCGCCACCCTGGCGATCACATCCTCTATTTTTAACATTGCGGCGGGTGCAGCTTCAAGCTGCACACGCAGCAATGTTAAAAATGCACGCATTGCATTTGCATGCAGAAAGAGGCAGACACCGCGTGGTGCCTGCCGCTTTCTGCATGCAAATGCAGGGGGGTACCATAGGTACCCCCCATGTGCACCCCCCCACCCCCCCTTCACCTAGGGGGCCCGCAACGGGCCCCCCGCAGTGAAGTTTCGTATGCTTTTCCACGGCGGGAAACCCGCCGCGGAAAAGCATAATTTACTGGCCATCCTAATATGGTGGACGGTGTCTGGAAGACACCGTCACCATATTGGAGCTTTTCCGCCGCGGTTGTAATCCGACCGCGGCGGAAAAGCTGCGGACGGAAACCAGGACCCACCAGCCATCCTAATCTGGCGGTGGGTCTTTGGTCAGTCCTCTGCGGTTTTTCCGCATCCTCGGGGCCGGCGGTGGCTTCCGCCGGCCCCGAGGATGCGGAAAAACCGCAATCATAATGACCCCCTAATTTGGTCCCAGTTGTTATCCTGGTTCAGTGCATGATACAGCTCAACTAAGTCGATGATGAGGTAGATTCTTTATCAGGCTCTCACACTGGAGCACAATAAACTTCCAGTGTGATAATTCTGAAACCCAGGACATGCAGTTTGTGATTTTGGGCATACTGCATATTGGGCATCACTCTCAGCTTTTCAAATCTTTGTTTCACTAACAGCATTTGCTGTTCCATGCATATTTTATACATGGAATGACAAGGTGGCCAGGTGTGGTCAGGAAGTTGGTGGTAGAGTGGGGGACATGGGAGTGAAGGGTACTGGGGAAGAATGGACTTGAGCCAAAGAAATAGCTAACTTCTGTCGTACTTGAACTGTTTCGTGTTTAATGCTGGGGCCACTGGAAACATAACTGTGATAGAGAAAGAAGAGGATAATGCGGGGCAGCAGGTGCACAGATACCCACAGTCCAGTATGTTAGAACTATGGAGGGTTTCCAGTAACCCCCATCAACATTTGATCTATGTAACTTTCGTGTTCTGATGCTGTATGAAGAGCACTTTCTTACTGCTTTGACATTCATGCTTAACTCCACAGGAGAAATATCACACGATGGCTAGAACATCCTTCAAATAAACACCTCTCATCAGGACCAAAGACGCAAAGCTCTATGAGAGTTAATGCACCATCATTCCTATCAGAGGTGATGATATGTGACAACAACCATGATGAACCACGAAGAAGTAATTTGATGATTCATGGCACATTAGTCTGTTTTAAAATAGATATGGGAAGATACACAAATTCATATCAGAGACCATGCACAGCACTCTTTATTACTCGCCTCATTCACACTGTGCTTATGTAAGATGCAGAGTGCTGAGGACACTAAAGAAGGCTACAGCAAAGCAAAGGGCGTTGACTATTGCTATTTTGGCAGCATCCATAAATGTTAACTGAAAAAATAAATTCACAACATACACTCAGCCAAGGCACCTATAAACATACTGCTGTTAGGCAAACAAAATCTGACATGGGTCAGTTAAAAAATATAGCTCTTTAGACATAGAATGAACTTGAGCAAAAGGAGAGCATCAAAAAGTCCCAATGGAAACTCATCACTTGAAATTCATTTTGACCAAATCAAAAGAGCTACTAAAATCAGGGTATTATTTAGAGCTCGGCGGAGTGGGCGAACCATCAAAATTTACGGGCTCTCTAGCCCTGCCACCCCATTTAGAGGTGGAGGAACTGGTGGGTTTACAAAGAGGGAGCCTGGGCTACCAGCACTAGTGCAGACACTTGAATTGGCGGCGCGGCTGTTACTAGTCCACGAGCACCTAATGAATGCCTCCTACTAGCCCTTCGTAGGGTGCAGGGCCAGCTTTAGCGCTGGTGGCACCCGGTGAAGTAATCATTTTTGGCACCCCCACACCCAATGACCTCCTCCTCAGATTCTCTCACTGCCACCAGGCAAAATTGTCCATCTTCTCTCCAATCATAAGTTATTGCTAAAAATAGCACCCCGCCCTGAGGTCAACACCCCCTCCAAAAGTCAGTGCCCAGTGCGGCCGCACCAGTCGCACTGCCCTAAAAACGACCCTGATAGGGTGGCACAACATTCACTTTATTTACCTGCCCAGGACAGGCGTTCAAGGCAAGGTCGTGGGCAGGAAATGTACTGATGGCAGCAGTGCACGGGGAGGAAGAGATATGTCTTGCTTTGAGAGTTTATTCTGAACAACAAACGGAAATGGAGAGTGGGCGTTTTGCTATATTTTAGGAATACTAGTACCATGATCTCAGTTCTAGCGGTGCTCGCCCCCTCATTTCCGCATATCATGGTTGCATCATAATCAAGCTTTGCACCTGTGAATCCTATTTGGTGCCCTGCACTGCTGCACTTCCAAGGCCCCAAATGCACAGCAAGCTCTACCAGGCATCTTTACACAAAGGGCACATAGCTTACCTTAGGTAATTGCCCGTCATCCTTCTAGGCTGTTTGGGGGCCAATAAATTGAGAAACAAGAGAAGCAGGTCCTGAAACTATCACATAACCGAAGGATTGGAAAACCTCGTGGTCCAAATTGCCTTACCTTACAGGAAGTACCTTATTCTGTGGGTAAAGTAAAAATGGCGCTTGAACTTTCGGCTCAATGAGGGGCGGTTTAGCACTGATCCCTATATAAAAGGCTGAGACTGATCCTCTTTGGCTCACAACTTTCGAATCTCTGCTTCGCCACTGTTAGAAATGGGTTCTCTAGCTGGCAGAGGTAGGAACCTTTGTTCAAGTAGGGTCCCTTCTTCCTAGTCAGGGTAAGGGGGATACACTTCTAAAAAAAAAACCTGTTCACCCCCTTGGTAGCCTGGCACGAGCAGACAGGCTTAGCTAGAAAGCACTGTGTAAAGCATTTGTGAACACATACAGTAATACAGTGAAAACACTACAAATGGACACCACACCAGTTTAGAAAATTAAGTAATCTTTATCTAAACCAAGCGTGGGCGGAAAATCCGTTCCGCTCGCGGATTTTGCGGATTTTCGGGAAATCCGCAATCCGCGAGATTTGCGGATTTCCCGCAAAATCCGCAAATTCGCACGCAGCGGATTTTTTTGGCGGCGCGCGGCGTTGGTGATACAATTTTTGCGGCACGCGGCGTTTATCATCGTTTGCCGAGTTGTTTTTTTCGATAGTTTGCGAGTGCTGCGCCATTTTGGATCTTGCTGTGTGATCCCGCGGGAATTGGCGAGCGCGATTACGTCATCGCGGCTTGCCAGCGATAGTTTGTCAACGCGAGTACGGCGAGATCACGTCTCGCGGTACTTCGCAATTGCGAGATTTGAGATGCGGCGAGCGAAAATATAAATTTGCAATTCTGCACAAGAAATCCACCAGCAAGCAGCATAAACCTTCTAGAAATGATGATTTTTATGTGAATAACTCCTTAGTTTGACATTTGCCTGCACTTTTTTAGCGAGGAGTCCATTTTGGGGAGGGGGGCAGGGGGGTGGGAGGAAGGAAGTGCCCCATAGTCTTCAACTTCCTGTTCCTGTTCAGCAGGCTCCTCCCAGTGCTTTGTCCATCTCCTGGTCACTTTTCATTCGGATGTGGACCTGGAAGGATTACTTTTTGTGGATGCTGCTGGATCTTTGGATTTGAGGCCTTTTTGACTTTCTTTGGATCACTGTTGGATTAGAAATTTTACAAGTAAGTTTGTTTGGGGCATTACAGTTGCTGCAACTAAAATTTTGGGATTTTCGATTTTTGGGCTGTTTTGGGGCCTTTTGCCCAGGGGTACTCAGTGGTGGGTGGACTGATTCTTTCTGTGGGCTGTCTTGAATTTAAACATCATGGAGGCCATGGATGGAATGGGATTGTACTGATTTTTCTGTGTTTTTCGATTTTTTTTTGTGTAAAATTTTGTGTTTTTCGATTTTTGACCTGTTGTTGGGGCCTTGACCAGGGGTAGTGAGTGGTGCATGGGCCTAGTCTTTCTGTGGGCTGTCTTGAATTTAAACATCATGGAGGCCATGGATGGAATGGGATTGTGCTGATTTTGCAGTGTTTTTCGATTTTTGGGCCTGTACTTGTGGCCTTTTCACCAGGGGTATTTGAGTCTAGCATGGGCCTAGTCTTTCTGTGGGCTGTCTTGAATCTAAACATCATGGAGGCCATGGATGGAATGGGATTGTGCTGATTTTGCAGTGTTTTTCGATTTTTGGGGGTGTTCATGGGGAGGGACATGCCATGTGGCTGGTGGCCATTTTGAGTGCAGCTACAGGCACTGGCCATGTGCTGGCAGGCAAGTGGCCATTTTGAATGCAGGCTTTGTTGTTAGGCCTCCAACCATTTTGCCTACTTTTCAACCTTTATTTATGCCCAGGGGTAGTGAGTCTTGCATGGGCCTAGTATTTCTGTGGGTTGTCTTGAATTTAAACATCATGGAGGCCATGGATTGAATGGGATTGTGCTGATTTTGCAGTGTTTTTCGATTTTTGGGCCTGTACTTGTGGCCTTTTCACCAGGGGTATTTGAGTCTAGCATGGGCCTAGTCTTTCTGTGGGCTGTCTTGAATTTAAACATCATGGAGGCCATGGATGGAATGGGATTGTGCTGATTTTTCTGTGTTTTTCGATTTTTTTTGTTTGTAAAATTTTGTGTTTTTCGATTTTTGACCTGTTGTTGGGGCCTTGACCAGGGGTAGTGAGTGGTGCATGGGCCTAGTCTTTCTGTGGGCTGTCTTGAATTTAAACATCATGGAGGCCATGGATGGAATGGGATTGTGCTGATTTTGCAGTGTTTTTCGATTTTTGGGCCTGTACTTGTGGCCTTTTCACCAGGGGTATTTGAGTCTAGCATGGGCCTAGTCTTTCTGTGGGCTGTCTTGAATCTAAACATCATGGAGGCCATGGATGGAATGGGATTGTGCTGATTTTGCAGTGTTTTTCGATTTTTGGGGGTGTTCATGGGGAGGGACATGCCATGTGGCTGGTGGCCATTTTGAGTGCAGCTACAGGCACTGGCCATGTGCTGGCAGGCAAGTGGCCATTTTGAATGCAGGCTTTGTTGTTAGGCCTCCAACCATTTTGCCTACTTTTCAACCTTTATTTATGCCCAGGGGTAGTGAGTCTTGCATGGGCCTAGTATTTCTGTGGGTTGTCTTGAATTTAAACATCATGGAGGCCATGGATTGAATGGGATTGTGCTGATTTTGCAGTGTTTTTCGATTTTTGGGCCTGTACTTGTGGCCTTTTCACCAGGGGTATTTGAGTCTAGCATGGGCCTAGTCTTTCTGTGGGCTGTCTTGAATTTAAACATCATGGAGGCCATGGATGGAATGGGATTGTGCTGATTTTTCTGTGTTTTTCGATTTTTTTTTTTTGTAAAATTTTGTGTTTTTCGATTTTTGACCTGTTGTTGGGGCCTTGACCAGGGGTAGTGAGTGGTGCATGGGCCTAGTCTTTCTGTGGGCTGTCTTGAATTTAAACATCATGGAGGCCATGGATGGAATGGGATTGTGCTGATTTTGCAGTGTTTTTCGATTTTTGGGCCTGTACTTGTGGCCTTTTCACCAGGGGTATTTGAGTCTAGCATGGGCCTAGTCTTTCTGTGGGCTGTCTTGAATCTAAACATCATGGAGGCCATGGATGGAATGGGATTGTGCTGATTTTGCAGTGTTTTTCGATTTTTGGGGGTGTTCATGGGGAGGGACATGCCATGTGGCTGGTGGCCATTTTGAGTGCAGCTACAGGCACTGGCCATGTGCTGGCAGGCAAGTGGCCATTTTGAATGCAGGCTTTGTTGTTAGGCCTCCAACCATTTTGCCTACTTTTCAACCTTTATTTATGCCCAGGGGTAGTGAGTCTTGCATGGGCCTAGTATTTCTGTGGGTTGTCTTGAATTTAAACATCATGGAGGCCATGGATTGAATGGGATTGTGCTGATTTTGCAGTGTTTTTCGATTTTTGGGCCTGTACTTGTGGCCTTTTCACCAGGGGTATTTGAGTCTAGCATGGGCCTAGTCTTTCTGTGGGCTGTCTTGAATTTAAACATCATGGAGGCCATGGATGGAATGGGATTGTGCTGATTTTTCTGTGTTTTTCGATTTTTTTTTTTTGTAAAATTTTGTGTTTTTCGATTTTTGACCTGTTGTTGGGGCCTTGACCAGGGGTAGTGAGTGGTGCATGGGCCTAGTCTTTCTGTGGGCTGTCTTGAATTTAAACATCATGGAGGCCATGGATGGAATGGGATTGTGCTGATTTTGCAGTGTTTTTCGATTTTTGGGGGTGTTCATGGGGAGGGACATGCCATGTGGCTGGTGGCCATTTTGAGTGCAGCTACAGGCACTGGCCATGTGCTGGCAGGCAAGTGGCCATTTTGAATGCAGGCTTTGTTGTTAGGCCTCCAACCATTTTGCCTACTTTTCAACCTTTATTTATGCCCAGGGGTAGTGAGTCTTGCATGGGCCTAGTATTTCTGTGGGTTGTCTTGAATTTAAACATCATGGAGGCCATGGATTGAATGGGATTGTGCTGATTTTGCAGTGTTTTTCGATTTTTGGGCCTGTACTTGTGGCCTTTTCACCAGGGGTATTTGAGTCTAGCATGGGCCTAGTCTTTCTGTGGGCTGTCTTGAATTTAAACATCATGGAGGCCATGGATGGAATGGGATTGTGCTGATTTTTCTGTGTTTTTCGATTTTTTTTTGTTGTAAAATTTTGTGTTTTTCGATTTTTGACCTGTTGTTGGGGCCTTGACCAGGGGTAGTGAGTGGTGCATGGGCCTAGTCTTTCTGTGGGCTGTCTTGAATTTAAACATCATGGAGGCCATGGATGGAATGGGATTGTGCTGATTTTGCAGTGTTTTTCGATTTTTGGGTGTGTTCATGGGGAGGGACATGCCATGTGGCTGGTGGCCATTTTGAGTGCAGCTACAGGCACTGGCCATGTGCTGGCAGGCAAGTGGCCATTTTAAATGCAGGCTTTGTTGTTAGGCCTCCAACCATTTTGCCTACTTTTCAACCTTTATTTATGCCCTGGGGTAGTGAGTCTTGCATGGGCCTAGTCTTTCTGTGGGTTGTCTTGAATTTAAACATTATGGAGGGCATGGATGGATTGGGATTGTGCTGATTTTGCAGTGTTTTTCGATTTTTTTGTGCTCTATAACTGAACTGATGTTCCTCTGTCTTCCATTTTTTTTAGGTGCACAAGACTCAAGAGAACCACCAGTGCCAGGAAGAAGTCCTGCAGCGGTGTGTGTGTGCAGCATAACGTCACGCGACGTCACGTCTGGCCTCAGACAACTCTACAATTCGTGCAACTGCGGCCTGCTGTCTGACTTGCTCTGAAGAAGATGGCCCCAAAGAAAGTTCTCAGTAGCTCCTCTAGCAAGAAAGTTGCTAGTAAGGAGCAGAAGAAGCAAGTTACCAAGGAGGCTGGTGTGCCACCCGCCACTTTTTTTGGGAGCAAAAAAAAAAGTACGCCTGCAGCAGCAGGATCTGCTGGGGACCAAGCTGAGAGCAGCACCCCTGCTCCATTGGGTTCAGTGCCTCCACCACCACGCCAACTTAAGTCAAAGCCCTTGAGTGCTTCAGAGGCAGTCAGTGTACTTCTCCAATCACCATCGACCAGTGATGTTGGCTCATCGCAAGAAAGTAGCAGCAATGTCCCTGAATCAACACAGGTTGTTGTAACTCATCTGACAAGTGTTGAACAACCACAGCCGCAACAACAACACCATGTGCAAGTACACGCCCAAGTACATGTGGAAGGAGAGGCAGCAAAAGGAGATGCGCAAGCAAAGGTGCATGGAGGTTCACAAGTGCCCACAATAGTTGTTCCTCCCGAAGTAGGGGCACATTTGGAAATCGACAATGAAGCTGAGGTATCATTGGAAGCCACTCCTCCTGATGATCATTCATTGTCTTCCACATCCCTAGCAAGGAAAAGATCAAGGGGGGTGTCTACATCTTCTTCAAGCCCACCTCGTTCTGATGCAAGTGATCTGTCTTGGGAAACACAACTGCGGTCTGACAGTGAGGCACACCATGATCTGACACCGGTACCTAAGCGTAAAAGGAAGGTCGTCCAAAAACTCAAACCTATGGAGTGTGATGAGGCTCAACAAGAAGTGACAGATACTGCTGGTGATGAAGCCTCTCACGATGACGACGAGCCAGTCATCACAAAGGTCACTGCAGCCCCACCGGGCATGCAGCAAAGAGACATTTTGACCCTATCCCGAGAAGCTGCTGAGCGTGATGATGATGTCGGCGAGGAGGCAATGGAAATGGAATCATTAGATTTGGAGTTAAGTAGTACACCAAAACCTACCGCTTCCATATTTCTCCGCAAGAAGGTACCCACCTCGTCCTCGACCTCAATTCGTGGTGGTGAAAGTGCAAAACGTACTGAAGTTCGGCAATCCACATCCTCCACTTCATCTGTCATTAGCAGCAGGACCACCACCACCAGTATCGCCGCCTCCTCCGGCCCCCGAAGACATTTCAAGTCTCCAGTTTGGGACTTCTTTAGTGTTTGCCCAAAAAAGGAAAACGTAGCCATTTGTAGCCTTTGTAAGCTTCGATTTAGTCGTGGTAAGCTTGGTTCTAACTATGGTACCGGAGGCCAGAGAGGTCATCTTGAGAGAAGGCACGCTGTCCAATGGTTTCCGCACCTAGAGGCGGTCAAGCAAGCCGGAATTGCACGTAATGAAAACGTTGATTTGTCATCTGCTGATGACGAGGAGGTAGAAGAAGACGATTCAAACACTTCACTTACACCCAGTTCCCATGTCAGCAGCACACCCCATGGGAGCCACACTAAGAGTGTGGGAGAGAGTGAGACATCAATGCGGAAAAGTTCATCAGCGAGCGTAACTGGGTCGAAGAGATCATCATCATCCCGTAAATCATTGGTCCAGGGCAACATTAAAAAGATGTTGTTTACAGAAGCGCAATATGAACGCAACCACCCAATGACCCGTCTGTATAACACTAAGCTGGCTAAAATGCTAGCTCTGGACCTTCTCCCTTTTTCTTTTGTAGAAGGGGTTGGTTTTCTAGAATTAGTGACAGCGCTCTGCCCTAAATGGAAGGTTCCTAGCCGGTTCTATTTTGCCCGAGTTGCGGTTCCAGCACTACATGAAGATGTTCTGAAGGTGATTGGGGCAGCTTTGCAGAAGAGTGCTGTTCACACTATACATCTGACAACAGACATGTGGACCAGTGGCGCAGGCGCTGATTACATGTGCATCACTGCACACTGGGTCTCTTTTTCAGGGGCTAAAGCAAAGCTAAACTCAGGTGTTGACACTAACATTGTTTTTAAAGGTGCTCGGAAACATGCAACACTAGCCATGTTTGGTTTGGAGAAACGTCACACAGCAGAAAACATTTTGGATGTCTTTAACACAAAGGTCCTTAACTGTCTGTCCCCACTAAAACGCAAGGTTGGTTATGTTTCCACGGACAATGGCTCCAATATAGTTAAGGCCATGAGGGACGGTTACTATTTCAGAGTGCCGTGTTTGGCGCACTGTATAAACCTGGTTGTCCAAAAATTCTTGGGTAATAAACGCAGTGCAGCGTACAGTGTATTGGAGAACTGCCGAAAAATTTGCAAGCATTTCAGGCATTCTTTTAAGGCCCGGAAGCAGCTGAGGAGCATGCTATATCAATGTCAAATGCCAGTGAAAGCACTCATCCAGGAGGTGGTAACACGTTGGAACTCAACCTTCTACATGCTTGAGCGTCTGTATGAGCAGTATACGCAACTCGATCAATATTTCTTGAAAGAGGGTATAGAGGAGCTGAGGATGGGTGGGCCGCAATGGAACATAGTTGAAAGCCTAACACGCATGCTTCGTCCTTTTGAGGTCTTCACGCGTGCAGTCAGCAAGGAGGACTCTAATTTGGGAAAAGCTATCCCATTGTTGTACATGCTGGAGGACCAACTGAAGGAGGTGTGTTCTGTGTTTGGAAAAGATGACAAAAAGAAAGACTCTTTGCTTCTGGCTGAGCAATTATTAGAGCTCCTACAAGGTGATGAACGTCTTAAAAAGATCCACTCAGAACAGCATTACATTTGTGCTACTATTCTGGATCCACGCTACAAAAAGGCGCTGGCAGGCAGAGCATTCTTTGCTTTTGGTGATGAAGATGTTACAAAGTACAAACGTTGGCTAGCCTTGTCAGCCAAGAAGTTTGAAACAGAACGGCTGGAAATTGAAGGAAATGGCAGTACATCAGCAGGCCATCCCCAGTCAAAACAATCCACTTCTGCACCTGTGGCTGTGGCACAAGTGACCTCTCAGCCGTTAAAGACACCGGTAACCGGATCATCTGCACGAAAGACAACAGAAACATTGGAGGCTGAAGAGGATTGGCTAGCTCTGCGTGGGTTTGGTTCTCAAAAGGTCAGAGGCACAGCAAGAGCTACGCAAAGTGGAGGAACCTTGGAGGAGGACCTTGAGTCGATGGTGAAGGACTATCTGAATGACTCCACAGAGGTCTATGTTAATTCTGACCCATTGGCGTATTGGCATGGGAAAAAAGAATTGTGGCCACAGCTCACCAACCTGGCTTTAAACTACTTGTCTTGCCCACTCGCAAGTGTGTCTTCTGAACGGGTTTTCAGTGCGGCTGGTGGGATTGTAACTCCCAAACGGAGCCGCCTCTCGCCCAAAAATGTGGAGAGGTTAACAATGATCAAGATGAATCAGCACCTCATACCACCAGATATAAGAGTACGAGAGAGCGTGCCGGATGAAGAGGAGGTGGCCAGCAACATAGATGAGGGAATTTCTACTCTGTCAGGTGGCACTGACCTCACCCTGGCTGAATTCGCAGAGTATGATGACGAAGCCTTATTCTTATTCCTGGACCGTGATACCGACTTCGAGCCCTGAAAATGAGACAACGAATCAATAACTTTCTTTTTCATCCTTATTCACTTTTATTCCTGTGTGTCTGTCTTTCTTTGTTGTGCACAGTTAATATAATTCAAACTTTAATCAGATAATCACAAAAACAAGCCCATCAGCAGAACTGTCTTCACTTGTTTGCTAATTTATTTGAAGGTGCCGCAGTCTGCATTCCTCAGGTTCACAAGTTCAGAAGAACATGCTCCTCTATCCTCCTCCTCCAGACTCCTATTTCCATCAAAGCAGAGGGCTGGTTTACGCCCAATGAAGAAAGACTCAGCACTTGTGGGGGTGTTGTTCTACCTCTTTGCAGGTGAGTTGACGGGTCTGGGGCCATTGCTGGGAAGCACTAAAAGTGGTTTGGACCAAATCCGAGGCGGAAAATTTTTTGTGTTTTTGATGACTTGCTTGCCTTTGAGGTGCTCTTAGGGGGGGTTCCGTCTGTTTGTGGGTGAGTTTCGTGGTCTGAGAGCATTGCTGGGACACTCTAATCTTGATTGCATTTGCTTTTCAGGAAATCCGTCGTGCCAACCCCGACTTATGGCCTAGCTACGCAGCGCGTTTGGACCGAAGGCCCAGAAATATTGCAAGTATGAGATTTTGCTTTTGGCCTGTTTGGGGGTGTTATGCTTCTTGGCGGGTGGGTTGACGGGTCTTGGGGCATTCCTGGGAAGGTCTAATACCGGGTAGAAGTGGTTGGGACAAAATCCAGGCCGATTTTTTTTGGGCTATTTCTGACATTTTGCTCTATGTAGCGTTTTCGGGGGCCTGTTTGGGGGGCTTCCTGGTGTTTGTGGGTGAGTTTCGTGGTCTGGGAGCACTGCTGGGACACTCTAATCTTGATTGCATTTGCTTTTCAGGAAATCCGTCGTGCCAACCCCGACTTATGGCCTAGCTACGCAGCGCGTTTGGACCGAAGGCCCAGAAATATTGCAAGTATGAGATTTTACTTTTGGCCTGTTTGGGGGTGTTATGCTTCTTGGCGGGTGGGTTGACGGGTCTTGGGGCATTCCTGGGAAGGTCTAATACCGGGTAGAAGTGGTTGGGACAAAATCCAGGCCGATTTTTTTTGGGCTATTTCTGACATTTTGCTCTATGTAGCGTTTTCGGGGGCCTGTTTGGGGGGCTTCCTGGAGTTTGTGGGTGAGTTTCGTGGTCTGGGAGCACTGCTGGGACACTCTAATCTTGATTGCATTTGCTTTTCAGGAAATCCGTCGTGCCAACCCCGACTTATGGCCTAGCTACGCAGCGCGTTTGGACCGAAGGCCCAGAAATATTGCAAGTATGAGATTTTGCTTTTGGCCTGTTTGGGGGTGTTATGCTTCTTGGCGGGTGGGTTGACGGGTCTTGGGGCATTCCTGGGAAGGTCTAATACCGGGTAGAAGTGGTTGGGACAAAATCCAGGCCGATTTTTTTTGGGCTATTTCTGACATTTTGCTCTATGTAGCAGTTTCGGGGGCCTGTTTGGGGGGCTTCCTGGTGTTTGTGGGTGAGTTTCGTGGTCTGGGAGCACTGCTGGGACACTCTAATCTTGATTGCATTTGCTTTTCAGGAAATCCGTCGTGCCAACCCCGACTTATGGCCTAGCTACGCAGCGCGTTTGGACCGAAGGCCCAGAAATATTGCAAGTATGAGATTTTGCTTTTGGCCTGTTTGGGGGTGTTATGCTTCTTGGCGGGTGGGTTGACGGGTCTTGGGGCATTCCTGGGAAGGTCTAATACCGGGTAGAAGTGGTTGGGACAAAATCCAGGCCGATTTTTTTTGGGCTATTTCTGACATTTTGCTCTATGTAGCGTTTTCGGGGGCCTGTTTGGGGGGCTTCCTGGTGTTTGTGGGTGAGTTTCGTGGTCTGGGAGCACTGCTGGGACACTCTAATCTTGATTGCATTTGCTTTTCAGGAAATCCGTCGTGCCAACCCCGACTTATGGCCTAGCTACGCAGTGCGTTTGGACCGAAGGCCCAGAAATATTGCAAGTATGAGATTTTGCTTTTGGCCTGTTTGGGGGTGTTATGCTTCTTGGCGGGTGGGTTGACGGGTCTTGGGGCATTCCTGGGAAGGTCTAATACCGGGTAGAAGTGGTTGGGACAAAATCCAGGCCGATTTTTTTTTGGGCTATTTCTGACATTTTGCTCTATGTAGCGTTTTCGGGGGCCTGTTTGGGGGGCTTCCTGGTGTTTGTGGGTGAGTTTCGTGGTCTGGGAGCACTGCTGGGACACTCTAATCTTGATTGCATTTGCTTTTCAGGAAATCCGTCGTGCCAACCCCGACTTATGGCCTAGCTACGCAGCGCGTTTGGACCGAAGGCCCAGAAATATTGCAAGTATGAGATTTTGCTTTTGGCCTGTTTGGGGGTGTTACGCTTCTTGGCGGGTGGGTTGCCGGGTCTTGGGGCATTCCTGGGAAGGTCTAATACCGGGTAGAAGTGGTTGGGACAAAATCCGCGCGGAAAAGCCTTTAGTTTTGGCACTTTTTGTAACTTAGGGTTCGTTAGGGTTAGCCCTAGCAGCAGGATTGCATGTGTATCGGGGTGTTCTAGATTTTTCAAACTGAGTTCTGGGGTCTTAGAGCACTCGTGAGAATGTGTAATTTTGGTTGCAAGTCATTTGAAGAAAATCCATGGTGGGAAAGGGGGGATTTGGCATAGTTAAAGAAAGCCTTTGCCACTATTCTTAACTTAGGGTTCGTTAGGGTTAGCAGTATTTCTATTGCATGTGTTTGAGTGGGGGGGATTTCGAGTCTTGGAGCGATGCTGGCTATGGCTACTTTTGCTTGGTTGCTTGCAAGTGGTTTGAATGCAATCCACGGTGGGTAATGGGTAATTAGGGTACTTCGGCCTACTTTTACTTTCAAAGTAAGTTTTGTCACCAGTTTTCTGCTAGGCCTCGTTTTTTGAGATTTGATTGGGGGTCTTCTACATTTTTGCGACTGGCTTTAGTAAGGGTCTGGGTGGGAGCACTGCTAGGAAGATCTATTTTTGTTCTAAAACACAGTTTACAGTACACCTAGCTTGAGGGGCAAGATCCGCTACATTAATTTGCCCATACTTATTTGTCCTTCAAAAGGTGACTCAGAGTACGCACTTTCAAAAACATTGTACTGTCTACTAGGAAAAACAAATTGTGACTTTTTGCACTCCACAGCCTACATACCTTATATTTATTTATCAGTGGTGTTGTAATATTATATCACTTCCTGTTTTTCGTTGAATAATTACAGGCCGGGTTTCAGTCTCTGCAATGGGGAAAAAAGGATGGAGTCAGGCTTCACAGTAGCGAGCCACAATTCAGCATCAGGCAGGCAGTGGACAGGGTGTCTTCTGGTGACCAACATCGGTGGACGAAGCGTCGGCTGCAATGGAGGAGTGCCGCTAATAGGAGGATTTTTTTTCTGCGGGCAACTTACTTACCACTTCCAACAGGACCACTACAACCACATAGATACAGTATCCCTTGCCTTTTTCTCTGATTGTGACTGCATTTCTTGGCTCTCTCTCGGCTTCTACATTGATCCCTTAACACATCACTTAGTCCACTCCACTATCTGCACCACACATAGTCATTTGTAAGTGCTCCTACGTAATTCGCAAGTCGCAGCACGCCCCAGGCCGTAGAGGACTGGGATGGCCCCAATGATGAAGCATGTCACCAAGGGGCAACCCTGGTGAGTGAGGGGACACCTAGAAAAAAAGCAATTTCTCCTTTTCTATCTACTATACCTTCTGTCAGGTTACGCAGCCCCTAAGCGCCTACCGTACTATGAAACTACATTTCCCATGAGTAGGCGGGAGACTTGCAGACTATTTAGTGAGACTATATGAGAGTACCCTTGTATGTTAGGACATCACTTCACTGATGCCTGTCTTGTCTTCTCTTACAGGTATCCTTTCCCTGCTGACCCTACCTTTACCCATCCCACATTTTTTATTTTAGTTTGTTATTTTTCTCCCCCGCCTAATGCCTCGAACACCCTGTGTTTACACTTCTGGGTGTTGGTGACATTTGGAGGTGGAACCATATTTGCATCGACTGGATCACGGGGAGTAAACCTGACACCTTCCAGACCAACCCCATTGAGTGTTGTTGTGAATGGATTTATAGTGACCAGCAAGGCTCTCGGGTATCTGGCTACAGAGACCTTATGTTGAATATCGTTATCAATAATTCCACACAGGCCCTGTACTGTCGCATTCTTTCTTTCCACAGTTGTCGATGATATATTCTTACTCTGCTTGACAAAGAACCATTGCTAATGTGAAAGAACTTCAACCGAATTAGTAGTTATACTTTACCATTTGTTAGGCTACAATGTGGCACTGCTCTACTGTACTTCTGTCACCTGCTATATTCTCAGTTGTACCGTTGAATTGCTCAGGAGGACAAACCAGATTTCATTTTCTTTTTTTTCATAGGCATGCAACTGCCACTGTGTCACACCACTAGTACCACCGCTATGAGGAAATTTTATCCGACCAAGATTGCCAACGTTATTCGGTGTTTCCCGTGGAGCCAGCCCTGGGCCTAGCCCTACTTTCAAACACAAATTACAGGTAAGATAAGCGTTTGGTGGTTTGGGGGTATAATGGAGTATTAGTACGAGAGACGAGAGACTGAAGGTAGTACTACTAAAGTCCTAGGACTCTTGGATTCACTTCACTTAGTCTGTGAGAGGCACTTAGTGTTGAAAACATTTGGGCATTTACACTTAAAGGAAGAAAATGGAACTAAACTTTCAGGAAAACAGTCAACGTTAAACCCCCACCCACCAGGCAAGCAGTAAAAAACAGGTATGCTCAGATAAAGTTTGAAAAAGTATATTTATATCCCTAACAAAATAATCTCCCGCAAGACCCTCCCTAACCCCAACGATTGTCCTTCAAAAGTCCCCAAAAACCCAACTCCCAATTCCCACCCCCCAAAAGTCTCTAAAAAAGGGGCAAGGGACACTATGGGTGGATGCTGTTAACTTTTTGGGCCAGGGCATCATGCTCCTCGCGGAGCAAGGCGAGCTCCTGCTGAAGGCGGGACACCATCAGGGTAGTGCGGCGCAGGCGTGCCTTCACTGCCTTGCAGGTGCAAGGCCTGTGAGAAGCAGCTGTTGGCCTTGCTGCTCGGCGGTGGCGTTTGCCTTTGGCAGCCCGGCTCAGTCTCGGTGGACCACTGTGCTGGGTGGCAGCCCGTGGGGCCACGGAGGCCGATGCAGACGACGTTGTCGTAGTTGTCGACTGCACACTTTCCACGTCCTCCAGGGCCACCAGCCGCCGATATTCCGCAACAGTGGCCTCGATCCTCCGTTGCCGGGCCGCTCTAGCCAGCTCCTTCCTCCTTGTTCGTTTGGAAGGAGAACCTATATGAAGAAAGAAAGACATAGTCTGTAACCAATGCTCTTTAAGATTAACTCAATCATTCAGCAGAAATTTGTGCTGCAGTACAACTAGCAACTTGCAAGCGCATTACATAACTATTGAGGCCAGTATCTATCTAACCTCACACTTCTTCATCCTTGCTCTAACATTAGTGGGAGTTTAAGGAACAAATTCTATGAGCACTGTGGACTTCCATTGGAGTCGACTATGAAAGTACACCAGTCTTATTCTTCTTCTTATCTCTTGTTTTGGAAAATTGGTACGTTATTTTCTGCAAGCCGGCATAATGCCAGCGCGGTAAACTTGCACCCGAGAAAAAGAGACGCACGCCATGAGGAGTGACCTAGACTTGCGTTGCCGTTGCGTTACTGTACCCGTCCAGTACATGCAGGTGGTGAATCTCTTACTTTTCTATTACGGGTGGCACTGAGAATACTCTGTTACAACTCAAGGGCTACTGCTTACTTAATTTAACTTTCACCCTACAGTGGAAATGAGTACTAGAAATGGAAAATTGAAGAAGATAAATAATCTGATTATCTATCACTTCACATGGGATGTTTTTGCTTATATATGGGATGACTTTAGGTGCTTTGCTTTTTATTGAGTGACCAGTGATACATCCACACATGAATGACTGAGTACTACTAAACTTATTAAGAGAGGTAGGGAGTGGCCACCATAATAACCGGATCTATGCAGTGCTTGCAATACAAACTACTGCTACTATTTATGGTAGTATTTGGACAAAATTAAAAGTTCTTTTCCTTGCCTTTCCTACACTGGAACGGACGTGCGGGTGCAGTGTTACATGCTCTTCAAAGTTACACTTAGTTCATCCACTGACCATCTGCTCTCTCTAGATCATGGGTACTCACAAACTTTCTCTCAGGGGCTACATTTACAGTGTAGTTTGGGGCCGAGGGCCGCACTGGTGGGGGCGGAGTCAGAGGGGGCGGGGCTAAAGCAAAACGATAACTTGTGACCATGAGGTTGCACACAGGTCCCTGCAGCAGATGCCCTCATCCACTGAGCCACCAGACCCAGCATTTACATACATCTCTCTCCCTCCTGCTCTCCCTCCTGCCCTCCCTCCATCTCTCTCTCCCTCCTGCCCTCCCTCTCCCTCCCCCTCTGTCATCTCACTGTGTGTGTGTCTATCTGTGTCAGCCTTCAGCCCGGGTTGAGACCGCTTCCTCAACGCGCACACACAGACAACAACACCAAAGTACTTAACAGGTCTTTAAAAGACCATTAACATATTATTGAGGCTTTGTTTGTTTTAGCGCCCCTGCTTCTCCACCCTGACAATCACTGCTTGCCCGGCCCCACAGAGCAGAGGCTTTGTTCTATTTCACCTCTTTGTGGCCTTGCATCTCCACTCTGCTCTGTGGGGGCCGGGGGAGCAGTGATTGTCAGAGTGGAGATGCAGGGGCGCTAACAGGTGAAATACAAAAAAGCCTCTGCTCTGTGGGGGCCGGGGGAGCAGTGATTGTCTGCAAGGTCTGCGCACCGCCAACGAAGGCTTGCCGGGCCACCACCGGCCCGCGGGCCGTACTAGGAGTACCCCTGCTCTAGATACACATATGCTATCTAAGAGTCAGATAGTAGCATGATCCAGGTATATGGACACATACAGTTTCTGTGTCACCCACCAAGGCTGTTGTCCTTCCACCCATCATTGCTTCATCATTCACCCAGCCATGCATCTCATATTCTTGCCTTCCCAGCTAGTCTTCAATCTCAATAAGTAAGGAATATATAAGAGCTTACCTCTGGCCGCCACCACCACCGTCTCAACTCTCACAGCTGCCGCCGCCGCCTCCTCCCCTGAAGAATCGCCCTCCGCCTCCGTGTCGAGCACCACCACCTCCACACTGGCCCCGCCACCAGATGTTCCACCTACAAAGTACATTTAGGAATGTTAGAATAAAGCACTCACTAGTCACTAGTATTTGGTCTAGGAATGAAGACATGTGAAAACAATGTAATTTGTGACTGTCTACGTTAAACTTAAAAAAAATGTCCCTTTTTCCAGGGAAGGTTGTCTTGCTGCACTTTTAGGCACAACTGATGAAATCTGTTTTTTTAACACGCACCATTTTTCTCCACACAGACAGAAGATGGACTTCTAACAACAAGATCAAGTTGAAACCAGGTGAGAGCTCGGCTCGACCACAAGAAATGTCTTCAATTAATCGTCAGCACTAACCACTTTTCCATTATCAGTTAAACGTTTAGTTTTATTATGACTTCATTTTAATAAATGTGTTTACTTTTAATAAAGCTTTTAAACTTAAATACAATCTGTGTTTTTTGGTCCAGACTAGAGTGACTGAGCGAAAGGTTTTGCAATTTTTGCAAGCATGAGTCCAGATAGAACAGTTCAAAAGACATTATGGACAATCCCAGAGGACTGCACTAAGTTGATAGAGCTATTGCTGACTAGAATCATGGGAGTTTCGCCAACCGTGCAATCTTAGTTAGCTACACAGACAGACTAATAAGAATAATCTAGTAATACCACAGGGAGTCATAGTAGAGGCAGGATAAGAATTTAGATACAGTCTACAAGAAGAGCAAAGACAATTTTGAAAAAAGTCAAATGAGGAACGCTAGGAAAAATGGGTACTAGTCTAAAATGAAAACTTACTGGGGCCAGCAGAGGAGCCCTCGCCTGCCCGATCCTGGCCCTGTTGATGAACAGCATCCGCCGCCTGCTGCTCCTGTGTCCTCCTCTCGCCCCTGGGGGGAGCTGACGTACAACATGAAAGAAAGAACAGAAAACATGGATGATTGTTGCTTGTCAATGTCAACCAAATCAAACATTTCAAAAGAACAATAACAAAATATTTCTGCGAAATTATATTGATTATGGTTACTTTTCATTTATTTGCGGACCTGTGACTTCGAAAGTCACGTAACTCACTAAACAAAGTACTGAAACGTTCACCTAGGACTGGCAGGCAGCAGTCCGCAGGCAAGACGCAAAGTGACAGACAAACTCCATTGTGATTTCAGTCAGATCAGTGACAACACTAACAGTTGCCTGCTACATTACCAGTCATTTAAATAGTCAAACTATCAATCCACCGCCACTATTTTTCTTATTGTCAGGGTTACAAAGGAAGGGGCAGATTTAAGCCCTTGCGGCTCTTTTGCGCCGTTCTTGCGTGACTTTTGTGACGCAGCAGCTAAACAAAAAAGGGCGCCATGGTGCGGCGTATAATATTATAACAACGTGACGCGTTTGGGAGATGCATCCCGTTATAAAGCCCTGCGCCATCAGGGGGCGTTCCGGCGCAAGGGAGGGCATTCCTGCGCTGGAACACATCCTAATAGTGGCTGAGGGAAATCTACAAAATATCAATCAGTCACCTTTAGGACAATGATGCGTCACACAAACCCTGCACCTGCTTGAAGCAGACGTACGGCTTGACCCAGCATTGGGGAGATAGGGTACCCCAGAGCATTGATGGAGCTGCGCCATCGTTGCGACGCAACTCCAGCAGTAAAGCTTCGGTGACGTTTTGGGCCCATGGTGCGCCGCATTGCAAATACGGCGCACCATGTTTGGTGGTGGTAGCGGGCCGCACAATTAATGGCGCATCCCTGCTACTTTGCAGGGATGCGACGGTAATTGCAATTCTGCCCCTTAGGGGCATACTTACTTACGCGTTCTGGCGCATCTCCAGAGATGCGCCAGATCAAATGCGTCACGCAAAACTACCCTTGCGACACGGCAGATGTGCCTCATTTACAATGCGGCGCGCCCTGGCGCAAGGGTAGGCACTTGCGTGAGGCATCTCGTCACGTAAGAGCGGCGCATCGCTGGAGTCACGTCGCCAACGCAATGCAACTCCAGTAATGCTCAGGGCCACCCAATACTTAACATGCTGTGTCAGTCCTTTCGCCTGCTTCGAGCAGACATAAGGAATTGAATTGACGTAGCAGCGTCGCAGAAGTGCCTGCGTTAAATCTTGTACATTTCACGCAGGCAATTTTGCGAGGCGCACAGCCGCTGGACCGCGGCGCCCACCCTGCGTACTAGGAACGCACCCATTGTGGTGCAGGCCCATGGCTTTATAACATGACGCATCTCCCTAGATGCGCCATGCTGTAAATGACTCGCAGGGATGCGGCACGTTTACGCCGCTGTTGCGTCACGCAAGGCAACGTAAACGTGGCGCAAGGGGCTTGTAAATGTAATCTGCCCCCTAGTGTCTAGCATTACGCAGTTCTGTAAAGTACACTCATACATAATAGTTACTCAGGCCAATGAGACCACGAAATAGAAAACAAATAAGCATAGTAGCAACGCCACTGAGAAGGAGAGCAGTGCACCTGAAATGCACAGAAGATTTTGAAATATAATTTAACTACAATGTAATCGTCATCAGCGGCATTATTGGCTTGCTCCATGTAAAAAACAAATATTTGCAATACAACAACACAGAGCAGGAGAAAACATCATAGTAGTGAGTGATTAAATGGCTACTACTACTCACCAAGCCCGGGGATCTCCAAGCCGAGCTGGTCCAGCAGGTCGCGCTCGCGGTCCAGGAGGTCCGTCCAGCGATGGGTGACCTGGCTGTAGGTGCGCTGGACCCCGTAGAGGTGGGATATGGCCCAGCACACCTTCTCCCACCGCTTCCGGCGCTCCCGCATGTTGTAGCCGCCGGCCGCGATCCTGCCGCCTCCCGCGATGGTCCTGGGCAGGCGGCGCTGGACGAAGTAGACCAGCGCGCCCACTTCCTCCGGGCTGAAGATCTCCCGTCGCGTCACCTGCTCCCCCCTCAATCTCCCGCATGCTGTCCTGCCACTGGGTCCAGCACTACTCCCCGCCGCCGCTGCGGCCCTCAAGTGCCTGGGCAGCTTCACGGCGCCTGGCTTGACCATGGTCTGGGCAGGTAAGGTAGGAAGAAGTAGAAAATTAAGAAAGAATAGGATAGGGAAGAAGAAAAGAAAAGAGTTTAAAAAAGTAGTTTAAAAGTAAAGAAAAATAGCAGAAAAGACAAAAATATACAGCTAGGAAAAGAGAGGGATAGATAAGAAGCAAAATCGTAAAAAAAAAACTGAAAACAAGCAAAGGATGGCAAAGATACCAAGAGGATTAAACACCATGCCCAGACACAGGAAATGAATGAAAAACAAGATGGCCGGCGCCCGTTCACGAGCGCGAAAGAAAGTTAGCGCGATCTCGTGCGAACCTGTAGATTTCCCGCGCGATCTCGTGCGAACCTCTACTCGCAATGCGCTTAGTGCGCGAGATTATACATAGCGGGCGGAAATGGAAATACGTCACGGAAACAAAATGGCCGCGCCCGTACTCGACCTTGGGGTAAATTCGCGTGTTGCGCTGCAAGCGGCTCGCGAATACTGCAAAAAAACTCGCGAAACAACAAGCCGCAAAAAAATAAAATGCTCATTCGCACGAATTGGCGGCTTCCGCGGTCGGTTTCGCACGACGCCGCGCCCCGCGAATAGCGCGAAAAAAACCGATTTCAGCAAAAGCAAAGGCAATGAGCAGGTGCAAAAGGTCAACCTCATGATTTGTAACGATTCTTTGTAGTGCTTCCTGAGGGGGCCCTCCAGAATTCGGTTGCCTGCTTGCAACTATTTTGTGTGACCCTGCTCTGACCTTAACTGTATGCCACAAAGGTCCTGATTACAGCTAAAGGAGCAGACAAGCAGGTGCCAGGCTGGAACTTTAAATTCTTTCAGTGACACATTAATTAGCCCCTAATTCATTATTGTCAGTTGGGGCAGGGCAGGTGTTGTAACTAATTTTGCAACAATGAAAGCACTTAGCAAGTGCAAAAGATCACTAATCAGGGCGCACTAATGAAGCAGGTGCCAGCTAAAAAAATATTCTGTGACACATTAATCAGCCCCAAATTAATTCAGGTCACTTGAGGCAGGGAATGTGTGCTTTGCCGAAAATAATGTACACTGGACAACCAGAGGGTGTGGTGATGAAACAGAGGGTGGCATGGGTGGGCCAGAGGGTGGCATGAGTAGTCAGAGAGTGGCAGTGGTGACAGAGAGTGGCAGTGATGAAGAAGAGTGTCCCAAACAGGCTGGACATGTAGAAACAACAAGTTCGCAAAACTTGCAACCCGACAGGTAAGTTCGCAAATTGCGAAATTGTAAAAACCCTCGCGAACTGGCAGAAACACGGGCGAACACAAAAAAAAATTCGCCCATGCTTAATCTAAACCAAACAAGACCAAAATGACAAAAATCCACAAAACAGTTATCAAGATATCCTTAAAAATAGGTTATTCCATCAAATAAAGTTTGTAGTAACAAATAACTCCACCTGGAGTTAATACGACGTTGTGACAGATGAAAATCCCGAAGTACGGCACGGGCGCTAAGTGCGCGGCATCAGGAGCGGGGTGAAGCAGACCCCCAAAGAACAGTACCTTGGAAATGATGAAAGCTAAGACGGTGCACGACGTCGGGAGGTGATGCTTCATTGGCGCCGGGATGCGTCAGTTCCTTACGACCCCAGGGGAGGTGAAGCCTTGGGTTCTTACTGCGATGCAAAAGAGGTGAGATGTTGGTTCCTTACTGTGTCGGGGAGGTGATGTCATGGTGGCAGCGAGGCGCCCGTTCTTACGATGGTGCGGTATGGATGGATTCAGGAGTCACCCACGTCGAGTATCGGCTCTGGGTTGATCTAGCCAGCTTCTGATCTCAGAACACTAGTGGATTCTCCTCTTGGATGGTGATCTACAGCACCTTGATGCCTTCGGGTAACTGCAGCGCTTTTTAAATGTTAAATCAAATTACCGGCGTCTGGGAAGTTGGAGCTGCGGTGCAAGTGAGGACGGTGCGTCATGGACGTCACGAGCGGTGTGCTCGGCTCCGGTGCAGGCAGCGGCCTTGGTGACGGCTTCTAAATAGATGCGGCACGGCATTAGCAGGCATCAGGCCTACTGTGCAAGCCGGGGCAGTGCATTGTGCTATTAACGAGGGGTGCCCACGGCTTTGGTGCAGGTTACAACATCATTCCTTGGCGTCGGTGTTGCAATTTCCTTCTGTGGCAACTGAAACAGTAGTGCCCGATGCAGAAAGACATCCCTGAGACTTCAGAACAGGCGGCAAGCTCTATTTCAAGCCCTTGAAGATCTGCCTCAAGCAGGTGACACAGCAAACAGTAAAGTCCTTCTCCTTTCCTTGGCAGCAAGTAGCCACTGCAGGCCAACCCCAGACAGCAAAACAGCACAGGAGCAGTATTCCTCCTCAGCTTTTCTAGCTCTTCTCCTTGGCAAAAGTTCCTCTTGATTCCCAGAAGTGATCTTTGAAGTCTTTTCTATCCCTGAGACTTCCAACAGGAGACCTGCTCTACTTCAAGCCCTTGGAGAAAACTGTAACAGCATGATTATGAAAGCACAGTCCAGTCCTTTCCCTACCCAAGACAGAAGCAACCACTGTAGGCCAACCTCAACAGTACACAGCACAGGGGCAGTACTCCTCCTCCAGCTTTCCCGGTCCATCTTCCTGGGAGGTACCTTAGTTCAGCAGTGATGTAAAGTTCTGGGCCCCAATATTTATGCTACAAAATCCTTTGTTCTCTGGTGGCACTTCCGAGCAGGAGGCGGAGACAGCATTGTAGAAGGCAGACCAGGCCCATTCAGGTGAAAAGAAATCTCTTCCCCCTACTCTAAATGCAGCCCAGTTCTATTCAGCCCAACCCTGACTCATCAGACTCTCCGGAGCCACTGTACCTCTCCAGCCCATGACACTCCAAACCCAAAAAGTCAACCCACATCCTAGCAGAGGCACTTTGGATGGTTAAGCAAGAAAATACCTACTTTCTAAAAGTGGTATTTTCAAACACAGAACATAAAAATCATCTTTACTAAAAGATGCATTTTTACATTCTGAGTACAGGCATACCAAACTCACTTTCCTATCTTATCCTAATGGGAAGTTATGCTTATAAGATGTTGTTAGAAATGGGATCTCTGGTTGGCTAAGGCTTGCGCCAAAGCCAGGCAGAGACCACCACTCTTGTCAGGGCAAGGGAGTAACACACCAAAGATAACCCCTACTCACTCCTGTCGTGTCCCTATGCCTGTCCTGATTTCACCCCAAGGTCAGGCATGGCCGGAAGGGGAAGGGGAGAAGCTGCGGGTGGAAGCAGCAGTTCGTGCCTGAAAGGAGGAGAATAAAGTCATGTTTCCCAGGCAGCCCGTGTCCATGTATTCTTAGGTCGTGGGAACAGGAAACTGGCGATGAGGGTGGGATGCGGAGTCACCCCCTCTCCCTTCCACAAGGCTAGGCAAAGCGTGCGCTGCCGCAAACGAGAACGGAGCGTTCAAGCCATCAGGGAGGAGTGCGAACAACAGACAGCGCACATATGCGGCCCATGATCGGGGAGATGCATCCATGGGCCTAAATTCAAAGGCAGAACCACAACCCCACGAAGGGACAGCACATGAAGACAGGGGTAAGCTCAATGGAAATGCCATGTGAAGATTGAAGCATGCATGCATGAGTCCCTTTCGGCTGCCATTTTAAAGTCATGAACACTGCATTGGTCAAGCCTAGTCTTAAAGCAGCAGCCATCTTGAAGTAAGGCGACAGGCTTAAAATCCACTGGGGGCCTGCCAAAGTGATACTGAGCCTGGCAGACACCTCCGAAGCCTACTAGAGCCACATTGGGCACCACCATGTCGGACCCTGACTCTTCGCAGCCGTGCTTGGCCCGGCACACAATGACCCACCGCCTGGACTGATACTCATGGGAGTATCATGCCTGCGCCCTCCTGAACCACTACCACTGACGTCTAGAGACAGCATGGGCCCAAGGTATAAGAGTTGGCTTGAGGATTTTGAAGACTTATTGAAGGGGTCACAAGTCTGTTACTCTAACCAACAACTCATTGCCCTACGTAATCTTGTAGGTAAAGACATTGGACAAATCATTAAAGACTTACCACCAGCGGATGCTGTGTCATATGAGAGCGTGAGAGAAGCTCTGACTAAGAAGTTCCTTCACAAACAGAACCTAGACTACGAGCGTTAAAAGCTCAACCTCGTGTCTCAGGAGCGAGACGAACCTATGGGCGAGTTTATCTCCTGCCTCAAGCGTCTAGCCCGCCATTGTGAATTTGATAACTTCAACATAGAAGACACATTACGCCTATGTATCATTGACGGATGGCAATCTGAGTCACTACGCCGTCGACTACTGAAGAAGCACTACACTCTAGATGAGATAGAAGGTCTCACTCGCATCAACGATCAAGCAGAAGAGCACTCAAGGAAAATAGAGACGAACAAAACTGAAAATAAGGAACAAGCGCTCCGTGTACACTCTCACACAGAACCGAGGCACCGTCCAGACCGCCACACATCAGGAAGATTTGCAAGACCACCTGGTACGAAGTCACCCCGCAGAGGGACACAGAACAGTCACTCCCGTAGACCACCTCCACAATGCTACCGGTGTGGCCAAGACTACGGCCACACGGGTCAGTGTCCAGCCATTGGCCAACAATGTCACCGATGTGGAAAGGACAACCATTTCGAAGCCGCTTGTCAAGCCTGTTGCACGGAGACGAGATAGACCAAACAAAACACAGGATCAGGTCACCATGAGACCACTCGATGAGCTCATCAAGATCCAGTCGCACAGCTCATATCGATCCCAGCAGTCAATGTCCAGAGAGTCGGCCTCCCTTACTCCCATCTCACAAGACAGTGACAAATATGTATGCATGATGGCTGTACCAGTGACTACACATCCAAATGGGAAGTCCTTCCGCCAAGTTTGTTCTAGGCACAGGCGCATCACTCAACTACATTTGCGCCACCGAATACCAGAGCATGAATCCAAAGCCAAAACTAGAGCCAGCCGCAGTACAGGTCTACACGTGGATGTCCAGAGAACCATTACCATGTCTAGGACAATTTCGTACCACGCTGACTTACAAAGACAGGAAAATTCAAGCATAAATTCATGTGATCGTAGGCCTTGAAGCAGAAGACTGTCTTCTCAGTTTACCAACGGTGGAACACCTGAAGCTAGTCGAAATCCTGTACAAAGTGGACGACTCGCCAGACATTGTCAACAAGTTCCCAAATCTGTTCAGCGGTCTAGTATCAGCACTATCGGACACTCCACAACCGCATGATGTCGGTGACATCCGCTCGTTCCAGGGTATGGTCAGCTACTGCGACCGCTACATCAAAGATTAAGCTACCATCAGTTACCCTTCAAGAGTACTAACTCGCCAAGGGCAAAGCTTTCAGTGGTCAGCTACGTGTGACCCAGCCTTCAACAAAATTAAGGCAGCCGTGAGTTCAGCCATCAACTTAGCGCATTTCAACCCCAAGCGGAAGACAGAAATCACAGTGGATGCCAGCTCTGTTGGGCTAGGGGCGATTCTGGCGCAATATGATGATGAAGCTGACCAACGCCAGATCGTCGCTTACGCCAGCCGTAGCCTCACCGACACACAAAAAGCATATTCAGAGACTTTCTCAGTCATCTTAAGGTGAAGCATCAGAAGAGCACACCTCTTTGGCCACAGGCCAATGACCTTGTCGAACGTTTCATGAATACTCTTAAGAAAGATGTCCAACGTGGTGTACTAGAAAAGCTTGACCGTAAAACTGCCTTAAGCTTGACCCTTCGAGCTTACCATTAGAGCCCTCAGCTGACCATAGGTGAAAGACCTACAACCTTGATGTTCAGGAAAGCCATGATGATCATGTTACCTCAATGGACCAACCGAAGATCAAATCCTGTGGAAAAAATCCACATGAAAGCCATGGATCATCAAATGAAAATGAAGGCCTACGCAGACAAGCCTCTCCATGCAAAAGATGTTATGTTCACTAGAGGAGAATGAGTACTTGTTTGTCAGCATGGAAAATGAAAGTCTGATGCTCCTTTCGATGCTAAACCATTTCATGCTGTGTCCAGCAAAGAACACATGGTGACTGCCCAATCTACTACGAAGTCCATTACGTGAATTTCCATGCATTTCCAACATGTGGCTCATCGCTCGTCAGGTACTGATGTCAAAGGTATTCTGACCTACTAACTGTTAAACCCTTGTGGAGAAGCAGTCTCAACTCCCTAGAATGCATTACAGTTCACCCATATATAAATAGTTGCATTCATACTTAAATAGCACACAATTTGACACAAGATTCGCTGGACCTCAAATGCAAAACTAGTATTAATTTCACTTTGAGTTTAAAGTACTTTATTACATTAAAAAATAAGCACCGGCCCAGACAAATACCCCAGCACAACAGTGACAAAAAACCTCAACTACCAAGATGGGGACCCAGTAGCACGTGGTGCCCTGTGCCCCCCCCCCCCTCCCCCTCCTCAAAATGAAATTTGACTGTGTTGCATTCTCCTCAGCCCAGGTACTTGCCAGTAACTATGAAACACACAATGCTTAGTATAAAACGTCCTTATTCTTCTGCGTGTAACTGCGAACTCAACATTCTAAACCTGCATTCACTTCACTACACTCTAATGCTTAAGTCACAGTTCTACGGAGTCCGTAATGAAGCCACAAAGGTTCCATCATTGCAAACTCAAGCGAAACTACAGATGGAGTTATTTTTCTTGTGTTCAACATATTTTACAAATTTTCAAAGTTAGAAGACAATACGAAAATGTACGTAGTAATGTTATATATAGCCTAAATATACTGAAATATTTAATACAGTCATTGAATTATAAATATACCAAAAATGACTAAGCGGCACATAGTTAGTAAAAATGAAAAGTTGAATAAGGAACAAACAAGAGCTACTTCTTACTCACAGGTGTTTAACTATAACTTTAAGAATGTATATAATCAACAGATATATTACATGTATATAACAATATAATCATCAGCAGGTCTCCAAAACCTTTGAAACAAAGGAGTATTTTTACAAGTGCCCTTGAACAATAGTTGAGCTCCACATCACCAAGAACACCAAATGTGGACTGATAATGTGTCAGTAGATTTCCAATTAGTTATAATGGATTTGATGATTATAGATATCAGGAGGTCAGCTATGTTATTATGAGGACCCGATAATCAGGGGAATAATGTCGTAGATTTACAAATAATCAGGTCATAGTTGAGGGTGTCAGTGATAGACAGTGTTTTCAATGTAATATCCAAAACATTTCTTTAAAGTTTTTAAATTACAGTACACTTGAATAAAACATGTTTTAAAAACCTCACATTTTGTTTGTAATGCCAACAGAGACGGGAATCTACAAGTTTGGTTTTATATAATTTGCAAGGTGTCCATAAACAAACAAAATAAAAGCATGTGTTTGTGAAAAAAGACACAGGAAAACAAGCTGATATATTTGATAGCCATATTTGTCTCTAATCATCCAGGGAGAAATCCGTAGAGAGTTTTGTATTCCAGTTAGTTACTAAGAAAGTTTAAGTTAGGTTCATGTGAGTTTTTTAAATGTTTGTAAAATTTAGAAACTGTGTGTGGAAAAGCAGAAAAGGCTGATTTCTGAGTCAGGGATAAGATTTTGGCGTAAAGTATTTAGAAAGGAGTTAAGTATAGCATTGCAAAGGATATCTTATTTAAGGGTGTCTGTATCAGGCAACAAAAACTTAGTTTGCAGTTCTAAAAATTACAATAAAACACCTTCATCACAGGTATCCCCAAAATAAATACTTCCAGCATTTATCCATGATTTCCAAAAATGATGGTATGATTACATTTTATCATAGGTTTATACCACAGAGATATTTAGGTAGAGTCTGAAATATGTGAGGAAAATGAATAATCTAAGTCATGTATTATTAGTTTAGTAGATGTGATAATGGCAGATGATTCAAGAAGCTCATTATAGTTTACCACAGATAATAATGTTGGTAAAGGAAATGGTGAGACCAAACTATGTTCCACTTGGAGCCATTTAGATGAATGAACAGTGTCAATGTGTGTAAACCATAAAAAGCCTTGTTTCAAAATAAATGCTTTATGATCATTAAAAAAATCCAGTAAACCAAATCCCCCATCAAGTTTTGAAAATTGGAGTTTGGCATAGTGAAGTCGTGGAGGTTTATGATGCCAAAGAAATGTAAAGAAAATGCTATCTAAATGTTTTGTAGAATGTGTGAGGGAATTTTAATGGAAGCATTGATAAAGTGTAAAAAATAAGGGGGGCAAGTGCCATTTTAATAGATATGATTTTCTCCCCCCCCCCATGACAGGTGTAATGGAGACTAGTTATAAATTTTACCTGTGACTCTAGTAATGAAATAGTCACAAGTTGATATAAACAAGCGTTTAAGAGAATGTGAAATATAGACTCCCAAACATTTTACCTTCTCCTTTTGCCAAATGATATCAGTATTTTCTAAAAAATAAGGGGTGCAAAGAACATTTAGGGGAATTAATTCTGTTTTATTACTGATTGAGGTATAACCTGAGATATAGGAGTATTTGTATAGGAGATTTAGTACTGCAGGCATAGAGGTTGCTGTATTACTAATGTATAATAAAACATCATCTTTAAGGTCTATGGGTTTTTTTCATAATTTTTTATTGGGTACCAAAACACAGTAGTCCGGCAAACACACAATATGATACAAAATGGAACTTACAACATAGTAAATACATCAATGGGGTTGAACGAGGGGAGGCGGGAGGTGTCGGGAAGAGGGAGGGGGGAGAGAGGGAAGAGGGGAGTTTAACAATGGGGAGAGACAAATGATCAACATTAAACAGTGCAGAAAATCAAACAGCCTGATGTAGGGCACTTGGCCAGGTACAGTGGACATCAGAAAGGGTGCATCGGTCATTCCCCCCTGCCAACAGCAAAGGTGGTGGCGGGAGTTGTGGACTCTCTGGGCGGGGAGGAAGGGGTTGTAAAACTGAGGGAACCTCCACACGGAGGAGGAAGTTAGAGGGTGAAAGCGGGCAGGTGTGGGGAAGTGGAGGGTTTCATGTCGGGTCCGAGTGGGAGGAGCATCATGAGTCTCAGACATCGGCAGTATGCATTGAGGGGGAAGCAGGGTGTGCTGTGGTTGGAGGTGCGATGCTGTGGGGTAATATCAGGTGCTGCTGAGGAAGCAGCATGGGCAGTGTCCCTGGGGAGGAGATAGGTGTGTAGCACTGTGAAGGTGTGGGGGTGGCTGCCCGTACAGGGTAGGCAGAGTGGGTGTCTTCCTTCATGTCCAATGGAGGGGAGGGAGCGGGAGGGGGGTGGCAGGTGGGAATGTTAATATTTAAGTGTAATATTTGCAATTTTGGGTCCTGGGATTTCATTTACATTTTAGATACTACACAGCCAAGGTTCAATGGCTAGCAAAACACATAAATGGGGGGTATTGAATGTCCCTGTCATGATCCTCTATAAAGAAAAAAGGGAGTCAGGGAACTGAAAATTGATAAAAAGTTGTGTTGAAGGGAAAAAATATCATAATAATAAATAAATACACTTTCAAAATTAAAAGAAGATAGTGTACGAAATAAAAATTGCCAGCAAACTTTATCAAAAGATTTTCAAGCATCTAGAGCAAGAAGACCAGAGGGTAAACTAAAGGGAGGGATGGCTTCTATTACATGAAACAAAAGTCTTGTGTTATGAACAGAATACTCCTTTATTCATCAAACCTATTTGATCTATATGTATGAGTAATGATAAAATCCTGGACAGTCTTGAGGGCAGGATTTTTGCAAACATTTTACACTCTTGATTTATTACAAGGGTAGGGTGGTAGTTTGAGACTTTAGTCTGATCTTTGTCTGGCTTAGGTAATACTACTATCAAAGCTTCAGTAAAAGAACCCACAACAGTTCATGATTTACTGAAATCAGTAAATAAGTGATATAATGGGGATTAAGGTCAATTAAGAATGCTTTACAATATTCCCTGTGGTCCTGTCAAATTGGAAAAGTTGCGGAAGGTCAGTGGATTTCAAAAAAGTATCTATTATATTAATGTCTAGAAAACCTGCTTTGTTATATAATGAGGAATAAAATGTAAGGAATTCATCAATAATCTCAAGTGTGGATAAAGCAAATCATAATGAATAGCATAAATTTGAGTTTTATTTTTTTAATTCGAAGAAAGTTAGCTAGCAATTTCCCAGATCTTTTAGCACCAAAAGAAAGTGTAAGGTTTTGATTTTAGTTATTAATTAATTATATTTGTATCTAATTGTTTATAGTTTCGTTTTAAAAGCAATACTGTGAGTAGGAGCATATAACCTTTCAAATTTTGCAATTTGTTTCTCCAAATCTTATAATTTTTGCATAAAATGCTTTATTTTCATGGGGCATTATAGAAATCATTACCCCATTTATTTATGCTTTGCAAGCACCCATTTTATAAAAGGAGATGTTACACCTTTAGGGTTGAGGTTAGGGGTGGGTGGAATTAGCATAATTGCATAATTTGCATAATCGCGTTACGCAAATGTCTGCGAAACTGTAAAAAATCTCCACGAACAGGCAGAAAGTCTGCGAACACGCGGAATTGTTTGTTCGCGATGCTTTTTTGCTTTTTTACTGTTCGCAATCGCTGTTTGCATGCTCGAGGGGAAATATCTTGTGAGCACGCATTTGAGAACGCAAACAAGCAAATAATTTCGCAAAGTCGCGGTACGCAGAATTTTGGGCAATTTCGCGTTCTCCGCGGAACGCGAAATTACCCAAATTCCGCAAAGGGAACAAAATTTGCCGCCCAGGCCTAGTTGAGGTAAGAATAATCTGGAATAGCACATTTAGAAGTACAGCATCTACATTGATGTGCCATCGAGAAGGAGTAACAGAGGATTTATTTACTTGTAAACATATACATCATTGCATGATACAAAATTTCATTACTGATTGAAGATTTTACCAAGTCTCTGGATGCTAATAAATAGTCTAAATGTAAATGAGAAGTGTGAAGGTTGGAGAAAAAGGTAAATTCTTTATGGGTTGGGAAATACAATTGCCAAAACAATAAGTTTGTAGTTTTAAACAGAGTTTTGAGTAAAAAAAATTGGAGGTGTGAATTTAATAGAGGAAAGTCTATCTAAAAGGAGATCACATATCAATTTAAAATCACCCCCAACAATAAAAGGAACATTTCCAAGTTGAATAATTTCAGAGGTAATGTGGTTCAAAAATGTCAGGTCATCAACTGTTGGGTCATAGAAGTAAATGAAATGTAATACCATAGTACCAAGTTTAATTTTAACAAATAGGAACCTGCCATTGGAATCTGAAGGTTTATCTAAGATTTGTAATAGACTTTTTTTAGAAAATAGAATTGCCACTCAATTTTTTTACCAACTGCTGAAGAAGAAAATATATGACCTATCCATTTCCATTTCTTTTGCATGTAGGCTAAGATTTTGTCATCAATTTGTGTTTTACGTAATGAACAGTTGTTGGCCTTATGTCTAAATAAATCATCTAGAATTTCCAAACATTTAACAGGATGTCGTAGCCTTTTCACATTTAGAGAAATAATTTTAATTGTATTACTTTTATTCACAATTCAAGATATGAAAGGAGAATTGTAAACAGGTGACAGCACTAAGGAAGATGAGGATGAAGAAGTAGAGACCAATAAAGTAGCACAAGGTCATAGAGCAACAACAAAAGAGTACCCATAAAAGTCTACAGAAAAAGACAACAAAGAACATTAATATAGTTGAGACCCCCGTGCATTGAAAAGAATAACCAGGTGAGTAAAGCCAGTAGTAATCATATAGATAGGGCTAATAAGTGAGTAACAAGTAGAGTCTCCTACATATAATTAGTATCAGTTTGATGGGTCCTGCATATCCACTGAAAGAGGGCAATGATTATCCCCAAAAATTCAAAGGTCTTCTGGATGATGAAATGATTTCGAGGTGTCATCTTTCCAAATGCGCATGGTGAAAGGGTGTCAAAAAGACCATATTTAAATCCAGAGTTTATAGGTTGCTGTCATAATGCTGTAAGGCAACTGTTTCTTTAGCAAAGTCCTGATGGATACAGATTTTACTGCTATTAACCATGAGAGAAGGAATTTTTGTTGCTACTTTTCTTATCATAACAAGATGATGGTGAAAAAGAACCTTAAAATATACTGAGACTTGATCGAGTTATTTCTACTCTCACACACAAAGCAGGACATTTGTTGGAATCATTGGCTCCACCAGTGCCATTTTATGGTCAGACCACGATGCAGTACCGTACAGTGCAGGTCCCGGCCAGAGCGAAGTGGGGGCGTACTACATCAAGTTTAGGGCATGGTCGAAACTAGATATCTCAGGCCTCAATTGTTAATTGAGGAACACACTGCTTAGGCTAAACCAAGTGGTTGAGCTAGACCAGCCAAGGATGGATATCTGGCTGAGGGATGCGCTGCATCCAGTTTCGCTAGCCAAAGTTAATCGCCCTTTCAGATCTCACCCTCCGGCTCCTTGGTCCACTAAGGCTTTACGCACAGAGAAGTCAAGATGCAAAGGTTTAGAGAGATCCTGGAGACTTGCATATAGTGAGGATAGTAAAATAATATATGTAACTGCCTTCAGAATTTATCTTGATTTTTGCAGAGCAGCCCAAATCACTTTTAATACTTTTTATGCCAAAAATTGCTGAATAACTCTTTTCAGAGTGGTGAAGGAACTCTCTGATCCCAACAAGACTATATTACCACCAGTCTTGTGTGAGGAACTGGCATGCTTCTTCGCTAAAAAGGTAGCAGATATCCAGGCTTCTCTTAAGACAGGAGAGAAAAATGTTGGGTCGCCAATTTCTACTGATGGTCCTTCTGTTACCAAGCACCAGACTGGGCTTACCTCTGTACAAGTTGGGCCAAAATCGAATTGCTGGGACACTTTGGCTCTGCCTGTGTTCTTGTCATGACTGATTTAAATAAGGTTGGGCTCTCCAAGAGATCCTCTTCCTCCGGCTAAGCTTAATTCGCTTGAGCCGGATATTTTGCAAGTTCTAGTGGGACTTCTTAACAACTCCATTAGGCAAGGGGAGATTCCAGAGGCATGAAAACATGCCTTGGTTCAGCCCCCCTTGAAGAAGGAGAATCTAGACCCTGAGAATTGGTCTAACTATAGACCAATTTCAATGCTTCCTATCATGGCAAAAGTAATGGAGAAGCATGCTAATTAGCAACTCTACAATTTTGTGGAGTCACAAGGGCATCTCCACCCCTCTCAATCAGGGTTTAGGATTGTACACACCACCCAATCCACCCTTCTGGGAGTCACAGGACATTTTAGACATCTCCTAGATGGGGGCGAGACGGCCATGCTAATTCTACGTGATCCCAGCGTAGCCTTCAATACTGTGTCTCATGCATCGCCCACAGTGAAAGCCTGACCTAATTTCACCTGCGGGAAAGGGTGGAAAATTTCATCCGCCTCTCCCGCGCCTTGGAGCAGTGCAGTGCCGGATACGAGCGGCGGCGGCCCGGACGAGATGGCTGCCTGAAGCGGCACATGCCGCAATCAACACCGGCAACCGCTGGGGACGAGTTTCCATCCACAAGGGGGTCCAGTGAGAACAAGAACAGTAAGTGCGCTGTAAGCGCAAAACTGTAGCGAAAATACCCCTTAACTCGACCGTATAAATGAAGACATAATTTTCAAAATGGCGGCATAACGTTTTTTCGGACTGTTATCCTGCGTGTCCTGGTGTGATCTATAAGGCTTGTGAGACGCTAAATGTTGCCGGAGAAACGCTGAATGCAGGAGAAGATCAAGGGAAGGAGGGAGTGGTGTCTGGAATGCAAGCTTAACTTCCAACAATGATAATTGTGGCTATGCTGGTGCTGAGACCCTAAATAATGCCGGAGAGACGCCGAATGGGGTCTGAAATGCAATCCCAACTCGATCACTGAATTTTGTGAATGTGCTGGTGCTTAGCTGGTAAAGGCTAATGAGCAACACATCTAACAGAGCTAACAGAGCTGCCACCACAGTACAAACCTCGGTCCTTAGATCAGACGATTTCACCAAAATACGCCGTTTGCTGACGCAATTCGCAAGCAGAAGCTGAAGTTGCTCGGAGCACACAAAATGGCGGGTGCATAATCACCTTTGTATTTCCACTAAATAACGATCTATAAAAGGTCAACAGGGGCACAAAACAGCAGGCTGCAGTGAGTACAATATATTGCAAATGACTGAGTGTTAATAAAAGTCTTTCTTATTGACGGAAATAAGGATAATAAGCTCATGATAGCCTGAATTCACATGTCAAACACCCAAAATGTTCTCAAGCGCGACTGTTTAGGTTCTGGTCTAAAAATGCGCAAAATACGTGTCGCTGTTCCTCAGAAGTAGATACGGACCGTCCAAGTGGCGGGAATCAGCCGCAAAATCTGGTCCTCACGCGCAACTGCATACTGTGAGAAATGTCTGATGCGCTGATGGTGCATGTACCTCAATGAAAACTGTGTGACCCTACGGCGAAAGGAGGATCATTGTAATTGTGGCACCAAACGTGGTTCATTGAATCTACCTCTAAATCAATAGAGAACCGTGACAGACTGACTCCTGGGCTGTGGTGGGGCGAATCAATCTGTTCAAGCGCACTGTGGTGCTGATACTAAGTGCCTATACAACTGTTCATCATCGGAAGGTAGACTGACCCGGTGACTTAAGCAGACGAGGATCATGGGCGACAAAGAAAATAATAAAGGTCTCAAACGCCCTAAGGCAGAACCACTAAACCCGTTGTCACCATTCAAGGGCAAGAAAGACTTTAGTGAAGCCATAGACACCATATTGAATAGATTGGAGGAAGTACGTGATTTGGCTAGGTCCACAAAAGAAGATGTAGTGGCCATCAGGCAAGATATTAAAGATATCAGCTCTAAAATCACTGAAGCTGAATCAAGGATCAGTAAGCTCGAGGACACAGAGGTCAAGACATGTGGAGCTCTCAAACATCTCACTATAGCCTCCGAACAAGTCACGAGGAGACTCTCAGAATTAGAGGACAGAAATCGGAGGGGTAACCTTAGAATTTTTGGCATTCCAGAAAATTCAGAGGATTCCCATGGCTCTTGTATTGCCTTCTTGGAGACTTGGTTCACACAAGCAACCAACCTTACTTTTACCCAGCCGCTGGAATTTGATAGGGCGCATAGAGTCCCAGGCAGGATTACAAAAAGTCAAAAAGGTCCAAGAGCTATCATTTGCAAACCATTGAGGTACCGACACGTAGAACAAATTCTTGCATTTGTGCGTAAAAGCAAACATGTTCTGTGGAAGGGAAACAAGAGCTACATTTCTCAAGACTACAGTAAAGAGACGGTGGACTTAAGGAAAGCCTTCCTTGCACTACGACCACAACTGCGGTCTTTGGGTCACCAGTATGGTTTTGTTGGTCCGGCCAAATTCAAAGTGACTATCCAAGGAGTATCCCACATTTTTACGGATCCGACTAAGCTCAGACGCTTGCTGAGTAACGCAGAAGAAGAGCGCATGGATGTATCCGCAACAGAGGCGGCTGGTGCATCTGGCACTGGCTAAAAGTGTCTAGAAGTGTCTAGAGACTGATACACATTTTCTTTCTCCAGGTTGCCGGCTTCCTCGAATGTTTGTGCTCTAAGGTTACTTTGTTGTTGGCAGCACTCGACCAACTTGCAGTTTAGCCCATACTGCTAGGGGCTCCAGATTGCTAACCTACCTTGTGATGGTGCGGTAAGTCGCCACATAATATCACAGTGAAATGGTGGGAAAAGAACTTTTTGTATTGGTAGCACAATTTAACAGATATTGATGTATCATGATGTGGTTTCCTCCTATTACATGGCAGTGAACAGGTTGTCATATAATGTCTCAACTAGGCTTACATGGGATGTTGTCTCTTAGGAGTAATGCTAATGCTACCTTACCCTGCCTTACTTAGTAATTACTTGCATTATGCATAGTAACATTGGACTTTTCTAAGACACTCAGATCCTCAGAGATACTCAGGGATACCCTAGTGTACCAAAGATCGATAGATTGTATAAGTTGTGAACTATATGTCCTGAATATAGACGCAAATATAGACGCAATGGCCTGTCCGAGCTATATAAGATTCCAGTTAAAGTTGTTTGAGAACTAGAAATCTAATGTAGCTCTCATTATATGTCAATTTAAAAGTTGCTATTGAGGCGAAGTTCGCTGTTGTTGTTCCTGAATCGCCATGTCCTATTTCTATAATTGGGGTGGGGAGGGTGGGTCGAGGGAGAGGGTGGGGGGAGTTGGGAGTGGAGGAGGGAAGGGGTTGGGTTTGAGATGTTTTTTCTGTTTCTTTTTGTCTCAACTATTACTTTAATTCGCACTGGTACTCATGCTTACAAGCTAATTTGGATGCAAAGCGGTCCCAGAGGTTCTGACCGAGCCTTACCGGATAGGCGGACCGTAGCGGGGAAGTCACAGGGAAGGTTGACCGAGGGATTGTATAGGGAGTCTGTCAAAAACCATGATAGTAGCAACCAAAGGTCTGATAAACTCAGACACACATGTCCAACCGCTGACCATATATGTTCTGACAAACAATTAAGATGACACAAGTAATTGATACACCCGTAGGATCTACAACACTCAGTAACTTGAAAATAGTATCACTTAATGTGAAGGGTTTAAACCAACCTGTTAAACGTCAGAAAATTCTGGACTACCTTCGTAGGCAGAAAAGTGACATTGCCTTGCTCCAGGAGTCGAAGCTAGAGGCCAAACTACTTCACACATTTAGGAACAAATTTTTCACAGAGGTAGTGGTATCCGAAGCCATTAAAAAAAAGAATGGGGTAGTGACATTGATCGCTAGGAAGTCTAATGTAGAAGTCATTTCATCAACAACTGACACTAAAGGCAGATGGGTCACGACCAAATTACTTAAAGATGACACCGAGTTCTATATTACGAACGTCTATGCCCCAAACACATGCGATCTATCATTCTGGTCGGAGCTCACAAAGCAGATGGATACTGTCCCCGACACAGCGGTGCACATTCTAGCGGGTGATTTTAATGTGCCGGTTGATTCCACCCTAGACAGAGACTCTAACTGCCTGTTTCGCAGCAGTAGGGCACATAAGGCCTTCACCAAACTCTGTAGCAGATTCAATATGGTAGACTCATGGCGTATACAAAATCCGGATGGCAGGGATTACACATTCTACTCCCCTCCATATGATTCATTCTCAAGAAATCGATTACTTATTCATTACTAAAAATGCCTTAGCTAGAATTGAAGACACAAGTATAGAAGCGAGGGTCATATCAGATCATTCATGCATTTCCCTCATGGTATCTAATATAAAGCCGACTCTTCGCCAATCCTTATGGCGGCTAAATGATGAAATTCTAGGAGAAGAGAAACATATAAAATCAATTGAAGATGCAATAAAGGATTATCTAACGGACAACAAAAGATGGGAAACTACTGATTACACCCGCTGGGAGGCCCTGAAGAGTACTATACGTAGCGTAATCATTAAACTCAAGTCTGCCATAAATAAAAACTACAACGCAACCTTAGAGACATTAGAGGTGGACATTGCTGCATTAGAGGCCAGCTATATACAGAACAGGTCTGAAGTGACTCTAAATAAATTAACTAACCAAAAATACGCATACAACAAAATTATAAGTGAAAGGGCTGGGGTATGGTTGGATAGAAGGAAATGCTACAAGGTCTGCGAATCTAACAAGGCGGGGAAGGGTTTAGCGGCGTACCTGAAATTTAAGCTGCAGAAAAACACAATCAACTCATTAGTGGATGACAAGGGAACGTCCTGCTCCGACCCACTTAAAATTGCTGACATATTCAAGGATTTTTACGAGCGTCTATACGCGAAAAACAAGAATATAGATATAGATAAGATTAAACAGTACTTAGATAAATGTGATCTGCCCACCCTCCCTCCGGGAAACCAGAAGGCACTAAACATTCCGATAACACAGGCTGAGGTAACAAAGGCTATAAAATCACTTAAATGCGGTAAAGCCCCAGGACCTGATGGGTTCACGGCTAAATTTGACAAATGCTTCTCCTCTGCGTTGGCACTGCCCTTGCTTAATATGTTCCGTGAAATTAGCGAAACGGGAGAGGTTAAAGGTACACTGGCGGAGGCTGTCATAGCGGTCCTGCCAAAGGAGGGCAGAGATCCGAAGTTCCCAAAAAACTACAGACCCATTTCGCTCATCAATTTAGACTGTAAGCTGCTTGCCTCAATCCTAGCAAACCGAATCCAGAAAATCTTACCGAAAATTATCAATCCCTCACAAGCTGGCTTTCTGAAAAACAGACTCTCCAGCGACAATACTAGAATACTGGCACACGTCCTTGAAAAGTCTAAACTCCTCTCCACTCCCACTGTAGCAATAACACTCGACGCAGAAAAAGCCTTTGACAAGGTAGACTGGATGTTTTTGGAGGCAGTATTAAATAAATTTAGCTTAGGTCCATCATTCATAAAACTGGTCATGTCCCTCTACTCCTTTCCCTCGGCCAGAGTTCGAGCGGGTGGTGCCTTCTCCTCGCCGTTCAAATTACAACAGGGTACAAGACAGGGTTGCCCCCTATCTCCTTTGCTCTTTTTATTGGCCATAGAACCCTTCCTGTACCAGATACGTAATAGTACAATCCCCGGAATTCCCTTCAACGACTGCATCATCAAACTTACAGCATACGCTGATGACGTTCTGGTCATGTCTGAGAAAGCGGATGAGGCAATACCAGCCCTGATGAAAACCATTGAGGAATTCTCGGAGGTTTCTGGATACTCCTTGAATAAGGACAAAACTGAAGTTAAACTTTTGAATAGTGTAGGAGGTAAGGAAATATTGGGGAACTCTAATTTAACGCGGCAGCCGGACTGCTTTAAATATCTGGGATTAGATTTTGACAAAGACCTAATTACGACATTACGAGTCAACGAGGATCGCCTCCTAAACAAAATAACAGAATTACTAGATGGGTGGTCCCCTAAATTTTTATTGTGGTGGGGGAGAGCTGAAACGCTGAAGATGATGATAACACCCGTGATAAACTATCTGGCAAGCATGCACCCCATGATGTTCACGGATGACTTCCTCCGCAAAATAGATAAACTGTTTGGAACATTTCTGTGGCAGGGGAAGAAGCCCAGGGTATTTATGAAAAAGCTGCAGCTTACTAAGAAAAAGGCGGCCTGGGGCTTCCCAACTTTAGAAACTACCGAACAGCATTCCTGTGCAAGCAGGGAGCAGCCTGGTTCGTCGAGGGACCATGCTATACCCCTTTATGGATATGTAAGAAATGGGGGTTACCCAAATCTCCAAGGGGGTAGCATGGCATCAAGCGGGCAGGCCAAACTTCGAGGACATGTGAAGCATTCACGCAGTAAACACAGACGACACACCAATCACACCACAAAAGAGTCACAACACCACCTTTGGTTGGATAGAGTGGGAGGCTCTAGCCTCAGGCTTGTAATTCTCTTGAACCACTCTCCTCTCTCCAAATTTCCACTGGTCCACCCACCTGGGGTCTACACCCTCAGACTGACCAGCCCTTAGGGGCGAGGCTCCCCTCCCCCTACTTCTCCTCCTAGGGTTCCTCCATCTCCTACGCCTGGGGACACCCTCACACAACTCTCTCCCCAACCTGGAGTCGAAACCCACAGGCTGAACCAGTGACAGGGGCGAGTCCTCCCTCTCCCTGCACCCCCTCCCAGAGTTCCGCACCCCCCTACCCGGAGAAGTACCCCTGGGAGTCACTTCCGGGGGGACTCTGGTTTCAGATGTCCCTCCCACCAGGGCAGGCAACTCCTGTCCCTGGCCACCCAACCCGGGATCTATGCCCTGTGGCTGAGCCGGTGACAGAGAAGAGACCTTCCTCCCTCTGCACCCCCTCCCAGAGTTCCGCACCCTCCTGCCTGGAGTAGTACCCCTGGGAGTCAATTTGGTAGGGACCTGCATTACAGGAACCCCACCTTCCAGGTCAGGCAACCCCTGAACCTGGAACCCCAGTCCAGGATCTAGACCCTGTGACTGGTCAGACCCCCGAACCACTGGAGCTCTGATTATTGATGCTCCGGGTTCTCCTGACATAAGGGGATCCCTCCCTCTGGATGACACATCGGGGCAGCCTAGCCTCCCAAGCTGGGGTTCTCTTAAAGAACACTCCAGGCCCGGTGGCCGCAGCTGGGGCACCTTGGGACACCTCCCCGTCTCACTCCCTTCAGGATCACTCCCCTCAGCCTTCCCAGACGCTCTGGCACTTACCCAGAGGTCTGCCTCCCGTGCAAGTTCCCTGGGGTCTGAGAACCCGCACTGCAACAGATGGTGACGCAGTCTTGGGAAACAACTCCTCAGCATGTGCTCCCGGATAACGGCATGGCACAGCCCTTCCCAATCCTCCACTGCTCTCCTCACCACCCAATCCTCCAGTACAGTCCAACACTCCTCCTCAAACTCTCCCCAGGACTGATGGGACAGCTTTCCCCTGCCCCTGAACACTAACCCGTCCTCCTCTTCCGGGGAATCAGGCACAGTTTCCTGGGCTTCGGGAGTGGGACTCCTTGCACTGGACCTACACTCGCTGCCACCACTGGATCCCACCCACCTCGGTGAATCCAGACTCCTAAAACCACTCTCAGGGGACAAACTACCCACCTGAGCTGATCTCTCCCTGGCGAAGGCCCTCTCCGCCTCCGCCATCCTCTCCAGCGCTAGGACTTTTTCAGTCTCTAGTCGCTGCTCTTCTACCCTCAACTGCGCTAAGCCCTCGGCATGCCTGAGCTTTGCCAGCGCCAGCTGATACTCCCTCTCTTCTCTCCTATCTACCCACTCTTCTGGGGACAGGGAAAGGGATGGGGCAGTGCCCCCGGGACTGGACCCAGTGCGTGACTCCCTATCTTCGGTGTCCTCCACAGCTACTGGCGTCTCTGCCCTATTAAACTCTTCCTCCTCCTCATCGGAGTAATTACCTCCCAGGGTTCTGGATGGGGAGCCCTCTCTCTGGTCTCTAACCCACTGACCCTTCAACACCTCGGGGGGGTAGTCAGATAAGTCACCATCAATCTCTAAGGGCTCTCCCCTCTTGAGGGCCTCATAGAGAAACAAATTCCTCCTAATGTTCCCTACTGGGGGTATCCCTCTCTCCAGGAGGAAGTCTATCACCTCCTGTTCGGTGTACTCCATCAGTTCCACTTCCTGGTAAATCAACCCCATCGTGGCGAGGTACACCCGGGACACACCCTCCCAGTGGAACAAGGGGACAATTCAGAACACTCTTCAGGAGGAAGCAATCAAAAAACAATATTCAGCCAAACAATAATAATCCCCACAACAAGGCTCGGATTACATCCAAAGCTCTATTTGCAGTGTAACCCGTGGCCGCTGTGGTACTGCGCAAACACAAGTCCTATCCCACCGCTTGCCACCAAATGTAAGAAATGGGGGTTACCCAAATCTCCAAGGGGGTAGCATGGCATCAAGCGGGCAGGCCAAACTTCGAGGACATGTGAAGCATTCACGCAGTACCCACAGACGACACACCAATCACACCACAAAAGAGTCACGACACCACCTTTGGTTGGAAAAAGATTACGTTTAGTGATGTCTCCAACCTGCAAGGTAAAAAGGAACAGAATAGTGGTAGTCACAACAAGGCGCCAACTGGCACCAGAGCCAAGTACTTCAGAGGGGGATTATTTACATGGGACAAAAAGGGTTGAGTCCAAAGTCCATGCTGAAAGGGAAAAGGATGGTTAATTAAACGCTAGACCTGGGGGCCAATCTGGCGGGGCCAACTCAGGCTCTCATCCTCGGGGGTGAGCTGTAATTGCAAAATCCAACATAATGCATAAACACACCTCCTGCGCTATATCGCCAAACCCCACCCCTGTAAGGGAAAAACAGAGTATCACAACACATTTAATGATAGACAGGAGCACCTGTAATAAATCACAGCAAGGTATGCCCTTGAACCTGGAATGTAATCAGGGGCCTGGAATAACCCGTCAGGCCAGCCTAGGGGCAGGACACCTGTACTGAAAGGCACATCCAAGTTAACCCCACCCTCAACCTGCGGGCACAAAACATCAGGTAAGTGGACACCTTGCATTTAACAACATTTTAGGTATTCACCCACGTCTTCCAAGGTAACCTGGGAACCCCCTGCAGGACACCACCAATCATGGGCAGGGATAATCAGCTCCCCCTATAACCCGGCTACTGTGCAGGAATCAACACTTCGTCAGGGAATCATACCCATTCCATCACAGGGAAAAACAAAAGCTCCTTAGTCAGCAATAGCATTTCTTTCCGCAAGGGCAACCACCCGATTGGGTAAAGCAGTCAGTTCATTAGGCCGCTATCGCATTAATAACCTACCCCCTAATACGGGGTTAACCCTTTCATGCCTCAGTCATGGGGCCTAACGGGGCCCAACCACAGTCTCCCCCGTAGGTGGGGTGGTCGTGGGACTTCCGCCCGCCCCCTCGGGGTATTACCTTCTTCTTCGGCTCCTCGAGGGGCCCTTGCGCAGATGCCTGCAGTCAGTAGGCCTCACACGGCCTTTGGTCTGATCCCAGACTCCCCGGAGCTTGCACCAGCTGATGGGGGCTGTCACTCCTCTCGGAGCCCTCCCAGAAGACGACAGGCTGCTCCCGGGCCTTCTGCAGCCTCCACGGCCCGGGAACTAATCGAGACGCGGCGGTGAGGGGGCTCGGCCCTTGCGGCCAATCGCGGGGCAGCTCCTGAGGGATGCGGCCGGGAGGACCAATCACGGGCCTGCATGGCCGAGCTCAAACTCCAGGGCCTAGCGCGGCCCACACGGACTCCGGCGGCCCTCTCCTCACACCGGGGGCCGCCGCAACGCTACTCCCAGCGGGGATCTTCCTCGGGGCCCTCCGTCAAGGGCGGAGGTGGGGTAGGCTCCCGCCCTCCGTTCTCGCTCCTCACGGTGGCAATGCTTCTTGTGTGGCGGCGGGGCTGGCACCGACAGTGTGCCCCGGCCCCGCCTCCTCCACCAGCTCGCTCCCGGCTGCCCGGACGGCAGCCAATCCCTGCGCGGCGTGGCTGGGGGCGCGGCGATGACGTCACCGGCGCCCCAGCCACGTGATGCTGGACGCGCTGGCTTCAGGGCCTATCGCGCCCTCACCTCCTCATCGGCGGCCCCCTCCTGGCACCGGGGGTCGCCGTGACGACGACAAACACGGCGGGGGTCCCTCCAAGCTGGCACCGGGCCGCGGCGGTGATCTGTGGCCAAAATAAGGGGTAGGCTCCCTTTTAATAAATTATATTTATTAGCCAAAGCGCACCTCCACAACGGCGCTATTCACCAGCTGCCACAGTCTCCACAGTAAACGGCGCTATTCACAGCGCATCGCTCCTCCCTCAGCTCACACAGCTCTCAGGGTCACAAGCACTAGGGGGGTATCAACAGTCCCAGGCCCAGCGCTTTCCTAGAGGACAGCAATGAGGGGTAGGCTCCCTTCTGGTCAGTTTCTCCTCACGCAGAGCGCGCGCCACAACAAGGGGTAAGCTCGCGCTTAAGAAATGCTAAATGCTAAAATGCTCCCTCAGCGCTGTTCAGTCACAAACTTCCTCAGGCCACACAGCAGGCACAGCGCTATCACTGGCAGGGGGGCGCTTTGCGATCTTCTAGCGCTCAGGGCTCCTCAACTTCCAGGGTCCTGAGACACAAAGGGCACAGTTCCTCCAGCAGGGCGCAATCCTCCCAGCCCACTGCCTCCAGAGGGGCCACAACTTCCTGGGGGCACCGACCTCCCCAGACAGCGTCTGACAGGCGCACCTCATTGAGGGAAGGGGCGAACAGTTCCACAGCCAGCCCCAGGGGCACACTCCTCACCTCCTGGGGGGCTCAGGCCCACAGCATTCCTCCTCTTCTGGGCACCTCTTTCTCTCAGCGCTGGCATAGTTCAAGGTCCCACAGTGTCTGGGACCTGGGTAGGGGCCCTCCCTTATCAGGGGCCCATGGGGACAGTAGAGGGGAGTTATTAGGGGTGCAGGGCCCAGCTCACAGGCCCATGTGGCGGTAGCACCTCACAGCAGGTCCCCTCTCTTCTTTGTCCCCGCGCTGACTGACTCTCTGGTGACACTTCTCCCTATTTATACCCTCCTCCCAGGCAGTGCCAGGACCTTCTAGAATGTTGGCAAATCTGGCCTAAACTGGCTCAAGGGGAGGGGGTGAGCACCCTGGGTGCCAGGCTTTCCCTCCAAAAGCTAGGGGTAGCTGGGCAATATTAACTAAACCGCCAACCTAACGCAGTCAGGTGGCACTACCCAGGGCCATGGCATCCATTTTAAAATCACAGTACATTTTAGTCAGGTACATTTTCAAAATGGGGGATATTTTCTGTACACCTTTTAACAACATGTAATTTTACATCATGGTAACTCTTACCACACATGGTCCTTATATGTTTAATACCATGGGGGAGACATTCAATTTAGGGGGGCAAAAAGCAAAAAATTTGGGGGAAAAAGGCCAAGTCCAACAGGATAGATATAGAGAAAGCTATAGTAGGCAAGGCACCACTCAAAGCACTACTTACCATGGACCTAGCACATCTCCCTCACTCTAAATATATCTTATTAAACACTAGAAGAGCTCTTATAAGGTTAGATCAAGCTCAATCGTCCGGCCCAAGATTGAAAAACACTACCTCCATTGCCTTATGGCATAACCCAGCCATTAGAATTAATTGGGAATCACTCCACTGGGAGCATTGGTCGTTGGAAGGCATAAACATGGTCTCTGACCTATATGATGGACGCACACCACTTCCATATTCAGAGATTCAGGCAACTCACTGCCTTACACCAATGGACTTCTACGCTTTCCTGAAGCTGAAGACGGTTCTTGCCCCACGCCCACTTAAACCCCTTGAGCCATGGCTTAATTCACAACTAAAACGTCTCCTAGCTGCAGGTCATTTTGTATCCAAGGTCTACAAGCTACTTATCCCAAAAGCTGGGAAAGCACAAAAAAGTAACAAAGTAAAATGGGAGGCGGAACCCAATAACACTGGGATTCAATTTGACTGGGATAGAATCAATGCTACAGCTCTTGTGAACAAAGTTTCCCCAATCCTATCGCAAACAAAATGTATGTTGATCAACCGGGTGTTCTGGACACCCCAAAAACTATTTAAACTTAAACTGAGAGATTCCCCAAAATGCTGGAACTGCGATCAGGCCGAAGGTGATTTGTCCCACATGTTTTTCCATTGCCCCTCCCTAAAAAACTATTGGAATAACATTTTTGACTGCATAGAACATATTTTTAAAATCAAGCCACGGAGAGAATTTATTTATGTCATTCTAGGTGCTTTGGATCAAACGGTCGCTAACGAGTATGATAGACAGCTACTAGACCTACTCCTCACCCTAGCATGCAAGGTCATACTGTGTAAATGGAAGGCTGCTGGGGAAGTCTCCTTCAAGATGTGGCGTGAGTGGGTCTCTTGCATCAGAGGAGTAGACAATAATACCCTTCAATCCTCTCCTTGGCGTGCATCAACAAAAAAACTCTGGAAATCTCTTGATGCCTCCTCCTTCTCGTTTGATCCTCCCTAAAGAGATAATAGTCCCTCTTGCTTCTTTGTATGTGTATATGCTCAGGGCGATGTAATTAATAGCTTACTTCCCTCCTGACTTACTGCTGCGACTCCGTCAGAAACCCAGCATGGGCTATATTCGAATTCTTAAGTAATGTACCAATGTATGTACCAATTGAGCATTCCTTGTAAGTACCTGCGTATTTGTACCATGAATTATGTATTTTATATTGTATATTTTATTTATCCATCTACTTATTTATTTCATTGATCCTCTTACTTGATATATGTTTGGTTCAGAGTATATACAATCCACTTGGCTGTACTCTACAAGCATCACGTCATAATTGTACATCTTCGCAACATCCTTTAGTGCATCATCTGTGTAGTTAAGCCAGAACCAAACATACCCACATGTACTGTATGTAAATTTTGTATTATGTTTTCGTTCTTTTTTCTTTGTGTGCTCCTTATGTTCTTTTTTCAATAAAAAAGATTTGAACTCAAAATGAGCCGAGTTGGACATACAGTGAATGACCCTTGCTTAGATGAAATCCTTCCTAGAAGACCGGCCTTTTCAGGTAGTTTCAACCATGGCCTCCTCCGAGTGCCATGCTCTTAACTCTGGAGTTCCTCAAGTATCCTACCTAAGCCCAGCGCTATTTACCATCTTTGTGTGCCCAATTGGGGACTTGGTCGAAAGTTGTTGCTTGATGTTATTCTCATATGCAGATAAGACACAAATCATCTTCTCCTTGTCATCTGCGCACTACCACAACTCTGAAGCCTTGAACTCCTGTTTGAGCATGGTTGCAGAGTGGATGAAAAACTATTCAATAAAAATGAATGGAGATAAGGCTGACATATTGGTCCTGGGAAGGAATCCGTCCCTTTGGGGTCTCAAACATTGCCTAAAATCATGGGCCTTCTTCCAGATACAGACCGCAAGGTCAAGAAGCTGGGATTTTGGCTGAATGATAAGCTGTCTGTGAATGAAGCCTCAGGTGATGAAGTTGGCTGTCACTTGCTTTGCCATTTTGAAATGGTTGCGGAAGATCATTTGACTACTTCCATTTCCAGCTCAGCAGATGGTGGTATAGGCACTTATCATGCCAAGATTGGATTACGGCAATGTGCTCTATTTGGGAGCGGCCAAAGCCTTCATGAAACGATTGCAGGTGGTCCAAAACTCAATGGCGTAGATACTTTATAGACTTTCAAGCAGACCTCACCAACGGGTCTTTTACGAGAGCTGCACTGGCTCCCTGTAGAGAAGCAAATTCAGTTTAAAACCTTGTGCTATGTGTATAAAGCAAAGTATGGGGTTGGTCCACATTACCTGCAGGAATTTGTTAAATCCTATCACTAACCCCATCTTCTTCATTCCAGTGAATTGTCCATGTGCATTATTTCCCACAGTGAAACACTCATTCATGGAAGGACGTACGTTTGTTCATCAGGGCCCCAAGCTTTGACATGCCCATCCAAAACAGTTGAGACAGTGTCCCTCTTTGACGATATTTTGAAGACAGCTGAAAACAGGGCTGTTCTGAGTTGTGAGTTCTGACTGTCCATGACCTGACGTTTAGCGCCGGGATAGCCAAGTAGATAGCGAAGTGTTCTATACATTTTTTATAATAATAATGTAACTTGAAGTGGTTGGATTTGCCCAGGCTTACTCTGCAATGGAGTGCGAAGAGTATAATCAATATCAATTTTGCTGCAAATTTTAATTTTAAGAGATTAGGCAGTAGATTCTCAAGATAACATCTACAATCATTGCCCTTCATGTCGTCAGGCAAATTCGCAGGTTATTTTGTCTGTTTCCATTTTCCAAGTCCAGCAATAGTTTATTAATAGTATGAATCTTTGAGGCAAATGGAATGAATTAATCAAATTTTGCTTTATTGTCATTCATTTTAACTTCAGTGTCTGCAATCTTTATGGACAGACCAGCCATGTCCTTACAAATATTTTTAACTTGAATAACAATATTGTCAGGTTTAGACCTAACAGCTTGCAATTCCTCTAATATAGTAGTACGTGAAGGTTCAAAAGAGTCACCAATTTATGATTTAATAGGAGGTGGAGATTCTGCTTGATTATGCTTATGAGCAGATGTAGATTTGCCTTCAATGTTGATAAATAAACAGAAATATATATATATATATATATATATATATATATATATATATATATATATATATATATATATATATATATATATATGTATGTATGTATGTATGTATGTATGTATGTATGTATGTATGTATGTATGTATATATATATATATATATATATATATATATATATATATATATATTCACTGAAAAAAACCATAGGTTTCACACCAGTTATAGTTAGGAATTAGCATTTAAAAAACCTATTAAATTCACTGAAAAAACCATAGGTTTCACACCAGTTATAGTTAGCTGGAAATTTTACTGATATAAAACCATTGAAATTCCCACGTTATAGTTAGTCGGACTCACTATAACTTGCGCGTGCAATGCACTGCTGATGACATCACATATTACATCACTCATGACATGGTCAGTGACATCACTCATGACATCACTGATGACACCATCCTTGTGACACAGTGACAGACCTCCTTTCAGTGTAATGTAACCCATGAAACACATATTCAAAAATAGAAACTAATATTTTCAAAAAAGTGGATATACCCATACCAGTTACAACAACCAATTCAGTAATACCACCATCTAATACACATCCACTCATGTGTATGTATATGGGTTATTAGATATTTTTATTAGTATCAGTATGAGTGTCTATATGGTTTGGTGGGGGTATTACTTAGCACATAGATGCATGAGTGACTGACTCTTTGTTTGTATGTGTTTTGAAGACAACATATGTACAGGACTGTATGGGTGGATGAGTGTCTATATGTGTTTGTTAGTGAGTGAATGACTGTCTCACTAGTGTCTTTATCAGTAACTACATATGTTTTAATCTAGTATATATGAATATTGATGTATATAAGTGAGTATATGTGAGAGTAAGAGATTGTAAGAGTTCCTGTTTAAATAAGTATGTGTTTCTATAAGTGATTGTTTAAGAGAATAAATATGTGTAATTTTAAATAGAAGTAAGGTGGAAGTGTGTGTATAACTCTATATTCAAATAAATGGATGTCCAATAGTTTATTTGCACGTGTGAATATGTGTGTGAGTAACTTTTGGATGAATGTCGGTGTGTAACAGGATGTATAGGTGTATCACTTCATATGATGAGTGAGTATATGTATGAGTGACTATATAGAACTGTTGGTGAATGAGTGGATGTGTATATAGATAGTGGAATTACTGAATTGCTTGTTGTAACTGATATAGGTATCTCCATTTTTTTTAAAATTTCAGTTTCTATTTTTGAATATGTGTCTCAAGGGTTACATTATAGTGAAAGGAGGTCTGTCACTATGTCACAAGGATGGTGTCATGAGTGATGTCACTGACCATGTCATGAGTGATGTAATATGTGATGTCATCAGCAGTGCATTGCACGCGCAAGTTATAGTGAGTCCGACTAACTATAACGTGGGAATTTCAATGGTTTTATATCAGTAAAATTTCCAGCTAACTATAACTGGTGTGAAACCTATGGTTTTTTCAGTGAATTTAATAGGTTTTTTAAATGCTAATTCCTAACTATAACTGGTGTGAAACCTATGGTTTTTTTCAGTGAATTTCATAGGTTTTTTAAATGCTAATTCCTTACTATAAGTTTCACTTTATAAATAAGACTGTTAGCACTCTAGTTGTTCTTTTTAACACTCTGGTACATTCTGTCATTGGGCTACAGTTGTGCTACATCTAGTTGAATTTTGGGCTACATTTACAATTTTTGATCTCTGGTGGCCATCTTTGGGCTTCATTGGGCTACTTTGGGCTACATTTGGGCTACATTTTGGCTCTAGCATATATTAAGCCCAATGTAGCACAATACATATTTTTATAAAGTTAATTTTTTTACAAACCACTTCAGAATAGGGCTACCTGTCTCTACAATTATCCCATTTTTTTTTTTTTAATTTTTGGGGGGAGCGCTCCCAGAGCGCGCCCCGGAGTGCGCCCCGAAAAGCGTATTTCTGAAAAGCGCCCCCGGGCGCGCTCCGGGGAGCGTCTCGTGAGCGCCAATATCGCAAACGAAAACATGACGTATCGCGTAGCCGCGACCGCGTGATACGCACGGCGTAAGCGCACCCGGAAGTACTCGAACGAATACGATCGCAAAACGTAAACTTCCGACGCGCTTACGCTGCGCGCCCCCGTGCGCGTAGCGTAAGCGCGTCGGGTCATGTGAGCAGAAAATAACACTTTTCATTGGTTCATAACAGTTTTAGTTTCATAATGATGAAGCCCCTGGTCTTGTGACCTGAAAATAACACTTCTCATTGGTTCAGGACAGTTTTGTTTTCCAAATGATGAAAGCCCCCACCTTTTTTCCTTATTCTGACTTTGTCCTTTGACTGAGGAAGATCTGTTTGGAACTCTCTGTACCTTTTTGTACTTTAAAATGGCTTCAGTAGCAGCAGCAGCAGGAGCATCTCAGCCACCACCACCACCACCACCACCAAGAGGACCAGCTCCAAATTATATTGGTGGTCAAGAACAGGAGGAGGAGGAAGAGGAAGAGGAGGAGGGGAGAAGAAGATGGCTGCCTGAAGAAAACACACCTTATAAACCCAAACCACACTTCATTTGGCAGTTTTTTTCAATCCCAGAGGGGAAAAAAAAGGTGAATGCGCCCAAAGTCACTTGCCTCATCTGCAATGATGAACTTTCACGGGGCAACCCAAATAAGAAATATTCTTTTGGTAACTATACCATGATTCGGCACATGACAAGAAAGCATCCAAACAACTACTCTCGCGCAGAGTTCCGGGAACTGGCCAGTAACCTCCCCCAGTCATCAAGGACCCCCTCCCAAAGAAAACAACCCTCTTCCTCGCAACCAGAAACATCTGAGGTGATGCCTTGCATTCAGCCGAGATTTGCTGATTTTAAAATTACTTGCACTGCTTGTGGCAAGCTTATCTCCTATGGGGAACAAAGTATTAAGCTCATCGTCCTTGCAGGTGATAATCACAAGTGCCCCAAAAAGAAATAATTTTTTGGGTTTTTTGTTTTTTTGCTCCAGTTGAGCCAGTTTCAATTCCCTTTTTTTGTTTCTCCCCCTAAAAAATACAAAAAATATATAAAACTGTTTTGAAAAGCCAAAAAAAGTTTAAAAAGTTCCAAAAACACAAAAAAATATAAAACAACAAAAAGAAGAAAAAAAAAAGTTCTTTTAAGAACTACCTCCAATTTCTAAATGAAAACTTCATTTTTTTAAAACTCTGTCATCTTTTTCCCTCATTTTACGCTCCCCGGTGCGCTACCTGGTGCGCGCACCGAGCGCTTCCCCCGCGCAAAACGAAAAAAAAAAAAATATTTTAAATGCCCCGCGGGGCCCTTTTATAGCCCCCACATCAAACCTAGGGGGTCAAAGGGGTCTATCCCTGACGCCTTATGGTCAGTTCCCACTTTGTTTTAGCCACCTCTTATGTCTCGATTTTACCGAGACACAAGATGGCGACCGCTCTGGACTGTTTGGAATGTTTACAGACACCCGAGAGCCAATCAGCTTTCCATGCGCACCTCGCGTGTCGCGCCTGGAGCGCACTCCGGTGCGCGCACCTGTGCGCTGCTATAGATATATATATTTTTTTGGGCCTAAATTACTCAAAATCCACTGGAGCACATATCTTGAGACATAGCAAAGGCACATCGGGCTACCAGTCCCTACAATTTTGCCAAGTTTGGTGTAAATCCATTCAGCCGTTCGGGCTAAAAGTGAAATCGACCGCCCTATGGAAATTAACATGGGGAAAACGCGTTTTGGGACCCCCCTTTTATCTCGGCCCCCGCTTGACGAATCCCCCCCAAACTTTCAGGGAAGGACCGGACCGCCATGAGACCATTTTCCTGAAAATTTCAGGCAGATTCGTCAACCGGCGCCAAAGTTATTCAAAATAGAATGTTGAGATTTAACATTGAAAATTATCCTAACTATAACTACCTACTGGCGACCGCCAGTAGGTAATATATATATATATATATATATATATATATATATATGTATATATTAACACACAAGTTTGCCTGCTGGTGGAAGAGGACAGCACCACAGGTAGGTATTAGCCAAACATCGTTTATTCACATGAGAAGCAGCAACACAGCCTCTCCATCCGCTGAATTGACAAAGTCCTTCCCAACGCGTTTCATCATTGACTTCCTCAGGGGAGTTGGACTGAAAGAAGACGTCAGGCAAGTTTAGGCGGCATCTATTAAACTTCACGAACCCGCCCCATAGGCGTGGCCTTCACTGAGGCCTTCTGGTTACAGTAGTTCCGACCATAAATCCCGAGTGGGTAGCCTGTACATTTTCTTGAAAATAAAGTTAATGTTCACCAAGTGGGTAGAGGCATGGAAAAGGCTGCAAAATGCCACCGCTTTGCTTTTTGAGTAAAGGAAACCGGCACCCGTGCCAAAGGTGAGTCCGCCGTCAGCGCTTTCACTTGAATGCTGGAACAGCATCGGGTCCTCTTCCGCGGCTCAGGCTGGCCGCTACAAACTAACACACAAGTTTGCCTGCTGGTGGAAGAGGACGGCACCACAGGTAGGTATTAGCCAAACATCGTTTATTCACATGAGAAGCAGCAACACAGCCTCTCCATCCGCTGAATTGACAAAGTCCTTCCCAACGCGTTTCATCATTGACTTCCTCAGGGGAGTTGGACTGAAAGAAGACGTCAGGCAAGTTTAGGCGGCATCTATTAAACTTCACGAACCCGCCCCATAGGCGTGGCCTTCACTGAGGCCTTCTGGTTACATATATATATATTTTTTTTATTTTTTTTTTATTTTTTTTTGTCACTGCAGTTGCCTATTGACAGGTATAAATAACCATTTCCATGTCAATTGGTATGTGGAATATGTTTGCAATTAATTTAACAGCTTGAATTAGACAATATTTGCTCTAAGAAAATATGCAATACTGCCGGTAAAGAATGAAATGTCATTTCTTTTGTATACTCTTTTTTCCCCCCTAGGTTTGTATATTCATATATATTATGAATTGTAATAAGAATGTATTTTTAACATTGCACTTACACTTTCGAAACCATTGTTTTTAAGACAAAAAGGTGGCCATATATATAGCAGAAGCGGCATGGCAGGTCCTCTTAAAGACCGTAGTAGCACTAATTCTACATTTTGGTACTAATGCATTTTAAGTGCAAGTATGAGTGACTGCATAGGGACTGTTGGCAAAGGAGTGGATGTGTGTGTAGATCTTGAAATTACTGAATAGGTGTGTTGTAACTGGTATAGGTATGTCCATTGTTTTGAAAATGTTAGTTTGTATTTTTGAGTGTGTGTATCAAAGGTTATATTAGAGTGAGAGGAAGTCTGCCACTCTATCACATGATGATGTCATCAGTGATGTCATGAGTGATGTCATTTGAGATATCATCAGTGATGTCATGAGTGATGTCACTGACCATGTCATGAGTGATGTAATATGTGACGTCATCAGCAGTGCATTGCGGGCGGTCAAGTTACAGTTAGCTGAACTAGCTATAACGGGGGAATTTCTATGGTTTTGTACGAGTGAAATGTCCAACTAACTATAACTCCCCTGAAATGTATGTTTTTTTCAGTGAATTTATATATATATATATATATATATATATATATATATTACCTACTGGCGGTCGCCAGTAGGTATATATAGTTAGGATTTTTTCCCTATGGGATTTCTGAAAATTCTATGTCTAATAACTTTGGCGTTTGTGGACGGAATTGGCTGAAATTGTCAGGAAAATGGCACATTTTGTTTTTGAGCAGCCCCTAAAAATTTGGGGGGGGTTCGGCAAGGGGGGGCCGAGAAAAAAGGGGGGTCCCAAAACGCGTTTTTCCAATGTTAATTTCCATAGGGCGGTTGGCCTCACTTTTAGCCTGAACGGCTGAATGGATTTGCACGAAACTTGGCAAAATTGTAGGGACTGTTGGCCCGATGTGCCTTTGCTAGGTCTCAATATATGTGCTTCAGTGGATTTTGAGAAATTAACGTTCAAAAAAAGATATATATCTGTAACAGCGCTCCGGGCTGCGCTCCGGTTCGCGTACTTTTCGCGTAACGGAACTTTGCGATGCGAATCTGATTGGCTCTCCTGTGTCTGTCAACATTATAAACAGTCCGGAGCGGCCGCCATCTTGTCTCTCGGTAGGATCGAGAGACAAGAGGAGGCCAAAACAAAGGGGGAAATTACCATAAGGGGCATAGTAGATCCTCGTTGACCCCCTAGGTTTTATGTGGAGGTTTTAAAAGGGCCCAGCAGGGCAAAAAAAAAAAAATTTTTTTTTTTTTTTGCGTGGTGAGCGCCTAGTCCGCGAACCGGAAAGCGTTCTGGGCAGCGTACTATAAGGAAAAAAGAATGATAGACTTTTCAAATACTGTATGTTAATTGTTTGTTGTTTTTGTTGATTATTTTTTTTTTCTTTATTTTTTAAGCATTTTTTTTTATTTTGATTGTGTTTCATAATTTATTAAACTTTCTAACATTTCACTGTCAGAAATTTCATATTTGTCATTGAATATATTTTGAAGTCTATGAGGGTGTAAAATGTCCTCATTATTAAGCAGGTTATCCGCTGCTTCCACACATTGAAGTAGTTCCTGGTCCCTACTTTCATCCATAAATTCATCAATGTTTCCTTGGCTGCTCTCTTCCAGTATAATTTTAAATTGAACTTGCTGCTCGTCTTCCATTTTGCCTGAAATTTGGATTAAAAAAAAATATATTACTAGAGATAGGGCACTGTTGGGATTAATTTTAGATAGGCAGTTTTTATCAGTGAATTTATCTTTTGGCAGTGTATAGTATCAGAGTGGAAGTAGGACTATAAAAAAGTGTATGTGATTTAACCAAGAGAAGCCTAACTCCATCCATAACTATAACAGAGAGGTCTATCTAAATCTATAACTACTACAGAGGGATAGTATATAACTATCAGAAAAAGTCTACCATATTAAGTTATAGTGCACAATATACTTCAGTTTTAAAAATAACAACTTACCTTCACAAACAAGTTGAAGTGTTTAGTAACTATTCAAATGTAATGTACAACAAGAAGTAGCAGTCAAAATGGCTGTGTTTTCTTCTCTTCCTTTATATATATTCAGGTATATAACCAATCAAATGTCAGGTAATAAAAGTAGAAAATGAAAGTAACATTTTCATTGGTTGTCAATTCCAACACTTCAGATGTGTTTTGTGAAGTAATTTACCTCACGGTATTTAGAGAGGTCTACAGGCTTAATGGCTAAATGGAATTTCAATCAAATTTGTGAAAATGAAAGGGATTGTTATGTAGTATGAGCTAATGTATATTTGGTGAGAGTGTCTCCAGTCGTTTTTCTGTAAATTACTTTCCCACCTTTTTTATTGGACCGCTTCCCGGTATGCGTCCCGGTCGGCGAACCAGCAGCGTTACGGGAGTCCACCATTTTGTGTTTCGGTCGAATCAAGATACAAGATGGAGGGCAAATAATGTTCAGAATGGGTAGAAGGGGGCACGGTAGATGTATCTTGACCCCCTAGGTTTTCTGAGGGTGGCTGAGGAGGACCATATGTGCGGGAAAAAAACTTTTTTTTAACATTTTGCGCGGTTAGCTTCCAGTTCGCGTACCGGGTAGCGCTCTTTGAGCGTAGTTTGTTGAAAATTAGAGAAAAAAGTTAGAGAAAAATAATAATTGTGAGTGATCAGATGTAGGGTAGCTCTGAGAAGAGCTTTTGGGTTTATGGTACATTTTGGTACTTATAAGTAGGTACCAATGCACAGTCTTAAATTCAAAGTGAAAATTCAGTTGCCCTCATCTGAGAAGTGGTGTAAGCGATAAGAATTCGTCAGGACGAAGGCGAGCGGAAAATGGCGGTCGGAGTCCGGGCAGAGTCGGAGGTAGAGTGAACTGCCAGCGCGACCTGCGGACACTGTATGCTGCGAGGACGGAGTGTGCAGACAGCAATGAAAGGGCGCAGATCAGCGACCGGCCGAAAACTACAAAAGTAAGCAATCGCCGTAAGCGCCTGAGCTGTACTGAGAAAGGCGGGTGAAAGCAGGCATTATGGCGGCGCCAAGGTCCGTATGATAGCGGGTACACACAACGTTGGGTCTACGTGGGGCACTAACAGAAGTAACCTCGCCAGGACTGTCGAACACTCTAATAGATCGCTGAAATAAAGGAGGGAGGCAATCATAAAACGGACTCTGAACCTCTGGGGCAATAAAACTTTACTTGTCGGATACGGCAGGCAAGATGGCGGCGCCCGTAGAAAAATGAAGATGCATAAAATACACTGCGCGCACTGCGGTATTGGAGAGTGTGGAGACTGACTGTTGGCGCTGAGACCGGAGCTTGTCAAACGCGAGGCTGCACACAAAGGACACCGGGTGCCTGCTTGATCACTAGGTATAGACGCACATAGTGGACCTCAGGGAGTGCTGGCAAGTAAAATGGTGGCAATAAGATCCAAAGCATAACGAGCCCACACAACGCTGTGCTTCACGTGGCATTCATAAAATAACAACCGAGCCGGGGGGGCACACACTCTCCACCATCACTGGAGTAAATGAGGGTGACTACTGCACAGCTGACCCCGTCGACCAAAGAAGGAGAATGTACTAAACGGCGCGCAATGTAAAGAACGGCTGAGGGACGAAACTAACTGATAGCGCTGACACCGAGGCTTAACAGCAACACGAACTTCACACGTTGAGCCCAGGGCAGATGGTCGGACAGTGGGCTTCGACTTCTACATACCATACTTTGGGAAAGGTCAGGCCAGTAGACCGGGAGCAGGGCTGCAACAAGGTGTACCACTCCTCAGACTACCAGAAACATCACATACTGCTGACACGCAAGGAATGCTGCAGGTGTAGTCGGTGGTGAGAACCGGAGGTGGGAACGACGGAGTACCCAGGAGAGGGGGGGGGCCAGAATACTACGTACACCCCCCGCACAGACATACAATCAGTGCTACCCACCGCTTTTCGCAACTACCACAACACAGTGCGGTAAAGATACTCTCGCCGCTGCGAAAGTGGAGTGACGCCACGCCAACTGACAGCGAGTTGTTCGGTGACTGACGCTAATTGAGGGCATGTAACATGCGATAATTTGGAACATTTCGCATCACGCACTTCACACCCACAGCAGTGGGAAAAGCAGCGGACCACGCGCTTCCAGGGACAAACCTAAAGGGATTTTCTCTCTCTGCAGCAAGGACATGATTAACACACGAGGGTAATCACCCAACCGTTGCTTTGGACTGCCTTTCTCCCCCCGGACTTGCAGCAGCACTCTTCCTGGACCTTCAGACTTAGACCTCTGTGTTCCCTGCCACTTTCTCTCTATGACTCACTTCTTCTTCTACCTTTCTACTCCGCCTTTTTAGCGATCTCTCACCTCCCCCTCTCTGTCCTAGTGACCTCTCTATTGTCTCTCCTGATGCCTACTTGTGACTATCTGCTTCCCTCTCTGGTTTGTCTCACTTTCCTGCCCTTCTCTGTCCCTCCCTTGGCGATGTGACTTTAAAACCAGTCTTATCCCCTCCCTATGTATATAGAGATAACTCTAATTACTAGTATATACAGTTGATGTGACTTTTAGAGTATATCCTTGTGTACCCGTCATGACTTCAAACAAGTATGTATATATATATGTATATAGGGATAACTCTAATCACTAGTATAGGCAGTAGACCTTTGTACCATCTACCATTCCTATGTGACTCTTAGAGTATATCCAGTCATATCCCTTCCCTAGGTATATAGAGATAACTCTAATCACTACTATATGCAGTAGACCGTTGTGCTCTCTACCATTCCTATGTGACTCCATTTGTATCCCTTCCCTATGTATATAGCGATAACTCTAATCACTGTAGTTGACTCTTATCACTAGTGTTCGTAGTGTACCTTAGTACTCTCTACCACCCCTATGTGACCCTTAGGCAATAAATCACCGCCTGTGCCTTCAGATGCCCACGAGGCCCCTGCAAGATAAGACTCCCTCACAGCAACTCAGGAACTGGGCTAGCTTAAAACGAAACTGCCCTCCCTGCTCACAAAACCACAATAATAAAAAGAGGACTACTGTCTCTTCTCCTCATATGGGGCGGCCATCTTTGCCTAGTCTCTCTCTCGGGTGGATAGCCGGGGTTTACACTCATGTGTTTACACCATTTTCTGGATAGAATGTCTACCTTCTTATATGGCAATACTATATCTCTAGTTGTACTATGTTCACTAGCAACTCCGTCATGACTTCAAATAAAGTAGTTGTAAAGGGTCAGCTGAAATTCCAGGAGCCTAGTCCCGACAGGCCGACGATTTCGAAGGGCTGGAAGAGGTCCCCCACTACACGGTGGAGGAGGGCACTGGACATTCCAGGAGCCTAGTCCCGACAGCTCGACGACTTCGGAGGGCTTGAAGTGGTCCCCCGCTACACGGCGGAGGAGGGCACTGGACATCGAATGCTGTCTTATTTAAAGCGCTTTGATAACCTATTCGGTTCAAGTTATTGAAATGTGCAACGTAACTGATTCTATGTAAACTGCTGTGTTAACATGTAACGAAACTTGTGCTATGTAAAGCGCTCTGATAACCTAATCGGTTCAAGTTCGCGCTATAGAAAACTCTAAAAATAAATAAATAAATAAATCTCCTCTGTATTTATTTATTATTTATTTATTTAATGCCATTTATAAAGCGCGTACAATTACCCTTAGGCGTCTCGGCGCTGAAATTGCATTAAGGTTTCACCCTGGACAGGAAATGCGGAGATGAAAATCACTGATTGAACAGCCAAGTCTTCAGGTTTTTTCTGAACTGCAGAAGGGTGGGACTGGTTCTTATGTGGATAGGCAGGGTGTTCCAGAGTCTGGGGGCCGCAATTGAAAAGCGGCGATCGCCCCAGGAAGCTGTACGACTGCGTTGTATCACCAGTTGATTAAGGGAGGTAGATCTGAGCGTTCTCGGGGGATTGTAGATATCTTGCATGTAGTAACGCAAGTTATTGTTGTACAAGGAGCCCATTCCATGGTCTCTCATGTAAGCTGAAACAGATTTGTTTACATGCTTCCTCGACTTCTCAATTTGTGGACAAAATTGGTTGGACCACCTCCATTTCTGTCTTTGGCATATATTGGAATATACCAAGGCAGTTTGAGGAAAAAGTGCCATTAATTGCTCAAAGGTGTCCTTTAAAAGCATTTCCAGACCTACCCCAGTCAAAGTGCCCAAATCATTACCTCCACAGTGCACAATTAACAGGTCAGGTTTTGGCAAATGCATAAAGGTTTTCACCAATGGTATCAATTGGTGACATTTTAATCCTCTTTGGCCCAACCACTTAATTTCCACATCTTGTACATTGAGGTTAGGTAAATTTCTGTTCTCAGCATACCTTTGAGCCCAGTAGATGTAACTATGTCCAACAATCCAGACATTAAACATGGTGGGAGAAGGTTGTGCTGCAGTCAGATGAAGTGTGGTAATGAAAGGGCAGTTGAAACAGTAGGAGTTTGTAAAGAAAAAAAACTGTGGATTTCCAGTGCTAATGATTCATTAGCAGTGATTGGTGCATTTCCATTTCTGAAAACAGAAAGTTAGGGTGCATGGATGTGTTCTTTGAAAGATGTAATTTGAATGGTCAAGGAAAAAACATTTAATGAAAGATTGCACTGGATACGCAGGTGCACTGAGAGTTCAGAGTTCAATTGAAACATTGTTGTGTGAACTTGCAAACATGAGAGGTCTTTCAGGAGGTGGTTGCTAAGCATAAAAGGCAGAGAGGGCAGAGGGGGGAAGGGTTTTGATTTGAAAAAAGTGAGGGAAGAGTTATGATTGGCTAATATGAGAGATATGTGTAATGAATATCAGCATTTCTGTGCTTTCTATAGCTGCAGCCTCTGGAGTGCATCCTCTTTGTTCTGCTGAAGACAATTTGGAGTATTTCTGAGACTGTTTTGAAACTCAAAAAGTATTTGCTTAGGTGAGAAAAGATTTATTTAATTTAGATAGAGAATAGTATGATTTAAGGAGAAAATGATGAAGAAAGCTGTGTTTTTAAAATGTGGCTTTGTCTCAAGTGATATACAAATAGATTTTGTTTCTTTGAGAAATTGTAATTGCATATTCTGTGTAGCAATCTGGCATGCAGTAACACAAGTTATTGTTGTACATGGAGCCCATTCCATGGTCTCTCATGTAAGCTGAAACAGATATGTTGTGTTTAAAAAAGATTTTTGAAAACAATTACATTTCTGGATATGTTCTGCTAGAGCTTCATGGGTTGTTTGGGCCATATTTATAAGGCATTTGAGTGTCTCTGATGTTATTGTTCCCATTTTAATTGAAGAGCTTTCTTCATGGGGCTAGTTTCTTGTAAATTCGCTCCCACCTGTGCTTGGTAAATTTAGATTTTGATTATGGGAGTTACATAGCCATGTTAAAAATGTCCCTAAAATGGTGCAAGGGCATTCAAAAAAACGCTTTCATGTGTCTTGAGGACATTTTTAGTCATTTCCTCTTGAATGTAGGTATACAATTGATTTATATGCTGTGTTTAAAAACGATTTTTTGAAATCAATTACATTTCTGGATATGTACTGCTAGAGCTTCATAGGTTGTTTGGGTCATATTTATAAGGCATTTGAGTGTCTATGATGTTATTTTTCCCTTTTTAAATGGAAATCGTTCTTCATGGGGCAAGTTTCTTGTAAATACGCTCCCACCTGTGCTTGGCAAATTTAGATTTTGATTATGGGAGTTACATAGCCATGTTAAAAATGTCCCAAAAATGGTGCAAGGGCATTCAAAAAAACGCTTTCATGTGTCTCAAGGACATTTTCAGTCATTTCCTCTTGAATGTAGGTATACAATTGATTTAAATGTTGTGTTTAAAAACGATTTTTGAAATCAATTACATTTCTGGATATGTACTGCTAGAGCTTCATAGGTTGTTTGGGCCATATTTATAAGGCATTTGAGTGTCTATGATGTTATTTTTCCCTTTTTAAATGGAAAGCGTTCTTCATGGGGCAAGTTTCTTGTAAATACGCTCCCACCTGTGCTTGGCAAATTTAGATTTTGATTATGGGAGTAACATAGCCATGTTAAAAATGACCCAAAAATGGTGCAAGGGCAATCAAAAAAACGCTTTCATGTGTATTAAGGACATTTTAAGTCAATGAGGAAACACAGGTGATGTAATTCTGAAATGAGGAAAAGAAACTCCACATTTTTCAATTACATCACTAGTGTTTCCTAAGTTTATGAATGACATTGTGCAGATGAAGTTTAGGTGTGACCACAGATTCAAAAGAGGTCTGCCCTTTGTTCAAGAGTGAAGTGGACATGACTTACTTCATTGGTAGGCCTTCACATGTATTATCTCCTTTGTTTTCTTCAACAAGTGAAAATCTCATCTGCAACCATGTGTTGGCCTCACCTCAAACAAACAAAACAGGTGATGGACCGAATGTGGATCAATGACACACATTCACCCCAGTCCAAAGATCTGGGCCCAAACAAACCTCTAGATAGGCCACACCTTATCGTCATCCTGAATCAATCATTTAAAATGTTAGGGAGAGATTTATGATAGGTGTATGCCTGTTTTGTACCACTGTGTGTCACTTTTGTGACGCAGTGGTGGTGCAAAAGATTTGCTATGTTAAATAATAAGTAGGGTGTTAAGTTTTTGATGACTGTTATTCATTTACTGTTTGGTAATAGTGGTTAATAACATTTTTTATTATATTTTTCCACAGATTCAACTGCAGATCATTTCAAAATTTGAAAAATGCCAACTAAGAATCAAATTAGAAAGGCTAGAAAACGTCAAAGACAGCAAGATCATCTATTATTGCAGCAGTCCTCTCCCCAAAAAACTTGTGAAATCACCAAGAAAGCTCCGGGTAAGAGCACGAAATCATTCATAAGAAATATTTGTAGTAAAAAAAGTATTTCAACAAAAAATGTTTCAGTCCAGAAAAAGAAAAGCAATTTAAATGGAAAGGAAAGACCAATCAAAAATGTTACTGCTAGAGCAAGAGATAACTCTGTGCATGATAGTAGAAGGAAACAACAGTTTAGGGACATTCGAAAACGAATGTTCCGCAACAGGATAATACTTAATTTATTAAAAAATATTAAGAAAGGCCAACAGAAAGTGGCATTTTATAAGAAGAAGAAAAATGTAGAGAAAATTATTGATCATGCTTTGAATTTAAGCGAAAGTTATTTATTTTGGTAATCAATAGAATTAGGAAACTAAACAAGGTAATTTCTGATTTCAAATCAAATAGTAGATGGAAGAGAGTAGTAAATCGTAGTAACTTTTGTGAAGTTTTTTCCGGAGAATGGATGCATAGTTCAAGTTGTGAGGCATTTTTTAATGAGGAGAGTTATTTTCAGGATAATGATTTGGTGTTTGCAGTTGACACCAGTGGTCGAGCTTATGAAGTGAAGGATGGTTGTCCAGTTGAAAAAGAAAAACTTGTGACAACAGAGACAGACGAGGTGTTAGGTAATGAGGTTTTAGGAAGACGTCCTAAGGGTCCTGTGTACATTTGGAAGTGTAGTTCTATTTGCAGTGTGCGACAGGATTCCATCAATTTGCTTTGTGATTTTGTACGGACATTTAATAAGAAAAGTTTGAAGCAGAAAATGAAGTTGTTGCAAGAATTAGATCCTTGCAGAGTGAGACAAATGACATGTTTGCGTGGTCATTCACTGGCTTGTCTTTCCAGGAGAGTATGCCAGAGTGTTTTTCATCATTTCAGGATGCTAGCAGTGCATCATAATAAAGTGAGAAAATTAGTGAGAATGTTGTATCATGCTAAGAGTCCAGCAATTATGCTTAAACAATTATGTGCTGCTCTTTTGCATGGTTCTGAAATAGATGTCAAGAATATTTGTGAAGAAATTGAGTTTTGTTACTTTGGAAGTAAAGATGAGAATGTTCAAATTGACCCAGAAGTAGAGGGTAATGTTGAAGATAATGTACAGGTTTCTAGTACAGATAAATTTCAGAAGGAAATTGCCACGTTTCAGATGAAATCAAGTGAGAGGCCTTATTTCACTTATGTGTGTTGTCGACGCACTTATTATAAGAATCAGACTAAGTTAGTGGATTTATATGCAAAAAGTGAAAGGGAAAATAATAGTGAATGGAAGGATTTTGCCACATACTTGATGGTAGAAAATTATTTTGATTTGGGATCGGATCAACGTGTGTGTACTTATTGTTGTAACAAATTAAACCAAAACCAGATGCCTGCTAGGGCGGTTCATAATAATCTGGAATTGGTTGAGGTTCCTTCTGAATTGAAGGATTTAAATACTTATGAATCTATTTTGATTCAAAGTATCCATCCCTTTCAGGCTATTGTAAGAATGGAGCCAAAGACAGGGAAGTTGCCTCCATCAGATTTACAGAGAGGATTAAAGGGAAGAGTTGTTTATTTGCCTCTAGATTTGAACAAAAACATTAACACAATTGAAGTAGAAAAAGTGGAAGAGGAACCTCTGGTTATCTTGGTTAATGGGGTTCCGACAAAGAATAAGAAAATATGGCAAGATTTAGTGGATGTTAGGAAAGTCAAAAAGGCAACATTGTATTTGAAGAAAAATAATAAGTACTATAAGAATGTATATGTTGCAGAAGAGGAAGTAAGTGATGAAGAGGATAGCGATTTGTGTGCTGGCCAAATTGAGAAAGTAGAGGCCTCTAAAAGTGAAGAAATATATGAACATTATAGTGTTCATCCTTTGCATTCCAAGGAAGTCATGGGGAATGCAATTGAGTTGTTTCAAATGAAACAAGCCAAAGGGAGTCCCATTAGTGTTTGGGAGGAAAGTTTGGAAGCTCGGTGTTTCCCACAGCTATTTCCAACAGGTCAAGGAGGAAGATATGATGAGCGACCTCATCAAATTCCTGCGTCTGAATACCGGACTTTACGATTGTATGCAGAAGATCCTAGGTTTCGTCAATGCATTCCCTATTTGTTTCATCTCCTGTTTGAAAGCGATCTGTCTGGACTGTCATATGCAGTGAACCACATCTTAAAAAGTGGTATACAGATGCGAAACATCTCGGCAAGTGACTTTATGCATAAAGTCAATGTCCAAGACAGTATTTTGGATTCTCACCTAATTAATCTCATGGCGTGTCAGCGTGGTACTAATGAGTACTGGTACCGTCGTCATGGTGATTTAAAATGTATGCTGAGGAACTTAGGAACTCCAACATGGTTCCTCACTCTGAGCTGTGCCGAGTATGGCTGGGAAGACTTACTTGAATTTCTACGAGAGGCAAATGGAAATATTGAAAACATTGAATTGAAGACACCTGGAGAACTGTGTTCTTTGGATCCAGTGAATGTATGCAGGTACTTCAATCGTAGATTTGAAGCTATGATGTCTTTCATCACAAATAAGAAGAATCCACCTCTTGGAGAGGTGTTGGATTTCTTCTGGAGAAAGGAGTACCAAGCAAGAGGTGCTCCTCATATACATATGTTGCTGTGGATCAAGGATGCACCTAAATTTGGAACAGATCCGGATGACTTAGTGATGAATTTCATAGAACAGTATTCTACGTGTGCTGTTCCAAACGCAACGGAGAAGAAAAGCCTAAGAGAACAAGTTCTACGTTTCCAAAGCCATCGTTGTGGAAAGTACTGTCATCGTAAATTCAGAAACAAGGACAAGTTCTACACCAAATGTCGTTTCAACTTTCCACGACCGGTGATTTCTAAAGGAAGAGTGACTAGTTTGATGTCTTCGCTGCGACATAATGTGACGAGGAAATCACCCAAAAATACATACAATTTGAAAAGGAACGAAGAGTCCAAGTACATCAACGACTACAACCCAGTGATTTTGTCCATGTGGAATGCTAACATGGATATACAGTTTGTGGCTGACAACTGTATGGCTGTGGCTCGGTATGTGACATCTTAAATCACCAAAAAAGAAAAGACAGAATTGAAGGATATGTGGGAGGACATTTCCCATGAAAAGAGCCTCAGCAAGAAGTTGTACAGTTTCAGTCTGAAGATGTTGTCGCATCGAGAAATCGGAGCTTACGAATGTTCTGACCGGTTGTCTTCAGCAAGTCTCTATGCCAAATCCAGGAGTATTGTTTGGGCGAGTCTTGGTCTTGCTGCAACGCGAAATCGAGTTCTAAAACCTGTCCGGGAAATTGAGTATTTGGCGGAAAAGGAGCCAAACAGTACCGACATTTTGAAGACCAACATGTTGGATACATATTATCCAAATCGAAGCAGTCACCTTGAGAATGTTTGTCTATATGAGGTTCTACAAAATTACATATTCAAGAGGAACATCAAAGAAGATATTGAGAAAGGAGTGTATGCTGTAATTGGAAGTGAGGGATGTCTGGTCAAGCAAAGAAAATGCCAATTAGTAAACCATTGAAAATTGAGTGGCGAATCTCCAGAAAAAAAGTTGTTTTTCTATTTAGCAGTTTTGCAACTTTTCAAGCCTTGGCGTGCAGAAGAGGAACTGCTTGGAGATTTCCTCTGTTACGAAGACTCTTTCACTGCCGCTAAGGAGACCATAGAATGTCCTGCTTTTCCCAAATATCAAGAAATGTTGACTTTGGAAATTGAGCAGGAAGCAACAATTGCAGCCGAGATTGCCAGAGGCAGTTCTCAGGACAGTCAGAGTTCTGTTTCATTGAGTCAGGATCCACTAGGAGGACCTATTATCGAAAATGAAGCTGCCACTGCTATGAATGAAGTGGAAAGAGCCATGGCACATGCTTAGGAGGATGCGGTTAACTTAGAAGACTTGGAAAAACAACTCAACGTTGAGCAGAGGAAAATATATGATGAAGTTACCAAGCAAATTGATCATGGATTAAGTCATGAGAAGAAAGAGTGCTCGTGTACGTCGTTGAAGCCTGTCCGACAGTACGTGAGTGGAGAAGCGGGAACTGGAAAAAGTTTCCTTATTAAAGCAATTTCTTGTTATTTGCAGGAAAGGACTGAGTCATCGCTGTCTTGTGTTGTTACCGCTCCTACTGGACTGGCAGCACATAACATTAAAGGTATTACTTTGCATCGTCTACTGATGCTACCAGTGGAGCATGACAACAAATTACAATACCACAAGTTATCTGGGGATGCTTGTTGTGAAGTTTCAAGAGTCTTGAGGAAAATGAAACTTCTTATCATTGACGAAGTAAGCATGGTTTCCAATGTCATGCTTGCCTTTGTGCATTTGAGAATGCAAGAAGTTCTTAAAACTGAGTATGATGTGTTATTTGGTGGCAAACACATCATTGTTTTCGGAGATCTTCTGCAGCTGACACCAGTAAAAGGACAACCTGTGTTCAAAATACTCACGCATGAAGATACCAGGAAGTGCCTAGGGAGCATTGGCAACGTCAATATATGGTTAAACTTCAATTATGCTGAACTGCATGAAAATATGCGTCAGTCAAAGGATGAAGATTACAAGAATATTCTACAAGATATTAGAATTGGAAAAGTGACCGAGCATGGGAAAGAAGCTTTAAATGCACGATTACTGTCAAATTTATATCCAGAACAAGACGTTGTGCCTGAGAATATTTTTCAGAAAATTACTGAGACGAAATCCGGAATATGTTTGATGCCAACTCTTTCAGAATGTGCCATCTTCAACAACAAAATGTTGAATTTAGAAAAGCAAGAGATTGTGAAACTTGAAGCTATTGACAGAATAGAGCATATGGGATCAACACTTATTTTGTCTGAGAATTTGAAATCAAAATTGGATTCATTAGAGAAGACTATATCTAAAACCGCGGGTTTTGAAAAGACTTTGAATGTGTGTTTAAATTGCCGAATCATTTTGAGAAGGAATTTACATGTTGAAAGAGGTCTGGTAAATGGATCAATGGGTAATGTTGTTGATTTTGAGAAATACAGAAGTAGAGATGGTATTGAATTTCTAAAAATTAAATTTGATGGCATTGAGGAAGTACAGCTAATTGGTCGTTGTTCTGCTAGGTTTTTGCTTGTTAAAGACTTATATGTTCCCCGTAAACAGTTTCCTGTTTGCTTGGCATATGCGGTGACAATCCATAAATCGCAAGGTTTAAGTGTAGATAGTGCATTGGTGAATATTGGCAGTTCTGTGTTCAAAGAGGGTATGGCATATGTGGCATTGTTACGAGTTAGAACTTTATCGGGATTGTACTTGATTGATTGTGATGTCACAAACATTTGTGCGGATCTAGATTGTGTTAAGGAATACAATAGGTTAAGAAGAGAGTATGCGCCACATTTGCCTCAATATCCTTTGTTTGAGAAACGTGTGGTAGGCCGTAAACGAAGAAATATCAGTAATAGTAGGGAGGTTGTAGCAAAAAGCCCAAAAGTCGATGAACCGAAAATTGTAAGCAGAAAGAAAACGGATTCTGTTGAAGATGTTGCCGGTTTTCAATTTGAAAACAGTTCTGGTGTCAACTGCTATGCAAATGTAGTGGTTAATGTTCTCTTTTCACTTGAAACTTTAAAAGAACAGATTGTGTTCAATTCGGAACAAAGTTTATGCTGTTTGTTGAATTCTGTGTTAGAGAAATGTAGCACTGATCGAACAAAAGTAGAAAGTGTGTCTGAAGTTCGTTATCTGTTAGATGAATGTTCAGGTCAAACAGACTTCTCTGAAAATAATCAGCAGGATTGTCAGGAGTTTTTAATGTATATGCTTGATGTATTGCAAGATGAGGGTGTAGATGTAGATCACCTGTTTGGGCTTTCTTATCAATGGCAGCATGACTGCGAGAACTGTATGGTATCAAGTACTACTAGTGTAGACTCAGAAAGATTTATATATTTAACTTTGCCACACAGTAAATCAGTCTCCTTTAATAAGCTAGTAAATGCAGCTGATCACAACATGGAGTGTAGCCAATGTAAATCTGAAATGATGTCAACATTATTTATACGAAGATATGGCCAGTATGTCATTTTAATGATCCAACGATGTAGGCCTGATGGATCAAAATTGTCAACTTTAATAAAAAAAATTGTTGCTTCTCAGCTGTCAATATCATGAAGGACTTTTGTAACTGTAGCAATTATCTATCACGATGGTCCTTCAACAACATCAGGACATTACACAGCTTATTTAAAGTCTAGAAACGGCTGGTCATTCTGCAACGATTCTGTTGTAACTTTCAAAAAAAAATTGCCGTTTGACCTTAAAAATTCTTACCTGGTGTTTTTAAAACCAAAATTTTAAGGAAAGAATCTCGGGATTTCCTCTGAGGAATTGCAAAAGGTTCATGAAGTAGAGGGAATGTAAGTCTGCAATGCTGTCTAGATTATTGGTCCAAAACTTTTAATTATAATGTCATTTTAAAAATCCAACTATATAAACCTGATGCAAGTAAGTCTGCTTCATAGTAAGCAGTATCAGTGTCATAGGAAAAGTAGAACATGAGTGAGCAAGAAGGGTAAGATATTAGTAGTCCAGGTTTGTGAAAGTAATCTTAAATGTTTTCTTTTTGAAAGTTGCGAAAATAGAAAATGACGGGATTTGATTACAAGAATTACAAGAGTTGTAAATCGCTGCAACATGATTTGGCCAAGTGGAAACATGTGGTAGAACTTGAGAAGTCTTTTATTGTATGTAACATATTTTTCAAAACGATGGAAGTTTTCTTTCAGAAAGTGGCGGGCTGAAAATATTTATAGCACAACAGAGTGTACGCTGTTCATAGGACATCCTTCGACGTTATGGAAAGTAAGTTATTTTAAGGAGTTTTGAATTCAGATTTCTTATGTTGTATGGGTTTTTTAAACACAATCATTTTGATTGTGTTTTTTTCCCCGCTGTTACATGATGAATACCTTCAAGTCACTGATTTAAGTGAAATTTGATAGATTCTGAGAACAGCAAAAATAAACCATTTAACATGTATAATTAATGTTCTACTTTTTGTACTTATGATATACATTTAGAAATGTGAGGTAGATATGGAGAAACTGAGGCTTCTGTAAGTGTCAAAGTTAATGCTTACAGTGCTGCACTTCTGGGTACTGTTTTTTTGAAAACTGAATAGGCCTCACCTCAAAGAAACCTCTTGAAAGGACACATCTTATTTGCATCCTGAAACAATCATTTAAAATGTTAGACACAATTTTATGATGGCTTTACATCTCTTTTGCGCTGCTATTGCATCACTATTGTGAGACATCAGCAGTGCAAAAGATGCACCATGTTCCAAAATAGGCCTCACTTCATCAGCATCAAGATACTGTTTGTTTAATATATATATCTTTAGGATTGTGTAGGGGACGTAGAGAAGCAGAGGCTTCTGTAAATGTCAAAGTTGTTGAAAAACTGTTTGTTCTTGAACCTTTTCCCTTGTCTTTTCTAATTTTTAAATACATGTTTTAATATTTTTGGAAATGTTTGTTCTCTCTTTCACAGATTGAAAGTATGAAAAAAGAATTGAAAAAGTTAACAAGAATTATAAGGTAAATGTTTTCTACTCTTTTCGTTACATTTCAATCACATTCACCTACTTTAGGGCTTCAGACTATAGAGCTTTAAACAAAGATTATTTAAATGTGCAAATTTGGAGCTGTGCCCGTGGGTTTTGGTTCAATACACAAGTGCATTGACCTAAAATGCGTGTGCACATTAGCAAATCGCCGTCTGTTTCCTCAGGCGTACTCCTCCCACACCTTTGAAGTGAAGTTTAGCTTCACTATAAACGCCCCGGCTGCTTTACCTTCTCATTCTACTGTCCTCGCTTCGTCCCCTCTCCTGTCTGCCGTGTGCATTTCTCCTCTCTCCCCCCCCTCACAGTAACGTCACTCACACACGCAATGCCATTCACACACGCAACACCATTCACACACGCAACGCCACTCACACACACAACGCCACTCACACATACAACGTCACTCACACACACTATGCCATTCACACACGCAATTCATCCACGCAATGCCACTAATCCATGCAATACCACTCATCCACGCAATACCAATAATCCACACAACGCCAATTATCCACGCAATGCCTCTCATCCACACAACGCCACTCATCCATTTGCTAAAACCAAACGAACAAACTCTTCTATTGTGAAACCTATTGCATTTTCAATGCTTGATTCTTTCACTTCCTTATGTATTTTGTTTTCCACAATTATATCCTCTTACTTCTCTTCTTAGGTAAATAAATCTATTAAACACCATTTCTGGTTTAAACCCTATAGCTGTCTTTCTTTTTACATCACTCTCTGTTTTCTTCTCTTGTACTTACAAAAAATTTGGGGTTAGCTCCCGGTTCGCGTACCGGCGAGCGAACCGGAAAGCGAACTAAAAAAAAACAGCTTGCCAGAGTGTTACACTTTCTAGCAATTTTTGTAAAAAGGGGAGGTAGTTCTGAAAAGAACTTTTTTTTTTTCTTTTATATATTTTTTTTCTTTTTTGAACATTATTTCATTTTTTTGTATTTTTTGAACACTTTTTTGTTTTTTTTTGTTTTTTTTTCAAAGGGAAAGAACAGAAAGAGGCATTGAAAATGGCTCAACAGGAGCAAAAAAAAAAATTAAAACTTGCGTTTGGAACATTGGTGTTTCTCGAAAGCCAGATTAATCAATTTCACACTCATGTTAGCGCATGAAATTAGTGTTCCACAATACAAGCATGTCAGCTTCAGATGCACAACATTTTTTCGTATGTTTGGCACTGTTTCGTTCGCCTCTGCCACTGATAGAGAGAGATCAGAAGATGTTCTAGCCACCGAAGTTTGGGGGTTCTGTTGTAGTTCACGCATCTCTGCACGACTATAGTTGATTGGATGCCACCTCTGCATATGTCGGTGCATCGTGTGATTTCCAAAGCTGTATTTTTTATTAGTTCCCCTGGATAACTTTTCTTTGCAGATAAGGCACGTAGCATGGCGTGCATTGACTTTTTTTTCTCCAGGAGGAATGCTAAAAAATTGCCAGATAAAGCTTTCTTTCCAATGAGATACACGGGGTAACTCTTGGACAAATTGTGGTCCCTCTTCTTCCTCTCCGTCTTCTTCTTCCTCTTCCTCCTCTATGTTTCCAATAAATTGTGCAGGGGGTCCTCTCTTCCTATTAGGAGATGGTGGTGGTGGTGGGGGGGGTGCAGAAGCTGAAGCTACTATTGAAGCCATCAGAGAAAATGTTCAGGTCTTCCTTTCTCAAAGTTGAAAGTCAGAGTGAGAAAAAAGGTGGGGCCTTTCATCATTTGGGAAAAGAAATAGTTCTAAACCAATGAAAAGTGTTATTTTTAGGTCACATGACCTAGTGTTACATCATTAGGAAACCAAAAGTGAAATGAACCAATGAAAACTTTAATGAACAAGTCACATGACCTGTTCCGCTCACGTTACGCGGAGCGCGCCGCGCTTCGAATCGCTTCCGGTTCGCGTTCCGGAGCACTTCCGGGAGCGCTAACGCGGCGCGTCATAAGACGTATTACGCGACAACGTGATATGTCGTGTTTCCGCGACGCGTCACGGTGTTGATTTCTGATGCGGTAGTTGCGTGAACGGAACGTTTACCGGTTAGCGGACCGGGTCGCGGCATCAAATTGAGCTAACGGAAAGCTTCCCGGTACGCGAAAAAGGAGCAAACCCCAAAAATATTTTTTAAAAAAATAATCATAAACATATAAAATATAATTTGGGATATAAAGAAAAAGACATTTTACAGCTACAGATATTAGCTTTTAAAAAACCATTGAAATTCAATGAAAAACCATAGGTTATAGACCATATATAGTTAGGAATTAGCATTTTCAAAACCATATTTTACTCACACAAAACCATTGAAATTCCATATATAGTTAGTTGCCCTAACTATATATCGCGCACCCGCAATCCACTGCTGATGATGTCACATATTACATCATTCATGACATAGTCAGTGACATCACTGTTTTTTCATTGAAAATATATATATATATATATATATGCTCATTTCTTACTATAACGTGCCTGAAATCTATGATTTTTTCAGTGACTATATATATATATTTATTATACTATATATACATGTGAAAACGTCTCTGTCCGCCTGTTTGCCTCGGTGGCACGGAAAAATGGGAGGAACTGACATCAGCACGTCGACGAGGTCCTCTTATGGCTCCGATGACGTCATACAGTATAGCAAGCGGAGCCGTGCTATTATGACGTCCTCGTCTACGTGGGAGAGCTAGGAAAGAATTTCTGTGGAATGCTGGTGCAAGGGATATTCACCTAAGTGTTCAGGCTTGTCCTTTGGGAGCAACTGTTTATGTTGCCACTCCAGAAACCGAAACCAGTGATCATAGGGCAGAGGCCCTATAGATGGCACACGAGGTGGGGTTCCCAGTCATGTGCACCGGCGGGCACCGCAGTGACAAGCACAGGCACTGAATAACACAGGATCTTCTCTTTGTATCTGGCAGGAACAACGAAGTTAAAATGCCTTAGTACCAAAATGTAGAATTAGTGCTACAACGGTCTTTAAGAGGACCTGCGATGGCACTTCTGCCTCCCGTACCCTGCAGGCGGCACATGGGTCACGTGGTACGGTCATACTGCGGTGGGACGCACACAAATTTACCTCTCATGGCACTGCTCCACACTTACGGGAGGATGCTTTCCATTAGCTATGTTTTCTGATGATGTGTCATGCCGGTCCCGTCCAACAACAGAACTCCTTTAGATCCAAACAGACTCTCCCACTCTCTCACCGGAAGTGAAACCAGGCCACGCAGACACTTTCACAATACAACAGCCGAAAATGCACTTTTCGGTAAAAAAACACATTCCTTCCTCCTAATTAATCAAATAAACATCTCACTGAAGGACAGGGGCATGCTTTGCTAGGTAAACAACCATTACAATGACTTTTTTACTTTGTGATACCATTACAATGCATGCATTACCACGCATTCATTGTACATCGCAAAGTCATTACTACGCATTTTTTTAGAATGCATGGTCATTTACCACGCATGCCTTCACAACAAATTTTGTTGTAAAGGTATGTATGGTAAATGACCATATGTTCTAAAAAACATGTTGATGTTCCATGTCGTTGTAAGGAAACAGAGGCTGTTCTGTTTCCTCACAACGACGTGAACCGCAGGAACCACGAGGAGAGAGGAACCACGAGGAGTGAGAGGTAAGGGGGATTGGGAATGGTCTGGGGGTTTCTCTTCTAGGGTTTAGGGTAGTGCAGTGGTGTTTGTGTAGTGATGGGGGTTGTGCTGGGGGTAGATTTAGGGTTGAGGGTAGTGCAGTGGTTTTTGGGTAGTGTTGGGAGTTGTGCTGGTGGTAGTGTTTTAGGGTTTAGGGTAGTGCACTTATGTTTGGGTAGTGTGGGGTGTCATGCTGGGGGTGGTGTTTTAGGGTTTAGGGTAGTGCAGCAGTGTTTGGGTAGTGGAGGCGGTAGTGTTTTAGGGTTTAGGGTAGTGTGCCAACCAGCCACAATATCCGTGGACAAAGGGGATCCTGACTCTTTTGAATACTCTTCCAATTGAATAATTTGGGTCAAGGGCCCTACCACGTCCAAGACCTATCAATTCCTTTCTTGGGATCCCTCATATACTTGGAGAAAAATGTACATAGTTTCTCATCAATGTCAGGCGTGTATGCCACCTTCCCCTTCAGTGAGGGCCTGGGGCATTCTCCACTCCTCCTATTCCTGACCTCCCTTTCAAGGGGTTGATGAATTTTCCCTACTACATACTCTGCCACTTTGGTGTCAGGGGTCCACTCCACCGACCTAGGATGGTAAATTTGGGTAGGCTCGAACATGTTTGAGTGGACCCGTCCCCAACCAGGGACTGAGAGGAGTGGGACTATGGACGCCAGGGACGGCCCGAGTCCTTATCCTCATCGGAGGAGAAATCATCTTCCGATACACCCTCTCCCTCTAAGGGAAACTTGCTGTCGAGGTCTACAAAAGTAGTGACAGCGTCGCAATTTTCTCTGGGCTCCTCCTCCTCCCGGCAGAGGGCATGTTTTAGCATTCACGCACTCTTGATGAAGGTCTCAGTAAGTTTATCAAATCCTTCCAAGTGCCCGCATTATGCTTAACAGCCCTTTTATTCCCCTTCTGGGAGCTACTGGGACGCGCCACCACCAGATCTGGGTCACTGAACACCCCAGGGATGCTTTTCGCCAGCTTATCAACCTGATCCCTAAGAGGAGCCAGCGCCCTAGAAATAGCCAGAGAGAGGGCTTGGGCCACTGCTGGAGGGAGAAGTTTGGGGGCCATTCCTTCTCCGCTTCCTGATAGGAGGAGTAAAAATGGTCTTCTGGAGAAGACATCATAGCAGAGGGTGTGAGTACAGAACAAATGCCCTTAAAATCTTTAAGGCAGCCTCCAACAGCTGGGCTTTCACCGAAGCAGTTTTAAGAGTAGACTGAGGCGCAATACCAAATACCTCCACCAGGTGGCACTGGTCACTAACGTGGCCGTGCGGGGAAATTACCGCGTAACGGTGTCAAAATTAGGCAAGGGTTGGTCGGGAATCAAGCGGACACTAAAGGAGTGAACGGATTCCCAAACGCGCGTAAAGACCAGCGGGAGCGCTCAACAGAGCTGCCTCGCTCGGACCAGGCGCGCCTGACAGGATCTCACTGCGTGCAGAGCGCACAGCGGGAGAAAATGCGAGTGGGAGAACGCGCTCGGACAAGAGCCTGCTGGGCAGGGAATATGAAACAATACCAAGGCAATAATGCTAAAAACATGCACAAGAAACCGCTATACAAACAGCAACAACGTCAGATTAAGCCAAGAATGTAAGGAATGCATTTAACTGATGAGCAGTGAAGAAAGAGGAAGCGGAAGGGACGTCATGATATTATATACGATGGACTGTGATATGATTGGACTATAGTTGCCTTGGAGACTACCCCCTAATGGTTCATGGGCTGTGTAGTCTTTTGTTTAATGATTGTTGTGTTCATTTTCTTTGAACTGCTATGCAAATAAAGTGAGGAAAGATATGCATAATCCTCGCCTCCGTCCTGCCATAGAATTCATTAAACTTTATTAGATCTGATTTAGAAGCATAGACCATAAAAGTGTACATAAAAACAGTAAATCCTTTTTCCTGATACAATACAGTGAGAAATAATTAAAACCACTAGGTAAAAACGGGTGTTACAAAACCCGGTTCAGAGCAACTTCAGGTTAACAGAATCGTAAAAGATCAATCTCATGTACTTCATACAAAATACAAAATAAGGGGTCCAAGTAAGATGTAACGCTCCAATACCTGACCAGTCTGTACTATATAAAACTGCAGAAAAACTAAACATAAAAAGTGTTTTGGACACTTCTGTCATTGGGCTATATGTGGGCTACATCTGGGTGATATTTGTGCTACATGTGGGCTCTTTTTTCTCTCATGGCCATCTTGGCAGATTTCTTTATTATGAAGTTTCCTAATTTCCCCATTTACTGCAGTCTCCTTAGTAGGAAATGCGTTCATATTTTTACGATGATTCCATCAAGAAGGCATTCAGATGTGTCACACATTTGCCATAAATTCACAATGTTAGCATTCTAGTTTTTCATTACAGCACTGTAGTAAAGCTACTGCTCACCAGGAAGTTAACTGGAAGTCTACTGCTGATGTTGAAAGTGATTGTTTCAGTCTGCATGTCAGAATTTTCTAATAAAATAGAAGAGGATTTGAGATCTCACTTAAAACATGCCCTACATTTTCACTCTGCAGCACTAACCATAATTTCTATGGCAAAATAAACCCCCTCATTTTGTTCCTTTTTAAATTAAATGTTTTAAGTGTTACCAGTTTATTCCAATCAAGATGGCTTCAGGTGCACCATAAGTTTGTCATACGTATGACTGTTAGCTCTCGTGTTGTTCTTTAGAACACTCTGGGAAGCTGCAGTAGAACACAAAGGCATTAACTGACAGGCTGCTCCTGTTGGAATATAACAGGAAGATTCTTGAGATCTCACTTAAAACATGTCCTAATTTTTCTTTCTACGGCCCTAACCATAATTTCTATGACAAAATGATCCCCATCATTTTGTTCCTTTTTAAATTACATGTTTTAAGTGTTACCAGTTTATTCCAGTCAATATGGCTTCAGGTGTGCCATACGTTTTTAAGGCAGTTAGCACTCTAGTTGTTCTTTAGAACACTCTGGGAAGCTGCAGTAGAACACAAAGGAAGCAACTGAAAGTCTCTGCCCTTGTTGGATGTACATGTTTTACTAAGAATGTCAGACTTCATTCTCACATAACTGAGAAAGATAATGTGAATTTACAGAAAATATGCTCTCATTTTAGCTTCTTGAGCACCTTCCAAAACTCTATGGGACAAGCATGAGAAAATAGTTTTATCTCAAACATGATTCATAATATCCCAGCAGAAGGTTTTTCACTGGGTAAAATCACCTTCGAACACACCACAATTCCTGAAAATAGTATGGCACCATCAACAAATGAATTCTAATGTAACTAAAGTCTGTTATCACCCTTTATAGTTCTCCTTTTGGGAAACCTCAAAATCTTCGATTCACTGCAATGCATTTCAATGGGGTACAATCATGTATATTGGTCCCAAGATGGCTGCCAGCAATTCCAGGATGTAGTGCTGACAGCCAATCAGATCTCACAATGACATGTGTGGTTAGGCACCACCCAGATATCAATATTTTTTCTTTTTCAAATGTCTCAGGAACTACTGAACGGATTTACACAATTTAACCAAAAGAGTTCTTTCTGAACCAAGGGCTACCTTTTTGCCAAATTTGGTGTAATTCTTTTTAGCAGTTCGGGCTGTAGCCGCGGCTAAAGTTTCGTATGAGAAATTGCATGGGGAAAACACGTTTTGGGACCCCCTTTTTTCTCTGCTCCCCCTTGATGAATCACCCCGAAACTTTCAAGATAGGAGCTGACCGGAGCGGGCCATAAGATTTGAAAATTTAGCAAAGATTCATAAATCGGCGTCAAAGTTATTAGGAATAGAATGTTGCAATTTTCCTATGGTAACTAGGTAACTAGGTCCTAACTATAACTACCTACCTATATATGTATATCTGACAAACAAGAAGCCCATTTTAGGAGAGCCCACACAGATAGCAGGAATTTCGTTTTATTTGGGAAGTTGCAGCACACTGAATGCATGTCTGTTCCAGAAGGAATTAAACAGCCTGACGCGTTTCATGCTTCACACAGCATTTCCTCAGAGGAATAAGTCCTTATCAAGTGAAGCACACAGGCATTACTCAAATAGTCTCACCAGCTGCCCCAGTGGGCATTGGCTCTTGCTGAGCCTGCTTGTTCTTGTAGTTCCGTCAATAATACTACAGTGAGTTGTTTGCACTTCATAAAATTCGGACAAGAATGAAAACCCCAGTGAGTCTGGAAAAGAGTCCAGCTCTCACCATGTTGCAACTTGTTGCCTCCCAAAACGGCTATTCTGCCCTTTGAGCTGCCTGTCGGTGTACTTCAGCGCGGTCCATCCTTTCATGGCAGGGCTCTCCTACGACCGGGACCGGCCGTCATTAAATCCAACAAACAAGAAGCCCATTTAAGAGAGCCCACGCAGATAGCAGGAATTTTGGTTTATTGGTGAAGTTGCAGCACACTGAATGCAAGTCTGGAATTAAACAGCCTGACACGTTTCATGCTTTACACAGCATTTCCTCAGGGGCATAAGTCTGTTCTGAGGAAATGCTGTGTGAAGCATGAAACGTGTCAGGCTGTTTAATTCCTTCTAGAACAGACTTGCATTCAGTGTGCTGCAACTTCCCAAATAAAACCAAATTCCTGTTATCTGCGTGGGCTCTCCTAAATGGGCTTCTGGTTTGTTATATATATATATATATATATATATATATATATATATATATATATATATATATATATATATATACATACATATATATATATATATATATATATATATATATATGTGTATATATATATATATATATATTTATATATATATATATATATATATATATATATATATATATATATATATATATATATATATATATATATATATATATATATATATTACCTACTGGCGGTCGCCAGTAGGTAGTTATAGTTAGGATGATTTTCAATGTTAAATCTCAACATTCTATTTTGAATAACTTTGGCGCCGGTTGACGAATCTGCCTGAAATTTTCAGGAAAATGGTCTCATGGCGGTCCGGTCCTTCCCTGAAAGTTTGGGGGGGATTCGTCAAGCGGGGGCCGAGATAAAAGGGGGGTCCCAAAACGCGTTTTCCCCATGTTAATTTCCATAGGGCGGTCGATTTCACTTTTAGCCCGAACGGCTGAATGGATTTCCACCAAACTTGGCAAAATTGTAGGGACTGGTAGCCCGATGTGCCTTTGCTATGTCTCAAGATATGTGCTCCAGTGGATTTTGAGTAATTAAGGTTCAAAAAAATATATATATCTATAGCAGCGCTCCGGTAAGCGCACCGGTACGCGCACCGGGCGCGTCACGCGACTTGCGCGGAGAAAGCTGATTGGCTCTGGGGTGTCTGTAAACATTCTAAACAGTCCGGAGCGGCCGCCATCTTGTGTCTCGGTAGGATCGAGACACAAGAGGTGGCCAAAACAAAGGGGGAAATGACCATAAGGGGGCAGAGTAGACCCCCCTTGACCCCCTAGGTTTGATGTGGGGGCCATAAAAGGGCCCCACGGGGCAAAAAAAAAATAAAAAAAAATTTTGATTTTCGCGGGGTGAGCGCCCGGTACGCGCACCGGGCGCGTCACGCGACTTGCGCGGAGAAAGCTGATTGGCTCTCGGGTGTCTGTCAACATTCTAAACAGTCCGGAGCGGCCGCCATCTTGTGTCTCGGTAGGATCGAGACACAAGAGGTGGCCAAAACAAAGGGGGAAATGACCATAAGGGGGCAGAGTAGACCCCCCTTGACCCCCTAGGTTTGATGTGGGGGCCATAAAAGGGCCCCACGGGGCAAAAAAAAAATAAAAAATTTTTTGATTTTCGCGGGGTGAGCGCCCGGTACGCGCACCGGTAAGCGTACCGGGGAGTGTACCATGGGGAAAAAGAATGACAGTTTTAAAAGTAGCTGATTAGAAAAAAAAATGTTTAGTTGTTTTTTTTATATATACACATACATATATATAAATGCATATGCACATATATATATGCATATATGTCTATATGTGTGCGTGTAGAGAGAGGTAGAGAGGTAGAGGTGTAGAGGTAGAGAGGTAGAGAGGTAGAGAGTAGAGAGTGAGTAATAGAGAGTAGAGAGTGAGTAGTAGAGAGTAGTAGAGAGCAGTAGAGAGAGTAGCAGAGTGAGTAGTAGAGAGTAGTAGAGTGAATAGTAGAGTGAGTAGTAGAGAGTAGTAGAGAGTGAGTAGTAGAGACTGAGTAGTAGAGAGTAGTAGAGAGTAAGTAGTAGAGTGAGTAGTAGAGAGCAGTAGAGAGTGAGTAGTAGAGAGTGGGAGAGAGTAAGTAGTAGAGAGTAGTGGAGAATATTCCAAAGTTTGGCACAGCACCACTTTCACAATGAGTCCAATCAAATCATATCACTTAGAGTACTTATTGAAGCGCTGAATCTTGGTGTATATTCAAATGCTTTTATTTTCCTTAAGTTTATGTACCACAGCCAGCCGAAACGTTTCGTTCTGTACAACAGAACTTCTTCAGGGCGTTCTTATTTCCTTCAAGTTATGTCGGTATCCCGTTGTCATATAACTAGATATTTCTTCCAAATGTTAGACGAGACATAAGTATATTCTTATTAAAAGTGACTAGGTATCAATTTTACCCACACAATTCGGGCAGACTTGAGTAATTTATAGCATCCTCAAAGTCAGTCTTTCAAAAATTCCAAAGTATAGGACATGATAATCCAAATCCAAATGTTTCTCAAGAAAAGTCATTTACAATCGTTCGGAATATCGGTGTTTGGGCAGATATGATCCAGGGACCCCCAGTATGCAAGGGGAATTAGTCCCCCCTCTGCAAAGGCGCCAGTGGCCTGCATTGCAGAGAGGTGTAACAAGGGTGTGGCCTCATTACACTTCTCTGCAATGCAGCTCCCTCGTGCATACTGGAGGCTCCTGGTGGACTAGTTGACCCCAGGGACCCCCAGAATGCAAGGGGAATTAGTTCCCCCTCTGCAAACGCGGCAGTGGGCTGCGTTGCAGAGAGGTGTAACAAGGGGCATAGTCTCATTACACCTCTGCAATGCAGCCCCAGGCGCATACTGGAGGTTCCAGGTGGGCTAATAGGCCCCCAGGGGCCCCCAGTATGCAAGGGGAATTAGTTTCCCCTCTTCAAACATGCACGGGGGCTGCGTTGCAGAGAGGTGTAAAAAGGGTTGTGGCTTCATTACACCTCTCTGCAATGCAGTCCCCTGGCGCATACTGGAGATTCCTGGTGGGCTTTCAGGTCTTATATAGTTAGGAGTTAGCATTAAAAAAACCTTTGAAATTCACTGAAAAAACCACAGGTTTCACACCAGTTATAGTTAGGAATTAGCATTTAAAAAACCTTTGAAATTCACTGAAAAAACCATAGGTTTCACACCAGTTATAGTTAGGAATTAGCATTTAAAAAACCTATTAAATTCACTGACAAAACCAGTTATAGTTAGCTGGAAATTTTACTGATATAAAACCAATGAAATTCCACGTTATAGTTAGTTGGACTCACTATAACTTGCGCGTGCAATGCACTGCTGATGACGTCACATATTACATCACTCATGACATGGTCAGTGACATCACTCATGACATCACTGATGACACCATCCTTGTGACATAGTGACAGACCTCCTTTCACTGTAATGTAACCCTTGAAACACATATTCAAAAATAGAAACTGAAATTTAAAAAAAAATGGAGATACCCATATCAGTTACAACAAGCAATTCAGTAATTCCACCATCTATATGCACATCCAGTCATTCACCAACAGTTCTATATAGTCACTCATACATATACTCACTTATCATATGAAGTGATACACCTATACATCCTGTTACACACCGACAGTCATCCAAAAGTTACTCACACACATACTCACACGTGCAAATAAACTATTGAACATCCATTTATTTGAATATAGAGTTATACACACACTTCCACCTTACTTGTATTGAAAAATACACATATTTATTCTCTTAAACAATCACTTATAGAAACACATACTTATTTAAACAGGAACTCTTACAATCTCTTACTCTCACATATACTCACTTATATACATCAATATTCACATATACTAGATTAAAACATATGTAGTTACTGATAAAGACACTAGTGAGACAGTCATTCACTCACTAACATACACATATACACACTCATCCATCTATACAGTCCTGCACATATGCTGTCTTCAAAACACATACAAACAGCGAGTCAGTCACTCATGCATCTATGTGCTAAGTAATACCCCCACCAAACCATATAGACACTCATACTGATACTAAGAGAAACATCTAATAACCCATATACATACGCATGTAGCTACTTACCAACACATGTAGCCACTTATAAACAAAGTGAAACAATAATATATATATTTAAATATTTAAACATTACTCACTAATATTTATTTTTCAGAAAGACACATATTCACTGGATGGTGTCATCAGTGATGTCATGAGTGATGTCACTGACCATGTCATGAGTGATGTAATATGTGACGTCATCAGCAGTGCATTGCACGCGCAAGTTATAGTGAGTCCAACTAACTATAACGTGGAATTTCATTGGTTTTATATCAGTAAAATTTCCAGCTAACTATAACTGGTTTTGTCAGTGAATTTAATAGGTTTTTTAAATGCTAATTCCTAACTATAACTGGTGTGAAACCTATGGTTTTTTCAGTGAATATATATATATATATATATATATATATATATATATATATTACCTACTGGCTATCGCCAGTAGGTATATATAGTTAGAATTTTTTCCCTATGGGACTTTTGAAAATTCTATGTCTAATAACTTTGGCGTTTGTGGACGGAATCGGCTGAAATTTTCAGGAAAATGGCACATTTTGTTTCTGAGCAGCCCCTGAAAATTTGGTGGGGTTTCGTCAAGGGGGGGCTGAGAAAAAAGGGGGGTCCCAAAACGCGTTTTTCCCATTCATTTTTCCATAGGGCGGTTGGACTCACTTTTAGCTCGAACGGCTGAATGGATTTGCACGAAACTTGGCAAAATTGTAGGGACTGTTAGCCCGATGTGCCTTTGCTAGGTCTCAATATATGTGCTCCAGTAGTTTTTGAGAAATTAACGTTCAAACCAAGATATATATCTGTAACAGCGCTCTGGGCAGCGATCCGGTCCGCTTACTTTTCGCTTATCGGAACTTTGCGCGCAGAAAGCTGATTGGCTCTCCGGTGTCTGTCAACATTCTAAACAGTCCGGAGCGGACGCCATCTTGTCTCTCGGTAGGATCGAGAGAGAAGAAGAGGTGGAAAACGAAGGGGGAATTTAATGAAAGGGGGCAAGGTATCCCCCTCTTGACCCCCTAGGAATGTTGTTGGGGTTATTAAAGGGTCCCGTGGGGAAAATAAAAAAAAAATGATTTTTCACGGTAGAAGCGCGGCCGCGAACTGGTAGCGAAACGGGAATTCGCCATTTTGTGCTTCGTAAATTAAATTACTAGTTATAAGTGGGTGCGGGAGACGTATCCTAATCCCCTATGTTTCCTGAGGGTGGGTGAGGAGGCTGATATATGTTGATACATCTCTTCCAGCGGCTGTGCGTGAGCTTTTTTTTTTTTTTTGCTGCGTGACAGTCCGGAGCGGCCGCCATCTTGTCTCTCGGTAGGATCGAGAGAGAAGAAAAGGTGAAAAACTAAGGGGGAATTTAATGAAAGGGGGCAAGGTATCCCCCTCTTGACCCCCTAGGAATGTTGTTGGGGTTATTAAAGGGTCCCGTGGGGAAAATAAAAAAAAAATGATTTTTCACGGTAGAAGCGCTTCACGGGCCACGAACTGGGCCGCAAACTGGTAGCGAAACGGGAATTCGCCATTTTGTGCTTCGTTAATTAAAGTACTAGGTATAAGGGGGTGCGGGAGACATATCCTAATCCCCTATGTTTCCTGAGGGTGGCTGAGGAGGCTGATATATGTTGATATATCTCTTCCAGCGGCTGCGCCATCTTGCCTTTTTTCGAATGCCACAATTTTGTCGTGCACGGCAGCCATTTTAGATGCCAGGCTGGTCCCAGGCTATCACCTACCCCTGCGGATGTAGTTTATGGCCCCAGCTGTAGAGAATTCAGACATGCCAATCCTCCTGATTCAGGCGTGTGAGTACTGATTTCAGTGCTAGTCTCCCGCCTCCCGATTTCTGCAAGCAAAAACCCGGGGGCATATTACGAACAACTAGCGATAATTTTTGTCTATAACTTGTTTAGAGACAAAAATTATCGCTGCACATCGGCGATTTTTATCGCAGATAAACCTTGCTATTATCGCAGAAAAGTCAGCGATATTCATGTATTATCGACCTAATGCTCTTAGCCATGTTATCCACCTCCCATTGGATAACATGGCTAAGAACTGCTCAGGGCAGGTGTTAGATTTTGGAGATATTCGCGCTTAGCGCGAATATCTCCAAAAGTTGGTAATAGAAGGTAGCGATGTTAGGGACTGTTTCCAGTCGCTAACATCTTGGCACGCCACTTTGCATGTCATTAGTGATAAGTATCACTGACATGCAAAGCCGGGCCCAAGATGGTCGCTATCTCCTTTTAGGTGTCACTAACTGGTGTTAGCGACAGCTTGATAATAGGGAAATAATTTTATCTCCGCTTTCATGGTTTTTAAAGCCAAAAAAGCGGAGATAAACCCCCTTGATAATATGCCCCACGATTCCTTGGGGGTTTCAGCTGACAGGGCTTGGTATTGTGTTACATGGTAATTTTTCCATGAAACGTCAGAGGGTCGATGTAGGGGTTCTAGAAGAGGTGATAAACCATTTAAGCCTCATGAACAAGCGCATGGTCTTTTAAAGATTTGTGAAGTACTCGGGGCGGCGGTGTGTGTGTGCCCTCTTTCAGGAGCGGGCGGGGGGGCACTGCCAGCAACTTGCCAGGTCAGGTAGTGTTCAACACGTGCATCACCCTTTCTCTGCCTGCTATTGCGCTCCATGCTTCGGAAAGGTAAGAAAAAGAACGTGCATTTGAGTTTGAAATGTCCGATCCTGCAGCAGCACACTTCCAAAGCCCACACATGACAATAACCCGATTCAAGGCCCCATTCACCCGTTTTTCAAAAAATAGATAACACTCCAACAAATTAAGGTTATAAAACTTTATTAACTTTTAACGATAATGAACAGAACAAAAACTAAAAACATTTAAACATTTATTAACACAAAAAGCAACAATGGTTAGAAGCTGTCTTTTGTGCGAATAGTCCCAAGGCAGCACAACGTGCAGAGTTCTGGACAGCACCCAGGTGATGTCGCCTGGGTGCCGCACTGGTTTAGGGATCCTACAATGCTGCTCCGAAAATTGGCGTGGGGCGTCCCGGGTGGGGCGGGGGGAGGCCTCGTCAGTAGCGGTCTGTTGTGCGAATAGTCCCAAGGCAGCACAACGTGCAGAGTTCTGGACGGCACCCAGGTGATGTCGCCTGGGTGCCGCACTGGTTTAGGGATCCTACAATGCAGCACAGAAAAACAGCGTGGGGCGTCCCGGGTGGTGCGGGGGGAGGCCTCGTCAGTAGCGGTCTGTGTCCAGTGTCACATGGCTGACACAACATGTACGACAGGCACCCAGGTGATGTCCAGTAAACTGCCGCACTGGTTTTGGTATCCTACAATGCTGCTCCGAAAATTGGCGTGCGGCGGCCCGGGGGGGGGGGGGGGGGGGAGGCGGCGTGAACGGGCCTCCCCAGGTGGCGGCCATCTAGCTGAGTTGCGCTCGCTCTTGCGGCCACAGCGTCTCGCTCACCATGTTGTGGAGTTGCTCCCACTCTTGCAGTGCAGCGATAGGCGGCTGCCACATGGCTGTCAAAATGGCGGACGGCTCTTCGGTTTTGGGCCTGGTCCACTGAAATGGCCCTGGGACACCTTGGAAGTCGGACGCTTGCCTGCTAGGGCTTGGGCTCCATTCTCGAAAAGCGTCCCCTCAGCCGTGAAGATTGTATAAAAGTCTTGGGGGCCCCCGACTCCCGCAGGCTTCCGGTGGGGAGCGGCTGACATGATTGCTCGCGGAATGACCACGACGGAGCCAAGAGATGGTGGTGCTCTCATGCTGACGCCAGCTTCAGTCTGAATGATCCAGAAACAAGGTGGGGCTTTCATCGTTTGGGAAAAAAAAATGTTCTAAACCAATGAAAAGTGTTATTTTTAGGTCATATGACCAAGCCTTCCATCTTTAGCAAACCAAAAGTAAAATGAACCAATGAAAAGTTTTATAAACAAGTCACATGACCTGTTATGCGACATAGGGCTACAAAAAGCGTAGAAAATCCGTTGGCACGTGAGGCGGCGTCAGTAGCGGACCGATGTGCGAATAGGCCGAAGGCAGCACAACGCGCCGAGATCCGGATGGCACCGAGGTGGTGTCCAGCAAATTGCCGCACTGGTGTGGCCATCCTACAATGCTGCGCCGAAAGACGGCGTGTCCAGCTGAATTGCGGTCACTGTTGCGGTACAGTGACTCGAACGCGCCGAGATCCGGATGGCGCCGAGGTGGTGTCCAGCAAATTGCCGTACTGGTGTGGCCATCCTACAATGCTGCGCCGAAAGACGGCGTGTTCAGCTGAGTTCCGGTCACTCTTCCGGCACAGTGACTCGAACGCGCTGAGATCCGGATGGCACCGAGGTGGTGTCCAGCAAGTGGCTGCACTGGTGTGGCCATCCTACAATGCTGCGCCGGAAGTCGGCGTGGGGTGCCCCGTTGGCTTATGAGGTGATGTCAGTAGTGGACTGATGTGTGAATAGGTCGGAACCAGCACAAGGCGCCAAGATCCGAATGGCAAGTCCTGGATGTTGAGTGCCTCAGTTGAGATTTCTGAGCAGTGCTTGTAGAACTGTCTGAAGCTTATTTGCACCTGCTGCAGCTTCACTAGGTCCGGCGGAACTTGTTGCCTTTTCCTTTCTGCTTCTTTTCCTACAATGCGTTTCTTCTGAAGACACGACCAGGTCCCTGAATGTGTGCAGGGGGACGCTATTGAATGAATGAACGCGCCGAGATCTGGATGGCACCGAGGTGGTGTCCAGCAAATTGCCGCACTGGTGTGGCCATCCTACAATGCTGCGCCGAAAGTCGGCGTGGGGTGCCCCGTTGGTTTATGAGGTGATGTCAGTAGCGGACCGATGTGTGAATAGGTCGGAACCAGCACAAGGCGCCCTGCACTGTTGAGCCTTTTTCAATGTCTGTTTTTTGTTCTTTCCCCTCCATCAAAAACAAAACAAAAATACAAGGCGCCAAGATCCGAATGGCAAGTCCTGGATGTTGAGTGCCTCAGTTGAGAGTTCTGAGCAGTGCTTGTAAGACTGTCTGAAGCTTATTTGCACCTGCTGCAGCTTCACTAGGTCCGGCGGAACTTTTTTCCTTTTCCTTTCTGCTTCTTTTCCTACAATGCGTTTCATCTGAAGACACGACCAGGTCCCTGAATGTGTGCAGGGGGACGCTATTGATTGAATGAAAATGGCGGCTTGACACAAAGCTGACTCAAGCGTTACTGTTGGTGCTATACAGACAAAAATTGGTTTTCAGTTTGTACATTCTTCAGGTTTTTTTTTCCATCCAAGTCTGATTGAGAGTTTGTAGAAAAATGGCTTCAGATTTTCCACATACTACTCTTCAACATTCTTCCTAAATGTAACAATGTGAAACTCACTAGGAGAACGGCTGTTTCTGTTTCCTTTCAAAATGCTGCCACCAATATTTTCTGAATGGAAGACACCATCTTGTAACATAAAGGGCCGAAAGGGGTTCTGGTCTGGCCGATGGTTGGTGGAGACATTTTGACTATATCTTGGACCTGCCCGGCCTCGCCCAAAATGGCGCCGGTATAAATGGGACTCGTAACTCTTTGCCCGCAAATGTATATCTAGAAAATGTTATTGTAAGTGGCCCTGTCGTATTTTAATTACAAAATGTACGTCCACCGATTCCGCAACTGTTAGACACCTTTGTTCTTGTCACCTAATGGCCCGCTCGTTACGTTCTTCTACAGTGTAAATGTCTCCTCATCATATACGATTTGAGTTTGCTCCGTGGCCGGCCCACGTGGTTATAGGCCCGTATTTGTATACTGACATTTTCACAATAAAGGTTTTTAAAACAAAACACGGTAGTAGTATTTTCATTTGTAAAGTTTTTACTTTTAGTGACTGTTTTCGAATCAGTAAAAGGCAAGTGAAATAAAGCAGTCCAATTACATGACGGATAAAAGGTATAATATGTAGGAACGCAGTAAAGATAAATGGTCAAGGGCAGTTGTGTTTTTCATGTCTGCAACATAAAGTGATCGATAAGAATCTGATAATCAGGCGTATCGGCGACTAAGACAGCAGGCCGAATCTCTTTTACTCAACGGCTCCGTCATGGAAGGAAGAAACGCCCTTTTTCTCGAAAAAGGAATATATTTTACTTGCAAGACAATTGTAAATTTTCCGGGAAAGTACATTAGCCTGGAATATTATAACATATGTTTGAAAAAAAAATATTGTTCGAAAATAATAAAAAGCGTAATTTTTAGGTCATATGACCAAGCTTTTCATCATTAAATTAACAAAAGTAAAATGAACCAATGAAAAGTTTTATTAACAAGTCACATGACCTGTTATGCTTACGTTACGCGCTGCGCGCCGCGCCTCGGATTACTTCCGGGTGCGCTAACGCGGCGTGTCATAAAACGCATTACGCGACAACGTAGGTCAAGAATATAGTCTAAATGTCTCCACCAACCAGCGTTCAGAACACAACCCCTTTCAGCAGTCCAAAAAGTTCTGTTAAATGACAACAGAGGGGACAGGCAACAAGAACCATCAGTCAAAGAGGGGAGGGCAAGTTCTTCTCTTCCGGGTCATGTTGGGGCGCTACCGGAACTGATCGAATTGGTAGTCTACAGTGTTTCTGGATGTTTCAGACTAAAGCTGGCGTCAGCATGAGACCACTACCATCTCGTAGCTCCGTCGTGGCCATTCCACGAGCAATCATGGCAGCCGCTCCCCACCAGAAGCCTGCGGGAGTCGGAGGCCCCCAAGACTTTTGTAGAATCTTCACGGCTGAGGGGACGCTTTTCGAGAATGGGACCCAAGCCCTAGCAGACAAGCGTCCGAGTTCCAAGGTGTCCCAGGGCCATTTTAGTGGACCAGGCCCAAAACCGAAGAGCCGGCCGCCATTTTGAGAGTCCTGTGGCAGCCGCCTATCGCTGCACCGCAAGAGCGGGCGCATCTCAACTACATGGTGAGCGAGACGCTGTAGTCGCAAGAGCGGGCGGAAAACAGCTGAATGGCGGAAGAGGCACAGTGTAGCAAAAGCGGGCGGAATGGCAACTAAAACGATAAAGGGGCGCCTCACTACAGCTTGTCTTCAGATCAAACGGATTGTGGGACAAGGTCCAGAATTGAAGAGTCATCAAAAGGCAAAAAGTACCGCCGGACCCCGGGAGCCGGCCGCCTATGTCGGGGGCGATCTCAGGCTACACCAGTGCTATAAGACTTGGGGAGGGTGTCGGAGCCAAGCGTCTTCTCCGAGTCCATGGCCATCACAGCGCCCCTCAGGGGCCTCCGTCAAGCTGTTTAGGAAGGTAACATATCACATTGTTTTCTAATGCAGTCAGGTCCACAAACGACACTCACTTACTTTGAGAATAGTGAAGCTGCAGTAGGTGGAAATAAGCTTCAGACAGTGTTACAAGCGCTGCTCAGAACTCTTAACTATGGCACCCAACATCTAGAACTTATGCTATTTGAGAATGGTAGTGACATCGAAGCATCTCAGGGACCAAAACCATTAACGTACTTTCACGTATGAAAATCTTACTTGGGGAGGGGGCAGGAGCGAAGCGCCCCCTCCCAGTCAGCGCCACCACACCGTATGTTGAAAATCTGAAGCCATCGTTCTACAAAGTCAACCAAACTTGGATTGAAAAATCTAGAAAAATGTACAAACTGAAAACCAGTTTTGGTCTGCATAGCATCAGTAACAACGCTTGAGTCAGCTTTGTGTCAAGCCGCCATTTTGATTCAACAAAGCACAGGCATTGAAAAAGGCTGAAATTCAGAACTCTAAACTATGGCACCCAACATCCAGGAGCTTGCTATCCGGATCTTGGAGCCTTGTGCTGTTTTCGATCTATTCACACATCGGTCCACTACTGACATCATCTTATAAACCAACGTTATGTAAATAGTTTTTTAATAAAATGTTTTACCCTGTTTCTTTGCTGGTGTGTTGTCTATATTTTTAATATTTGCATAGGGTTTGTCATTATTTTGTGCGGGATGGGTGATGGAGCCGAGCTGTCTTGCAGCCCTCATGGTGTGGAGCTCAGTTCATCTCACTATTTTCGTATTTCTCAAGAAGGGTTGTTCCTAATATTTCTATTTTAGCGAGGTCAAAAAGAGATCCAATTAGTGGCCTACTGATTTTGCTCGATTACTTTTATTTTTTTACACGATTTTTCACTATCTGCAAAGACTAAACAGAGTATTGCGACTTTGTGCTTGTTTGTAAATAGAGAATGATCCAAAGAGAACCAATTCTAAAACAGTAAATGCTTGGACAACAATCAATCAAATGGAGAGACAAGGAGGTACGACGGATTACAACGGGGGTAAAGGCCTGCGTTAACTACCCTTCTGTATCTGCAAAGAGAGAGTACTACTAAGGCAAAAGAGGGGAGGGGGGGGGGGCAGCGTTCAAAGCACATCAGCGTGCATAAATACGAAAATGTTTTTATCTATCACGTACTTGACATTTTAAAGCTTTTCATATTTGCTATTAAAAAACCAATGAAATTCACAGAAAAAACCATAGGTTATAGTGGATATATAGTTAGGAATTTGCATTTACAAAACCTTGAAAATTCAATGAAAAAACCATAGGTTATAGGCCATATATAGTTAGGAATTAGCATTTACAAAACCTTATTTTACTCGCATAAAACCATTGAAATTCCATATATAGTTAGCTAACTATAAGCGCTAACTATATATCGCGCACCCGCAATCCACTGCTGATGATGTCACATATTACATCATTCATGACATGGTCAGTGACATCACTGATGACATCACTGATGACATCTCAAATGACATCACTGATGACAACTCAAATGATATCAATGATGACATCTCAAATGACATCACTGATGACATCACTGATGACAACTCAAATGACATCACTGATGACATCTCATTTGTCATCACTGATCACATCACTCATGTGATAATACAATGAACCTCTTCAGACTCTAATATAACCTTACATACACTCAGTATAAACAGACACTCACAGACTGTCACTCATCCATGGAGTTACTCACACACCTAGTCAGTCATGCAAAGAATCAATCACACCTCCATTTCCTCAACTATACAGTTATACACATCTTACTTATTCAAACATATAATAACACATATTTACTCTCTTATATAATCCCTGATACAAGCTCACAGTGATCGATACAGCCACTCACACATTCACTGGGTCTTATGTTCAGTTATTTATATATCTCAACTCTCACATGTATTGTGTTTTACATACGTACTTACTTGCACATGTAGCAATGAGAAATCCATTCACTCACCAACACACCCATGCACAGTCAACCGCCCATATAGCTGTTTCCACATGCACTCTTGAACTCATACTCCTAGTGAATCAACTGCTTACACATCTATGCACAGAGTCACGCACCTCCCAGCCACCCACACACACACTCAGCCTCCCATTCAAATATTTGGGCAACCAATCAATAACCCATATGGCCACTCTTATAGCTACTGATCAACACATGCAGCAGCTTACACAACAACAAACATACTGATGCACGAATTAAGACAGTTTAGTCACTAACTCATGTACTCAGTGAGACACATTTAATCACTCACTCATACAGTCAGTCATGCACCTACTAAATTCTTCATCCAGACACTTATACATCCACTCATTCTTCAATATGTGAAACATATTTAAACTTTACAGACACATACAATCACTGGTTGTTTTGATCAGTGATGTCATCAGTGATGTCACTGACCATGTCATGAATGATGTAATATGTGACATCATCAGCAGTGGATTGCGGGTGCGCGATATATAGTTAGCGCTTATAGTTAGCTAACTATATATGGAATTTCAATGGTTTTATGCGAGTAAAATAAGGTTTTGTAAATGCTAATTCCTAACTATATATGGCCTATAACCTATGGTTTTTTCATTGAATATATATATATATATATATATTACCTACTGGCGATAGCCAGTAGGTATATATAGTTAGGATTATTTCTCTATGGAACTTTTGAAAATTCTATGTCTAATAACTTTGGCGTTTGTGGACGGAATCGGCAGAAATTTTCAGGAAAATGGCACATTTTGTTTCTGAGCAGCCCCTGGAAATTTTGGGGGGGGTTCGTCAAGGGGGGGCCGAGAAAAAAGGGGGGTCCCAAAACGCGTTTTTCCCATGTTAATTTCCATAGGTTGTTTGGCCTCACTTTTAGCTCGAACGGCTGAATGGATTTGCACGAAACTTGCCAAAATTGTAGGGACTGTTAGCCCGATGTGCCTTTGCTGGGTCTCAATATATGTGCTCCAGTGGATTTTGAGAAATTAACGTTTTAAAAAATGTATATATCTGTGACAGCGTCCCAGATAGCGCTCCAGATCGCGTACTTTTCGCGTCACGGAGCTTTGCGAAGCGATGCTGATTGGCTCTCCGGTATCTGTCAACATTCTAAACAGTCCGGAGCGGCCGCCATCTTGTCTCTCGGTGGGATCGAGAGACAAGAAGAGGTGAAAAACGAAGGGGGAATTTAATGAAAGGGGGCAAGGTAGACCCCTCTTGACCCCCTAGGAATGATGTTGGGGTTATTAAAGGGTCCCGTGGGGAAAATTAAAAAAATTAGATTTTTCACGGTAGAAGCGCTTCTCGGTTTGCAAATTAACGGCTGAATGGATTTGCACGAAACTTGGCAAAATTATAGGGACTGTTAGCCCGATGTGCCTTTGCTGGGTCTCAATATATGTGCTCCAGTGGATTTTGAGAAATTAACGTTTAAAAAACAGGTATATCTGTGACAGCGTCCCAGATAGCGCTCCAGATCGCGTACTTTTCGTGTAACGGAGCTTTGCGTAGCGAAGCTGATTGGCTCTCCGGTGTCTGTCAACATTCTAAACAGTCCGGTGCGGCCGCCATCTTGTCTGTTGGTAGGATCGAGAGACAAGAGGAGGAGAAAAACGAAGGGGGAATTTAATGAAAGGGGGCTAGGTAGACCTCTCTTGACCCCCTAGGAATGATGTTGGGGTTATTAAAGGGTCCCGTGGGGCAAATAATACAAATTTGATTTTTCGCGGTAGAAGCGCTTCTCGGTTCGCAAACTGGTAGCGAAACGTGAATTCGCCATTTTGTGTTTCGATTTCATTAAATTACTAGGTATAAGGGGGTACGGGAGACGTATCCTGACCCCTTTTGTTTTCTGAGGGTGGCTGAGGAGGCTCATATATGTTGATACATGTCCTCCAGCGGCTGTGGGTGAGCGTTTTTTTTTTGTTGCGTGACGTCTGTTAACGTTCGATTCGATGGAAATCAGGAAGTGTTGACCGCCATTTTGTCACTGCGAGTAAATATTTTGTTTTAAATAATTGTTATAAATTAATCCTTATTGATAAACATTGTCTGCGCCATCTTGTCTTTTTTGCAATGCCACACTTTTGTTGAGCACGGCAGCCATTTTAGATGCCTTGACCAGACCCACTCTCTGCACGCCGCCGATCCTCAGCATGGCTCCTCACCCTCGCAAGCATCTCCCCCACGCACTGGTCACCCCCGCTCTCTCTCTCATGCATGGGCCAGAAACCTCCTCCCATGTGCGCTGCTCTTCCCTGAGAATCACACCCTGTGCCCGCCCGACACCACCCTTTCACCCTATTCACTACCGCACCCTCTGACACTCTTCTTCCTCTGTGTCCGATTGTTCAGGCCGGTCCCAGGCTATCACCTAGCCCTGCAGATGTAGTTTATGGCCCCAGCTGTAGAGAATCACCCCTCTTCAAAGGAGTTACAGTAGATCTGTCACACCACACGCGTTCCTACTATCTGATAACCATCCTGTATTGTGCTTGGGGAGGGGATTCTCACTGTGAGGGTGTGTGGGACCGAGCCTGAAGCGGAAGATTCCAGGGATGCCTCTTTGTACATCAAAGTTTTTACAATTATGTGTCACATTATAAATATATAGTACTCCAACAAAGTAGGATTATAACACTTTAATAACTTTTAAATATATAGAACGCAACAAAAACAGTAAATACATTTAAAAAAAATTTTGAAAAAAGAAGCAACAATGGTCAGTAGCTGTGTTTTGTGCGAATAGTCCCAAGGCAGCACAACGTGCTGAGTTCTGGAGGGCACCCAGGTGATGTTACCTGGGTGCCGCACTGGTTTTTGGTATCCTACAATGCAGCTCCGAAAAACGGCGTGGGGCGTCCCGGGGGTGTGCGGGGAGGCCTCGTCAGTAGCGGTCTGTTGTGCAAATAGTCCCAAGGCAGCAGAACGCGCTGAGATGTGGATGGCACCCAGGTGATGTCCAGTAAGTTGTCGCACTGGTTTTGGCATCCTACAATGCTGCTCCGAAAAACGGCGTGGGGCGCCCCGGGGGGGGGGGCGGGAGGGAGGCGGCTTGAACGGGTCTCCCCAGGTGGAGGCTCGTCGGCTGTACTGGGGTGCCCCTTTACCGCTTCAGTTGCCATTCCGCCCGTTTTTGCTACACTGTGCCTCATCCGCCATTCAGCTGTTTATCGCCCGCTCTTGCAGCTACAGCGTCTCGCTCACCATGTAGTTGAGTTGCGCCCACTCTTGCGGTGCAGTGATAGGCGGCTGCCACAGGACTCTTAAAATGGCGGACGGCTCTTAGGATTTGGGCCTGGTCCACTAACATGGCCCTGGGACACCTTGGAACTCGGACGTCCCCTGAGCCTTGAAGATTTTACAAAAGTCTTGGGGGCTCCCGACTCCTGCAGGCTTCCGGTGGGGAGCGGCTGCCATGATTGCTCGCGGAATGACCACGACGGAGCCACGAGATGGTGGTGCTCTCAGGCTGATGCCAGCTTTAGTCTGAAACATCTAGAAACAAGGTGGGGCTTTCATCGTTTGGGAAAAAAAATGTTTTAATCCAATGAAAAGTGATATTTTTAGGTCATATGATCAAGCCTTCCATCATTAGGAAACCAAAAGTAAAATGAACCAAAGAAAAGTTTTATAAAGAAGTCACATGACCTGTTATGCTTACGTTACGCGCTGCTATAAAAAGCGTAGAAAATCCGTTGGCACGTGAGGCGGCGTCAGTAGCGGACCGATGTGCGAATAGGCCGAAGGCAGCACAACGCGCCGAGATCCGGATGGCACCGAGGTGGTGTCCAGCAAGTCGCACTGGTGTGGCCATCCTACAATGCTGCGCCGAAAGTCAGCGTGGGGTGCCTGGGGGGGGGGGAGGGGGCGCAAACTGGCCTCTCTCGCCTCCCCAGGTGGAGGCACCTGATGTGCAGTGCTGCGCCCCTTATCTTTTCACTCGCCGTCCAGCAGAGTTGCACCCACACTTGCTGCTACAGTAGGCCGAAGGCAGCACAACGCGCCAAGATCCGGATGGCACCGAGGTGGTGTCCAGCAAATTGCCGCACTGGTGTGGCCATCCTACAATGCTGCGCCGAAATTCGGCGTGGGGCGCCCCGTTGGCCTGTGAGGTCGCGTCAGTCAGTGGGGGCTGTTTGAGAAAGCAATGTGATGCTGTGCGTCGCCCCCAAGATGGAGGCTCCTCGGCTGCAGTGGGGCGCCCATTGGTGTTTCACTCGCTATCCAGCTGAGTTGCGTCCGCACTTGCGGCTACAGTAGGCCGAAGGAAGCACAACGCGCCGAGATCTGGATGGCACCGAGGTGGTGTCTAGCAAGTTGCCGCACTGGTGTGGCCATCCTACAATGCTGCGCCGAAAGTCCCATGGTCCGGCGGAACTTTTTTCCTTTTCCTTTCTGCATCTTGTCCCACAATCCGTTTAACCTTTAGACACGACCAGGTCCCTGAATGTGTGCAGGGGGACGCTATTGATTGAATCAAAATGGCGGCTTCACACAAAGCTGACTCAAGCGTTGCTGGTGATGCTATACAGACAAAAAATGGTTTTCAGTTTGTACATTCTTCAGGATTTTTCCATCCAAGTCTGCTTGAGAGTTTGTAGAACAATGGCTTTAACTCTTGCCCTCCCCTCTTTTGACTGTTGGTCTTGTTGCCTATGTCTTCTGTTGTCATTTAACTGAACCTTTTTTGACTGCCGAAAGGGGTTCTGGTCCGACCGCTGGTTGATGGAGATATTTTGACTATATCCTGGACCTGCCCGGCCTCGCCCAAAATGGCGCCGGTATAAATGGGACTCGTACCTCCTTGTTGTGTACTGGTTGCACAACCTTGATATCACGAGATACGTATGCAGTTTTGAAGCACATGGCGGGCAGGAATGAGAATTGATTGAATATTTCGACATCCCTATTGATATTAAGTTCTGATGTGTTATTGATTACTGTACTATTGAAAGTTCGAATTAACGTCACCCATGGTACTTGCCCGCAAATGTGTATCTAGATAATTTTATTGTAAGTGGCCCTGTCGTATTTTAATTACAAAATGTACGTCCACCGATTCCGCAACTGTTAGACACCTTAGTTCTTGCAACCTAATGGCCCGCTCGTTGCGTTCCTCTACAGTGTAAATGTCTCCTCATCATATACGATTCCAGTTTGCTCCGTGGCCGGCCCACGTGGTTATATGCCCGTATTTGTATACTGACATTTTCACAATAAAGGTTTTTAAAACAAAACATGGTAGTAGTATTTACATTGGTAAAGTTTTTAATTTTAGTTTCTGTTTTCGAATCAGTAAAAGGCAAGTGAAATAAAGCAGTCCAATTACATGACGGATAAAAGGTATAATACGCAGGAACGCAGTAAAGATAAATGGTCAAGGGCTGTTGTGTTTTTTACACCTGCAACATAAAGTGATCGATAAGAATCTGATATTCAGGCGTATCGGCGACTAAGACAGCAGGCCGAGCATCTTTTGCTCAATGGCTCCGTCATGGGACGAAGAAACGCCCTTTTGCTAGAAAAAGGAATATATTTTACTTGCAGGACAGTTGTAAATTTTCCGGGAAAATACATTAGCCTGGAACATTATAATATATATGTTTAAGAAAAAATAATGTTCGAAAGCAATAAAAAGCGTAATTTTTAGGTCATATGACCAAGCCTTTCATCATTAGTATAACAAAAGTAAAATGAACCAATGAAAAGTTTTATTAACAAGTCACATGACCTGTTATGCTTACGTTACGCGCTGCGCGCCGCGCCCCGGATCCCTTCCGGGAAGCTGCGCTTCGCGAACTGGAGTACTTCCGGGTCCGCTAACGCGGCGTGTCATATAACGCATTACGCGACAACGTAGGTCCAGAATATAGTCAAAATGTCTCCACCAACCAGCGGTCGGAACACAACCCCTTTCAGCAGTCTAAAAAGTTCTGTTGACAACAGAAGGGACAGGCAACAAGAACCATCAGTCAAAGAGGGGAGGGCAAGTTCTTCCCTACCGGGTCACGTTGGGGCGCTACCGGAACTGATCGAATTGGTAGTCTACAGTGTTTCTGGATGTTTCAGACTGAAGCTGGCGTTAGCATGAGAGCACCACCATCTCGTATCTCAGTCGTGGCCATTCCACGAGCAATCATGGCAGCCGCTCCCCACCAGAAGCCTGCGGGAGTCGGGGACCCCAAGACTTTTGTAGAATCTTCAAGGCTCAGTGGACGCTTTCGAGAATGGGGCCCAAGCCCTAGCAGACAAGCGTCCGAGTTCCAAGGTGTCCCATGGCCATTTTAGTGGACCACGCCCAAATCTGAAGAGGCGGCCGCCATTTTGAGAGTTCTGTGGCAGCCGCCTATAGTTGCATCGCAAGAGCGGGAGCAACTCAACTACATGGTGAGCGAGACGCTGTAGTCGCAGGAGCGGGCAGTAAACAGCTGAATGGCGGAAGAGGCACAGTGTAGCAAAAGCGGGCGGAATGGCAACTGAAACGGTAAAGGGGCGCCCCACTACAGCGTGTCTTCAGGTCAAACGGATTGTGGGATAAGGTCCAGAATGGAAGAGTCATCAAAAGGCAAAAAGTTCCGCCGGACCCCGGGAGCCGGCCGCCTATGTCGGGGGTGATCTTAGGCCACGCCAGGGCAACACGACTTGGGGAGGGGGCAGAAGTCAAGCGCACCCTCCCAGTCCGCGCCACCACACCGTATGTTGAAAATCTGAAGCCATCGTTCTACAAACTCTCAACCAGCCTTGGATGAAAAATCTTGAAGAATGTACAAACTGAAAACAAGTTTTTGTTTGCATAGCATCAGCAGCAACGCTTGCTATCAGAATGCATGAGTTTCATGCTCGATCGATTGAGCTAGCCGGATCAGGCAACAAAAAGTATAAAATAGTTATGTAAATAGTTATTTAATAAAATGTTTTACCCTGTTACTTTGCTGGTGTGTTGTATATATTTATAATATTTGCATAGAGTTTATCGTTATTTTGGGCGGGGTGGGTGGCGGAGCCGAGCTGTCTTGCAGCCATCATGGTGTGGAGCTCAGTTCATCTCACTAGTTTCGTATTTCTCATGAAGGGTTGTTCCTAATGTTTCTATTTTAGCGAGGTCAAAAAGAGATCCCATTAGTGGCCTACTGATTATGCTCGATTATTTTTTTTTTTAACACGATTTTTCACTATCTGCAAAGACTAAACAGAGTATTGCGGCTTTGTGCTTGTTAGTAAATAGAGAAGGAACCAAAGAGAATAAATTCTAAAATAGTAAATGCTTGGATAACAATCAATCAAATGGAGAGACAAGCAGGCACGACGGATTACAACGGGGGCAAAGGCCTGCGTTAACTACCCTTCACTATCTGCAAAGAGAGAGTACTTCTAAGAGAAAAGAGGGGGGGGGCAGCGTTTAAAGCACATCAGCGTGCATAAACACGAAAATGTTTTTACCTATCACGTACTTGACATTTGACAGCTTTTGATATTTGTTATTAAAAAACCATTGAAATTCAATGAAAAAACCATAGGTTTTAGCCCATATATAGTTAGGGATTAGCATTTTCAAAACCTTATTTTACTCGCATAAAACCATTGAAATTCGCATATATAGTTAGATGCGCTAACTATATATCGTGCACCCGCAATCCACTGCTGATGATGTCACATATTACATCATTCATGACATGCTCAGTGACATCACTGATGACATCTCAAATGACATCACTGATGACATCACTGATGACAACATCCAGTGACTGTATGTTTCTGTAAAGTTAAAATATGTCTTACATATTGAAGAATGAGTGGATGTATAAGTGTCTGGATGAAGGATTTAGTAGGTGCATGACTGACTGTATGAGTGAGTGATTAAATGTGTCTCACTGAGTGAATGGGTTAGTGACTAAACTGTCTTAATTTGTGCATCATTATGTCTGTTGTTCTGTAAACTGCTGCATGTGTTGATCAGTAGCTATATGAGTAACTATATGGGTTATTGATTGGTTGCCCAAGTATTTGTATGGGAGACTGAGTGTGTGTGGGTGGCTGGGAGGTGTATGACTTTGTGCAAAGATGTGTGAGCAGTTGATTCACTAGATGTATGGGTTCAAAAGTGCATGTGGAAACAGCTGTATGGGCGGTTGACTGTGTGCATGAGTGTATTGGTGAGTGAATGGATATCTCAGTGCTACATGTCAAAGTAAGTACATATGTAAAACACAGTACATGTGAGAGTTGACATATATAAATAACTGTGCATTGTGAACTTGTATCAGGGATTGTATAAGAGAGTAAATATGTGTTAGTATATGTTTGAATAAGTAAGGTGTGTATAACTGTATAGTAGAGGAAATGGAGGTGTGATTGATTCTTTGCATGACTGACTAGGTGTGTGAGTAACTCCATGGATCTAAGGTTATATTAGAGTCTGAAGAGGTTCATCGTATTATCACATGAATGATGTCATTAGTGATGTGCTCAGTAATGTCAAATGAGATGTCAAATGAGATGTCATCAATGATGTCATTTGAGATGTCTTCAGTGATGTCATCAGTGATGTCATCAGTGATGTCATCAGTGATGTCATTTGAGATGTCATCAGTGATGTCATCAGTGATGTCATTTGAGATGTCATCAGTGATGTCATCAGTGATGTCACTGAGCATGTCATGAATGATGTAATATGTGACATCATCAGCAGTGGATTGCGGGTGCGCGATATATAGTTAGTGCATCTAACTATATATGCGAAATTCAATGGTTTTATGTGAGTAAAATAAGGTTTTGAAAATGCTAATCCCTAACTATATATGGGCTAAAACCTATGGTTTTTTCATTGAATATATATATATATGTATATATATATATTTACTGAAAAAACCATAGGTTTCAGCCATGTTATAATTAGGAATTAGCATTAAAAAACCTTGCAAATTCACTGAAAAAACCATAGGTTTTAGCCACGTTATAGTAAGGAATTAGCATTTAAAAAACTTTAGAAATTCACTGAAAAAACATAGGTTTCACACATGTTATAGTTAGCTGGACATTTCACATGAGTGATGTCACTGACCATGTCATGATTGATGTAATATGTGACGTCATTAGCAGTGCATTGCGGGCACGCAAGTTATAGTTAGCTGAACTAACTATAAGGGGGGAATTTCAATGGTTTTGTATGAGTGAAATGTCCAGCTATCTATAACATGTGTGAAACCAATGTTCTTTTCAGTGAATTTCTAAGGTTTTTTAAATGATAATTCCTAACTATAACGTGGTTAAAATCTATGTTTTTTTCAGTGAATTTGCAAGGTTTTTAAATGCTTATTCCTAACTATAACATGGCTGAAACCTATGGTTTTTTCAGTGAATTTGCAAAGTATATATATATATATATATATATATATATATATATATATATATATATATATATATATATATATATATATATATATATATATATATATATATGCGCACTGGAAAACTAAACACCCACTTCCCTTACAAAGAAATGGAAAGTTTGCATCTCTGCAGCCTCTCATATTTTTCACCTTATTCATCTTCCGCTCAATCAACACATCATCCACAAATACACACACTTACTTGCTGCCTTTCTTGGCTGAGTTTATCAATTATTCTTCTTTAATTCAAATTCAAAGTGCAGGTCCTTTATTCAGCCTTCTTGGTAACTACTACCCGTGAATTATAGTGGGTAATATGCACACTTCCGTCCTTTCTTGCGTCCTTTCTACTGGGGCAGATTTACAAGCCCCTTGCGCCACTTTTGCGTCATTTTTCTCATGTTAAATATGACACAAAAGTTTAGCAAGGGGCTTGTAAATCTGCCTAACTCTGTGTACTTTATGCACTAGCTTGCTTCCTTAGATGTGGTACTCGTTTCTCTTGCTCCCACTGCAGAGTCCAACACCCTAGCTGTGTAATGAGCTGGAAATCCAAAGATCCACTTCACTGACAATGCAGTGGGTAGTTTGCGTGTCTCCAGCCTTTCTTATTTTTCACCTTTTTCATCTTCCACTCAATCAACACATCATCCACACATACACACAACTACTTGCTGCATTCCTTAGTTATGATTATCAACTATTCTTCTATTTCATATTCCTATTCAAAGTGCAGGCCTTTAGCGAGCCTTTTTATTGTAACAACTACCCCGGCCGAAGGCACTGTAAATTTGCACACCTGCTCCCTTTCTTGCCTGGGATTTTCAGTTATTCTTCAATTTCATATTCTGATTCAAACTCAAGGCCCTTTATCGAGCCTTTTGTTGTAACTACTGTTGCAGGAATTCTGCTCCTACACAGAACTGTGCATAAAGACTTAGGACCTCAGTGAATTACGGTGTACCAAAACCCACCTTAGTACCCAAACCCCCTACCAGACTAGCAATCAGTGACTCATTGGTTCTTTGTCCTACAGCAAAAACACCAATGACTTGTCAACCCAGAACATGCGACTTAGATTACCTCAAGTAAGGTGGATAACAAGAGCACTCTTTCATTATAGTCTTACACCAGTCCAAAACAAGAGTAAATAAAGACACATGCAAGTTTAAAATGTTTATTTCTAACGCCTCCTAACCCACGCACACAAAGCACTTTACGAACTTGGACCCGATTGCCTCAACACACGACTTTCCTTCTACACCCCCTTCCACCAGCTGCGCTCCTCCAACCAAGCCCTTGCTGCTGTACCTCGCATCAACAAAACCACCATGGGAGGAAGATCCTTCTCCTACCTGGCGGCTAAAACCTGCAACTCACTTCCCATTCACCTTCGCCTCACTCAGAACCACCTAGCATTCAGAAAGCAACTTAAAACCTGGATATTCGACAAGTAATCCCCCACCCTTCTCCAAGCGCCTTGAGACCCTCTGGGTATGTAGCGCGCTATATACATTAATTGAATTGAATTGAATTGAATGCACAGTACCTTAGATAATACAACCAAACATATTATCAGAAACAAGGTTGTCAGCATTATTACTATTCCATAAAATACAAAGGGAGAAAGCATCCAATAATGCTAAACTGAAACAGATTTAAAATATACCTACATTTCACTCTCCCTACCTACTAGGTTAGTTTATTACTACAGAAGGTCTCAAAGGATTACATGGGCGGACCCATACCTCTGGTACTCAGCAGTAGTGGATCACATTGAGTTCTGCACAAACTGTCAGGATACAAATGTTCTCCAACTGTGTGTAATTATGCCTCCACAATGCATTATTAAACACGCCAGAATCAGAGGTGGCCACAGCTGCATATGTGTTATGGGTCGAACGTGCGAGAATCATTCCGAATAACAGACACAGTATCCAAGATAACCTTGATGTTGTATGCTCTCACTATACACACTAAACTAGCTAGGCAGTCTAGAAATGTAGCATAACAAATTATTCTCATATGAAGCAAAATACTCAGCCTTCTCTAAACAATATCACAAGTGCGTGTCGAGTGCGTAGCAGAGCAGGAAAGCAAAAATGGTGTTAAGCTTCTAATAAACCCATGCTAACTTAACACGGTGTGAGTGCAAGGCTCAGCACACGACACCCTCCCTCGATTCAAGCACGTGATATAAATGTGGGCAAATTAGAAATGCAGAGTCCAAGCCTGAAAAGCAGAGCCAAGTTCAAATTTGCAAAAAAAATTATTTGCTGTTTGATAGAAAACAGTAACTAAATAATAAAGAATAGGTAGAAAAATCAAAGAGTCTTAATTCAACAGTGTATAAGCACAGTATGTAGCAACAGCCTCCAAGAGAAAGTCATTGTTCTCATTTGAAAACATTTCAGCCATCCAATTAAATAGTGAGAATGAACATACCTGTTCTTCAACGACCAGAGCCTCTATCACCATCGGAGGAAAACTCGGGTCATCTTCAATGTAACTGCGTGCCAAGAAGTCATGCGCTGCTGCAAAAACATTCCAACGTCCCAATATTCCATGTATCGCTGCTAAGGCCATAATCCCGCCACCAGAACAGAGCAAGTCATGTACCACTAAGGGGCTCATCAGCTGGTCATAATCCGTGTTGGGAAACACCGTACAGCAGAGACACATATCCAGGGCCCAGTCAAAATCGCAGCTCAGGCAATGAAAGACAGGTTGAAGGCAGGTGAAAAAGGAGAATCAAAATGATAATCCATAAACTGCACTCAATGTAGCCAGAGGCAGCGCTCCGTAATAATTAAGCATTCGGTTTCGGAGCAGCAACAGCCGGGACATATTCTCGTGTCCCGCAGGATGTGCATCCATATTTAAGTAAACAAATTAATACAAGCACACCGGCAACTAATGCGAGTATTAAGGGGAATCCACCAAAGATGCTGTAAAAAATCCAATGGAAAAATGCCGAAAAGACACCAAATTTAGTTTGAAAAGAAGTCACAAGGCCATTACTTCTAACTTTAAAAAAGTAACGTAACCCCGTAGTAAAGGACGCATTAAAGATACTCTGAATAAGCATGGGCGAATTTTGCGAATCTGGCGTTTGCAAATTTTGCGAATTTGAAAACTCGCAATCCACAAAATACGCGAATTCTCGCGAATTTGCTTATTTTTTTTTGTGTTCGCAAGGGTTTCTGCCAGTTCGCGAGGGTTTGGTACCAGTTCGCAATTGCGAACTTACTTGTCGGCTCGCAACGATCGCAACTATGTTGTTTCTACATCTGGTTCATCATCACAGGTTCCCAGCACCCTCTGTTTCACCACTGCCACCCTCTGTTTCACCCATGCCACCATCTGGTACATCAATGCCACCCTCTGGTTCATCATCACTGTAGATTATGGGGGGGAAAAGCAAGCACACCTGCCCTGCTTCAACTAACATGAATTAATTTGGGGTTGGTTTATTAATGTGTCACTGTTTTAAAATTCCAGTCTGGCACCTGCTTCCTTATCAGTAATTTGCTTTCTGTTGCAGTGAAATTTGTTTTTTCAGGACCTTTGTGGCCTACTTGTAGCTATTCTATGAGCCTGCTGTGAGGGTCAGAGCAGGGTCATACAATTGTTGCAACTAGCAACTGAACTCTGGAGGGGCCCCAGTCAGGAAGCACTACAGGGAATGGTTACTAATGATGAGTTTGAACTTTTGCACCTGCTGAGTGCTTTCAGTTTTGCAAAACTCGTTTTTCTGCAATTTCGCGGGATTCGCGGGGCGCGAACTCGCGCGAGATCGAATTCAGAAGCTGCGAATTCGTGCGAATATGCGATTTTTTTTGCGGCGTGTTAGTTCGCAAGGTTTTGTGCGTTTTAGCGAGGCGCTTGTAGCGCAACGGCGCGAAGTTACCCTCGCCGTCGTTCACGGGTGCGGCCATCTTGTTTGCATGACGTATTTCCGTTTCTGGGCCCGATGTGTTATCTCGCAAAGTGTGCGGCTCGCTAGTACAATTTCGCGTGTGTCCGCGAGGAAAATCTCGCGCGAACTTACCCACGCGGTCGTGAACGGGCGCGGCCATCTTGTTTCTCATTCATTGCTATGGTTCAGGGCATGCTTTTTTTATCCTCTCTGAATCTCTGCCATCCTTTGCTTGTTTGAAGTTTTTTTTAGTCTATTTTACTTATTATCTATCCCTCTATTTTTCTAGCTCTATATTTTTGTGTTTTCTGCTACTTTTGGTTAATTTTAAACTACTTTTTTAAACTCTTTTCTTTTCTTCTCTTCCCCATTCTATTTTCTTTATTATTTAGCTTCCTTTCTGCCCAGACCATGGTGAAGGGAGCCGGGAAGCATCCCGAGAAGGGTAAGGGTCCCGCACCCCGTGCCCGGCTCCCGTGCGGGTGTTTGAGGGGGGGTGGGCAAGTCGCACCCCGGGAGATCTTCAGCCCGGAGGAGGTGGCCGCACTAATTTTTTATGTTCAGCTCCGCCTCCCCAGGACCATCATGGCAGGCGGCAAGATCACTAGCCGGTACGGGATCCAGGAGCACCGGAAGCGGTGGGAGAAGGTGTGCCGGGCCATGTACCACCACTCTCGGGTCTGGCGCACCTACAACCAGGCCACCCACCGCTGGACGGATGTCCTGGACCGGGAACGTGATCTGCTCGACCTTCTCGGCCTTGAGATCCCCGGGCTTGGTGAGTAGTAGTAGCTATTTCTTTACTATGTTTTCTCCTGCTCTGTGTGTTATTATCTTGCAAATTTTAGTTTTTTACCAAGAGCAATAATGCTGCTGATTACATTGTAGGTAAATTATATTTCAAAATCTTCTGTGCATTTCAGGTGCACTTCTCTCCTTCTCAGTAGCGCTGCTACTATGCTTATTTGTTTTCGATTTTGTGCTCATTTCATTGGCCTGTGAAATTATGCATGAGTGTAGTTTAAAGAACTGCCTAATGCTAGACACTAAAGGTCAGATTTTTAATTACCTGCGCATCCCTGCAAAGTAGCAGGGATGCGCCAGTAATTGTGCGCCATGCCACCACCACCCATGGTGCGCCGTATTTACAATGCGGCGCACCATGGGCCCAAAACGTCACCAAAGCGTTACGCATCTGTGCTGTAAAGGCGACGCATTGCTGGAGTTGCGTCGCAACGATGGCGCAGCTCCAGCAATGCTCTGGGGTGCCCTATCTCCCCAATGCTGCGTCAAGCCGTACGTCTGCTTCAAGCAGGCGCAGGGTTTGAGTCACGCATCTTGGAATCTTGTAGATTTCCCTCAGCCACTTTTAAGATGCGTTCCTGATGGCGCAGGGCTTTACAACGTGATGCATCTCCCATATGCGTCACGTTGTTAATATACGCCGCACCATGGCGCCTCTTTTGTTCTGCCGCTGCGTCACAAAAGTCACACAACAATGGAGCAAAAGAGCCGCAAGGGGCTTCTAAATCAGCCCCTACAGACTCAAGTCCAATCCTTCCTTTGTACACATGGCGATAAGAAGAAATAGTGGTGGTGGATTGATAATTTGAGTATTTTAATGACTGGTTAATGCAGTAGGAAACTTTAGTGTTGTCGCTGATCTGCAATCACGATGGACTTTGTCTGTCACTTCGCGTGCTGCGGACTGCTGCCTGCCAGTCCTAGGCAAACCTTTTTAGTACTTTGTTTAGTGAGTTACATAAGAACTTTCCAAGTCGACGGTCGGCAAATCAAGCAATACTAATAACGTAGTAGACCACATGAGATCGGTCAATATATCCTGTGGAATAGTTGTCTATTTGCTATTTCGCCAAAATATTTTGTTATTGTTCTTTTGAAATGTTTGATTTGGTTGACAAATCTCATCCATGTTTTCTGGTCTTTCTTTCTTTCATGTTGTACATCAGCTCCCCCCAGGGGCAAGAGGACACAGGAGGAGGAGGCTGCTGTTCGCCAGGATGCAGGCCAGGATCGGGCAGGCGAGGGATCCTTTGCTGGGCTGGTAAGTTTAAATTTTAATATTGAGTACCGATTTTTTCCTAGCGTTCCTCATTCGATTTTTTCTAAATCGTCTTTGATCTTCTTGTAGACTGGATCTAAATTCTTCTCCTGCCTCGACTATGACTCCCTGTGGTATTACTAGATTATTCTTATTAGTCTGTCTGTGTAGCTAACTAAGATTGCACATTTGGCAATTCCATTGGACTCCCATTCTAGTCAGCAATAGCTCTATGCACTGAGTGCAGTTCTCTGGGATTGTCCATACTGTCTTTTCAAGTCTTCTAAATGTTTATGCTTTGACAATTGCCAACAATAAAAAATTGAATGACCACCAAGAAAGAATAAGATACTACTTTACTTTTGGTTTGGATAGGAGGACAATCCATTCTACTACTGTTGCAGGGACAGATCTGCAGAAACAGAACTATGGACACTAAATAATGCATTGCTTAGCTTATCAATTATAATAGGCGCTGTTAGACTTTCCACATACCTCAGTGATAACAGACTTTGTAGTTGAACCCCCAATCTCCTTACTGACTAAATAGTGTGGCAGAGTCATTTAGCTCCCAAAGACACCGATGATTAATCCCCAATGATGATTAGATTATCCAACGCAGGACAAGAGTACGGAGTCAGAGTCAAAAAGTGTCAGAGGCATGGACTCATGCTTGCAAAAATTCCAAAACCTTTAGCTCAGCCACTCTATTCTGGAGGACCAAAAACCACAGAGTCTATTTAAGTTTAAAAGCTTTATTAAAAGTAAACACATTTATTAAAATCAAGTTTGTCATAAAAGTAAACGTTTAACTGAAAATGGAAAAGTGCTTAGTGCTGACGATTAATTGGACACATTTCTTGTGGTCGAGCCGAGCTCTCACCTGGTTTGAACTTGATCTTGCTCGTGTTCTTAGAAGTCAAGCTTCTGTCTCTTAGGAGAAAAAGTGGTGCGTGTTAAAAATAAAAAGCAAGCATTCATCAGTTGTGCCAAAAAGTGCAGCAAGACAACAGCCTTCCCTGGAAAAAGGGACATTTTTACTTTAGAGTAGACAGCCACAAATTATTATATTGTTTGCTGCTTTTTTAACATTTCTTTACTCCTAGACCAAATATTATATAGTAGTGAGTGGTGGATTCTAACATTCTTAAATGTTCTTTGTAGGTGGAACATCTGGTGGCGGGCCAGCGCGTAGGTGGTGGTGGTGGATGAGGGGAACAGTTCTGGGGAGGATGCGGCGCAAGTGCCGGACGACACCAGTGTGCCTATGAGGGTTCACACGGTGGTGGCGGGTAGAGGTAAGCTATATATTCCTTACTTATTGAGATGGAAGACTGCAGAGTGTGCTATCTGGGGCTCTGGGAGGGGGAGGGGGCGCACCAGCAAGTGCAAGGAGCCTGCGCCCGCTATCTGCACGGGTGTATTATAAATCAACCAGGTAGTAGCCTCCTCTAAATGTACTTCGACTTAAGTGTAGTTTTTGGCGAGAAGAATCCCAATCAGATCTGAGATGAACTTGATGGATGGGATGAACGAAAAGCGAAACAAGGGTGTAAGTAAGTGTGGAAGGACGAGAAATTTAATGATGACTGGCAAAGAAGAATGATATGTGTTTGCTTGGTCCCCGAGGTGGCTGGGAAGGAAAGAATATGGTATGGTGCATGGCTGGGTGAATGATGAAGCAAGGATGGGTGGAAGGAGAACAGCTGGGTGGGTGAAACAGAAACTGTATGTGTGCATATACTTTGAATGGATGGATGCCTGGATCATGGTACTATCTGACTCTTAGATAGCATATACTCTTAGATAGCATATGTGTATCTAGAGAGAGTAGATGGTCACTGGATGAACTAAGAGTTACTTTGAAGAGCATGTAACACCGCACCCGCATGTCCGTTCCAGTGTATGAAAGGCAAGGAAAAGAAGTTGTAATTTTGTCCAAATACTACCATGAATAGTAGCAGTAGTTTGTATTGCAACTGCAAACACAGCATATATCCGGTTCTTACGGTGGACACTCCCTACCTCTCTTAATAACTTTAGTTTAGTAGTAGTAAGTCATTCATGTGTGGGTGTATCACTGTTCACTCAATAATAAGCAAAGCACCTAAAGTCATCCCATATGTAATCAAATACATCCCATGTGAAGTGATAGATAATCAGATTATTTAGCTTCTTCATTTTCCTTTTCTAGCACTCATTTGCACTGTAGGGTGAAAGCTAAATTAATTAAGCAGTAGCCCTTTTAACAGAGTATTCTCAGTGCCACCCGTAATAGAAAAGTAAGAGCTTCACCGCCTGCATGTACTGGACCGGTACAGTAACGCAAGTCTGTCTCACTCATCATGGTGTTCGTCTGTTTTTCTCGGGTGCAAGTTCACTGCGCTGGCATTATGCCAGCTTGCATAAGATAACGTACCAATTTTCCTAAACAAGAGAGAAGAAGAAGAATAAGACTGGTGTACTGTCATGGTCGACTGTAATGGAAGTCCATAGTGCTCGTAGAATTTGTTCCTTAAACTCCCACTAATGTTAGAGCAAGGATGAAGAAGTGGGAGGTTAGATAGATACTGTCCTCAATAGTTATGTACTGTGCTTTCAATTTGCTACTTGTACTGTGACACAACTTTCTGCTCAATCATTTTGTGTTAATCTTAAGGAGCATTGGTTACAGACTATGTCTTTCTTTCTTCATATAGTTGCTCCTTCCAAATCAAACAGACCACCAAGGAAGGAGCTGGCTCGAATGGCCCGGCAACGGAGGCTGGATGCCACTGTCACCAAATATCGGCGGCTGGTGGCCCAGGAGGAGGAGGACACGCAGTCTACCGGTACAACATCCACTGGGACAGCTGCATCCTCCTCCGTGCCCCCACGGGCTGCCAGCCAGCGCAGTGCTCCAGCGGTACGTAGCCGGGCTACCGAAGCCAACCGCCACCGCCGAGCAGCAAAGACAGCAGCTGCCCCCCACAGGCGTTTCAAGGCACGCCAGCACCGCCTATCCCTCAAAGTGTCCTACCTGGAGCAGGAGGTCCTAACGTATAAGACCTTGGTGGAGGGCCTCCGCTCCGTCCATGCCACCCTCCGCAAGGAGTATGATGCCCTGGCCGTTAAAAATGAACAGCAGCCTGCCGTAGTGTCCCTTGCCCCTTTTTTAGAGACTTTTGGGGGGTGGGAATTGGGAGTTGGGTTGTTTTTGGGACTTTTGAAGGACAATCGTTGGGGTTAGGGAGGGTCTTGCGGGAGGTTATTTTGTTAGGGCTACAAAAATATACTTTTTGAAACTTTATCTGAGCATACCTGTTTTTTACTGCTTTTGAGTCTGGTGGGTGGGGGTTTAACAGAAAGTTTGTGTTCCTGAAACTTAAGTCTGTGTCATTTTCTTCCTTTAAGTGTAAATGGCTAAATGTTTTCAACACTAAGTGCCTCTCACAGAGTAAGTGAATTCAAGAGTCCTAGGACTTTAGTAGTACTACCGTCAATCTCTCGTCTCTCCTAATACTCCATTATACTACCTCCCACCAAACGCTTATCTTACCTGTAATTTGTGTTTGAAAGTAGGGCTAGGCCCAGGGCTGGCTCCACGGGAAATGGCGATTAAGGTTGGCAATCCTGGGCGGATGAAATGTCCTCCTCATTGCGGTGGTACTAGTGGTGTGACACAGTGGCAGTTGCATGCCTATGGAAAAAAAGAAAATGAAACCTGGTTTGTCCTTACTGTAGCATTACAACGGTACGATAGAGAATGTAGCAGGTGACAGTACACTAGAACAGTGCCACAATGTAGCCTAACAAATGGTAAAGTATTGAAAGTATAACTAGTACTTGCGTTGAATTTCTTTGACATTGGCTACTACTACAAGAAATAGTACTGAAGCTGAGTAAGTCTAGAATATATCCTCGGATTCCTTCACCAGTCTGTTGCTATGACCTTATCCTCCCCAGCAAGTGTGTGGAATTATTGATGTCATTTAGTCACACATCAATCAAAACCACACAGCCCGGGGGAAGAGGGTTAGGGTTTGGAAAATGGATGGGAATGGGGGGTTCTTTTTGGGTAGGTTTTGTTGAGAGAAGAAAAAAAAAGCACAGCATGGACAAACAATTGAAGATAAAGAAATCTTTGGGTACATAGCTAAACATAAATCTTTTAAGTGACATAAAGGAAGTGCATGCACTACTGCATGCATTGTTACTGAAAAGTAAGTAGTACTTTCGACAACCGTGAATGACAGAATGCGAAGGTACAGGGCTGCAGCGTTTTCACTTGCCTATCTCTGCACTCAGAGAAACACTTCTTACATTAAATTAGGTTTAAAAAATAGTCGAAGTAAAACCTATAGAATGGCTGTAGGGATCAATTTAGAAGCAGAGAGAGATCCAAGAAATGCAGTCAGTCACACTCATAGAAGAAAACAATGGATACTGTATGTGTATGTTGTTGTAGTTGTCCTGTTGAATTTGGTAAGTAAGTTGCATGCAGCAAACAATTCCTCTTATTAGCGGCACTCCTCCATTCCAGCTGACACTTCGTCCATCAATGTTGGTGACCAGAAGACACCCTGTCCACTGCCTGCCTGGCGGATGCTGAATTGCGGCTAGCTAATGTGAAGCCTGACTCCATCCTTTTTTCCCCATTGCACAGACTGAAACCCGGCCTGTAATTATTGAACGAAAAACAGGAAGTGATATTACAACACCACTGATAAATAAATATAAGGTATGTACGCTGTGTAGTGCAAAAAGTCACACTTTGAGTTTCCTAATAGACAGTACAATATTTTTGAAAGTGCGTACTCTGTCTGAGTCTCCTTTTGAAGGATAAATAAGTATGGGCAAATTAATTTAGCGGATCTTTCCCCTCAAGCTAGGTGTACTGTAAACTGTGTTTTAGAACAAAATTAGACCTTCCCAGCAGTGCTCCCACCCAGACCCTTACTAAAGCCAGTCGCAAAAATGTAGAAGACTCCCAATCAGATCTCAAAAAACGAGGCCTAGCAGAAAACTGGTGACAAAACGTACTTTGAAAGTAAAAGTAGGCCCAAATACCCCCTTACCCACCGTGGATTGTACTCAAACCACTTGCAAGCAAGCAAAAGTATCCATAGCCAGCATCGCTCCAAGACTCGAAAACCCCCCCACCCAAACACATGCAACAGAAATACTGCTAACCCTAATGAGCCCTAAGTTAAGAATAGTGGCAAAGGCTTTCTTTAGCTATGCCAAATACCCCCTTTCCCACCATGGATTTTCTTCAAATGACTTGCAACCAAAATTACACATTCCCACGAGTGCTCTAAGACCCCAGAACTCAGTTGCAAAAATCTAGAACACCCCGAAACACATGCAATCCTGCTGCTAGGGCTAACCCTAACGGACCCTAAGTTACAAAAAGTGCCAAAAGGCTTTCCTTATGGATTTTGTCCAAACCACTTCTATCTGGTATTAGACCTTACCAGCAATGCCCCAAGACCCACCAACCCACCCGCAAAAAAGCACAACACCCCCACACAGCCAAAAAGGAAAATCTCATACTTACAATATTTCTCGGCCTTCGGTCCAAACGCGCTGTGCAGCTAGGTCATAACTCCCGTTTTCCACCACGGATTTCCTGAAAAGCAAATGCAATCAAAATTAGAGTGTCCCAGAAGTGCTCCCAGACCCCAAAATTCACCCACAAACACCCGGAACCCCCCCAAAGAGCACCTCAAAGGCAAGCAAGTCAGCAAAAACGCAAAACATTTTTCGCCTCCGATTTGGTCCAAACCACTTGTATCCGGTATTAGAGCTTCCCAGCAATGGCCCAAGGCCCGCCAACCCACCCGCAAAAAAGCACAACACCCCCAAACAGCCAAAAAGGAAAACCTCATACTTACAATATTTCTTGGCCTTCGTTCCAAACGCGCTGTGCAGCTAGGTCATAACTCCCGTTTTCCACCACGGATTTCCTGAAAAGCAAATGCAATCAAAATTAGAGTGTCCCAGCAGTGCTCCCAGTGCTCCCAGACCCCAAAACTCACCCACAAACACCCCCCCAAAGAGCACTTCAAAGGCAAGCAAGTCAGCAAAAACGCAAAACATTTTTCGCCTCCGATTTGGTCCAAACCACTTGTATCCGGGTATTAGAGCTTCCCAGCAATGGCCCAAGGCCCGCCAACCCACCCGCAAAAAAGCACAACACCCCCAAACAGCCAAAAAGGAAAACCTCATACTTACAATATTTCTTGGCCTTCGGTCCAAACGCGCTGTGCAGCTAGGTCATAACTCCCGTTTTCCACCACGGATTTCCTGAAAAGCAAATGCAATCAAAATTAGAGTGTACCAGCAGTGCTCCCAGACCCCAAAACTCACCCACAAACACCCGGAACCCCCCCAAAGAGCACCTCAAAGGCAAGCAAGTCAGCAAAAACGCGAAACAAATTTGCCTCCGATTTGGTCCAAACCACTTGTATCCGGTATTAGAGCTTCCCAGCAATGGCCCCAGAGCCGCCAACCCAGGCGAAAACTAGTAGAAGACCCCCAAACAGCCAAAAAGCAAAAGTACAAAAATGGGGACTTAGTCATTTTCTTGGCAATTTCCAAAATCACTCTGCACGCGCTCTGCAGCTAGGCCCTAACTCCCCTCTGCCACCATGGATTTGCTTCAAACTTCTTGCAATCTAAAGTATCCATAGCCATCAGTGCTCCCAGACCCCGAAACCCACCCACAAACACCAGGAAGCCCCCCAAACAGGCCCCCGAAAATGCTACATTGAGCAAAATGTCAGAAATAGCAACCACTTGTATCCGGTATTAGAGCTTCCCAGCAATGGCCCCAGAGCCGTCAACTCACCCGCAAAGAAGTAGAACACCCCCACAAGTGCAGAGTCTTTCTTCATTGGGCGTAATCCAGCCCTCTGCTTTGAGGGAAATAGGACTAGGAGTCTGGAGGAGGAGGATAGAGGAGCATGTTCTTGTGAACTTGTGAACCTGAGGAATGCAGACTGCGGCACCTTCAAATCAATAAGCAAACAAGTGAAGACAGTTCTGCTGATGGGCTTGTTTTTGTGATTAGGTGATTAAAGTTTGAATTATATTAACTGTGCACAACAAAGAAAGACAAACACACAGGAATAAAAGTGAATAAGGACGAAAAAGAAAGTTATTGATTCGTTGTCTCATTTTCAGGGCTTGGTGTCAGGGAATAAGAATAAGGCTTCGTCATCATACTCTGCGAATTCAGGCAGGGTGAGATCAGTGTCACCAAACAGAGAAGAAATTCCCTCATCTACGTTGCTGTCCACCTCTTCTTCATCCGGCGTGCTTTCTCGTACTTTGTAATCTGGTGGTATGAGGTGCTGATTCATCTTGATCATTGTTAACCTCTCCACATTTTTGGGCGAGAGGCGGCTCCATTTGGAAGTTACAATGCCACCAGCAGCACTGAAAACACGTTCAGAAGACCCACTTGCGAGTGGGCAAGACAAGTAGTTTATAGCCAAGTTGGAGAGCTGTGCCCACAATTCTTTTTTCCCATACCAATACGCCAATGGGTCAGCATTAACATAGACCTCTGTTGAGTCATTCAGATAGTCCTGCAACATCGACTCAAGGTCTACCAAGGTTCCTCCACTTTGCTTACTTTTTGCTGTGACCTTTTGAGAACCAAACCCAAGCCAAGTTAGCCAATCCTCTTCTGCATCCAATGTTACTGTTGTGTCTGGTGCAGATGATCTGGTTGCCGGTGTCTTTAACGGCTGAGAGGTCACTTGTGCCACAGCCACAGGTGCAGAAGTGGATTCTTTTGACTTGGGATGGCCTGCTGATGCTGATGTACTGCCTTTTCCTTCCATTTGCGGCCGTTCTCTTTCAAACCTCTTGGCTGAGAAGGCTAGCCAACGTTTGTACTTTGTAACATCTTGATCACCAAAAGGAAAGAATGCTTGGCCTGCCAGCGCCTTTTTGTAGCGTGGATCCAGAATAGTAGCACAAATGTAATGCTGTTCTGAGTGGATCATTTTAAGACGTTCATCACCAAGTAGGCGCTCTAATAATTTCTCCGCCAAAAGAAAAGCGTCTTTCTTTTCTTCATCTTTTTAAAACATAGAAGACACCGCCTTCAGTTGGTGCTCCAGCATGCGCAACAATGGGATAGCTTTTCCCAAATTACAGTCCTCCTTGCTGACTGCACGCGTGAAGATCTCAAAAGGACGAAGCATGTCTGTCAGGCTTTTAACTAGGTTCCATTGCGCCGCAACTAGCCTCAGGTCCTTCTGAGCTGTACCCACTGTTAAGAAATAGTGATCGAGTACCGTATACTGCTCATACAGACGCTCAAGCATGTAGAAGGTTGAGTTCCAACGTGTTGCCACCTCCTGGATGAGTCCTTTCACTGGCATTCGACGTTCATGTAGCAGGCTCCTCAGATGCTTCCGGGCCTTAAAAGAATGGCTGAAATGGTTGCACATTCTTCGGCAGGTGGACACTAACTCGCACGCTGGACTGTCTTCATCACTCAAGAATTTTTTAACAACCAGGTTTATACAGTGCACCAAACACGGCACTCTGAAATAGTTACCCAGCTCCATGGCCTTAACTACATTGGCGCCATTATCCGTGGAAACATAACCAATCTGGCGTTTTTTTGGGGACAGCCAGTGAAAGACCTTTGTGTTAAACTCATTCAAAATGTTTTCTGCTGTGTGACGTTTCTCCAACCCAAACATGGCTAGTGTTGCATGTTTCCGAGCAGCTTTAAAAACTTTGTCCGGGTCAACACCTGCGTTTAACTTTGCTTTAACCCCTGAAAAAGAGACCCAGTGTGCAGTGATGCACATGTAATCAGCGCCTGCGCCACTGGTCCACATGTCTGTTGTCAGATGTATAGTGTGAACAGCACTCTTCTGCAAAGCTGCCCCAATCACCTCCAGCACATCTTCATGTAGTGCTGGAACCGCAACTCTGGCAAAATAGAACCGGCTAGAACCCTTCCATTTAGGGCAGAGCGCTGCCACTAATTCTAGAAAACCAACCCCTTCTACAAAAGAAAAAGGGAGAAGGTCCAGAGCTAGCATTTTAGCCAGCTTAGTGTTATACAGACGCGTCAGTGGGTGGTTGCGTTCATATGGCGCGTTTGAAAAAAACATGTTTCTAATGTTGCCCTGGACCAAGCATTTACTGGAAGATGATGATGATTTCTTTGACCCAGTTACGCTCGCTGATGACATTTTTTCGCATTGGTGTCTCACTCTCTCCCACACTCTTAGTGTGGTTCACATGGGGTGTGCTGCTGACAGGGGTACTGGGTGTAAGTGAAGTGTTTGACACGTCTTCTTCCTCCTCCTCATCATCAGATGAAACATCAACGGTTTCTTGACTTGCAATTCGGGCTTCCTTGATCTCCTTTAGGTGCGCAAACCATTGGACAGCGTGCTGTCTCCTAAGATGACCTCTCTGGCCTCCGGTACCATAGTTGATACCAAACTTACCACGACTAACTGCATACTTACAAATGCTACAAATGGCGAAGTTTTCCCTTTTTGGGCAAACACTAAAGAAGTCGCAAACTGGGGACTTGAATTGTCTGTGGGGGCCGAAGGAGGCGGCGATACTGGTGGTGGTGGTTATGCTGCTAATGCCAGATGAAGTGGAGGATGTGGATTGCCGAACTTTAGCACTCCTTTTCCGCAACGGCTGTGAGACGCCAGCAGTCTGTACCAGCGCGGATCTCGCAGGTTGCTTCACACAGACACATCGGTACCGTCAAGATACGGCTAGTTATTCTCCTAAGGCCGACCAGAGACGGCAATTTTAATTATTGCTTGTATCCAGTCAACAAGTTCAAAGACGGCATTCTTACGTTTTTTACCTGTTTGTGATATATTTATATATTCGCAAGAGTTTGTGATATATTTCCCAATACCGGGCAGCTGATATAAATATCATTGCAATACTTCAAAATCTTTCGCATGTTAAAGCAAGAGCGCAACGTGTTTATCGTTACAGGGCAATTCCGATATAAACGTTGGAGGAACGACAAGCCAGATAGATACATCCTCTATCCTGACTACACACAAAGAAGTTCTTCTCCATAAGGATAGCCAAGAACAACTCACTTTGAAATCCATATCTTTTCTTCAAGAAATTGATTTAGAAAGGAAGAATTCATTATGCCTTCCATTTGCAATATCCTATGTCATTGATATTACTGTGGCTCCTGAAGAAGGCGTTCCGAATAACGCTGAAACGTGCGTCGAACAATACAATCTGTTTGCCACTAATATATGCTATGTTATATGTATTTTTAATGGGATACATTGTGCTTTGAATTATTTTTTTGTTTATGTAACAGGTTCACTTTGTGTATTTTTATTAATTGTTTTTAACCATGAATATTCGTTTATATATTAAATGAGACTTTATATTTTTTTACTTACTTAGTTTGGTGTCTTCCTTACGATTTCTCCCTTGTTATATGTCGATAATCTGCCATATTGTTTACACTGGTCATGCTGCTAATGCCAGATGAAGTGGAGGATGTGGATTGCCGAACTTTAGTACGTTGTGTACTTTCACCACCACTAATTGAGGTCGAGGTGGATGGAGGTCCCTTCTGGCGAGGAAGAAATATGGAAGCGGTACGTGTTGGTGTACTAGTTAACTCCAATGATTGTGGTGTTTCCACTGCCTCCTCGTCGACAACATCATCATCACACTCAGCAGCTTCTCGGGGTAGGGTCAAAATGTCTGTTTGCTGCATGCCCTCTGGGGCTGCAGTGACCTTTATGATGACTGGGTCGTCGTCGTGAGAGTATTCATCAGCAGCAGTATCCGCCACGTCTTGTTGAGCCTCATCACACTCCATAAGTATGAGACTTTGGACGAGCTTCCTTTTACGCTTAACTACCTTTGTCAGATCATGGTGTGCCTCACTCTCAGACGGCAGTGGTGCTGGTTCCCAATTTTGATCCGTATCATCAGAAGGAAGTGTGCTTGAAGAAGATGTAGACACCACCCTTGATCTCTTCCTTGCTAGGGGTGTGGAAGACAATGAATGATCATCAGGAGGAGTGCCTTCCTCGAATGATACCTCGCCTTGATTGTCGATTTCCTGATGTGCCCCTACTTCGGAGGGAACAACTATTGTGGGCACTTGTGACCCTCCATGCACCTCTGCTTGCACATCTCCTTGCGCTGCCTCTCCTTCCACTTGTACTTGGGCTTGTACTTGCACATGTGGTTGTTGTTGCGGCTGTGGCTGTTCAACACTCGTCATATGAGTTACAACAACCTGTGTTGATTGAGGGACATTGCTGCTACTTTCTTGAGATGAGCCAACATCACTGGTCGATGGTGATTGAACAACTAGACTAAGTGCCTCTACAGCACTCAAGGGCTTGGACTTAAGTTGGCGTGGTGGTGGTGGTGGCACTGAGCTCAATGGAGCGGGGGTGCTGCTCCCAGCTTGGTCCCCAGCAGATCCCGCTGCTGCTGCAGGCGTACTTTTTTTTTTACTCCCAAAAAATGTGGCGGGCGGCACACCAGTCTCCTTGGTAACTTGCTTCTTCTGCTCCTTAATGGCAACTTTCTTGCTAGAGGAGCTACGGGGAACTTCTTTTGGGGCCATCTTCTTCAGAGCAGGTCAGAACAGCAGGCCGCAGTTGCATGAGTTGCAGAGTTGTCTGTGGCCAGACGTGACGTCGCGTGACGTTATGCTGCACATACACACCGCTGCAGGACTTCTTCCTGGCACTGGTGGTTCTCTTGAGTCTTGTGCACCTAAAAGCAATGGAAGACAGAGGAACATCAGTTCAGTTATACACCCCAAAAAATCGAAAATCACAGAAAAATCAGCACAATCCCAAGCCCTCCATGATGTTTAAATTCAAGACACCCCACAGAAAGACTAGGCCCATGCACCACTCACTACCCCTGGGCATAAAGGTTGAAAGCTAGGCAAAATGGTTGCAGACCTAAGAACACTGCCTGCATTCAAAATGGCCCCCTGCCTCCCAGCACATGGCCAGGGCCAGCCTGTAGCAGCACTCAAAATGGCCCCCACCCACATGGCCTGTCCCCATGAACACCCCAAGAAATCGAAAAACACAGAAAAATCAACACAATCCCATGCCATCCATGCCCTCCATGATGTTTAAATTCAAGACACCCCACAGAAAGACAAGGCCCATGCACCACTCACTACCCCTGGTGAAAAGGCCACAACAACAGCCCAAAAAAATCGAAAATCACAGAAAAATCAGCACAATCCCAAGCCATCCAGGCCCTCCATGATGTTTAAATTCAAGACACCCCACAGAAAGACTAGGCCCATGCACCACTCACTACCCCTGGGCATAAAGGTTGAAAGCTAGGCAAAATGGTTGCAGACCTAAGAACACTGCCTGCATTCAAAATGGCCCCCTGCCTCCCTGCACATGGCCAGGGCCTGCCTGTAGCAGCACTCAAAATGGCCCCCACCCACATGGCCTGTCCCCATGAACACCCCAAAAAATCGAAAAACACAGAAAAATCAACACAATCCCATGCCATCCATGCCCTCCATGATATTTAAATTCAAGACACCCCACAGAAAGACTAGGCCCATGCACCACTCACTACCCCTGGTGAAAGGCCACAACAACAGCCCAGAAAAACGAAAATCACAGAAACATCAGCACAATCCCAAGCCATCCAGGCCCTCCATGATGTTTTTATTAAAGATACCCCACAGAAAGACTCAGTCCACCCACCACTGAGTACCCCTGGGCAAAAGGCCCCAAGAACAGCCCAAAAATTGAAAATTCCAAATGTTGCAGCAACTGTAATGCCCCAAACAAACTTACTTGTGAAATTTCTAATCCAAAAGTGATCCAAAGAAAGTCAAAAAGGCCTCAAATCCAAATATCCATCAGCATCCACAAAAAGTAATCCTTCCAGGTGAAGAATCCGAATGAAAGTGACCAGCACATGAAGAAAGCACTGGGAGGAGCCTGCTGGACAGGAACTGGAAGTTGGAGACTGTGGGGCACTTCCTTCCCCCCACCCCCCAAAAAATGGACTCCTTGCAAAAAAAAGTGCAGGCAAATGTCAACCTGAGGAGTTATTCTGACAAAAATCATAATTTCCAGAAGGTTTATGCTGCTTGCTGGTGGATTTCTTGGGCAGAATTGCAAATTTTGTATTTTCGCGAGTGCGAGATTGCTGCTGCCCGCCGCATCTACGTATTCGCAACTGCAAACTTCCGCGATACGTGATCACGGCGTACTCGCGTTGACAAACTCTCGCTGTGCAAGGTGGCTAGCCGCGATGATGTAATCGCGGTCGCCAAACTCCCGCGGGATCCCACAGCAAGATCCAAAATGGCGCAGCACTCGCAAAATATCGAGAAAAACAACTCGGCAAACGCTGAATGACGGTAAGTGAATGCCGCACGCCGCAAAATTGTATCACCAAGAAAAAAAAACCCGCCGCGTGCGAATTTGCGGATTTTTTGCGGGAAATTCGCGAATCTCGCGGATTGCAAATTTACCGAAAATCCGCAAAATCCGCGAGCGGAACGGGTTTTCCTCCCATGCTTAACTCTGAACTAACTCCCCAAAATGCAGGGCCACGTCTGTATTTAATAAATCATGCACTTTTGTGCGGGTGTTTGCTACATGAAGGACAAATGTTTCTCTAGCAGATGTAAGAGCGACTTCTTTTTGAGACAATAGCACTCTAATACGGCTCATTTGGTTGGCTCTGCTTTCAAGGTCGGAATCGACAGCCAGATGGAAACATTCAGCTTCCCATGCAGAGGAGTAAACACAACTTTTTTATAGCAAACCACACGCTCAGTTACCATAATCATGTAAGTGATGCCTGCTAACATTGCACAACAATCTGCATTATTTCAAATTAAATAACTCACGTTTCCAGTAAACTAAACATTGGTATGATAGCAGGTGTCGGAGTGCCTTTCAAAACTCAGGCCAAATTAGGCGCATCTTGATTACAAGAGCCATGCAATTGTATGTGTCTACAAATTAAGGAGTGATCTAGTGCTATTGTGCAATCCTCGCCATTCAGATAGACTTCTTTTCCCTCCCTCAGGCACCTATATGCAAATGATAATAACCAAGCTTCATGGAGATAAGCGCGGCCTAAACATCCATATCTGCCTAGAGTATAGTATTTCATGCGAACCTCAAACTTCAACAGGCGAAAAAGTAACGTTATGATACCGTGGATAAGCCACACAGCTGAATCGGATCTCCAATGAGTTTTTTACCTTTCCAGAAGGGCAAAAAAAAAGGTTAATGCTCCAAAAGTAACCTGTAAAATTTGCCAAAAAACTCTTTCAAGGGGTGATCCATCCAAAAAATACAGCAAATATGGAGCGACACGTGAAGAACTTACAGCCAAACAACTTTTCTCGAGCTGCAACAAGGAGGTTGAAAGACAATCGAAAATCACAGAAAAATCAGCACAATCCCAAGCCATCCAGGCCCTCCATGATGTTTAAATTCAAGACACCCCACAGAAAGACTAGGCCCATGCACCACTCACTACCCCTGGGCATAAAGGTTGAAAGCTAGGCAAAATGGTTGCAGACCTAAGAACACTGCCTGCATTCAAAATGGCCCCCTGCCTCCCTGCACATGGCCAGGGCCTGCCTGTAGCAGCACTCAAAATGGCCCCCACCCACATGGCCTGTCCCCATGAACACCCCAAAAAATCGAAAAACACAGAAAAATCAACACAATCCCATGCCATCCATGCCCTCCATGATGTTTAAATTCAAGACACCCCACAGAAAGACTAGGCCCATGCACCACTCACTACCCCTGGTGAAAGGCCACAACAACAGCCCAAAAAAACGAAAATCACAGAAACATCAGCACAATCCCAAGCCATCCAGGCCCTCCATGATGTTTTTATTAAAGATACCCCACAGAAAGACTCAGTCCACCCACCACTGAGTACCCCTGGGCAAAAGGCCCCAAGAACAGCCCAAAAATTGAAAATTCCAAATGTTGCAGCAACTGTAATGCCCCAAACAAACTTACTTGTGAAATTTCTAATCCAAAAGTGATCCAAAGAAAGTCAAAAAGGCCTCAAATCCAAATATCCATCAGCATCCACAAAAAGTAATCCTTCCAGGTGAAGAATCCGAAGGAAAGTGACCAGCACATGAAGAAAGCACTGGGAGGAGCCTGCTGGACAGGAACTGGAAGTTGGAGACTGTGGGGCACTTCCTTCCCCCCACCCCCCAAAAAATGGACTCCTTGCAAAAAAAAGTGCAGGCAAATGTCAACCTGAGGAGTTATTCTGACAAAAATCATAATTTCCAGAAGGTTTATGCTGCTTGCTGGTGGATTTCTTGTGCAGAATTGCAAATTTTGTATTTTCGCGAGTGCGAGATTGTTGCTGCCCGCCGCATCTACGTATTCGCAACTGCAAACTTCCGCGATACGTGATCACGGCGTACTCGCGTTGACAAACTCTCGCTGTGCAAGGTGGCTAGCCGCGATGATGTAATCGCGGTCGCCAAACTCCCGCGGGATCCCACAGCAAGATCCAAAATGGCGCAGCACTCGCAAAATATCGAGAAAAACAACTCGGCAAACGCTGAATGACGGTAAGTGAATGCCGCACGCCGCAAAATTGTATCACCAAGAAAAAAAAACCCGCCGCGTGCGAATTTGCGGATTTTGCGGGAAATTCGCGAATCTCGCGGATTGCAAATTTACCGAAAATCCGCAAAATCCGCAAGCGGAACGGGTTTTCCTCCCATGCTTAACTCTGAACTAACTCCCCAAAATGCAGGGCCACGTCTGTATTTAATAAATCATGCACTTTTGTGCGGGTGTTTGCTACATGAAGGACAAATGTTTCTCTAGCAGATGTAAGAGCGACTTCTTTTTGAGACAATAGCACTCTAATACGGCTCATTTGGTTGGCTCTGCTTTCAAGGTCGGAATCGACAGCCAGATGGAAACGTTCAGCTTCCCATGCAGAGGAGTAAACAAAACTTTTTTATAGCAAACCACACGCTCAGTTACCATAATCATGTAAGTGATGCCTGCTAACATTGCACAACAATCTGCATTATTTCAAATTAAATAACTCACGTTTCCAGTAAACTAAACATTGGTATGATAGCAGGTGTCGGAGTGCCTTTCAAAACTCAGGCCAAATTAGGCGCATCTTGATTACAAGAGCCATGCAATTGTATGTGTCTACAAATTAAGGAGTGATCTAGTGCTATTGTGCAATCCTCGCCATTCAGATAGACTTCTTTTCCCTCCCTCAGGCACCTATATGTAAATGATAATAACCAAGCTTCATGGAGATAAGCGCGGCCTAAACATCCATATCTGCCTAGAGTATAGTATTTCATGCGAACCTCAAACTTCAACAGGCGAAAAAGTAACGTTATGATACCGTGGATAAGCCACACAGCTGAATCGGATCTCCAATGAGTTTTTTAACCTTTCCAGAAGGGCAAAAAAAAAGGTTAATGCTCCGAAAGTAACCTGTAAAATTTGCCAAAAAACTCTTTCAAGGGGTGATCCATCCAAAAAATACAGCAAATATGGAGCGACACGTGAAGAACTTACAGCCAAACAACTTTTCTCGAGCTGCAACAAGGAGGTTGAAAGACAACCCACCTGCTGCTGCACCAAGCACATCAACTGCTGCACCAGCATTTTCAGCAAGCAGTCCACACCCACAAATTGATCCTGATTGTGCTAAAGTTAAAATTCTATGCATTTATTGCAATAAACTTTTGCATTATGGGGAACAGTCTATTGACCTGATAAACCGCAGGAAGCGGGAGCATCGCTGTCCTCGACATTAGTTTTTTGTTTTGTTTTTATTCTTTTGTTCCTGTTGGACACTTCCAAGCCCCGCATTATAGAAAAAAATTGCCCCCGGGAGCTAATTAATAATAAAACGGACTTCTAGGTTTTTTTCCTTTTCCACCACGTACCAGTACCATACGCGTACCCCGCGTTTTTTTGTATTTAAAGAAAATTGCACCTAAAGATTCATGTGGAACCCCCTGAGCAGGCCTAGAGGGTCAACATGTTTCTACCCTGCCCCCTTTCCTTATTTTTCAACTTTGCTTTACTGTTTTCTTGTGACTCGGTGCTACCAAGGCACAAGATGGCTGCCAACACTTCCTGGTTTGGAGTGTTGACAGACAGTTGACATCCAATCAGCATGCAATTCGTGCTTGTAATTGTACGGATTTCAGTACGCGTGCCGTACTTCGTCTTTAGATATCACTATGATTTTACTTTTGACTTTCTCAGGAACTACTGAACGGATTTACACCATTTAACAAAAAGCACAATCTGCGAACCTAACTGTACCTCTCTGCCAAATTTGGTCTAATTCTGTTCAGCCGTTTGGGCTGTAGCCCTAGCTAAAGGTCCCTTTGGAAAATTGCATGGAGAAAACACGTTTTTGGACTCCCTTTTTTCTCGTCCCCCACCTGATGAATCACCCCCAAACTTTCAAGGAAGGAGCAGAGCGGAGCAGGCCATTTTCTATGAGAAATTCGCGAAGATTCGTCCACCAGCGCCAACGTTATTCCAAATAGAATGTTGTGGATTTCCTATGGAAAGTAGGTCCTAACTATAACTACCTACTGGCGACCGTATATATATATATATATATATATATAGATATATATATATATATATATATATATATATATATATATATATATATATATATATATATATATATATATATATATATATATATCTATATATATATATATATATATATTACCTACTGGCGGTAGCCAGTAGGTATATATAGTTAGGACCTAGTTTCCATAGGAAATCCCCAACATTCTAATGGGAATAACGTTGGCGCTGGTTAATGAATCTTCGCAAATTTCTCAAAGAAGATGGCTCGCTCCGCTCCTCTCCTTCCCTGAAAGTTTGGGGGGGATTAGTCAAGTGGGGGCTGAGAAAAAAGGGGGGTCCCAAAACGTGTTTTCCCCATGTTAATTTCCCTTCAGTGGTTCAAGCTACAGCTTGAACCACTGAAGGGAATTACACCAAACTTGTCAAAATGGTAGTGTCTGGTACGCAGATCACGCTTTTGGTTAAATAGTGTAAATCCCTCCAGTAGTTCCTGAGAAAATTAGAAGAGAAATAAATGATATGTCTGTAAGCGCGCAGCGTGCGCGCACCCCGCGATTTTTTGGGGAAAAAATGTTGGAGGGGGGGTTGGGGGGTTTGGGGGGCTTCTTTCTTTTATTTTAATGTTTTAATTTTAATTTCGAGGGTGCCCACCCCTCGTTTTACCCCCGAGATCACCGCCGCGGCCCGAGCCGCCTCAAGATGGCTGCCGCCTGGTTGTGGGCGGGGCCGGGAGGACGTGGTTTCCGCTTCCCCCTGCCTGGGGGAAGCCTTCGATGTGTCCGCCCGGTCTCTCGTGCCGAGGGGGAGACCGGGTTATGCTGACTGCTGGTGCAGGGCTCCTGTGTGCGCGCGCCCATGCATTATGAAGGCCCATCCCTGAGCCAGAGAAACCGACGGCAGCTCCTGACAGCTCCTGACAGCGCCTGAGCACTGAGCACCAGCAAACCGCTTACGAGGAGCTGCAAAAATAGCTGCTTGACGAGGCATGGTGGCGGTGGCGGCAGCGCGGGCGTGCGTGAGTGCGGGGACACGGTGGGCCATGTCCTCCCTGCGCTCTGTGTATCCATCCATCCATCCGTGAGCCCTCACCTTCCTGACAGTCTTTGCAAAGCACGAACAGACAGATGGACAGATCATGTTTCCCTACAAATCCCAGGCCCAGTAGAAATGATCAGATATTTCATTGTATGCACCTACGTGCTATGTTTCAAAGACACGTTCCTCTCATACCTGAAGAAAGTGATCTATTTGGTCAGCATATAATAAGCATTGATAAAGGCAATAGTCCAGGCCAGGTCCAGCAGTTCTCGGTAACCAAAATCCTATCGGAGACCATAAGTACCGTCGACATTCTAGGGATAAAAATCACCATGAATAATTCCTGTCTTACCATCTTAACAGTGTATTGCCCACCCCAAAGCACCTCAAAATTCAACGACCTTTTTCTTCCTATACTATCAGATTTATGCACACGCTATAAAAACATCCTGGTCACTGGTGATTTCAATATCCACTGGGATAAATGCGATCAAGACCCGCTAGCCCAGAAACTACAGACTACTATGACCGCCTTTGGATTAGTACAACTTGTGGAAGCTCCTACCCACAAAAAAGGCCACATTCTCGACCTTGTCTGGTCCTCTATGCCAAAGGTGACCATTGCAAGTATTACACCCTGTATTTGGGCGGATCACCATTTAATACTGTACGACGTTCCGCTAAACAATATCCAGGCTAAACTCCCTTTAAAAACCAAAAAAGTACGCCAATGGAAAAAAGTAAACTCTGACACCTTGGCCAAAACTCTGCCCAAATACAAACAGACTTCCATAGTCTTTCAAGGTGGTTCTGACCTTGACTCAATATATGATGCAATTACGACTACTCTTAAGAAATCAATCGATGAGTTAGCCCCCGAAAAGGTACAAAGAGTAAAAGGTGTTGAGAAAGGAGCCCCTTGGTTCACCCCAAATCTACGTGAACAAAAAAGAAAACTCCGTTGCCTCGAAAGATGCTGGAGGAAATCCAAAAAGGACACTGATAGGGAACTATATAGAATGTCGCTTCAAACATACAAAAAGCTTATCGTCTTAGCTAAAAAGGACTATTATGAGACACGTATAAACAATGCCACAAACATTCAGAGAGAAACCTTTCAAATCTTGAAAGAGTTAAGTGTGAAGGAGGAAAAGAATGACATCTCGATCAACTGTGATACCTTTCAGGGATATTTCCTCGAAAAAGTTGCGATTATCTTGTCTGATATTAAGAAGGATAATCCAGTTCCACACATCGAACAATTGCCCCCTCTAAATCCTCCAAATCTTATCTTTACAAGCTTCCCTGAAATTGACCCTACCACCTTGACACAACTGGTGGCATCCATTAAGTCAGGCTCACCTGCTGACCCGTGTCCACCCGACATTCTCCGATTAGCAATCCCGATCCTAGAAGACCAGATCTTACACCTTCTAAACACCTCACTCGCTACTGGCGCATTACCTACCTCCTTTAAAGAGGCACGCGTCAGACCCCTGTTAAAAAAGCCCGGGGCAGATCCATCCAGCCTGAAGAACTACAGACCTATTTCTCAGTTGCCATTTCTGTCAAAAGTGTTGGAACAGCACGTGCTAAAATCCCTGTCATCCCTCCTGGAATCTCACCATCTTCTCCAAGAGCGGCAGGCCGGCTTTCGGGCCCACCATAGTACAGAATTGGTAATGTTGTCTGTACTGGATGAGCTCAGATGCATGGCTGACAGCAAAAATCCAAGCGCCCTGATATTATTAGACCTTTCAGCGGCGTTTGATACTGTCAGCCATGCATTGCTCCTGGGCAGACTGACTCGGCTCGGGATAGGAGAGCGAGCCCTCGAATGGCTAACAGCCTTCCTATCTGGGAGGACGCAGAGAATTCAGGTTGCAGATCAGGTCTCCGGGGAGGGTGTTTTATCTTGCGGAGTCCCGCAGGGCTCCGCGCTCTCTCCACTCCTATTCAATCTGTACCTGCAGCCATTGATAGAGTCCCTGGCAAATATGAACTGTAAAGTTTTTAATTATGCCGACGATACTCAGCTGTTGCTGAGTATCGACAATACATCATCAGCTCAGTCCACAGCCCAAGACATACTGCGATTTACAGTGAACTGGATGTCGTCCAATTTACTGAAAATCAACCCAGACAAAACAGAGGTCCTTGTAGTTTCAACCTTGACCTCTCCCTGGAACGATCTGTTTTGGCCACAAGAACTCGGACCCACCCCAAGACCGTGTACTAGTGTTAAGAGCCTCGGCATGAAGATTGATCAGGAACTCTCGATGGCTAACCAAGTGTCTGCTGTAGTTGGTTCCTGTACCAACCTAATCAGGAAATTGCGGAAGCTCGTTCCCTTACTCTCATTGAATATGCTACGAACTATTGTCTCGGCTACAATAGTGTCGAGAATTGACTATGGCAATGCGCTATATCTTGGCCTCCCAAAAAACCTATCCAATCGTCTTCAGGTTACTCTGAATGACGCAGCACGCCTGATATTTGGTGTGCCAAGGCGGACTCATGCCTCCCCCTTGCTCTACAGGCTTCATTGGCTGCCTGTCGTGCAAAGAGTTGAGTTTAAGAGCTTGTGCATCTGTCACAAAGCAATCCATGGACAGGCGCCAGCCTACATAAAAGAGAGACTTGAACTATACAAACCCAAGCGCGCCCTACGATCCTCCGGTTCCTTTCTGCTGTCCTGCCCACGTTTTAAGCTGGCAACTAAAGGAGGCAGAGCTTTTTCAGTTCAGGCTCCGATAATCTGGAATAAGCTACCGGAGGTGCTTCGTAGAGAGCCCAACCTTCTCCACTTCAGGAAGTCTTTGAAGACTCTACTCTTCAAAGATGCATTTACTTCCTAGTTTCTGGCATTCCAGAATCTCTCTATAGTCATCGTGCTTCTTGTTGCTGCACTTGGTTAGTAGCGCTTTGAGACCTGTCGGTGAGCTGGCGCGATATAAAACCCAGTACAAATACAAATACAAATACAAATGGCACACTGAAGCAATGCTTACTTAAAAAATACATTGCAAGCATATGCCACAAAAAAGACAGAAAATGAAGATTTAAGGCATGCTATCCATACATTTGGTGTTCTTAAATTTGCAATAAAAATATTACATTTTAAAACATTTTATATGATTTGATGTAGAACTGTACACATGGTTTCTTGCAGCCAGATATACATAAACCTTTTCAATTTTACCGCCCGCCACCAGAAGATTTAATATTGGTATACAGCAAATGTGCTCTTGCCTTTGAATTATTTTAAACTTAACCGCATCGCTGCTGCGGTGATTTTTGCGCTGTGCGGCTGTTTTCGATTAACCACGATACATGACGAGCTCAGCTCGTCATCCGCACACGTCACCCGTGGCTGATGGGAAGAAAAGCACATTGGCTAATTAACATATTGTCTCAACAGCCTTGGCACTGACATACACCTGATTTTAGGCAGATGTGCACATGTGATCAAGAAAATTACAATCACTCACACTTCAAGATAGCCAATGGTCGAAGTGGGCTGAACCGTTGAACCAAAGCCGCTCTATGTTTTTATATAAGTATTTTTTATATACGTATATTCTTTATTTAGGATGTTTTTGAAAACATGAGACTACCCAGACAGCTAAAGCTGTAAATTGGCCAGACGGAAAAATGACTATATATCTGAAGCCAAATAAAAACTTGTTTTAATATAACACACCTCTTTAGAAGGGCATGGCATGGATGGCTATTCTGCTCTTGTGTATTGGGTGTTTCTCATATTTGATGCATAGTTATGTATGTAGTAAATGTTGTGTGGATGAGTGGACATGGAGCATGGGTTGTACCCATGAGTGATGCAGCTGTGAAAGATGCACACATGTGTGGTAATTTCACCAGTGCAAGCAGAGCACGGACTGGATTCAGCTTGTCTTATGCACGCGTCTGCTCCTGCACAGACACAGACAGACGTACATTCGTGGGGTGTTGCTCAGTGTGGTACCTGTTGTGCTCATGAGTGATGCACACGAGTCAATGTCCGAAAGTGCCATGCTTTCTGACCAATCCCAGGGTCGTAGTCCGTGGACTCTCACCCTTGCACGCTTGTGAGACTTCACACAAACCACGCTGTGAGAGACCCCTCCCCCACACTTGGCGTGGGAGCGAGATTTAGAGGCACGGATGTCTCCCCAGTCTCGGTGGAGAAATCCAAAATGGAAAATCTATTTTTACCCCCGCCAGGAACCCTTTTACGAGTTGTGTGCATGCGTAAATGGGCCGTTCGCGCCATTAAACATTTGTTTATACCCAAAATGTCCTTCGTGAAGGCTCAAATGTTGAAGGGCATGTTTGCAAGGAGCTGTTCGACACCTGGTACAGTCTGGAAGACGTCTGACGTCTCACTGTAGTTTTGCCCACAGGAATGTTGTATAATTCCATAAAAATGGTTAAGAAAGTACAATGTGAAGTTCACTACACTGGGAAATTGCACCGATATAATATTTATGCAAATGTGCATTTTGGGTGTTTGAGGGACAGGCTCTCTGAGGTCAAAGCAGAGTCACAGCTCAATGAAAGTTGAGTTAACATTAAGCGTACTCAACTTAAAAAAAAATGAAAAAATTGTAATGTTGGAAAAATGATGCATTTAACTAGATTCCATACGTTTTAAGTTGCCAAAACATTTAAATTAGATCACAGGGCTGCACACATGGAAAGTATTAAAACACACAAACTCAACAAAAATAAAGAAGCAAAGCCCAGACCGCGCCCTTCCTAATACAAGTCAAGTCAAGTTAGAATTTATATAGCGCATTACATACCCAGAGGGTCTCAAGGCGCTTGAGGAAGGGGGGGGAGGTTTACTTATTGAATATCCAGGTTTTAAGCTGTTTTCTGAAGGCTAGGTGATTTTGAGTAAGGCGGAGGTGGATGGGAAGGGAATTCCAGGTTTTGGCCGCTAAGTAGGAGAAGGTTGTTCCCCCCATGGTGGCTTTGTGGATGCGCGGAACAGCAGAAATTAGCACCAGAGCGGCCTCTTTCGGAGGGATTCCTTGATTGTGTTTACCATGAACCTCTGCATTAAAGGAAGGTGACGCAACGAGCTCAGAGCCTTCTATTTACAAGGTGATTGGAAGCAAAAATCTTTATTTAAAGGAAGAATCTGGGAAACTGTGAAGCCTTTTACCTTCTAATTTAAGCAATGTTGTCTGTTGTACGTGGATAAAATATTCACTCGCTCTGGAAGACAAAGGGCGCGGGTGGTGTCGGGAAGGAATTAAAATGGAGTTTAAAGTCAAAACATTCTGATGTGTTCATCAGCGCCTCGCGCGCCGACACCCAGCGAGAGTCGAACCCCCGTGCACGCGCCTGGCCCTGTCTGCGCCGCCGTGTGTGAGGGCAATATTGAGAGAAGGGACGTCAGTCTGGGGTCTGAAGGGGAACCCGCCGCCCAGCAGGAAGGGGGGACTCCACAAACAGGAAGTGGATGCACCCTAAAAAGAGCAAACACCAAGATGCAGCCAAGGTTCTAGCCGGTTGGATCAGTAATTATGCCTGCTTTGTGCTATTGTCGATCAGCGAGGAAGGGAACATGTTTACTGTGATATCTGCGCATCCTTCCCAGAACAGGACCCTGGAGGAGGACATGTGCTGTTCATGTGTGAGAGAGAGCGCGAAATAGAGCATTTGTACGCCTTTAAACAGGTGGGGTTACCTGCTTATCTAATTGACATATCATACACATACACACACACACACGCGCACACGCACACACACACACACACATAATTTTCGAGTGTTTAGACCTGGAGAGGCTTTTTAAACAGGCACCGCCAGCCGCTCCCCCATAAGGAAGAACATCAAGTGGGCACACTGCTAGGATGTGTTTGCAGCTCTGCCATCTAGGTGGCAGATAATATGAGGCGAGACGCTTATTTACTTTTTCATCACACACTGGCAGGGACAGGGGAGACTGACTCCGTTATTTCGCTAAAGAGGACATTTAAGCACACTTGATAGAGTATCGAATGTTTTGAGTAGTTCTTTTCAGGAACATTTATTTGCATCTTAGAAAACAGATTGCCAATAATGCAGCTTCCAATTCTGTTTGGTGCAAACTAGGCGCATTAAGGAAGGCAGGTATGTTAACACTCCACGGGACAACATAGGAGTATTGTTACAGTGATATCAATGGATCCATATAAAACAAAACAGTTAAACGTGTTCAACTTCAATTATTTGCAATGTCAAAATTAACATAAAAATACTGTTATGGTCATGTATTTGTCATGGAGCTCGGCATATAATTCAATCTTTACCGAATATCAACAATAAAAACACAAACAATGTCATGGTCGATGTTGGCTGCTGGCCAAACTTTGCAGCCTCTGCCATTAAATGGGCCCTCCAGTCCTTTCAGTATTACCTTCTGGGTCGCTCCTTTACTCTGTACACTCACCATGCTCCCTTGATATGGCTGGCGCAACACAAGGACACAAACAGTCGCATACTTGCTCTGCAACCCTGTTCCTTTCAGGTCCATCGCATGACGGGAAAGATGCTGACCAATGTGGACTTCCTCTAATGTGGGGAATCCTTATAAATCTTTGAAAGACACACACACACATACACACACACACACACACACATATATATATATATATATATATATATATATATATATATATATATATATATATATATATATATATATATATATATATATCTATATATATATATATATATATATATATATATATATATATGAAATTGCCAGGTTTCTCCGTACCTGGTGTAAGAGGTGTAAGAGGCCGCCCTGAAGAGTTGGGGGCTCCCCTTTCGGAGGTTTTCTTTCTCGGATATTACAAGAGGGGGCATGACTCACACGCTGCCAGCAGTCCTACGTAGGAAACGCCAATCAGGTGAAATTGCAGGCAGCGCTGGAAGGGATTTGGCTGGGGATGACTCCTCTGCCAATCATTCAGCTGACAGAAGCGTGAAGTGCGAGCAAGATGTACATTCCAGCATTGTGCTTAACAAGGAACCCTGCCCGAGCACTACTAAAGACTTTATTTTTCACTACTAAGAAAGCACAAGGGGCGAACAGCGCATTTTGCTGACAGAGAGTACAAGAAACTTTTCCAGAACTTACCCCATAAGAAGAAGTGCATTCTGGAAGTTGCATGCTAAGGTCGGACAGGTGACCGTAATCACATCGAATTTGGAGGCACAGACGGCATTGGTGCAATTATTTAACCCGTGATCAAGGCCAAAGGTTGGCCGAAACTAGTTGGGACATTTAAAGCTGTGCTTCAAGCTCCATTAAAAGCTTACTGTTTGCTGAAGTGGGCCTCTTGTTTGGCGTGTTCGTGTTGAAATTGCCAGGTTTCTCCGTCATCAGTGATGTCATCAGTGATGTCACTTACCATGTCATGAATGATGTAATATGTGACATCATCAGCAGTGGATTGCGGGTGCGCCATATATAGTTAGTCCAACTTACTATATAGGAGGAATTTCAATGGTTTTTTTTATATGTTAATTCCATATTTATAAGGCCTGAAACCTATGGTTTTTTCAGTGAATTTTCAAAGTTTTTTAAATGCAAATTCCTAACTATATAAGGCCTAAAACCTATGGTTTTTTCAGTGAATATATATATATATATATATATATATATATATATATATATATATATATATATATATATATATATATATATATATATATATTACCTACTGGCGGTCGCCAGTAGGTATATATAGTTAGGATTTTTTCTCTATGGGATTTTTGAAAATTCTGTGTCTAATAACTTTGGCGTTTGTGGACGGAATCGGCTGAAATTTTCAGGAAAATGGCACATTTTGTTTCTGAGCAGCTCCTGGAAATTTGGGGGGGGTTCGTGAAGGGGGGGCCGAGAAAAAAGGGGGGTCCCAAAACGCGTTTTTCCCATGTTAATTTCCATAGGGCGGTTGGCCTCACTTTTAGCCCGAACGGCTGAATGGATTTCCACAAAACTTGGCAAAATTGTAGGGACTGTTAGCCCGATGTGCCTTTGCTAGGTCTTAATATATGTGCTTCAGTGGATTTTGAGAAATTAACGTTTAAAACAAGATATATATCTGTAACAGCGCTCCGGGCTGCGCTCCGGTCCGCTTACTTTTCGCGAAACGGAACTTTGCGATGCGAAGCTGATTGGCTCTCCGGTGTCTGTCAACATTCTAAACAGTCCGGAGCGGCCGCCATCTTGTCTCTCGGTAGGATCGAGAGAGAGGAAGAGGTCAAAACAAAGGGGGAAATTACCATAAGGGGGCATAGTAGATCCTCGTTGCCCCCCTAGGTTTTATGTGAAGGTTTTAAAAGGGCCCAGGAGGGTCAAAATTTTTTTTTTTTTTTTTTTTTTGGCGTGGTGAGCGCCAAGTTCGCGAACCGGGAAGCGTTCTGGGCAGCGTAGTATAAGGATAAAAGAATGATAGACTTTTCTAATACTGTATGTTAATTGTTTGTTGTTTTTGTTGTTTTTTTGTTTTCTTTATTTTTAAAGTATTTTTTTTATTTTGATTGTGTTTCATAATTCATTAAATTTTCTAACATTTCAGTGTCAGAAATTTCAAAATTGAATATAGGGTGTAAATTGTCCTCATTTTGAAGCAGGTTATCCACTGCTTCAACACATTGTAGTAGTTCCTGGTCTCTACTTTTATCCATAAAATCATCATTTTTTTCTTGGCTGCTCTCCTCCAGTACAATTGTAAATTTAACTTGTTGCTCGCCTTCCATTTTGCCTGAAATTTTGATTAAAAAAATATATATTAGTAGAGATAGGGCACTGTTGGGATTAATTTTAGATAGGCAGTTTTTATCAGTGAATTTATCTTTTGGCAGTGTATAGTATCAGAGTGGAAATAGGACTATAAAAAAGTGTATGTGATTTAACCAAGACAAGCCTAACTCCATTCATAACTATAACAGAGAAGTCTATCTAAATCTATAACTACTATAGAGGGATAGTATATATCTATCAGAAAAAGTCTACCATATTAAGTTATAGTGCACAATATACTTCAGTTTTAAAAATAACAACTTACCTTCACAAACAAGTTGAATTGTTTGATAGCTATTCAAATGTGATGTACAAGTACAACAAGAAGTAGCAGTCAAAATGGCTGTGTTTTCTTCTCCTCCTTTATATATACACAGGTATATAACCAATCAAATGTCAGATAATAAAAGTAGAAAATGAAAGTAACATTTTCATTGGTTGTCAATTCCAACACTTCTGATGTGTTTTGTGAAGTAATTTACCTCACGGAGAGGTCTACAGGCTTAATGGCTAAATGGAATTTCAATCAAATTTGTGAAAATTTGTGAAAATGAAAGGGATTGTTATGTAGTATGAGCTAATCTATATTTGATGAGAGTGTCTCTAGTCGTTTTTCTGTAAATTACTTTCCCACCTTTTTTTTGGACCGCTTCCCGGGAAGCGGCTCGGTTCGCGAACTTTAAGCGTCACGGGGGTCCACCATTTTGTGTTTCGGTCGCATTAAGATACAAGATGGAGGACAAATAATGTTTAGAATGGGTAGAAGGGGTCATGGTAGACTTATCTTGACCCCCTAGGTTTTCTGAGGGTGGCTGAGGAGGCTTATATGTGCGGAAAAAAACCATTTTTTTAAAAAATTCCGCGAGGTTAGCTTTCGGTTCGCGAACCGGGTAGCGCCTTGGGGAGCGTAATTTGTGGAAAATTAGTGAAAAAAGTTAGAAAAAAATAATAATTGTGAGTGATCAGATGAAGGGTAGCTCTGAGAAGAGCTTTTGGGTTTATGGTACATTTAGGTACTTATAAGTAGGTACCTATGCACAGTCTTAAATTCAGAATGAAAATTCTGTTGCCCTCATCTGAGAAGTGAACTCCATCTCCTCTGTAGATATCTTGCATGTAGTAACGCAAGTTATTGTTGTACAAGGAGCCCATTCCATGGTCTCTCAGGTAAGCTGAAACAGATTTGTTTACATGCTTCCTCGCTTTCTCAATTTGTGGACAAAATTGGTTGGACCACCTCCATTTCTGTCTTTGGCATATATTGGAATATACCAAGGCAGTTTGAGGTAAAAGTGCCATTAATTGCTCAAAGGTGTCCTTTAAAAGCATTTCCAGACCTACTCCAGTCAAAGTGCCCAAATCATTACCTCCACAGTGCACAATTAACAGGTCAGGTTTTGGCAAATGCATAAAGGTTTTCACCAATGGAATCAATTGGTGACATTTTAATCCTCTTTGGCCCAACCACTTAATTTCCACATCTTGTAAATTGAGGTTAGGTAAATTTCTGTTCTCAGCATACCTTTGAGCCCAGTGGATGTAACTATGTCCAACAATCCAGACTTTAAACATGGTGAGAGAAGGTTGTGCTGCAGTCAGATGAAGTGTGGTAATGAAAGGGCAGTTGAAATAGTAGGAGTTTGTAAAGAAAAAAAACTGTGGAGTTTCAGTGCTAATGATTCATTAGCAGAGATTGGTGGATTTCCATTTCTGAAAACAGAAGGTTAGGGTGCATGGATGTGTTCTTTCAAAGATGCAATTTGAATGGTCAAGGAAAAAACATTTAATGAAAGATTGCACTGGATACGCAGGTGCACTGAGAGTTCAGAGTTCAATTGAAACATTGTTGTGTGAATTTGCAAACATGAGAGGTCTTCCAGGAGGTGGTTGCTATGGAAAAAAGGCAGAGAGGGCAGAGGGGGGAAGGGTTTTGATTTGAAAAAAGTGAGGGAAGAGTTATGATTGGCTAATATGAGAGATATGTGTAATGAATATCTGTATTTCTGTGCTTTCAATAGCTGCAGCCTCTGGAGTGCATCCTGTTTGATCTGCTCAAGACAATTTGGTGTATTTCCGAGACTGTTTTGAAACTCAAAAAGTATTTGCTAAGGTGAGAAAAGATTTATTTAATTTAGATAGAGAATAGTATGATTTAAGGAGAAAATGATGAAGAAAGCTGTGTTTTTAAAATGTGGCTTTGTCTCAAGTGAAATACAAATAGATTTTGTTTCTTTGAGAAATTGTAATTGCATATTCGGTTTAGCATTCTGGCATGCAGTAACACAAGTTATTGTTGTACATGGAGCCCATTCCATGGTCTCTCATGTAAGCTAAAACAGATATGTTGTGTTTAAAAACGATTTTTGAAAAGAATTGCATTTTTGGATATGTTCTGCTAGAGCTTCATAGGTTGTTTGGGTCATATTTATAAGGCATTTGAGTGTCTAGGATGTTATTTTTCCCTTTTTAAATGGAAAGCGTTCTTCATGGGGCAAGTTTGTTGTAAATATGCTCCCACCTGTGCTTTGCAAATTTAGATTTTGATTATGGAAGTTACATAGCCATGTTAATAATGTCCCAAAAATGGTGCAAGGGCATTCAATAAAACGCTTTCATGTGTCTCAAGGACATTTTCAGTCATTTCTTCTTGAATGCAGGTATACAATTGATTTATATGCTGTGTTTAAAAACGATTTTTTCAAATCAATTACATTTCTGGATATGTACTGCTAGAGCTTCATAGGTTGTTTTGGGTCATATTTATAAGGCATTTGAGTGTCTATGATGTTATTTTTCCCTTTTTCAATGGCAAGCGTTCCTCATGGGGCAAGTTTGTTGTAAATACGCTCCCACCTGTGCTTTGCAAATTTAGATTTTGATTATGGGAGTTACATAGCCATGTTAATAATGTCCCAAAAATGGTGCAAGGGCATTCAATAAAACGCTTTCATGTGTCTCAAGGACATTTTCAGTCATTTCTTCTTGAATGCAGGTATACAATTGATTTATATGCTGTGTTTAAAAACTATTTTTTCAAATCAATTACATTTCTGGATATGTACTGCTAGAGCTTCATAGGTTGTTTTGGGTCATATTTATAAGGCATTTGAGTGTCTATGATGTTATTTTTCCCTTTTTCAATGGAAAGCGTTCCTCATGGGGCAAGTTTGTTGTAAATACGCTCCCACCTGTGCTTGGCAAATTTAGATTTTGATTATGGGAGTTACATAGCCATGTTAATAATGTCCCAAAAATGGTGCAAGGGCATTCAATAAAACGCTTTCATGTGTCTCAAGGACATTTTCAGTCATTTCCTCTTGAATGCAGCTATACAATTGATTTATATGCTGTGTTTAAAAACGATTTTTTGAAATCAATTACATTTGTAGATATGTACTGCTAGAGCTTCATAGGTTGTTTTGGGTCATATTTATAAGGCATTTGAGTGTCTATGATGTCATCTGCAACCGTGTGTTGGCCTCACCTCAAACAAACAAAACAGGTGATGGACCGAATGTGGATCAATGACACCCATTTACCCCAGTCCAAAGATCTGGGCCCAAACAAACCTTTAGATAGGCCACACTTTATCGTCAACCTGAATAAATCATTTAAAATGTTAGGGAGAGATTTATGATTGTTGTATGCCTGTTTTATACCACTGTGTGTCATTTTTGTGACGCAGTGGTGGTGCCAAAGATTTGCTATGTTATATAATAAGTAGGGTGTTAAGTTTATGATGACTGTTATTCATTTACTGTTTGGTAATAGTGGTTAATAACAGTTTTTTTATTATATTTTTCCACAGATTCAACTGCACATCATTTATAAATTGAAAAAATGCCAACTAAAAATCGTATTACAAAGGCGAGAAAACGTCAAAGACAGCAAGATCATGTATTATTGCAGCAGTCCTCTATCCAAAATACTCGTGAAATCACCAAGAAAGCTCCGGGTAAGAGCACGAAATCATTCATAAGAAATATTTGTAGTAAAAAAAGTATTTCTCCCAAAAACGTTTTAGTCCAGAAAAAGAAAAGCAATTTAAATGGAAAGGAAAGACCCATCAAAAATGTTACTGGTAGAGGAAGAGATAACTCTGTGCATGATAGTAGAAGGAAACAACAGTTTAGGGACATTCGAAAACGAATGTTCCGCAACAGAATAATAGTTAATTTATTAAAAAATATTAAAAAAGGCCAACAGAAAGTGGCATTTTATAAGAAGAAGAAAAATGTAGAGAAAATTATTGATCATGCTTTTGAAATTAAGCGAAAGTTGTTTATTTTGGTAATCAATAGAATTAGGACACTAAGCAAGGTAATTTCTGATTTCAAATCAAATAGTAGATGGAAGAGAGTAGTAAATCGTAGTAACTTTTGTGAAGTTTCTTCCGGAGAATGGATGCATAGTTCAAGTTGTGAGGCATTTTTTAATGAGGAGAGTTATTTTCAGGATAATGATTTGGTGTTTGCAGTTGACACCAGTGGTCGAGCTTATGAAGTGAAGGATGGTTGTCCAGTTGAAAAAGAAAAACTTGTGACAACAGAGACAGACGAGGTGTTAGGTAATGAGGTTTTAGGAAGACGTCCTAAGCGTCCTGTGTACACCTGGAAGTGTAGTTCTATTTGCAGTGTGCGACAGGATTCCATCAATTTGCTTTGTGATTTTGTACGGACATTTAATAAGAAAAGTTTGAAGCAGAAAATGAAGATGTTGCAAGAATTAGATCCTTGCAGAGTGAGACAAGTGACAGGTTTGCGTGGTCATTCACTGGCTTGTCTTTCCAGGAGAGTATGCCAGAGTGTTTTTCATCATTTCAGGATGCTAGCAGTGCATCATAATAAAGTCAGGAAAATAGTGAGAATGTTGTATCATGCTAAGAGTCCAGCAATTATGCTTAAACAATTATGTGCTGCTCTTTTGCATGGTTCTGAAATAGATGTCAAGAATATTTGTGAAGAAATTGAGTTTTGTTACTTTGGAAATAAAGATGAGAATGTTCAAATTGACCCAGAAGTAGAGGATAATGTTGAAGATAATGTACAGGTTTCCAGTACAGATAATTTTCAGAAGGAAATTGCCACGTTTCAGATGAAATCAAGTGAGAGGCCTAATTTCACTTGTGTGTGTTGTCGACGCACTTATTATAAGAATCAGACTAAGTTAGTGGATTTATATGCAAAAAGTGAAAGGGAAAATAATAGTGAATGGAAGGATTTTGCCACATACTTGATGGTAGAAAATTCTTTTAATTTGGGATCAGATCAACGTGTGTGTACTTATTGTTGTAACAAATTAAACAAAAACCAGATGCCTGCTAGGGCGGTTCATAATAATCTTGAATTAGTTGAGATTCCTTCTGAATTGAAGGATTTAAATACTTATGAATCTATTTTGATTCAAAGTATTCATCCCTTTCAGGCTATTGTAAGAATGGAGCCAAAGACAGGGAAGTTGCCTCCATCAGATTTACAGAGAGGATTAAAGGGAAGAGTTGTTTATTTGCCTCTAGATTTGAACAAAAACATTAACACAATTGGAGTAGAAAAAGTTGAAGAGGAACCTTTGGTTATCTTGGTTAATGGTGTTCCGACAAAGAATAAGAAAATATGGCAAGATTTAGTGGATGTTAGGAAAGTCAAAAAGGCAACATTGTATTTGAAGAAAAATAATAAGTACTATATAAATGTATATGTTGCAGAAGAGGAAGTAAGTGATGAAGAGGATAGCGATTTGTGTGCTGGCCAAATTGAGAAAGTAGAGGCCTCTAAAAGTGAAGAAATATATGAACATTATAGTGTTCATCCTTTGCATTCCAAGGAAGTCATGGGGAATGCAATTGAGTTGTTTCAAATGAAACAAGCCAAAGGGAGTCCCATTAGTGTTTGGGAGGAAAGTTTGGAAGCTCGGTGTTTCCCACAGCTATTTCCAACAGGTCAAGGAGGAAGATATGATGAGCGGCCTCATCAAATTCCTGCGTCTGAATACCGGACTTTACGATTGTATGCAGAAGATCCTAGGTTTCGTCAATGCATTCCCTATTTGTTTCATCTCTTGTTTGAAAGCGATCTGTCTGGACTGTCATATGCAGTGAACCACATCTTAAAAAGTGGTATACAGATGCGAAACATCTCGGCAAGTGACTTTATGCATAAAGTCAATGTCCAAGACAGTATTTTGGATTCTCACCTAATTAATCTCATGGCGTGTCAGCGTGGTACTAATGAGTACTGGTATCGTTGTCATGGTGATTTAAAATGTATGCTGAGGAACTTAGGAACTCCAACATGGTTCCTTACTCTGAGCTGTGCCGAGTATGGCTGGGAAGACTTACTTGAATTTCTACGAGAGGCAAAAGAAATATTGAAAACATTGAATTCAAGACACCAGGAGAACTGTGTTCTTTGGATCCAGTGAATGTATGCAGGTACTTCAATCATAGATTTGAAGCTATGATGTCTTTCATCACAAATAAGAAGAATCCACCTCTTGGAGAGGTGTTGGATTTCTTCTGGAGAAAGGAGTACCAAGCAAGAGGTGCTCCTCATATACATATGTTGCTGTGGATCAAGGATGCACCTAAATTTGGAACAGATCCGGATGAGTTAGTGATGAACTTCATAGAACAGTATTCTACGTGTGCTGTTCCAAACGCAACGGAGAAGAAAAGCCTAAGAGAACAAGTTCTACGTTTCCAAAGCCATCGTTGTGGAAAGTACTGTCGTCGTAAATTCAGAAACAAGGACAAGTTCTACACCAAATGTCGTTTCAACTTTCCACGACCGGTGATTTCTAAAGGAAGAGTGAACAGTTTGATGTCTTCGCTGCGACATAATGTCACGAGGAAATCACCCAAAAATACATACAGTTTGAAAAGGAACGAAGAGTCCAAGTACATCAACGACTACAACCCAGTGATTTTGTCCATGTGGAATGCTAACATGGATATACAGTTTGTGGCTGACAACTGTATGGCTGTGGCTCGGTATGTGACATCTTACATCACCAAAAAAGAAAAGACAGAACTGAAGGATATGTGGGAGGACATTTCCCATGAAAAGAGCCTCAGCAAGAAGTTGTACAGTTTCAGTCTGAAGATGTTGTCGCATCGAGAAATTGGAGCTTATGAATGTTCTGACCGGTTGTCTTCAGCAAGTCTCTATGCCAAATCCAGGAGTATCGTTTGGGCGAGTCTTGGTCTTGCTGCAACACGAAATCGAGTTCTAAAACCTGTCCGGGAAATTGAGTATTTGGCAGAAAAGGAACCAAACAGTACCGACATTTTGAAGACCAACATGTTGGATACATATTATCCAAATCGAAGCAGTCACCTTGAGAATGTTTGTCTATATGAGGTTCTACAAAATTATATATTCAAGAGGAACATCAAAGAAGATATTGAGAATGGAGTGTATGCTGTAATTGGAAGTGAGGGATGTCTGGTCAAGCAAAGAAAATGCCAATTAGTAAACCATCGAGAATTGAGTGGCGAATCTCCAGAAAAAAAGGAGTTTTTCTTTTTAGCACTTTTGCAACTTTTCAAGCCTTGGCGTGCAGAAGAGGAACTGCTTGGAGATTTCCTTTGTTACGAAGACTCTTTTACTGCTGTTAAGGAGACCATAGAATGTCCTGCTTTTCCCAAATATCAAGAAATGCTAACTTTGGAAATTGAGCAGGAAGCAACGATTGCAGCCGAGATTGCCAGAGACAGTTCTCAGGACAGTCAGCGTTCTGTTTCATTGAGTCAAGATCCACTTGGAGGACCTATTATCGAAAATGAAGCTGCCACTGCTATGAATGAAGTGGAAAGAGCCATGGCACATGCTCAGGAGGATTCAGTTAACTTAGAAGACTTGGAAAAACAACTCAACGTTGAGCAGAAGAAAATATATGATGAAGTTACCAAGCAAATTGAGCATGGATTAAGTCATGAGAAGAAAGAGTGCTCATGTATATCGTTGAAGCCTGTCCGACTGTACGTGAGTGGAGAAGCGGGAACTGGAAAAAGTTTCCTCATTAAAGCAATTTCTTGTTATTTGCTGGAAAGGACTGAGTCATCGCTGTCTTGTGTTGTCACCGCTCCAACTGGACTGGCAGCACATAACATTAAAGGTATTACTTTGCATCGTCTACTGATGCTGCCAGTGGAGCATGACAACAAATTACAATACCACAAGTTATCTGGGGATGCTTGTTTTGAAGTTTCAAGAGTCTTGAGGAAAATGAAACTTCTTATCATTGACGAAGTAAGCATGGTTTCCAATGTCATGCTTGCCTTTGTGCATTTGAGAATGCAAGAAGTTCTTAAAACTGAGTATGATGTGTTATTTGGTGGCAAACACATCATTGTTTTCGGAGATCTTCTGCAGCTGACACCAGTAAAAGGTCAACCTGTGTTCAAAATACTCACGCATGAAGATACCAGGAAGTGCCTAGGGAGCATTGGCAACGTCAATATATGGTTAAACTTCAATTATGCTGAACTGCATGAAAATATGCGTCAGGCGAAGGATGAAGATTACAAGAATATTCTACAAGATATTAGAATTGGAAAAGTGACCGAGCATGGAAAAGAAGCTTTAAATGCACGATTACTTTCAAATTTATATCCCGAACAAGACATTGTGCCTGAGAATATTTTTCAGAAAATTACTGAGAAGAAATCCGGAATATGTTTGATGCCAACTCTTGCAGAATGTGCCATCTTCAACAACAAAATGTTGAATTTAGAAAAGCAAGAGATTGTGAAACTTGAAGCTATTGACAAAATAGAGCATATGGGATCAACAATTATTTTGTCAGAGAATTTTTTATAATCAAAATTGGATTCATTAGAGAAGACTATATCTAAAACAGCGGGTTTTGAAAAGACTTTAAGTGTGTGTTTAAATTGCCGAATCATTTTGAGAAGGAATTTACATGTTGAAAGAGGTCTGGTAAATGGATCAATGGGTAATGTTGTTGATTTTGAGAAATACAGAAATAGAGATGGAATAGAATTTTTAAAAATTAAATTTGATGGCATTGAGGAAGTACAGCTAATTGGTCGTTGTTCTGCTAGGTTTTTTCTTGTTAAAGACTTATATGTTCGCCGTAAACAGTTTCCTGTTTGCTTGGCATATGCGGTGACAATCCATAAATCGCAAGGTTTAAGTGTAGACACTGCTTTGGTGAATATTGGCAGTTCTGTGTTCAAGGAGGGTACGGCATATGTGGCATTGTCACGAGTTAGAACTTTATCGGGATTGTACTTGATTGACTGTGATGTCACAAACATTTGTGCGGATCTAGATTGTGTTAAGGAATACAATAGGTTAAGAAAAGAGTATGCGCCACATTTGCCTCAATATCCTTTGATTGAGAAACGTGTGGTAGGCCGTAAACGAAGAAATATCAGTAATAGTAGGGAGGTTGTAGCAAAAAGACCAAAAGTCGATGAACTGAAAATTGTTAGCAGAAAGAAAGTGGATTCTGTTGAAGATGTTGTCGGTTTTCAATTTGAAAACAGTTCTGGTGTCAACTGCTATGCAAATGTAGTGGTTAATGTTCTCTTTTCACTAGAGACTTTAAAAGAACAGATTGTGTTCAATTCGGAACAAAGTTTATGCTGTTTGTTGAATTCTGTGTTAGAGAAATGTAGCACTGATCGAACAAAAGTAGAAAGTGTGTCTGAAGTTCGTTATCTGTTAGATGAATGTTCAGGTCAAACAGACTTCTCTGAAAATAATCAGCAGGATTGTCAGGAGTTTTTAATGTATATGTTTGATGTATTGCAAGATGAGGGTGTAGATGTAGATCACCTGTTTGGGCTTTCTTATCAATGGCAGCATGACTGTGAGAACTGTAGGGTATCAAGTACTACTAGTGTAGACTCAGAAAGATTTATATATTTAACTTTGCCAGACAGTAAATCAGTCTCCTTTAATAAGCTAGTAAATGCAGCGGATCACAACATGGAGTGTAGCCAATGTAAATCTGAAATGCTGTCAACATTATTTATTCGAAGATATGGCCAGTATGTCATTTTAATGATCCAACGATGTAGGCCTGATGGATCAAAATTGTCAACTTTAATAAAAAATTGTGTTGCTTCTCAGCTGTCAATATCAGGAAGGACTTTTGTAACTGTAGCAATTATCTATCACGATGGTCCTTCAACAACATCAGGACATTACACAGCTTATTTAAAGTCTAAAAACGGCTGGTCATTCTGCAACGATTCTGTTGTAACTTTCAAAAAAAATTGCCGTTTGACCTTAAAAATTCTTACCTGGTGTTTTTAAAACCAAAATTTTAATGAAAGAATCTCGGGATTTCCTCTGAGGAATTGCAAAAGGTTCATCAAGTAGAGGGAATGTAAGTCTGCAATGCTGTCTAGATTATTGGTCCAAAACTTTTAATTATAATGTCGATTTAAAAATCCAACTATATAAACCTGATGCAAGTAAGTCTGCTTCATAGTAAGCAGTATCAGTGTCATAGGAAAAGGAGAAGATGAGTGAGAAAGAAGGGTAAGATATTAGTAGTCCAGGATTGTGAAAATAATCTTAAATGTTTTCTTTTTGAAAGTTGCGAAAATAGAAAATGACGGGATTTGATTGGAAGAATTACAAGAGTTGTGAATCGCTGCAACATGATTTGGCCAAGTGGAAACATGTGGTAGAATGTGAGAAGTCTTTTCTTGTATGTAACATATTTTTCAAAACGATGGAGGTTTTCTTTCAGAAAGTGGCGGGCTGAAAATATTTATAGCACAACCAAGTGGACGCTGTTCATAGGTTATCCTTCGACGTCATTGAAAGTAAGTTAATTTTAAGGAGTTTTGAATTCAGATTTCTTAGGTTGAATGGGTTTTTTAAACACAATCATTTTGATTGTGTTTTTTTTCCCCGCTGTTACATGATGAATACCTTCAAGTCACTGATTTAAGTGAAATTTGATACATTCTGAGAACAGCAAAAATAAACCATTGGACATGTATAATTCATGTTCTGCTTTTTGTACTTATGATATACATTTAGAAATGTGAGGTAGATATGGAGAAACTGAGTCTTCTGTAAGTGTCAAAGTTAATGCTTACAGTGCAGTACTTCTGGGTACTGTTTTCTTTAAAAAAACTGAATATGCCTCACCTCAAAGAAACCTCTTGAAAGAACACATCTTATTTGCATCCTGAAACAATCATTTACAATGTTAGACACAATTTTATGATGGCTTTACATCTCTTTTGCGCTGCTATTGCATCACTATTGTGAGACATCAGCAATGCAAAAGAAGCACCATGTTCCAAAATAGGCCTCACTTCATCAGCATGAAGATACTGTTTGTTTAAACTAAATATCTTTAGGATTGTGTAGGGGACGTAGAGAAGCAGAGGCTTCTGTAAGTGTCAAAGTTGTTGAAAAACTGTTTCTTCTTGAACCTTTTCCCTTCTTTTTTCTAATTTTTAAATACATGTTTTAATATTTTTGGAAATGTTTGTTCTCTCTTTTACAGATTGAAAGTATGAAAAAATATTTTTAAAAGTTAACAAGAATTATAAGGTAAATGTTTTCTACTCTTTTTACCCGCAATGCACTGCTGATGATGTCACTGACCATGTCATGAATGATGTAATAAGAGGACATGACTTACTTCATTGGTAGGCCTTCACATGTATTATCTCCTCTGTATTCTTCAACAAGCGTAAAATTGATATGCAACCCTGAGTAGGCCTCACCTTAAACAAACCTCAGGAGACACCACACCTTATCGTCATCCTGAATTAATTATTTAAAATGTTAGAGACAGATTTATGGTATATGTATGTATGTTTTGCGCCACTGTGCGTCAGTTTTGTGACACAGTAGCGGTGCAAAAGATATGTTATGAGGCGTCGAAATTACAAATTGATGCATTTAGGCAAATGTGTCATGCTGTTTTAAAACCGTGCCACATGAAACCGATGCAGCACTGATGAAAAAGATGCACCATGTTGCAAGACAGGCCTCACAAGGAGTCATATGTATCAAGCTAATTAGAATACTTGGGCGACATATTTCTGCTGATAAAAAAAGCAAAACTTTTATTGCCTATGTTGATGATATGGCTCTATGTTATTTACATTTCTTTGCTGTTTCAATTAATCTTTTTCAGTTATTTCTTCTTTTCTGTTTTCTATTTTTTCTCTCTGTTATTCCACATGTTTTAATCTTATTTTGAACATTCACTCACATTCTCCAAGAAACTCTTCTTTGTTATTGTTCTACTCTCTTTTTTTTCTTTCACTTCCTTATCCATTTTGTTTTTCGCAATTATACCCTCTTCCATATTTTCTTCGTTAAATAGATCTATTAAACAGTATCTCTGGTTTACTCCCTATAGCTGTCTTTCTTTTAACATTACTCTCTGTTTACTTCCCTTATACTAACTCTTCTTTTTTAAAAAAAAAAAAATTTTGGTTCGCTTCTAGTTCGCGAACGGGGCAGCTAACTGGAAAGCGAACCAAAAGAAATAGAGCTTGCCAGAGTGCTAAACATTCTAGCAATTTTATTTGAAAGGGGAGGTAGTTCTGAAAAGAACTTTTTTTTATGTTTTTGTTGTGTTATTATTATTTTTTTTTTCTAAACATTTTTTGATTTTTTTGTATTTTTGCACAGTTTTATATATTTTTTTTGTTTTTGATGGAGGGGAAACAACAAAAAACAGGCATTGAAAAAGGCTCAACAGGAGCAAAAAAAAATTACTGTTTGGGTGGGTTAGGGCAATTGTGATTCTCGTAAGCAATGTTCATTAAGTTTACGCTCATGTTCCCACATGAAAGCAATGCCCCACAATACAAGCAGGTTAGCTTCATGTGTTTGAAGTTCTTTTGAATGTTTGGCACGGTTTCCTGTGCCTCTCCTCCAGTCAGAGAGATATGCAAGGTTGACCTGGCCACAGGAGTTGTTGGGGGATTATCCTGCAGGTCACGCAACTCTGCACGGCTGTAGTTGAGTGGATGCCACCTGGTCATATGGCGATGCATGGTATAGTTTCCCATGCTATACTTTTTTTCAGTGCCTCTTGATAGCCTTTTTTTACAGATAAGGCAGGTGGCATATTTTGCATTGACTTTCTTCTCCCCTCAAGGGATTGAAAAAAACTGCCAGATAAAACTAGTTTTCCGACGGGAAACACGGGGCAACTCCTGTAAGAACTCTTGTTCTTCTCTCTCCTCTTCTTCAAGTTCATCCTCTTCCTCCTCCTCTGTGTTGGCAATGAACCGAGATGATGGTCCTCTCTTTTCATGAGGAGGTGAAGGTGGTGGTGGGGGTGCACCAGCTGAAGCAAGTACAGAAGCCATTGCTCAATTATAGGTAAATGGTCTTTCTCTCACCAAGATGAAAGTCAGAGTGAGGAAAGAAGGAGGGGTTTTCATCATTTGGGAAAAGCAAAAGTTATAAACCAATGAAAAGTGTTAATTTTAGATCACATGACCTAGTATTACATCATTAGGAAACCAAAAGTGAAATGAACCAATGAAAAGTTTTATTAACAAGTCACATGACCTGTTCCGCTCACGTTACGCGGTGCGCGCCGCGTCCCGGATCGTTTCCGGTTCGCGGTCCGGAGCACTTCTGGGAGCGCTAACACGGCGCGTCATAAGACACATTACGCGACAAAGTGATACGTCGCGCTTCCGCAAAACGTCACAGTTGCGCAAACGAAACGTTTACCGGTTCGCGGACTAGGTCGCGGCATCAAGATGAGCTAATGGAAAGCTTCCCAGTTCGCGAATCGAAAGTGAAGCAAAAAAATATTTTTAAAAAAATTATTAATAAACATCTAAAATATATTTTTGGATTTAAAGAAGAATACATTTTACAGCTTCAGATGTTAGCTTTTTAAAAACCAATCAAATTCACTGAAAAAAACATAGGTTATAGACCATATATAGTTAGGAATTAGCATTTACAAAACCTTGAAAATTCACTGAAAAAACCATAGGTTATAGACCATATATAGTTAGGAATTAGCATTTACAAAACCTTAATTTACTCGCACAAAACCATTGAAATTCGCATATATAGTTAGTTGCGCTAACTATATATCGCGCACCCGCAATCCACTGCTGATGATGTCACATATTACATCATTCATGACATGGTCAGTGACATCACTGATGACATCACTGATGACATCTCAAATGACATCACTGATGACATCTCATTTGACATTACTTATCACATCACTGATGACATCATTCATGTGATTATACGATGAACCTCTTCAGACTCTGATATAACCTTAGATACACCCAGTGTAAACAGACACTCACAGACTGTCACTCATCCATGGAGTTACTCACACACCTAGTCAGTCATGCAAAGAATCAATCACACCTCCATTTCCTCAACTATACAGTTATACACACCTTACTTATTCGAACATATACTAACACATATTTACTCTTTTATACAATCCCTGATACAAGTTCACAATGATCCATACAGCCACTCACACATTCACTGGCTCTTATGCACAGTAATGTATATATGTGAACTCTCACATGTACTGTGTTTTACATATGTACTTACTTTGACATGTAGCACTGAGATATCCATTCACTCACCAATACACTCGTACACAGTCAACCACCCATACAGCTGTTTCAACATGCAGTTTTGAACCCATAGATCTAGTGAATAAACTGTTCACACATGTATGCACAGAGTCACACACCTCCCAGCCACCCCCACACACACACTCACTCTCCCATACAAATACTTGGACAACCAATCAATAACCCATACAGTTACTCATATAGCTACTGATCAACACATGCAGCAGTTTGTAGAACAACAGATATAATGATGCACAAATTAAGACAGTTTAATCACTAACCCATGCACTCAGTGAGACACATTCAATCACTCTCTCATACAGTCAGTCATGCACCTACTAAATCCTTCATCCAGACACTTATACATCCACTCATTCTTCAATATGTAAGACATATTTTAACTTTACAGAAACATACAAACACTGGATGATGTCATCAGTGATGTCATCAGTGATGTCACTGACCATGTCATGAATGATGTAATATGTGACATCATCAGCAGTGGATTGCGGGTGCGCGATATATAGTTAGCGCAACTAACTATATATGCGAATTTTAATGGTTTTGTGCGAGTAAATTAAGGTTTTGTAAATGCTAATTCCTAACTATATATGGTCTATAACCTATGCTTTTTTCAGTGAATATATATATATATGCAATATAAATTGTATGGAAAGGAAATAAGCCACACCAATATAAAGCTGATTGAAATTCTGGGGCTGGCAAACTGGAATAAGATCTCATGGTTGGCCTACATATGTAACTTTTTGAAAGATTTAAACTTAGTAACGCTATTTTTCCGAACCACAAACTATTTCACCAACTTAAATGAAAAATCTAAAAGCCATATGCCTATCCCATCTACGGGAGCTACGATTAAATCAGGAAATCAATAAAATATCCGTTCGCCATATTTTAACAATCCAGACCGCTCTCGGGGTGCAACCATATCTGCTGTATAATTTGAATAACCACGAGAAATACCTATTGACACAGTTTCGCTTTAACATCTATCACTGTCTCATATCCTTCCCGAAGCAGAATGACTGGTCAAAAACCCTTATAGTGTGTCCGTGTGATGGAATCTCAGAGCAATCTACAATCCATATAGTTTTATTTTGCAGATACTATGAGTTCCCACGCAGGAGATGGATTATTCCCCGACTGAGACATTTGGGCCTGCGAAGCTCTCGCCCTGCTTTCCTTGCACTACAATCTTTAGACACAGAACCTTGTACTAAATCAATTGCTTGTTTTTTGAAGGCCTGTATCAAATATTGTCATAATTATGAATAATCCCTGACGCACAAGCATTTTAATCAGATTTGTGTTTCTGTACTTTTAGCACTGTTATAATGATTGTATGCAATATCGATTCCGCTTCCATTTTATACAGATTTTAAAATAATTATTTTATTGATGAAATGTTCTTTTTGTACTTTTATGGTTTCCTAAAAAAGTATGGCAACCGAATAAAGAATATTTTTACTTTGATTGAAATTCACAGGTGCAGCAGCTAAAAGTAGGAGGATTCCGGCCCACAGCTGCGCCCTCTCCTGGTGAGACACCACCATTTCTGACAGGAACTCTGATTGGTGAATAGAGAGAAGCCTCTGAGAGGTGCCAATCATCTTCTGGACCATATAATTACAGAACTGTACCACAGGTAGGGAATGTAAGACTCTTGACCATATGGGGGTAAGGAGAATACAGAAGTGGAGAAGCTCCAAAAACCTTCAAAATAGCTGTTCATATGAGTTTTACCCTGGTGATTAGGTAGTGTATGAGTGGGGTTAGTAAATGGATTGATGGCAATTGTCTGAAATTAAAGTCATCAAAGACAGAAGTCATTTTATTTGGCAATAATCCATCCTTTTGGACACCATCACCTGAATTAGGTCCTCTCCCCACCCCAGTGTGTAAACAAAAAAACCTGGCAATAATGTTAGACAATGAGCTCATGCAGGAACAACAAGTTAACAAGGTCACCTTCACATCTTTTTGCTTCTTAAGATTAGTCAAAAAATAGAGAAATATCTTCCCTTCAAGCTCAGTAATTATTTATCTTGTATTGGCAAGACTTGGATACTGCAACAGTCTCTACCTTAATCTCTTGGTAGGCTCACTGAAGAAGCTTCAGAACTAACAGAATTCAGCTGCATGCTTTCTTTTTAAAATCCTTAAAGCTGAATCATCGTCTTTAATGCCCTTTGTGTGGCCTATAAGACCTTGCATGGGCAAGGACTTTCACTTTGTAAGTAAGAACAATTTGAGGTGGTACAGCCCTAACAGGACCCTTGGTTCAGGTACTGCTAAGAACCTGGTAGTTCCCTCTTTTAGAAGGGCCACTTGGGGCGGCAAAAGTTTCTGTAGGTCCACAGCCCTGCTTTGGAACAGCTTGGCATTGGAAATTAAAACTGCTCCCCCTCTATCGTTTTTTTTAAAGTCCCTGAAAACATGTCTCTTTGTCCAGAAATAGGAGATCAGAATATGGCCTCCCTGTCGCTTCTAGCGCCAAGATGCCTTGGGGCATTGGTTTGCACTTAATAAATTGCTCATTCATTTTTTCATTCATTCACTAAACATGTTCTCTGTTGGCAGTTATGTTTCTCAAATTAATAGATAGGTTGCCACCAGCCACTAATCCTGGTAATGACGTAGAGGGTGGCTGCCTTCTCAAGGCATATGGAGTGAAATAGCCAGAGGAGTCCCTTCAACAGAGTTCAAAGGGAAATAACATGTGAGGATGGAACAGCAGAGACAGAAGGCTGAGGAGATGTGTGTTACAACTGGTTTATCTATGAGTAAATTGGGCTGAGGCACCTGTGAGATTATTGGAAGGTTTCAGGTGGTTTGATTTAGATGGAACACATTTTGTTTTTTGTCCATTTAACTTGGTTTACAGGAAGGTTTTATAACAAGTCTGTCTATCCTATATTGATTTACAAAAGGGGGTGGTGATGAACAGAGTGTCTGGGTTGGTGCAGTGAGCTAAAAAACGGTGTTGGATCTAGCCCTGATCTCTTGACTGGGTGAGAGCTTTCTGCTTAATTCAGAGACTCTGTCCCTCACCACCCCTTGTTGTAAATATTTTTGTCCACCCTAAGCGTGGAAGGGTATTCTCAGATGTGAGACCCTTGCTCATTGCACCATCAGGATTCAAGCAAACCGGGCCGAAGACGGCTGTAATGCCAGAAACCGGTCCCCGGGAGCTTGTTTCCTTCCCAGTGTAAGAATTGGCTTTTGTAGTTTGGTTTGCCCTGTTCCCATCATGCACTGGGACAGGAACAGACTAATTTGCATACAGCCAGGTTCTGAAACTGGGATGGTGCAGTGAGCTAAAAAACGGTGTTGGATCTAGCCCTGATCTCTTGACTGGGTGAGAGCTTTCTGCTTAATTCAGAGACTCTGTCCCTCACCACCCCTTGTTGTAAATATTTTTGTCCACCCTAAGCGTGGAAGGGTATTCTCAGATGTGAGACCCTTGCTCATTGCACCATCAGGATTCAAGCAAACCGGGCCGAAGACGGCTGTAATGCCAGAAACCGGTCCCCGGGAGCTTGTTTCCTTCCCAGTGTAAGAATTGGCTTTTGTAGTTTGGTTTGCCCTGTTCCCATCATGCACTGGGACAGGAACAGACTAATTTGCATACAGCCAGGTTCTGAAACTGGGATGGTGCAGTGAGCTAAAAAACGGTGTTGGATCTAGCCCTGATCTCTTGACTGGGTGAGAGCTTTCTGCTTAATTCAGAGACTCTGTCCCTCACCACCCCTTGTTGTAAATATTTTTGTCCACCCTAAGCGTGGAAGGGTATTCTCAGATGTGAGACCCTTGCTCATTGCACCATCAGGATTCAAGCAAACCGGGCCGAAGACGGCTGTAATGCCAGAAACCGGTCCCCGGGAGCTTGTTTCCTTCCCAGTGTAAGAATTGGCTTTTGTAGTTTGGTTTGCCCTGTTCCCATCATGCACTGGGACAGGAACAGACTAATTTGCATACAGCCAGGTTCTGAAACTGGGATGGTGCAGTGAGCTAAAAAACGGTGTTGGATCTAGCCCTGATCTCTTGACTGGGTGAGAGCTTTCTGCTTAATTCAGAGACTCTGTCCCTCACCACCCCTTGTTGTAAATATCCTATATTGATGGCATTAGTTATGCATCAAAGTCTTGTTAAGAATTGTAAATTACTAACTATACAGTGACGTGAATTTGTGAACCCTCAATTTAAAAAGTGAGTCTGAACTTTACGTTACCAGTGAATTACAGAACAGTTTCTGATTTACTATACTTTTTCATTGATAATTAGATTTCTATAGAAATCCATAGCGAAACTGAACTAAGGCAATGTTAAATGCAACAAGTATTTGCTGCCATGCCAGGCAGGTTAAGGACCAGGTATGGCAACTGAGATGGTCAGTTTTAGTTGACCACTGATAGCAAGCTGACTTTCAGATAGAACCATTTTAGAACCATTTTCTTCCCTAAAATGATGTAAAATTTGTGAACAGTGCTCGGGTTTGGCCTAGCCTGTTTTATATCTACCTCCCTTGTTGCTAAAAATAGGGAATTAGGTGGAGCACTTTCTGCATAGGTTAACGATTTAACTGATATCAATCAGTCAAGGGCTGTTCCCTAACATATTAAAACTAAACAGGGACAAGTCGGATGAACTTAGCGCAATGGTGGAAATCCATAATTGGTCTGAGAGACTGTGGCCCGTGAAACTCGACTGGAACCTGAAGAGGTACTAAGAAACCCATAGTTCCTGCCGGCCTCAAAGCGGACACCAGATCCACAAATCAAAGCATGATCAAAGAGCATTTTTATAACTGAAGAACCTTAGGAACCTGCCACATCGTTTTTCGTTTCATCCAAATGTCATATCATGTATGCATTTGTATCTGAAGTCTATTGTAATGCTGGTTATCTTGACCTACAGGAAACACTGATTCAGAGATTCTACCTACTTCAAAATGTTGCCACTCAGATCTTACAGGGATTCCAGAAAATGGTCCATATTCGACCTGCTCACTGGGTTCAAGTGCATGAACAGGTCAAACATAAAGCACTGTGCCTAAGTCATGGAGCTATGTATCAAGATCATTCACTTTTTCTCTTGAAGATGATTACAATTTGCGATTTGGTTCCAGGCTTGTCAGATGCTAGTGCAACATATCGGGCCAAAACTTAATGTAGGGTCCTCTAAATGCTTCCTCTGATTTGGCCAAGTGAGATAAACAACACTTGTCTCTAAGGGCCCGATTACGACTTTGAGGGTGCGGCGATGGATCCGCATCACCGCAGCACCGCCTAAGCCGTGGTCAGACCGCCAGATTAAGAGTTTCCTTCTGTCTTGTGGGCTTTTTTTATGTTCTCACAGCGGTGCCCTGCAAACGGACACCGCAATGGGAACGCCAAAAATAGTTTGTGCACGGCAAAGAATGTAAAGTCCATGCTGTACAGGAACTAGTATGTAACATACAACAGTGTCTCAGAGGGTAATTATCTGGCAGGCAATTGATAAAGGAGCAGAATTAGTTGCTATGAGCATAGAACGAAGACAGGGAAATAATGTTTTGTAAAGTCAAAAAGAAACTTTTATATATTTGCTTATGTGTTTAAAAGTAAAGAAAGCTCAGTGTTACATTGAATGGCATGTAACCTGTAAATGGTGAACGGCGCAAGTGACACGTGAGGAAGTATGTGCAGCAGGAAGGGGACACAAACCAGAACATATTATATACAAGGTGTTTTCATAGTAATACCCATACAGTCAATGCAAATAAATACAAAGTGATTTAAATGGGCAACACGAGAGAGGCACCGTAATTTTTGCTATAAATGTCGACGGCGTTTCGGCCTATGTACAGTTTTAGGCCATCATCAGGACCAGGTTACAGATAATTACATAACAGTGCTGTGGAGAATAATAAAAAAAACTCAATTTGTGGACCAAGATAGGGAAACACAAGAAAAGAGAAAGGCCATAATGGTAATGAGGTGATCCGGAGCAAAAGGGTTTTTTGACAGGTGAGGCAAAACAGCTGAGCCAGACTGGCACTGGCTGGGGGGGGCGCACTGGTAGGAAGAATACTGTGTGTCTAGGCTCAGAGAAAATAAGAAAAGTGAGAGGGGACGGCAGGGGGAGGGGAATGGAGTATGAAACAAGGCGTGAAGCTTGGGATAGCGCTTGGATGCTGGGCGGCGGAAAAACTTGCTGGCAGCAAGTAAAACGCGGCAGTGTTGGAGTGAGATCAAGGGGAGGTCTGTGTGGATCTGGCTGTAGGAAAATGAGTGTAAAAAATGTAGTGTAGGGAAAGAGAAAACATGGCATCTGGTGCCATCTAGTGGTGTAATCACCCGAGCGGCTTTATTATTAATGAAGTGGAGAGCCTTGCAAATCTATAAATAAATCATGCTGAAGGAGAGTGGGGCCCTGGAAAGTGGACCAACTGGGACATAATGTACCCTCTAAAACCTCCACCCTGCATTGTGAGCGCCCTGTCTGGGTATTAACAACAGCTGATAGCCAATCATGAGGAATCTGCAGGTAAAAGGTAGGCCTTCCTCAGGCATCTAGTTTACAGATAACACTACACAGGTGTGTGCACTTGTAATCAAACCTCCTGGCATTTAGGAAATCCTTGATAAAACTAATTGTTTTATTCCTAAAGGAAGGAGTCGTTTGAATCAGATTCACAAGCAAAACCGATGTACACATTGCGAGTTTTCGCCTGTAGTCACGCTTTGTGGCCCATATCATTGTAGGTGTGGTGCTTGGTCATTGGAACCCCCCTCTCTTATACGCTCCTTGGGGCCTGTTATAAAGAGGGTAGGACAACGGGACCTGAGTATCTGGAGCTTAAACGTCAGATCTGTGGTAAAGCACCATCAGGAGGTTTACGGCCTTCTCATTGATTGTTCGCCGGATGTGCTTTTTCTGACGGAAACGTGGCTCCAGGACTCTGACTCCTCGATAATTAACCTAGCCTTTCCCCCAGAGTATGCTATTTTTACTTTAAATCGGACGACTAGAGGTGGAGGCATTGCGATGGCCACCAAGCGGTGTTATCCCTGCGAGTGGAAAGCCGCTGAACTTTTGGGGTGTGAGGGTGCACTATTTAAAATAGCGTTTAGTCACCAGTTTACTTTCTCTGGTTTATTAATTTACCGGCCTCCGGGCTGTGACTCTGTTTTTAGGGCTGCTCTTCCTGAGTACATTAGTACAGAGGCACTAGGATGCCCAACTTTTAATGTTGTAGGAGATCTTAATCTCCATTTGGACTGCCCTTCTTTACCTTCTATTAGGAGATTTCTGGCGGATTTTGAGGCTCTACAGCTCTCGCAGATGATTACTTTCCCCACACTTATTCATACTCTTGACCCGTTCTTCACAAATCTAGAAGGATTCAGAGTTCTTGGTTCCTCCCAGTTGGTCTGGACAGACCACATGCTGGTGAAAACGGCATGCTCTTTGTCTGACTCTCCTTTTCTATCTCAGGACAGACTTGTTCTGAAACGACACTGGAACAAATTAAGACTGGAGGATTTTTACCATCTGCTCGAGGAGGTTCCTTTAGGTCCGTTCACCGAGATCGATTGTGGATACGACTCCTTCTGTGAGTGGACATCTGGTGCCCTCGATTCTCTGATTCCTATGTGTTGGTCTAAGTGTCATCGGAAGGAGCCGAGTCCTTGGTATGACACTTCCTTGGCATCTCTTAAGAGGGCCTGTAGACAGGCTGAAAGATTATGGAGGAAGTCGTACGACCCAGATCTGAAGATATGTTATCTGGCCAAGGTCAAGATCTACCACAGGGCAGTGTGTCAAACTCGCGCTTCCTTTTATGCTCAACAGTTTCAGAATTCTGCCAATCCATCAAAACTTATGTTTAAAGTATTAAAGGACCTGATGGCGAAGAGAGCAACTGCAGTGGAAATATGCTCGGACTCACATTGTGAGGGTTTGGCCTCTTTCTTCCATGAAAAAGTGCAAGCCATCTATCGCACTTTTCCAACGGGTTCCCTGATGCTAGAGCAGGTTGATCGCACCTTAGGTGAGGGGGAATGTCTTTCTATCTTACCCCCCTTATCTCTGGAGGTGTTTGACTCTCTCAGCGCCAAAATCAAGTCTGGATCTCCGGCAGACCCGCTGAAACCGGCCCAACTCAAGACCCTGGCGCCGGTTTGCCGCACCCCGGTGCTGTCCTTGATCAACCTGTCCCTCTCTTCTGGAGTGGTTCCCGTCAGATGGAAGCAGGCAGTAGTCACGCCAATTCTGAAGAAGGCGACCCTTGACCCCCTTAAACCTGAAAGCTACCGCCCTATCTCCCTTCTCCTTGGGCCACGAAAATAGCAGAGGCCCATGTGAATGCCACTCTTTAAGACCATCTTGGTAGGCTTAACATTCTCGACCCTACCCAGAACGGGTTCCGTGCGGGTCACAGCACGGAGACGGCCCTTCTCTCGATGGTCGAGCATCTGCGTTCCGTGCTGGATTCTGGTCGGACGGCGGCACTATTGTTATTAGATCTCAGTGCCGCCTTCGACACGGTCTCGCACGGGATTCTGATTCGGCGTCTTGAGGAGGTGGGCGTTTCTGGCTCCGCCTTGCACTGGTTTCGATCCTTCCTTACGGATAGGTAATTCCAGGTGGCGATCCCGCCCGGTAAGTCGTCATCCTACCCGTTAGACCAGGGAGTCCCACAGGGGTCATCACTGAGTCCCACCCTTTTCAAAATGTATGTGAGACCGCTGGCTGCGGTCGTCAAGCGGTGGGACCTGACTATGGTCTCTTACGCAGATGACACGCAGCTGGCGGTCACACTGAGTGGGGACCCAGACCTGGAGGCTCCCAGGTTCTGTGATGGTCTGCGGGAAGTGGCTAACTGGATGAATTCCAACTGTCTCCAGTTAAACACCAAGAAGACGGAGATTATGGTGGTTGGTAAACAGGTGGCTTTGTGGGGTGACAAATAGTGGCCTTCGGAGTTGGGTGTGACTCCCCTCCCAGCGGCAGAGATGAAAAACCTGGGGGTGTGGCTTGATCCTTCTCTGAGTTTCATCTGTCATACCAAGAAGGTGGCGGCTTCTTGCTATGGCATCATCAGAGGACTTCGACCCATCCTCAAATTCTTTGATGCACCCACAAGACAGCTGGTGGTCCAAGCATCAGTGCTGTCCAGGCTGGACTATGCCAGCTCCCTACTGGCGGGGTTTAACCAGTCAGAATTTCTGCGGCTCCAGCGGGTTCAAAACGCTGCGGCCCAACTGGTGACAGGTCTGCCTAGGCGGTGCTCGGTGTCCAATGCCCTGCGCTCTCTCCACTGGCTCCCTGTGCAGCAGAGGATTAGATTCAAGGTTCTCTGCATTGCATTTAAAATCCTCAAGGGTACTTCCCCACAAATCTTGGAGAAACTGCTGATCCCCTATGTCCCCTCTCGCACTCTTAGATCGCTAGGCCAGAACTTAGCAGTGGTCCCGCGTTTTAAGTTGAGCAGAATTGGTGGCCGCTCCTTTCGAGTCCTGGCAGCGAGCTGGTGGAATTCTCTTCCTCCACAAATCCGGGCCATCGATGAGCTCCTTCAGTTTAGACGCGCTATCAAGACCTTTTTATTTGTTTAGCTCATCTGTTGTGTCTCTTCTCCTTTCTGCCCGCTTTTAATGCTGTGTTGTGTTTACCTTCTCAAAGCGCCAGGACGCCCCTTTGCTGGGGCAGCTGTGCGCGGTACAAATAAAAATAACATAACATAACATAACATAATAAAACATACCTGGGTGGTGAAAATAGCACTTTAATCTAGAGCTAACCTCTTAGCCCAATCTGATCATGTGCATGGAGTAGTCACCTAATGTTGCCACAGTTCCCACAAAAAAGGCAAATAAAATGTTATTAGGTCTGATTTAGAGGAGCATGATGACGTATAATCCTCCAAGTTATATGGAGGGAATGGTGAAGTCTCTGGACAATGCACACAAAGGATTTTCGAATTACACATCAAAGGATTTTCATCTGGAGGAATTACAATCTTCCTTCCCAATACGGAAATGGTCAAATCTCCAGTGAAAGTCAACCATATGGGAGAAATAATGTTAGCATTGCGTTTTAGAGGATTATACATCAGCACCCTTTTCTTCATTGTTCTGAATGTTTATTCTACTCCAGCTTGACTACCAGTTTACCTAAACACCCACGTTAATGTTTATAATAATTTACTTGCATTTGAATGGGTAAAGAGTAAAACAAAGCTAGTCCGCATTCCTATTATCGATTTTTTCGGATAGCTAACACATTTTACTTTCATGTCCTTTACCTTTTACCTTACATTCTTCATTGTTAAAACATAATGGGGCATATTACCAACAACTAGCAATATTTTTATCGCCGAGCTGCGGCGATTTTTATCGCTTAGGAACCTTGCTATTATCAAGGTTTATCTCCTAAGAGATAAAAGTCAGCCGAAATGCATGAATATTGCTGAAAAGTCAGCGATATTCATGCATTACCGAGCTAATGCTCTTAGCCATGTTATCCACCTACCATTGGATAACATGGCTAAGAACTGCTCAGGGGAAGGTGTTGGCTTTTGGAGATAATCACGCTTTGCGCGAATATCTCCAATAGTTGGTAATAGGAGATAGCGATGTTAGCGACTGTTTCCAGTCACTAACATCTTGGCACGCCCACTTTGCATGTCATTAGTGATAAATATCACTGACATGCAAAGCGGGGCCCAAGATGGTGAATATCTCTTACTAGCTGTCGCTAACTGGTGTTAGCGACAGCTAGGTAATAGGGAGACAATTTTATCTCCGTTTTCTTGGCTTTTAAAGCCAAAAAAGTGGGGATAAACCCCCTTGATAATATGCCCCAATGTTTTTTGGGATGTTTATCCTTGCATAACCCAGTCACCTCTTTAGCATATCGGCGGACGCTCCACCAAGCCTGCCTAGTTAGTGTTGTGAGAGTTAGCAATGAAGGAATCCTAGCGGCTCTTTTTGGACTCCATAGAACTGTGATGTAAGTATTAGAGCGTAGTGAAGTAAAATGCAGCTTTAGACACAGACACGTAAAGATGTGTTATACTAAGCTCCTTGTGTGGTACTCATTGCCGAGTATTGAGGTTGGGGAGGACAGTAAAACAGGTGAGGAGATAGGGGATAAGTAACTTCAAGATCGACAGTGCTCCCCCAGAGAGTTTGCTGTGGTCCAGCAAAATGCTTGTGTGTGCCACATGTGCCTCAGTCGAAGTGCAGAATCATTGTTTGGCATATGTGAAGTCAAAGAGCAACTCTAGGCATTGTAAAGCATTTGAAGATAACAAAAGCTTTACTGAGAAGTCTACACATCATTGGCCAAGAACCTGCTGGGAAGGCCATAAAGAGAAGTACCACACTACTATGCAACTTAAAGCTGTCCATCAGGAGGAGTGATAATGTAAAAGTTGGATACAACAAGCTTTTGAAAGAGCAGCATATTGTAAGGTATTGTCGCGATCAGAAGCGTTGTGAGGCAGAGATCAACCGAGTGTCAGACAGTACAAAGAGACACCTAAAACAAAGCAATTCAAATATAAGAAACAGTTGTCTGTTTACCAGAACTGAGTAATGAGAGTCATCATACCACAGCGTTGGGGGAGGAGCCCCAGAGAAAACGTCCGGGGTGGGCTTATGGAGCTGTCAATACACGAAGCGGCACCACCACAGCTGCTGAGGTCTCTAGAAAGTGAAGGGCTCTAGTGGGAACCAAGAAAGAAATCATGTTTCCAGTAATGATCAAAGATGACCCAGAATCATCTTTGATAATTTCTTTGAGGCACGTTGCAAGGCCTTAGAGAAGGTGTGCACAAACAATATCACCAAGCAGCGTCGGAAAGAACAGCACTTTCCACATCAGTAAGTTCTACCAACGGTTACAATGCTGCTGCCTTCTTGAAACCACCACCACCATTTGATACCGACAAAAAGCAAAATATTGGTAATATATGGACTGCTTGGATAGAGACATTTTATGATTTTATTGATGCGATTTAAGAAGCAGATAATAAGAAGATTATCAAATTCCTTAAGACTCTTGCTGGTGAAGGTGCAAAAGAAGTCATAAAGAAAATGCAGTGAGCTGACAAAATTACATACTGTCAAATCAGAGCAGCCTTGAATCTCAAGTTCAATCCAATGCCAAATGTAGATTAAGAAAGGTAAATTTCCAGTCAAGAATAACAAAAGTTGGTGGAACCATGGACAAATTTGTTGAGAGAGTGGATATGCTCATCAAATACTGTAAGTTCAATAAATTCAATGATGAGGAAGCTATACATCTCAGAGTTATTGCCGGATGCCTGGCAGATTCATTTAGACAAACAACACTTATAAGAAGCTGATATGGAGGCGGGATGTGCCTAGAGTGAGTCAGCCATTAACATGAAGAGTAAACAAAAGTACAAAGCAGACGGTCACAGAGTGATGTCTCCTTGGAAAAAGAAGTTGTGTTTCAGGTGTAATGGTTTGCAAGGCAAAGGAAAAAAGTGATTCATGGTATAAAGACAAAATGGCTGCCTGAGCTGACATTCAACGAATGCCCACGCGACCAAGCAACCACACCAGTTGAGGAACAAATCAACAGCAAATAAAGTTGATCATAATCTAAATCATCGTCAAATAGTTCTTCAGTATCAATGTCAAGTAAAACTGAAGAAGATGGCTGTGCAATGTCGATGTTTGATAGAAGATTTCTTATCTATCACTCAAGAAAGAGTCATCGAGATTTCTTATCTATCACTCAAGAAAGAGTCATCGAGAGATCAGACGTCATCTTCGCGACATGGGTTGTTCCTGTGATCTTAAAATCTGACAACTGCCCACCTTTCAAACATCGAGAATTCAGAGACTTTCTCAGTCATCTTAATGTGAAGCATCAGAATCACACACCTATTTGACCACAGGCCAATGGCCTTGTCAAACATTTCATGAGTACTCTTAAGAAAGCTGTTCAACATGCTGTATTGGAAAAGCTCGAACATAAAACTGTGTTGAATTCTACTCTTCGAGCTTACCGTTCAATCCCTCACTCGACCACAGGTGAAAGCCCTGCAACCTTGATATTTGCAAGAGCCATGACGACTAAGTTACCTTGATGGACCACCAGAAGATCAAGTACTGAGGAACACATCCATGTAAAAAACTTGGATCATAAAAGGAAAATGATGGCCTATGCAGACAATTCAAGTGGACTAACAAAGAAAATTGTTGGGGCTGGCACTGCTCAGTTAAATAATGATCGTCCCAGTTATGGTCTGTGGCGTGCTAAGGAGGTATCGCTGTCTGGTCTATACAGCGTATACTCTGACAAAGTCTAATACAAAGCTGCCGTGTTCTGTCTCGTGGGTTTGATCTGCTACAGCTAAGGCCTTGGCTACATTGGCCACACAGAGAGAAAAATACGAACTCGTATCTTGGAGCACAACATTCGGACAAAGAATGTGAGATCTACCGTGGCAGCACATTTCATGGAGAAGAACCACACCGTGGCCCAATTGAAATTCTTGACTCTGGAGCAGATCAAACCCACGAGACAGAACAAAAACACACTTCTGAAGCGTGAGAACTTTTGGATTCGCTATATGGCGACTGTAGGAGAGTAGGGTCTGCTATCCTATGGTCACCCCAAATTTTTGCTTTTTGCTTCACTGGTTTCTGACTTAATGTGGCTGTGGGCCTGCTAATCAGACCCACAGCCTGCTGTTCTCTCTCTAAATTACTGCCAATGCACTTTAGGTGCATTACGAATTGGAACTGGTTCCCCTTATGAGCCCCTGTATCAGTGCACCCTAGGTGCCCAGGGCATAGGTGTATCCAAGGCCTACCAGGGGCTGCAGCATGTATTGTGCCACCCCTGGCCTGGCCTCCATATTTGACACAACTGGCTGATCACTCAGCTGGGGTAAGTCGGTGTAACCACCTCTTACTTAGGTACAGTATGTCTGTGCCTAACCCTAAACTGGACACATATGTTCCTATCAGCCACTCCTAGGGAAGGCCTCATCAATCCTGGAGGCAGAGTGCTTGGAAATATGTGAGATGGTGCTCTAGCATGAGCTGAGCCTGTCTGCAGCTGTCGGGAACAACTCCCTAAGCTGTTCCGGGATATTACCATACCATATACTCTTAAGTGCATTATAATCCTCGCGGTTATTTGCTATCTTTGGTTTGGCTTTATCAAAACATGTCGAGTAAGGTGTCATACGAATTGGAATACTATCCCCTCGCCAATTCTGGCGACGGGGATAGCATTCCACCCTTCTAGAGGGACACGACATGTGTGTAGCCTTAACCCCGGTTAAAGTTAAACAGAGCCTCAGCATCACAAAATGGATGCTGCCACCACAGACACGAGTCTGGCCTCCTACTGCTGACCGAAACTCGGCAGATGGTGGCCTGGACAAAGGGTTTCCTGCCTTGGGAGGTGCGAGCACCACCCCAGACAGGATTTTGTGTATTGGGTAGGACAGGGCTGAATAGAATCAGACATGCCCGGGGCGCACAAGGTGTCCCCGTGCATAGGCCAGTCCAAACCGGTCCTGGGACTTTCCAGACCCAGGCCTGGCGCGGAACTGGACAAAGGAAAGGGGGTGTAACCGCCCCCCTTCCTGGTTCCTCCCAGAGGAGGGACCTAGTAGGTGATCCACCCCTCAGATTGGGAATAAGAGCGGGAGCAGTGCCATTGCACAGCAGATCATCCTGAATCAACTTTACACGAAGAAGAAGACTGGACTTCGACATTCTGCTGCACAGAAGACTGAAGAGAATCTCCCTTGTGGCCTAGGAGTGGCCACCCTGTGAACACAGGTACCAACCAGCAACTCGACGTCTGCTTTGCCGCCGCCTCCCGCCGGAGACCGAGCCCAGAGCCCAACAAGAACCAGACTCCCAGACCTCTCAGAGCCCGATCCACAGTCCCTGCAAAGAAGGGACCCGTGGAGGCACCGAGTGACGTGGGACCGGACCTCTTGGAAGACACTCGAAAAGCTGACTGCGCAGCTTCTGAGGCATCCTCGACGTTGTGCTTTGGGGACTGAGAACCCCCACCACCGAGCAGCCCTTGCACCGAAGAGCAGCCCTCCAGCATCTCCACGATCTGCGTTGGGCCCTTTTGCATTGTGCCACTCGACGCGCCATCCCGGCCACTAGCCACGTGGTCAGCGGCCATCTTGGCAACGAACCCGAAGATTTACACAGCAGGTCTGGTTGCTCCAGACCTACCCAAGCTCCTGTGAAAAGGAGCACCCGCTCTGACCTTGCTGGTCCGAGTGTTAAGCATCTTTCCACTTCTGCGTGGCTTGCATTTGCCAAGGCCTGTTTGCTCCTATCAGGTCGCCGACACCGCCAACAGCGAGAAGCCTACGTGGGACAGCTCGTGACCGACTCCTGGACGTCCTCGACCCCGGGTGTCCACGTGGCTGCAGAAAGAAGCTACCCAACAACGCCTGTTTGCACCCGACATCGCCTGGTTCCACGGTAGTCACTGGCTAGTGACTTTGAACACTGTCCCCTCTGCTTTCAGGTCTTCACATCATCCGATCCACCCTTGGATCCACCGGAACTCTTCTCATCGAGCCGCCTGCAGCATCTTCAGCTCCAAGCACCATCGACCAGCGTGACGAAACCCGACACTACTTCGACCCTGTGCACCCGCTTCCTGTGGGTGAGGTAACTCAGCTCCGCCAGTGCTCCTGCACTGGTACACATCTCAAGGGCCTGTGTCTTAGGTTTTAACTCCGTAGGTCACTCGGAAGGTTCCTAACTTTCTAACTTTGTACTTTTTACGCACCATAGACTTTACATTGGAAAGTGCGTGCACTTTGAACACTGCACCCGAGTCCCGTGGGCCTCTCCCAACTTAGTCACTGCTAGTCTCGAATAGCTCCAGCGATTCCCAAGGCCCTAGGCCTCTTCACTTTCCTCTTGGTATCTCTTATACCACTTTCTTAGTATATGGTTTAGGTGGCCCCTAGGGCTCATCCATATTGTGCAACTTTTGTGTATTTTAAACTGTCTTGTGATTTAACGCTTGTGCTTCTGTGCTCATAAAGAGTCCAGGGGATTTTATAGTTAATAAATCAATATATATTTTCAATATATATCTGTGTGGTGTCCCTTTCATTTGGTATTCAAGGGGGTTGTGTATGGTATAACAGCTGGCTTCACATGCCTTTCAGAGTTTAGCCTAAGACTGCTTTGTCCACGTTACCACTAGGATAACTGGTCTACAAGGTTGAATTACAACCATCATCATAAGGGTTGCTTGGCATGGTACAAAGTGATCACTAAGAATTAGTGAGCATTATATACCAGGCCAACTTCTCACAGCGACGATGCAACCACATGGGCTGAATGATAGGATGGAATTCCTATGTTATCTATAAGTCATTCATGAACTGTAAAACTTCAGCAACGCTTTTTCATTTATGTTTCTTTATATGCATATTTTAGTATCTCTCTACTCTAGTGGATTAACCACATTCTTCTTGAATTAACACCTTGGTATCACAGAGACTCTCTTTGGGTCCATTAACATACATATTGTTGAACACGTTATAACCCGCACTCACTAATTCACCCCTCCAACATGGCGCTCAATATAGCAGATTAAGTCCATCCACTATGTTTACACCATTTGCCGAGTCGGCTTAACCCAGCACTCTTGCACACCCGCCACACGTCTACACTACGGAGGATTAGCGGTACACCCCACCACGCGAAGCTTCTTCATCACTCTGTAAGTACCTCACATCGAGGACTCCCCATTGAAAAGTTCTCGTAGTTGCAACGCCGAGCGTTAACCAGTCGCGTGCACTTTTGTGTATTCCAGGTTAAAGTACTACACCAGACTTTGTGACAGTGAGTCAGATATACGATGGTGAACGGGATTATGGTTTCTTTTGCACACCACAGTACTTTTACTCGTTTCACATCTGCACCAGGAGGAATTTCGATTTAACACGTATAAACACAGGCACACGCGCCTCACCGTTTGGAAATTAACTATTCATGCCACGTATGCGCACCGGCCACCTAGCCGAAGGCATGTTTCAGTTTCGAACACCATGATTTCGTTTTTCTGGTTTTCACGGTAACCACGCACCCACGCCCATAGATTAATCAGCACAGACGGTTAGTCAACCCTGCATGATGCACTTATTTTGATACAGGAATACATATTTAGGCTGACAGTTATGCCTTTTTCTTTTTGTAGAGTAATCCCCTGACGAAGGGCTGCAAGAGAGCCCGAAATGCATTGGGACACATGAAAACCTGATGTTATTGGTAGTTGATGATACAAGCATTGAACAATGTGTTTGAGATTGCAACAACCATGACATTAATGGATTGAAAACAATACACAACAGACCATTGGTATACAAAACTTTATTAAAAAGCATCTAAGTGAACAAGACTTGTTCAGTCTTTTCTGCAGTGCGAGGAGGAGTCTTCCCCCTTGTTGGGGCAGCTTTGTATTAGACTATGCAGACAATTGCCAACATGCAAAAGACGTTATTTTCACTAGAGGGGAACGAGTGCTTGTCAGTCAATCTAGAAAACAAAAATCTGATGCTCCCTTCGATGCTGAGCCCTTTCATGTTGTGACCAGTGAAGGACATATGGCGACTGCCCAACATCCTGGGAAGTCCATCACGGGAGATTCCTCTCATTTCTGACACATGGGTCATTGTGGTCAGGCCTTGAGGTTGATACAGAGACTGGGTCTGAAAGGATAATTGAAAACCTCTTGACTGCTTTTGCGCTTACATTGCCAACGCAGATCCCGGACACTTCTACTGCCTGTCCCTAGTTTCTGATGCCACGATCAGGACATGTGATTAAAGCACCACAAAGACCCATTGAAGAGCTATATTTGAATACATGTTTTTTTTAGTAAATGTTTTATTTAACAGAGGGGGAGATGATGGAACCTTTGTGGCTGCTGGTGGACTCCATAGAACTGTGTTGTTAGTTTAGAGAATTGAATGCAGGTTTAGAATGTGGAGTTCGTGGTTACACGCAGGGGAAAAAAGACGTGTTACACTAAGTTCAGTGTGTGGTGTAGTCATTGCTGTGTACACAGGCTGGGGAGGAGGCTACATGCAGGAAGTAGAGGCCCTGCCTTCACCCACCCCATGACTGACCATCCTTCCTATTTAAGGTTTGTTTTTTTCACTGCCTGTTTTGCAGTCTGTTTCTGATTAAAGTGATCCGACACAGAGAATATACTTCGCTCAGAAATGAATACCAGATAGACCACTATGTCATGGTAACCATCTCAGCACTGTTTTTGTTTTTCAATCAATCAATCAATCAAAGGACTTTATTTCGATCACTGAGGATCATAAATGTACACCATATAATTTCACAATTACAAACTCACAGTACAAATAGGGCATTTCATTATAAATAAACATTTACAGGCAAATTACAGTCACAGCAGAGTGAGTCAATCAAAGTGCATCAGCGTTTGTGCAAAAAAGTAATTCACTATAGTCGGAGCATGAATAAATTGCATAATTGTTTACAGTTTCAAGCTTCATCACGGTGTACCTGGAGGGAGAATAGAATATGATTAAAACTAAGCTCTTATATAAAAAAAATAGGACATAACATAATAAATAGACATTCACAGCCTATTAACAGTACAGCAATATTAGTTAATCAAGGTGCATCAGTGTTTACGCGGTTACATCCTTATAAATACTTAAAAACAATGTCAAAAAAGGGGGGGGGCAGAACCGTTATTTAAACCAGGTCCTGCACACAAGGCTCATATATTACTATGCTACAGAGAGGTGTGCAGTTCCTAACAAGGGGACAAGGGAAAGGGCAGATATTTCTTCGTGATGCCCTCACACACCCTGAAGGATGTCATGCTTCATCATTGCGCTCTGCTCCTCATCGGGCCGGCACAGCAATACCCGACGGGTTCACGTAAATGGGGCTCTTTGGCAGAGATCTTTTGAAGAAGCCGTGGGGTGCGTGTGGGTAAGAGGGCAAGGACAGTGTAGTGTACAGGTAGTGAGTATTAAAATAAGTCAGGAGCAGTCCTGTTCAGAAAATGTTTTAATGGTTCAGGTAGTTCCAGCTTAGTTAAAAATTGTGTGAATGCCCTGCGTGGATGCAATGTTCCTAGAGGGCTATCGCAGTGTAATGGGACAACATGTTTCGTGCCCTCGTCGCTCCTAACGAGTTGTGTGGCACTTCATCAGGACCTAAGTCAAGTCAGAAATTTATATAGCGCGCTACATACCCAGAGGGTCTCAAGGCGCTTGAGGAGGGGAAGGGAGTTACTTGTCGAATATCCAGGTTTTAAGTTGCTTTCTGAATGCTAGGTGGTTCTGTGTGAGACGTAGGTGGGTGGGGAGAGAGTTCCAGGTTTTAGCTGCGAGGTAGGAGAAGGATCTGCCTTCCATGGTGGATTTATTGATGCGAGGAATGGTAGCAAGGGCTTGGTTGGAAGATCGAAGCTGGCGAGGGGGGGTGTAGAAGGAAAGTCATGTGTTGAGGCATTCGGGTCCAAGTTCGTAGAGTGCTTTGTGTGCGTGGGTTAGGAGTCGGAAAGTAATCCTCTTATTGACGGGGAGCCAGTGGAGGTTTTTCAGGTGGCTAGAGATATGGTCTTTGCGTGGGATGTCTAGTATGAGTCTGGCTGATGCGTTCTGGATGCGTTGGAGCTTTTTCTGGAGTTTTGCGGTGATACCGGCGTATAGGGTGTTTCCGTAGTCCAGGCGACTTGTAACCAGTGCATGGGTGACTGTCTTTCTGGTTTCGGTGGGGATCCAGCGAAATGTTTTTTTGAGCATACGGAGGATGTTGAAGCATGAAGATGAGACTGCGTTGACTTGTCTGTTCATCGAGAGAGAGGAGGCCAGGATGACGCCCAGGTTTCGTGCGTGGTCCGTCGGGATGGGTGCTTTTCCAAGGGCCTCTGGCCACCAAGAGTCGTCCCAAGCGGAGGGGGAGGTGCCTAAGATAAGGACTTCTGTTTTGTCTGAGTTCAGTTTCAGACGGCTGTGCTTCATCTACTCTGCTACTTCTTTCATGCCTTCATGTAGGTTGGTTTTGGCGGTGTTGGGGTCTTTGGTGAGTGATAGGATCAGTTGGGTGTCGTCTGCATAGGAAATGGTGTTGAGGTTGTGTTGGCGAGCGATTGTTGCGAGGGGGCTCATGTATACGTTGAAGAGGGTGGGGCTGAGTGAGGAACCTTGGGGTACGCCGCAGATGACTTCAGTGGCCTCGGACTTGAATGGTGGGAGGCGGACTCTCTGGGTTCTTCCGGTGAGGAATGAGGTGATCCATTCCAGTGCTTTTCCTTGGATCCCGATGTTATTGAGGCGCTGTAGGAGAGTGCTATGGCAGACTGTGTCGAAGGCTGCGGAGAGGTCGAGGAGGATGAGGGCGACTGTGTCTCCGTTGTCTAGTAGAGTTCGAATGTCGTCTGTTGCTGCAATGAGAGCGGTCTCCGTGCTGTGTTTGGCTCGGAAGCCGGATTGTGAGGAGTCGAGGGATTTGTTGGTTTCGAGGAATGCGGCTAGCTGGTTGTTGACCGCTTTTTCGATGACTTTGGCCGGGAATGGAAGGAGTGAGATAGGGCGGTAGTTTTTGAGTTCGGTGGGGTCAGCTGTGGGTTTCTTCAGGAGGGCGCTGAGTTCGGCATGTTTCCAGCTTTCGGGGAAGGTTGCGGAGTTGAGGGAGCAGTTGATGACGTCTCGGAGGTGTGGTGCTATGATGGAGTCTGCTTTGTTGAAAATGTGGTGAGGACATGGGTCTGTGGGGGATCCTGAGTGGATGGAGTTCATCAGGCGGATGGTGTCCTCTGTGGAGATTGGGTTCCAGTTGTTAAGGATGTTCGAGGAGGGTGCAGGTACGGCAGAAGATTGGGTGGGATAGCTTCCGGGTTGGATGTTGAAGCTGTTGTGGATGTCTGCAATTTTGTTGTGGAAGAATGAGGCTAGGGAGTCGCAGAGGGCTTGCGAGGGGGTGATGTCGTTGGAGTTGGCTGAGGGATTGGTGAATTCTTTGACGATGTTGAATAGTTCCTTGGTGTTGTGGGCGTTGTTGTCTAGTCGGTCTTTGAATGCGGATTTCTTGGCAGTCTGGATCAGTTGGTGGTGTATGCGGGTGGCGTTTTTGAAGGCGTCCCTGGTGCTGGTGTTTGGGTCTTTTTTCCAGGCCTTCTCCAGGGAGCGACAGAGTTTCTTGGATTTCTTAAGATCATCATTGAACCAGGAGGCGTTTTTACTGCCAAGTTTGATTTGAAGTTTTTTCGGTGGTGCTAGGATGTCGGCGCTGTTGGATAGCCATTGGGTGAGGTTAAATGCTGCTTGGTCGGGGTTTGAGGAGTGGGTAGGTGGGTTTTGAAGAAGCGAAGAGGAGATCTGGTTGATGGTGATTTTGTTCCAGTTTCTTCGTAGAGTAGGTTGAGGTCGGTTGTGAGTGGTGGTTTTATTGTAGAAAAAGTGTACGCAGCTGTGATCCGTCCACTGGAGGGTAGTGGTGTGACTGAAGGAGACATGTTTGCTGGAGGTGAAGATGGGGTCGAGTGTGTGACCTGCGATGTGGGTGGGCGTAGAGACAAGTTGTTTGAGTCCGAGGTTCGCGAGGTTGTCCCGAAGGGAGGTGGTGTTGCTGTCGTTGTCTTTTCCAGGTGAAAGTTGAGGTCTCCCAGTAGGATGTATTCCTCGGAGGGGAGGGCGTGTGGGGTGATGAAGTCGGTGATAACGTCGCAGAATTTTGCACGGGGTCCTGGAGGCCTGTAGAGGAGAGTGCCTCTGAGTGTGGTCTTGGGGTCGGTGTGGAACTGGAAGTGAAGGTGTTCGGCGCTAGCTAGGTTGACGTCTGAGCTGGTTGAGATGCGGATGGAGTTCTTGTGGACGATAGCGATGCCTCCTCCTGTTTGGTCGATGCGATCCTTCCGGATGATCTTGTATCCTTCTGGGATGGCAATGGTGATGTCAGGGGCTGATGAGGCGTTCATCCATGTTTCTGTCAGGAAGGCGACGTCGGGAGAGATGGTGTCTAGTAGATTCCAAAGTTCGATGGCGTGTCTGTGGACTGAGCGGGTGTTGAGCAGGATGCATTTTAGGTGGTTGGTGTCGGGTCTCTGCTTGGTGTCGGTGGATGAGGAGTTGGTGTTGGTGCCGTCGAATTTGCAGGAGTTGCATGAGAAGGGTCCATGGGTGTGTCCAGGAGCGGCTTGGACGCAGTTGGGGGAGCGGCCGGGGTTAAGGGCTAGGAGGGTGGAGGCTTCGTAAGTAATGCGGGAGGGCTGGGCATTGCGAGGAACAGGGGCTCTGGCGCTGGGCGCGGTCCAGGCGCGGACGGGCGTAGACGGGCTTACCTTTGGCACACCTTCGGCGTGGCCGTAGCGCGTGGACGCTGCGCGTGGGGGCATTGGCCATAAATGGATGGTGGAGGGGGCGGAGCGTGGGAGGGGCAGCAGCTGGGAGGCGGTAGCAGGGAGGAGGGGCGGGCCAGGGAACAAGTCAACAAGATGGAGGGTCAAAGGGAGAGTAAGGCAGGGGCAGCAGATGCACCACGGCACCGGGGGCACAAATCAGTTCCCAGCGTGATCTAAAATTAAATAAATAAATCCCAGCGCAAGTCAAAATAATTATTTAAATCACAGCGCGACTCAAAATAAATAATTAAATCACAGAGCGAGTCGAAATAAATAATTAATTCACAGCGCGAGTCAAGTTAAATAAATAAACAACAGCGCGAGGTGAATTAAATAAATTAAAGCAGTTACCAATCTGCAGTCTCGGTCTCACCAGCAAGCCAGAATGTGAGCAGGAGCTGGGATCAGGGAGCGTGGGGGGAGCGACCGTGCTGGATCGGGTCCAGGTGATCACAGCGCGTCAGAGGAGGTAGGGAGCCCTCTATTCGTGGGTGGGAGGGGCAGCAGCTGGGAGGCGGTAGCAGGGAGGAGGGGCGGGCCAGGGAACAAGTCAACAAGATGGAGGGTCAAAGGGAGAGTAATGCAGGGGCAGCAGATGCACCACGGCACCGGGGGCACAAATCAGTTCCCAGCGTGATCTAAAATTAAATAAATAAATCCCAGCGCGAGTCAAAATAATTATTTAAATCACAGCGCGACTCAAAATAAATAATTAAATCACAGCGCGAGTCGAAATAAATAATTAATTCACAGCGCGAGTCAAGTTAAATAAATAAACAACAGCGCGAGGTGAATTAAATAAATTAAAGCAGTTACCAATCTGCAGTCTCGGTCTCACCAGCAAGCCAGAACGTGAGCAGGAGCTGGGATCAGGGAGCGTAGTAGACTTATACTGGGCTGTTGTAGACCACCAGTATGGAAGTCTACAGCCTTATGGGGGAGTACAGAGCACATTGTTGCTCTGATGGGCTGGGTGGCAGGCAACTAGCTCAGGTCCTACCCTTGCTCTGGGCCCTGGGTAGGCTAAGGTAGGTGTTTCTTTCTGAAAAATAAAACAAAAGTGGCTCTGAGGCACGAGGAGATTTCTCCCTGGGGGTGAGGTCATTATTAATTATCCTTGCCGGGTTTCGCCATGCATTGCATAGCTGACCCCTACAGTAAGATCTCATGAGGAGGCCGTAGGGTAGCCAATGTATCATGGCACTGAGTGCAAGAAATTAAACGGTTTCCCCTAGATGCAGTTAGAACTATGAAATATAGCTATAATCAAAGTTCAGTAGACCCTACTGCACCGGCTGCACTATTGGATGCAAAGCTCCTTTTGGAGGGCTGCCTTAGGTAACGTGGACCTCCCCATGCACTAGGAGGCAGCAGCCCATTGGTGGACAGTCCGCTGGTTAGTATTGTGTGACACAGATAGGGCGGAGGTTCTACTTGTATGTGATCAGCAGTTCTTTCATCGCTGAGAGTTTTCTGAGGCCCCCGCTCTGCTAAACACGATGGGGCAGATTTACAAGCCCCTTGCGCCTCTTTTGCGCTGCCGTTGTGTCACTTTTGTGATGCGATTCAGAAAAGGGGGTGGTGATGAACAGAGTGTCTGAATTAAGCAGACCACTCTTACCCAGTCCAAAGATCTGGGCTTGATCCATCACCGTTATTTATCTCACTGCCCCATCCCAGCTCAGAACCTGGCTATATGCAAATTAGTCTGTCCCTGGCCCAGTGCATCATGGGAACAGGGCAGACTAAACTACCAAGCCAATTCTTCACCAGAAAGGAGATAAGCTATCGGGGACCGGTTTCTGGCATTTCAGCCGTCTTCGGCCCGGCTTGCTTGAATCCTGATGGAGCAGTGAGAAAGGGACTCATGTCTGAGTATACCCTGCCACACCTATAGTGGCCAAAAACGATTCAGAAAAGGGGGTGGTGATGAACAGAGTGTCTGAATTAAGCAGACCACTCTTACCCAGTCCAAAGATCAGGGCTTGATCCATCACCGTTATTTATCTCACTGCCCCATCCCAGCTCAGAACCTGGCTATATGCAAATTAGTCTGTCCCTGGCCCAGTGCATCATGGGAACAGGGCAGACTAAACTACCAAGCCAATTCTCCACCTATAGTGGCCAAAAACGATTCAGAAAAGAAGCGCGATTGTGCGGGCTATTTACAACGTGACGCATCTGGGAGATGCGTCACGTTGTAAAGCCCTGCGCCTTAAGGAGGCGTTTCGGTGCGGGGGGGGCGTTCCGGCTCAGGAACGCCTTCTAAAAGCGGCTGAGTGAAATCTACAAGATTTCACTCAGTCACTTTTAGGCCAATGCTATGTCAAAACCCTGTGCCTGCTTGAAGCAGGCGTAAGGCTTGACGCAGCATTAGTAGAATGGGCCACCCGGAGCATTGCTGGAGCTGCAGCACTCATTCGACGCAACTCCAGCAATGCAACACCTTTACGGGACAGATGCGTGACGCATCTGTGCAGTTTTTGCCCCATGGTGCGCCGCATTGTAAATGCGGCGCACCATGGGTGGCGGAGGCCTGGCGCACAATTACTGGCGCATCCCTGCTAATTTGCAGGGATGCCCCAGTAATTGTAAATATGCCCCAAAATTTCGATTAGCTACTGCGGAAAGCCTATTTTAAATAATTACAATTCTACCAATGCTCGCAGTTTTGCATGATGTTCCTTTTGCTGAAGAAACATTCTCCTATCAATGGCACCATATCTTGGGGGGGGCGGGTTGTGGGCGTTGTGTTTCTCTGTACAGTGTTGAGTGTTTGTTATAGCAGCATATGTATTGGTATTACTTAAAACAATGTTATCCGTATTTTTAATTTACAACTGTAATCTTGTTTTGTATAATATATTTCTTTTTTTTTTAAATCTTGTGTTACCATCAATGTACAGCGTTTTGACATCCACTAAGAACATGTCTTCACTATATAAACTCAAATAATAAAACAATGAATAAATATAATTCTTTGAGACTCTTTTCATCTTTTTGAGTGAAGAACATTTGGCATCCTAATGTCCTCGTCAATTCTATAACGTGTTGAATGTGTTAAAATGTAGTTAAAAAATAAAAAATAAAACAAATGCAGCTCCTTGTCCCTGTTTATGAGCAGCTGATTAAAGTGTGCGAGCCGTTTATATGTGTAAATAATTACATCTCAAACTAGCAGAGAACTAATCATCTACATCCAGCAGTGCGAATAATGTAACACGACAGGTTCCTGGCTCAGAAGAGCATGCATTTTGCTATTATCTCCAAATTGCAATTTGGTAAATTGACGCACGAGGGAACGCAAGAAACAATGAAGGTCACGCAAAGTGTGACTGTAACTTGTGCTGGAATTGGGATTAAAGTTGGAGGACTTCTCCCACTCCCGGTTGGGGGGGGAAAGAGGGGGGAGGTCCTAGAGGTAAAATGAAGCTGTTCAAATGTGGAAGAAGAAGGTGAAAGAGGTTTGTGAGCAGTACCCAAGTACAAGTCTCTATTGAATGAACTGGACAGCTCTTCACATACCACCCCATTGAAATATCCTAGTTTAGCATATGAACAGTTTCACAACGTAACATGAAGGATGAGGAGTGAAAGCAATCGAGGTACATTGGGTTATGTGCTATTTGAGATCGCCTTTCAATTCTAAATCGTTTGCAATGCTCCCATTCAAAGCCCACAGAGATTTTATTGCCTTATTTTTATAGATATTTACTTTATCCAGTTACTCCAACTCTAATCCAAACCATAATATTAACCTCAGAAGTGTGGCTCAATGGTTAGAGCGGCAGACTCTGATGCAGAGGTCTGACCCGGGACCAGGGTTCAATTCCCGACGTGGCAGGGTCTTGGGCTCAATGTCCACGGACTCGATAATTCTCGCCTCAGTGCCTACTCTAATCATGGGTCCCACTCTGCAACTCTGGGCAATAGCTTGCTTAATCTCCACAACGCCCCTAAAGCTCTGGGATGCCTGGCTTCACCTTGGGGGTGCCCAGTAGGGAGCATCTCACAGGGAAAGCCAGGACGGGTTCCACAGCGGTATACAGCGCCAAGATGCCTGTCAGGTGATAGTGCGCTTTACAAGTATACATACATACCTCAGCCCCACATCGTAACCCCGCCATTGCCTGCCTATGGCCCTACATTTTTATTATACTCCAACCCTAAACCCTTCCCTTTTCTTACATTTACCCTAACACTAAATCGAATTCTCTTGTTTAACTTTACTCCTAAAATAACCCTAATCATATCCCTTACTTTTACCCTTTCCCTGTCCTTTAACATCAACCTTTCGTTTTTCCCAACCCTAAAGGTAACCTGAAATGACTCTAAACCAAAACCAATTTGCATCCCGACTTTAGCCCTAACCTTATACTACCCCGAAGCATATCCCTTACCCTTAATTGGATTAATTTATTTTAGTTGACATGATTGTGTTAATGAGTTAATTGTGTAAGTGAAAAGGTCCAAATTTCTGTGGAAAGCGGTGTCTAGGCAATAGATCTGAGGAAGCCCCTGCTCATAGTACACGGTTGCACATTGCTGCTGTAATGGGCCATGTAATGGAAATCTCAGTGATTCTCTGCAAGAGAATCAGCCTCCTCCAACCTCTGTGGGCTCCACCACCCTTACTTTATTTTTCAACCTCAATTTTGGTTAAAGAGTTGTCCTAAAATATGTTTTTCAAAACCTAATGATACCAGAAAATCATCACAATAGGAAATAAAAAATTATTTTCAGTAAATGCTTCATTACTGTCAGGTAGTACCTTTGACATTAAAAATAAAATTCCATTTGATATGAATCTCAACTGGAACACAAATCAGCCTGCCTAGTGTACATGTCTTTCATTCCCAGTGGAATAGAAGACCTCTGTCCCAAGACTTGCCCCTGTAGCATCCTACTCAAGCCCTGGTACTCGTAAATGTTCACACCACACACAGAGCTTGGTATTACACGTCTTTACTCATCAGTGTTTAACCATGAACAAAACATTTCACATCATGAATTCTATCACCCACAGGTACTCACTCACGGCACTATTTAATGGAGTTTGTCAGGAACCAAAAGGGTCCTGTCATCTCTAACTCACAAGACACTACATTTCCCCCTTTGTTAAATAAAAAGTACCAGTAATAAATATGTACATTACAACTCTTCATTAAGTCATTGTCGGGCTCAAACCAATCGCTCACATCTGGTGAGGGTGCAAAGATACCAAAGAAGGGTTCATGACTGGCATTGCTGAAATTAAGTACATTTAATTGGGCTCTCCGGACTCTCAGGTGGTTAAGGCTCACTCCTGAAATCTGGAGTTGGAGAAGGTCAAGGCAGTTGCTTGAAATGCGAAGAATCTCATGCAGTAGACTTTCCAGGATGGTTAGCAGTCACTATGTGTCCTTTACTGGTCACAACCCTCAGTGCCTCAGCATCAAAAGGACCATCAGACTTGCGTTTCTGTTCTACCTGACAATTACTTAGTATACTCTGTTATACACAGTGTTCTGAGCACAGTGGCATCAGTTTGCATAGGTCTTTATTTTGTGCTTCTGAGACAAATCAATGGTACAAAGTTTATCAATGTCAATAGGTCGCTCACTTGTCCATTGTGGCACTTTGGTGGCCATAGTTCTCCGAAACATCAAAGTAGCAGGGCTTTCGCCAGTGGTTGAATGTGGACTTGGCCTGTATGCACGAATGTCTAGTTAGTGGCATAAATATGTTCATTGCTCTCCCTGTCACTACTTGATGAGGGGTCAAATGCTGATCTGATCCTGGGGCATTGGGAGGGAGACAGTGCCACTCAATGTTACTCACAATTTACTGATTCTTTTTTTAGGAGGCTGTTGAGGCATTGCACAATGCCTTTGCTTTGGGGGCGATAAGCTGATGAGAATTTGTTGGTCATTCCTAACAAAGTGGTGAGGTGGGAGAAGATATTATTGATGAAGTGTGTGTGCCATTGTCGAATTTGATCCTCTCAGGAACACCAAACTGGGCCAGAAAATTAGCAGCAGACTTGGCATCACAGTGGACAAAAGGTCCAGCTTCAGCACTGGTGGCAACCGGGGCTACAATGTTTGTTGGCGCCCCCCCAGTGACCACCTCTGCCACAGATTCCCCCACTTCCACCCTCTCATAGTGCCCCTCAAGTCTCTATAAAAACTCTCTCTCAGATGCATTTCATCAGTTTTATAGCACCACGCATACCAGGGTGGTGTGTCAGAGAACTTCACATCACACGCACATTACACAGAGACAGTCTATCTTAAGTGTGCAAATCAGTGTATAGGAAATGTTAAATAAGACTGAACTACAAGGTGTAGAAGTCACATGTCATTCATACTGGAAGGCAGTATAGTTTAACAGTGCTTGGTCTTGAGAAACACAAACTCAGCATTTAAACCTTAACACTATGGTTGGGGGTACTTTTTAATAATAAGAATTGATTTCTACTTTTTGCAACATTAGAATAATCAAAGACTTGGCAGGAAACATAGCGCTCTAATCTATACCTTGGAGTATGCATTCAGCTCTTTGATGACAGTCAAAACCCAACTTTTCTATATTATGATTTTAACTTAAAGTTAAAAACACTAAATAACAAAAGGATATTTCTGAAAATGGCAGTGACCCACTGAACTATTTATATTGTATGCACTTTGTGCTATGCATTATAGTCCGCGCTCTTCGCGAGCGGGACTCCCAAGATGGCGCCCACGACTAGACCGCCGGAACAAGCAATAGTCTTTCCTGGAGACAGTGCGCCAAGCCAGCAAGCGAAACAACAAGTAGCGGTCCGGAAAGCAGTTCGGCATTCTACACCGTTCCAGAGGACTACAGATCCGGAGCAGCAGACAGAGCCTGGGCCCAGAAGGAGGACTCCAAGAAGACAGAGAACGCGATGACCGAACCGCCAAGTGGCAACCCGCACAAGTCCAGCTGACCCCAAGAAGAGTAGGAGGAGGGCAGCAAGGCTCCGAAAGCCACAACCCCGGAGGGCCGTGGCAAGAACCTTTGTTTAATTACCACACTGTGGACTGGTGGAGGGCAGGATTGAGAATAGCCCCCTGGTCCACTGTTGTTTCACATTTTCTTTTGTTGTTTCCATCCTCACTCCCTGCAAAACCCTCCCCCCACTGACCTGTACACACTCCCGCTTTGTGGGTGTCGGTGGCGGTACATTCACCCGTCCGTGCCTTTGGTTGCCTACCCTGTTGTCCCTTTTATTCTCTTGAGGGTACCGGCCACCTATAAATACCCCTGACAACGAGGAGGAGCCAACTGACAACCACCACAACTTCGTCCCAAACCGGAAGACCATCAAAGTATCCTTGCCTGAGACACAGAGACTGATGCAGCGTTTGAGGGACTCCTTTTCTCCAGTTTTTTTCCCTTATCAACTGTTTGTTTCTTCCATTCCTGGACCTTCCCCCTACTGAGCTTATGGACTACCCCTAGACAACAACTAAAAGAATAGATAAAAGAATCACCACTCCCACTAGTGTCTCTGCATCCTGTATGCTTGGGGGATCACATGCATGGTACATGTTCTTTGCAATAGACATATCAATAATCTGAGTTACCTTACACAAGACAAAATGTCGATCTCTACTCATGAAGAACTTTAATCTCTGAAGTTATCGTGACATTTTTATTTTTGAATTACATTTGCTGGACGCAAGGAACACGTCAGCAAGTTTTTTTTAGACCATAACATAATTACAAATGGCGCCCTAACCCGAAGTCAGCACATGGTGTAGTGGCACCAGTCGCACCGCCCAAGAGCCGGACCTGATTACAGTGGAGAGCCCTTGTGGTTGAGGTATTGTAGAAACTATTACTTTGAGGTGGGGTTTGGTGAATACTGCTGGCACACTGTGCATGTACATTGTAAGCCAATCTAGGCATATTGGAGGGACATGTTTGGCAGTGTGTGAAAGAAGATGTAGATGGTTTAGGGCTATCCGTAGTATTGCTTGGGGCATTACGGGCTTTACAGTGGATATCTGTCTGTATATACATGACTATTTGGACGGGGTCTTCCGTTGCTTGGCTACATTTGTCTAGAGTATATGTTGGACAGTCATAGGCATTATTGTCTGTATCTGAAATGGGGTATGCAAAGACGGCAGTTGTGTTGACTGGATGACACTTAACTACCTTGATGATGTGAGTACAGGAGGACTCTCTAGTTTTCTCTTGATGTCCCCTTTTCTGCTTTGTTATCATTAGGACCCTCTGGCTTTTGCCATTTTCAGGGCCTTCCTCTTGGCCTCTTGTGGGCTTGTACACCTACTACTTGTTTTTGTGAGTGGCTTCTCTTTGTACTGCCCTTGGGTCCACCCATGGGTCTTTTCTGAATGGGAGGAGTGGCAGGAGTTATGTGGTGTTGAGTGGCTTGTGCCATTCTTTACAACATTTTCTATCTGCTCTTTGTTTCTGGGGAAAACTTCACACAGCTATTCTTTACAATAGTTTTATATCCGTTCTACATCTCCAGAGAAGATTTTGACAAGGTGTTCTACATGGGACCCCATGGCACTTTGGTGGACCTTGTCTTATATTTTAATCCTATATGTAGGCCTTACTTGTTTTGAATGTAAATAATCAATGTAACTAGTTTAATTATTTATATAGTACTTTGTTACACTGTCAATGGTATCCTTTATAACACAAATGGATCCTTATTTACTGTATGGGGTGCTGCTTGACTGCACAAAAAATAGGCATAAAGGTGAATATCAAACATAATTGCCTTAATCCCTGAAAAACATCCTACATACATTTGTCTAGGATGGGTACTTTTATGGGTGGCCTGAGTGTGGTGTTACCTGATACAACGGAAACTGTAATGTTTTCACAAATGTATACAATTATTTGTGGTGTTTGTGGGTTATTCATGTCATAAAATCCCATAATGTTGAACATCCATAAGAAGTGTGTGAAGTAGATTTTCTAACATTAAGGGGGAGTACGTTATTATTCCGGGTATGTAACAGCACATCGGTTGTCCGTGGTCCCACTGAAATGTTAATGTGTCTTCAGTATCATCTGTCACTGGTCATAAGGTGGCACAAGTGTCCCACATGGTAAGTCAAAAATGAAATTCTTGATAAGGGAGATTCACTTTATATTTTTCCTGCCCTCATTATCAGGCAGGATGTTTCCCCGCTTCCAAGATGTTTTAGTTTTAACTTCATATATACCAAATATTTTAAGATTGTCTTAATGTGCCTTTTTTCTATCTACATCAGTTAGTATGGAAGTCACAGGGGTATTTGGACAATTTTTCACAATTCGTCCTGGGTGATCGTGATATGTTACATTTTGGTTGCTACCCTCAATATTCCTAAACAAGATAAGTCAGATCTCATGAGGACCTTTAGAGGGTACTTCACCATCGGTTGGAAGACCGCAACTGGTTTTAAAACTTAACAAAGTTTACCTCTTTATTTAACACTTTATACTTTACCTCTATTCTAACTGTAGGAGAGTTCACTCAAAATCACTTAAGATAGTTATCTATATGTCGGTGTTAGACCTGACTTTTCCAGCGGGTTTATCCCCAGACTTTTTGCTTTTTGGCCTCCTTTTTTCGACCCTGTTTTTGTTGGTTTTAGAACTCTGGGCACTTTACTACTGCTGTTTAGTGCTAAAGTGCTTATGGTCTCTGAGTAAATTGTTATTATGAATTGGTGATTCCATGATTGGCTTGTTTAACTTACTACTAAGTCTGTAGTACAGTGCACTGTGTGTGCCCATGCCTTTAAGTCAACTCGTGCTAGTGTGGCTGCAGCACTGATTGTGCCAGACACACAAGCAGCCTTTCCAAGGTGTTTCATACCTGCCACTGTAGTGTCTGCAAGGAGTCTCTACTACCATGTCAACCTGCCAATTGTACCCACTTGCAAGGCTCTAACTTTCTCTTTTATTACATGTGAGTCACTCCTAAGGTGGGCCCATGGTACCCCTGGGGGCATGGTGCAGTGTATGGGAAAGGTAGTAAAATACAGTGTATTTCGTTTTTCACTATTGAAAGGCTATCTGTCCCATAGGACAGAATGGGAGTTTACTTATAACATCTTAGAACTATAACTTCCCATAGGGACAAGATTGAAGGCTGGAGTTTGGTATGCTTGAACTCAAAATATAAAAATGCATCTTTTGGTAAGTATGATTTTTATATTGTGTGTTTGAAAATACCACTTTTAGAAAGTGGGTATTCTCTTGCTTAGCCATCCTGTGTGCCTCTGCTGGTTTGTGGACTGACTTTCTGGCTTTGCAGTGACAGGGGTTGGAGATGTGCATTCACTGTGGAGAGCCACTAAGGGGTTGAGGTATGTCCTGCCTTTTCGGGATGAGTCAGGGCTGGGCTGAATAGAACCTAGATGCATCTAGAGTAGGGGGAGGAGATTTCATTGCACCTGAATAGGACTGGTCTTCCTTACACAATGCTGTCTCCACCTCCTGCTGGGAAGCTGGACCAGAGAGGACAGACCTGGTTGTGACTGAACGCAGAGCCTTTCTGCCACCAGAGAACAGAGAGAAATGGAATATAAATATTGAGGCCCGACCCCAGACCTTTAGATTACTTCAGGACTCAAGAGGAACCACTGCCAAGGAGAAGAGCTGGGAAAGCTGAAGGGGAAGTACTGCCCATTTGCTGTGTGCTGTCTGGGGTTGGCCTGCAGTGGCTATATCTGCAAAGCAGAGGATAAAGACTTTGCTGTGTGCTTTGTACCCTACTTGAAAAAGATCTCTCAGGGCTTGAAGTAGAGCTTGACTCCTGTTCTGAAGTCTTAGGGGCATAAAGACTTCACTACCAGCTCCCCTGAACTTCCTTGCTGGACGTTCTGAGCTGCCAAGGGGTGCCTGTTGCTTTGTGGGGCCTCTGGAGGTTGTTTCTGCTGCTGGGAGCTGGAAAAGACACACAACTAAGAGAAGTGTGACACATCCGCACCAGTTTCCGATGCATCGCCACTGTGCCGCTGAAGAAACCGTCGCAGCACCTGCCTGCGATTGGAGAAATCCCAGCATGCTGAATCCTGCGCACGGATCGCTATAGTCCGAGATCACCGCACCGATGCTGATGCTGGCCCTGCTCTGCAGCTGCAAGAACCAAGGCATTGTGGGACCGTGGCTGGAGAGATCAACACAGCACCATTGGCGCATTGAGAACGGACGCATCTCCGATTCCCACGCATTGCACCAGGGTGCCAAGTCTACAAGAATGCCGGACCACAGTAAGACACTGACGCATAACCTGCCCGCACACTAAGAAACCAACGCATCATGTCACCTTCAGCTAGGAACCGACGCATCACCTCTCCTGCGTGGCAGTAAGAAACTGACGCATCACTTCCCTTGAAGCAAGTAACCAACGCCTCACCTTCCCTGGACGAAAGGAATCGATGCATCACCTTTCCTGGGGCTGTTTTTGTTTATGATTGTGATGCATCTAAGGTACTTTGTGTAAATAATGTTGCATCTATAGTTTGCTATGGACAACACTATTTTTACCTTCTAAGAATCACATTTTGACTATTGTATGTTGGATTTTTGTTGTTTTGATGTGTTTTGGTTTGTATAAAAGTTACTTATTTTTCTAAACTGGTGAGGTAGTCATTTGTAGGGTTTTCACTGTATTGCTGTATGTGTGCACAAATGCTTTACACACTGTCTCTGAGATAAGCCTGTCTACTCAAGGCAAGCTACCAAGGGGGTGAGCAGGAGTTATTTTAGAAGTGTATCCCCCTTACCCTCACTAGGAAGAAGGGTGCCTACTTGGACAAACCTACAAACCATTACAACTAAAGAAACAAATTTTTAACACACCGTCTATACTGTCCAATAATTCTGTCTCTGTCTGTGTACCCTCAAGATAACGATATATATCCCTGTCTATACTGTACAATAATTATTTTAGCTTCAAATCCTGAGGGGTGTAGTTACAGTTTTATCATGGAGGTCCATTTCACCTTCAGTACCACCACGGCACCCAAACCCGCCCCACGACCACCACAACGAAACTGGAGCACGGTCACAGAGAAGCTCCTCAATGCCACACTACATCAGGACCCCCGCCACCACTGCGACCGACATCAACAAAGCTGCCACGAAATTTCACCACTGTATCACTTGCTGCGCCGACAAGCTCACAACCCTCTGCCCCTGCCAAAGCCGTGTGGTTCACCACTGAACTTTAAGAAGCAAGACGCACCTGCCGACGCCTGGAGAAAACCTGGAGAAACCAGAAAACCACAGAAGCACGGAAAGACCACAAAAGCGCCCTGAAGAAGTACCACCAGCGCATACGAGATACCAAAAGGACTTTCATAAGAGACAAAGTCCAGACCAACGTGACCAACGCCAAGGAACTCTTCAACGTCATTCAGCAGTTCGCAAAACCCACCTGCGAACCTACAGACATCACACCTTCCCAGGAACTCTGCAACAAGCTCAGCTCCTACTTCCATCTTAAGATCAAGACCCTCTAAAACAAGTTCAGCGAACCAACAACAACTAACACCACCCACCTTCCCACCACCGCCGACAAGCCGTCCATCAAGTCCTGGGACCCCGCTACCGTCGAACTAACCAAAGAAAACTCTCTCAGGAGGCCCAACAGACCCCTGCCCAACATACATCTTCAACAGAGTCATCACCGTCATCGCATCCGAACTGGGATGCACCATCAATGCCTCCCTCAGCTTAGGCATCTGCTTGGATAACTGGAAACAGGTCAAAGTAAAACCCCTCCTCAAAAAACCAGCAGCTGACCCAACGGACCTGAAAAACTATGGGCCCACCTCTCACCTCCCCTTTGCGGCCAAAGTCACAGAGAGACTCGTAAACACCTAGCTGACCGCCTTCATAGAAGAAAACTCCATCCTGGATGCCTCCCAGTCTGGATTCCGCAGCAACCACAGCACTGAGACCGCCCTCTTTGCCACCACAGATGACATTCACAGGCTACTCGGCCAGGGACACACTGCGGCCCCATCCTCCTAGACCTCTCCGCAGCCTTCAACACCGTCTCTCATCGGACTCTTGCAGCCAGACTGCACGACGCAGAAATTCAAAGAGACGACTGGAATCAATCCTTCCTCTCTGGCAGAACCCAGAGGATCCGACTCTCTCCCTTCCTCTCCAAACCCATGGAAATCAACCGCAGAGTACCCCAGGGATCATCACTCAGCCCCACACTTTTCAACATCTACATGGCCCCCCTTGCTGCCATCATCAGACAGCATGGGCTCAGCATCATATCCTACGCAACGACACCAAGCTTATTCTCTCGCGCACAAACAACCCCGATGACACTAGACTCTGTTTCCAGGAAGGTATAAAGAACGTGGCAGCATGGATGAACGACAGCTGCCTGAAACTAAACTCAAAGAAGACCGAGGTCCTCATCCTCTGCCCCTGCAACTCCCACCGCTACAGACCACGCTCTGAATCTCTGCATCATCCTTGACTCCTCCCTCTCCCAGAACCACCAGATCAATGCCGTCGCCTCCACCATGTTCAACTGTCTCCACATCCTCCGTAAGACATTCAAGTGGATCCCCAGACTGCAGAAGGACCGTCACCCACACACTCATTACCAGCCGACTGGACTAAAGCAACACCCCTACACCGGAATCAAGAAGACTCTCCTGCACAGGCTCCAGAGCATCCAGAACGCCGCTGCCAAACTCATCCTCTTGTCAGCTCTCCATGAACACATGACCCATCACCTACGCAGCCTCCACTGGCTCCCCGTCAAGAAGCGGGTCACCTTTAAACTCCTCACCCATGCCTACAACTCCCTCCACAACATCCGACCCAAATACCTCAACAAAAGAGTATCCCTCCTCGTACCCAAGAGAAACCTCCGCTCAGCCAACCTCGCCCTGGCAGAGGTCCTTCGCATCCGCAGAAACAGAACTGGCGAAAACCTGGAACGAACTCCCGGTGAACATCAGACGATCCCCAACCCTGCACAGGTTCAGGAGGGACCTCAAGATCTGGGTCTTCAACTGATCCGGAAAAGCCCCCCCCCCCCTCAGCGCCTTGAGACCCTCAAGGGTGAGTAGTTCGATTTACAAACCCCTGATTGATTGATTGATTGATTGATAGTTGTTAACACCGCTATTTGTAATGCTTTTCTGTTATCACAACTTTACTGTTATCACATCAATGTATGTTGTCCTTGGATCTAAAGGTGATGTGGTGTCAATACCTAGGCCTTCAAGAATGTCTTTCATTAAGGGATTATTAGGTGGTACTGGTATTGCTAGTCTACTGGGGTCAGTGCTATTGGAGAAGCTTACAACCTGACTGTTATAAAGAAGGGCAAATAATTTGGGGACCTGTTGTGATTGATCATTTGTTAACTCTTGAGACAACTGCATAACGCAGACAATTGCTTAAATTTCCTTTCTGAACATTCTACAACATTCCTTACAAAACAGGAAATCCTATGTTTTTACACTACATAACATATAATTGCAAAATGACATTAATCTGTGGACACATTTCAGTTTACACACAGATATACATATTTGTCAATTCTAAACTACATACCAGGGCAAAAAATCATTGGTCATTTCCCTCCGCATTCATAGAGGGGATAAACCTTCACTATTTGTAACTGTTATGTTATGTTATGTTAAAAATGCTCTTTTATAGCGCACAGCTACTCCTTGGAGTGTCCCGGCGCTTTGACTAAGAGCCCTCAATGTAAAAGAAACATAACACTGCGAAAATAGAAAAAAGAGAAGAACAGTTACTGTATAAAAAGCCAGGTTTTTAGTCCTTTCCTAAAAGAGAGCAGATCCTCAGCTTTCCTAAGCAAGACAGGCAGGTCATTCCAACTTTGAGACGCTAGAAAACGAAAAGAGCGTCCTCCGATTCTAACCCGGCAGATGGGGGCTTTGAAGGCAAAAGTAAGCGCCTTAAAGACAATCCTTTTAGCGACTGGGGGCCAATGCAGTTTTTTTAGCTTTAGTAACTACAAAATGTGACTTGCAGACTCAAGGTCTTGGATTGCATACCCAACTTGAATATTCTATTCCAACAGTCCCAATGACAAAATATACACTGGGAAACCCAGTCTCAAGTCCAATTCTGCCTTTGACCACTTTCAACCTCTTCTCACCATTGTCGAGTTCCCTTTACCTTTTTGACTTACCACCAGGTTGCTTAAATATTGTATTAATGAAGTGGAGGGTGCACAGCCTGGGTTGGAACAAGGTTCATGAAAAGTGATAGATAAGAGTTCAAAAGGTCGGGTGCTCCTTGAGGTGACGCGTCCGTCCCGGCACGTCAAGGATATAGCAAATCAATACTGCAACCACTGTTACTTATGGCTATATCTTTACATTCTAGAGCTCCCAGATGAAGGGCTCTTTAGCCCGAAATGCATAGGAGCGCTGTATGAGCATTCATGTATAATGATGACCGTGATTGAATATAAGGAATGAACTCAATTCCTACATGTGGGTGAAATATTGGAGATTGATCCTAAATAAATTCTGAACTTTATGAACCTACTACTACTACAAAGGAGTCTTGCTTTCTTCAAGAACCAAAGGTGTGCCCTATCGAGGGATGCACCCACTTTTCAGTGGTTGCACTATTGATTTGCTTAAATATTGTGTCATGCAATTCATAAACAATCGTGCACGGGAATACAAAAATCCTCTATATTAGGGTGTCAAAAAATCTTTAAATAAAAAGGAAAAACGTCTGCATTGTCCGCACTTTAAAAATGCCACTTTGTGAATCCCACCAACCCTCGAAAAATGTGCAGAACTTTATTTAAAGGGGTGTATTCCTACCTTCTTTCATGATGCACAATCCATTTAGTGGGAGCCGCTGTATTACAGGTGGTGGCTATCAGGGAGTCCAACTGGAACTCCTGGCTGGCTCGCCAATATGCTGGAGGGGAAATCTGTGAAAGAAAAACCAAACACAATAAACAAAACAATATTGGTTTACGCAATTACTTCAGGGGATATCAGTCACCTCGATGAAGATGAGTCTGATGTCAAATGTACTGCATGCAGGGCAGCAATATTTATTCAACCAAACCACAAAAGTAGAGGTTACGAGTTTATCATTTGTGTAAGCAATGTTCACACAGGATATACAAGATAACATCAGTAGATGCAGCAATTTCCTGGAAACAGAAGCACATGTATGTGGGCCTAGGCTCATATGATGAGCAGAAACCCCATGTGGGTTTCATTTGTCAGAATTTAAGCATACAAAAGCATATTTTTATATAATCGCACAATGCGTGGTCATATTTTGTTAAAATGCTAACTGGGTCAAGTGATCTGACTTTTACGTGTGGTTTCTTTTGCCATGCTATCTGACCTTTAGGTGTGGTTTCTGCGGAAGCGTGCACATGTGCATCAATATGTTTCAAGGCAGTATATGCACCTGGTATTTTTTCCTATGTAGGAGTTTAAAGGTGTTAGAGACCGCCGCCGCACTTTAGTGGAAACTACTCTTATCTGATTGGTGCATTAAAGCTAGTTTCCCTAGCTGATGAAGAATGTGGTGACCTATTTGTGACTTAATTGGTATGATGGCTCAACTGCCAAGTTTCCTGAAATTGAAGTGAAATGTTACCTATTTTTGTGAACGGCTCAGATGTTGTAATTTTTTATTGGGTATAAAAAAAACACATCAGTGCAGCAGGCACACACCATAATACAAAATGGAGGTTATAGCATAATAGATAAATCCATACATCAATGGGGGGGTGGGAGTTGGGAGCAGGGGAGGAAAGGGAGAGGGAAGGGGAAGCATAGCAATGTAGAGAAATATATCATCAACATGAACATTTCAATAACTTGAACCACTTAATATGCGGCACTTGACTCGTTGCAGTGGGCATCATAAATGGTGCCTCTGTTATTCCCCCCAATGCCTTCCAATCCTTTCTCTATCAGAGTGAGATAAGTGGGGCACTGGAGACAGTTCATTGTACTTCCCCACTGGCATAATGTTTATTGACGTGCCATTGTCTATGATAAAAGGTATGGAGCTCCAATTCACTGTCAGTATGATCTTGGGACCGTGTCCCAAAAAATGTCCCTTTTTCACTTGCCCACCTAGCTTTGACCGGCATTCTTCCATGCACTAAGCTAATCCCACATACGGCAGTCAGCATTGACATCACACATCTATCTGCTTCACTGTCACTTGATAATGATTGGGACTAACTTTTAGACAGAGAATTTGATGAAAATCGTCATTGTTCAATTTCCACTTGCCTCAACTGATGTTGCCGCTTGGCCCTGTGGGCGTACGTAGAACGTCGTGTATGGAACTTTCTGGCATCCATTTTATTTTCTCAAAGTGAAGCACTTGTTCTCGCCTCGATTTTGTTTTCTCAATTTGACGCACTTGATTCTTCCCTCGCTTTACAGACTGTTACAAAATGGTTCTCTTTCCGGCAGCCTTTGCATGCCAGTCCAATGGCGGATCATCTACCCTCATGTGGAAAGGAGAATTCACATCAAAAACACAACCTCTTTTTCTTTGGAGACATTATTTTATGACCTTCTCAAAATCAGCGCTGATATATTTTGGGCTATTCCACCCGCCATGTCTGTCTGTCAGCTCTTTCATCTGCTCTGGCAGCCATGAGTACTCCCTCCAAGCTCAGAGTGTCTCTTTCAGCATGTGTCTTCTGAAGGATTCAGAGAGGCAACTATCTATTACTCAGACTCATATCATCTTAATTTTTAAACTTATTGAACTTGCAATGTTTTATGAGCAAATCAAGTCTTTCTATAAACTCAGCCATCGTTTCACCAGCTCCCTGCCTTTCCTGACTGAAAAAGTACCTTACATAGATGGCATTCGGTATTGGATTGAACTTTGTGTTTAACGCTTCTTTTATTTGACGGTATGTCACTACATCACCTTATGGTATTTTCTTTATCACTTTATTTACTACTTTACCAGTTAACTTCTTTGGATATTTAATGATCTTTTTGCCATTTACTTCTTCCAGTGCATCAATGAAATAATCAAAGGTTTTGCTCCACGCCGTCTCTCTGTCACCAATATTTACCTTTTTTGTCAGTATCGAAGGGAAACTGAGGTTTTAGGAATGTGGCAGCATCTTAACCTGTGGAACTATCTGCTACTGGGAGCGGAGCTTGCTCCTGTGGTGTCTGTAGCCCGCTTGTACAGGCACCTTTGTCAGGTACTAGCAGTGTGCTGACATTTGTGTTGATGAAACCTGCTCTATGGCTGTAAGTCGCTATCTTTTTCTTTGGCGGTGAGTAACGGTTTTGTTTCTTGAATGGGTTCTTCACTCTCACCTATTTGCACTGTATCACATTTCTACTGTCTCTAGTGTTACTTGCCGTTCACCTGCTTCAGCTCACAGAGTTCTCTTGGACCTGGTTGTTGCAGCTCACTGCACTTTTCTTACCTGGTTGTTATTGCCTTCAGCATTTTTTGATATAAATAATGACCCTACTTTTAGCACTTCCTTGCACTTGGCAAGCACAGCCTCTAGCACTTTTCTGTATCTGGTTGTCACTGACTTTAGCTTTATCGTACTGTATGAATGACGGCTCTGGGTTTCATTGTGGCGCAGTACTTCTGGTCTTGACTATCAGCAAATTTCTAGATGACAAACAATCTCTATGTAAGGCCTTCACTTTCTTTACAAGCCTAGAGTTGAGCCTAGGCTTGAGAGTCGCTTTGACTGCACAAACGCAAACCGTCGATTTTCACTTTGACTGGAGAACAGATGGCATGCACGAGCAGTTAATTGGACCATGGCGAACTCCTCAGGAGAGCACTCTAGGTTCTTAGGATCGTGGAGTTTACATGATCCTCTATCTCATTGCCATTTGTAGAGTCCTACCACAGCTCGGTTACCCGTAAATAATCACACCACACATGAAACTTGGTATTACACATATTTATTCATCAGTGTGTAACCGTGAACTGAGCATACCATATCATGAATTCTATTACCCACACACTTATGTCACTGTTCTACAGTCAAGATTGGTAGCAAAATAGTAGCTTCATAGACCTTCTTTAGTGGTATCATTGAGTTACTGCCACATTTAATTAACTCTATATTACTTATATGTAGTCGATGGGCTAATATCACAAGTGCTAATGCTATTGTATTATCTTTCACAGTGAATACAATTGAAAACCTCATGGTACATAAACAAAGATGGCTTTACGGCTTTGCATAATGGGGGGGAGGGGAATGATATAGCCATTTAGCCCACTGTTGAGGGCTAAAATGGTTGCGCTATAACGTTTGTTAGAGGGCCTTGACCCGAGTTATCATCCTTAGGTGAGAGCCAATAACTGGGGAGAGGGTCCTTAGCAACAGATATAGCCTGAGGCAGAAGGGCTATAAAGCTATTAGAACATTCTACCCACAGAGGATAAAAAGTTTGCTATTAAAAAGGGAGAAACAGAAAGATAAGCATTTGAATGTAGGAGCAGATGGCTCATACCAGCCATTATTAGCCCTTAACCACTTAATTGTCTTCAATGGAGCTCCCAACATTCTAATATTCTAAAAGACTTAATTGCCCTGCACTTTCCCTCCTAAAAAAAAGGAAGTACAGCGGGAGCAAGATCTGTACCTCCCTATGTGGAGGGACTGATTGAGAGCTGGCAGCCATGGGATGCACCATGCAGACCTATATTGGCGCTTATATCTAACAAAGGAAGTATTCTGATTGGCTGGCCATCTTCCAACATTCCCATCAGAGTGCTACGTAACATTATTGACATGTATCAAGGTGCAGAATATAAAGGGCATTTTACAGTGTTATTACAATGTATCAAGCACTATTCCTGCATGTAGTGTTTTCACTGGTGACTGTTTTTATATGGTCACATAAATGTTTTATTGCCTAAAATTGAATTGTGCTCCAGGTACCCTGGTAGACTATGATGTAATGGTTTGTTTCATGAGATCTTCACCAAAGGTGTATGGAAAATCTATGGCTTTTAAATAAGTATTTAGGCAGCATTACAGGATAATGACTTTGCAGATAGTGCTTGTAAATGTATTTTATTCTTAACAAAAAACAATCAGGCACCCTCTTAAATATAGTGCACAATTGACATCTGCACACAATATGGGCATGTATTGCTGTATGCCCTTTAAGAAATCAATGATGTCAACTGCAACTATGTCTTGTTATAAGATCTGCTCTTCATTCATTAGTATAGGCCCAGGAAACCCACTTTAGTGGATAAAACATCCTGATTTGCACCTGCTTGTGGTTCACTCTTACCCTCTCTTCCTCAATGGTAAGATGTAGGGTTTCCTGCTGTGACAAAGCAATTCTGTGTGTTGCTAGCTGATCTTTCAGGCCTTACATGAGGCAAATCTATTTAATTTTGGAAAATATGATCACACACTCTGAGTTTGAGGGCCAAAATGCCCTCTCTCAAAGCCACAATTGCATTTTCCAAGGTTGTCCCATTGGTTGTTGCCTCTGCCTGGTGTATGTTCTCTAATGGGGGTCAACCAGAATGTCATTAATTTGCATGGGGCACACCCCCACACAGATGAATGAGTGCCCCATTTGGGACTTAAGCAATGTCCATGTTTTAAGCATTGCAAAGGATGCCTTGGGCTGGCCTTGTAGCCACTAGTGCTATTGACAGCTTAGGGCCTGTTCCACAAAGCACCAACATAACCTAAGTAATAACCTCGGTCCACTCCTATGGTACGAGGGGTAGGTTTTAGACCCACAGTTGAAGTGAGCATATCTTGACGATGTTGTGTGTTGAACACCATACCAGTAGGAAATCAGCATTCATAAGAAGGAGATTCAAAGACAATAGTCTCTACTAAAGAGGCACACTCACTTCAACCTAGAAACTCGCTTTGGCTGCTTTGTTTGGGATGCTCACAGATCATTCCCCACTCAGACATAGCAAGGATAGTAATGTCGGGTTAGTAATGACCCTGGGGTTCTTGTACTTTTTGAGTCCTTGATGAGATTAAGGAAAAATGCCAGAACCTTCATGCAGTGTGTGTCCATAGTAGAACAAGTCAAGAGAAGTGAAAACATTTTAAGGGGGTACTCTGAACAAGGGCAAATTTCTCCCTACACCAATACACATGTGAGTGCAGATTTAGCAAGAGGAGAAATTAATAGTTTGTCTGTATTTCTCTAGCCACAGCACATAGAAGTTATTAACATAGACAGAACAGTGGCTCTGTTCAAGGGCAAGTTCACTTCAGCTATGCTTTTCGATACCTCCTCATTTCACTGCAATGATGTATCTAAACTGCCACCATATACTCAAGGCAATAGCAAAGATAGCAGGCCAGAACCAGAAGGGGATCCGGTATGCGGGAGCAGGCTGCTGACTTCGGGTGGAGGTGATAAGGATGATGGATCCTGGGGGCAGTATGGCATAGCTGTGAAGAGGCAGACGAAGATGGTACGCACAGGTGGTCTGATCCACTGACTGGAACTAGTGCAGCTGCAGGGGTAGCTACAGTGAAATATCCAGGGTGCCAGCTGGAAGCAGATGAGGGAGGGATTTCATCTCTAAGTGCTGCAACTTGCAGTGGGAGGAATAGATACTCTAGCGGGCACCGGGCAATCCCCCGGTGTGCCGCATGGGTGGGGGCCGGTTTTGGAATCGTTCCTGTACCAAAATCGGCGGAAAACCGGCCCGGCAAAGAGCTCGGCGGCACCTCCAAACCCCCCCCCCCGAGTGGGGAGGGGGGCCGGCCGAGCACTTTCCCAGTGCAGGTTGTGGTTTCCCACTCCGGCCCTGTTCAAGACTGCATAATCATTCAGTTGTAGGATTAACTTAGCAGCACAAGCTGGGGGTTTGGTTGGCCTTTTCTTGGGATGCCCCATCAATTCTTCGTAGAGACTCAGCTTTGTTTTCTGGGCAGGTATGGTTCTGAAAAACCATAAAGCTAACTGTAGGGCAACTACCTTTCAGTTGTGTTTCTTGACTTATCTTTGCTATATTACTCTTGAGGGTATTGTTATTTTTTTCTACTTTACTGCCTTGTGTGAAAATAGTGATCTAGCACTAAATCTTTTCAAATCTGGTGCACTACAGTCAACAAGAAGTGTGTCACACGATCTTTTGAGATCTGTTTTAATATTGCAAACCGGGGAATAAAAATCAGTAAGTAGGCACTTTGCAACTGTGATAGCATTGCTCTGCCAGAAGGGCAATCCTCACCCACCTTGAAAACATATGGGGCCAGATGTACGACCCGATTCCGACCGCAAAATAGGTATGGCCCATGTACAAACCCTATTTTGAGAGTCAGTAACCTATAACTGAGTCGCAAAATAGGGTTTGCGACTCGCTATTTGGAAGGGGCGTGCTAAGGGCGTCCCCTCCTAATAGGGAGTCCCAATGGTATCTACCATTGTTTAGAGACCACAATTGCGGTCGCAAAACACTTGTAATTTGCTACCTACTACAAGTATGTGGTAAGGCACTCATAAGCGAGAAGGGAACCCCTTCCCTTTGTGACTGACCTTCAAAATATTTTTTAAGAGCAGGCAATAGTCCTACGGACCACAGCCTACTCTTAAAAAACTGAAACAGTAACATTTTTTTTTTTTTTAAATGCATCCCGTTTTCCTTTAAGGAAAATGGACTGCATTTGAAACAAAAAACTACTTTATTTAACTTTATTTAAAAATCAGTCATAGACATGGTGGTCTGCTGACCTCAGCAGACCACCATCTCTGGGAGTTCTATCTATTCCTACTGGGTAACAAATAGCACCTGCCTCATGAATATTAATGAGGCAGGCAATTTGCGACCCCACTAGGAATCTCAAACAGGGTCTGAAACACTGTTGTACATTCCTAGTTGTGAGTCGCAAATTGCAAGTCGCAAAACGACGCAATTTGCAACTAGCAACTTGGTAGGGCCGTTCATCTGGCACATGAACTATTGTAAAAGCATACGACATGGGCGTGCATCTCAATATCTGGATAAAATCCATCTGAAGGTGCATAAAAAAGACCCAGTGAGGATTTTGAGCAGCAGGGGTGGTCTTATTCCCTTTCCAGGCTTTGTGGGAGGGACTGGTGTCACAGGATTAGCAAATAAAATTGGCAGTGAAAGAATGCATCCAGTGGGTTGCTGCAGCACACAACATGCCATCCCTACCACCATGGACACCTCAGTGCAATGTTGAGGAACACACATTTCAATGAGGCCACATGCCCAGTGCGGTCTCTCATACCCCCTCAAGGTCTTTTTCACAATCCTTTCCTCCATGCTGTTTCTTACTTTCAGAGGCCTGTTTCTGCAACATAGACAATTGTTTAAAAGAAATAGGAATTAAAAATCAGTTTGTAAAACATACATAGAAAAGGCTGCAGTTTGAGATGCAGAATCAGCCAGGCAATTTCATCTAGACACCTCATGGTGGGGATTCTGGTGAGCAGCACATTGATGATATCTGTTTTTGGCGTCTGTAAAGCATTATGAAGATTTTGCACATACTGACCATTCTTGATTTGGGTCACAGCAGATGTAAAGAACCCTCTTCACATCCCAAAGAACCCAAAGTTATGTGTCAATCTAAATGGATACTTCAAGTCTATTTACACAATCACAAACTTTTCTTGGGCTAAAATAAATTAAACAACTTCCAGCTATTTAGTATACACTGAACATGGCATAACCTGCAACCAACATCACTTTCTGATTAAATAGGCAAGAACCAGCCACAAAATATATCAATTGGGAATTTGAAATTGAAACATTGGTTAAGTCATCAGAAATAACAAATTAGCAGCTGTGGGGCTCTCCCTCCTCGATGGTAGGCATAAGGGAGGCAGGATTATGTGTCAACGTGTGATGCAAATAACAACAGAATCTGAATTGGGATAATCGGGCTGGCAAAAGGTGCTGGGTTTTTGTAGTAAGAAGGAGGGCAACAACAGCAAGAGCTACAACTACAGTCAAGAGAGAACTCCATACCACGTTTTCAGAAGCATCAACGAGATTTGCAACAGCTGCTACAGGGTGAAAGCTCAGCTTCAACCATGTGTAAAGTGACAGAATAATAAACAACATGCTTTTTCTGGTCTTCATGATCTTGATACCACTCTACTGTTATAAGCAAAATGGTTTTGCCCTCAGTGTAAAAGGCGTAGCAAAATCAGGAACACCCAACGCGGGTGCAGAAGTCACTAATTGTTTCAGTTTTACAAATGCATTTTTGGCAGCACTCCACCACTGCAGGTGATCAGGAGTATATTTTATGATATAATCCTTAAAAGACTATCACTGTAGCATAACCCATAATCCACTGTCTACTGTATCCGGCCATAGCCAGGAAGACATATCGGGGAAATGTTTATGGGATGGGGCAACCTATAAATGGCTTCAATTTGATCGAGTGATAAGTGGCATTCACCAGTAGAGACACAAATACCGTACTCAAGTAAAGCAAAACTGCAGTTTTTTGTTTGAAGCCTTGTATCTCTACTTGGCAAACTGATCGAGGAGGTAGAGTGAGTCGACCTTCATGTGATCATGGGGAAGAGGTTTGGTGCAGCGGCCAGGGTGGCTGACTCCGGAACATGAGGGCTCACAGTTCGATCGTCAGCGGCAGGTTAGCCCAGCACCTTGTGACTCTGGGCAATAGCTCGCTTCATCTTCCCGATGGCCCTCAGCGCCAGGACAGCTCTCCAGAGGTAACTGTGAGCTTTACAAATGCTGGTATTTCATTTCATGAAGCCAACAATAGATCATCAACATATTGAACCGAAGTAGAACCACGAGGAAAAGTCAACATGCCCAAATATCCTTTTAAGGCCTGGTAAACAATTGCTGGAGACTCTGTAAACACTTGTGGAACCCTCCACCAGAAGATTTGAGACCGTGTGAATACGAAAATGAAAAGGATCTGATGGGCATGGAGAAGAAAGTAGAATGGAGAGCGACCACAATGAACGATATGGCATTGGTGAGGATGGAGGAAGGGGTGGTGGCAGGGTTGGGGACACCGGGAAGCTAGGGAAAACAACTACAAAGCCTAAATAATCTAAAGTTAAATACTCACTCTGAGAGCTTTTATGAATCTGTATATACTGAATTTGCCCAATTTATGTATTGGAAAAATCAAAGTATTACACCGACTGACAAAAGGCATTAGAACTCCTTTTTTAAGTAAATCAGCTATCACAGGGCAGATTTCAGCTCTCTGCTTCATATTTTAAAGTACACAGAGGTATTTTAGGTAGTTTTGTCTGAGAGTTGATCTTAATTGCCACTGATTTCATTGACGAGATGAATCCCACCTCATTGTCCCTTGTAGACCAGAATGACTTAGGTACCTGTGAAAAAAGTTGGTTAAGTCAGGAAACATTTCACTTTTACATGTATTGGACTTTCAAATAGCATTTTCACACAGGAGGGCAAGGACTTTGTTTTCTTGTTGTGGGGTTTATTAGGTAGACTCTACCTGGGGTACAAAACATTGTGCAGCTTGAATTGCACAAATGTCTTGCCCCAACAAATTGGCTTGTGAGGTAGGACTTTGCTGCACTGAACCATCCATCATTTCTGGGGCCATCTGTTTTGCTCCAGCTCAGTTTGTTTTCTGGGTTTGTATTCTTGGCCATGATGACTTTTCCATCAGCTGATCTTTCAAACCACTTGTCACTTCCAACTGCAAAAAAAGGTTCACATCCGATCAGTTAGGACAGCACATTTCAAACACACTAGTTCTTCAGAGAAATGGGTCGGATTTTTCTGGATATTTGTGAATGTATTATAAATATTCAATAAGTCAGAGGAGGTCCAGGAAATGTATACAATAGTTCCACCCCAGCTGCAGAGTAGTCTCTCTCTCTCAAGGGAAGGGTGTTCAGAATGGAAAGGGAGTGCCCTTCATCAGCGTTACTAGAATTGGTAGAAGGAAAAGGTCTCCTAGAAAATCGGTCGGGCCATCCATCTTAAGCTCTCTTTAGTAATTGTGGGCTGCGCTCTGCGAGGTCCCAACACACTGCAGGTACAGCCTGTAGTTGTGCTCTACATCTCTATTTATGGGTAATTTTGCTTCTTTACAGAGGGGTCAGAGAGTCACTGAATCTGTGAAACAGACTTGGTCTCATTATAAAATATTTTATTATCCCCTTGATATTATATTCATCTTCAGATCTATTAAGAATTCAGTTTACTTCATGGTTATAAAAGCAGGACTAGCTGAAATAGACAAAGAAATTCAAATGCACAGAGAAATGGCAATCCATATGTATAAACCTGTATAAGGTATATGTAACCAAAATGGAGGGAGTCTTTCATTCACGTATAGAACCATACCGGAGCTGTTCTTGAGTTGCTCTCTACCATATACAAGGCCTGGACTGAAGTGTATTTATCATCAAAAAATATACTCAGGATATCAAGTGCTTCAAACATAGATTACAAGCAAACGCCAGGCACTAAGGACTAATACATAAAAAGATAAAACGCGGCGATCTAGGCTGCGCTTGTAGGCTGTGCTGTGTTCCTGCTGTAAATTCGTAAATTTCTTAAAAAACGCTGCTGATTTACCAGCACGCTGGTTTTACCATTTTTAAAACTGTAATGTGATTTCCTCTGTTGTAACTTCTGCTGATTTTAATAGCACGTTAACAATTTATTTCTCACATTGCACATGGCTTCTGAGACACTGTAAGGCACTCTCACCTGCCTCTTAACCCCCTCGTGGCCCCGTTCCGCCCCGGCTTGTGCCGTTTGCGCGGAGGGTCAGGTCGAGGCGCCGCACTTCCTGGCAGTGTCATCACTTCCGCCCTGCAATGAATCCTTGCAGGTTAGCGGTCTAGAGCTCCCTCCCCTTCAGTATTTAATGGCGGCATGGAGGACGCGCAGCGGACGAGCGCAGCGGGAGCGCCGACTTCGCGCCAAAGTCGCGCACAAGTCAAGCCCGTCTGCGCCCGTCCGCGGCCGACCAGGCCCAGGGCCCCGTCGTAATGCCGATTTGATTTCTTATACCCCTGCCGACCTAAAGAGTCTCAACCACGCTGGCCCCATTCCCGCCCGTGCCGCTAATGCGGCCCTGACATGTGGCATTCTCGTCCCTTCTGACCTCCCGCCAATGGTCGCTCTTCACGACCCAACCCCCCCTGCTCCTCAGATCACCACCTCCCTATTGATCTATTACCTTAACACCCGTTCCCTCATTCGACATCAGCTTGAAATTTTTCAACTATTGCATCAAAGCTCTGTCGATATCCTTCTCTTAGCAGAAACTTGGATTACAGAAGATTCTGCCCCCGATATTCTTGCTGCTATCCCTACGGGATATTATATCATGCACGCCAACCGGCCTGCTGGAAAGACCGGTGGCAGAGTGGCAGCTATCATTCGCTCTACACACACCTTCTCGGAGATCACGATGGCCCCCATTCCTAAAACAGAACACCTGGCGCTTCAATTCACCTGCCCTAAATCATCTTTTGCCTGTGTCATCGTCTATAGACCCCCTGATCCTATGCCTCTCTTCCCCAAACTCTTCAGCGACGCTATCGCTCAACTGACTATTAACCACGCTAATATCATCGTAATCGGTGATTTCAACTACTGGCCAGCGGATGTCCATGAAAGCCATTTATCAGTGGAATTCACTGAACTTCTCAAAGGCATGAACCTTTCCCAACATATTCACTCCCCCACCCATCTGAAAGGTCATACTCTAGACCAAGTCTGGACATCCAACCTCGACATCTCACCCCCCTCAGTCTTTCCATGTTCCTGGTCCGACCACCATTTCATCTCCTTTCACCTTCATCTTCACACATCGTGTCTTTCCATTCACATTAAGAACAAGATGGCTCGCAATTGGAAAAGGGCTAATCTTCCTGACTTCCACGCCTCACTGGCATCCTCGGCACCATCGCCGCTATCCTCAGTAGAGAATCAGGCTGAGAAACTCGATGAATGGTTACGCCTGGCTAGCGATAAAGCTGCCCCCCTGAAAACAATCAAAACAATGCGCCCCCATGATGCTCAACGTTGGTACACGGACCAACTTAAAGCAGACAAACTCGCCCTGCGGCAAACAGAATGCCGTTGGCGTCGCCACTACGATCCTCAACTAAAACTCATATACATTGAGTCCTTAAAAACTTATAAAAAATCTATCTTGGAAGCCAAGACGCCCTACTTTTCACAAAAAATTCTGAATTCGAATAATAAAACGAAAGACATCTTTTCAATTGTAAATGAGCTCTCCCTTCCAGACCAAGTCACCCCCCAACCTCAGCCGACACAAATTCTATGCGACTCACTCAATTCTTATTTCATAGAAAAAATAACAACCATAAAACATAATATCCCTACCCCTGCATCTCCTACGCCTCCTCCTCTGCCTCCCCCAAATACCAGCACCTTGACTAAATTCCCACCGATCTCTCTACAAGAGTTCTCATCACTTCTTCATAAAGTCAGTTCGGGATCCCCTAATGACTGCTGCCCCCCGCAGGTTCTTAAAGGAGCCCTTCTTGCTTGCCCGGGCCCCCCGCTAGTATTACTCAACAACTCTCTTGCTACCGGAGTGGTCCCATCCTCCTTCAAGCAAGCTGCCGTTTTGCCAATTCTGAAGAAACCCAATGCAGACCCTACAATACTCAGCAATTACAGACCCATTTCCCTCCTCCCCTACTTAGGCAAGATTCTGGAGACTTACGTGACCCGCTGTTTGAGCTCTTTCATAGAGCAATCATCGTTTTTAGATTCTCAACCAGCTGGATTTAGACCCCTCCATTCCACCGAGGCGGTCATAGTGGCAGTCATGGACACCCTCAGGAAAGGAGCTGACAAAAACATCGCTCAAGCCCTTGTCCTATTGGATCTCTCAGCGGCATTCGACACGGTCGATCACACCATCTTGATCGACCGTGTCTCCAATGCCGGCATCCAAGGAGTGGCCCTTGACTGGCTCAAATCCTTCCTCCACCAGCGCTCACAGTCCGTCCACCTCTCCACTTTTTCCGCACCCTACACTCCCCTTCACTGTGGTGTCCCACAGGGCTCGGCACTATCCCCTCTTCTTTTTAATCTATATCTCCAACCACTGTTAGCCACCCTCCGCAACTTCCCGGTCACAATTTATAATTATGCCGATGATCTGCAGCTAGTTTTCCCTGTCGATTCCCTCCCCTCTTCCCGCACCAACTTCCAGTCCACCATGCTAACCATAGCAGAGTGGATGTATCACAGCCACTTAAAGTTAAACCCCACCAAGACCAAGCTCGTCTTGGTGGGTGGCCCCAATCACCCATGGAATGCCTCCTTCTGGCCTACATCTCTGGGGACGGCACCCACTCCGCTGAGCTCCGTCAAAAGCCTGGGGGTGATCATCTCCCAAGATCTATCAATGAGACCCCACATCAACGCGGTAACTTCTGCCTGCTTCTTCCACCTCAGGCGAATTCGCAAGATCAGCAGGTTTCTTAACAAAGAAGCCCTGACCCAGGTTGTCATTGCGCTCATCACCTCCAGGCTTGACTACGCCAACATTTTGTACGCAGGAATTCCTGCATGTCACCTCCACCGACTTCAGTTGGTGCAGAATCAAGCTGCCCGCCTGATTTTCTTCCAGCCCAAACACCAGCACGTCACCCCCCTACTCCGTAGTCTGCATTGGCTCCCTGTCTCAAAACGCTATATCTTCAAACTGGCATGTACCACCTTTAGGGCCCTCGAGGACGCAGCTCCTAGGTTCATCTCATCAGCCTTGTCCTGTCATATTCCTGCCAGAGCTCTTCGCTCAGCATCTTTGAATCTCCTTGAGGTCCCCAGATTTAAAAGAAAAAGGCACGGTGGCCTGAGCTTCTCTGTCTTGGCTCCCGCCACCTGGAACTCCCTACCCCTCTCTCTTCGTCTCTGTCCAAAGTACGATAGCTTTCGTACTCTCCTAAAAACTCTGCTCTTTCAAGCGGCATATGACTAATCCCCTTCCTGGATCACCGCAATCTTTATCAAGAGCGCCAAGAAACCGATGGTGATAGTGCGCTGTATAAATAATTTTAATAGAATAATAGAATAGAATACAATTCTTGAGAAGTCCGCACGAGATACAGGGACACTGAGCATTAGTTCTACCTTCTTCTAAAATATGAAATGTCATTTTATATTGCATGCATACCAAGCAGCTCTTACTGTAGAAACTTTTCCAGCTGTATAAAATGTGATGAAACCTTAAGAAAGCAAATTTCTAGCAAAAACAAATTTTCAGCTTGCAGGTAACTGGGACTGAACAAGAGATGAATTTAAATTCCTGTTATCTGGTGCCTGACCTCAATTGAAGTGCATTTTAAATAGCATAACCATTTATTTTAGTGAAGAGGCCTTTGTGGCTTCTTCCTGCTAGCTACTACTTCGAACGACTGGCCAAATACTGCCCAAAGCAGAATAGGGGGAATCATTGGACACTGTTAAGAGAGATAATCTGTGTTCAGATTTGTTTAAATACATTCAAGTAATACCTTTCAGATTTAGAGCATGAACAAGGAGACCAGAGAAGGCAAGTTCTACAGGTGCTCTGTATCAGGTGTTAGCTCAGGGAGGAGAGGTGCTTGGACACCCATGGGATGAACTCGAAAGGCTAGAGAGGAATCAGAAACATAGATATCACTCCACATAGCTGAGTCAGGAATACAGACGTTTTCATTTTGGCTGCATGGAACTGTGTGATTTGGGAATTAAACATATACTTAGGGCAGCAATTGCCAATTTAGGATTGGAAAATCTGGGAGTTGTATTAGGATTGACTTCACTACAACTGCCTGACTGGTTTGCCCTTTAAAATTAAGTGCCCTGCATGTACCACTGAAAGGAGAGAATGTACCTGAATTTGAAGATGACAAATAAACTGCACTAGGTCCTGTGGTGAACAGTTTCCTGGCTGCCTGCCTGATCATTGGAGAGAATCATATCCAACTTTGTCTTGAATTTCTGTTTCCAACTTTTTGCTCCACGACTGCTGGTCCCAGTGCCATGCTGACCCACATGACTAGAAGGGGTCATAGTCTGGTCATGAAGCCTGATTGATCCTGTAGAGCATCTCTCCAGAAACTGAAGAGCATTGACATTCCCGAGAAAAGAGGCTGTTGCCTGCCTGGATGAGTTCTGGTGCTGTACTTCGAACAGGATAATTTTCCTGCTTATCTTTGTGGAAATTTTATCTTTTGTCTTTTGGGTGCAAAAGATCCTGTGACAGAGGAAGCAGTTGTGACTTTGAACAGCCAGTTAAAACTGTGTATTTCTTCTGGACCTGACAGCAAAAACTGTGGGAACGCTCCTGCAACTGGGAAACGTGTACAAAGGAGCTAGTCTTGAAGGTTTGAGGATTTTGAAATAGTCCATATTGATGAAATACTGATCACTGGGTGCACAAGTTCTCGGACTTCGGAATACCATTGACACAAATGGGAGTTATGAACAAAACCACAATCAGTTTGAAAAACACTTTAAAAAAATCAACAGTTCAGACTTGTTTGCAACTGAACTCAACATACATCAGCTTAGGGCAAGTGTTTGGGACGAGTGGCGGGGCGGGCAGGTGGGGGCCCAAGGGAAGGGCATAGGGGGTCACAAAGGGAGGGGGACAAAATAAACTATAATAATTCTTTTTTTTAAAGTACCTTCAGCCGGCCTCGTGGTGCTCCTCTACTCTTTTTCTCAGGCACAGGCTCCAAGAATGCCTTGTGGCAAATCCTGGAGCTGTTCCCACATGAGAGCAGCTTCAGGATTGGCTTGGGCGCCCTCAAGTAGTGTTCCAGGACAGAATGGGAGTCTGTGCCTGATCTCTCCAACCCCTGCAATGCAGCTGGGGTTGGAGAGAGCTTCTCCACCCACGACGGTTTGCCTGGTTTGAGACTGTCGGCCAAACCATCATGCACATTGAAGGAATCATACTACCACTCCCCTCAGTGCTGTCACACCCTGCCCTGCCCCCAAGACTTGGCAGGAAAGGAAAAATAAAATGACTGTTATCTTATTTTTCCTTTTGTGCCGTTTTTGGGGGGCGACGCTCCTCTGCCAAAGCGGAGGAGCCACCGATGTACATCAGGAGTTCTGACTAAAGACAATCTAACATGGTTTCTGACCTCACTCAAATGGACTCTAACGTCCAGTACCTATCTTTTCTTCGTTAGCGCTCGAAGTAACAAAAAGACAACATATAAGCTTTGAAAGAATAAATGAATCAATAAATAAATGGTAGCAATGCTATCACAAAGATTGGACAATCTGTTAGATCTTACAGCAGCCTGGGTTTAGCAGTTTTTCTACTGTGACACATTTTTAGGCTAAAGTGGAACCTCTTAAACAATACCTACAGTAACTCTTTCCGTGCATGCCTGATGAAGGTGGTCAACCTCAGAAAAGTTTTCTCTCTGCCTCATGTTAAGGGCCATTTAGTGTATCCTTCCTCCTCCTGCAGACTGCTTCACTCCAAAGCATGAGCAACTATTTTACATGTCAAAAGCGTAGAGAATCATCACACATTAAATTCAAAACAATTTTAGATTTTTTCTCCACAGATGCAGGCTTTTTAAAAATGTTTTAGTCAGGACTCAACATTGAAGTCAGATCTATAGGATTTGCCAAAGCGGGTTTCATTTTCAATCAATGTCATCAACCAGAGCAAGGGGTAATGGCTCTCCTCTCGATAATATGAATATTGTATTGTAGTTAATATATTTTACTACAGCATTCATATAGTGCTAATTACGCCTTTTTGGGGCACTGAAGTGCTTGTCTTAATGGGCAGCAAGCTACACGGTCTAAGGTGTGCAGTTGGGAGGTTGTCTTTATTTTTTGATCCTATGTGAGAAGATTTCCATGTTGTGCTTGTTGACCACCAAGGTGTGGTTATTCTTTTATGGGACACATCACTTAGCAGTGTGGTGGGTGAAGAGGTGTGAGAGAGAGATGCCCATTGTATGCGCCCACGTCCATAATAAGGTGCAGGTGCAGAGGCAAAGAGATTCCCTCACTGGCATGGGACCACGCCCCATGCAAATGAGGAAATTCCCCCTCAAGAATTGCACCAGTGCCATCAGTATTACAGAGGGGGCTGCACAAGCGTCTGCGGCCCATTTTGCAATACCCAAGTGCTTTTGGGGCACACTAAGTGGGAGTACATGCACGCTACGCTTCAGAGCACTTTGTCTAATATCGTTCCTGGTGCCTTTTGTACTCACTCCATATTGTTGGCTGATTTTCGGCTTAACTGCTCAATAGGAAAAACGAATCTTAAGAGCCCCTCAAGACAACTAAACCACATAATATGGCTCAACAACAATTGTCCTATACACCACCTACATCTCATCCACACCACACAATTCCACATTGTGCCACAAAATTCAACAGCACACCTCATAATTAAATTCCACTACATACCATTTCACAGAACAAAATACCATTCCACATAACTACACTCCATAACACACAATCCCACTCCACATAATTCCAGGACACACAATAACATACAATTACTATCCACATAATGCCACATCACACCATGCCACATATTTCCACTACACAAATCCATTCCACACCACACAATTCCAAGCCACACCTTTGCCCAATTAATCCAATCCAAACCTCATAACTCCACTACACACCACATACATACACGCCATAACACAGAAGTAAAAAAACACTGCCATTCACAATCTCAAGAGCTCTAACTCAAGGAAATTCAAGACCGATTGTTTTTCCAATGCTTGTCATATATATTATTGTATGACAAAAAGACAAGATAAAAACGTCTGGTAGAAAACGCTGAGGTTTTCAGCCTTACACTGTTACTTATTGCGCATTTTCGTAGCTTAGAATAATAATCACACATTTTGAGGCATATTATCAAGGGATTTATCTCTGCTTTTTTGGCTTTAAAAGCCAAGAAAGCGGAGATAAAATTATCTCCCTATCAGCAACAGGGTGCTAACACGCAAATTCGCATGTTAGCACCCTTTTTCTCTACGCTTACCCTTGCATCTCTAATGAGATGCAAAGGGGGCGTTCCAGAGAAAAATAATAGGAGAAATGTTGTTAAGCGACATTTCTCCTATTATCAAGGATATCGCTAACCCTGTTAGTGATAAAAAAAAGCAGTGCTAACCGCGGTTAGCACTGCTTTTTTTACACCTGGTATTTTCCTGACTTAGCCATGATATTCTATGGAAGGTGGATATCATAGCTAAGTTTGTGAGCCCCTATCATCAAGCTAACGCCAAACTTCGAGAGATTATCGTTGGTTTTCCTGCGATAATCTCTCATTTGGCAGTTAGCGCGAGGATTTTTATCACTTCTGAGATAAGCTTTGCTAATAGCACGCTATCTCAGTGATGAAAGTCCACGCTACCCGGCGATAATTATCCTAGCGCTAAGTGCGCTTAGCGATAATTATCGCTGGGGCTTGATAATATGGCCCTTTGTTTGCTGGATTCGAATCGTGCACCTTTCTTAAGGTCTGTTACGGTAAATGTTATTTCATCTGCACTTTATTATTATTATTTTTTTTCATCGGATTATTTTCGTTTGCGTCTATTTTTTCCGATGTTTTAACCCATGCTAACAATCCCACAGATCTCCCCTCAACCAACACATTTTACTTACTTGTAAAAATGTATTATTGTGCAGATTTGATTTTAGAGAAAAGCATTTTGTTGAACACCTCTATTTAATTTGTTCTATTGTCTCTTCTGATAAGAGCACACATTAGTCTTTGCCCTGACAAAGTAATGTAAGCGCCCTTTGGTTTGACTGCATAAAAAGATCGTGTGTGATGATTATATTAGCCACAGACATAAATAGATGATTTATTGAAGCATTTTTGTATTTCCGAAGTATAATTCTAAATGTGAAATTCTGGCTATCATGACTAAATTAATTTTCAAACAAATTAACGCCCCAGGGAGCATGGCCAAGTCCAGGCTAAGAGTTATTGCTCAGTATGACGGATGCACCTTGGGAGTTTTAGGCGAATGTTAACAGATTTCTAATTCTGAGTAACATTTTAATGCCAGAATCCATTCTACATCTACTGACTCCAGAATATTAACCATAGTCCCAGTTTTGTCTGCTGGGGGTAAAGTATTTCTGGAGTTAACAAAGACTTAGGTCAGCCTGACACTGGTACTTATGTTGCACAAAACGAGTTACAAAATCAGGAGTCAGTGAATGTGTAAATGTAGGGAGACAGGGAAGAGTCATGTTTTCAAGCTCTGAGGCTGGGGGAGCCAAGCGGTCCTTAATGGGAGGACGAAGTGATGTGGGGCTCCTTTTTAGGTGTGGTAAGTGAATGAGCAAAATTGGTGTGTGCAGTGATGTTTTTCCAGCTCCCGGGTGCATTGTTTGAGAATGCTTTTTTTCTACTCTTTTTGCATGTCATTGTTTTTACTGTCTATATAGCCAGACCAGGAAATGTAGTCCACCCAGGTGGGATCATGGTTTTATTAGTGGAATTGATCCTCTGCAGTGAATATTGGCTTCCCTGTTCATTATGGTACCAATTGGTATACCACTGGAAAATGATTCCAAGCTGTATCACTATGCGATTAAGCTAGTTATCAATACTGTCATATGGATGTTGAAATTTATGAAAGGTGGGCGTGGAACTTTTGGTACCCAATAATCTGCAAGAGATGGTGGTTCAAAAGGTGTGTTCAAAATGTCATGTTAATATAGTTGTCCCAAGAATACAGCTATATGAGGCTCCAATTAGAAGTAGTTCCTTATGTTTCATGTTATAATCGTATTTGGTGATTCCCTAAGTCTCGTAGAACCAAGAGACCTGAAATATACATACCCTTTAATCTGTGGCAGAGAGCATGTCATCACAGATGGAGTGTAGGGCAATCACAGTCCAGTGAATTACAGCAGAATTCTGACTCTAGTGTGGATAATGCTGTTAACCTGGAGATGTCCTTGTAGTATTGGGATCATATTCTTAGCCAGGATGAGCAAACAGACCATAGGTCCCTAGATGGTCTGAGAGGTCAACAGTTTCAAAGAGTGATTGTAGGACTCGATTTTTCTTCTACAGAGTGCTAGAATCAGATAACTCTCAGAGAACAGTAAGTTATTTTTTTTATTATTGTGTTTTATATATTTTTTGTAATTTTATGTCGGGTCAACTTGACCCTAAGGAGTGTTTACATGAGCACCAGTAATATTACACAAGGACATTCATTTTTTGTTTTTTGTAGGCAGGGTGAGATTAAGTGATTTCCAGAATCAAAGGATGTTGAGCCAATGCTGAAACTTGAATTTGGTTCCCGAGTTCCAAAGTCAGCAGCTCTGGCCATTACACCACATCCTCTCAACATCCTGGTTGAGTTGTAGTAAATTGCAATATGCTTAAGCTACATTAAGTTTGAACCAAGGTTATGCCTGTTATTCCTAATTGTTCCTTTATCTCTTGGTCAGTCCCTTTTCTAAGCCTGAATGATGTGGCTCTGAGCCTTGCTAACAGCCTTTCATCAACCTCTGACTCTCCCCAGCGTGGCGCCATGTACCTGGCTTCCGTTCCCGCACAAGGAGAGTGCGCTGCCCATTAGCCTTGCTCAAACTCACTTTTACATGCCCTTTTTAGGTCTCGTAAAATACGGTCTGCCGAAGGCAGACCAGAAGTCCGAGATTTATTGTCAGTAAGAGGGCTGCTTTATCCCTCCCTCTTTTGGCTCTCCCTCCATTGGCTGGCTACCTAAACGGAGGCCAGCCATTGGAGGAGAGAGCCGTCCCTCCAAATAGGCTCCGTCTTTTTCGGGTTTGGGGTCGAAAGTTTTGCTGTTCTTTCGCCAGTGACGTCACCCGTCACTCAGAACAACAAAACACACGCCCCCAAATGCGAAAATTACCATGCTTTCTCCGAGGCATTTCTGCTTTGCCTCGGAGAAAGACGGTGGTGGTTTCCAGAGCTGCTCTGCTCGTCCCCCCTCCCTCCGCCCGCAGCTCTCCTCCGTCCCGCCCCCCCCCTCTTTCCGCAGCTCTCCTCTGTTCTGTCCCGTCTGTTCTGTCCCGCTCCCCCCCTTCCTCCGCCGGCAGCTCTCCTCTGTCCCGCTCCCCCCCCTCCCTCCGCCCGCAGCTCTCCTCTGTTCTGTCCCGCTCCCCCCCTCCCTCCGCCCGCAGCTCTCCTTCGTCCCGAAACGTGAATAATGTCTGCTGATGGAGACGTAAACAAGCATGGCTGCCTTAACTGTGGTAGTGCTTTAGATGGTTTGCGGGAGTTAAACGAGCGCTGCTGCTGGAGACGTAAACAAACATGGCTGCGTTATCTGTGCCAGCCTGCTCTCAAAGGAACAGAGCCGCAGTGTGAGCCACAGCTGCTGCTACTACCAAGGAATGGAGAGCGGGTGGTCGGTGAAACTGGCCACAATATGCTCCATCACATTCCGTCCCCACTTCTCAGCCTGCAGCACCGTCACGGTGGGTAGAAGGGGCACGCCCTCTGCTATTACGCATTCTAGGAAAAACAGAAGTTATTATTTTTAGCCCTCACCAGAAATCTCGGCTGGTGCTGAAAAGGGACATGAAAGCCACCTTGCTATCTGGAAAGCAGATTTCATCATGACCTTTCACGTGGCCGCCATGGTGAAAACATTATTTCACCACCTTAAATTACGGAGAGGTATTTTGCCATTCTGCCAAGGGAGAACCGAGTGGGAGTGCCAAGGGGCTTGGCTCCTTGCCCACACATCCGAATGCCCCAACGAAAGCTCTTGTCCGTCCCTTCTCTCAGACCCTCTCAGGTCCACTGTGCCCTCTGCACTCTTTGAGGGACGGGTCTGTGCCCTCACACTTCGTACCCTGCGGCCTGGCCCATCCTCGCCACCCCGCAGGCCGATGGTCAGTGCTTGGGGGGCATCAGCGCAGCTGTGGCACTAGTCCCCTCAGCCCCAGCTCTCTGTTGGTGCAAACACCAGGGTTTGGTCCATTGTCACAATTACAATCTTTGTTGTTAAGAAAGAGTTCCTTGGTGGAATGTGGGGCTTTAACCCTAGAACCTGGAACCTCGGACCTAGGGAACCGGGTTCGAGTCTCGGTAGGGACGCTCAACATCATTTAATCTCCCCGTGCCTAACATAAAATGAAGGCGTCCCTTTGTAACGTAACTGCTTCTCGTGTAAAGCGCTCTGATACCTCCAGGTCTAGTTAGCACTATATAAAACTCCACCCCAAAAAAACCCTCAGGAGAAGGACCCGAAACACGGCGAATGTGACCGGAACCACGAAAAACTTTTAATGTATGTGCCAAATACTTGCTGGTTTCTCTACAGCTCCCCCTCCTTACATCCCAACACCCTGAGGGGTGGTCCCACTAGATGGTGCACAAGAGAGTCGTGCTCACGTTTTCCATCCACCAGGGATCACGTGTATGGGCAACTCGTGCACATGTCTGAGCTCAAATATAGCGCCAAGACGTGCTTTGTGAGGCAAGGCTATGCCCTACCTAACTTGTTCCTTTGCTTGGAATACACGCTGTAATCCGACTGGCACAGCGCCTCGAATCATTTATTTTCGGAGGGTGCGCTTTAGAAGGCCTCTTCTCTTAAAATAGTATAGCCAGGCTTAAAATAGATTTGCCAGGGCTCACCCACCAGCCTGCAGCGCACGCCCCTCTCCCCCCCTGTCCTTGTGTGTCCAGAGCTCAGCCTTGGAAAGCTGTGAATCATGATGGGTGCTGTGAAGGGAGGGGGTGCCGAGGGTGGCACGGGTTCGGAGAGGCTGAGCTGGGAGCGTGGTCTCCAGGTGGGAGGCTCGGGTAACTTCAACCTTACATATGTGCACCCAGCGTCTCCTGCCTAGGGGGCCTGCCAGTGACGGTGGCGCATAGAAACGAACATATTTTATAGAGGCGCCCTAGCGTTGCCTCTGCTTCAGTGAAAGGGAAAAATGCAGCCCCCCTCTCCCCCCCCCCTATTTGTTTTCAAAATCTCCCTCTCTGCTAGTTAAAATGTTGGCATGTGCGGTGGCACTGCCCCTCCCCCGCAGAGCTGATCCAAGCTGCCAGGTTACTCAAAACCGTAAACTGCAGGTCCGTCCCTCACACCTCTTCATCCCGCACACTGCTTCTAAGCACTGTATCCCATGACGCGATAACGGCGCCTCAGAGGTCCCCACACTCCATAGAAAGACTTCTCACTCAGGCTCAAAAGCAAAGACATCCTTTCAACCTCAGACCCCACGCAGTGCAGCTAGCTATATACAGCGCCTGGATACACCCGTGGTGATGAGAGAGCTACTCAGATACTGGCTGATTGATTCGTTGATTGATAGATAGATGTTGCAATACACTACATTAAAATATACATTGCTGCTGTTACTGTTTCGATGGGCCGGATACAGAAACATTTCTGAAATCAAGTTAGCCATACTGACAAGTCCCAATGTTTAAGCAGTATTAATGCAGTCTACACGCCGCTGATGGTCTGTGCAGAAGCATTCAGAATGCCTGCATCAATTATTAAAATACATTTTTTTTTCGTGACTTTGCTTTTACTTGTATGATAAATGCAACTGTCTCTTTGGAGGTTGCTGTTTGGATTGTAAATCCATGTTAAAGGTTCACCGAACACCGATACAAAAGCAACATGTATATTTTGTTTTTTCTTGGAAGGCCTTTTTCAAGGTAGTGGGCGTACCGAGTAATTTCTTTCCGCGAAGCAACTGTTTTTTCGTGATTTTCATTTTTTTCTTTCTGAAGTTAAAGCTTCTTGGTTTTTTTTTTTTCGTACTCCTTTTTCTAGCATACCCCAGCCGCAGCGTGATCATGGGTAGACATTATAGTTGCCTGCGAGTAGGCAGGCCGCAGGACTCTAGTGCCAAGGTTCTCCACTTCACCAGGCAACCCCAAGTAGCTCCTAAAGCACAGCTAGAACCTCTTCTTGCCGTGAAGCTGGCCCTGCCGGCTGACCGTGGATTACTGAGCTCACCGGCTGCAATCGTCCTCTCTACATTTTCTTAGGTGGATGGGTCATTACCCCCTCATGGGTCCTCCCCGTCCCAGTCCTAACAACGTGAGGCAGTCCTGCCTCCACCCAGCCAATCACAACGCCAGTATTCAAAAGTTACATAAGCCCCTCCCACCTACCGCCATGCCTGTTTTTTTTCTGCTCCGACGGCGGTCGGAACGCTGGTGCTCCTGGTTCCTGTTTCTGTTTCTGTTTCTTGGTTTCTTCAGGACGGTTCCGTGAGTGTTTCATTTGCACTTTTTTTGCTTCTGCGTTATTTTACTGTGTGAATTTCACAGGAGTGTTTCATTTGCAGTTTTTACTTCTGCATTGTTTCCTGTGTGTTTTTCTCTCTGCGCGGCTGCTCCAGTCCCCCGGTCAGCTGCGCTCCTGTTCTGGGGTCAGGGACTCTCCCCGTTCATGTGCTGGGCTGGGGCGGGGAGTTTTCGTGGGGTCCTGGCCCCGGGTCGTTCCGGCGCTGTGGTTCTAGTGCAGCGTCCGGCCCCCACGGTCATGGTCTTTTGACCTGGGGCTGTGGGTGGAGACTACAGGGCTGCCCTTGTAATTTCACCGGTCTCACTTTGTGTGATTTGGTGATTGGGGGCAGTGTTGCTTGGAGGTTGCTGGGCACTTCCTTTGTTGTGTGGTGAGTTCCTGTTTGGTTCGATTGCTCGGGTTCGCTCACCATGTGTGAAGGGTCGTCTTCACCTGTGCCTGCCTGGGCTGTTTCCATGCGGCATAGTTTCCAGGTTCTGCAGGTGGATGACATTTTTGCAGATCCTGGGGCTGCGCTGAATACTGTGTAGGGCTACTGGTGTTCACAAGATCTTCCTGCCTATGCTGTCCAATTACCTGGGTTGATATAGTTTCAATCTGTGCTTTTCCACAGCTGTTGGTATTGGCTGCCCAGTATGCGCTGCCAGGGCCTACTTTGCGTTGTCCTGGGGAAAGGTCTTTTATTAGGGACCCTGGATGCTGTGGGGTTTTCCGCACAGTTTGTTTACTCTGTGGTGGTTGACCCTTTCCTTCCATGTTGTCCTGTTGGATATCCTGTCTGATGCATGGCTTGCGGCAGATACGCAGGGTTTTCCTCATTTTCTGGGATGGTGGTTTCGCCTGGCGGACTTTGTCTCTCACTTTCCTGCATTTCCATGTGTTGCTTCTTCTTTTGGGGTGCGTGCTGGCTCTTGTTCGGCCTGTACTTCACTGTTCCTTCTCATGGGTTGTGTGGAGTTTGGCTGTTTGCGGGCCTTCCTTCCTGTCTTGGCTTGATGGGTTGAGTCTTCTCCTCGGCTGACGTGGTCCTGGCGTCTTGGTCCACTGTCTGTTTTTCTGTGGCTCCTTGGCTTTTTGGCTCCCTCTGCTGACAGTCTGTGTGGTGGTGCTCTGTCTTCCTCTCGGCCCTTTTGTGGTCAGGGGTGGGGGAGGCTGTGTTCCGTTTGGTTCCCGGCCTCTGTTGCGCCTACGGCTGCCCCTGGGTGTTGGTCGTCCGGGGCTTTGGGTATTGTTGTGCCCTGGGAGGGGGGTCTCTGTGACCTGGTGGTTGCAGTTGCGTCTCTTTTTCTTTGGGTCTATGTCCCACTCCTGGTGTTCATCTGGCAGTGGGTTCCCTGTCTCCGTTGCTGTTTTTGTTACGGTTTTGGGGGCTCGAATCCGTTGTTCCTGGCTTGTTGGTCCGGTCTGCTTTCCGACTGGTGGGTCCTGTCGGTCTTCGCTCTTGGTTTCCGGATTCCTTTCCGGGCTGTCCCCTTTTTTGGGCTGTTTTAACAGTTGCTCCGTTGTCCTTTGACCCATGTTGCATTTACCTTCTTCTTTGGGCGTCGGTCTCTTTTTGTCTCTGGGCGCTATTGTGCTAGTTCCGGAGCGGGCCAAGGTTCCTCTTCCTCTTTGTTCTTGGTCCTGGTGCCCGTTGGTTCCTTTCTGCACGGTTCTGTGTCCCGGGGCTTTATTCCATTTGGTGCCGCTGGTCGGTTGTTCCCCTTGCGGTCTTTCATTCCCCTCTTCCTGGTGGGTGTTTTTTATTTTTTTGGGCTTCCCTGGATTTGGGTGTTGTCTGTTTTTCACGTTCCATCCATCTGGCTGGTCCGCGGTTCCTGCGGTTTGCTGTGGATGGGTTCCTTTCTCTGTTTCGGGTGTTGCCTTTCGGCCTCTCTCCTGTGCCCCAGGTTTTTTCCGCGGTGCTGGCTCCTGCTGTGCAGGTTTTTTGCTGGTTGGCGGTTCCGCTCTGCTTGCTCCTGTTGTTCTATGTTATGCAGGGTCAGGTCTGGTCCATACCTGGGTGGGTGACCGCCTGGGGGGTGCTTTTGGCTTTTCCCTATGTGGCTTTTGTCCGTTTTATGCTTCCACCCTCCTTGTGACTGTTCTGGCGATGGTGGCGTTGTGGCCTTGCTCGGGTTACTGGGGTTTGTTGTGGTTCTGGCCATTTTTCTTCTGGTTCCTGTTCGGGGCCTTCGGTTTCTCGGGGCCTGTTCGTCACTTTGCAGGGGGTTGTTTTCACCCTCCGGCTCGGTTCTCTTCCCTGTTGGCTCTTTTGTGGGTCCTGCTGGGTCGCACTCTGCCCTTTGGGGTTGGTTGCGGTTCCAGGAGGTGGTGGCTGCCTCCACGGCTGTGGTTCCTTGGGTTTGCCTGTTCCACCTGTCCCTGGTGTTTCTTCTGATTGGCTCTTTGGGTCCTTTTCCGTGCAGGTTACATGGCTCTGGTGCCTCTCTCCCCTGTTCTGGTTCCTACTTTGGCCTGGTGGCTTTGCTCTCCCGACCTGGTGTTTGGGGTGCGTTTTCAGCTCCCTTCTCTCCTCTTGTTGTCCTTGGACGCCTGTCCTTGGGGTTGGGCACCACGTTGGGGTCCTTGGTGGCTGCCGAGTTTTTTGATTCGTGCTGGCCTTCCCGTGGATATTTGCTGCTTGGGCCTTCTTGGGGGGACCAGTTGCATGTCTCTGTTCCTGCTGGCTTCCATGTGGTGTTCCCACAACACTATGGCTCATTGGTGTGTCTTGTGCCTCTGGTGGTTCGGGCTCCCGCAGCTCTCTCTGGGCCGTGTCTCCTCTCTGGGCTTTGAGTTTGTGTTTGGGACTGTCTGCGTTTTCGTTCGAAGACGCTGCTTGGGCCGTTTCCTCCTGTCCTCTGTTTTGTGCCCTCTGTGCTCGCTTCGGCGGCGCATTTTCTTTGTTTGGTTCGATTTGGTGTGGATTTGCATGGCCCCTGCACATTTCCTTGGCCTTCGGGTTTTCTATGTGCCTTCCCTCCTATTTCTCCTCCTGCATAGTCTGGGGATGTAAGGGGGTGTGTGTAGGTGTCTGTATCGTTGGCCTCTCTGTCTTTGATTTCTGCTCCTGCTGCTGCTGGCGGGGGTCGGGTTTGGCCGGACTTCATTGACTCCGGCTCCGCTTTTTGGTCCACAGCTGGTTTTTGCCCTGACGTCACTTGCTTCTGACGGCCTGGCTCTTGTGCGGCTGTGGTTGGCGTCTTTGGGCTGTTCCTCTGTGGTAGCTCGTGGAATCTTATTGTCACGTCGGCCTTCGGCCCTTGGGTGCTGTGGTCGTCTTTGGGGTTCTTTTTTCTCTTTGTGTTCTTCCCATTGGGTCGTTCCTGTGCTGGAGGATCCTACCTCTGTGTTGGATTTTCTCTGGACTATTTTTTTTACAGGGCCTTGCCCCTTCCGCTTTGTCTTCTCAGTGGGAGGCGGTTCGTGCTTGTCGGGGTCCTGGAGCCTCCTTGGTGGTTTTTGCCCCTTTGGAGAGTCGGTTTCTTCTAGGCTTTCGGCTTCGTCGGCCGGTCTCTCCTGTACTTGTGCCTTCTTGGTTTTTTGCCTGCTGTTTGGGGGGGGTTTGATGTTGCCCCATTTTGAGCTCTTGCTGATAGCTGTTCTGGTTGTCAGCTACTGTGGCTTTTTTGCTGGCCATCACCTCTGCTCGTCGGTTGGGTGCTTTGGGTGCTCTGCTCGTTTCTTTTCCCTGTTGGGAGTTCCTGCCGGATTGGGTTGGTTTGTGGCTTGTTCCGGTCTTTCTGCCTGTGGGTTCTTCCCGTTTCCTTTGGCAGCTGGAGTGATTCTTCCTGTTTTACCTGCTGGGGAGTCCCTTGTTCCCCCTTCCTTGGTGGTTCGCTGGACTCTCCGGTTTTTCCCACCTTCGTTCCCTGGTGTTTTTCCCTTTTCTCCTGCCCTGTTTGTCTCCTGTGGAGGTGTGGCTTGGGGGATATGATTTTCCGATTCTGAGGTTGGTCAGTGGGTGCGTTTGGCGGTCAGCCTGCCTTTTCGGTCCTTTGGGTCTGCCTCCTCCGTCTCTGGTGCTGGGTCGTTAGACACGTTCTGTGCCTGCTTCCTGGGCTGGGGCGGCAGGAGTTTTCTATCCGGGAATTTGTTGGGCGGCCACCCGCTGTCCCGTCTTGTATTTGTGCTACCTTCTTGGCTTGTTGTTTTACATGCCTCTGCTGGCTGTTTTTCTGTTGGCGTCTTGGACGTTGCTGTTCATTGATCTTTACTGATTTGTACTCTGCATGGATCCCTGGTGTCCTGCGTTTTTTGTTGGTTCTCTGCTTGTGAGTTCCTCACGTTGTTAGGACTGGGACGGGGAGGACCCATGAGGGGGTAATGTCTTATTACTTACCGGTAATCTTCATTACCCCGATTAGGGTCCTCCCCGTCCCAGTCCTGTACCCTCCCGCCCTCCCGCTGTGTTTGTGTCGGAGTCTTGTTGATAACAGGCATGGCGGTAGGTGGGAGGGGCTTATGTAACTTTTGAATACTGGCGTTGTGATTGGCTGGGTGGAGGCAGGACTGCCTCACGTTGTTAGGACTGGGACGGGGAGGACCCTAATCGGGGTAATGAAGATTACCGGTAAGTAATAAGACATTATGCTCTCAGCATCTTTTAAACCTTGGAGAATTGCCTTGTGCAACGAATATCATTGATCCTTATTTCACAAAGGTGCCCTATTTATTTGAACCCAAACTGGTGTTGTGTCTGAAAAAAGTAATCTTTGACGTACTTTTATCCCTAAATTGTCAGAGTAGTGAGGGCAGAGTAGTGAGTGCAGAGTGTGAGTGCAGAGTTGTGAGTGCAGAGTAGTGAGTGAAGATTGTGAGTGCAGAGTAGTGAGTGCAGAGTGCAGAGTAGTGAGTGCAGAGTGAGTGTGCAGAGTGAGTGTGCAGAGCAGTGAGTGCAGGTGCAGAGTGCTGTGTGCTGTTGAGTGCAGAGTGCTGTGTGCTGTTGAGTGCAGAGTGCTGTGTGCTGTTGAGTGCAGAGTGCTGTGTGCTGTTGAGTGCAGAGTGCTGTGTATTGGCAATGTAAATGACAATGCCATTTATTTTTCTCTCGAGCTTCTGTTCATGCCTCTCTTTCTCGCGCTGTCTGGCCTGTTCCCTTTGCTGAGAGCCGCGTGCTGCGTTAGCCAGCCTGGGCACACTCTAAAATTCACTTTCCGTACCCTCCTGGGCAATCCTGTGGCCCTTCCCTCGTCGTCGATTCCTGGGGGACTGGGACTCCCTTCATCTGCTGAGCTCGCTGTGTCACTATCTAGGGCCACCACAATTGTCTCTGACACACTTTTGCACTCTACTGACCTGGTGGGTTTGCCTCCCTCGCTCTTTTCTGACCTGTATATATCTGGTTGTTATGTGTTTTGGTGTGCTCAATTATGTTGGTGTCAAATGTTCACTCCTTAGGCCATGGAAATGTGTGTGCCTTCGTGTGTAAATGCCACTCTTGGCAAAACTTATTACGTCTTTTTATTTGTTTGGGGAACCTAGTCTCCATGTGATTTAGTGGGGAATCCATGACAATTGTAGTAATGTGGTTAATACAATTCAATTGATGTTGTCCTAATTTGGATTGTCAAATCGTAGGAGCAATTTGTATGTGGTACACTCTAACAAGTTACGTACTACGAGCTCAGTGCTTACACTATTTACATCAAAACAGTTCGAACCAGCATTTCAATAAAACAAGATAAAACTGCATATTTAGTATTGTAACATAGGGCAAATATGCCAAATGTTAGAATAAAACATGCATAAACTCAAATTGTCACGCGATATAGTTTTCAAAGACAATAAAGGAAATATCATGACATACAATAGCACATAAAATGGCACATTTCAATAACTAGTGACACAAAGAATGACTGTCAAAAAAAAAACGTTGCTCATTGCAATTTATCCTCTAGCAAGTGAAGAATAGATGGAACATGTTCCTAAGTGAGCTGGGTAGTCTGCCACTATCTGCTCCTGGACAAAGGTGGTAATCATAGACACTGTTAGTAATACCTCTGCAATCATCGGCCTCTCTTGGCCAGTTATGGACAATTTCCTTGGTCCAAGTGTTCCCTATACAGATCCCGCCCTGTAGTGCACAGGGTGAAGCTAGATGCACCTCCCACACTCCTTCTAGACACTATGGGTGTTAAGAATTCGCTTTAGCACTGGGAAACTATTGAACTAAAAAACGATGAGAATGAGGTGTTAACTCCGCCCAATCAGGATTAGCTGTGTCACAAAAATCAGCGTCCTGGGACTTATCATGGGCTGTACACAGGATTACACTATATTCACCTAAGCTAGTGGTCAGATATCGAAAAAAAGCTACTTCCATGAAAAAGACTCAGAGGACGCCTTACGACTGATAAATTTGGGACATATAAAATCGGGTAATATGCCAGACCCCTTCAATGGCAAGGTGCTCAGGTTATATTTTTATGCTTCTCACTTGCTACCATACGCCAAATGCTTCAGACTATGTTAGGTTCAGATGTAGTCTCTTACCCTCCGTGACAGCTGCTTTGGGACGGACCTCCACACCGGGGATTCAGCAGAACTTCCAATATATTGCGGTGTTTGCCAGCCTTTCTCGTTGCACAATGTGAAACCGTCCGGGTGATGTAACCTTCCTTTGTTGCAGTCGGGTACAAGCTCCGAATCCTCCTATCGGCTAGCCATAGTATGTTACTTGAATCGGATTTAATTAAAAAACAAAAGACTAGAGGCCTTTGGCAAAACAGGAACAGTTTGTTTTATTAAACAGTTCGGCCGGGAAAACAGTTACAGCCACTAGGTCTGAGGACTTTCTCAATTTACATCATGTTTGAGCAGTGTTTTAAATGGGCCTGTACTCACAGGTACTTAGTACCAGCACTTTTATTTTTTTCCCTTGTGAGTACCGGGACTTCTCCAGGCCTCAGGGGAGTACCGGTACTCACTTGGGAATGTCCGGTTTGGGGCAGAATGGTCCCATGGCGCGCTCCTGGCACTTTATCAAAACCAGTTTCTATTGAGCAGGTACTGCTTTAAACGTGTGGGGTGGTGTCATCCTCAATGCGGCAGTGTGGCAGAAACAAATGCAATCACTGAAAAGGGAGTAGATCTCTTTGACTTTCCCTTCCTTCTTAGCGAACTGCAACTTAGCGCCCATGTTCCCAGAAAAGAGAGGACCGGAAATTTCTAGTCAGGACCCAGGAAAGGATATTGAATATAACTGTTGAGGAGCATCATGTTCCCTGCAGTTGACCGCCACTTGGTAGAAGGCCAGTTATGTGCGGGTGTATAAAGGCAAAAAGGGTTAATGTACGAAACTTAAGAAAGGGAACAAGAATGGACTACAGCCGCCACCTTTGTTAGACAGGAAACACTGTCCATTTTTAGGTCTCGCATGCGCTGCATAGGAAAGAGACCAGTAGCCATTGATTGCCTTTTCAGGTTAAAACGTGCATGCGTTCCATTGCCTTCAATGGCAACGCGTGCACGTGTGGCGATTCCCTTGCGGGAGCAAGCAGAGCCATGTGTTAGTAATTATCGCAAAAACATGGTACCCCTGGCTCGCCCCGGCAAGGAAAACGCTTTGGTTGCTCTGGGCCGCACTTCCCTCAACCCTCCCACTGTTAGCGCGATGCGCCTTTGCTTGTTTTCCTTTCGCTTTGGCGTTATGCCTGGATGTCTGTGAAAGGTACCAGATTCCGCTGCAGGAAGCGAAACCATTGTCGTGGACCTGGTAAGGCAGTGTGGACCTGTGAACGTTCCTTCCGGTTTGGGACATGCTTGTTTTAGATGGTGAGGAAAGGCAAAGGTCATACAAAGGGAGCACGTTGAGATATCTCCCCCATGCAGCATGTCTAACGGAATTCTTAAATTCAGAACTATCAACAACTTTGAACATGAGACCACGAAAATGACTTTGGGGGGTAGAAAGTGAGTGGCCCCAGTGGCAATATTTGCTTAAAGAACTTTTCGGTGCAATCTCTAAAGACTCTCACGTGAAATTTTGTGATGAGGACTTCCATACAGGTCATTTATTGCATCTATAGTCATCCCTGTGGACATTAAATTGAAACCCTATATCGGGGTAGCCGTGTCAATACGGTGCTTTGAGGAAACCCTAAAAGGATTAACTCAATTTGTGATCGCTGCGTGGTCCGGGCTGCATTATAGGTTTTGGGTCACCCGCTGCTGGCGGGAGCCCAGTACTCTGCATGCTGAGGGCTGCTTCACTGTAGGTGCTCATATGCCTCTGTTTCGCATCTCTATAGGTGAAAACACACTTCTAAAGAGTTAAGTGGATGATACATTCTACCCTACCGCTTCTCACTCTCAGTCACCATGTAAACAAACACTTGTCCCTCACAAGCACGCCTCCACCACTCATATGCCCGTGGGCATGTGCTCAGATGTGGGCCGTCGTCTAGACCGTGTACTGCTGGCTTTGGTGCTGGAAACCAAGGTTCGAGCCTCTGGGTCGCATCCACATCCTGTGATTCTGGGCAAATCACTTAATCTCCCGGCGCCTGAATGTGTCTTTGTGTAACCGGTGCTCGTGTAAAGCGCTCTGTTACCTCCGGGTTGAGTTCGCGCTATATAAATCTACATAAAGAAAAAAAAAATAACATCGAATCCAGGCCACTCAAGGGATATGTAGCCAGGGTTGCTTGAGCGAAAGCTCTCCTGGGCCACTCAAAGCTCTCTGGTCTACCCCTGGATGGCTTGTGTCCTGTTCAGGCAGCCCTGAGTGTCGCAGCAATCAGCTCTTGGCATTCTGTAGTCTAGCTGTTCACCATATAAATGTTTGCTTCCAAATTCAAGCATGCGAAGTACTGTTGTCTAAAAGGCCAGGATTGGCAAGGTGGGTCACATGCAGGAATGTAAGTGGGCCGGTGCTCAGCATTGGCAAATCTAAACAAGCATTGGCATAGCCAATAGGTCTCGCCTTTGGGACCTTGAAAGTAAAAACAAAAAACTGAAGTATAAGACTTCACGTTTACATCTACTTCGTATGTAGGATGCAGTAAATGTAAACGTGAAATCTTTCACTTCAGTTTTTTTTTTCTTACAAGGTCCCAAAGGCGAGACCTATTGGCTATGCCAATGCTTGTTGTCTTTGCCTTATGTAATTCCCTTTACACAAACCGGCTTCCAAAGGGGTTGCCATATTGAAGATAATTTGATCTGCTTAGCCCATATGATGGCAACCACCCTAGCCACAAAAGGCCAATCACTATACCTGGGCTTTATCGATTTTCGGAAAGCTTTTGATAGCGTGATTCGGCCCAAACTCTGGGAAAAATTGGCAAAATGGGGCATTCCCCAGACCTTACTGAATGCACTAATAGCTCTACACACAGATACCTGGGTTAAAATAAAAGTCACCTCGAGATGGTCATCCACTAATAAAATCTATACCAACAGAGGCCTAAAGCAAGGATGCATCCTTGCACCTTTACTCTTCAATTTGTATCTTGCAGACCTCCCTGAATGGCTTGGCCGCTGTTGAGCCTTTCCACCATGAATTGACCTAATAAAAATCCAAACATTGCAATACGCTGATGACACTATTTTACTCGACCAAACTCAGGTGGGTCTTCAAAGACTTTTCAACTTCCTCGTCCTGTATTGCAACACCAACATTCTAGAGATTAATGCTACCAAAACCAAAGTAATGGTAGTATCCTCCTCGAAAACAAAAAAGTGCACTTGGTTCATTGAGGGGAAGGCATTGGAATCAGTCACCGCATATAAATATCTGGGTGTCTGGATAGATCACAAAGGGAGACCGACCGCGCATATAAACGCAATGCAGGGCGTTGCTCGTAGCCTGGAGGGGGCTTTTATAAGAACAAAGAGAGCCCTCCACTCCCCGGATTTTGCACTGCTAATAAGACTGATAGGTGCAAAATTCCTCCCATCAATAGCCTTTGGTGCTATAACCTATAAAGATAAAATGACCAATTGGCTAGATAGAGCTCAGTCAGCATGCTTCCGCAGAGTATTCCAACTGCCAAACTCGACCTCTCATGCCCAAATCCAAAAGGAATTTGCCTTATCTTCCCAGCACTGGATTATGAGTGCAAGATTCATTGCTTACAGCCTAAAAACAAAACAAACCAGTTCTCACACTTTAAAGAGCAGTATATGGTCATTGCTTAGCAATCCTGACACATCGTGGAATAAATATTTAGGGGCAGATTTATGAGGCCCTTGCGCCACGTTTACGCCGCTGTTGCGTCACGCAAGGCGGCGTAAACGTGGCGCATCCCTACGAACGATTTACAACGTGACGCATCTAGGCAGATGCGTCACGTTGTAAAGCCCTGCGCCGCTTGTGGGCGTTCCGGCGCAGGGTGGGCGTTCCGGGGCAGGTGCGCCTCGCAAAAGTGGCTGAGTGAAATCTATGAGATTTCACTCAGTCACTTTTAAGCCAATGCTGCGTCAAAAGCCTGCGCCTGCTTGAAGCAGGCGTAGGTCTTGACGCAGCATTGTTAAAATGGGGCACCCCCGAGCCTTGCTAGAGCTGCGTCGCGCTTGCGACGCAACTCCAGCAATGCGCCACATTTTCGGCACAGATGCGTCACGCATCTGTGCCGTTTTTGCACCATGGTGCACCGCATTATAAATGCGGCGCACCATGGCTGGCGGAGCTGTGGCGCACTGTGGCGCATGTTAACTGGCGCATCCCTGGGGATGCGCCAGTTAACATAAATCTGCCCCTTGACCTTTTGTCTGGAAACTCTAAAGGTTCAGGATATATGGTCAATTTCGCTGCCCATAGAGGCGAAATCCAAACTTTTGACCAAACAAGCAAAATTTCTTTCCTATGACCATGATGCACAATCAGTATTAAAGCTCTTTCACGGCAGCTGGGCTTCCAAACTTTTCGCCGCAAAAATATTACCGCTCTATCTTTCATCGCCCATGAAACCTTATGTAAAATATCAACTAATGAGACTACTTTTTGGCCTAATTCCACTGATAACATATAAGTTCGGTCAAGGATACAAGAAAGCTGCCTCCACACAATGCCGCTTCTGTAACCAGGAGGAGGAAAACCTGATTCACATCTTGTGCATTTGTAGACGCTTACTAGCCCAACAAACCTTTTGGCTTCGTCGATTTGGCTCTCTCTTAACACCAGGACATTCCAAGAAGCATTGGGAGTATGCATGAGGGGCGACTCACCTCAGATGGCGACGCGCTTCGCAAAATTTATGTCTGAAATTAACTCTTTGTTACCACTAGATGATTAAGAATTAACTTTAATCCTCCAAAATTGATTCTTTTTCTCCCACGCGCATATAGTTTTTTTATCAGAATTTGATTTGTGTTTTTTCTTAACTTTTAACCATTGCAATGAATTTAATTAATTACGCAAATAAATTCTTACTTACTTACTTACGTATTCTGAAACAACTTGGAGATGACAAACAATTCTTGTAAAATTATCAAAATTGTTTTATTAGATGACAATTTTCTCTCAGTTTGTTTTGTTAATCATTCTGAAACATTTTAGGCAGCCCTCAAAGACGTTTTAACTGATTTCTTCATCTATTTGTAGGTTTAGGTTTATGTCTCGGCAGGGGGGGGGGGGGAAATCGGGTTTCTCTACTTCTCCCAATATTTTTTACCGTCATGCATCTAAAAATGCGTCACAAAACCACCAGGGGTCAACCTTGGCGCTGGCAATTGGGGCTGGCTCCTGTCTTTCTTATGGAATAAAATTAGGGGGATGGCTCAAATCCTCCGGGTGACATCAGGAGACTGGCAAAAGATTCTCTCTGGTACAGTGACAGTTTTTTTCTCTTCATGGTATAGTGAAATTAAGAGACAGGCTCCTATGCTACCTGGTGCAATGGGACGCTCACCTTAGGAAGGTCAGCAGTTTCTGCAAAGATCGGTGTGTGATGTGCAGTTCTCACATTTGAATCCTGGGGAAGATGTTTCAGCAGTTAATCCTTTGAAGGTCGATAGACTAGATATACATTTTGAATTGGTGCTAGGAATGTGATACAATACTGTTTGATGTAAAGAGCTAGTGAAAGCGGTATAAAATAACAGAGTTTTGTTTTTGCGAATGGAAAGGTCATTCCTTTGTCACAGGTCCACGGAGTAACACAAAAATAAGTGTTGTGGGTTAAGCAGAGAGACGACGCTGAATCCTGTGAAAAACTCAGGGAGTGTGGACTCTGCCCAGGTTTAGGGTAACACCTCAGTTATCTGCATAACATGGAGCAGCACCCACATGGCTTCGCGCGTTTTTGCAGTAAAACTGCTGTTTTAAAAACGTTATTTTATAATTTCTGCTGGTTTTGGTCATTTTGAGCCTTTTTAAAATTCCCCCTTACTTGCACCATAAATTGTGCCCCTCACCGCCGTTTGGGCGGGTCTGGTCCTGGGGTGGGTGCCCTGCTCGTTTTTGGCGGACATCTTGGAGTGGGGTGAGTGGAGTGAGGCGTTTCCATCTGCTAGCGCTTGAGTGCGCATGTGCCGCCTGGGAACACCTATTTAAGGCGAGTCCCTCCTGTTCTCAGCCCTTGACAAGGTAGCTGCTGCTGCGAGAGCGCTTCGCGCGTTTTTGCAGTAAAACTGCTGTTTTAAAAACGTTATTTTATAATTTCTGCTGGTTTTGGTCATTTTGACCCTTTTTAAAATTCCCCCTTACTTGCACCATGAATTGTGCCCCTCACCGCCGTTTGGGCGGGTCTGGTCCTGGGGTGGGTGCCCTGCTCGTTTTTGGCGGACATCTTGGAGTGGGGTGAGTGGAGTGAGGCGTTTCCATCTGCTAGCGCTTGAGTGCGCATGTGCCGCCTGGGAACACCTATTTAAGGCGAGTCCCTCCTGTTCTCAGCCCTTGACAAGGTAGCTGCTGCTGCGAGAGCGCTTCGCACGTTTTTGCAGTAAAACTGCTGTTTTAAAAACGTTATTTTATAATTTCTGCTGGTTTTGGTCATTTTGACCCTTTTTAAAATTCCCCCTTACTTGCACCATAAATTGTGCCCCTTACCGCCGTTTGGGCGGGTCTGGTCCTGGGGTGGGTGCCCTGCTCGTTTTTGGCGGACATCTTGGAGTGGGGTGAGTGGAGTGAGGCGTTTCCATCTGCTAGCGCTTGAGTGCGCATGTGCCGCCTGGGAACACCTATTTAATGCTCCTCCCCTAGCGTAGCGGGCGCGTCCTCGCGTGGCCGGAGTCGTGCCAGAGTCCTGCCCGTCTGTGCCCGTCCGCGCTCGGTTGCGCTGGTCTCGCGGTGGCTTTAACATCAGGTGCATCTCTAACTATGCTTACGTATACCAGGGAAACTCTCCTGGCGATTAACAACTGTCTGCCTCCCTGCGCTGGAGCCCGCATTTATCCTTTGTGTGGCCCCCACCGCTGTGCTTGTGGCGGCTGGCTACTCGAAGCGCCATCTTGCTTGGGGTCCTGTATAGTGCAGCCTGCCATAAGCAGTAATGTCTCTTCGCGACATCTCACCATCTGGAATTTGAACGTAAGATCGGCGGTCAAGCATTATCAGGATATTGCTGATCTTATGGACAATGACCCCCCTGACATCTTTTGTCTGACAGAGACATGGCTGCAGGATATCGATTCTACTGTATTGAATCTGGCGCTCCCCACTGAGTATTCTATCTACTCGCACAACCGCTCTTCGAGAGGGGGCGGAGTCGCTCTTGCAGTTAAATCTTGTTATCCTTGCGCCTGGAGAGTGCAGAACATCACGGGTTGCGAAAGCGCCCTGTTCAAGGTTGCAGTTACATCGCATTTTACCTTGTCAGGATTGCTGATTTATCGCCCACCTGGTAGTTCCGTGGCATTTCGGGAGGCTCTTCCTGAGGCAGTCAGTTCACTAGCAGCAGGGTCTGCCAATTTCTCTATCATCGGAGACTTGAATCTCCATTTTGACACTCTGTGTCTTTTATTCAGTGGGAGGGATGGTGGCGTACCTCAAGGCCCTTCAACTGTTCCAGCTGGTCTCGGACCCCACTCATAGTGGTGGCCACATTCTGGACCCCTTTTTTTCCAACTTAGAGGGGGCTACAGTGCCCCCCCCCCCTCCCCCTGACCTGGTCAGACCACTCGCTCGTGACTATTTACTGTCCTCTTAAAGAAGCCCCACTTAAGGCGCCACTGCGAGCCATGCCCAGACGGCGCTGGAGCAAACTAAAGGCGGAAGATCTCCATCGCCTTCTCACTGACGATCCACTGGGTGCAGTGGAGAACGTGGAATCTGGTTATGGCCATTTCTGCGGATGGGTAACCAGGGCCCTCGACTCCCTTATCCCGATGGTTTCTAGTAAGTGTGGCCTCCGCGCCCCTAGCCCCTGGTATGATGGCAATCTGAGGGCTCTGAAAAGTGTCTGCAGACGTGCAGAGAGAGACTGGAGGAAGAGGTATGACAGCAGCAAAAAAACCCTGTATATGGCTGCCGTCAAGTCTTATCACTGCGCGGTTTGTAGTACCCGGGCTGCATTTTATGCCCTGGAGTTTCGCAGCAGTGGGAATCCTGTTAAAACCATCTTTAAGGCCCTTAAAGACCTTGTGGCAAGGAAGCCTGCCGGTAATTCCATCAGCTCCAATACCCATTGTGAAGCGCTGGCGGCTTTCTTCCTGGAGAAGGTCCAGACCATCTATAGGGCCTTCCCCACCACTGCACAAACCAGTGTGGGGCCACCCATCCTGCCGGATCAGGTGGTGCTAGACTCTCTCCCCTATCTCTCTTTGGAGTCTTACACGGCCCTGGCTCTCCGAGTTAAGTCTGGGTCGCCGGTCGACCCGCTCAAGCCACCAATGTTCAGAGACCAGACTTTTGCTCGCCCGGTTTGCGACTTAATCAACATGTCGCTATCATCTGGCCAGGTGCCTTTGAAATGGAAGCATGCAGTAGTAATGCCCATTTTGAAAAAACCATCTCTCGACCCTACAAAATCGGAGAACTACCGCCCGATTTCGCTTCTCCCGTGGCCAGCCAAACTTGCGGAGGTGCATGTTAACACCGCCCTCACTGATCATCTGTCGCGTGCCAACATTCTGGACGACACCCAGAATGGTTTTCGGGCCGGCCACAGTACGGAGACAGCATTGCTATCTATGGTCGAGCACCTGCGGGAAGTTCTGGATGCAGGTCAAACGGCGGCGCTTGTTTTGTTAGACCTAAGCGCCGCCTTTGACATGGTCTCCCATGATATTCTCCTGCAGCGTCTTGAGGAGATAGGGGTGATCGGCACTGCACACCAGTGGTTTCGTTCGTTTCTCAGGGATCGTTCCTTCTGTGTGGCGTCCCCGCCCTATCAGTCCAAATGTCATCCTCTGTCTCTTGGGGTCCCGCAGGGTTCCTCGCTGAGTCCCACGTTGTTTAACATCTACGTGAGGCCGCTGGCTGAGGTTGTGAAGCTCTGTGGTATGACCATGGTGTCGTACGCAGATGACACCCAGCTAGCGGTCACGATCAGCGGGGACTCTGGGGTGGATGCCCCAAGATTCAGAGAAGGGCGGTGGCTGGTTGGATGACGTCCAACTGTCTCCAACTAAACGCCAAAAAAACGGAGGTGATGGTCTTTGGGAAGCGGACGGACCTATGGGGAGATGCTTGGTGGCCCCCTGAGTTGGGGCCGACCCCCACTCCGGTTGCGGAGATCAAAAATCTTGGTGTTTGGCTGGACCCTTCCCTCAATTTTGTTGGCCACACCAAAAGGACGGCGGCGTGCTGCTTTGGCATCTTGCGCAATCTGCGACCTGCCCTTAAATATTTTGATGCCGCAACTCGTCAACTGGTGGTACAAGCAACGGTTTTGGCTCGGCTGGACTATGCCAGCTCCCTTTTTATAGGGTTAAACCAGGCCGAGCTAACCCGACTTCAAAGAGTGCAGAACGCAGCGGCCAGAGCAATCGTAGGTCTTCCTAGGTTCTGCTCGGCCGGTCCAACTTTGCGTGCCTTGCATTGGTTACCCGCTAGGCAGCGGATCCACTTTAAAGTACTGTGCATTTCTTTCAAGATTCTGAAGGGCCTATCGCCTCCCTTACTGCGCCAACTTTTGTGCCCTTATATCCCGGGCCGCACTTTGCGCTCGCTGGACCAAGAATTAGCGGTAGCCCCTCGGTTCAAACTCAGTCAGGCGGGGGGTCGCTCTTTTAGGGTGCGGGCAGCCGCACTTTGGAACGCTCTCCCCTTGAAACTCCGGACCCTTGGCGACTTGCTTTCTTTCCGCAAGGCCGCTAAAACTCATCTATTTTCTGAGCTATGTTAAAACCTCAACTCCCCCATTTTTAATAATATTTTCTGTTTTCCTGTTGTGTTGTGTTCGCCACCTTGTCGGTGCGCCGGGACGCTCCTTCGCTGGAGCAGCCGTGCGCAATACAAATAGCACTAACATAACATAACATAACATAACATGGCTAGAATCTACGGAACCTGCACTACTCGTTGAACCTCCTCGTTCCAAAAAGAGATTTAAAGGTATCTCATCCAGGTGGGTGTAAATATTAACAAGCATTTACAAGAAACGGTTTCGCCTTTGGAAAAGTTTGAGCTATTGGCATTGTGAATGACAAACTTTTTATTTATGTGTTTGTTTTGAAAACAGATAAATAAATGGCATTGTCATTTACAATGGAAATAGCTTAATCTCTCGCAAATGCGATCTGTATTGCAACTATTTCAGTTAGCATTTTGCACTACGATGAAAACTGGCTTGTGCATTTAGTCAAGTCAAGTCAAGTCATAGAATTTATATAGCGCACTACATACCCAGAGGGTTTCAAGGCGCTTAGGAAGGGGAGGAGGATTACTTGTCAAATATCCACGTTTTAAGTTGCTTTCTGAATGCTAGGTGGTTCTGGGTAAGGCGAAGGTAAGCGGGGAGTGAGTTCCATGTTTTAGCAGCCAGGTAAGAAAAGGATCTGCCTCCCATGGTGGTCTTGTTGATGCGAGGTACAGTGGCGAGGGCTTGGCTGGAAGAACGTAGTTGGCGGGAGGGGGTGTAGAAGGACAGTCGTGAGTTGAGGCATTCTGGACCGATGTCGTAGAGTGATTTGTGTGCGTGGGTAAGCAGTCGGAAAGTGATCCTCTTGTTGACGGGTAGCCAGTGGAGGTCTTTAAGGTGACCAGAGATGTGTTCGTTGCGTGGGATGTCTAATATGAGTCTGGCTGAGGCGTTTTGGATTCGTTGGAGTTTCTTCTGGAGTTTTGCGGTAGTACCTGCGTAGAGGGTGTTTCCGTAGTCCAGTCGGCTCGTGACCAGAGCGTGGGTGACTGTTTTCCTTGTTTCGGAGGGGATCCAGCGAAATGTTTTTCTGAGCATGCGAAGAATGTTGAAGCAGGAAGATGATACGGCGCTGACTTGTCTGTTCATTGAGAATGAAGAATCCAGGATGACGCCTAGGTTCCGTGCGTGGTCTGTCGGGATGGGTGCTTTTCCGAGGGCTTCCGGCCACCAGGAGTCGTCCCATGCAGAGGGGGATGTACCTAGGATGAGGACTTCTGTTTTGTCTGAGTTCAGTTTCAGACGGCTTTGTTTCATCCATTCGGCAACTTCTTTCATTCCTTCGTGTAGGTTAGTTTTGGCTGTGCTGGGGTCGTTGGTGAGAGAAAGGATCAGTTGATGTCATCCGCGTAAGAGATGATGTTGAGGTTGTGTTGGCGTGCGATGGCCGCGAGGGGGCTCATGTATACGTTGAAGAGGGTGGGACTGTGTGAGGATCCTTGTGGTACGCCGCAGATGACTTCAGAGGCCTCGGACTTGAATGGTGGAAGGCGGACTCTCTGGGTTCTTCCGGTGAGGAACGAGGTGATCCAATCAAGTGCTTTTCCTTGGATTCCGATGTTATTGAGGCGTTGTAAAAGGGTGCTGTGGAAGACTGTGTCGAATGCTGCAGAGAGGTCAAGGAGGATGAGGGCGACTGTGTCTCCGTTGTCCAGTAGAGTTCGAATGTCGTCTGTTGCTGCGATGAGGGCGGTCTCAGTGCTGTGTTTTGCTCGGAAGCCAGATTGTGAGGGGTCGAGGGATTTGTTGGCTTCGAGGAAGGCGGCGAGCTGGTTGTTGACAGCTTTCTCGATGACTTTGGCCGGGAATGGAAGAAGCGAGATGGGGCGGTAATTTTTGAGTTCGGTGGGGTCCGCTGTGGGTTTTTTCAGAAGGGCGGTGAGTTCAGCGTGTTTCCAGTCTTCTGGGAAGGTGGCGGAGTTGAAGGAGCAGTTGATGACGTCTCGGAGGTGCGGTGCTATGACGGAGTCTGCTTTGTTGAAGATGTGGTGAGGACATGGGTCTGTGGGGGATCCTGAGTGGATGGAATTCATCAGGTGGATGGTGTCCTCAGAGGAGATTGGGTTCCAGTCGTTAAGGGTGTTCACGGGGGGGAGATGATCATCAAATGGTAGGGTGTGTTGGTTTCCGGGTTGGTTGTCAAAGCTGTTGTGGATGTCTACAATCTTGTTGTGGAAAAATGAGGCTAGGGAGTCGCAGAGGGTTTGAGAGGGGGTGATGTCGTTGGAGTTGGCCGAGGGATTGGAAAATTCCTTGACGATGTTGAAAAGTTCCTTGCTGTTGTGGGCGTTGTTGTCAAGTCGATCCTTGAATGCTGTTTTCTTGGCTTTTCGGATTAGTTGGTGGTGAGTGCGTGTGGCGTTTTTGAAGGCGTCCTTGGTGCTGGTGGTAGGGTCTTTTTTCCAGGCCTTTTCAAGGGAGCGGCAGAGTTTCTTGGACTTCTTGAGATCATCGTTGAACCATGAGGCCTTCTTGCTGCCAGGTTTGTTTTGACGTTTTTTCAGTGGTGCTAAGGTGTCAGCGGTGTTGGATAACCATAGGGTGAGGTTGGCGGCGGCTTCGTTAGCGTTAGAAGAGAGGGCTGGGGTGTTTTGAAGGAGTGATGCGGAGATTTGGTCCGTGGTGATTTTGTTCCAGTTTCTTTGCAGGGTAGGTTGGAGGTGGATGCTGGGTTTTGGTTTGTTGTAGGTGAAGTGAACGCAGCTGTGGTCAGTCCAGAGGAGGTCCGTGGTGTGGCTGAAGGAGACATGGTTGCTGGATGTGAAGATGGGGTCGAGTGTGTGACCTGCGATGTGGGTGGGGGAGGTGACTAGTTGTTTAAGTCCGAGGTTGGCGAGGTTGTCCACGAGGGTGGTGGTGTTGCGGTCGTTGATCTTTTCGAGGTGAAAGTTGAGGTCTCCCAGAAGGATGTAGTCTTTGGAGGGGAGCGCGTGTGGGGTGATGAAGTCCGTGATGTCTTCACTGAATTTTGCGCGGGGTCCTGGTGGTCTGTAGAGGAGGGTGCCTCTGAGTGTGGTTTTGGGGTCGATGTGGATCTGGAAGTGAAGATGTTCGGAGTTGGCGAGGTTGGCGTCAGAGCTGGTTGATATGCGGATTGATTTCTTATGGACGATCGCGATTCCTCCTCCTGTGTGGCTGGTGCGGTCTTTGCGAGTGATCTTATAGTCTTCAGGGATGGCAATGGTGATGTCTGGTGCGGAGGAAGCATTCATCCATGTTTCCGTAAGGAAGGCGATGTCCGGAGAAATGGTGTCTAGTAGATTCCATAGGTCAATGGCGTGCCTGTGGACCGATCGGGTGTTGAGAAGGATGCATTGTAGGTGGTTGGGGTGGGGAATCTGTGGTGTGGTCGTAGCGGAGATGTTGTCGGTGCCGCTGAATTTGCAGGAGAAGCAGGAGAAAGGTCCATGGGTTTGTCCAGGGGCGGCTTGGACGCAGGTGGGAGCGCGACCGGGGTTAAGGGCTAGGAGGGTGGCGGCATCGTAGGTAATGCGGGGGGGCTGGGAGGGACGGGGGCCAGGGGGTCTGGCGCTGGGCGTGGTCCAGGCGCGGACGGGCGTAGACGGGCTTACCTTTGGCGCACCTTCGGCGCGGCCGAAGCGCGTGGACGCTGCGCGTGGGGGCATTGGCCATAAATGGATGGTGGAGGGGGCGGAGCGTGGGAGGGGCCGCTGGGAGGCGGTCTCGGGGAGGTAGAGGCGAGCCAGGAGAGCTGAAAACAACAACAAGATGGTGGCGGGCTGCTCGAAAATGAAACCGGGGCACAGTCCGAGTTAAGCCTGAGCTATTGCCACAAAAATAAACACCACTGGTGGGACCGGCCAGAAGCGCTATTAAAATTAATGCCAGGCAGCTCGCATGTAATTGCACAATCTAAATGCGTGCAGAAGCGCTATGTTATATCGTATGTGCAGCAGCCAGCAGCAGATAGTTCAGTGCAGGAGCGCAGAATTCAGACAATGCTAGCAGCGCTATGTGGAGTAATAATGAGCAGTTAACGATACCAGCGCTGCTTCCAGGTTCGAGGGAGCGAGGGGAGCGACCGTGCAGGAGCGAGTCCAGGAGGTCACAGCTGCACCAGGGAGGAGGCTAGATTGCTGTTCGTGGGTGGGAGGGGCCGCTGGGAGGCGGTCTCGGGGAGGTAGAGGCGGGCCAGGAGAGCTGAAAACAACAACAAGATGGTGGCGGGCTGCTCGAAAATGAAACCGGGGCACAGTCCGAGTTAAGCCTGAGCTATTGCCACAAAAATAAACACCACTGGTGGGACCGGCCAAGAGGAGAGTCAGCAGGCGTCCCTGTAGGAGGTAGTGTATTCAAGACTGTGCAATACAATACATGCTCCCTTCCCAACTCACTTGGTCTCGAACGCCCAGTCATACACTGCACCACCATACATTGCAACACAAATCTGGACATACATTAAAACGAAAAACCGCCTGTTTGTCTATAGTTGATTGTACTCGGTGGCCTTGAGAGAGGAGGCCGAACTGTGGTGAAACTGCTGGGTTTGTGTGTATGAGGGAGGAGTGGAGTCGTATTTGTGACAGAACTTCTGGGTGTGGGCGAAGGAGCTGGGAAGACCTGGCACAAGAGTGGAGGAACGGCAGGATCTGAGGGTTGGAGTGGCCTGGGATGCTCCAATATCTACAATCTCAGCCTTTCACCGAAAGTACAGCAGACTCGGGTGAAATGTCGGTCCGATGACAGCTAGACGCGCCCCCGCGTATTCTTCCTGTGGCCCAGTCCGCTGGCACACACTCTTATTATATAGCTCCTCACTAACTCTGTTGTGGGAATTAACAGGTGGGAGTGTAAGGAAGCAGCTGTCGTTCCGGTTAGTGCATGAGCCTGTATGAAAGAACAAAGCCGCAAAACATATCCAAGGGTCATTAACAGCCCTGTGAGAGGTAGAGAGGCTGTAAAGAGGGGGAAATGGAAAATATGGAGAGATAAAGGAAGGGGGAGAGGGTGGAGAAAAACGGGAATTACAAGAAGAGAACAGGAGTGGGGAAAATACAACAGAAAGAAAAAAAAACAGACCGATGAGGGCTGTCAAGCTGTTTTAATATTGGGATTGTCAGGAAAGGGCACGCCTTTGATCCGCCCCTGGATCCAGCTTTATATAGCTAACAGAGCCCTTAGGTCTGAGAATAAAGGTTTAATCCTAGTCCCTAAGATTAAACGTGCACGTAGTGGAGGCCAACTGTTCACATACAATGCATCCAGACTCTGGAAACAGTACCCCCCTCCACATATGCTCTGAGCAAGACTACCTCAAGTTCAGGAAACATCTGAAAACCTTTCTCTTGCATTAACCTCCTCACAGTTTACATGGCGACGTAGCGCTGGGATGCCCCTGGGTAACCACGCGCTTTAGAAATGTTCCTTAATTCATTCATTCATTCACTGCTTTACTGTATGATAATTCCATCATTATTGCCACCAGCAACAGAAGTCGAAGCAAACAGGACAAATCAGTAGCTGCAGGTAATTCCCCATGTTCTCTGCAGAGAGCTAAATACACCGGAAATCTTAGGTGGCATTGTGATTACTACTGTTGTGCATATCTGCTTTGTTTAGCACCCTTCGGTGTGTTTTTACTGTTCTGCTGCTGTTGGGTTTCCATACTACTGGGAATGTAATAGTTAATGAATTGTGAATCTGCAATGTGGAGGGTGATTGCCTTTCGCCTCGGGCTGTGAGTGGCATGGTTGGCACCAAAGTGAGTAGGTGAGGAGCCTGTAATGTGCAGCAAGTAATTGCCTCACAGCTTTAGCGGTGAGTTGGGGTTTGTGTCGCAGACTCACAACTACGGTGTTCGTGGGCTATGCAGATATAGGTTTTTACAGCAACATTATCCATTTCAATGTCAAGATACTTAGAACTGGAGGCTTCACCTATAATATTAACCTATTTCAAACACATTTTGCTCCGATGTCCTTGGTTTACCCACAAAAACTACAAAATGGTTTGTTTTTTCACAATCAAAATCCCTTCAAATGTAGGTAGTCACGTGATGGTGATATACAATCACACATAATGGCTATTATATTTTACACACCTCTAAAATGTTTTGTCGTTTTGTACAACCAAACAGCAACCCTAAGAATAGCAGGACTGCTTCGAGGATACCCTCAGTGAAGATGAAACGATCACCAAGTTATTTATGAGTTATGACTCCTACGTTGATGAGATGCTGCAGTGTTTTGTAAGACTGGCCTACATACTTCAAACGCGTTTCCTTTAGGTTCAAAATATTTCTGCTTCTTCGAAGTGCTAAATATATCTTACGTAATTAATAATTTGAAAAAAAGAAAGGAGAATAAAAACAAAAACTGCTTTCCCTAGCAGGCTTTTGAAACTGCAGAAACAATGTTTCCTTTTGAATAACAGAAATGCATATAGCTACCTGTAGAAAGTCGTGAAACACCATGGATGGGGGCGTACGCCGCGGGGGGACGGGCACACGGACAGCGGGAGGGGGGCCGGGCGGGCACACGGACAGCGGGAGGGGGGCAAGCAGGCAACATAAGACGGGATAAACAAGATGAGCGGTAAAGGCACGGAAAGCGGGACGGGGGCGGGAAAGGCACGGACAGCGGGAGGGGGGCGGACAGGCAACATAAGACGGGATACACAAGACAAGCGGGAAAGGCACGGAAAGCGGGAGGGGGGGCTGAAAAGGCACGGACAGCGGGAGGGGGGACGGGCAGGCAACATAAGACGGGATACACAAGACGAGCGGGAAAGGCACGGACAGCGGGAGGGGGGGCGGGAACGGCCAGCACTCATCTGGACCTGGACTTCCTCTGGCGGCGGTCGGCCGCAGAATGACCAAACGAAACGGACTACAAAAAAAAATAAACCCCGCCCACGGCCGCGATGACGATCGGAGAGGGAAGAAATCGCGAGAACGCCCACAAATCTGGTCCGGCCATGACGGACAGATCTCTGTTCCAATGGCTAGCCTCCATTTATGGAGCTAGCCAATGGAACAGAGGGGCGGATTCCAAGCCACACTGTTTCCAACATTAGATTTCGCCTGCGCCGAAAAGCTGCGCAGAGCGCAGCCTTCGGCGGGCCGAAACCTAACGAGAACCACATATAATATCCAAGATTATTTCTATGCTCCAGTTGGGGGTTTCAGTGTGCAATATGTGAAGGAATGTGGAACATCACTTGACAATATCATTCGGCGCTTGTCTAAAGTATATAATCTGTTTGTATACATCTTTTCCGGAGCTTCTCAAATTATATTTCATATTGTACGATTAAATGCACTCTTAATGCATCCCTGTAAGTATTTTGAGGGGAGGAGCAGTGATCTTAACTACAATCCTACTGACTTAGTCCCATTCAGGCCAGGCCCTTGCATGTCCATTATTTTCTGTCGCAGGGGTGCTACCTGACCCAGTTGACAGCTTGTGTTCCACTTTGTCTGTCCTTACTTAATGGGTGGCTTGATTCTCATGTGTCTAAATTCATATGGGCGTCCCCAAATTTAATTAAGCGGTTATAGCTGTAGAGATAAGAGATTCAAAGCTTCTACTGATATTTTGTACAGAAAGAAATGGAAATAACTCCATTTTCAACCAAAGTGGCGTTAGTTTACTAACTAACCTGCTCTATTTGTAGAGAAAGAGTTTTGCAAAGACTTATTGAGTGGCTGAGGGAAAAAAAATAAAACCCCAACATCAACGACAGAGCCGCCACCACAGGATCATAGCCACCTGCTGGAAAGAGGAAACCGATGTGTGGTTGTGGTGTACAGCAGTCTGTGCTGGCATGGCAGTCAAACACCTTATAACTATTCCCAGGGGTCAAGAAGTCGTAAGATTAGACTGAATGTCAATGAACAAGCTGTGACCACGTGGCCTCAGTCATCAGATGAAAGGAAGAAACCACTGTGAGGTGGTGCTAGCACACCTCTTACTGCCCAATCGGAGAACACCCCTGAGGTCATCAGACTAGATTCAAGAATCTGACTCCACCACGAAGATGCATCACAGCGAGAGCCACTGATGATCATCACAGAATTTGAGACCAGAAACACTGCACCAGAGAGATGAGAGTTTATTTTTTTTTATTTTTTAGATGATTCTCTGAAATCTGAGGCACACTTCGGAACAAAAAATTCAGTTATTTTGAAAAAATATTGGTATAACAGAATCTAGACACTCGGATGAGCACGTCATATAGTTAATGATGTTGTCTTCTGAAAAAAACGGAATTGCAATTTTGAGAGAACAAAGCAAGGCTCAGCAACATCCTAACCACACAACAGAATATTTGAATATTTATGCAAAGTTTTTATAGAGCATCACCCTTCAAATAATAAGCACATCTGCGCACTCCCTGAAAAGACAGCAGATCACTAGCAATAAGAGGGTTCAGCATTTTTTTTTATTGTACAATAGCTTGAAAAGCAGCCTTTACCCTCCGAAATACAAATTCACTTCTGGTTTTACTGCATTCTTCTCGGCCAAACAGAAAGAGAGTAAACACCCTTCAAATGCTTGGTGTGCGAAATCCTAGTGTCACTGCAGTGGCGGCTCTTGCTCCCGTGGCCAATCTCTCAGCATCTCCTAACCCATGAGTTCGCCAGATACGTCATATAGTGGCCTTGAAGGCATGTAGCGTATTTTATAAAAAGGCATGCTCAGGGGGCATGGTTTGGGCACCCGAGTTTCACATCAAGAAAAAGTGTGCCTTGAGATTCCCACCGAAAACACCTGAACCATCAAACAGTGTCATTCCTGAAGCGAGAGCCCCTTATATTTGTGCGGCATCCTCAACCTGTCCATGCATGCATCGCTATCAGCATGTGTTGTCGGACACGCCTGCCTCGTGGCGCTACGAGTGCATGTGACAAGATCATCAATAGCCACAAACTCAAATCCCAGCAGGCTGACTCCGCCTTTCATCCTACAGGGATAAACCCCGGAGTACCACTGAGCGGCATAAAAAATCAGATATTTTGAGTGTGTGCACACAATTCGGTAAGTATTATACTTTGCAAACAGTCCTTGTGAGATTATTATGTAAAAGAGCAGAAAGGCTGCTACTACCACTGACAGTGATCTCCTTGTAGCGATAAGCAATACCGACATTGTACCAGACATAAATGTCTCCCCAAACTCAGCAACTACGGGGACAAAGAGAAAAAGGAAGTTGATCAAACCTACGAACTCCAAAAGAAAACAACCACCTTGTTTAAATAAGCAGTGTACTGCCCTGAGTTCATGGATCAAAGGCGCCAGGGTAAATGTGGCTCCGAGTTCAACTAACGCCACTGTTACTGTTGCTTTAACACTACCCGTAGTATCAAATTAGTCTACTTATGCCCAGACTGAGACTGGGATTGGCCACTCATCCTGCTTTAAACTCGGCGATACTGCAACTGACATTATAGCAGACTCTGTATATGACTGCATTAAAACACTTGTTGACAGAGTTTTGCTGATCTCTGGAAATTTTTAGATCACTTAGAGTCATTAGTGAACAAATCAGACCGGAACACCACTCATAAGCAGGTTTCACAACCGGGGGGGGGGGGGGGGGGGGGAGTCCCTCAAGCCCCAGGTTTCTAGCATACAGAGCGTAATTAGCCCTAATAACCACAAGCAAGTGTTAATACTCACACAACCCCCTCATACTAGCACCCCTAGCGCTTGTGTTACTTGTTGTAAAATAAGGGAGTGTTTGATACCTAAACCCACTGGCGCCCAGTATGAACTAGCTATGTCTACTGCTATTAATAACGTATACCAACCTGTTCACTTAGCTACTCATGCCGCCACCTCGAACCATACAAAAAACACAACTCTAGTTTGCAATACCCAGAGAGCAAAACCCCCTACTGTGAACAATGTTAGTGAGTTTGTGGCGGCTAATAAAGAAAACCTCAGCCAACCTCCGGCTGCTTGCCCCTATGTTTTAGTCTTAGCAGGCGTCCCACCCTTAAGGAAAAATCAGACTGAGACATGGGAGGTCAGGGAACATGGCGGCTGGCTGACGCCAGTCGGGAGACACCCTGTGCGAAGGAGAGCCCGCCCTAGATTCACGCTACGGGAGAATGTAACGCCAGCTTTTGGTCTGTGAGGACGCCGTCGCCTGGTTCTGAATTGCGAGGGATACTGCTCGGCTGTGGTTGGGGTTTTGTGTTTTTTACGAAGAACATTGTATGTAAACTGTAATCATGGATAATGCTCCCCCGTAGCCCGAAGCCCTTAAGACTGTGTGGTAATCGGTTTTGGATGTTTTTTCATATCCATCACAAGGTAAGCTCGTATGGGTCTCGGTAACTCTCTTTTTACACCGGCCGCCGAGAGACGCGGCTCCGCCTCATATGGGCATTGGAGAAGCGCGGCAGAGAGCTGGAAGAAGCTCCATACTACTGTGCTCTTTGTGGGTAAGCGAGGCAGTCCTGTGATTCAGCAGTACGGGAGGGGTGCAGAGAAGTTTAAATTTCTGAAATTCAGTCTGTACCCCGGAGTTATTTAAAGAGTGGGGTCTGAGGGAGCAATCTATGTTTGTTAAGTATGCTGTGGCAAACCCTAAACAAGCACTCACCTGGGCTCGTGGTCGGCATGAAATGACACAAAAACAACCCCCCTCCACAGAGGAAAACATTAGATTTTGCTGGCACAGCATTGCCGAGGCAAAACCTAACAGTCAGGTCCCGGGCCGCGCTGTGATTGGCTGACGTCACGGGGGTGTCCCGGGCCGGCAGCCAATCACAGCGCGGCCCGGGAATGACGTCACGGGGGTGTCCCGGGCCGGCAGCCAATCGCAGCGCGGCCCGGGACAAAGGGGCGGGGCTTAAAAAAAGCACCAGAAACGCCCCCGAATCGCGTTTTCTGGAGAAAGCGCGATTGACAGCCTCTGTCTCCCAATGGCTAGCCTCCATTTATGGAGCTAGCCAATGAGAGGCAGAGGCGGGTCATCGATCATATATAGAACTCAATAGGTTTTTTAGCGCATGCTCACTACGTGAGCACTTGCAGGCAAAACCTAAAAATACATTAAGAATGTTAAAGAGCACTGCCTTTGTGTCGAAACCAGTCAGAAAAAGTGAAAGGGACTAGGGACTCTGCTCTCAGATTTGCATTCTCACAGTGGCGAGCATGTTCTGTGTGTTTGTGGAATCCATGTGTGGCACAGGAGTTGGGCATCTCCACAAATGGTTCAATAATCAATTTGATAGGGAAGCCCAGTGCAGACATCTGAAGTAAGCCGCTCTGGGCCTGGCACCAGGTTCCCTATGCCTTAAGTCGGCCCTGTTCTGTAGACCCACGTTTATTTGTGATTTTATTTGTGTTATTTCCTTTCGGAGAAGATTCCAAAGTGCTTAAAAGTGGAGAGTCGTTTGTTATTACTGGGCATTAAAATATACTTGGGGACTCTTAAATGAGAACTGTCAGTCTTACCAACTTGATTGACAATGGATTCTTGAGCAGTGGTGCAGTGGGGCGGTTGACTCAGTGTGGTCAGTGGGGAATGTGTCCAGAGGTCCAGCATGGGGAGCTTGTGATCACTATGAGTGCCGGCCCCTGATTGGCTAAGTGTCCTTAACTCATGTGGCATCTAACTTAATGGTGTTTTTAGGAGTGTGTATCCCCCCTGACCATGTGTGCTTTATTGGGGCACTCTCCCCTAACCATTGTAATGTCTCTGAGCTTATCTGTGGAACTGATCAACAGTTTCCTGCTCTACTGTTTGCCTGTCAGCTATGCACCCGCCCACCTGTGACCCATCAATCAGTAACACCGGGCCTAGGTCACAGGGCCTGTCTGACCACATATTTGTGTGTCGAGGTGGATGTGGAGTTCAGAATAGTTGATTCTATGAATAAGGACGATAGTTCATTATTGTTGACAAAAGCATTGATATCCTTATTAACAAGATGACTTGCAGGGGAAGATAAAGCAATGTTAGTCATCGTGACAAGGGGTCATATGGGGAGATCTTGGGGGCAGAGAGAAGGGACGGAAGCGAGAGGGACTAAAAATAGAAGAGAGAGAAGAAAAGAAGAGAGAAAAGTAAAGAAATTGAGAAAAGATGGATAAAGAAGGAGGAAAGGGAGAAACCCCTCAGGCGCGGGGAGAGGGCAGGTAACCTAAAGAAGAGGCAAGTGCTAAAAGCTAAAATTAGAAGATGAAGAAGAACAGCAAATAAATAAAGTTAGGCATAAGTGGGCTGATAAGAAAAAGGGAGAAAAGAAAAGAAAGAGGTAATAAACTGGCAAGGAACCGAGTGCAGAAGCCTCAGGGGAAGCCAATAGCTGTGTAGCGTGGGCCAGCACCTGATGTCCTGTGGAGCGGGGGGCAGATAGAGCAAGTGATGATGAACAGGTCAGTAGCAAAGCATGTGGCTGGAAAGTGAGGGAGGAAGCATTGGAGGCCAGCAAAGCAAGCACTGGCATAGCAAATAGGTCTCGCCTTTGGGACCTTATAAGTATTTAATTATGCAGCACAATATCCGTGGTGCAACATCAACTGTTGCATGGCTAAACACTTATACTGTCCCAAAGGCGAGACCTATTGGCTATGCCAATTCTTGTTGTGATTGCAAAGCTTTAGGTTTCTCAATAGCCTTTTATATCTTCTTATATCTATATCTTTTCATATTCCTAGTAATAAAAGGGAAGCATTCATCTCAATGGTAATTTCAGTACGGTCTTCTATGTGATTCTGTCCTGTGGCATATAAATGTGATGGGCTCTTTACTGGTGGCAGTACATTGACGTGAGTTCACTGCTGTGGTGGGCTGAGTCGGTGGCTGGTGGTATGAAAGACTTGTGTGTGGTGCAAGAATGGCGTGTGAGGAGGAGCTACGACAGCAAACAAGATGGCTGCTTAGGCTCCCGGCTCTGCCGACCTCCGTATCCCGCCGCAAGATCCTGCACAATATCCTGATTTTCCGCCCAGCCCCTGCGTACATGAACAGTTCCTCACTCCGAGGGTGAAATCCGGGAAATGTTATCGTCCGGTTTCAAGGAGTTACGCCGAGTTGAAGATTGTGGCCTACTCCAGCGGTGAAGCCGGGGCCTCGAGTATCTGCATGGCCGGGTGGTAGTGCAACAACAACGGCTGAGAGACCCAGGCAGGGTCCGGTCGATCGTAGTGGAGGCTTCTTTTGCGCCCGGAATTGGCAATGATTGTTCTCTTTGCTCAGCACTGATGGAGAGGTGACCTTGCTTGCTACTGATGGCGGGTGGGGGTTCCCGTCCCGCGAACCCGGTGCCGGCTCCCTCCGGGGTTCGGCGGATCGGGGCCCCGGCCTGCGGCGTTAAGCTGGGTGATCGTGGCTGTGGAGAACGAAGGGTTACCGTCCACGCTTGCCCTATCGTGATCCCTGTCTATCCCCCCCGGAGACACCAATTCACTCGGGAGGTAATTGTTATCGGTCTCGGGCGTGAGACCATGGACCGAAATGTGTTCGAGCCGTCGCTGAGGTCATTGCTGGCAGAACTCTGGGCGCTTCAATCACAAATGACTGTCTCCATGAACAAAATGGATGCAAGCCTATCTGGGATGCTACTTTTTGTACCGGACCCTGCCCCACTATTGGAACTACCATCTGTAGCCACTCAAGCAGTGGCCATTTTGACTCACTGCGAAGACCCCGTGGGGATGCGAATATTGGGACCGCCGGATGAAGCCCTGGAAGATGGTGTTCTAGAGGTCGTGAGAGTGCCACTGCACCTTCCACCTTATTGACTTTTGAGGTATTGACTGGCTTCCTACCCCCGGAGATTTGTGTTGTAGACTCTTTTTTATCTGGTGATCGTCTCCCCCCTTTTTTGGAAAGGTTGCGACCCCGGGGCAAGCAACATCAAGACTGTCTTGTTGGGAGAGGGAGGCTTCCTACACCTGAAGCTCCCGTGAACTTACTTGCTGCAAGTGGTAACGGATTGACTCTTGATGACTTCCCTCTCCTCTATGACTTGCTTGTATGCCTTTGGGTCTCGCTGGGGAGGGCTCGTGTGCTGGTCCGGAAGGGTCAGGGGTGAGATTACTCAACTCGGGGCAGTTTGAAATGGTATTATGACTGTTCGATTTGCGATGATTTGATTTAAGAGGCTGGGCGGTGTGTAACGGTGCCCCCTAATTTCTCTCATAAGGGTCGCTCCACATCCGTCTCTTTGTGATAGGGGGTGCCTGTTACTGGCGGGGGTACTAAGGGGCTGGGGGCATGTACTACTAGGCCCTCCTCCACTTTTCCTCTTTCTTTTCCTTCTTTTAGGGTTTTAGTTCTTTAGGGCGACAGGCACGCTGCTAGTGAGGTTAGGCTATAGCCATCGGCAGGGGTGCAGGGTGGGGGGTTGGATGGTTTTTTTTTTATTTTGCCTTTCTTATTTTCTATGGCCTTTTTCTCCCTTCCCTTCTTTCCTTTCGGGTCAGTATCGTCTGTGTTCTATTCTGATTATATTGCGTTCTGGAATTTTGTGCTCACGCTTCCTAGGTTAATCGAAAGTCCGGGTGGGCAGGATCTGGGAACCGGCGCTTCTGAAACTGTAACCTGTATTGTCTTTCACTTTGATTCATAAGCATTGTCGCCAGGGTTCCTCATATTGTTGTCTCTAAGGTATATCCTGTTTCCTGGCCTGTCCCCGTCTCCTCTAGCTTGATTGTATGGCACCTGATCCGTTTATTTCTATAATATAAAATGAAACCTTTATTATATCCTGTGACTTATTCATGCGTTGCAAGACAAACTTCATCCTGAATCGCTGCCGGACCTCAGGGCTGTCGGCTGATGAGCTGTGTTACACTGTGCTGTGATTGGTTATACTTATGACTAGCGGCCGACCCCTGCGGTTGTAAGCCCATACTTGTACTTTCAGAGTGTTGCAATAAAGGTTTTCAACAAAAAAAAAAAAAAGAATGGCGTGTGAATGGTCCATGGAGCGATTGGTTAAAACAGACAGTAAAAGGGATGGCAAGGGAACTGATGAAGGATGTGCTCATGGTGGGGCGAGTAAGAGGGGAAGAAAGTAAGAAAAGAGAGATGTTTCAATTGTGGTCACCTATTACATTTGAAGCCTGATTGCCTGAAGCCAACATCTAATGTTTGTGACCGATAGCAAACCCATCTCATGCCTAATAGATGCTGGAGTCAGTTGGTCAGTTTTAAAAACCTCCAAATTCCCTTGTCAGTCTCTCTCCCTTCAGACGCATCACTGATGCAATTAATATTTCTAATAATATATTTCCCCATCACATCCATGACACAGTTTCTGGATATGGAGATGGTAGTCACCCACCCGAAAAGCAGTACCCTTTGGGTAGATCTCTTATCCAGCATAGCCAAGTGCTCTGATGGGGAGTAACACACTAAGGTCGTGGGCAACACCCATCAGGGAACTCACACAGATGCTCATACAGGAAACAGGCTGTACTGTGCCTGTAACTGTAGCCTCTACAGCTGGCAATAACTGTCAGAATAGAAGCCTGACAACACTCTCATCTGACAGGCACGCTGACACCCTCTTTCTGGCATTTATTATGTCCAGTACCCTTCCGACCACATCCCCCACCCCTTCCCCCGTAGAATGTGATAAAGGGCCCTTGAGTCTCTCATAGTCCACCCACATTCATTTGCCATGTGGTGAATTGGGGCTCCATGCTTCTTTATTCATGAACTAAACCTGAACACCAACTGATACATAGTGTTGCCGCCTGCCGCCTAGAAATCCGCACAAAGAAACCTGTTCTGCGCTCCCTCTCCTCAGCATCTTGGCGACCAAGAGATTATTGCCATCCTTGTGTGCTCTCGTCCGCAGACCGCAGTCTGCCAGGGAGGGCTTCCGTCACTAACCTTATCATGCTATGTCCTCTCCTGTGCCCTGTCTGAAAGCTGCCCTCGCCTTATCAAGGAGGCCCAGCTCCCTCCACCGTTGCCCAGGGCCTTGCCGCCTGTTAGCCGTTCCCTTCAACAGCACCCCAAACCTCGGGGGTCACTGTCTGCGCATAGCCTTGGAGTAGCGGCACGCCGATTCTTTGGGATGCGTTCTTTTCCGGGGCATCCGAGAGAGCGGTTTCTTCCGGGAAGACTGATATTACTTTTACGGGGCGGGTTATATTTCCCTGACATGTAGAATGGGGTAGAAGTGCAACCCCTCAAACTGTCTCTCAGTCTACCAATCATTATAACGTAGCATCCTGATTGACTGTTGCCCAGTCGAAAGCAGAAGCACGGGAAATAGAAGTTTTAGATCATCGGGAGGCGGGAGGTAAGGACCGTGTTCGAAAATATCCTGCCAGATTCGGGAGTGCTGGCAATTGTGTGCACCAGCAAATGGCGTACACCTCATACGGACGCGAGACTGAGCAAATATTCTTTCAGATTTGGACCAGACATGATAGAGTTATGTGAGGAGTTCACGTGAACACCTTAATGAGTCTTATAGGGGTGTATATGCACTTTCAAAAGCTACGCCCTGCATGGCATTTTTCATGAAATCAATGAAAAAAAGAAGAGTCCAAGGTAAAATTACATATCTTGACTTTCCAGGAAAGGGCAACTTCTTTTAGCATGAGTCCTGCAGGACTAACAGACAGCACTTGTAAAATAAAAAAACCCTCGCGAGGCAGCACGGGGAGGGGGGCTGCGCGATTCCCTTGCGGGAGCGTGTGACCATATGGCGGCGCGCGCTCCCGCAAGTAGATCGCCTCAAGTGCACGCATTGCCATTGAAGGCAATGGAGCGCGTGCTCGTCTTTGGCTGAAAAGCCGAAGCGATAGCTATAGGTCTTTTTGCCTATGCAGCGCATGCTCGCTGCGTAGGTGAGACCTAAAAAGGGGGTGAGGGGACAAGTAAGAGAAAGAGAACATGAACAATAGCAGTTGCTAAGATGAATAGAGCCAAGGGTGGGTTAACAGTAGTTGTGATGCTAAATAAGGGGCAAGGAGGGGTGGTGGGTGAAAGGAAAGTGAAGGAGAAGGCTCTGCTATAAGGCCCACGACCCAGGGGGGAAGCACCCGGGGTATAATGGAAATGTAACAGCTGCAATAAGTGAAACAGCAATGTTTGAAACTACAACAAGCCGCTCGGCAAGGTGGAGCATCGCATATTATAGTAGAACATGGCAATGCATTGCAACACTGCAAATTACAACTGAACATGAGTAGGCATAACACGACACAGCATTTACACATAGCAGGAGAGAGGCATGCAGGCAGTAGTATTATACTCAGCCATCCATCCTGAGGGTGCTGGAAGCCTCTTCATGCATTAAAAATAACAACAAACATGGCAATAAAGAGTGTGTCTCAGACCCCAGGATGATTGGGTTGCAATGGAGAGTGGGATTTGTCATGATCCCGGTCATGAGTGAGAGCAGCCACCAGTTGGAGGGGCATGTCCTTGCCATCGGACCAGGTGGTCCAGATCCCTGCACCGGTTGCGGCCTTTATTTGTACTCCAATGACCACCAGATGTGGTCGGTATTTGCCTAAAGGACGATGTTTAGCAGATGAACTAAATGTCGCAAAAATCCTTGGACATGCCATCCTTCGTTATCCACATGATGGCAAGTTCGAACAGTTCAAACTTGATGCCTGGTTTCTGTAGTTAGGGCCACAAAGCTAGGAAGGCCTTCCTCTTGTCAGCTATGTAATTTTCATGCCCCTCATAAGCATTTGAACCATTGGTACGGGCTATGGTCAGGAGTTGACGAACCTGCTCATGACAGAGAGGCAGCCAATAAGAGGGCGTACCCTCTCTGATATGGCCAAGCAGGCATGCCCACTCAGTGAGCCAGCTGTATTTCCAGGGGAGGAGAGAAAGTCAACTCTATGAGCATGGGGAGAAGATCCCGGAGGATGCCCCTTACATCTGAGTCTTCTGAGCTTTCTGGAAATCTATAAAAACAGACATTGTCTCTACGGTTTCTATATTTCAGGTTTATGAGCTTGTTCCACAGGTGACACAGTTCCTGGTCTCTATCTGGGATGCATTTGAGATGTTCTTCCACAGTGAAGAGACAATGCTGCACGCCCTCCAAACTGTCCTGAAAGCCTGCAATATCGAATCATATAGAGTTAGTCTCAGTAGTGAGGTCCAATATCTTGTAGTACCTGGCTGCAGATAGGGTATGGCCACAATAGCCGAGGCGGTAGAAGTCACTAGGGAGTGGCCATGGAACGTGGGTTGGGAGATCACCTCAGTGATGATTAGCTGGTGAGAGGATTTGCTGGAGGATTTAACGGGGGTGTTAGAAATGGGATTTTTGGTTGGCTAAGGCTTGCGCCAAAGTCAGGCAGAAGCCACCATTCCTAAGTTAGGGTAAGGAAGTCACCCGCCAAGACAACCCCTGCTCACCCTCTTGGTAGCTTGGCACGAGCAGTCAGGCTTATCTCGGAGGCGATGTGTAAAGCATTTGCGCACGCAACCCCAGCAACAACATCCCAGGCCCCCCACAAAAGGAACTCCACACAAGGTAATATAAAAATAGCCTTTGTATTAAAAACACATCAGAATCAGAATCACAGGATGTACAGTGTGCCAACAGGCACTGGCAAGATTTACAAGGGATTGTATGTACACAGGACAGGGCCACATGGACCACTGTCAGGAATAAGCATTTGGTAAAGAAATTGCACTTTTACAACATAGAACTTGGAAGTTTCACACATGATACATAGAACATTCAGAGATGTAGGAGAAACACATGATGCATAAACATACATTCAGCAGTGTAAGGAGCAAGGCACATGATGCATCAACAACACATTCAGAGGTGCAGGAGAAACACATGATGCATAAACATACATTCAGCGATGTAAGGAACAAGGCACATGATGCATCAACAATACATTCAGAGGTGCAGTAGAAGCACATGATGCATAAACATACATTCAGCGGTGTAAGGAACAAGGCACATGATGCATCAACAACACATTCAGAGGTGCAGAACACAGGGTGCACAAAACAAACAACATGCAGCACATTTCCTAACACCCAAAAGCAATAGGACATAGATCATAACCGCATCTAAACCTCAGTTGACGCAGGAATCATAATAGCACATGAATCACTTTAAAGTCCAGGTTGCGCCACTGCGCCAACACCTAAACGTAGCAGCTGCCCACTACTTGCTGGGCAGCTGAGGACAGGGACAGAACAGGGCCTAAACGCTGCAGCTGGCACTAAGTGCTGCGCAGCTGAGGAAGGCCAAGAAGGGTTGAAGGAGTGCGCCCACTCCTGAGTCCCAAGAACAAGTCCCTAAAAGGAAAATAACCTAAACGGAGCAGCTGCCCACTACTTGTTGGGCAGCTGGAAAGGATCACAGCGACAGGGCTCTCACTAGCCCTTTGGACAAAGACTACGCCAATCCTTGGAAGCCATCTGGCTCTGAAATACTGTGCACCTGGGAGCACTCAGGCTCCTTAGAAATAAATGCCCCCAACGGTGGAGCCCTCTGGCTCTAGGACAAATTGGGGCATCTATGGGAGCCCTCTAGACTCAGGAAGGAAGACACGTGCCCATCGTTGGAGTCCCCCATCTGGGGACTCGAAACAATGCAGCCAAATGGGGGAGCGGCCCGCTGCCAGCCGGGGCCGTTCTACCTCCCGTAATGCCCCCCAAAACATATGGGCATCAGTAGGAGCCTCTCGTGGGCTCTAAGACAAATGATGAGCCAAATGGTGGAGCGGCCCGCTGCCAAACGGGGCCGCTCGAATACTGCCTCCCCCCGCCCCAGCCATCTTAACTTACCGGCTCTCGGTGGGGGAAGGCTTTCTCTTTCTAGGGCGGCGGTTCCAGCGGGGGGTGGTCCTCTCCTCCCCTCAAGGACTCCTGCTCTCCGCTGGACCACCGGGGCTCCCAACAGCTCACGGGAGCCCCGGGTAGCACCCGGTCATCTTCTCTGACGGCTTCTTCCTCCGGGGCTCCCCCGTGTGCCTGTGAGCCCAGCAACTCTTCTGCCACTTCCGGCGGCGGCCGGCAGCATCTCCCGGTCTCCCTCTTGGCACGGGAGACCGGAAGGGAACATACAAAGGCTTCCCCCAGGCAGGGGGAAGCGGAAACCACGTCCTTCCACCCCCGCCCACAACCAGGTGGTGGGCCGGACATCTCCTTCCGGCAGCCATCTTGAGGCGGCTCGGGCCGCGGGTGGTGACTCGTGGCACAAAATGAGGGGTTGGCTCCCTCGAGAAGCATTTAAAACGTAGAAGCGAGGTGGGCACTCGCTAAATAATTAAATAAACGGGGTGGCACCCGTAATTAATTAAATAAGTAAATCAAGGGGCAGAATGCAGGGTGGGTACCTGCAATTGGGGCAAACAACGGGCAGGAGCGCTTCCCTCGGGGGAAACAACAGCACTCTGCTCAGCCATCAGAATAAAGCGCCCACGAGGCGCTGGGGGACCTAGAAATCCTAAACAGGCCCCAGAAAGGACCCCCAATAGCAAGGAGGGTCCCAGCAGCACACAGGACTTCACAGGACAAGGCTGCCAGTGCCAGGAAGAAGGGTCCACAAGGAGTCCATCAGCAAGCCAGGGGCTGGGCAGGGCCCAGGGAGGCAAGCCTTCCCCTGGGCCCCAGCAGCAGCACGCCCCTGGTAGATTCTAGTCAGGAAACAAGAACATTTGACAAGAGGTCACAGCCTCCTTTTATACAGAGAAATCCTTTGTCTCAAGGTGCAGGGTGGGGGAAAAACCAGGCACAGCTTTTTTGGGAGCACCCTTTATGTGCTCAGCCCCTCACTCTATTCACTGGCAGGGCTAGGGTCATTCGACGCACCACAGGGGGCGGAGCCAGCATTGTGTGGGGAAAGCCCAGCCCTATTCAGGACCCAGGTGCACTCCTCCCCAGCCATCAGCATGCTAATCTCAACACTCACCCCCGGGCAGACCCACCCAGACTTCTGGAGCCAGGCTCCAGCCAATCACGTGCCAGCACACTCACTACACACGCACACCCATGTCTAAAAGTGGCATTTCCACACTAGACGCATACATCATTTCGCAGCATTCAATCACACGAGTCCGCACATACCAGACTCGAGCCTGCACACCCCACACATCAGGAACTACCAGGGACACATACATTCCCCATGCATTCCTATGGGAGGGCAGGCCTATCTCACAAACGCAATCAGGGTGCGCACGCACTTTCCACTGGGACACAGTGAAAGTGCGCAGAAACCAAGACATCACTATAATTAATTAATAACACCAGGCAAAAAGTTCAGGGGTGAACCTGCCAGAAGGGCCAAGTCCAACAGGGGGGCATAGCTGAGGAACAGACAAGACCGGACACACAGTGTGGTGATACAAGGTGTGGCTGGCTGGCAAGCAGCACCCCCTTGCACTGCTCAGTTAGAAAAGTCCACTCATGGGGCAAGCAAGATCTGAAGGACTATCCGTTCAAGGTGCATTGCTCAGGACATTTTGCATGCTCCAGGTGTCAGGGCCTGCTCCACAGGATCCGATCGATGAACAAAGGGGTCCACCTCCTGATGTTACCAACACCCTGAATGAGTACACAGGGGGTTCGAACCATCAGGCGAGGGATAAATAATGAAAAGAGACCGGGGACGGGAAGGGGTCAGCAGGGACAAGGGATCTGAAACGACAGAACATAAGTTTTATAACACCAACCAAATGATAAGGCTACTCTCAATACTATTCTCTCAAACTTCTGAATACCTTGAGTGGCTGTACACATTCCTCCAACAAGTTTAAATGATATATCGGTTCAGCTTCCTGAAAGGAAACACAATGGTTATCATAACATATATCACACAGGTTTAAGATCTAGAAACAGTAAACCCTTTGTGAATACACACCGTATTATGTGGAGAATGAACCTTATTAAAGGACCCCCCCGGGTAAAATGACTTGTTCCTCTAAATTAGTCTTTGAGTTAATGCACAAGTCTATCGTCCGGTTTAATCCTAAAAGAGTTTGTGGTATAATATCCCACGTTGTCACTCGATCAAGCACTGCTCTGTCCCTTAAAATCACATAGTATATCTTTTAGCCAAAAATGATGCAATACGTTGGTGTACACTTCAACATAACCAAAAGTCTTTAAACCATATAACGGCAACGTGTGGTTGCGACCACCACCACGCTCCGCTATGTGAATCTGATCAGACAAACAAAACGTCTAGCCGGCAGTAGGTAGTGGATCACCACTCTACTCCGGACATTGCAGGAAATTAAGGTTTTTCTAACCGGCAGCAGGTAATATGAGTCACTACTCTACTCCGGAATGCAGGACAAGAATATATATTTCAAGTTAGGCTTTCCGCGGTAACTTGCAGCAGCCGCCGCCAAGCTCCGGGAACAGAAAACCCAGAGGAGCCGGGTTTGCAATTGACACGCACTAGGCGGTGCGTTACTTCGAAAAGGAAACAAGGCTTCAATCGCTATAATGCCGGCAAGCGCCCGAGACCAGGGCTCCCAGCGGATCCTTTGTAACAGTACCTTAACGCTGAGAGGAGCTTGATCAGCGCTCTCACTTCCCAACGCGGCAGCAGCTCGATGGACGCCGTCTTCTCCCAGCAACACGGAAAACACAAAGAAAGGACACAAAATTACGAGCAACTCTTTTCCTGTGAACACCACCCTTATACTTCCCCCTACAAGGATCATGGGAGATGTAGTTTTCTAATGATTGGGTAGGCGCGGTGATGCAGGAACCTGACAGTATGCCCTCTCTCCTAGCGCCTCCTAGGCCCAGGCTTGGCAGGATACCTCCGATGAAATGATCTGACAGCAACAGGAGCATGCACATTCGTAGATGGCTCCCAAGAGTCGTCCTCAGATGAGTATCCCTTCCAGGCCACCAAGTACCACAATGTGCCTCTGCGACGTTTAGAGTCTTTTATGCAGCGTACTACATACTCCAGACCATCGTCGCACAGCACAGGAGGGGGAGCCCTCCGTCGAGCAGACAAAGCCGGTTTCAACAAACTACAGTGAAATACCGGGTGGATTCGAAGCGAGGCTGGAAGTTTCAGTTTATACGCCACAGGGTTCACCTGTTTCAAAACAACGTACGGACCAATATATTTAGGATGGAACACCGAACGGAGTTTGAACCTGATGTTTTTGGTGGACAACCACACCCTGTCCCCCACCTGGTAAACAGGACCCACACCTCGATGCTTATCAGCCCATTTCTTGTACTCTTGTTTGGCTTGAACCAAATGTCTGGACACTTTCCTTTGGACCGCATGCAAACGTTGGACCGAACCCAACACCGAAGGTTGATTACCCACTTCTCCAGGAATGGTGATAGGCAATGCCCGGGCATCGAATCCGTAGTTGGCATAGAAGGGGGACACCCCCAAAGAACTATGCCACGCATTATTATAGGCAAATTCAGCTAGCCACAACAGGGACACCCAGGAATCATGAGCCTCAGTAGCATAGCATCGTAGATATTTTTTCAATGTCTGATTGAGCCGTTCAGTCTGACCATCAGTCTGGGGATGGAAACTGGTTGACAAAGAGGCTTTGATCTTCAACGCCAAACACCATGACTTCCAAAAGCTCGCGATGAACTGAGGTCCCCTGTCTGAAATGATGACTTCAGGAATCCCATGGAAACGGAAGACATTAGACAAAAGCAGCTGTGCTGTTTGTCCCGCCGTGGGGAGGTTCCTGCATGGTATAAAATGTCCCTTTTTCGTAAGGCTGTCTACCACCACCAGCACAGCTGTATGTCCATGATCAGAAGGCAACCCTGTGATAAAGTCCATACTGATACTCTGCCATGGTTTCTTCGGAGTGGGTAATGGCATAAGTTTCCCCTTGCTCTGACTCTGCAATGTCTTTGCCCGTGCACACTCCTCACACTGACCCACCCAAAGTGTTACGTCTCTGGACAAGGTATCCCACCAGAACTGCCTTTGAACCAAGAGCACTGATTTCTTTATGCCTTGATGACCGGACATTGGCGAAGAGTGACACCACTCGAAAGCCTTTTTCCTGCTTTCCATGGTAGGCAAGAATAGTTTGTTTTCTACGAAGGGCAGACCACGGACGAGGGATCGTCTGGTGTCTTTGCTACTCCATGACCTCCAGGCAGCCTCGGTCTTTTGTCCCTTGATTGTCTCTAGGAAGACATCCGCATTGAGCACACAGATTACTTTACTAGGTTCAATGATGGCATCCATTGGAGGATCGGCCTTTACCTCCAAAGTATCACCCAAGCATGACAAAGTATCCGCCTTCTTGTTTTCAGCACCCGGACGGAAGGTTATCAGAAAATTGTATTCCGCAAAAAACAGCATCCACCGCATCTGTCTCTGTGACAGATGTCTAGCCGTTCGCATGTATTGCAGATTACAGTGGTCCGAGAACACAGTCACTGGATGTATGGCCCCCCTTAGATACTGTCGCCATTCCTGGAAAGCCTTTTTAATAGCAAGTAGTTCTTTTTCTGCTATAGTGTAGTTTTTCTCGGCTTGGCTCAGTTTTTTGGAGAGATACGCTACCGGGTGGAGTTGACCTGTTTGTACATGTCTCTGAGACAAAATAGCCCCTACTGCCTCATCCGAGGCATCAGCCTCTACAACATACGGCAACTCAGTTTGTGGATGTGCCAATATGGGCGCGGTGACAAACGCCCTCTTGAGATGAGTGAAAGCATGCTCAGCTTCTTGCGACCAACCATACACCACCCCTTTTCTTAGTAGTCGAGAAAGAGGTGCAGCAATGCGCGAAAACCGATTTACAAAAGGGGGTGGTGATGAACAGAGTGTCTGAATTGAGCAGACCACTCTTACCCAGTCCAAAGATCAGGGCTTGATCCATCACCGTTATTTATCTCACTGCCCCATCCCAGCTCAGAACCTGGCTATATGCAAATCAGTCTGTCCCTGGCCCAGTGCATCATGGGAACAGGGCAGACTAAACTACCAAGCGAATTCTTTACCAGAAAGGAGACAAGCTACCAGGGACCGGTTTCTGGCATTTCAGCCTCTTCGGCCCGGCTTGCTTGAATCCTGATGGAGCAGTGAGAAAGGGACTCATGTCTGAGTATACCCTGCCACACCTATAGTGGCCAAAATCGATTTACAAAAGGGGGTGGTGATGAACAGAGTGTCTGAATTGAGCAGACCACTCTTACCCAGTCCAAAGATCAGGGCTTGATCCATCACCGTTATTTATCTCACTGCCCCATCCCAGCTCAGAACCTGGCTATATGCAAATCAGTCTGTCCCTGGCCCAGTGCATCATGGGAACAGGGCAGACTAAACTACCAAGCCAATTCTTTACCAGAAAGGAGACAAGCTACCGGGGACCGGTTTCTGGCATTTCAGCCTCTTCGGCCCGGCTTGCTTGAATCCTGATGGAGCAGTGAGAAAGGGACTCATGTCTGAGTATACCCTGCCACACCTATAGTGGCCAAAATCGATTTACAAAAGGGGGTGGTGATGAACAGAGTGTCTGAATTGAGCAGACCACTCTTACCCAGTCCAAAGATCAGGGCTTGATCCATCACCGTTATTTATCTCACTGCCCCATCCCAGCTCAGAACCTGGCTATATGCAAATCAGTCTGTCCCTGGCCCAGTGCATCATGGGAACAGGGCAGACTAAATTCAGAGACTCTGTCCCTCACCACCCCTTTTTGTAAATATTTTTGGCCACCCTAAGCGTGGAAGGGTATTCTCAGATGTGAGACCCTTGCTCATTGCACCATCAGGATTCAAGCAAACCGGGCCGAAGACGGCTGTAATGCCAGAAACCGGTCCCCGGGAGCTTGTTTCCTTCCCAGTGTAAGAATTGGCTTCTGTAGTTTGGTTTGTCCTGTTCCCATCATGCACTGGGACAGGAACAGACTAATTTGCATACAGCCAGGTTCTGAAACTGGGCAGGTGCAGTGAGCTAAAAAACGGTGTTGGATCTAGCCCTGATCTTTTGACTGGGTGAGAGCTTTCTGCTTAAATCAGAGACTCTGTCCCTCACCACCCCTTTTTGTAAATATTTTTGTCCACCCTAAGCGTGGAAGGGTATTCTCAGATGTGAGACCCTTGCTCATTGCACCATCAGGATTCAAGCAAACCGGGCCGAAGACGGCTGTAATGCCAGAAACCGGTCCCCGGGAGCTTGTTTCCTTCCCAGTGTAAGAATTGGCTTCTGTAGTTTGGTTTGTCCTGTTCCCATCATGCACTGGGACAGGAACAGACTAATTTGCATACAGCCAGGTTCTGAAACTGGGATGGTGCAGTGAGCTAAAAAACGGTGTTGGATCTAGCCCTGATCTTTTGACTGGGTGAGAGCTTTCTGCTTAATTCAGAGACTCTGTCCCTCACCACCCCTTTTTGTAAATATTTTTGTCCACCCTAAGCGTGGAAGGGTATTCTCAGATGTGAGACCCTTGCTCATTGCACCATCAGGATTCAAGCAAACCGGGCCGAAGACGGCTGTAATGCCAGAAACCGGTCCCCGGGAGCTTGTTTCCTTCCCAGTGTAAGAATTGGCTTCTTTAGTTTGGTTTGTCCTGTTCCCATCATGCACTGGGACAGGAACAGACTAATTTGCATACAGCCAGGTTCTGAAACTGGGATGGTGCAGTGAGCTAAAAAACGGTGTTGGATCTAGCCCTGATCTTTTGACTGGGTGAGAGCTTTCTGCTTAATTCAGAGACTCTGTCCCTCACCACCCCTTTTTGTAAATATTTTTGTCCACCCTAAGCGTGGAAGGGTATTCTCAGATGTGAGACCCTTGCTCATTGCACCATCAGGATTCAAGCAAACCGGGCCGAAGACGGCTGTAATGCCAGAAACCGGTCCCCGGGAGCTTGTTTCCTTCCCAGTGTAAGAATTGGCTTCTGTAGTTTGGTTTGTCCTGTTCCCATCATGCACTGGGACAGGAACAGACTAATTTGCATACAGCCAGGTTCTGAAACTGGGATGGTGCAGTGAGCTAAAAAACGGTGTTGGATCTAGCCCTGATCTTTTGACTGGGTGAGAGATTTCTGCTTAATTCAGAGACTCTGTCCCTCACCACCCCTTTTTGTAAATATTTTTGTCCACCCTAAGCGTGGAAGGGTATTCTCAGATGTGAGACCCTTGCTCATTGCACCATCAGGATTCAAGCAAACCGGGCCGAAGACGGCTGTAATGCCAGAAACCGGTCCCCGGGAGCTTGTTTTCTTCCCAGTGTAAGAATTGGCTTCTGTAGTTTGGTTTGTCCTGTTCCCATCATGCACTGGGACAGGAACAGACTAATTTGCATACAGCCAGGTTCTGAAACTGGGATGGTGCAGTGAGCTAAAAAACGGTGTTGGATCTAGCCCTGATCTTTTGACTGGGTGAGAGCTTTCTGCTTAATTCAGAGACTCTGTCCCTCACCACCCCTTTTTGTAAATAGCAATGCGCGAAAAGCCATCAATAAACCTCCTGTAATAGTTCGCAAAACCCAGGAAACATTGGACTTCTTTCACTGTTTTCGGTGTGGGCCAGGATTGAACTGCTTGCACCTTTCTTTCTGCCATTTGCAACCCCTCTGGACATAGCATGACCCCCAGGAACTCCACAGTGGTTACTCCAAACTCGCATTTACTAAGCTTACAAAACAGATTGTTCTCTCTCAATCTCTGTAAGACCTGTGTCACATGGTCGTGGTGAATCCCTACATTACAAGAATATATCAAGATATCATCAATGTAAACAACCACACTGATGTCTACCAGATCCCTCAAAACATCATTCAGGAAGTATTGGAAGGCGGCCGGGGCGTTATACAGTCCAAAAGGCATAACAGTATATTCAAACAACCCGTAGCATGTTTTAAAGGCTGTCTTCCATTCATCGCCCTTCCTCATTCGCACAAGGTGATATGCCCCCCGAAGATCTAACTTTGTGTAAATGCAGGCCTTCCTTACTTGATCTAACAGCACCGGAATAAGGGGAAGAGGGTACCTGTTACGGACAGTGTTTTTGTTCAGCATTCTGTAATCAACACAAGCCCTCAATTCACCATTAGCTTTCGCTATAAAAAATAAAGGAGAGGCTGCAGGGGACTTGGAAGGGCGGATGAAGCCTATAGCTTGATAATGAGTTAGATACTCTTTGAGGTGCGTAGTTTCGGGCACAGATAAAGCATACACACGACAGGAGGGCATCAGGGCTCCTTCTACCATATCAATGCAACAGTCGTATGAACGATGAGGTGGTAGTTCATTAGCCAACTGTTCGCTAAATACATCCGCAAATGACTGATATGCCCTAGGTAATGATACCTCCTTTTCGGCCGCAGTAGCCACCTGAAAAGGAATAGACAGCTCTCTAGCCTGAGTAACCGGATGTGTTGACATATGTTCCTGACATACAGGTGAAGGAAACCTTAATGTCTTCTCTTTCCAATCAATATCAGGGTTATGATATGACAGCCAGGGCATACCCAGAATCACCTCATATTGTGGAGCCTCGATTATGTTGAGGGTTAACCTGTCCCGATGTTCCCCTTCGGGTAAGTCTATTACCAACAACACTTCTTCTGTCTGTTCAGTGATCATCCCAGATTTTAAGGGTTTCCCATCCACCGCCCACACTTCTTCTGGGTGCACCCGGGGTATGCGTTTCAAGTTTAAAGATGTTACCAGTCTGCTGTCTATGAAATTGCCCGTGGCCCCAGAGTCAATCATCACCAAAACTTGATGGCCCCCTAGCTGACTCACCAGACACATGGACAACACGATGTGGGATACTGAATCCTGAAGAACCTCACAAACCAGAGAAGGAAGCTTTAAGGGAGTCTGATCACCCCTTCCTTCATTATCTTTGTCGTATGACTCGGTGCTGGATATGGCTAACCTTTTCTTAACCCAACTCCCTGTATTCTTTGGCTTGGAGGGACATTCTCTCACGTAATGTCCTTTCCCTCCACAATACATACACAGCCCCTGGGTTCTACGGGTTTCCTTTTCTTCTCTAGTTAAAGGTGCCCTCACTGCTCCTATCTCCATGGGTTCACGGCTTTCCCCAATTGATGATGGCCCCTTCTTACTGAAATACTCCGGCCTAGGGGATCCTCTGTCCCATTTTCTCCTGTCCCCTGATCTCTCTGACATTCTACCATCGAGTCTTAAGGAAAGGTTAATCATTCCGGCACAGGTAGTAGGTTGGGGATCTATTTGCGCTATGACATCTTTCATCCCATCCCGCAGCCCTTGATAATAAATGGACATCTGTTTCTCTTCAGGCCAGGAAGACTCTGCCACCAATCTGTTAAAGGACAAACCACCGCAATGGAGCGCACACCGCTAGCCCCTCCTCCGGATCGCCCCTCGGGATTCTGGCACTTGTAGTTCAGTAGTGGATCACCCAGGTGGGTGCAAGTCGGTACTTGTTGGACTGATGAATCTCTAGACCCGATACATGTCCCGGGTTTTTGGGTATCGCCCGAGACATGGCTCGGGTTTCGGGATAACTTCCCTCATCAGTAGAGAACATGGTTTAGGGGTGGAGGAGAAGGCCGCCAAACAACAGTCAATGGCCTCGATGCCCGAACCGGCACGCAGGGCAGCATCCAGGAGCCCGTCGGCTCAAAGCTCAAGGGAGCCAATTAGTAAAAACCACCGCAATGGAGCGCACACCGCTAGCCCCTCCTCCGGATCGCCCCTCGGGATTCTGGCACTTGTAGTTCAGTAGTGGATCACCCAGGTGGGTGCAAGTCGGTACTTGTTGGACTGATGAATCTCTAGACCCGATACATGTCCCGGGTTTTTGGGTATCGCCCGAGACATGGCTCGGGTTTCGGGATAACTTCCCTCATCAGTAGAGAACATGGTTTAGGGGTGGAGGAGAAGGCCGCCAAACAACAGTCAATGGCCTCGATGCCCGAACCGGCACGCAGGGCAGCATCCAGGAGCCCGTCGGCTCAAAGCTCAAGGGAGCCAATTAGTAAAAACCACCGCAATGGAGCGCACACCGCTAGCCCCTCCTCCGGATCGCCCCTCGGGATTCTGGCACTTGTAGTTCAGTAGTGGATCACCCAGGTGGGTGCAAGTCGGTACTTGTTGGACTGATGAATCTCTAGACCCGATACATGTCCCGGGTTTTTGGGTATCGCCCGAGACATGGCTCGGGTTTCGGGATAACTTCCCTCATCAGTAGAGAACATGGTTTAGGGGTGGAGGAGAAGGCCGCCAAACAACAGTCAATGGCCTCGATGCCCGAACCGGCACGCAGGGCAGCATCCAGGAGCCCGTCGGCTCAAAGCTCAAGGGAGCCAATTAGTAAAAACCACCGCAATGGAGCGCACACCGCTAGCCCCTCCTCCGGATCGCCCCTCGGGATTCTGGCACTTGTAGTTCAGTAGTGGATCACCCAGGTGGGTGCAAGTCGGTACTTGTTGGACTGATGAATCTCTAGACCCGATACATGTCCCGGGTTTTTGGGTATCGCCCGAGACATGGCTCGGGTTTCGGGATAACTTCCCTCATCAGTAGAGAACATGGTTTAGGGGTGGAGGAGAAGGCCGCCAAACAACAGTCAATGGCCTCGATGCCCGAACCGGCACGCAGGGCAGCATCCAGGAGCCCGTCGGCTCAAAGCTCAAGGGAGCCAATTAGTAAAAACCACCGCAATGGAGCGCACACCGCTAGCCCCTCCTCCGGATCGCCCCTCGGGATTCTGGCACTTGTAGTTCAGTAGTGGATCACCCAGGTGGGTGCAAGTCGGTACTTGTTGGACTGATGAATCTCTAGACCCGATACATGTCCCGGGTTTTTGGGTATCGCCCGAGACATGGCTCGGGTTTCGGGATAACTTCCCTCATCAGTAGAGAACATGGTTTAGGGGTGGAGGAGAAGGCCGCCAAACAACAGTCAATGGCCTCGATGCCCGAACCGGCACGCAGGGCAGCATCCAGGAGCCCGTCGGCTCAAAGCTCAAGGGAGCCAATTAGTAAAAACCACCGCAATGGAGCGCACACCGCTAGCCCCTCCTCCGGATCGCCCCTCGGGATTCTGGCACTTGTAGTTCAGTAGTGGATCACCCAGGTGGGTGCAAGTCGGTACTTGTTGGACTGATGAATCTCTAGACCCGATACATGTCCCGGGTTTTTGGGTATCGCCCGAGACATGGCTCGGGTTTCGGGATAACTTCCCTCATCAGTAGAGAACATGGTTTAGGGGTGGAGGAGAAGGCCGCCAAACAACAGTCAATGGCCTCGATGCCCGAACCGGCACGCAGGGCAGCATCCAGGAGCCCGTCGGCTCAAAGCTCAAGGGAGCCAATTAGTAAAAACCACCGCAATGGAGCGCACACCGCTAGCCCCTCCTCCGGATCGCCCCTCGGGATTCTGGCACTTGTAGTTCAGTAGTGGATCACCCAGGTGGGTGCAAGTCGGTACTTGTTGGACTGATGAATCTCTAGACCCGATACATGTCCCGGGTTTTTGGGTATCGCCCGAGACATGGCTCGGGTTTCGGGATAACTTCCCTCATCAACCCGGGACATGTATCGGGTCTAGAGATTCATCAGTCCAACAAGTACCGACTTGCACCCACCTGGGTGATCCACTACTGAACTACAAGTACCAGAATCCCGAGGGGCGATCCGGAGGAGGGGCTAGCGGTGTGCGCTCCATTGCGGTGGTTTTTACTAATTGGCTCCCTTGAGCTTTGAGCCGACGGGCTCCTGGATGCTGCCCTGCGTGCCGGTTCGGGCATCGAGGCCATTGACTGTTTTTGGCGGCCTTCTCCTCCACCCCTAAACCATTTTCTCTACTGATGAGGGAAGTTATCCCGAAACCCGAGCCATGTCTCGGGCGATACCCAAAAACCCGGGACATGTATCGGGTCTAGAGATTCATCAGTCCAACAAGTACCGACTTGCACCCACCTGGGTGATCCACTACTGAACTACAAGTACCAGAATCCCGAGGGGCGATCCGGAGGAGGGGCTAGCGGTGTGCGCTCCATTGCGGTGGTTTTTACTAATTGGCTCCCTTGAGCTTTGAGCCGACGGGCTCCTGGATGCTGCCCTGCGTGCCGGTTCGGGCATCGAGGCCATTGACTGTTGTTTGGCGGCCTTCTCCTCCACCCCTAAACCATTTTCTCTACTGATGAGGGAAGTTATCCCGAAACCCGAGCCATGTCTCGGGCGATACCCAAAAACCCGGGACATGTATCGGGTCTAGAGATTCATCAGTCCAACAAGTACCGACTTGCACCCACCTGGGTGATCCACTACTGAACTACAAGTACCAGAATCCCGAGGGGCGATCCGGAGGAGGGGCTAGCGGTGTGCGCTCCATTGCGGTGGTTTTTACTAATTGGCTCCCTTGAGCTTTGAGCCGACGGGCTCCTGGATGCTGCCCTGCGTGCCGGTTCGGGCATCGAGGCCATTGACTGTTGTTTGGCGGCCTTCTCCTCCACCCCTAAACCATTTTCTCTACTGATGAGGGAAGTTATCCCGAAACCCGAGCCATGTCTCGGGCGATACCCAAAAACCCGGGACATGTATCGGGTCTAGAGATTCATCAGTCCAACAAGTACCGACTTGCACCCACCTGGGTGATCCACTACTGAACTACAAGTACCAGAATCCCGAGGGGCGATCCGGAGGAGGGGCTAGCGGTGTGCGCTCCATTGCGGTGGTTTTTACTAATTGGCTCCCTTGAGCTTTGAGCCGACGGGCTCCTGGATGCTGCCCTGCGTGCCGGTTCGGGCATCGAGGCCATTGACTGTTGTTTGGCGGCCTTCTCCTCCACCCCTAAACCATTTTCTCTACTGATGAGGGAAGTTATCCCGAAACCCGAGCCATGTCTCGGGCGATACCCAAAAACCCGGGACATGTATCGGGTCTAGAGATTCATCAGTCCAACAAGTACCGACTTGCACCCACCTGGGTGATCCACTACTGAACTACAAGTACCAGAATCCCGAGGGGCGATCCGGAGGAGGGGCTAGCGGTGTGCGCTCCATTGCGGTGGTTTTTACTAATTGGCTCCCTTGAGCTTTGAGCCGACGGGCTCCTGGATGCTGCCCTGCGTGCCGGTTCGGGCATCGAGGCCATTGACTGTTGTTTGGCGGCCTTCTCCTCCACCCCTAAACCATTTTCTCTACTGATGAGGGAAGTTATCCCGAAACCCGAGCCATGTCTCGGGCGATACCCAAAAACCCGGGACATGTATCGGGTCTAGAGATTCATCAGTCCAACAAGTACCGACTTGCACCCACCTGGGTGATCCACTACTGAACTACAAGTACCAGAATCCCGAGGGGCGATCCGGAGGAGGGGCTAGCGGTGTGCGCTCCATTGCGGTGGTTTTTACTAATTGGCTCCCTTGAGCTTTGAGCCGACGGGCTCCTGGATGCTGCCCTGCGTGCCGGTTCGGGAATCGAGGCCATTGACTGTTGTTTGGCGGCCTTCTCCTCCACCCCTAAACCATTTTCTCTACTGATGAGGGAAGTTATCCCGAAACCCGAGCCATGTCTCGGGCGATACCCAAAAACCCGGGACATGTATCGGGTCTAGAGATTCATCAGTCCAACAAGTACCGACTTGCACCCACCTGGGTGATCCACTACTGAACTACAAGTACCAGAATCCCGAGGGGCGATCCGGAGGAGGGGCTAGCGGTGTGCGCTCCATTGCGGTGGTTTTTACTAATTGGCTCCCTTGAGCTTTGAGCCGACGGGCTCCTGGATGCTGCCCTGCGTGCCGGTTCGGGCATCGAGGCCATTGACTGTTGTTTGGCGGCCTTCTCCTCCACCCCTAAACCATTTTCTCTACTGATGAGGGAAGTTATCCCGAAACCCGAGCCATGTCTCGGGCGATACCCAAAAACCCGGGACATGTATCGGGTCTAGAGATTCATCAGTCCAACAAGTACCGACTTGCACCCACCTGGGTGATCCACTACTGAACTACAAGTACCAGAATCCCGAGGGGCGATCCGGAGGAGGGGCTAGCGGTGTGCGCTCCATTGCGGTGGTTTTTACTAATTGGCTCCCTTGAGCTTTGAGCCGACGGGCTCCTGGATGCTGCCCTGCGTGCCGGTTCGGGCATCGAGGCCATTGACTGTTGTTTGGCGGCCTTCTCCTCCACCCCTAAACCATTTTCTCTACTGATGAGGGAAGTTATCCCGAAACCCGAGCCATGTCTCGGGCGATACCCAAAAACCCGGGACATGTATCGGGTCTAGAGATTCATCAGTCCAACAAGTACCGACTTGCACCCACCTGGGTGATCCACTACTGAACTACAAGTACCAGAATCCCGAGGGGCGATCCGGAGGAGGGGCTAGCGGTGTGCGCTCCATTGCGGTGGTTTTTACTAATTGGCTCCCTTGAGCTTTGAGCCGACGGGCTCCTGGATGCTGCCCTGCGTGCCGGTTCGGGCATCGAGGCCATTGACTGTTGTTTGGCGGCCTTCTCCTCCACCCCTAAACCATTTTCTCTACTGATGAGGGAAGTTATCCCGAAACCCGAGCCATGTCTCGGGCGATACCCAAAAACCCGGGACATGTATCGGGTCTAGAGATTCATCAGTCCAACAAGTACCGACTTGCACCCACCTGGGTGATCCACTACTGAACTACAAGTACCAGAATCCCGAGGGGCGATCCGGAGGAGGGGCTAGCGGTGTGCGCTCCATTGCGGTGGTTTTTACTAATTGGCTCCCTTGAGCTTTGAGCCGACGGGCTCCTGGATGCTGCCCTGCGTGCCGGTTCGGGCATCGAGGCCATTGACTGTTGTTTGGCGGCATTCTCCTCCACCCCTAAACCATTTTCTCTACTGATGAGGGAAGTTATCCCGAAACCCGAGCCATGTCTCGGGCGATACCCAAAAACCCGGGACATGTATCGGGTCTAGAGATTCATCAGTCCAACAAGTACCGACTTGCACCCACCTGGGTGATCCACTACTGAACTACAAGTACCAGAATCCCGAGGGGCGATCCGGAGGAGGGGCTAGCGGTGTGCGCTCCATTGCGGTGGTTTTTACTAATTGGCTCCCTTGAGCTTTGAGCCGACGGGCTCCTGGATGCTGCCCTGCGTGCCGGTTCGGGCATCGAGGCCATTGACTGTTGTTTGGCGGCCTTCTCCTCCACCCCTAAACCATTTTCTCTACTGATGAGGGAAGTTATCCCGAAACCCGAGCCATGTCTCGGGCGATACCCAAAAACCCGGGACATGTATCGGGTCTAGAGATTCATCAGTCCAACAAGTACCGACTTGCACCCACCTGGGTGATCCACTACTGAACTACAAGTACCAGAATCCCGAGGGGCGATCCGGAGGAGGGGCTAGCGGTGTGCGCTCCATTGCGGTGGTTTTTACTAATTGGCTCCCTTGAGCTTTGAGCCGACGGGCTCCTGGATGCTGCCCTGCGTGCCGGTTCGGGCATCGAGGCCATTGACTGTTGTTTGGCGGCCTTCTCCTCCACCCCTAAACCATTTTCTCTACTGATGAGGGAAGTTATCCCGAAACCCGAGCCATGTCTCGGGCGATACCCAAAAACCCGGGACATGTATCGGGTCTAGAGATTCATCAGTCCAACAAGTACCGACTTGCACCCACCTGGGTGATCCACTACTGAACTACAAGTACCAGAATCCCGAGGGGCGATCCGGAGGAGGGGCTAGCGGTGTGCGCTCCATTGCGGTGGTTTTTACTAATTGGCTCCCTTGAGCTTTGAGCCGACGGGCTCCTGGATGCTGCCCTGCGTGCCGGTTCGGGCATCGAGGCCATTGACTGTTGTTTGGCGGCCTTCTCCTCCACCCCTAAACCATTTTCTCTACTGATGAGGGAAGTTATCCCGAAACCCGAGCCATGTCTCGGGCGATACCCAAAAACCCGGGACATGTATCGGGTCTAGAGATTCATCAGTCCAACAAGTACCGACTTGCACCCACCTGGGTGATCCACTACTGAACTACAAGTACCAGAATCCCGAGGGGCGATCCGGAGGAGGGGCTAGCGGTGTGCGCTCCATTGCGGTGGTTTTTACTAATTGGCTCCCTTGAGCTTTGAGCCGACGGGCTCCTGGATGCTGCCCTGCGTGCCGGTTCGGGCATCGAGGCCATTGACTGTTGTTTGGCGGCCTTCTCCTCCACCCCTAAACCATTTTCTCTACTGATGAGGGAAGTTATCCCGAAACCCGAGCCATGTCTCGGGCGATACCCAAAAACCCGGGACATGTATCGGGTCTAGAGATTCATCAGTCCAACAAGTACCGACTTGCACCCACCTGGGTGATCCACTACTGAACTACAAGTACCAGAATCCCGAGGGGCGATCCGGAGGAGGGGCTAGCGGTGTGCGCTCCATTGCGGTGGTTTTTACTAATCTGTTAAAGGACGTTAAGTATGTAATCAATTCATTACGTCCCTGTCTTAACTCCATCAATTCCCTGTCAGCCCTGAATGTGGTGGCCCGTCTATCAAACACCCTCTCAAACTCGGTCCTGAAGGCCCCCCAGTCTGAAAGAATAGCATCATCTCTCCTTACCAGTGGGACAGCCCAACTTGCTGCATCCCCTATCATATAAGATATGGCGAACGCTACTCTTGAATGGTGGTTGGGAAAGGACGCGGGTTTGCAAGAAAAATGCATCATGATCTGTGTAAGAAATATCTGCGTCTTAGACGAATCCCCCGAGTACCTCTCAGGACTTGCCAACGGTATAGGAGGAGGTACCGTTACTTGGATACGGGGATTAAGTGTAGCAGAATCAAAGGGGTTGCCAGCTAACCTATCCACTCTTTCTCTTAAGGCGGTAGCCTCTGCTCTAGAAGCCGTAGCCTCTGCTCTAGAGGCTACCAACTCTTGTTGAACTAATACTAGCGCTTGCAACACTTCCTCTAGGGTAGCCATATTTGTTCAACAATCGTATCAGGTGGAGCATATATCGTGGGCTCGTAATTCTGTCAGGGCCTGCTCCACAGGATCCGATCGATGAACAAAGGGGTCCACCTCCTGATGTTACCAACACCCTGAATGAGTACACAGGGGGTTTGAACCATCAGGCGAGGGATAAATAATGAAAAGAGACTGGGGACGGGAAGGGGTCAGCAGATACAAGGGATCTGAAACGACAGAACATAAGTTTTATAACACCAACCAAATGATACGGCTACTCTCAATACTATTCTCTCAAACTTCTGAATACCTTGAGTGGCTGTACACATTCCTCCAACAAGTTTAAATGATATATCGGTTCAGCTTCCTGAAAGGAAACACAATGGTTATCATAACATATATCACACAGGTTTAAGATCTAGAAACAGTAAACCCTTTGTGAATACACACCGTATTATGTGGAGAATGAACCTTATTAAAGGACCCCCCCGGGTAAAATGACTTGTTCCTCTGAATTAGTCTTTGAGTTAATGCACAAGTCTATCGTCCGGTTTAATCCTAAAAGAGTTTGTGGTATAATATCCCACGTTGTCACTCGATCAAGCACTGCTCTGTCCCTTAAAATCACATAGTATATCTTTTAGCCAAAAATGATGCAATACGTTGGTGTACACTTCAACATAACCAAAAGTCTTTAAACCATATAACGGCAACGTGTGGTTGCGACCACCACCACGCTCCGCTATGTGAATCTGATCAGACAAACAAAACGTCTAGCCGGCAGTAGGTAGTGGATCACCACTCTACTCCGGACATTGCAGGAAATGAAGGTTTTTCTAACCGGCAGCAGGTAATATGAGTCACTACTCTACTCCGGAATGCAGGACAAGAATATATATTTCAAGTTAGGCTTTCCGCGGTAACTTGCAGCAGCCGCCGCCAAGCTCCGGGAACAGAAAACCCAGAGGAGCCGGGTTTGCAATTGACACGCACTAGGCGGTGCAATACTTCGAAAAGGAAACAAGGCTTCAATCGCTATAATGCCGGCAAGCGCCCGAGACCAGGGCTCCCAGCGGATCCTTTGTAACAGTACCTTAACGCTGAGAGGAGCTTGATCAGCGCTCTCACTTCCCAACGCGGCAGCAGCTCGATGGACGCCGTCTTCTCCCAGCAACACGGAAAACACAAAGAAAGGACACAAAATTACGAGCAACTCTTTTCCTGTGAACACCACCCTTATACTTCCCCCTACAAGGATCATGGGAGATGTAGTTTTCTAATGATTGGGTAGGCGCGGTGATGCAGGAACCTGACACCAGGACCATTCAAAGCTGCTTCAAGGATGACAGTGCAGCCACCCAGCCCATTTATTTCCAGGGGTTGGGCGCTACAAAATGCTGAAGAGGTGCATGGGTCCGCTGTTTGCGGTCAGTGTGTAGCCAGGAGGAGGTCAATGGAGGGGGGTACACAGTACAGTGCTGCTTATCGCAGTGACCACAAGTTGGCCTCACTGTCCAGCTCCATGAGAGGTGTAAGCCCAAATGTCCAAACAACGTCCAGCAGATAGAAAGCTTTTGATGGTGGGGGAACAGCAACATGTGCCCTGGTGAAGGCAGTCTCCACTAATCGGGCACTTCTCCTAAGCAGTGATGGAGCTCCATAGTCTCTCTATTGTTAGGCGCCTATTGTCTCACGTAGCCCATGCAAGTATTGAGATGGCAAAGGGCTTCAACGCTGATAACAGTACAAGGATTAGACCTGGTGGGGGCCTCTAGGAGGCTGCAGATGGAGATGACCGGTATGTCTCAACAGTGCAGGAGTGACCAATGAGGACAATGATGGCCATGAAGGGACTGCACAGCCCAGTTTGTCGTAGTCAGGTTTTGTGGGCTGCAGAATGCACAGGATGCAGTGGACTTGTGGACGGTGTGTGGGAGTCCATTGGGAAAGCAAGCCCCCAATGTCAATGGGGTGGGGAGGCCCGTCACTGTGACAAAGTCCTAGGAAAAGCAGGCCTTGTGGCGACGTTGTTCAGCCTGGATCTTGGGGCATTTACAGGATACTCACAGATAATCCGTTAGCCTGAAGAGCGAGGCAGGTCCCCATTTGCAGCAGTAGGGGGGGAATCCATCAACTATATATGGCGAAGAAGGGTCACCCATACAGAGCCCAATGGTACTATGCAGACCGTGGTGGCCTGTTTGAAGTGCAGGACATTGTGTTCCTTAGTATCAAGAGCCCTCTCATGCAATTGCAAAGCGGGCGATCGGAAACACCATCCTAGTGTCCTTTTAAAAAAAAAAAATTTATTGAACAGAAAGCAGAGCAGATAATCATGAATTACAATCTTGACATAAAATACGTACATTACAGCAGTGTATCACAGACACAATTACGAGGGGGAACCAGGGCGAGCCTGTGCCATATCAGTTGAAGGGAAAGTACACAGTTCACCTCTATAAACATTCCATTGTCCCCATTTCTTATCCCAGACACCAGGGCACCCCCTGACCTTATAAATCGTTTTTCGGATAACATACACACATCCATAGCAGCAACCCATCTGATCAAAAGCGGTTTAGATGGTGAGCCCCATTGCATTGCTATTACACGTTTCAGCAAGAGGAAGCTCAGAGCCGCCCACCATTGCTCGAGTGCAGTGATATCAGTGGGGTCCCACACATTAAGAAGTTCACATTTGGGAAGCAGAGGGATGGACTTTCCTAGAGCATCAGCCATCTTACGGGCGGCGCGCTCCCACAGGTCCCGAACCACCGGGCACTCCCAGAGAACATGATAGAAGGTGCCAATCTGACCGCAGTTACGGAGGCTGAGGTCAGAGGTCGGTCTACCAATCCTCGCCAAGAAGGGAGCAGACATGTACGTTCTGTGCAATATCTTTAATTATATAAGCAGAAATCTGTGGTTAATAGCTGATTCTCGCGGGGACATCAGTGCCGCCTGCCATTCAGCTTCCTCCAAGACACCAATGTCGGTCTGAAATTTGTCTCGTAGAAGATGGAAGGTGTTGGGCATATTGTTGCATAATTTACGATAGGTGTAGGATATCGCTTTGGCCTGGAGGGGTTCGGACAAGAGTCTGTCCTCGATGGGCGAGGATTGTGGGAGAGAAGAGAGATCGGGGATATTGGCGAGTATGGCATGTTTAATTTGGAGGTAGCTGAAGGCCTCAGAGTGGGCTAAGTCGTGCGTCTTCTGGAGCTATTCGAATGTCAATAGTTTGCCCTTGTGAAGCATGTCGCCTAGAGCAGAGATGCCTATTGTGTCCCACTTGTCAAAGCCCTGGTAATGACAGAGGGAACCCAACCTATGTGAGTTCCAAAGTGGGGTGGATAATGTAAGATTATTGGCCCACCCAAGTCGCTTGTTCGCTCGGTGCCAAATTGCTATTGTGTGGGACATCGGGCCTATAAATCGGGAACGAGAGTGTATTGCCATACAGAGCCCAAAGGTAGCCCCCGCGGCCGGTCTGGTATCTCTCCAGGTGGAAAGCAGGGTTTGTGGGTGAACCATAGATCCAGGAGTTAGTTGCAGTCAATTGAGTAGCCCAATAGTAGAGTGAAACATTTGGTAGGGCGATACCCCCGTCATACCACCCCTGTGTAAGTGAGCGGAAAGCAATGCGGGGAGAACCGTCGTCCCAAAAGAGGAGGCGGAGGTCTCCTTCAAGTGTATTAAAATAGGAGTTAGCTATGGGAAATGGACAATTTTGCAGGGCATACAAAAATCGAGGGAGTGCTAGCATTTTGAAATGGGCCGCTCTGCCCGGAAGAGAGAGAAGGAGTGATCTCCAATGGGAGATGTCATTATGGAGTCTTTGAAGAGGGCCTTTGAGGTTGCGGTCATAAAAAAGTTTGAGGTCTGGAGTAACAAAGATTCCAAGGTATTTAAATCCATCCAGGGCTAGTTCTATGGAGTAGTTTCGTGGGAGAGGAAGGGGTGGGCCACGAAGGACGTATAATAGTGATTTGGACCAATTGATGGAGAAGCCCGAGTATTTTCCAAAATTAGTGACGACGTGTAGCAGACTGTTAAGGGAGGATTTGTGGGAGGAGATGTAGACAAGGATGTCGTCCGCGTAAAGCGAGATCTTGTCAATCGTGTCGTCATTCCATCGGAGACCACGGATGGAGTTGTCAGTTCTGACCCAATGAGCCAGAAGTTCAAGGGTGAGAGCGAACAATAAAGGGCACAGAGGGAATCACTGTCTTGTACCTCTGTGCAAGGGAAATCGCCTGGACGTATGTCCATTAACATAAACTTGACCCCAGAGATCAGTGTATAGTAGTCGGATCCATTGGATAAATTTGGGACCAAAACCATAGCGTAATAGGACCTCGAAAAGGTAAGACCATTCTATAGAATCAAAGGCAAGCGTAGCGTCAAGGGAGAGGATAGCCGCATCCTCTTGAAGTAGTGGTATCCTGCTCATTACATTGTGAACCCCATGGAGGTTGAGTGCTGTGTTACAGCCTGGTAAGAAGCCCGACTGACCTTCGTGGATCAAGGCAGGGAGGACAGTCATAAGCCTGGTAGCGAGAAGTTTCGCCAGGACCTTCACTTCAGAGTTAATGAGGGAAATTGGTCGGTAGGAGCCGCAATCATTGGCCGGTTAGTTAGGTTTACGAATGACTACTATTGATGCCAACCGCTGGTCCAACGGCAGGCATCCGGCATCCCGACTCTCTTCGAACATTGCTTTGAGGTGCGGGAGGATCTCACCTGCCATGCCCTTTAGGAACTCAATTGCAATGCCTTTGGCGCCCATAGCTTTACCTGATTGAACGGCAAATAAGGCATTGCTAACCTCTTCTACTGTGAGGTCCGCCTCCAGTTCCTGCACATCAGATTCAGAAAGAGAGGGAAGTCTCATCTCGGCCAGAAGCAGTTTAGACTCTTCGGCGCCATAGTGTGCTCTGGCTGTGTAGATTCTCTCCAGGTGGACGGCAAAGGCCTCCGCTATGTCACTTGGGTCTGTGACCGTAGATTGATCTGGTAGGGTCAGCTCAGGGATCCACCGAAATCCCTGCTCACGTTTTTCGAGCAATGCTAGCAATTTACCTGCCCTGTCTCCCAGTTCGTAAACACTATGGCAGCGACGGCTCGTGGAGGGAGTTACGGTGGGGCAGGAGGGTGGGGAGGGGGAGGGGCAGGGTGGAGGTTACTAAAAACCGGCATATGGATAATTGCAGGTAAGTAAACAATTTAATTAATAAAACGAATTTCGTAGCTCGCACTGCATTGCATTTTGCGATGCAAGGCGCACTACGAAATTCGTTTTATTAATTAAATTGTTTACTTACCTGCAATTATCCATATGCCGGTTTTTAGCAACCTCCACCCTGCCCCTCCCCCTCCCCACCCTCCTGCCCCACCGTAACTCCCTCCACGAGCCGTCGCTGCACGATGGCGAGTTTTCAAGAGCTTGGCCTGCGCCTTCTCGAGGGCCAGTGCTTTAAATTCTAGTTGTTTTGCGCGGAGGCGAGTCGCTGTTTCGTCTGTGGGGTGTACATTATGGAGTGATTCCAGGTGGGTCAGATCTGTTTCGACCTGAATTAGGTGTTCACTCTGTTTGTGAATGTAGCCAGTTTTGAGAGCTAAGGCCTTACTCTTAAGTACTGCCTTGTATGCATCCCATGGGGCCACGGGATCTCTGGCGGTGATGCGTGAATTCCACAGTTAGCGGGGAGTGATCCGAAATTCCCCGGGGGAGCCCTTTGGGGTGGCGAAAAAACTCCAGGTCAGTGGTGGGGGAGAGCATATAATCTACACGGGAGCTGCTGTTGTGGGCATTGGAGTACTGTGTGAAGTAGGAAGTAGTCGGATGAGACACGCGCCACAGGTCTTCAAGCCCCATTGTTTGTGTAAAGTCGATTAGATCAGAGCCCGACCTGTGTGACGTGCGCTGAGGGTGTCGATCTTGGATATCCTTCATAGTCATGTTGAAGTCACCTCCAATAAGGAGGGGTCCCATTGGGAGATCAAACATTATGCGTTGTAGGGCCTGTAAAGCAGCTGTACCTAAGGCTGGAGGGATGTAGGCTGAAATAACATTTAACAGTTTACCTTCCCAGGTGGCCTCTAGCACAGCAAAATGACCTAGGGGGTCAGCCCACGTCTTTACAGACGTCAATGCAACGTTTTTCCAGACCAGGATTCCGGTCCCTCTGGAGCCGGAGGTGAAGCCAGCATGTACGAGTAGTTTGTAGCCTCCCCCGTGCAGTGCCTGGCACGCGTTGCCCATCAAGTGAGTTTCCTGGAGAAGAACCAGGTCTGGAGCGTGACGTTTGAGATATTGCATGACAATCCCTCTCTTTATTCTACTACCTAGGCCGTTGACGTTCCACGTCATGAGGGAGAGAGATGTCGTCAATGAGGGTGTCATGGTGGCTCAAAAGACGGAAGGTGTGTGCGGATTAGCGGTGTTTGGGGCACCGAGTGCTCCAGAGTGGGGCCCAGGGAAGTGGGCGGGCTCGTTCTCCGCCCGATCCACGAGGGCTCCAGAGACCTCCCGGCCGGCTCAGTCACTGGATCAGGCAGGAGGGGGGGTGGAGGGTCTGGTGGGGCTGTACATGTGGTCGCCGTGCAGTAGAGCGGCCAGTAGCCAAACTTCACCTGAGGCTGTTGGGTAGTCCCGGGCTGTAGGCCCAAAGCCGGGGCCTCGCGCAGGCACCGACGCCGAGCGGCTGGGGGGGCCCGTTGTTCACCGCGCTGCACGGCACCCGGAGGGCCCAGCGAGGCGCAAGCAAGCGATGGTGCTGGGGAATCGCCTGCACAAGACTCGACAGTATAGTTGATTGGGAGTCAGGGTCCTATGACGACAGGAGCGGCCCCGGTAGTCGGAGTGATGTGCCGGCCTTCTGCGGCCGCCATCTTAGGAGCGGAGGAGGGCCGTGCTCTGGGATTAAAGTCCGGCATGTAGAAGGACTCGGCGGGCATCAGGGGCCGAGCGAGGGTACTAGGAGGTTAGCGCAGCATGTGTTTATTAGTCCTGGGCTTTACGGTGGCACTAGCGCAGGATTGGTGACAGAAAGGCAGCGAGGGCCGAGGAGCCGCCTCAGAGCGCGACCATCCGCCTCGGCTGCAAGTTACGCCTCTCCCTAGTGTCTTTTTTAATGCACCCAGCATGCAGAGAAATAAGGAAACACAAAGCAGGATGGAGCAATCTTCATGGAATGTGGACACAATTGGTCTGAAATGTCCTGTATATGGAAGGGGAGGGTTTACTAATGTCTACAGGTGCTCCTTCTTAGTTTGGTGATGAGGGTGGAGTCTGGTAAGGTTCCAAGTTCATCAATATTAATGCCAGTACCTGAAGTCAAATCACACAAAAACAAGGTGTCATTAAATATATCTCCTTCAATAAGTGGTTGGAGAATGCTCTCAATTAAATCACATTCTTGGATTTGTAGAAGGCTCTAACATTGGTTCCGCTGTGATGAGTGCAACTTTAAATGATTAAAAGTATTTGGAGTGAGACGTTTCCAGTAATCATCAAGGTAGTCATGCAGACAGGTCAAGGTCAGACGTATGGCAGTAGGCGGGACCCGGTGGGCCGAGGTGAAGCTGCACGGCCTGTCCAAAATTGATGACTCTTCATTATGCGAAGATACAGGCCCTGATGTGCGGTACAGCGGACTGGCTCACCACCTTGGGGCCTGTGGAAGAGACCAAGATCCCCCCAGCCAGGTAGCAGGAGCAGAGAGTTAACAGGTGCCGGCTCATATCAGGATCCCATGAATGATAGAAGTCTGCTACCATCATCAGGAACATTCTGGCACAGAGCACACTTAAGAAGTGGCCATCTTCGCCAGTGGCCATCTTCGTCATGGCCATACCAAAGCCTTCCCAAAAGAGCAACTTGGTGGCTAGATGCTGGCTATAGCAGGTGGACACTCCTGCTGTGTCACTTTCAAAGAGAGGTGATGAAAAAACCAGGGAACCCCAATATTCGAACCTGGGGCTGTTATTAATATTGCAAGAGAGCAATGGTTCTTACAGGGCCAGTTCGGTCCAACAAAGCACGAACAGTTATGTTTATGGTAGTGTTAGTCAATATGCCTATATCAAAATAGCACTTATTTTGTGAGCACTTGAACTACAATTTCAGAAAAAACATTGCATTTTTATTTATATTTTTTGGCTTATAAATAAATAATTCAAAATGAAAAAGCCCTCCTGTGTCCCTGTGTACAGTTAAATACTACCTACTGTTTGCTCCGTCCGGCAATAATTGCCCCTCTATGCCTTTTGATATAGGAATATTGACTAATACTACCATAAACATAACTGTTCATATTTTGTTGGACCGAACTGGCCCTGTAAGAACCGTTGTTCTCTTCAATCAATCAATCAATCAATCATTTGTAAAGCACACTACATACCCACAAGGGTCTCAAGGTGCTGGGGAGGGGTGGGGGCGGTACTGACCGAACAGCCAGGTCTTGAGTATCCTCCTGAAGGTCAGCAGGTCTCGGGTCTGTTGTAGGCTCAGTGTGAGGGTGTTCAATGTCTTGGCGGCGAGGTGGGAGAAGGATCTCCTGCCGGTGGTTGTTCTTCGGATGCGCGGGACGGTGGCGAGTGAGAGGTCGGCAGAGCATAGCTGGCAGTTGGGAATGTAAAAGGAGAGCTGTCTGTTGATGTAGGCTGGGCCAGTCTTGTGGAGTTCTTTGTGTGCGTGGATGAGGAGCTTGAAGGATATCCTCTTGTTGACGGTGAACCAGTGCAGGTTTCTCAAGTGGGGAATGATGTGGCCGTGTCGTGGTACATCTAGGGTCAGTCGTGCCGTAGCGTTTTGGATGTGTTGTAGTCGTTTGATGAGCTTGGTCGGGATCTCGGGTAGAGGGCGTTTCCGTAGTCGAGTCTGCTGCTGACGAGGGCCTAGGTGACTGTCTTTCTTGTATCTGTCGGGGTCCATCTGTAGATCTTGAGGAGCATGCGGAGGGTGTTGAAGCAGGAGGAGGAGATGGCGTTGACTTGCTTGGTCATTGAGAGCGTTGAGTCGAGGATGATCCCAGGTTGCGTGAGGGGTCGGTGGGTGTCGGGGCTGCCCCCAGTGCCGTCGGCCACCAGGAGTTGTCCCAGTCTGAAGGGTTCGATCCGAGGATGAGGACCTCGTCTTGTCCGAGTTCATCTTCAGACGGCTGATCTTCATCCAGTCTGCGACGGCCTTCATTCCTTCTCGGAGGTTGGCTTTGGCGGTGATGGGGTCCTTGGTGAGGGCGAGGATCAGTTGAGTGTTATCGGAGTAGGAGATTATGTTAAGGTCGTGCTTTCAGGTGATTTGTGCGAGCAGGGTCATGTAAATGTTGAACAGTGTCTGGCTGAGGGAGGATCCCTGTGGTACGCCGTAGATGATCTTGGAGGCTTTGGAACGGAATGGGGGGAGGCGGATGCTCTGGGTTCTGCCCGAGAGGAAGGAGGTGGTCCATTCCAGAGCCTTGTCTCAGATCCCTGCAGCATGGAGGCGTGCGCGTAGAGTGCAGTGGCAGGTCTAGGAGGATGAGTGCTGCGGTCTCACCGTTGTCCAGCAGGGTCCTGATGTCGTCGGTGGCGGCGATGAGGGCAGTCTCAGTGCTGTGGTTGCTGCGGAACCCTGACTGGGAAGGGTCCAGGATTCTGTTTTCTTCGAGGTATCAGGTTAGCTGTCTGTTGACGATTTTCTTGATGACCTTGGCCTGGAAGGGGAGCAGAGTGATGGGCCAGAAGTTCTTGAGGTCATTTGGGTCTGCCTTTGGTTTTTTGAGTATGGCGTTGATCCCGGCGTTTTCCCAGCTCTCTGGGAAGGTTGCGTCTCGAGGGAGAGATTGATGACATTGTGCAGGTGGGGTGGGATGGAGCTGCTTGCTTTGCTGAAGACGTGGTGCGGGAATGGGTATGACGGAGAGCCGGAGTGGATTGTGCTCATATTCTTGATGGTGTCATCAATGCCCACTCTGGCCCAGGCTAGCAGGGGGTCGTGGTCGATGGTGTGCGGAGGGTCTGTTGTGTTGCTGTCTGGTTGGGGATGTCTGGGTGTTGAAGCTGTCGTGGATGTCTGCTGTCTTGCGGTGTCAAGAAGGTGGCGAGGGAGTCGCACAAGGCTTGCGGCGGCGGGATGTCGTTTATGTTGGAGCTGGGGTTGGAGAGTTCCTTCAAGATGTTGAAGAGCTCCTTGCTATTGTGTGCATTGTTGTCGAGGCAGTCTTTAAAGTAGGTCCTCTTGACGGCCCTGATGAGGTGGTGGTGGTTGCGGATGGCGTCCTTGTGTGCAGCGTGGCTGTCCAGAGTTTGTTCACTGTGCCATTCCTTCTCTAGTTTCCGGCAGGCTTGCTTGGAGGCAAGGTGTTCTGGGGTGAACCAGCTGGCCCTCTTGCTGGTGTCTCTCGGGGGGATTTCTTCAGCGGGGTGAGGGTGTTAGCCCAGTCCTCGATCCAGCGTCTGAGGCTGTGGGAAGCGTCGTCGGTGTTGGAGGGTTCGATGGGTGGGCTGAGAGCGAGGGTTGCATGTAGTTTGTCTTCGGTGATTTTGCTCCGGCAGCGGCGGGGATCTGTTGTGTGCGGTGGGTTTCTGGAAGGCGAAGTGGATGCAGCGGTGGTCGGTCCAGAGGAGTTCGGTGGTGTGGCTGACGGAGATGTGTGGGCTTGAGGAGAAGACGGGGTCGAGCGTGTGGCCGGCGGAGTGAGTGGGCGTTGTGACGAGTTGCTTCAGTCCGAGGTTGGCGAGGTTATCGATCAAGGTTGTGGATTTGTTGTTGTTGTTGTTCTCAAGGTGAAAGTTCAGGTCTCAAAAGAGGATGTAGTCGGTGGAGTTCAGGGCGTGAGTGCTGATAAAGTTGGCGATGGAGTCGCTGAACAAGGGACAGGGTCCGGTGTGGATCTGGAAGTGCATGTGTTCGGCGGTGCTGAGCGCGTCGTCGGTGCTAGTCGAGACCCTGATGCTGTTCTTGTGGACGATGGCGATTCCTCCTCCGACTCCATTGGTCTCTGCAGGTGATCTTGTAGCCATCTGGGATGGCTAATGCGATGTCGGGTGCGGAGGAGTCGTTCAACCAGGTCTCTGTCAGGAAGGCGACGTCCGGGGATGTTGTGTCGAGCAGGTCCCAGAGCTTGACGGCGTGTTTGCGTGCATAGCGGGTGTTCAGTAGTATGCATCAAAGGTGGTTGTGGTCTTTCTTAGCGGGTAGTTTGTCGGCTCTGAGGCTGGTGTAGCTGCAGTTCCGGCAGGTGAAGGGACAGTGGGTGCATTTGGGGGCAGCCTTGAAGCAGGTGTGGGTCCGTCCGGAGTTGAGAATGTGCAGAGTGCTGGTGTCGTAGTGGCGGCGGTCGTTGTGGCGGGTGCGGGGGCCAGGGGTTCTGGCGCCAGGTGCGGTCCTGGTGCGGATAGGAGCAGACGGGCTTGCCTAAGGTGCACCCGCTGCGCGCCAGCGCGTGCCCGCTGCACGCGTCCACTGCGCAGCTGGCATATAAGGGGAGGTGGGATGGAGGAGCAGCTGGGAGGTGGGGAAAGTGAGTGGGCCGTCAGGGGACGGGGCCACAGGGGACGCAGCGGCGGGGGCAGTGAGGGACGATGAAGGGAACAGAAGGCAAAAGGGAACAAAAAACGTGGGAAAACGAGTGTCACAGAAGGCAAGAGGGCACAAAAATACAGGGAAAAAACGAGTGGCACAGAAGGTAATAGGGCACAGAAATACAGGGAAAAAACGAGTGGCATAAAAGCCAAAAAGGGCACAGAAATACTGGAAAAACGAGTGTCACAGAAGGCAAGAGGGCACTGAAATACAGGGAAGAACGAGTGGAACAAAAGGCAAAAAGGGCACAAGAATACAGGGGCAGCTGAGAAACAGAAGGCAACAAGCATTTGCAATGCAATAGGTCTCGCATTAGGAAAGTGTGAGCTATTGGTTTTGTGTAAATGACAATTTTTTTTAATATGTGTTGGCTTTGAAAATATCTAAATGAATAGCATTGTTATTCACAAAGCCAATAGCTTATACTTTCCTAATGCGAGTCCTACTGGCTATGGGAATGCTTGTTGGTAGCAAGCAAGGACAGTGCTGTTGTGGTGCTCAGTGATGATGTGGTTGGGCTGAGTGATATGGTGGTGTATTAGAGTGATGTGGTGGTGTTCCAGAGTGATGTGGTGGTGTCCCAGAGTGAAGTGGTGGTGTTCCTGAGTGACCTGGTGGTGTTCCTGAGTGATGTGGTGGTGTCCCTGAGAGATGTGGTGGTGTCCCCGAGTGAAGTATCCTCTTAATAGACCTGTAAACAAAACCCTTGTTATGTCTATAACATTGATTAACAATGCATGGGATGTGTTATGAAGAGAGACGAGTAGGCACAGATCAATACTGCAATGATTTTCTTAGCCAAGAATGGAAGTATGTCTGCGAGATGAAGAGAGGGTGGTAAATTGGATGAGGAAGATGAATGAATAGGAAACAGGAGCAGTAAGCGTGGGAGAGGCGAGGGAGAGAGGAAAGAGGAGGGGGCCGAGATCCAAGATCAGCGAGGGAGGAGGTTGGAGATAGGCCAAAATTCATAGGAGCAAAAGAAGCGAGCAACAGAAGTGATCCTGTATGGAAGAGAAGAGCCAGGGCAAACAATATGAAACATCAAGGTTGAAAGCGAGAGAGAGGGGAAGAAACAGAGGTAAGGAGAGAGAGAGCTGGATGAAGAACAGACCAGGAAAACAAGTAAATAAAGGCTCATGAGAGCGAGTCCAGCAAGTTCGGGAGCGCATTCCTTCGAAGTCTTATGGGGGCGGGGGGCGGGGAAGCGGCTTCCTTTGAAGTCTGATGCGGAGGCACAGACAAATGGTGGTGCGCGATGTGCACGTGGGGGAGCGGCAGCCTTTGAAGTCTGATGCCGAGGCACAGACAAATGGTGGTGTGTTATGTGGCTGGCGATGGTGTGTACGCGCATAGATCACATGAACTGTATGCGATCCGCAGCCGTTTTGGTAGACTTTTCTTTTCCGCTTACTATAATCTCGCTGGAGCAATGCGCAAGCGAATTGGCTCAGGCGAGACCTAAAAAAACGGGCAGAGAGGCACGGGGCAGCGAGGGGAACAGAAGGGAAAACCGAGCTGAGAGACACGGGGCAACAAGGGGTACAGAAGGAAAAACCGGGCAGAGACACGGGGGCAGCGAAGGGTACGGAAGGAAAAACCGGGCTGAGAGCCACGGGGACACCGAGGGGAACAAGGGAGGAAAACGGGCACGGACCATGAACAGGCAGCGGGGGGGGAGACAGAACAACAGCAGTCACAGACTCAACAATGAAATACAGGTAATACAATAAAACAATAAAGCAGAAGATGAACAAACCTACGGCCTGCCACTGGCCACCAAGGATGAGGCGCAGGTGGTAGCCTGTGGGTGGTGGAGGGCCTCGAACTTCCTCAGCAGCGGCAGCTGGGGCAGGGACACACAGGCGGTGCTGTGCGGAGGGGGAGCGACCTACCTGGTGGGGTCAAGGGTCAATCTTAAAATACTTACAAGGTGAGAGCTTTAAAAAGATGGTGAAGCAGTTGAAGATTCAGGCATACCAGTTCAGGCAGGGGCTTTTATTTATTTATTTGTATACTTACCTCCATTAGGCCATAATCCGGAGTTTGCTACCTCCCCCACCCTGCGTCACTGCCCGGCAGCACTCCCTCCAGGAGCTGCTACTGGCGGTGGAAGGCCTGGCGGGATGCAGCATCCTGCTGCGGCTGACGGTGCCTGCTAGGCACCGCCACTATTCTAGGGATGTGGGCGGGTCCGACAGGCAATCATAACGATTGCCTCTGTCGGAGCCTTTCATACGGGCTTTCTGCCCGCCAGCACACCGCCAGCCATCCTAATCGGGCTGGCGGATAATGACCTAATGAGGGCAGTGAACCCACCACCGGCAGCCTGCCAGTGGCAGGTTCACCGCCATCGTAATGACCCCTAAAGTGTCTGTGCCCAGTTGTAAAGGGAGGTTAAAATGACAGATTGAGCTAACATTTGCTGCATTTCCGTAAACGATCAGCCTGATTTATTCTTGCCTCTTTGTTTACAATGCTATGCATATATATTAGGTCCACTGAACTGGTTAAAAATTATTCTCAGACAGTTCTAAGAAAGCCAATATACTCAGACTTTTACCTATTCATCTGGGCATTGCTTAACTGCCCGATGGCCATTTCACACAGGAAAGCCTCCGTTTCGTTTCCACATGCGAGTATTTAAACAGAGCATTCTGGGCTCCGCAGATGTGTTCCCTTTCATTTACATAGCTTCACGTGCTTTACGTTCTGTAAATTGTTATTACACTTTCAGCACATAAAATGCTAATGTGATGCAGGAAATGAGCCTGGCAAGCACTCAAACCATGAAAATTTGACGGCGCCTTTTTCACAATCACGGACTCGAGCGGACCAGCCCGATTTCATGTGAATACAAACATATCTGCACATTTATGGATTTTGCCCCCACCACCCCCGAGCTAATTCCTGCATATCTGCGTTCGCCTTCACCCAGCGCACCAGGGCATATCTGTCTTCTACGGACAGGCTGGCGTTTCCAACAGCTCCTCTGGTGATGCGTGTGCAGAAGGCATTACCGAGGCGAAGCAGTTGTCCTCTTTCGACTATCATTATTAACTAGGCAGGGGACATCTTCCTCTCTCCATTGATTTAAATGAGGCCCTAAGACTCAGTGCTACTAATTACTCGAGTTAGCTTATGTCACTTCAGGAAAAAGCGGGAAGCCTGCTCTCTTCACAATAACTTTGTGTGTGCTGTTTTACTTCTCCAGCAGTGCGGTTGATTGAGCATGTTAACGATATATTCAGTGTTAGAAAATTCGAACATATTGCACATAAAAACATTATGTTTTGTGGCCTGAAACTTGACCACGTTTATTTCGTGTCGGATAATATTTTAATAAGCCGCAAATGGTAAATGATGGTTGCCCAGAGCAAAAAATGAAAAGGGATGTTGGCACAGTGTTCCAAGCCTCATTATTTCACATCTTCATTTCATTAATGAATTGCTGCTTTTTATGCGCATCTTCTTCCCCATTGCTTTTGTTTAAACCTCCTGGTGGGAGCTGATAGATTAATTTTGTTGTGCCTTAATGAAACTGTATGCTACATTAGATTTACCCATTTGGCATGCACTGCCAACATCACCATTATGTATAATGAATTATTTTTGTGAGTCCCAAACTAGTGCGGGCTTTCGGTGTTCCTCTACAGATGCGGCAGCACAGCTGGCTAATCAGCCATGTTGAATCATATACAGAAGAGCCTATAGGAACCCGTGTTCAGAGCCGCACACAGCCGTGGACCGGACGCTTATTTTTAATTTATTTCAAGATGTTTTCTTTCACCCTGAACCGAGAGATGAAAAATGCATTTCTAAAAACAACCTGTAAAGCAGGACCCGCAATGATGTTTCTATTTTGCTTGCAACATCTATTCGACACTCATGTGATTGCTTGCAAACAGCAACACAGTTAAAACGTCATTGTAATTCTTGTTTTTGTGCCACAAGAGGCAATTCAGGTTCAACAACCTAAAGAGTTATTATAAGGAATGAAAAACAAAAGATCTAAAGAAACCCTCGACACAACCTTCGACTTAGTTAAACATCAACCCTGGAACAACAAGCTGTAAACACATTCGGACTTCTCCGAAAATTACCAATATCACGACAATGACTGCCTGAAAGATGTCATTGAATAGCTTACTAGACACCGAAGGGAAGATCTTGGCAAGAAGTATCACAGAAAACTTACAGTATGGGTTCAGACAAATAGGAGTTTGCACTTAAACCAGGCTTGATTCTCTAAGGGTTGTACAGCCATTCTGGCACTAGCATGAATGTCTCACAAAGCCCTTCAGTGTAATTCAGTTGGTCTGTTTCCTTGTTTTTGGCCATGTGCAGTGGCGGCTGGTGACATTTGAAATTGGTGAGGCGTAAAATTGGCGGTGGAGAAAAGTCCATATCTTATTGTCCTGAATTGGCATCCGCTCTCCACTCAAGGCTGACATAACAAAAGCTGTATAATGTCCCCGCGTTATGACCAAACATTGCAACTAAATCTCCAAAACCGACCCCAGTCCCCCGCTGTGGCACAAAACAATCAATCGACCTCCCCCAATGAGGACCGGCAACACCATGAGTAGGGTCTGCAGATGCACTGGTACCGCGGGACCCACCTTGGCTGCATCAAACACACCAACAGGTTCCGTTGTGCCCTCGCAGTCAAGGGGCCCACTTGGTCAGCCAAGGCAGCGACCTAATGTCCCCGTGGAACTTCGGTGTCCTACCTCACCCCTCTCCATGGGAGACATGAGCTCCCAGGTAACTTCCAAACGGTCAGGAACAAGCGCTGAGAGGCCGAGCTCAAAGCTTCCAAGGCTCAGGTAGGACTTGCCATAGGGAGGATTACAAACGTGTGGCAAATATTAACACAGTAAATGGCGACATGGTAGACACACTGGCACGTTTCGATTTTCATTTTCAATGAGAGTTGGTGTGATAAACCGGGGTTCAAAGTAAAGACTGCAAAATGCCCTTGCCTGTTGTAATACTCTGCCCGAGCAGGATGCAGCTCCCACATCGGAACAGGCAGACAGCGCTCCGACCAACCACACTCCGCTGACTCAGTCAACGTCCATGACCGGTATAGACATCCCAGGCCACCGAAAATCAACTCACCAAATAGTTACCTGCTCTTCAGCAACAGGTCGCTCATTGCCTGTAAAACACCACCACAACTGTATGAACGCAGCCCCACGCTCGGTCCTAAATCCATCCAGCTGTAATAGAGCATTTGCTCCTTTTCACTGGTAGCCTGGCAGGCATAGCCATAATAAATCAGGACCAGTTCCTGTGGCCTGTGACAGTATGAAACATTTCCATCCAGGTTAAAAGTACATGTGATCCTTATCTATGACAGCATTGGCAGACACAACCGAATCTACTTCAAAGGTCCGGGCTCCGGAACAAGTGCTGCCCTTCGTACTGTATAAATATAAAAAAATTACCTTGGCTTCCCCGCTGACTCCCGACTCGAGTCCCGAGACTGCACACTCCCGCCGTCCTGGATTTTGAATGCCGCCGCTGCGTCTGACGTGGTGTGGGCTCTCGTCACTGAAGGCTGCAGGCAGCCTCCCTCCCCTCCATGGCAGCCGGCGCTGATTGGTTCGGCCGGCTGCCCTAACCGCGTCATTTCTCCTAGTCTGCATCCTGCAGAACGGAGAGTGGGAGGAGGCTTGGGGGAGCGGCTTGCCCACTGTTGCTAATACTGTCTGTTTGGACAGCCTCTCAGGCTGTCCAAACAGTCAGTATTAACAACAGTGGGCAAGCCACTCCCCCCTGCCCTGAGAGTAACCAGGAAGTTCTGCTGACTGCTTTCTCGCCGCGAGAGAAGGGCAGGCAGAAACAAATGGTAGTTATAAATAAATAACTACCATTTGTTTCTGCCTTCTCACACAGCGAGAAAGTAGGGGGGCGGCGCCCAAACGCCCCCATGGAAGAACCGCCACTGGCCATGTGTATTGATTGCTATTATAGAATAATTTAGATCTTGGTGGAATGACCAAACATTGTTAAACATGATCGAACTGCATTCAAATAACAATCATGAAGGAAAACAGGCTTCAGAGGGCTATAACGTTGCTCCTGTTTTATTTTCTTTGTGCACGTCTGATCTAAGAGAAACGTAGATTCTCTCCAATTTGTTTCTCCACCGTTAGGGGGGCTGAAAATAACTACGCATGCAGATAATCTAGGATTGATCGCTTCGAATCCCACTGGCCTTCAAAAACGTATGGTATGCTTGCAATGCTTGTAGGTTACTAACCACTGTATTTTCTCACTCCACATCAAGAAGATGAACATATTGCTTCAACAAGAAGGAAGTTTTGGTTTACCTGGAAAAATAAAAATAATTTGAATCAATCGAGTAAACATCTACCCATGCTTAGGTGTTCCTCTTCTGCCACCAAGAAGTGGGTGGCTCATCCAACTAACTTGTGACAAAGACAGCTTTTAAAGCTAACATTGAACCATTGATTCTTTGAAATACACCTGCTGTTCTGAGTAAGTTTAATCAGTTATTAAACTTAGCAATCAATTGCTTTAGGAAACTAAAGTAATGAACCTTTGACAACTGATGCCTCAATGTAGAACATATTTTGAATTTTATCTTTCCACTATGACATTCCATATGGATAAGTCCTTTATGGCTATACTGGTGGATGTTCCTAAACTGCTCCCTGGAACTAGAGAGTCCATGATAAATAAAATAGGCCACTGGGTTAAGGGGAACTCCAGGCTTCAGGCTTGTCTATATCCAGAAAAGACGGGTGGGTTGGGAAAATGAGAAAGGAATTAGAGGGTGACTGTGTTATCCTCACCTTCAAGGATCCCAGGATGGCTAGGCACCTGTTTGGGCCCCAAAGGTCGGCCATTTATCATTGAATTAAGATCAGGGTTTTGCCCCTGGGCTTTTCTAGAGAGACCTAGCAAGCGGGCCGCACTTTACTCCTATGCAGATGCCACACTATGCAGTGCCGGTCTCCCCTTTGGGTGTTTTGTCTGAGAATGATGGACTCAGTCCACATAATGTGTCAACCCCCCTCGCCCTAAAGACCCCAGGCCCTTTATTAACACCCAATCCTCCCCAATCCCAACCAGTGTTGAAAAGAACTTAGAGTGAGCCATGTCATCCAATAAGTATACCCAAACCCCCGAGGGGATCCCGAAGTGGGATGTGAACATTCTTTTTTTGGAATGTGGTGGATCTAGCCAGCAAATTGGCCTAGGATGATTGGGTACTTTACATAATGAAGTATTATATAGCTATATGTCAGGAAACCTGGACTACTGAGGAAGTTGTTCTGGATGGTTATCATTCCTTTTCTGTCCCCGCAGTTCCCTCGACTGCCAGCCGGACCAAAACAGTCTTAACCTACTGGGTCAAAATTACTGCAGATTGTTAAGTCACTCCAATCCATTTGGGCAGCTTCCCAATTCTAGCCCTTTTAACCCCATACCCTAATGGTTTGTGCATCGTTCGAATACATTTTTATAACAGTTTTATGGAGGCAGATCTCATTAACAACCTTAAAGTGCTGTCTGAGTTCATATTAGGTCTGACAGAAACTTTAGCATCCCTGCATAATAACTACAACATCATTCTTGGGGGTGACTTTAAACATAACATAACACATGAATTCGTAAAGCGCATGAATCACCCAAGGGTATGAAGGTGCTGAATATAACTTTCAAAAAATAGAGTTTCCCAGAATACCAGAAAGGACTGGGTATCAAACAGTATCAAAAAGAATTCCTTTCTGTGTTACTCACTTTCTATTTGTGACCAGAAGACCTACACACTAATATCCCTTTTTATAGTGTTCAATAGTGACACGGATAATTATATCTGCACAAAACTAGGGTTACTTTTGTCTCTCAAATTTGTATCCTGATTAAGTTAAAAACAATTGAATTCATTTATTCCATAACATTTTTATACAAACATATCCTCAAATAATAATTCTCTAATACATATAAAAATCCCTGTAGTGGTTCCAACTCAAATTAGAATAATCAATACAGAGTAATATTCACACATTAAAAAATAATGAATAATAACATTATGACATCAAATATAAAATGATGGAAGAAAGTTCTTTATCAACGCGTTTTGGTGCTTTGTGTTGTTTTTACACCTTCTTCAGGACAAACTTTTACTTAAAAACAATAGTTCTTCCTTCTAACAACAAATACATACAATTAGTATCATGTATTTGGGTGAGAGCAAAGTGCATTTTATCCACTAATGTGCATGGTTACCCCCGTGTCACTATGTCATAATAGGGAGACAATCTTACTTGGAGTGTCTTGTCATTGATCTTATATCTTTAGGATTCTGCACCCTTCAGGATTGATCAACAGTAGATCCTCTTCGTAGTTGATAGTAATATGTGCAAACCTCAATTTCACTAAATAAAGAGGATACACTAATTAATTTGTATAGCCCAAGTTAAAGTTCCAGGCCACAAAAGTGAGCTATTCGTCTTCACACTTACTTAAAACGGGGAGAATAATATCTCATGAGTCTAATTCAATTCTTGCGACTTTAAATTTGCGCCAGGTCACTTGTAGTTATTTGCTTGCATTTAACCTGAAAGAGAACATTATATTTATTTGTCTCTGTATCCTATAGTCTAGATACGTCCCTGTTGTTGGCTAAAACGGGTTCCAAACGTACCTTTAAAATCATGTATGAGGTCCCTGTATGATACTCGAAGATGGGTTTTCTTCTCGTCTTTAGGGTTTCTTCACTTTGTACCCTTGTATAAAAATATAGGGATATTCCTTCTTGCAAGGTTACCTAAATTTAGGAAATGGAATCAGTCTAAGTTTTAACTTTAAACACTGATTATCCAACAGTGCTCATCATTATTTCAAAATTGTGATTAGACTTTATTCGAGTTTCTATGTTACTGTGTGCTTGGAGGGTTAACATTTATCCCTGTGTCTACATAAGTATCGTGGAACCATGCTTACTATAGGCGTTCACTTTAAAGATGTCCGCCCATATCTATATATAGCAAGATATCGACTTCTTAACTTTATAATGTCTCAAGCGATTTTTAGGCGCATGTCATTAATGAAATCATAAAATCAGCTTGTGGCATTCCGCTGAGCAACACTCGACATTTATCAAATGCACGTCTTTAGTAAGACCGCATGGTGAACTTATAGCGTTCAACAGAGAAATACTTGGAGTTAGTCTCGTACAACTACATACCCCTCCGTTTGCGTATGCCCGAGATTGTGGCGTTCGGCTAAAACATCATTCCACATTTAGCGAGCGCACGTCTATAATGAGACTGCTCAAAGAACTAATAACATTTTGGGGAGCAATACTCATAGTCAGCTACACCTCCATTTGCGTATGTCCGAGACTCCCGGACCCCTCAATGTGGCCCATGCTGCTCAGCTCATAGCCGTAGACCCTGGAGCGATCAACACGTCCTCTATCCCGTGGATGGAATGAGAGAAGACGCCTGCTCGGGGTTATTTATAGCAATATCCCTTTGTTCTAATTAGATAATTAGCAACAATCATTCCATTATTGGCGCTGAAAACGCCGGTCCTGTCTGCCATTTTGGTAGTTTTATATTGTCTATACATGGGGGTACCGCAATCGTTTCGGAGAGTACAGTTATTTGCTCTAATTCAACCTATGTAATAATTTGATAGTTTAATGATGATTAATCAACTACGCAAAGGTGAGACCGACCGCCCAAAAATTTTTTCGCCGCGATTGCATTTGCATGCTTGTCACTTGGGCTTCTCTTCCCCTAGTGTTTAAAGCCATTTTTGTAGTTTGTTTACATTTGGTGAACTACAAAATCGTCGAACGAGCTAGATTTGTCATGTGTAATGCATTCCAAGGGGCATGGAGCACCCCACACGTAACAATTTTCTATTTTCACAGTCAATTTAAATTACATTTATTTTAATATATGTCCTGTGTTGGTAGTGTTTTATAGCAGGCCCCCAACTCAAATTATAACATTTTAAAATCAGATTAAACACACATCATTGTGGTTGTTCGATCGCCCTATTTCCATGTTATGCTAGTGTTTTCGAACTCGATACTTATGTAAATTTATATAGAGTCTATGTGTGCCCCAAAGATGTACATATAGTGCAACTATAGTCACTTCATATATTGATCTTCCCCAAATGTACACAGAGGACAACAATTATACATATATATATATATATATATAAAGATACATATAGAGATGGTCCAGTGGTGAGAGGAAATGCTCCATAAATATTATCGTGCTTGTTCAGTAGAAGGTAGCAAAATATTTAAAGGTATCGATTCACCCCCTTTGTTATAATATATCATCAGTCTATATCAAATCCAAAGCAATTGGCATTGACCCAATTGTTGCATGTATACACATAAAGTGTATATACCGATGTTGAGGTTCATACATCAGTGTGTTAACCAAATCATGCAGAAGTTGCTATATCTATGTACAGAGCATTCCTTCCCATCGCTGTCTACACACTTGTTGAATATTGACGTTATCAAGCATTATACACAGTTTTTATACAGATGTTATTGAAAAAGTCATACATCACTGTTAGTAAATAGTGAACCATTCATAGTTTATCCAAACATAATGCTTTCAGTACCATCCCTAATCTATTGGGAGTAAAACATATTTTTCAAATGTACTACTTTCTGTGCCATCTTTTAATTTATTTATGAATAAACCACATTTCTACACCTTTATGTTCATTCTCCCTATGTTATTATTGTGATTCCTGCTCTGTCTTCCTAGGAGCAACTTTGACAAAGGCATAATCAGAATCTCCTAACTTATCAACTCCATATTGTTCACACATATTTTTACAGTGTAGCCCCTATCCAGGAGGTTTTCTTCATATCAGTATTATCAAGGAAGTACAATTCTACCTGATTAGTCTATCCCATTCTTCTCTACAGTTCAATCCTAAGTAGTATGCTTTAAACTTAGACATAAAAAAACAGTTCTCTTTGTTTGCGTTTTTTGTTTATATCGCCGCCTCGTACTGATATTTTGATTTTCTCAAGAATAAACCATTTGATGTCACCTATTCCATATTTTTCAGCAATCCAATGCTCCACTAGTGGTGCATTCTTCTTAAGATTTTTTAGTGCGGTGTTCAGTGAGCCGCTGACGCATTTCTCGCCCGGTCTCCCCTACATAACATTAGTTGCAGGGACAGATCAAGAGATACACCACATTGGAAGTTCGACAGTTAACATGGTCGTTCATCCAGTGGGAGATACCATTTACCTCCAACCTAAATGTCTCACAAAGTTTTTACAGTGTGAACAAGTTCAACATGGCAAATTGCTTCTAATCGGAGGGTTATTAATTATATTTCTTAGACCGGAAGATTTAGGTTCTCTGAATGTCTGTACTAAATGGTTCCTGATAGTTCTATTCCTTCTATAGGCATAGATCGGTTTGGGCATAGGTACAACACCTGTCTTATTCAATATGGACCAATTTTTATTAATGAGATTCTTGACTTTATTACTAAAACCATTGAAATCGGATACCATCACAATTTCATTTTTCTGTTGTTTAGATTTTTCACTAGTTTCAAAGAGGCTATCCCGGTTATAGTATTTAGCACGTTTGTATGCTTCTGTTATTAGTCGCTTGGGGTAGCCTCTTTGGGACAGCTTTATCTTGAGCGTTTCAGCATGTGTCTCAAAAGTTTGCCTATCGCTACAATTGCGCCTAATCCGTAAAAATTGACTAAAAGGTATGCCATCTTTTTGGCATTTTGGATGGTAGCTAGTATGGTGAAGGAGGGTATTCCTGTCTGAGGGCTTAACATGCAATTCAACATTTAAAACACCTTCCTTTTCCATGATCTTTATATCTAGAATATCCACAGATTGTTGGCTTTTGGTTGAAGTGAATCTAAGATTTGGATCTCCACAGTTTAGCCACTCTAAAAAACTGTTGAGGTCCTCTTCAATTCCGTCCCAAATAAAGAAAATATCATCTATAAACCTTGACCAGTGTTTGACATTTTCAAAAAAGGGACTCATCTCATTGTAGATATGATGCTGTTCGAATTTTCCAACATATAGGCATGCCAGGCTGGGAGCACATGAGGCTCCCATGCTGGTACTTTTAGTTTGACAGTAATAGTCCTTTTTGAATAGGAAAATGTTATTTCTCAGAATGATCTCAATACATTCGATGATGAAGGTGTTCTGGGGTGTTAAATCGCCCTCTTCATTTTTCAGAATGTCCTCCATCATCCTCACTGTGTCTTGCTGCGGAATATTTGTGTAAAGAGATTCAATATCTAAACACCCAAGCCATTGTGTGTTTTTATTGAACTCAATCCCTTCCACTTTAGAGATCATGTGTGTCGTATCTTTTATATACGACGGTAAAAGGGCTACCAAAGGTTGGATAAAGTGATCCACGTATTTGCTTAATGGTTCAGTTAAAGATTCCATTCCTGATACTATTGGACGCATGGGTGGGTCATCCATGCTCTTATGCACCTTGGGGAGCCCGTATAAGGCTGGTATCTTAGGGTGGTCATTAATTAATGTATGAACCTCAACATCTGTAGTTGAGTTGAGTTGAGGGAGAATTTGTATAGCGCTACTTTGCCCAAGGGCGTCAAGGCGCTAAAGATGAAATGAAAAGCTGTGTGATGGAGAGGCGGGGGGAAGGTCAGTGGTAGGCCTCCCTGAAGAGCCAGGTCTTCAGAGCCTTTCGGAAGAAGGGGTGGGAGGTGAGTTCCTTAATCTCAGCCGGAAGAGTATTCCAAATTTTAAGAGCACGAGAGCTCAAAGCTCTGTCGCCCCATCTGGCTTTGTTGGTTTTAGGAACAGACAAAAGATGTTTATTGGCTGAACGAAGTGCCCTGCCGGGGACATACGGGGTCACCAAGGATTTTATGTCTTCAGAGCCTAGCCCGTGCAAAGCACGATGGGTGAGACATAGAACCTTGAACTCTATTCTGGCCTGGATAGGAAGCCAATGAAGGTCCTTCCTAATAGAGGTGGCTGAGGCGAACTTCGGGGCATCAGCAACAAACCGAGCTGCTGCCTTTTGTACTGTTTGCAAACGCTGTATCTGGGATTTATTGATTCCCAGGTATAACGAGTTACAGTAATCTAGCCTTGAGGAGATTAGGGCCATCGTAACCAGTTTACGGGCATCGATGGAAAGATAATGTACTAATTTCCTCAAAGTTCTAAGAACACCACAGCAGGTAGAGGTCGTTCTGCTGACTTGTTTTTGGAAGGAGAGTTTGGTATCAAAAATAACACCTAGGTTCCGAGCAGACTGGGAGGGCGATGGACAGGCTCCAAGGGAGGGAGGCCACCAGTTCATTGACCAGATCTCCTCCTTGCCTCCAAACATCAGCACCTCCATTTTTCCCCATTCAATTTAAGGGAATTCCTCACCACCAGTTTGCAACCGCTTCCATGCAATTCTTAAAGTTTCGGGTTGTGATATCAGCAGTTTGAGAAAGGGAGACCATAATCTGAGTGTCATCAGCATAGGAGAGAACTTCCAGCCCAAAAGATCTTACAAGCCTGGCAAGAGGTGTAACGTAAATGTTAAAGAGCGTGGGGCTCAGGGACGAGCCCTGAGGCACCCCGCACTGCACAGGTTTAGCTGGGGAAAGAAAGTCACCCAGCTTGACCCTCTGTGCACGGCCATCCAGGAAAGATTTTAAAAGACTAAGTGCAGGTCCGTCCACTCCTATCTCCTTGAGCCGTTCGACTAAGATGGAGGGGGATAGGGTGTCGAAAGCGGCAGTAAGGTCGAGCAGGACCAGAAGAGTAGTCTGGCCACTGTCGACCTTAGCACGGATGTTATTGGTGACGACTGCCAGGGCGGACTCGGTACTGTGAGACCTGCGAAAGCCGGAGAGGGATCGAGAAGGCTGGAGTTCTCCAAGAAGGCACTCAGATGGTGATTTAATTGGGCCTGTAGCATTTTTGCGGGTGCTGGGAGTAATGAGATAGGCCGAAAGTTTTTTAGGATCCTAGGATCCAATGAGGCCTTTTTAAGAAGGGGCTTATCTATAGCCATTTTCCAGAGGGTCGGGAAAGCACCTTGATGGATGGCCAGATTAATGACTTCCAGGAACGCAGGGAGTAGAACATCTCTGCACTCTTTGAAGACCTTCAGAGGACATGGATCGAGGGGAGAATCTGATTTAAGCCTATCCAAGTACACATTGAGTTGCTCTAGCGTGATCAGGGGGAAAGTAAAAGAGCTACCCTGTGGTGACTCTGTAGGATCTTCTGTGACAAGATATGGCAGTGGGGCAGGGGGGGGATCCTAATTCTTGGTTGAGAGCTTCTAAGCTGGAGTGAATGTCAGCTATCTTTGGGTGAAAAAAGGTGGATATATTTGGTCACAAAGCTCCTGGGATTCTGTTACCGGATTAGGGGATTGCAGGACCGACAAAGAGTCAACAATTTTGAACAGTTCCCTGGAGGAGATGAGGGAGGCAGTCAGTTTAGAAAAATGTAGTTTCTTTTCTGCGAGCACCGCAGTTTTATAATCTTTGAGTAGGAGTTTGTGTTTATTCTTTTCATCTGGATCTAGATTGACTCTCCAGAGGAGCCTCTCTTGTCTCCTACATCCCTGCCTCAGTGATCTAAGAGTATCGGAGTACCAAGGGGCCGAGGGGCACTTCCTAGCAGAATAGGTCTGTTTGACCGGGGCCAGTTTATTCACCGCTTTTAGAATAGCATTATGCAGATCAGAAGCTGCAGAATCAATATCATTTGCTGGTGATTGGGGTTGGGTGGGCAAAAGGGGAGCTAGTAGATGACTATTTATCTCTCTGAAGTTTCTTTTGGGTTCCCACTTACAGGGGTTTGCTAAGGAGGTGGGATGGATGGGGTGTGTAAAATCCAGGGGGATGGCCATGTGGTCTGACCAGGACAGAGGAAGGGGCATCCCAGACTGTATCCTGGGGTCATTGGTAAAGGCCCCGTCCAGGGTGTGACCGGCTAAGTGTGTGGGGCCCTCTACTATCTGGTTTAGACCAAAGGAAGCCAAAGAGTCCATCAGGGAGGCAGTATCTGTGGAGTCCTCTATATCTAAATGAAAGTTAAAGTCTCCAAGAATGGTAAAGTTTGGTCTGTCAATGTAGGGTTTAAGCAGCTTAAGAAGCTTCTGAACGAAGGGAGGCCGGGGACCAGGGGGCCTGTAAATCAGGATCCCCGCGAAGGAGATTGAGGGGAGGGGTTGAGCACAAAATAAAGAGCCTGAAAAGAGTCAGAATCAAGAAAGGTGCTCAGTTTTGCATCTTATTGAAGATCTGTGTAGAATGCCCAGCCCCCCACCGATTCGCCCAACTCTGTCCATTCTGGACAGTGAATAACCCTCCGGGATAGCATCCAGGAGTTCAGGTCCAGAGTGATCTGCTGCCCAGGACTCCGTAATGAAGACCCAGGGAGGTTTTCTGTTAGAAGTAAAGTCCCTGAAGGCGAGATTATTTTTAATTAGGGATCTAGTGTTTATAAGGAACCCAGTCTCTTTACTAGGCTGGGGTAACGTATGCCTTCCCGGTCTCGAGTGTCTGTTTCTGGGAAATGGAGGCGGGGACTAGCCTCCTTCCCCGTGCATAAGCACTTATGGGCCTCCGGAAAGCCCTCAGTAGGGACCATATGATGACAAGGTATCGCTGAGGGTTTGAAAGACAGCAGGGTGTGTACTGAATAAGAGCATCTATCAGGGATGGAAGGATCAAGCTGGGCAGCCTGTCCGGCCTCCGGCGCTTCCTCAGCGCTGACGGGTGCAGACGGGCAGGACTCTGGCACGACTCCGGGGCAGGTCCGGCGCGTCCACTGGTCGCGTCCGCTGCGCGGAGGCATGCCCGCACCCTTATGTACGCGACTAGAGCGCGTCACAGCACTCCAGCACACCCAATATGTCTGCCGTGGAATTCCTGGCTGGGACCACCTCGACAGCGTCAACGCTCGGCTGCGAGTGGCCCGGGCAGCAGGGAGGTAAAGGAAGGGAAGTAAAGGCTTTTCCAATCAAGCCTGAACCCTTGGAGTTAAGTTTTAAAAATCGTTCGTTTTTAAAAAGCAAGTGTGGCTAAGAACATACACAACCTCCTGGCTTCCGCCTCAAGAGGATACACACACACACAAACAGCTATCAGGCGCTTGGCTCAGGGGGAACCCTTATGTACGCGACTAGAGCGCGTCACAGCACTCCAGCACACCCAATATGTCTGCTGTGGAATTCCTGGCCGGGACCATCTCGACAGCGTCAACGCTCGGCTGCGAGTGGCCCGGGCAGCAGGGAGGTAAAGGAAGGGAAGTAAAGGCTTTTCCAATCAAGCCTGAACCCTTGGAGTTAAGTTTAAAAAATTGTTCGTTTTTAAAAAGCAGTTGTGGCTAAGAACATACACAACCTCCCGGCTTCTGCCTCAAGAGGATACACACACACAAACAGCTATATACACTTTATGTGAATACATGCAACAATTGGGCCAATGCCAATTGCTTTGGATTTGATATAGGCTGACGATATATTATAACAAAGGGGGTGAATCGATACCTTTAAATATTTTGCTACCTTCTCCTGAACAAGCACGATAATATTTATGGAGCATTTCCTCTCACCACTGAAGCATCTCTATATGTATCTTTATATGTACTTTTTTATATATATATCTTTATATATATATATATATATATATATATATATATATATATATATATATATATATATATATATATATATATATATATATATATAATTGTTGTCCTCTGTGTACATTTGGGGAAGATCAAGATATGAAGTGACTATAGTTGCACTATATGTACATCTTTGGGGCACACACAGACTCTATATAAATTTACATAAGTATCAAGTTTGAAAACATTAGCATAAAACGAAGGTCGTTGTGTGCACTGCATCACCAAATGCGATGCAGTGTGCACAACGAAATTTGTTTTATGTATTTATATGTTTACTTACCTGTTAAAGTCCGTAATCCATACATTACAACCCCTCACCCTGCCCCTCCCCATCCCTACGTCACCGCCCTGCAGTTACACCTACTACCGGCCGTGGCTGGTGTTCGTTGTTGGAAACTGTTGTGTGTGCTTCGTTTTTCTTTGAAGATACTGTATTTAATTAAAAATCATTATAGAAATGTGAAGTCTTTATAGGATAAGTGAGGAAAATTATATAATTATTTATAAAAAAATAAATAACACATAGAAGAAGTAGAGTAAATTAGTTTTAAAGTAGTGACTTAAAGGGAATAACGTTATAATGAGAGTTATAACCAAGTTATAAAGATTTAAGTTATACTCGGGCGGTGGTGCGGTGGGTGGGGCAGTGGCAGTGTCCTGAAACCGATTGATGCTACATAGTGTGGCATTCTGTTTTATTTATTTTAAATGGTGGAATTCTGCTGGTATTTTAAACAAAACGTGCACACATCTTTCCGTGAGGGGGAGTGCTAGGGGCATGTATCACCCTTACCTTTGCGGAAGTCTGGGCTCAGTCTTCACTCCTTCCCTCCTCGGTCCGACTCTGTTACCAGTACCGTTGCGCGGAGGGCGGGCAAGGGAGAGCCAGGCACTTCCGCTTTGACCGTTTAGCGGTCTAGTTGCATGGAGCTCACGCGCATAAAAGCCGGATGCCTCAGCGGCCGCGAAGCGGGCCCGTCAAAGGCAAGCTCGTCTGCGCCCACCCGCGGCCGGTCGGGGACCGGGGCTTGAAGCCCTGGTGGTTTTGGAGTAGGGCTACAGTATAGATCTCAAGAACTGTATGCTCTCCGCCCCGCTATGGCGGACATGTGCAGTCACAGCATTGAGGGAGGAGGCAAGAGTTGGGACTGCAGCCACTGCGCATTCAGGCCCAGCACTGGGAAGGAGGCGAAGGAAGCGAGCTACCTTGTACAACGCCTCAGTAACGTTGGGATACAAGGAAAAGCATTGGATTGGATCATCTCGTTCCTCGCCTGAAGAACCCAGAGAATCCGCCTCCCCCCTTTCAGATCAGAGGCCACCGAAGTCATCTGCGGCGTACCACAAGGATCATCTCTCAGCCCCACCCTCTTCAACGTCTACATGAGCCCCCTCGCATCCATCGCACGCCAGCACAACCTCAACATCATCTCCTACGCCGACGACACCCAGCTGATCCTCTCCCTCACCAAAGACCCAAACACCGCCAAAACCAATCTACATGAAGGGATGAAAGACGTAGCCGAGTGGATGAAGAACAGCCGCTTAAAACTGAATTCAGACAAGATGGAAGTCCTAATCCTAGGATCATCCCCCTCTGCATGGGACGACTCATGGTGGCCGCCGGCCCTGGGCAACGCACCCAAACCAACGGACCATGCTCGCAACCTGGGATTCATTCTAGACTCCTCCCTCTCGATGACCAGACAAGTCAACGCCATCTCATCATCATGCTTTAACATCTTACGCATGTTCCGAAAGATCTTCCAATGGATCCCCACCGAAACAAGAAAGACGGTCACCCAAGCACTTGTCACAAGCCGACTGGACTACGGAAACACCCTCTATGCCGGAACCACAGCCAAATTACAGAAAAAACTCCAACATATTCAGAACGCCTCCGCCCGACTCATCCTAGACATACCCCGCCACAATCACATACCCGGTCACCTGAGAGACCTTCACTGGCTCCCCGTCAACAAGAGAATAACGTTCCGTCTCCTCACCCACGCACACAAAGCCTTCTACGACCTAGGACCCAGATACCTCAACACGCGCCTGACCTTTTACACCCCCACCCGCCAACTACTATCGTCCAATCAAGCCCTCGCCACAATTCCACGCATCCGAAGAGCCACCATGGGAGGAAGATCATTCTCCTACTTAGCGGCCAAACCCTGGAATTCTCTCCCCACCCACCTCCGCCTTACACAGAACCACCTCTCCTTCAGAAAACAACTCAAAACTTGGCTATTTGATAAGTAGCGAACCCCCCCCCCCTCAAGCGCCTTGAGACCCTCTGGGTGAGTAGTGCGCTATACAAATTTTGACTTGACTTGACTTCACCTTTGTACTGCTGCCTACTGAATTGTAGATCACTCAGGAAAATATCGAATGGAGATCTACGATCAGCTCTCAGATGGCCAGGTAGATGTTATGTTTCTCTCTGAGACTTGGCTGGATGAGGACTCGGCGCCTGAAATCCTCGAGGCCTTACCCAGTGATTATGCGATCACCAGGGTAGATAGGCACTCCGGCAGAGGAGGAGGGGTGGCGATTATATTTAAACACACCATCCAATGTTCTCTCGAGCCGGTCGCTATTGCAGATAGTGAAGTGGGTCTTTTTACGATCAGGGTGGCCATGAATTACATCTTGAAAGGCCTCCTGGTCTATAGACCACCTGGACCACCCACTCGCTTCTCCCCTAGCCTGATAGAATGTCTCACACAACCAGTACTGCGATATGAAAAACTATTTGCGCTGGATGATCTCAACTTGCACTTTGATGATGCATTGAACGTGGGGGCCCGCAAGGTATGCCAGGAAATGGCTATTTTACAACTTATGCTAAAATCTGATTCCCCTACCCATCAATTGGGCCATTTGCTTGACACATTTGGCCTTTACATTACTTCCGATTTGCTATGTGTGCCTATGATCTCATGTGCATTGACAAGTACATTTATGATAAAAATGTTTTGAATTTCAAGTTACATTAGTCTAGGACCATTGTTTTTTCTGTACTGCATGCAAGATCTAGCATTGTGGATGGCTAAAAACTGCCTGAAACCGAATGGCAATAAGATTGAGGTGCTTGTGATAGGGAAAACCCCGTCAGTGTGGTCATCGGCATGGGGGGCCCAGAGTCTGAGGTCCACCCCCATGCCCTGCGCTCAGGCTAAGAACCTGGGGGTTTGGTTGGACACCAAGCTCTCCTTTGAGCACCATACCAGGTGGGTAGCAGGAGCCTTTTTTGGTGTCCTGCGGTGCCTTAGAAAAACCTTTGATGTGCTGCCTACTGCAGCAAGGAAGACCATGGTGCATGTCCTGGTGACATCCCACCTTGATTATGGTAATATACTGTATCTGGGTGCTACGGCTAAATGCATGCAAAGACTCCAAGGTATCCAGAACACAACAGCGGGTCTGGTTCTTATGCTCCTCGTCTAAGAGGGCGTTGGTTTCCCCCCACTGGCTGCCGATAATGGAGAGTCTTGTTCAAGGCACTGTGCATTTGCCACCGTATCATTCAAAGGATGGGCCCATCATATTTGTTTTACTTACTGATCCCCTGCGCTCCAACCCGCCAACTTAGATCATGTGGAACGGGACAGGTGTGTGTTCCAGCCATTAAGAGAGCAAGGATGAGTGGCCGCTCCATCCGTTTTGTGACCGCACAGCAATGGAACAAACTTCCACTGAGCCTCCGGCTGGAGGGCTCGGAGGGCACCTTTTGGAAAAATGTAAAAATACATCTCTTCCCTCTGGGTAGTTTTCCTGGTTAGGTTAGAGTGTAGTGTCAAAGGCAATTTCGCACCGCAGCATGGGGACACACTGGCCTAGTGTAACCAGGCGCTTTACAAATGTGCTTAATATTATTATTATTATTGTTATTATAATCAAGAGACAATTAAAAGAAAGTTAAAAGAATTATCCAAAGACACAGAAGGGTCAGTTTCACACTGAGAGAGAGAAAAATATCAAGGAGGAGTTACAGGTGCAAGGAGAGAGATTGACTGAAGATCTAGATGACTTAGAATATAAGGATGAGTTAGGTTAGAAATGTGTGATAAGCCTTAAGCATCACGGCGTATATGTGAGGGAGGAGTTAGTGTGGTGGAAGGCAAAGAGAACCTGCCCTGGGGCCCGCCAGGCATTGTAGCACCAGCCTCATGAGCAGCACAGCCCAATGACGAAGCATGCCACTTTGGTGGGTGAGGGCTTGTGCTTCCTAAAAAGGATGCCTTTTATGAACTCAGCTGGTCCTATTACAATGATTTGGTGAATTAGACTATCAATATAGATCTGCACACCCATTAATGGATAATTCCTAAAGGCTGCCAGGCATACTGGCTAAGAGGCAGGTTGCTTTCTGGGACATGTAGTTTTGTTTCAAAATCGAAAATACCAACATGGAACTTGCATTGTGAGGATTTTGCAAGTCATCTCAGAATTCCGTGACCGGTAAAGGTACTTGACCCATGGCATAGTGCCTCTCCAAGGTCACAGAACGTCTTGTAATTTGCAATATCCTTATTATGTACAGAAGAGTTTAGGTAACCCCATATATTATTTTCCTGTCATACAGATGTTTTCCAGCACTTCACCTCCTGAATAGTATATTTATTTGGCTTTGGGCACCACAATACCTCTGTTTTTTGGCAGTTGATGGTCTGGTCAGCTGTGAGGTTTACTGCTCTGCTGTGTATCTTAATAAATCTATCCTAATAACTTGAAGACGTGTCCTGCTGCCTACCTAAGCTACTTACAACAATTATGTGCGTTACATAAAAGATACAAGCAGAAAAAAATTGCAAATGTACAAGTTGTAAGGTCACACAAGGAAGAGAGTCACTGAAGGAAGCGATAGAAATGGATAAACTCTAAGCGTCACATAGGAATGGTAGAGAGTACAATGGTTTACAGCAGATACTAGTGATTAGAGTTATCTCTATATACATATATATACAAATAGCAGATTTGGGTGGGAGGGTGGAGGGATACAGGGGTATGGAGAAAAGGCAAATCAGAAACATTTGAGGATTGTCAAGGGGGAAACGAGGGAGAAGGGTAAAGGCAGAGGGAACGGACAAGATGGCGGGCCAGGGTCAGGAGAAAAAAGTGGCTGAGAGCAGCAGCAAAATGGCAGCCAGTACAAAAGAAAAAAAAGTAAATAAGTCCATGAGAGTAACCCAGTGAGTATGACCCAAAGTGCCAGGAGAAGTCCGGGGGGTACACAGTTAAAGCAAATCAAAATCAGGAAGGGAGAGGAGGCGTGTGGGCTCGGGTCCACTGGATCAACGCCGAAGACCATGTTATGTTATGTTATGTTATTTATGGGTCTTATATAGCGCAACGGCTACTCCAAAGGAGGGTCCCTGCGCTTTGTGCTCCAGACCCAGAAAGGAGACTGAAAAACATAACAAAGGAAACAGAGGATAAGGATAGAGGCGCTCTAACCAGAGAATAGCCAAGTCTTTAGACCCTTCCTAAAGGCAAGCAGATTGGATGTGGATCGTAAAGACAGAGGTAGAGAATTCCACAACTGAGGGGCCAGGAATCTGAAGGACCGGTCGCCTACACAAGCCTTCTTAATACGGGGAACTACAGCAAGTGCCAGTGACTCCGATCTTAAAGATCGTGTCGGCCGGTAGAAATCCAGCCTCTTCTGTAGGTATTTTGCACCAGTGGCGTGTAGGGCTTTGTGGGCTAATGTCAAAGCCTTAAACATTATCCTCTTCCGTATGGGGAGCCAATGGAGAGATTGCAGCAGGTTTGAAGCACTGGCTCGACGATGCAGACCAAAAATAGCTCGAGCTGCAGCATTCTGGGTCACCTGCATTCGCTGTAAGAGATATTCTGGAAGACCCCGATACAGAATGTTAGCATAGTCCAATCTGGATCCGACGAGGACCTGTACAGTTATTCTCCGATGTTCCTCATAAAGCAAAGGAAAAAACTTTCAAAGCATCCTGAGGATGCCGAAGCACGTCCCTGTAAGGGTGGACACCTGGGATTTGAGCGTAAGACCGTTGTCGATTTTAATTCCCAGTTTCTTAGCCCATTTAGAGGACTGGGCTGGAGGGAACATGTCAGCCGGCCACCAACCATGCCAGTCCGGTTCCGATGGGCATCCGAAAAAAAGTATCTCGGATTTTTCCGAGTTACACTTGAGGCTGTTCAGTTGGAACCAGTTAAAAACAGCCCCAAGGCACTCTCGGATACTTTCCCCATCGAATTCTTCGCTCTTGCGGCAGGTGAAAAGAAGCTGGGTGTCGTCAGCATATGAGACGATCTGGGCCCCGTAGGACTCCACCAATGTCGCCAGAGGGGTCATAAGGATGTTAAAAAGAGTAGGGCTCAATACTGAGCCCTGGGGTACTCCAACTCCCAATGGCGGCATTTCGGCAGATCCAGGATAGGCCCAGACCATTTGTCGGCGGTTGGCTAAGAAGGAACAAAACCAGTTGAGCACCGTCCCCCCTAGACCGATGTCATGTAGTCTTGTGAGGAGATCCTCATGGGGAACGGTGTCAAAAGCCGCCGACAAGTCTAACATAACTAACATCACCCTGCCTCCGGTATCCAGCACCTCCTTCACAATCTCTGAGACTTCCAAAAGCGCTGTCTCGGTACTTAGGTTGGATCTAAAGCCCGATTGAGATGCATGAAGAAGCTCATTCGACTCCAGGAAGTTGGAGAGCACGCTGTGGACATGTTTCTCCAAGATTTTAGTAAGTGCTGGAAGGAGCGAAATCGGTCTATACTTGGACGGGGCTTCTGGGGCAAGGTTGGGCTTCTTAAGGAGAGGAATAACCATGGCCTGTTTCCAGGAGTGTGGCAGGACTCCCTGACTCAGGGAAAGATTAAAAATCGGATTGGCTATAGGATTGATAACATCTGCCATTCTAGCCAGAAATTTCGCCGGGCAGGGATCACATGGTGAGCCAGATTTAAGATTCCTCATCAGTGCTAAAGATGAGGTTATCGTAAGAGGTGGGAAGTCCAGCAGGACAGGGCCAGAGGTAGGCAGGTGAGCTATCTCATTTGGCGAGGTCAAAGGATCAGCTATCGGTCTCGGAAGAAAGGAGTCCTGTATCTGCCTAATTTTGGTAGTAAAAAAATTAGCAATGATACCAGCCCAGGTCTCAGCCGGAACTTCCTGTGCTACAATCGAACGCGGGGTAGTGAATTCTCGTACATTCGAAAAGATCTCCTTGCAGGAGTTTGCTGCTTCCTCAATTTTTTTTGCATAGTAGCACTTCTTTCCCTGTAGGATTAGATCATGATAAGATTTCATCATGGATTTATAAGTCCGTTTTGCCTCAGCATCATATTGGGCTCTCCATGCTCGTTCGGCGATTTTACATTGTCTACGGGAGTGGGCCAGCTCCACCGTAAACCAAGGGGCTGAGATCCGTTTAGTATCAGATCTGGGTGGCTGTAAAGGGGCCAGCTCATTTAATCTAGCTAGGAGCCAGGTCTGCAAGATATCAAGGTCATTGTCCAGATCACCAGTATAGGAAAGGGGATTGTTCACCAGGGCCTGGGCTAACAAATCTGGGGTCACCCGATGGTACGCCCTATAGTTACTACCCTGCTGCCTCATGGCACCGCTAGCTGGTTTCTCAGTGCCAGATATTTGAAAATGAGCAAGATGATGATCGGATCTGCCATCTGCCGGTCGTTGCTCCCGCGCCCCCAAACCTGGGAGAAGTTCACTGTCCATGATCCGCAAGAAGAAGGTCCGGGGAAGTGCCCTGGGGTCGGAGAGCAGGAGCGCCTGGAATGCTCTCCATAGCCCCTGGAATGCGCTCCGGGTATCCACGAGGCAGGCCGTTGTACATGATCCCTGGTTGGTACCCCGGCTCTCCTCACGTGGCCCTGCTTCACGTCCAAATGTCTGGAACAGTAAAACATGGGCACGTCATTCATTCTCTGCGTTTACAGAAAAGTTTTGATTTCCTCTCAGTGTCGGTAAATACTGCACCTTATAATAAAAAAGTTGATTACAACTTGACTATTTGTTTAGTAGTCTACTGGATTCACCATAAGAATGTTTTATAAATAATGTTAACATAAAATAAAAGGTCTTTATTATAGAACACCCCGTTATCCCCAGGCAACATCGGCAGTCTTCTAGAAATCCAATTTCTCAAATAAACATACAAGAAATAACTTCCATACACGACCAAACTGGTCGCATCCTGTTGTGACATGCCACTGTTTGATACTTAACCAGTGTTCCGCTCTATATACCCCTACTCTGTTGATGCATCTTGACAGCGCTCCATGGCTAGGCTATGATACTTTATCTTTCTATAGTCCTGTTATCAGACTTGGGACCTTTTCACGGGGGCTGCGGGGTGAGGCGGAGTGTTTATTTCACGTCCCAGAATTAACAATACTGGGTGTTATGTCCAGGGGGTTCGAATTAATGGGGTTTATATGTTGTGCCGTAGGAATCCCCTGAATAATGTTTCATCTACCCTGCAGTTTGGCCCAAAGATGGGGACGGGGAAGAATGACAGGTACACATTATATGTATTGTAAGCTCCAGTGGTTACCGGTCCCACAGGGCACTGCTGGGTACATGTTATGAGGCTGGTAGCCATCTAGTAGAGAGACATTACACTTTGCGAGGCATTCTTGTGTCTCCTCTTTCTTTTCTCTGTCAGAAGGACTTCCATTTCCATTTCCAACTTTTCTGTTACTCAGATGCCACAAGGTCCATTTTTAGAAAATCAACCGTTGTCGTTTCTGTCTAAAGGCAGGCTTGAATTACTCTAACATAGCAAACGTATATATTACCAGAATTAACAAAAAACAACTTGCGATCTGCCCCCACACCAATAAATGTCAACTCCCCCAAAAAAGCAAAAAAAAATGTATTTCTTTTGTCATATATGGTGACCGCTGGAGCTGGGGCAAGGGAGGATTTTGTCGAGCAGGTGACAAACGCGGCGAGCACGCACACATCAATTTTAACCGGAATTTTTTTTTTAACTCGGAATATTTTATCTGCAAAAGCCTCCATGAACAATATGAACATTCTATCTGCGGGTACCAGGACTTGGGCCCCAATGCAGATCCGCGAAGCTAACATCATCTCGGGACGATAAAAGAAAATTATTTTTTGAACTGTCCATAAAATGAATGCCTAATTCTGCTCCCTGTGCATAATCGCCTGCTATTTAGTATTCAGCAAACTTCGCTCCTGCTTTTAATCTGCTAAAGTTTTTAAATGTGGACTCATCATTAGTTAATCCCCCGTCACTGCACAGTGGGAGCCCTACATCATTAAGCATCGCATTCGTTTAGAATCACTTCCTTTTAGCCCTGTTGTATCAGAAAGTCAAAGTGACTTAGAACAGGCGCATTGATCTTGTGAAATTCTGGTCCACAACGTAAAAGATACATATTACTGATGGCGAATAACTACGAAAATGCATTACAGCGTAGACTGCTAATTAAAAATATTTTTCTTTTTTTTCGAGCGGCGAGACCCAGTAATTTTCTGCACCTGTCATCAACAGCCTGAACGAAAGCTATTTTCCTGTAATCAGCTCCCTTGAGTCCGAGCGCTGAATATGTGTGGGGACCAGGGCGCTCCGCTGTACTGCGAACTAACAGATTTGTGGGGCCTCAGCTCCAGCCCGGCCTGAGCACGACCGTCTAATCTACACGAACCGACGTAATTCTGCAGTGGTAAGGTGGGGGTCCTATGCAGGGCCGGTTCTAGGAGTTGCGAGGCCCTGGGCTAAAAGAAAATGTGCGAGGCCGCTCTAATGTAGATAAGTGGACCCTTACAAAAGAGACCATTCACAGACACTGTGGGAGGCCTATTGTCCATCATTTTGTCGCCCCCACAGTTTTTACTTTGAGCCCACAAGCATTTCTCACACCTCCAGCCCAATAGGTGTGAGAATTGCTTGTAAGCTAAAAGTTAAAACTATGGGGGGGGGGGGGCAAAATGATGGACAATGGGCCTCCCACAGTGTCTGTGAATGGTCTCCTTTCAATTTAAAGGAGCCTATCCCTCCCTTATGTATCCAGATACCATCTCTGAGAGGCCAAGGGAGGGGGGCCCCTCCATTTCAAAGAAAGGTGACACCTTTTTTTGAAATGGATCGCAGGGAAACAACAGGGCACATCACCAGTGCGTGGCCCCAAGCTGGTGCGAGGCCCTGGGCAGCTGCCCACGCTGCCCATGCCTAGCGCCGGCCCTGGTCGTATGTATACAGACATTCTAAGCACGCGCGCTGGGGGCTCGAAAGAAATGATGACCCACAGGCCGGACTGTCCCAAGACATGACCCAGAAGCCTGACTGTCCCAAGAAATGACCCACATGCCTAACTGTCCCAAGACATGACCCACAGGCTCGACTGTCCAAAGACATGACCCACAGGCCTGACTGTCCCAAGACATGACCCACAGGCCTGACTGTCCAAAAACATGACCCACAGGCCTGACTGTCCCAAGACATGACCCACAGCCCTGACTGTCCCAAGACATGGCCCACAGGCCTGACAATCCCAAGACATGACCCACAGACCTGACTGTCCCAATACATGACCCCAAGACATGACCCACAGGCCTGACTGTCCCAAGACATGACCCACAGGCCTGACTGTCTAAAAACATGACCCACAGACCTGACTGTCTCAAGAAATAACCCACAGGCCTTACTGTCCCAAGAAATAACCCACAGGCCTGACTGTCCCAAGACATGACCCACAGGCCTGACTGTCCAAAAACATGACCCACAGGCCTGACTGTCCCAAGACATGACCCACAGCCCTGACTGTCCCAAGACATGGCCCACAGGCCTGACAATCCCAAGACATGACCCACAGGCCTGACTGTCCCAAGACATGACCCACAGGCTCGACTGTCCAAAGACATGACCCACAGACCTGACTGTCCCAAGACATGACCCACAGGCCTGACTGTCTAAAAACATGACCCACAGGCCTGACTGTCCCAAGACATGACCCACAGCCCTGACTGTCCCAAGACAAGGCCCACAGGCCTGACAATCCCAAGACATGACCCACAGGCCTGACTGTCCCAAGACATGACCCACAGGCCTGACTGTCCAAAAACATGACCCACAGGCCTGACTGTCTCAAGAAATAACCCACAGGCCTTACTGTCCCAAGAAATAACCCACAGGCCTGACTGTCCCAATACTTGACCCACAGGCCTGACTGTCCCAAGACATGACCCACAGACCTGACTGTCTCAAGACATGATCCACAGGCCTGGCTGTCCCAAGACATGACCCACAGGCCTGACTGTCCCAAGAAATAACCCACAGGCCTGACTGTCCCAAGACTTGACCCACAGGCCTGACTGTCCCAAGGCATGACCAAGAGTACTGACTGTCCCAAGACATGACCCCAAGACATGACCCACAGGCCTGACTGTCCCAAGACATGACCCACAGGCCTGACTGCTCCAAGACATGACCCACAGGCCTGACTGTCTAAAGACATGACCCAAAGGCCTGACTGTCCCAAGAAATGACCCACAGGCCTGACTGTCCCAAGACATGACCCACAGGCATGACTGTCCAAAGACATGACCCATAGGCCTGACTGTCCCAAGATATGACCCACAGGCCTGACTGTCCAAAGACATGACCCACAGGCCTGACTGTCCCAAGACATGACCCACAGGCCTTATTGTCTAAAGACATGACCCACAGGCCTGATGTCCCAAGAAATGACCCACAGGCCTGACTGTCCCAAGACATGACCCACAGGCCTGACTGTCCCAAGAAATGACCCACAGGCCTGACTGTCCCAAGACATGACCCACAGGCCTGACTGTCCCAAGACATGACTCACAGGCCTGACTGTCCCAAGACATGACCCACAGGCCTGACTGTCCCACTTGCCTCGTTCACAAACAGAAATAGTTGGGGCACAACAGCCCTCTGCCCCACCTTGAACAAAATGCAACCTTAGATTAACTGACCAGACATGGGGGGACGTGTATTATGACCACCACATGTTTTGTTCACAGAAAAGCCACATTTCAAGGACTGGAGATGAAACACGTGGCATAGTTTATGAGTCAATCTTATCAGACAAAGGGTATTCCTTGTCCCTGGTCTTTGTAAACACTTTCTAACAATCCGTCAGATTTACAACTTTGGTACGGGCAAATCCGTCAGATTTACAACTTTGGTACGGGTAGGAAAAGCCCGGGCCAATTATCACTGCATTTTAATTTCCCAAAAACAGTCTACTTTGAAGGGACTGTTTTTGGAAATAAAAAACATTGCCAATAGATCACGAGTATCAGCTTGTGTTTTTTACGCGGAATCCTTAAAAATAATAAATATATATATATATATATATATATATATAAGAGCACGAAGTTTTCCCCTCCTGTCCGATTTGCGCTCGTAGCCACAGCCTCCACGCCAACGACAAAAAGAAATACGGACCACCAAGTCAGCAATGATCTTGTTTATTTAACTTCACAGAACCGCATCAGTGACGCGTTTCGAGCACAAGTGCCCTGGTTATATATATATTATTTTTTTTTAAATATAAGGGGTGGGCTGGGATGTGGTGCCCCAGCTGTATAAGCCATACAGCTGCAGATCTGCTCAGATCTAAATGACCCCTGTGATGCCTTGGCGCTGGCAACTTTCGTAGAATTCGTTTCATTCAGCGGCTAAAGGTAAATGTTAAGAATTATGATGCTGGTTTCCTCTCTCCTCATCGATGTAGAAAAGAAAGCAAGCTAAGCTATTCACAAAAAAGAAGCAGCAAATATTGTCGTCTTGATTGTGAACTTCATAACCAATGGACAAGTCAGTGGTTGTTAAAGCTCTGGGGCCTTCCCTCCCACCTGCTGCTACCAAAAGATTTTAAAATGTCTTCTATGCCAAACAGGTTATCGAATACACACTCAGCCCTGGAGCCCATTGTGTTTTCTGTTCCATGAGACATCAATGATGACTGGGTCATACGCATTTTATCCCCTCACAATTTCGGTTTAGGGGTTGTTGGGGGAGGGGGCGGTGACAGCAATTTAACTTCCCTGGGGCTTGTTCTGCTAGATAGCAGCGTGCGGATGCCCGTGCATCGCTGAGCAGCAGCAGTCCTATCGTTGGTCCTCCTCAATGCTTGGTGGTAGGTCAGTTTGCGAGGTCATTGTCTTTTAGCTGTGTAGTGTTTTGGATTGTTATAGTTCAGTGCAAAGTGTTTATGTATGGAATTTATTCATATTGCTATTTAGGTCGAGCCTATAGCGGCAACGGGCATTGGGAGGGAGGGAGGCAAGCCACACCGAGACCAATTTTTGTGTGTAAAAGGCTGCTTCATTGAAACAGGTGCATATTGTATTGTATTGTGCGAGGCATGCAGTAATGGAGTAGAAGCTCTGCCCACTCTCCGCCCATGTTTTTAATTGGCTCGTGTCATTGTCTTTCGTAAATGCTGCTGCCGTCTGATTGATTATGAGGCTTGTAATGTAATGTAATGTAATGTAATTTGACTTATATAGCGCACAAATCACCCGAAGGTCTCAGGGCGCTTGCTTAGGGAACCCGTCCTGGTATTCCCTTGTGAGATACCCCCGGCAGGGTATCCACAAGGTGAAAGCCAGGCATCCCGCCGCGAGGGGCCGTAGTGGAGATTAAGCAAGCTATTGCCCAGAGTCGCAGAGTGTGACCCCGTGAGTTGAGTAGGCACCGGCGCGAGAATTAACGAGTCCGTGGAATTTTGAGCCCGAGACCCTGCCGCGTCGGGAATCGAACCCTGGTCCACGGCCGCTCTCAGCCTCCGGGTCTGCCGCCTCTAACCACTGAGCCACACTTCTCCACTTGTTAGTTGCTCCTTATTATGGCCATGTTGTCATTTGTATCTTTCCATGGTTACTGGCCTGTTTACTTCGAGTGCTGCACAGTATGTGTTATTTAGATTGCGAGCACTATTTTCTTTAATAAGTTTCTCTTACTGCCCGTGCCTTATCCCCGCCTCCCGCAGTCCGTGCCTTCTCGGCCCCCCCCCGCCCCCACAACTCCCGTTTTTCGTGCCTTGTCGCCCCATACCCCCGCCCGCCCGTACTCCCGTTTGCAATGCAATCGTTTTCACGTAAATGCGAGTCCTATTGCATTGAAAATGCTTGTTGGAGGGAGAAAGCACAACCTGAGCCAAGCTTTCCAGGGCCACCCCTTTCTTTCCTCCCTGCAGAAGGGGCCCAGCGCTGCTGCTCCATGTTCTGGCGCAGCTCCGCTGGAGCCAAGCAATAACACAAGCACAAACAAAAGCGGAGGACCTGTGAAACTCTCACCAAAGCTGTGTTGAGGTGTTGCAGCCCACAAGTTCAAGAACAAGGATTGGCATAGCCAATATGTCTCGCATTAGGAAAATTTGATATATTGGTATTGTAAATTACACATTTTTTATTTATGTGTTGGTTTTGAAAATAGCGAAATTAATAGCTTTGTCATTTACAATGCCAATAGTTTTAACTTTCGCAAATTTGACACCTATAGCATTTATAATGCAATATGTGTTGTATTTACGTGACTTAGATTCTATTATTATTATTATTATTATTCTATTAAAATTATTTGTACCGCGCGCTATCACCATAGGTTTCTTGGCGCTTAAAACAGTAACCAGTGACCTAGGGAGGGGAGTTAGTCGAAAGCAGCTTGAAAAAGCAAAGTTTTTAAAGATTTTCGGAACAGCTCATATTTAGGGCAAAAGCGGAGAAAAGGCGGCAAGGAATTCCAGGTCGATGGGGCCAGGACCGAAAAACTCAGACCACCGTGTTTTTTCCTTTTAAATCGGGGGACATCCAGAAGGTTGAGTGACGCAGAGCGGAGAGCTCGAGAAGGGATGTGACGAGACAGAGTTGAGGATATAAACAGAGGGGCTGCGTTCGAAAGTGCCTTAAAGGTAGTGCATGCCAGTTTGAAAGTGGAACGCTTCGAAATGGGGAGCCAGTGAAGAGAACGGAGAAGGGGGGTGACATGTTCATATTTGGGCAGACGAAAGATCAGCCGGGCAGCCTGATTCTGCACCAGCTGAAGTCGGTGGAGGTGACAGGCAGGGATTCCAGCATACAAACTATTAGCATAGTCAAGCCTGGAAGTTATGAGCGCGATGACAACTTGAATTAGTGCTTCTTTAGTAAGGATGTATTGATATTAATGACATTGTCTGCTACCAGTGGGCATAAGAATGAAAAAGATGTGTTAATTACGAGATGTCACAGAAAGGATTGCTCATGCAATGTTGCACACAGCTGTGGTGCTTTGACGTTGGAGCAGCCCCTGGTTCCTTAATTTATCTGTTCTCAATGCCTGGTAATGCTTAAAGAACAGGGAAGTTAATCCGGGACAGAACAAAAAGTGGAAGACAAAGAGGTGAGCCAGATGCAGCACCTTGGTTTGCTCTACTGACCCCCGGTCTGCTCAAGGGACTACTGTATGTCTTTAGGGTCTGCTGGGGCACTGGCCATGATATCTGTTGATTGCTGACTGCAACAAGCTACGAGAGGGGAAGGGGACTGAGTATTACAAACCCCAGATTGCCCAGAAATGCTTAAGAGGCAGGAAGGATCAGCAGCAGGCTGATGGGACACTTCTTTAAGAACTCATCTACTAACAGGATGCGTCTGGAAGCGTGATATGAACTATTGTTTTTTGTTACGAACTAATGTAGCAGACACAAAAGCTCAAAGTTACCAATGTAGCGCAATAGTAAAAAATAACATTACAAAAGCACAACATTAACAAGACCAATAATAAACAAATGCACGCTCCGAGGTAATGTGGGGCCGGGGAAGGGGGTGTACCAAAGAAGCAGGGATTATGAGTCTGCAAGCCACACAAAAAAAACCAAGTATCAGGCAGCAAGCTGGTCCTTTGCAACTAACTCGCCTTGTGCCTCCTTCGAAATGTTTTATGGCTGATAAGTATCACACATTTTAGGTCTGTGAAGTTATTTACCCAAGCGAAGTCTTACCCAAATTCAGCCTGGGGTGGCGGTACAGTTGTTCTTACACTCAATTGTAAGGCGCATGCGCACTGGGTGCAGGCGCGGGTGGGAAGGGGCGCAGGTAACAGTGAAAGGGGACGAGAGAGAGAGGCGGAAAACAGGGCGGAGCAAATGCATATGGAGGCAGATTAGAAGAAATGGGAGGGTCAGACATGATGAGGCAAGTAGAGAAGAGTTGATGCGGAAAGAAAAAGTGTCCATAAGGAGAAAGTAAGAGGCAGTGACAGACGGAGACAAAAACTGCAAGAATGTGAGCAGGTTGGGCTAGAGTAGGGAGATGAGGGAAAAGGCAAGAGAAGTGAAGATTGAAGAAAGAAACCTTGCAGCAAGTCAGATGCGGAACACCGGCTGCGGAGGGCATGACAGCTCTGTTGACATAAGGTGGGCGGTACAGGGAGGAGGAGCTTTCAGGGGAGACGGTGAGTGTGAGATTAGACATAGCAGCATTAGGAAGAAGAGGGCAGAGTTCTATGCAAATCACCCGGAGGGGCCGTACCTTGAGTGACGATTGCTGCTGGCAGGCTGAGGTGGACGGCGAAGTGAAAGTGACCTCGATGACGCGAAGCACGCAAGGGATGCGCGTGCTGCTGCGCGCGTGCTTGTGCGCGTTCTGGAAAGCTGGTGGCTGGGAAGTACCAGTTTTCTAAGTAGTTACTTAATGTCTTCCAGACAGCGCATGCACACTGACTCAGGCGAGACCTAAAAATGTATGCAATCCATACATTCGATTTCGTTTCATGTTTATACATCCCGCAGGATTGGTCGCACCGTGGCTCCCGACCTCTAGTTCTTTGATATTGAAACCCTGAACATTGTTTACTTTTCTTTTGAATTTCAGTTCACATTTAACTATTTCCAAAATTTGCTAAGCAATTAACATTTTATTACCGAAAACAAGGATCTTCCGAAGGCCGAACCAGTCAGGAGACTTAGACGTAATGCCACTAATGCTAATGGCCACCCAGGCTGCACATTCTCCCACCAGCTGCAAGAAGTTGTCTCAAGTTCCGTTTTGCCATACCACTCCTATAAACCCCCCGTTAATTCAAGATATTATTATGTGTTGCCTATGTTCGTTATTGCTATTATTCATTGCTTCAGATGTTGAGCAGAGTAAGCTTTTAAGAGAAGCGCACAATGTCTTGTGTGAAGCTGCACTATCCCTGTAACACTCACACGTCTGGATGACGTAAACTGGCAACGATTTAGCAGCCTGATTAGGTTATGAATATTTATGATACGTTTATAGAACCTAAACCACAGATGCACTAATGTCAGGTGATACTTCAAGGAGAGCTAATAATGTCATGCCTTTTAAGGCATTAATTGCATGCAGTTCCCATTTTGTTACTTAGTAGACTTAAAAGTGTATCTTGAGTAACCATGAATTATGTGCAAGTCGGACATTTCGAGCATTGACTGTTATAAATGAAAACTATGGTAACACATGGCTTCTATAAAATTGTATTGTCACATTTCTACAAGGCTCTTCTGCCTCTTGCTTGCGACCCTAAAGCACGCTCTGACTGGTCGAGTAGGAAATGACCTAATTTTGGAATTCACAGATTGGAGAAAGGTATTGACTGTAGTGACATATTAATGTTAAAATGTGTGGCCTGTGAGAGGCCTAGAAAGTGTGGTGCACGCTTGGCGCCATGGCTTCAGGCTGCGACTCATACGGGGAATTTCAAGTGAGGAACGTCACAGATTTTCTCACTTGCTGCAGGGGCGTAGATTTCTTTGGTGCAGCAGATACAGTGAGTGCACTTGAACCCAGAGGCATGAGGGGCCACTGAACCCCCTTTATTGCTGTATTTTATAACTCAAACAGCAGCCGGGGGGGGGGGGGGGGAGGGGGGTTCCTTACTTGCACTAGAGTTTAGGACACACTGGCTTCGCTACTGGCTTTCTACTTATAAGAACCTGCAAACTTTCTAGGATGAGTCATTTGGGCCCTACTTTTTGGCAACATCTAGGTCGTCGTCGTGTTTCTGAAAACCCACTGGTTGTTTCTTGTCTGTATTTTCTTTGGAAGTTTATTAAGGGGGATTATGAGGAATGGAGGCTTTCTTGATCTGAGATTTCTCCTCTGACCTAGGCTAGATTTAGCCTCCTGTATTAAGTGCTGAGGGTTTATCAGAATATCCTTTTTAGGTCGAGCCTGGGGAGTGCATGCGCTGCTCTACGAGCCATGCTGTAATGGAGTATGGACTTAAATCCCTGCCCACCCTCCACCCAAATTTGCCTTTGGTCATTGTCATTCGTAAATGCTGGCTTCTGATTCGTTAATAGGCTTGTTAGTCCCTCCTTAGTACTGCCTTGTCTTCATTTGTACCCTCTCATGAGGACTGGCCCTTTTGCTTTGGTTGTTACACTGTATGTCTTATTTACTCTGTAAGCACTATTTTCTTTAATAGTTTCTCCTACTGGAGGCGCTACATGCTGTCCTGCAACATTCATAGCACCATGTGCTCTTTCACGGGCACTTTTACAAAAAAAGCATTTGTTTGTTAACTTGACAGACAAATGCTTTATTTTGGTAAAAGCGCCCCATATCGCGCTTTCACATTAATAGCAGCAGCGGACATTTCTTTAGAAAGGGGTGTGGCATCTATTAAACGCGAAAGCGCACGCAGCATTGGATGATTGTAAACAACAATCATTTGCAATGAAATAGGTCTCGCATTTTGGAAACTTTGACCTATTGGTTTTGTAAATATCAATGCCTTTAATTATTGCAGGTTTTTTAAACACAAACAGCATTGTCATTTACAATGCCAATAGCTCAAAAATCTCGCAATTGCGAGACCTAATGCATTGCAAATGCTTGTTTTAGATTCGTAGAGGTTGTAGCTGAGAATTGAGTGTTCTGCCAGTTCATAGGCCTTACTCATGCCTTGTTTTACGTCATCCACTACTTCTCCTGCCGTGTAGGTCTGGATGCAAGCAGCTGTGTCCCCTGCATCATTATAGTTCACTTCTTAGGATGATGAGGGATGATCTTTCATTCCTCTTTAAGATGCATTTCTACAGTTCATTAGCTAGTATGTAAATTAAAAACATTTCATTTGGGTTATGAACATCAACATGAGTTGAAGAAATTTGTGGTGGAGGAGCTCACCTCCTGCTTCCCAAAAAAGGCCCAACTCTAAAGAGGTAAACTTGAGTAAACAACTGGTAAGGGAAGGGTGTTCAACTGTTCTCTTTTACATTGGATTTTTTATTTGACATTAGTAATTAGAGGCTTGAGAAGGGAATCCTGTGTGCACATGAGAAATGCCCTGAAGAACTAAAAAGGTGCAGCACAAAGTGTCTGCCTTCTGAGATATGTTGTGACCACTTAAAAACTGATTAAGGTACTTGAGTAAAGTAGGGAAAGGACATCCCATCTGGGTGTCCTGAAAATGTATGCCTCATCGGCAGAAGACAACATTCCAGATAAAAAAAGAAGACTGGTGGTGTGCGGACTGTGGACATAGAGATTAATCGCTACCACAAACACTGCAGACCCTGGTAATCCAGACCTCTAAAGCAGGTGATGTAGGGGAGGGCGGGTGTCAGATAGTCCTAAATGATGATCAGCAAGCTGCAAATGTTTGGAGCCAAAGGGAAAACATGGGGCACATTGTATATAGAGGAGGAAAAACAGAAAAACCCATGATCAACCTCATCAGGAATTCGTATACCATGGTTGCATTCAACTTCCAACGTTGGTGGGCTGATTTAAAATCATAATATTGTGAGTCTGGCATGTAATGGAAATGGAATGGAAAGAGCCGACTGGCTTCAGTCATGGGAGAAAGGGTTGCTCATTAAAAAAAAAAAGAATTAAAAGTGTAGTGATTTAAAATCAGGAGAGATTAGATATGACAGAATGGGTAGAGTCATAGAAGGAGAGGAATCGCTGAAGCTGTCCGAGGCTTCCAGTGCCATACAATGTCTAAGATTTTCTTGGTCATTATCTAGATCTAGATGTCTTATCAAACTCCAACTCAATGAAACCTCATAGGCCACTCATGATGGGGCTCCCCAAGTGGGCCTAAATAGACAGGACCTATTCTGTCTATATGGACCATGTAATAGAAGCAGGCCTGTAGATCAACCTCATCTATAATGTACTCTGCACTATAAAAATAGATTCTAAACCAGGAGACTATTGGATCCCTGACAAAAGCAGTCTTTCTCTGCCAATGCCACATGACTGCAGAACGATCGTCCCCTCCACTTCTGACTCTAGCCCTCGGTAGAATTTCATCCAGGTTTTCATCTGCTGCAAGCAGACAAATTCTCTGGGTAAAGTATCAGGAAAAACATGCAGAGATGACCATAGTAAGGAGATTCCAGGAATTTACTCCCAAAAATCTCAATATTCCCATTTGCCTCACCAAAACTAGTGTTACCCCACAATAACAATAATTCTCGGTGGGCAGGATTTCAATTGAGCACTCCTCCCAGAGCTACATAAAGATCCCTGCATCCAATCTATCACCGGGCAAGTGCTGGCTCATATTTCTATTACTATGTAAAGTAGTCATGTTAGCATACAGTCAAGCAACACATTGCAAAATGTTTTGCTCACATGAATGAATGAATACCCTCTTGTAGAGCGCATCGAGCATCCCAGCGCTGTAAGACGGGAGGACGTTAGAAAGACACTATTGAAACAAGAATGTCTTTAATCGCTTCCTGAAAGCCAGATGGTTAGATTCATGCCTGATGTTGTCTGGGAGTTTGTTCCATCCTTTGGCTGCTTGTACAGAAAGCCGGCGGCACATACACATACCTACATGTATTTGAATAAGATTCATTTAAATTATTCCAGTCAATACAATTACATGCCTAGAACGACCAGGCACTCAACACATCCGAGGCCAGGTTTTTAATTCTATGACAAAAATAAAGAAAACCATCAATAAACATTAGCATATTTTGAAATCAATGTGGACCTCTTTGGCAAAACCTATCTGTGCATTCAAAATATACACACCACCACAGCTTGCGACCAATAAGAACCAACAACCAGGGTGGATCTATTAGGGCTCTAGGGCTGTGCCCCTCTGTAATCCCTACATGTTTACTTCAAGAAATATTACATACGTTGATTTATTTAGAAATAATATTATTTCTTTAATAAATCGATGTATTTTAATTCTGGAATGCCTGTTTCAGTCTGCCTGCCCCACCTTGCTCTGAAAAAGGATCCGGAAGCCAGGCAGTAAATCAACTTTCTGCAATGTGACTCACAACACAGGGCTAATCTATCTAAAGACCTTCAGTGCCATGGCAGTCTAAGGTGGTATTCACTGTAAGGCAGTGACACTGATAAAAATGTCTTACACCCAATTGGTGTTATAGGCAGGGGAAACCCAATTTACCCTTGTAGGCTTGGGCGCAAAGTAGTTGAGGTCAAGGGGTGCTACAAGGGACTTGTTTGAGACAAATTACAATTCATTTATGAGTTGTACACATGTAACGAACTCTCATGCCTCCACGCGTTTTCATTTAAATTAAAGCCAAAGATCCGCGTTGGACACCACTTCCATATGCCATTGCTGCTCACGTACCCATATGCGACCTCTGCCATATGCTACGGCACTTTCCGTGCCCCCAAGAAACCATTTGAGGATTCAAGGGAGTTTTCCTGCATAAAAAACACCGTCCTGGTTGTCCTATCACCAATTCACAATCCATCTTTATTAACTAATTTTGGTTGTGTCTTTAATTATCTGGAGTTGATGTATTGAGTTATGAATTGTAGTTATAATTTGATTGACCTCTGTTCATGACTTTTTTGCTTTATTTGATTTGTACTTGTCTCCCTACTTTGGTTATAATATAAAGAGAACCTTTTTGAACACTTAATAAGATTCTTGCTCTATATGTTTTGTCCGCCTTCCATCAATTTATTTGTCATAGTTAAAACAAGACGGTTATCCAGTGGATGCATGAGAGTTCGTTACATGTGTACAACTCATAAATGAATTGTAATTTGTCTCAAACAAGTCCCTTGTAGCACCCCTTACACCCAATTGGCACATTTAATTTACTGGTAAATCCCTAGTAAAGTAGTACTACATGCACACAAGGTCTGTAAATTAAGTGCTACTAGGGGGCCTGCAGCACTGATTGTGCCCCACACTTAAGTAGCTTTTTAAACATGTATCAGGCCTGCCACTGCAGTCAGTGTGTGCAATTTTAAACTGCGTTTGGCCTGGCAAAAAAACCTATTGCAAGGCCTAAACCTTCCTTTTTTATACATATGTCACCCATAGTATAGGCCCTAAAAAGTCCAGAGGGCAGGGTGCAGTGTATTTAAAAAGTTGGACATTTACTTTTAAGTTTTACATGTCCTGGGAGTGAAAACCTCTAATTCTTTGTTTCCTTACTGAAAAACCTACCGCTCCCATAGGGTACAATTAGCTTAATATCTTACATTTAATAAGTGCTAACTTTTAAATGGGTGTAGATAGGAATGTCGAGTTTGGTGTTCAAAGTTTTGCAATTTAAAGCCCTCTTTAATGTTTGTTTGTTTTTTATTAAGTGCACTGTTAATTAAAACTTTTGCACCAAGTGCCAGTGTTGAACATTTTTCATTACAATTTCAAGAAAGAGTAGTTCTAGAAAAATACACCACGTTAAAGTACTAAAGTGTTAAGAGCTTATGATACATCAGTAAAAAACTTTGTAACAAGTGCCAATGTTTAAAAATGTTCCATAAATATGAAAAAGAATAGTTATAGAAATAGATGAGCATTAAAGAGCTAAAGTGTTGAAGCCTTGTAAGGTTACATGCCCTTTCTATAGGCCACAGCTACAGTCCATTGCACTATTCCTGGCAGTTGCTGTTCACTGTTACATCAATGATACAAGATGTTCAAAGTACCAGAACCTGCGTTAGTGAGGACTTCCTGTGTGCTTGGAATTTGCTGGTCGAGCCTAACCGGATATTTCGTAAGCCTGCAGCCGAGCTGCATGTCCATCTTATTAAAGCAGGCCAAAATTGCTGGCCTTCAGCGGTGAAGGCCTCTCTGGTTCTAAATGGGTCATAGGATGCTTTTTCGATCTTCCATGCTGGCTTTACAAAAACATATCTGGTGAACCAGTGTCTCGAGGACTAACCAACAAAGCCGGTACAGCCCAGTCTTGTCTCCACTCTTCCATGGGGCAGATGTTAGTATAATGGCAGACAGTCCATTCAGTACTTCATGAAAGCTGCTTTGAGCTGGTCTTTAATGGGTGTGCCCAGGTAAGGCGGGGTGTTAGTTTAGTGTAGGATGCCAGTGTAAGCCTTCTCTTAGTGAACTCTTTCTCTACAAGCAGCGAGCGGGCCTGGACACATTTGTTAACTGTTACTTTGATTTGATGGTTGGCGCTACAGCACGTCCTTTGATCTGTTAGACCTCATGATTCCAGGGAGCTTTCAAGATAGTTCCTGGCTAGAGAGTGGGCCCGTCTGTTCATTATGGTCCAGAGGAGGGAGCAGAGTGTTGCTGTGTTGGCCTCCTTTAGTTAAAACAAAGTTTAATGCAGGCGCCCTCCCTTGCTATTGATTGTTTGATTAGGACGAACTCAAGACAAAGCTGGGCTGGAGATGTGTATGCTGGCGATTTAAAGAGCCTGGTGATGACTTTGTCCAGGTGAGCGTCATCCCTTCCTCTCAGGATTTCACTTCCATAGACCATGGTGGGAATTAGTTTTGCCTGAAATATTTTCAGCAGCGGTAGATAAGTGGAAGATTCTGTGGCAGCTTTGATATGCTTGAATGCAGCTGTACAGGTGACGGATTTCCAGCATATCAGCTCTAAATGCGGTTTAAAAGAGCCTCTGCTGTCCAGGGGCATGCCCAGATATTAATATTCCTGCACTTCTTCGATTTTGTCACCACCCAAGTACCACTGATTTGGATGCTTCCGAGATTTTCTAGGAGGCATTGTTTCTGACTTTTTTAAGTTGATGGCCATGGCATTGGTAACTGAGTATTGAGCTGTGGAATACAGACGCCTTTGGTGGCCGATATTTGTTCAGCCAAGCAGAATCCGATCGTCAGCATACATCAAGCATGGTAGTGGGATGTTCTTCAATTTTTGGGCATGGGACTTCATTTGTGCTAGGATGATTGGTAGATCAGCTAGAAAGAGATTGAAGAGGGATGGGGCTAGCACGCACTCTTGTCTTAGTCCCTGGTAGGTTGGAATCTCTTTTGATGAAGGCGCTCCATCCTTGAGCTCAATCCTCACGCAGGTGTCAGTGTGAAGAAGAACTATCGCTTTCAGTATGTGGTTATGTATGTTCCAGCTCGCTAGTTTGCTCTACAGTTTGCCTCCATCTTCTCGGTCAAAAGAGTTCTTGTAGTCTATACATGAAAGATGCAGAGTATTTTTTAGAGGCTCTACTGTGGTCAAATAGGAGAAATATGGCCAGGAGGTTTGCAGATGTTCCTGCACCTTTACAGAACCCAGTTTGGTAAAACAAAATAAAATAGTTTTTAGATGCCCACACTTCCAGTCCCTTCAGGAGACAGCCAGCAAAGTACTTGAATTGTAGGTCCAAAAGGGGTATAAGCCGATAATTACCTGGATCATTTGCCAGGCCCCTTTTATAGATCGGCATGATTGTAGAGCCTTTCCATGAGCTGGGGATGGCATTCGTTGTGATTATGCTCCCATATACTTATTCCAAGTGGTCTGCCCAGAACGATTTGTTTTCTTTAAAGAGGGCTACCAGGATTCCATTTGGTCCTGGTGCCCCTTTTCTCTGACTTTTAGTGATCCACCGCTCGATTATAGCAGCTTGAGTGAACGATGGGAAAGTTGGAGCTGGCACAGTTGGACCAGCCATGACCATCAAACTGATAAAGCTTGTTGTCTGGCCTGATTTAGAGCATGAGTGGCCAAAGTGTTTTGCGAGGTACGGATACCAAGTCTCCTCTGAGATGTTAACTGTGACTCATGTTTGTGAGAAATCATTTAAGTGGTTCACCAGCTTCCAAAACGTGGCATGTCTATTTACCTTGAGATCACACAGGAGCTTCGTCAATAGATATTGCAAGGGCCCATAGGTGTTTCCTGTGTGTTGACCTAGACTTGGTCAGGTGTGCTCTTGAGAGATCATCACTGGGGTTTCTTTGGTGTAGGCGTAGGGCTTGATTCAGGCTACATTTTAATTCCTTGGTTTTTTTTATTTGCTGGTGGTCGAGAGATGTTGTGGTCATGCCTGGGATTGCCGCCCGATGTGTTTGGTTATCAACAAAGTCTTTTAGGAATTGCTCCAATGTCATGTGGACTGCGCTCATACTCTCCAGTTTTGTTGTCCACATACCTTTTGCCTCCGCAGGTAAATCACTGATTGTGCCTGGAGACCATTTGAGTTTCTTTCCATTTATTGTGTAGATACTGCCTTGGAATGTGTCTGTTGATTTGTGGTGGTCTTAGGTCAAGACAAGGAGTAGCTCTTGTCGTTTATGGTCAATTTCACTCCTTGGGGTGATTTCAAAGATGGTGACCAAATGGACCAATGGGATCGAGAGTATTGTAAAGTCTATTAGTGTTCATGCCTTGTGGTTGTAAAAGGAGAATGATGGTGGCAGGTCAGTATGAAAGTCTCAAGGGGGCTCCATTTATGGTGAGTAGGACTATTTTCAGGCCATTCCAGACAGTTGATTTCATAACATGGCCCCCTTGAATGGCGGGCTAGATGGGGATTACTAGTCCCCCTCTTGAGGGGCCGTAAAGGGATTTTTGTGTGGCTAGGACGGTATAGTTGATATATCCTGGGATTGTTGAAGCTTTTTTGGCCCATGTTTCCTGTAGCATAATAATTTGGAAATAAAGTAGGTAATCTAATGTCTCTTTGTCTCTTTGTCTTGTCTGCTAACTTATCAAGCAGGCCGTTGATAGTCCAGCTGCAGATCTGAAGCTTACAGGCATGCGCAGGATGAGCCGGTAGTGAGGTGCTTATTCATGATTGGCCTGTTGGTTGACCAGGGTTCCTGTGAGCCAGCTCCAATCATGGGTGTGGAATGGACCTTTGGTTCCTTACAGTTGTTGTGAAGTGCCTTAGGGGTGCCGGTGGCGATTTAATTCGTGCGTTTCTTATGATTGAGTAGGAAACATTGTTGAGAGACGTAAGCACCTGATTAGCTGTTTGCATGAGTAAGATGTGGGGGGTACGCCACCTCTACATTTGTTGATACCTGAATGCTCCAGTTTTTTAAAACACCTGCAACTCCTAGAACCTGTTTTACAGCTGTGCTGGAGGTCCAAGTTACCTTGGAGGTTTAATTTATGTGGTCCGGACAAGATGGTATAAACTTGACCGAGACAATGTCAGTTGTGGACAAGTTTCCAGTTTCCGGTATTTGACTCACTAGGCAAAGGATGTTACCTCGGTTGAGTAGATCAAAGGGGCCTCTTGATTGTATTCTGGATACATTTTAAGATGGCCCGGCTGCTGTCCATACCAAAAGTGGTAGCTGTTAGATTGATTGGAGAGCAAACCCTGACCAGGGGGTTCTTTTCCTTGATGGCAGAGGTAGCTGCTCGCCCAGCTGGTATTGTTGTGTCTTTTCTGTGGGTGTCCTGCAGCGCTGGGTTTGCCTTGCCTACATGGTTTAGGTCCCACTCAGGTCTAATTGTGTGGGTTATTTTTTATCTGGTCAACAGCTGGAACTGATGCTGAGCTCTCGTTTACGAAGCAGGGGCTGTCGGAGACATTGCTGCTAGGGAAAGGAGCCCTGCCTAATGGAGGACCTTTGCTAGGCAGTCTGAGTGCTCTGATGCTGTCTGAGGTTCCCTTCAGTGGCACTGGGGAGTCATGGTTTTGGTACCCTGTCTGAATTGTCTCCTGGGACTGTTCTGTGCTGTTTCCCATGTCTTCCTGGGTGCCTCTCTGAGGGTTGATGGCACAGGGCTCTATTTTGTCAGCCCTGTCTGGTGACGTCTCTTGCTCCGCTGTATCGTTCATGTTATGTAGGTTGGAGTTATTACTACGGTTTCTGAAGAAGGACTAAAGGGTCTTCCTTACATTATTTTTGCCCTGTGTACTTGCACTTTGCACCAATTCTTCTTCAGTTGCAACTGCAATTGATGACCCTGAACTGCTATTAAGTCGTGGTTTGTGCTTGGAGGGCTACTGTTCGGGTCTTTCTCAAGGCCTGGAGCTGGACTGACCAAGAAGTGATTTAACTGTGGTGCTACCTCGGCTAATGCTACCAACGGTGCAGTCTCTATTGGCGGTAATATGGTCTATATGAGTGACTCTTGACTAGACGGGGGCGTGGCTTGGCACTCAATGGCGACGGAAGCAGCGGGGTAGAGCTCCGATCCGAGCTCCCCTACCCGGGCCGATTCTCCGTCCCTGTTATCCTGAATGAGCCACAACTGCAGGTGGAGTGGCAGATAACCCTCTTCCGCCATCCGGCCATGTTTGCAGCTGATCGCTGCTTCGGAACCGTTCCGGTGCTGCCTGACAGACTACTGCCGCGCTTGAGGCAGCTGATCCGGCGGAAGAGATCACGCGAGGACGTGGTCTCAACTCGACCACTAGGCCTCATAACGCGGCCTACGCTGTGCAACACTGAACCGCCCGAAGATCGGCGGTCGACCCTGATCGGCAGCTCCTACACCTCCGTGACCCTGAAACGCAGCGACCCCACGACCCACAACACCCCCGTGCACCCACCCCTGAGTGGAACCCGAGTGGAGGCCGGGGACTAACGGAGCCCTGAACCCTGGTGGCGGGAACGGGCTGGGACGACGAGACACGCCACAAAGGGAGGCACTAATCACCCGGACACACTGAGAGCTGGAGACGACGAGCAGACACGAGCCCTCCCCGAGCACCAAACAGCAGCAGGGGGGGCACCGCCGGCTGTCACTGTATCGCAGCTGCAGTCTAACGACCTGGACGGGGAGGCGGCACCTGATATACCTGGGGACCCTACACAGAGGCAGGACCCAGTGACGGACCCTTGCAGCGCGAATCGCTGACACCCCTGACAGCACGCCACTGGAAAACTGGACTGTGTACCGGGAAACCCGCCATCCAGACACCCCAGGAACCCACCACCAGCCACGTGAGTGGACCCCCTGGATTGGCACTCTCGGAGGTCCCATCGTGGCGGACACCGACTAGAGGATAAGGAGGGGGATGGGACAGCGCAGGCCCCCCCTCACCCGCCCAGGAGTGGCAGTGGTCGCACACCCTACAACTGGTGCTGCCTCCACCGAGGCGGCGGATGTGAGGGGATCCTAGTGAAACCGCACAGCCACGCGGGGACCACACAACACCAACTACACGCCCTGACTGGCTATCCTATCTAGCGACCTTTGCCTGATCGACTGCACCCGCAGCTCATCATATCAGCGGGGTGCTGGTGAGCGGACGGCGCCCATACTGGACACACTGACTGTCCTTTCTGCAGTTCGCAGTACTCGACCGCTATTGATCCAACTTACTGGCCTACAAGTAGAAGAGCTCCCCGACAGCCCGAACCTGCTAAACGGCGACGGCCACTGCTGCCCACCACCTTGCCCATGTCTGGGGGCGTGAAGACGCGCACTGGCACTGGAGGTGCGTTGGCGAAGGGGAAATTGGACAAATCATCCACAAAAATGAATACGGACCAAGTGACGACGAAATTGGACAATGTGCTGGCTGTTATGGAACGCCTGGAAGAATCCATCCAGCAAACTCGTACATCACTAGAGACTAAAATTGACAGCGTGGCGATTGATCTCACCCACCTCAGAGCCGACCACAAAAAATTGGCGGACCGCACCAAAACGCTAGAGGGAACAGTGGCAGACATGGGACCCCGGGTGCACCAAGCGGACACACACATCCAAGATCTCCTGAATAGGGTTGAGTTTCTAGAGGATCGTGCTGAGGACGCGGATGGATGGGCACGAAGAAATAACGTTAGACTTGTAGGTGTGCCGGAGAAATGGGAAGGGACGACCCAACGCAACGTGTAGAAGAGTGTGTCACGCCTGCCAATACACTGACCTCCACAAAGATGGCCGCGCTGTTTTGCGCATGACAGCTCAGTCGCCGCTCTCTCATTGCAGTGATCGCACTCGGATCCACTGCTCAATCGCTGAAATACTCGGGGTTGACCCACCGGCTTCCCTCCAGGTTGTAATATTTCCTCCTGTCCTACCAGACCCCAATACCCCCCCCCTGTCATGATAAAGACCCGCCGCGACCACCGACTGGGGCGCACTAGGTTCGAAACGTCGACGCTCAATATTGGTCAAGATACCTCCAGGAACTTGCACAGCAACCACCTGTTTCCTTGGAGTTCTAACTTAAAACTCTGGCCTTCCAACAAAAAAAACCTCCCCCCTGTATAAATTTGTACATACGTGTCACTGAATTTAATGCACTGATCACTTTGTTCACCAACAGTCACTTTTCACTACATGTTTTAGCATTCATTGAAACTTGAAACGGAATGAAGTAATTCCTGTGTATTGTGATTGGCCCCGTGTAACCGTGTAAACGCGGGGTAAAAGGAGGAAAATTCCCCGAAGGTTTTTAACGCCTGAAAGTCTGGGAGCCTAGCAGCCTGGGAGACCTGAATCCACCCGAAAAATACACTTGAGGTGAGCATTCGTGCTGGCTGCATCCACGCGTTAAACCGGAGGTAAAACGCTCTCAGGTGTTCCAAGCTCCCTGTTCCCTGCTCCCTGCTATCGACATGCTGTTGTTACTAAAGCGCTCCTAAAGTGGAGGGGCTGAAGGTCAAGTAGCCCGTTCGAGCGGAGGCAGCCGCTGAAAATTGATTTTTGACTACTGGGGTTTTTTACAAGCCCTAATCTTAATTGCTACATAGAAGCTTGTAGCTTGCGCAGTACAGGGATCAGCTTCGTCCCCACAAATACAAGAACAAATACACATATATTGCGGATACCCAGGAAAGTGCCGGCTTGGCAGTCATTATCGTTTAACAAGGGGACTACCAGTTCCAGCATGCCTAGCGGTTCTGGAGCGCCGGAGAGCTAAAATGGGGAAAAAGGCTGCAGTGCTCTCTTGCTTGCTTGGACTCTTAATAAGCTGATAGTGCTGCCTGCTTTCCATTGCGAGGGGACCCTGCGGGATACTTCTCCATACTGGGACTGCCTCATTGCTGGGGGTCTGTGTTGCTTGCCTTGTCTCCCTCCCGCCGCCGCAGTGTACCATCGCGGCTGCCGAGCGGAGGGAGACTTCATTTCCCAGGTGCCCTAGCACCGCAACTGGCGTGTCAGCGCCCGGATGATTGGCTTTCCATCCGTCAGAGAGTTGTTTTTAAGATCTGTTGTACGGTCCACAAAGGACTTCATGGTTTTGGTCCCTCCTATCTGGCAGACAAGTTTGTGCCGTATGTTCCTTCTCGTGCTCTACGGTCCAATGACCAAATGCTTCTCACGATTCCTAGGATCAAGCGGGTAAGGCAAGGGGGTAAGGCTCTGTCTGTGAGGGGTCCGAGGATATGGAATGGTCTCCCTCTCCAGCTTAGGCAGCTTGAAAATCATCTGGCCTTTAGAAAAAAGCTGAAGACGTTCTTGTTCCAGGTCTAACCACACAGTTTAAGAACTAGATTGGACCCAGGGAATTCGATCTCCTGCAAGTTTAGCAGTCAGATAGCGCGGAGATACTCCCTTGGGAGTTTATTCAAGCGCTCTACAAACCCGCAAATTAAATGAAATTAAATTAAATTAAAACGAACAGCAGCACCCGCGTCGCAGGAGCGCCTGGGGCTTAGCCCGGGCAAAGGGCGGGCCCTCAGAGGCCTGAAGAGGACGGGATGGTGCACCCCTCTTGGTTGGTCTCTTGGGACTAAAGACATGAACTAAGGTATGCTTAATTAGAGACCAACCATCCAGAGCCTACCAACGAATGTTCCTGCTTATTTTTTCCGTAGCCCCTTAGTCTTCCTTAGTCTTCCTAGATATCCATTGGTCTCACACAAAGTGTGCAGTTGGGTCATTAGCTTGTCGCATCATGACCTCTAAAGGGTCAGCCAAACAATCTGCCTCTCAAGGAGGGTGTCAACTAAGGGGACCCTGGACCTATATTTAACTAGGGTAACATCGGCTTTTGAATCAATAGAACATAGCCTCCATAAAGACACCATAGGTAGCAAACGATCCCCTCCAATCTTAATTGACTCGCCAAACTCCTTATTACAGAGGGAATTAAACGCCATTTGCAAAACCAGGTATATCAATCCAGTTCCACAACATGCCCTACGGGTATTGGAAGCCCCCAGTTTAGGAATTCGCATCAACTTAATAAAAGTCCACTGGAAATCTCAGTCGCAACAACAGATAAGATTACCACTCAGGGGTTAGCACATCCTCAGATTCTCACCCAGAGCACAAAACGTAAAGGTATGAAATATAAGGGAAAACCATTGAAATACCGAAAACAACCTTAAACCCCTCTTTGGTTCGTGCCACCACCACCCCCGAGACACCCAAAGCAGGACAAATACTGGAAACCCCTATATCCCTTTTACCATCTATTTTGTTGGCCCACGTTGAAGAATTGGTAAAAACCCTATTATCCCCGCTTATCGAAAGGTTAGAGAGAATTGGGGAAAAGCTCTCAACAATAGACGACAATACCAAGCCAACTAAGTCAAACAAGCAATCTCAGAGAATTGCTGCCTCAAAAATGTCTGATTTGACTGCACACAGTAAAATTGCCCAGAATAACCTATCTGACCCTGTACTATTAGTTATTAACCCTTTCGATGCTGATGACGAGCTCAGCTCGTCATGATGCACGGTTGAGCTGTGCTGATGACGAGCTGAGCTCGTCATGAACAATGGGAAAGTGGGGGCCTGCAGCACAGGAGGGGAAAACACCTAGCAGCCAAGGTGTTAAAAACAAGGAGGCAGCCAATGAACTGACAATGGCCCATAGATCTGTTCCCAGACCTGGGTGGTCGAAAGCAGGCAAATATTCTGAGGGGCTAGCCGTGAATAATAGATCCATAAATTTACCACCAGAGGCAGCACCCTACGTATGTATCCTCTCGGGAGTGCCTGCGCTCGCTACCGGGAAGATTGATGGTCACCAGGATCTCAAAAACAAAGTCAATTTTTGGCTGACAAAAAATAGACCGCTTCCATCCAACATTACCGGGACAATCCTAAATGTCAGAAGGGTGGGGTGGATAGGCTCCTGTCCCAAGAACATAGCGGGAGACATGGTCATTGTCAACTTCCAGGACAACTTGGTCGTCCCTTATCTACAAAGCTGGGAGCCACAAATAGGAGATGGGCCTATAGCAATACTTGAATTGTGCGATTTTTACCCAAGAACTGCATATTCGCCAATCACTAGGTGGAGCGTGGAGGGATACCACCGGGGGGGAGGAGGGGTCCTGTACCAACTAGTTACCAGCAGTTACCCCCCTATAATTACTAGAACCTACCCCACGGCCCAGACATGTTACTCTGATAGAACAAGGATATTACTCTTACAAACTTTGTACTGTCTGATTGTAAGGAAAACTGATGTATTTTTACCTTAATTTAATATTGTTATTTTAATGTAAATGAATTTTGTATTTTGTACGCTTTTATGGTTAATAGTCTTAACCGAATAAAGTACCTACTGACTGATTGTGTTTTAATCATATAAAGATTTGAACTTCAGTTGTTTTCAGAGAGGTTTACTTTATTGTGTAATGAGCTGACTTAGCCTTCTTTCAAAACAATTCTTGCTGCTACCCAACAGAACCACTTTGTTTTTAATCACGCTTACCCAGGTTCTGAGGGACACAGGGTTACACCTTACATGTAAAACGAGCGAGGGAGTCAGGCAGACGTCAAAAGCCTGACTTCCCTAAACACCGACGCTTCGCGCTCTAGTGTTCGTGCACCCTATGCGTCGCGTCACTACCGCTCTAGCCCGTTCAGAATCTGTTCCTGTTTTTGCGTGTTTCGTGCCGGTACTTCTGTCGGACAGCCACCCTCTGGTACCTCCAGTAATTTGAGCCCCTTGGTGTTCCCGCAGACATCGAAGGGGTCTCTGTTTGCTATAGGCGAACTTCTACTATCACAGAAGGCGCTCCCGCTCTGGACCCTGTTTGTAGTGGGCTTAGCGTCTCTGTGTTTTCATTGTCATTTCCTCAGAGCCGGCTAAAGATCTCTCAATTGCCACCTTGAGGAGACTTCTGTCTGTTACTCCCGGTTCCGCCCATCAGCCGGACTTGGCTTCCCGTTGGCCGGCCGGACTTGGGTAGAACGGGCGAGGAGTTCTTCTGGTGGCATTGTGGGTATAGTAGCCCGCTTGAGTTTTACCTATTGTTTAAACCCCCGAGCCATTTATCATTATTATTTTGCGGCATCGTCGGACCAATCATTTGGTGTGTCAGACTTGGCAGGGGTTGCAGCTGTGGATACCCGGAAGATCTGGTACAGGCGCCTTGCGCTATTTATATGTTATTGCATACAGTGTTACTGCATGCATTTGTTAATAGGGGGTTTCTTTGTGACATAGATATCATCACCCGACTCTCTGCCATTACACCTCACACTAGGGTAAGTCCCATGTTAGTATATGTCTTTCTCATAGAGTGGGCACATACCTCTATGTTTCATTTTTGTGTCCCTTTCCTTTTAGGCTAATCCATAGCAACTAGTGATGTGCGTTTAGTTGTGGCAGTTAACAAAGAAACGTGTGGTGTTCAAGAGAGGAGTGTTTCCTATTATATATAGGTAAAGAGACAGGAGAAGTGAAGAGCAGGGAAACAGAGGCTGGTGGGGTTCTTCTTAACTTGTACATTGTTCATTGTCCTCTTTATTTACAGTGCCTGTGTCCGACTCGCTGAAGCTTCTGGTCCAAGGTGTCTTCTCCCCTCCTTACCTTGTTTTGTTCCCTCCTTTCCCTCTTTTTCACCTTCGCGTGCTATGATCTGATAGGCGCGTTCGAGTTAAGAGGGAGGGGTTGGGCCTCTCATCAGTTCCTGGCACTCCTGCGGAAACAGCTTGTGGATCCTTACAGAGTGGCTGAGAGCTATTCTCCCAGAGGGTACGCCGTCGCCGCACTTCGTGGTGGAACGAGCACACCGCGTACCTACCAGGCCACTTCCATCGGGATCCAACTCCAGGCCGCTGCTCCTCCGCGTCCTTAACTATAGAGACCGAGATGAAATTTTACGGGAAACAAGAAAGCTCGGTGCGATCCAAATTGAGAACGCCAAAATAATATTCTTCCCTGATTATACAGTTCAAGTGCAACGGCAGACACACTCCTTCCTTGATGTAAAACGACGACTGCGTCAGGCGGATCTCAAGTACTCATTACTCTTCCACGCCAAATTGAGAGTGGTGGCGCAGAACAAAACACACTTCTTCACTTGCCCAGAAGAAGTTGAGGCTTGGCTGGACGGTGGCGTGGGCGCGACGCCCAGGCGGACGCAGGGGACAGTTACTATTTCACACTCCCGCGGATCGCGACGACGCCGCAGGCGCAAATCGCGTGTGCCCCATCAAACACAGGAGGTGATGACCCACTCCCCACCTACAGACCTGGTCCTACAGGAGCAACAAGATGCGCTCCGCAAAGTCACGGAAATCAGTAGCTCCCAGATGCCGTCCTTTGCCCTCAACGCCAGCCCGCGTGCGTTCCCAAGCGATAATGAAGCCATCTACGGAATACCAGACTCCCAGCTGTCTACGGACCCACCCGATGTCACGCCACAGACAGCGGATTTACTCAACTGACAAGAGTAGCGAGGTTCCCTTTATAGATATGTGGCAGGCGCTGTCTCCCCTGCGTTTTCAGCGCTTGCCTCAGTGTGGGTGAGATGGGTCAATGACAGATGCGGGACCCCTTTGCCACGGGGAGGTGGCGACGACGAGACGCAGTGAGTAGCAATCCCTGGCGTTGAACAATGCTGATGCACCATATTCCTGCCAACCTCCCCCCACCCACACCAACGAGATCCTAGCTATCAGAGGCCTGGATCTGACAGAGATCTGCGCCCCCGCACGACCCTTCCTTTGAAGTCTGACGCCGGGTGGCCGCACTTCTACAGCACCCGGCAGTGCTGCCCTCGGAACTGTCTGCAGGCTGCGACCTCTTCTCTGCAGCCTGGGGCGGGGAAGAAAACTCCCCGCTGTATACATGATAACATTGATGTACAGTCTTGCGCTTAACGCCTAACACGCCCTAGAACTATAAGGTTTATTGTCTCTTTCGGGAATTTGGACGGCAGCATGTTCCGCAACTGACCTTTTGGTAATATTTACTGTTTAGACCTACCCTGGTCTGTTATGTTAATATGTTTATGCCGAAGTTGCATTGATGGGGACCACTTACTAGTGACGCTGCACCTATATTTGGATGTGGGACATGGGGAGATGTGGGGGGCATGGGGGGAGCTATATGGGGCGGACCGGAGACGGACGGGGGGAATAGGCATCACCTAAACAACAGACATGGCTGAGATAATTATTTGTACCTGGAATGTCAGAGGCATGCACACACCATTGCGTAGATATCAAATATATTCCTATCTAAAACGACACCGGATACATATTGCACTCTTACAAGAGACACATCAGAACAAACCTGAAGTACCTACATTGCACCGCCGGTGGCGTGGTCAGTTATACGCCACGGAATACTCTTCATTTGCTCGCGGAACACTGCTATGGGTTCGGCCTGGGACCCCACTGACTGTGTCACGCACACAAGTCGACCCTGATGGTAGGTTTGTGGTGATTCAGGGCAGGCTAGATGGACAACCAGTAGTACTTGGCTCCCTATATCCTCCGAACACTGAGCAGGGAAGTTTCTTAGCACGGCTTTCACTGACACTAGCGCCATGGCATGGCGTCCCATGGATCTTAGGAGGCGATTATAACTGTATCCTAGATGCACAGCTAGACCGCTCTTCCCCACCTCAACACGGCACACCTGCGCATGGAGCCATGAAAGCGTTAACTACCTGGGCCACGCAATGGGACCTACATGACGGTTGGCGCACACAGGCAATCCCAGAGCTAAGGTATATTCATACTACTCGGGAGCGTATGACCTGCACGTGCGGCTGGATAGATACATGATATCAACTGACCTGCTGCCCCTCGTTATCGACATGCGATACATGAGCCGCACACACTCTGACCACAATCCGCACATTTTAGATATAGCATGGGAACGCCCACACTCTCCCATCCCCACCTGGAGGCTCCAGCCGACCCTACTACAAGATGCAGCATTCCGAGACTCCCTCCTCACGCAAACAGCGCAGTATTTTGACGACAACGCAGGCACGGCATCCTCCCTCCAGATAGAGTGGGATGCCTTCAAGGTCGTAATCAGAGGGCACGACTTAGGTACACAAGGACATATGCAGAAACAACTAGAGAGCGACTTGACATGCGTGGAGACTGATCTGCTCCAACGGGAGCAGGATGCGATTATTGGCGCCGACGGCACTCTACTGACGGCGCGTGCGGAACACACGCTGCTGATGGAACGACTTTGTAACCTTAATTACGCAGCTCACTCAGCGCGCACACACCACCTCAGTGACAAACCAGGCAAATTACTAGCATGGCTAATCAAACAGGAGGATCGTGCACAGCCGGTGTCAGCGATCAACACTGATGAGGGTGGGGGGGTTTATACACAGAAAAAAACTGGCAACGCTTTCAGGCGACACTACGAATTGCTGGAAGGCGTGGTCGAATCATATGATGTTTTGGACTGGACTGGTGAGATTTAATCCTATAGCTTCTGTTATGGAGTTGAGAACAGTAGTATAGCAGGGTACAGTCTCCTGTGGCTGCTGTTGGGCAGGAATAAAGGATGCTGGCGACCGCAATGTCAGGCGCCACATCTGAGTCCCAATAGCCTTTATTAAAAGGACAGCATTTACTTCATCTCCTTCATTTTGACTTTCTTGAAGGCTTGGTAGGTTTTTAATCTGTCTGTACTCAGGTGGACTTGTTCGTTAATGGTCAGTACAGATTATACTTGTTTAGATTGCTTGGCTGTACAGGTGAAGTACTCCAGGCCAGTGAAGTTCGCCACTCCATCTTCCTGTTGGTGTTGGTGTTGGTGCTGGTGGGTTGGCTGTAGTCAGATAAAGAGCCAAATGGCATCACAACTTCTTTGGCTCCTTGAGCTCCTTGGACTGTATCGTATGATGTGAGCTGCAGAGTTTCTGAGCCATGTATGGTGCTCTGTGACATACCTTGGGAGAGGACATAGGCATCTTTTTGATTTATAACAGTTGGCTCTAAGGGGGATGGTATACCCAGGATATTTGAATTGAAAGTTAAAATGGCTGTTGCTTGATCTTTGAGAAAAAAGAATTTACTGTGAATTTTAGGCTCCCATTTTTTTTATAGAAATTTCCTCATGGACGGGGTTGGTTTTAATTATGCCAATCTTTGTTGTGCCAGACTTAGCCAAATGACAGTTACTGAAGTTAGGCCAGAGAGAGGCAGTGTAGTGTTGTTAAAGATGGTTGACTCTGTAAACTCAGCTCCTCTGGTCAGAACAGCCTTCCTTTTTGTGTGTGTTGTCTGGGGGTCCTTGTCTTATCAGACCGCATGCTGAGGATAGAGTAAAGTTGAATACACACAAATAAGGGGAGGAGGAGATCCCCTATTCCGACCTCCTATGAGTATAAGTAGTCACATACTGAGAAGTAGGAGAGTATAGGTCGCTTTTTAGGAGAGGTAAAACTGGCAAAGTATAATTCTTTGAAAAACTGCCCTCACCCACAAAAATTAGCCTACAGACAGGAATAGACTACTGCTATTTGAGAGTTTTCGTCCCAGATTACTGAGGGAGAACATTCCTGAAGGGCAGTTCCTTCATTTACTTAGGACCTGTTCTGATACAAGGGATTTTAAGAGAGAATTGGAAACATTAGCAGGAAAACTCCAAAGGAGGAAGTACCCTACTGTAGTTATCAGGAAGTCACAGGAGAGAACATTGAACTGCCATAGGGATGCCCTCCTGGAAAAGGTAGAAAAAATGCAAATCTGCCATCTTTGTCACTACCTTTAGCACCGCCTCCAATCACATCAAGCGCATCATACTGAGGAATTGGCGGATTCTTAATTTGAATGTCTTAACCCTGGAGAAGCATCTCTTTTCATTTAAGAGAAGCCAAAGTATAAGGGACCATCTAATCCACATGAGACTCCGTCCAAGTACACAGAGGGATCAACAAAGACTATGGGATCTTCCCATGATCACTGGGCACATGAGATGTAGATCTTGTGACGTGTGCAAACTAACTCAAAACACTAAAACCATTGATATAGGACTCAGCTACACATGGAAACAACGGATGCACACAAATTGTAACTCCACCAATGTTATCTACATCATCCGATGTCCATGTAACCTACTATATGTGGGGATGACAACACGAAGGGTGAAGGTCAGAATAATGGAGCATAGAAGTAACATTAGGTCTGAAAGGACCATAACACGTTTCACCATGCACTATGCTGAAAAAAAGCAAACATTGGACGATCTATACTGGATGGTACTTGATAAACTATATATTTCAACTACGTCTACAGACCCTAACAGAATTCTATTTCTTATGGAGCAAAAATTAATAAACAGGTTGCAAAGCCATGAATCTGGCCTCAGTGATGATATTCTGAATAGACTATGATCAGGTTCATACAATATTCCATTTACTGATTGGTCCTTGCCATCTTAAGGGACAGCACAGAGCGACATATCCACCTCCTCCAAACATAAGTGGTTGATACACATCTCAGACACTCATTCCCATACTATCTGTTACAAACATAATAGTGAACTTAGCCATCCTCTTACCCATGAATAGTCCTTATTTAGATATGGAAATGTGAAATTGCATTGAAGCTTCGAGAAGAAACAAACATTGAGTGCAAGTAATCGGTCCACACCCATTGTACCAGACCAATACGTTTCCAACTTGTATCAGTATTTAGGTATATAGTCTTATTTTAGTTTACCTCAGGAGATCTGGAGGTATCTCCATGTCAGAAAATACTAAACGAATGCAGTTGGTTGACGCACTTTACCCGTACCCACTGATGGTAGTGGTAGGGTGAAGCGCTCATGTACTGTTTACACAAGGCCTCAAGGACCTGAGCGGGTTAAATATGAACCAATAGGCCTGGAATACTGTCTTGAAATAACTCACCAATATTAGATGGCGGTATGGTGAGCATCATGAGCCTGTAAGACAGGGACCGGGGCCGGCCTATGACATACTAATGAACGGAGGTCACCATTCTAGTCTTTTCAAGTGTCCTTGGTCGCACAGGTGACACGATCCCATGTTCAAGTGACAGGAAGTGGAGTCCCTTGAATAAATATCAGGAAGAACCACTGGATACCCACGCTGCGCCAGGAAGGACACTGAGCCAGTGGCGAGCCCATTTTGATTAAGTAAACGGGGTACTGTGATAGGCGGGCAGAAAATGAATGTGTTGGGATCTATGCTTAATGGAACACTGAGCATCAGAATGTTATGTTGTGAACTGCAGCTCAGTAAGAAGAGGTTGGTGAAGGAGCTGGAGGTCATCCAGTATATACTTATCTGAGTAAAGCTTATTTCATCCCATCCTCGTCGCCAGTGTAAAGATGAGTCCAAAGCAACTTGTGGGATGAAATAAGCTTTACTCAGATAAGTATATACAGGATGACCTCCAGCTCGGCGGCCATCTTAAATTGGTCTAAGCTTCACGCAACGTCAAAGAAGCGTGGCGGCCATTTTAGTTGGGTCTTACCCTCATGCAGCGTCGAACAAACGCAGCGGCCATTTTCAATTGGTCTGCATACTACTTTCAATCCACATAGCAGTCGGCAACATCAGAGAATTGAAAGGTGATGGCATGAAACGATCGTGACAAGAGCCAAGAACTAAAAAACATTTTTCCAGTTAGTGGTGTAAGAGTGGGGCTCTTTTCTACACTGTTCTTTGGGGACATTATTTTTTGATGCATTGTCAGTGGTAAACTGTAGTGAATCTTTGGGGACATTGTTTTGATGCACTGTCTGTTGTGAATATTGTGAGTAGCTTATACTACAGCCATGGCTGATCAATCATTTGCTGCTCCTCCTTCTTTTCTTCCTACCCCTGGGGAGCCTACTGTTCCATGGAAAGAATGGAAAAAGCTGTTTTTAACTTACATTCTTGCCACTGGTGCAGACAAATTTGTACCAATTCGCAGATAAGCAATATTACTTCATAATTTAGGTGTAGAGGGTAGGAGACTTTATGAGGATTTGCCTGAAATTTCCTGGGGTATTGGTAATGGCGAGCCCTCTAATGTCTATGAAATGAGCATGCAGATGTTAGAGAAAAGGTTTGTGGCTAAAATTAATACTCTTTTAGAAAGACACAAATTCTTTTGTCGTGTGCAAAGAAGTGATGAAGACATTTCTAGTTATGTTGCAACTTTGAGGGGGCTATCATCGAATTGTAAGTTTAAAGATTTAGCTGATTCTCCTATTAGAGACCAAATTGTTAGGTGCACTAATAACAAGAAAGTAAAAGAAAAGTTACTCATAAAAGACTGTACTTTGGAGGAAGCAATACAAATTGCTAAGGGGCTTGAAAATACCGACTTATGGATTAAGGAGATGGATAAGTGCACCAATTTGATAGCATCTAAAGACACTGTCAAGGTATGTGAGCATACTGAGAAAGCTTCTCAAGTTTCGGCTAATATTGATGAAACCAAAATTGTCAAGCCTGCTGCAAAGTTTGATTCTAAGGGTACTAGTAAATTTCCAACTTATCGTCCAAATAATGTTGGACAACAAGGAAACTTTCGTCAAGTTAAATGTTACAGGTGTGGAGCTCCTGGGCATATTGCTTCAAGTAATCGATGTATGGCCAGAAATGCTATTTGTAGAACATGTGGCCGAAGGGGGCACTTAGCAAAAGTTTGTTATGCTAGAACACAAAATGTCAATGAGGTTGATGATTGTGTGAGAATGTTCAAGAACTGATGTTGTGTGTTGAAGGGTTGCCTAACAATGAAGGTGTTCAGGACCAAGTATCTCTCGTTGATATACCTTCCGAGAGTACAGATAAATTAGAAAAGCCACATTGTTTAATTAATTTTGATAGCAGAGATCAAAAGCATCCTAAGACCAGAGATGTTAAAATGTTAGTTGATTCGGGAAGCCTTTATACATTGTTATCTAAAGATATGTACATTGAAGTTTGGGGGAATGATGGTGATGTTGCTTCTTGGGGGCGCCAGATATCAAAGCAGTAGGGTATAGTGGGAAGACTATAGATATTCTTGGACTCAAATGGATGATAATAAGTTTTTCAAATAGGAAAGTATTTGGACGAGTTTACCTTACAAAACAAGGATCTAATTTACTTGGTTGGCGTCATCAGAAAGATTTAGGTATTTTGTTAAAGCCTAATGCTCCTATACCAGTTTCTTCACTTTCTGTTCTTAATGTTGACAGTTTTGAGGTTGATATCATGAGAAAATTGAGAAATTTCCAAATGTTTTTTCTGACAATTTGGGTTTTCGCACAAAATTATTCTCAAGAAAAATGCAGTCCCAGTGGTTCATAGGGTTAAAAATGTTCCACACTTAATGAGAGCCCCTCTTAAAGATGAATTAGATAAACTGTTAGATTTGAGAATTATTGAGCCCATTGAAGCCTCTGAATGGCTCGCCCCCATCGTCGTCGCACCTAAGGATGGTGGAGCTAAGATTCGGCTCTGTGGGGACCTCCGAGACTTAAATAAAAACATTTGGGTCGATAGGCAACCGTTACCAAACATTTCTGAGATGTTAAGTGCTATGGGTGGTGGTGTGATTTTTAGTGTGATTGACATGTCTGCACCTTACCACCAGATAGACTTGGACAAACAATCACGGCATCTCACCTACTTTTTGACTCCGCTGGGTGCATTTAGATATTGTAGGATGCCCTTTGGGTTGGCGTCTGCCTTGGTGGTGTTTCAGAGGGTGATGCAACAGGTTTTGGTTGGAATACAGAATGTTTTATGTTTTCAAGACGACGCGTTGATTGTTGGGAAAAGTTGTGAACATCATGATGAAGTCTTAACTGAAGTGTTGGAACGAATGGAAAGTAATGGGTTGACTATAAAGAAAGAAAAATGTCAATTGAAACGAGACAGTGTAACTTATCTGGGCCATGCGATATCTGGTCTTGGGATTAAGCCCAAGAAGAGCATAATTGCTGCAATTGTCAATGCTCCTATACCATCTAACAAAGATCAGCGTAGGTCTTTTTTGGGCCTAGCTGAATATTGTTCAAAGTTTATAAAGGGATTTTCCGATGTTGTGGAACCATTGAGGGTGTTGATGAAGAATGGAGTTGCATTTAAATGGTGTGAGGTTTGTGATGATGCATTTAAATGCGTTAGGAAAGGAATTGTGCATGCACCGACCCTTGGTCACTTTGATGTGAAGGCTAGGACTTTAGTTACCACGGATGCCAGTGTTGTGGGGATTGGTGCAGTTTTGTCACAGATTTGTAATGGTGTGGAGAAGATCATAGGATTTGCGTCAAGGAGACTTCAGGGTGCTGAGGTTTCTTACTCCGTTATTGAGAGGGAAGCCCTCGCTTGCACTTGGGGAATAAAACATTTCAGATATTTCCTTTGGGGTTTACTTTTCAGGGTGAGAACGGATCATAAACCCCTTGTGCATTTGTTTAAGGGTGGAAGAGGTTTGGAAGGAAATGTGACTCCCAGGATATCCAAGTGGATTCTGTCTGTGCTTGAGTACAACTTTGAGATGGAATATGTCAGAGGTGAGAAAAATGTAGTGGCAGATTACTTGTCAAGGATGCCCGTTGAGTCAGGAAGTGAAGATTCAGAAAGTGATGACTTTTTAGCTAGTTGTAATGAAATCTTGACATTTGATAAAGCTGATTGGGAATCTGCCATGTCTGAGGATCAGGTGTTGTCAATAGTCATAAGAAATGTTCCTGAGGGATGGTCTAAGGAGTCTAGTGGTGACATTCGTTAAAGGGGTTTTTATCATGTTGAGAGTGAATTAAGTGTTTCTGAAGGTAAGTTGTGGAGAAGAAACAGGTTGGTGCCACCATGCAATCTTAGGTCTAAGATTATGACTTTGGCGCACAAAGGTCATTTAGGAAGAAACTTGACAAAGAGGAGGATTCGTGAGTCGTACTGGTGGCCAGGGATGGATGGAGAAATAGATGATTTGGTCAAAAATTGCTATGCCTGTGCTAGTAGTGATAAAACCAAAGTCGTTAGGCAGCCTCCCCTTTCATATGTTGACTTTCCGGTACGTCCTTGGGAAAAATTGGCTATTGATTTTCTTGGTCCAATTTCCAAATTGGGTGTCCGTAATAAATTTTTGATGGTTCTGGTGGATTACCACTCAAAGTGGTTTGTGGTGGAGTCTACTGAGAGTATTTATACCAGAAGAGTGATTGGTTTTATGGAAAGAGTGTTTCTGAATGAAGGGATCCCTAAGACTCTAGTATCCGACAATGGGGTGCAGTTGGTTTCTAGAGAAATGAAAGAATTTTTGGATGGTATGGGAATCTGTCATGAGAGTGTTTGCGTTATTCAGACCGCAAGCTAATGGCCTTGTGGAAAGGATCAACAGGTTGTTGATGGAAAATATTCAATTATCTCTTGCAAACGGTCTAGCATGGTCTGATGAACTCAAGAAAATGGTGTGGTCTTATAGGGTCACACCACATTCAGTTACCGGTGTCTCGCCTTTTGTTTCTCTTAAGGGACGGGAACCTGGCACAAAGGAGGTTCCGGGTTGGTTGAGGAACAAAGAGTGTGTTTGGGTTGATCGTATGGATGTGAAGTGTAGTGTAGTGTTGATAAGCATCAAAGTGATTCTGCTCAATCATATAATTTGCGAATGAGAGTACGTGAGAATGACATCAAGGTAGGTGATTGGGTTGTGACTAGGAAGGGTGGTATAGTGATTAAAGGGGAGAGTAAGTTTTCGCAACCCAAACAAGTGAAGTGTGTCAAAAAGAACATTCTTATCCTGAGCGATGGTTCTGCTTGGAGTACTGGTAATGTTGCAAAATGTTCTACTCCCTAATCTTTGTTATTTTACGAAATGTATCTTTATTGACATGTTTTATCATTTTGTATTGGTTACCTTGTATTTTGTTTGCATTTGTAATGGGGGAGATGTGTTGGGATCTATGCTTAATGGAACACTGAGCATGTTGCTAGGTGCTCAGAATGTTATGTTATGAATTGCAGCTCAGTCAGAAGAGGTTGGTGAAGGAGCTGGAGGTCATCCTGTATATGCTTATCTGAGTAAAGCTTATTTCATCCCACAAGTTGCTTTGGACTCATCTTTACAGAATGCCTCCACCAGAGGGTTTTAGCTCACCAGGGAATATGTGTGGAAGTTGATAGTATACAAGAGAGTATGAAATACTCAGGTCACGTACAGCACCAGGGGCGCCTAAAATAATTATATATGCATAAGATGTAAAGTATGAATGGGTGAAGACTTTGTTTTTGATATGTGTCTCTCTCTTTCATGTTCTATACATTACCCCCGTTTTTAATCAGTGTGTGACTACAGGGGTTCACGCTCATTCCCGCGCCAGTTCGAGCTGGTATTACAGTGAAACTTTGTTTTTCCCTGAAGAGTACATATAAATGCACGTGGTTTTCTCAGAGTGGTGATCAGCTTGACATATATATACATACATACATATAAATGTTTCTTTTAAAATATAGGATCGTAGATTTCGCAATCAAGGAAGGGCATTGCCCTGGCAAGCGGCGATTTAGATTCAATCATCAATAAGCCGCATTGCACCTAACCGGTTGAGAGGGGCAAACTACAAGATTCCTTATTCATGGAAGGCACATGATGTGTTTTAATTGTGATGGCTTTCAGTTTTCTTTTCACTTGTGCATTTATTTTTTCTCACATATAGATCATGTATGGAGTGTGGTTACTGGACCAAAGTAAAATTACAGGTGTAGTAATCAGTATACCAACTGAGGTAGATAAGAAAGGTAGTAAAATACGGGATCTAACAGTCCTGAAGGAAGCAGGTGAAGACACAACATCTGGCTGAAACAGGTCGATTCCATTGCTGTGTGGATAGGTGTATGGTGCCTAATCTATCCACTTCACCACCATCCACTAGTATTGAGATACCTTTTAGCTCTGACCAGGGAATCCATGAATAAAATAGACAGTGCGATATTCCTGAGTTAGTTTTAATCAATTTGTCTGCACTTATTGTCTTTATGATCCCAACCTTTTCTATATGTTTGTATTGTCTCCCCCACCCTGTTACTCCACCTCACTCGTTGATCTGAGCGGAGGTGTGTCTAGCAGCCCAATGATGATGAATGCCACAATTTTTTGTGGGTGAGGGCAGTTTTTCAAAGAATTGTACTTTGCCAGTTTTACCTCTCTTAAAAAGTGACCTCCACTCTCCTACTTCTCAGTGTGTGACTAGAGTAAAGTTGAACAAAAGGGGGTGGTGATGGACGGAGCATCTGAATCAATCAAACACTCACACCCAGTCAAAAGATCTGGGTTTAATCCATCACCGTTCTTTAGCCCACTCTGCCACCCCAGTTCAGACATGGCTATTTGCAAATCAGTCTAACCCTGTGCCTCATGGGAACAGTCCAGCCCGAACTGCCAAGCCATGTCTTCCCTGGACCGGAAACAAGCTTCCGAGGACAGGTTTCTGGCATTCCAGCCGTCTTCAGCCCGGCTTGCTTGAATCCAGTGCCAAAGTGAGCAAGGGATTCACGTCTGAGCTACCGCTTTTAGAGTAAAGTTGAGACAAGTTGGCCAGTTGAAGCTGGGTTTACCCATGATTTAGTTAAAGTTGGTAAAAGTTAGGTGAAATTGGCTGCCAGTTTAACCAGTTAAGCCAGTTCGTGGGGAAAATACCTTGAGAACTTGTCCTTCTGAGCTGATCTGAGAGCAAGCTTTGTGCTAGACTTGTTCAACAAGCTTTCCAGATTCACCTGATTAACCTGGTCCAATATGCTCTTTGAATGTGTTCCTGAGGTACTGCAAGAGACACCCTGCATGAGAGACCCTTGGGGTAGCTGGATGCTGTGCAAAACTAAGAGAAATGAAGAGTTATGTGTTGTCCATAGTGGGGGCTATAATGGTTTGCAACTAAAATGCATAACGGGCCAGAGGGCAAGGGCAATAATAACAGGATTGTGTAGTTGTCATCAGGCTGAGAAGCTGCCAGATCTGTTGTCGGGTGTGCAGGAAGGAATCCTGTGGTTATACGAGGTGTGAGGTGGGATGTAGATGGTGCAAGGAGAGCAGTTAGCTGTGATTTGCTGCAGTTTAGTTATTTTTTGTAGGGTTGAGGAATCTCCTAGATTCTCCTGAGGAGGGTGTGCCTCTGTGCTGGGGTATGTCGTACACTTTCAGTGGTCCTGTGGTGTGAGAGGGGGCTAGGATGGCCGAGCATGTGGGTTGGGAGCTCTCCACTGACCGCAAGCTGCACCCGGCCTAGACAGGCCGCTTTGCGATTAGGACCTCAACTGCCTCTCTTTCCCTTTAGCACTTCATTTGCCCTGCCACTCCTTCTCTCTCTGCAAGCTCTCCGCGCTTCTCACCTCGCTATCCTGTCTGGGCTCCTGAAATGCTGACATGCTGTGCTCCAGGGGCCCTCTAGCCACTTTCAAAGGAGTAAAAGCCGGAGCTGGAAAAAGCAGTGTCTGAGCAGGCCAGGAGTAGGAGGTTGAGGAACAGCAGTAGGAGCTCAAAGAGAGGTCAGCAGGTTCTCGAGTTCTTGAGTGCCCATAACGGACCAAGACTGGGCCCGGCCCAGCCCAGAATAACCCCCTGGTAGAGGGAACAAAGCGGTGAAGAGCGGGGTGACTTCCTTGACTTTCCCGCATCCGCGCTGCCTCGATTGCCGGCGGCTCTTCAGTGTCCGACTGTCAAAAATGCTGGAACGCCCTGTCACGTGACAGGTATTCGTCTCTCATCCATTAGGCAATGTCAACACTAGCCCTCTTTAATGGTACAGTGGGATATTAAGTCATAATTCTGTAATGAAACTTTTATAAAGTTGGCTTTTGCTTATCCCAACAATTTGGTGTCTGCTGTCTGTATCCTGGGTCAAATGACCAGGTGTAGCTAGCCGTTGGTAGGTCTTTGTGTATTGCTCTCAAACAGTGATACAAAGGGCCATAGCTGTTAGCAGGATGAGCCATCTCTGACTTGATGAGCGGGAGGAGTTGTCACCTACCACACTTGCACATCACAAAGGCACAGCCTGAGCACACTCACATAGGGACTCACAAAGGGTTTGACTCTAACCTATTGTGACTGCAGGCAATCCGGAGCCAGGAAATCTTCAGAACCTTCTCCTACTTCAAAGTTGGCACCAGATACAAATATTGGACCCTCAGAAACAACTCTCAGACCACTTCTGGACCTGTGGACTCTGCCAGGAAGAAGGACTGCCCAGCTGTGAAGTCTACCCTGCTGACCTGCTTTGCTGCCCAAGACTGCTTTGCTGCCTAAGGACCGCTGTAGCTCACCAGGACTCTTATGCTGTGAGCTGCCCTGCTGAAACCACCTGCCTGTGTGTCCAATGGCTCCAAGATCTCCAATGGTCAGTGGGCTGACCTCCTGTTCTCAAAGCCACAGCAACACAACAGGCATTTCTGCACCACGCATCTTCGATGCAGGACTGTGCATCACCTCAACAACTCTGCAAACCCGACCAAGAGCGACACATCTCCATGCCGACATCCAGCCCCTCTCAACACAGCACGACAAACTTTGTTGCTAGTCCTTGCAAGCCTTAGCAGCATCGCCAGCATGGTCCAGCACAACGTACCCCCATTTCAGCATAAACGCATCACTGTGCTAATCTTCGCAAGCACCAGCAGCTTCCTCGACGAAGACACAGGACCGCACATCACAATCTCCTGTCAATAGTCTCTGATTCACTGCATCTTGGAGCATGACCTCCCGTTACAAGCTCCATATCAACAGTTACTCTATGCCAGCCAGCCGGCCAGCACAACTCAACGCAAGGACTTCTCATTGCTCCGCAACCAGGATTTAAGGTATTCTTGTTCAGCGGTCCTTTGGTCCCTGTATCGGGTCCGCACTCCATTGCAGTCAGCATGAACTTTTGACTTTGTCCCAGCCGGAGTGACCAGATAACCACAGTTGGCATTTTGTGCTCTAGGCACTATTTTCACTTACATATTTAAAATTGCATATCTCCAGTTCTACTGCTTTTATTTTTGTAATTTTAAAGTCAAATAATTTATTAGATTTTACTCTATTTTTCCAAATTGGTGTGTACTTTTTCGTGTGTGATGTTTTCACTTTATTACTCTAGGAAGTGCTGTATAACACATTGTCTCTAAATTAAGTTGGACTGCTTTTGTGCCAAGCTACCAAAGGGTTAAGTATAGGTTAATTTGGGGTTTGCTTGTGTTTCACTCTGACAGAGACTGTAGTTTCCTGCTTGAGTAGGGTATCACACCACCAACCCGTAACCCAATTCCTAACATAATGCATGTCAGCAATTTAGTTCCCTTTTCTATTTCATGTGTTAACTCAATCCTGCATTCATTAAGAGTGTTATCTACTTCCATCATGCTGGTTTCTGTGTTTTTAAAGTGCAACTTATTATTCTAGTATAGTGCATACTTTGAGTCGTGCTAGGTTTCTATGATAGGCTGTGATTGAGATCCCTGGCACTGAGGCGGAAGGTGTCCAAGCTTATCACAGTGCCTATTAGTGGGATGGCCTCTCTGCAGAGCAGACAGAATAATGGTCACAATTCCAGTTTCAAGTGAAATTTTGTGTAAATGTATGTGAAGAGGGTACACAGTTGTCAATATATTGAAAGGGTGAAAGTAAAATAAATTAAAAGTGCTTACATGGAGTGCAGTGTATGTCAGGGTCGGTGAAAGGAATGAGATGCAAGAAAGTACTTTTGGGGGGTGAAAAGAGGGTGCTGCAGAGGAACGAGATGAGCTTTAAGATATTCCTTATTTATATAAATGGCCTTGAAAGTTGTCTGCTGCAAGAGTGTGGGGATATGCCTAAGATTGGAAAAAGATTTATCCCTGCACTGTTGTATGCAGATGACGCAGTTTTAATGGCTCGTTCCCCCATGGCCCTGCAAAAACTGATAACATCTTTTAACCAGTTTATGCTCAGCTTGGACTTAAAAATAAATTGTAGTAAGACCTTTGCGATGAATTGTGGCACACGTGTCAGAAAGCAAATGAAAACGGTGTATATAAACAACGCCCCTTTAGAAAGAACACCCACCTTCCCGTATCTTGGAATCTTGTTTCACGAGACAGGCACTTGGTCAAATGCGGTGAAGGCAAGAATGCTCCTATTCTCTAAGACAATAATGGCACTAAAAAGCTTCATAAGAAAATTAGGGAAAAAAACGATCAGGGAAATTTTAACTATTTATAACGCAACGTGTGTATCGGTGGCATTGTACGGAGCAGGGCTCTGGGGCTATTCTAATATAAAATCACTTCAAATGGTTGAAAATAAATTTTTACAGCACATCCTCTCAATACCAGAAAGTACAGCGACTTTAATTTGTCATGCTGAGCTGGGTGTGCCGTATATTACAGACATTATTAGAATACAGCCCATTCTTTTGTGGCACAGGGCCTGGACTGTAAATGAATGTGTATTAAATCTCCCCATATTACAGGATATGCTGAAACTTGGACAAGTAAATGGACTTGAATGGCTAAACTACATCAGAACATTTCTGATGGAAATTGATTGCCCAAAATACTATGAAGATCCATCTACTATGGCACATATTTCCAGAAAAACACTGAAAAAATTATGTATGGAACATCTGAGTGAAAAAAGACTACTCGATGAAAATAAGAAAAAGACTGTCTCTTCACATCAGTTAATTCTAACCGGAGACAAATTACAGCCATACTTAACCCTGCATATGCCTAATTTTGATAGATTCCTCTTAACACGTTTTAGATTCAATATTGTTTTTAGACTATTCACTTTCCCTGAAATGAATTATTGGTCTAATGAACTGCCTGTATGCCCTTGCGATGAATTATCTGCACAATCCAATATACATGTTTTATTTTTTTGTAAATTTTATACCCTGCCACGTAGGAAACTTATTGTTCCTATCCTAAAAGAAATGAACTTGTATAGATGTCGCCCAGCGTTTTTAGAACTGCAAAAAATGGACAATGTTTTTACTGTTGCTTCATTAGCTGAGTTTTTTAAAAAAGTTTTTAAATATCGGAAATCAATTTGTTTAGATGAATTTTAACATTGTATATATAATGAAATTACATGAACTGTGATAGCTTCTCCTTTTACAAACAACTGTACAATTCAACACTGTAAATATACTTCTTTTTTATCTGTTGCTTTTATGGTTATTTGTTTTTAACCGAATAAAGTACTTTTTGAACTTTGAACCTTTGATATGAAGGTGGATGAGATGTGGAGAGAAAAAGGACATTCGTGGCTAATATAATGTGCAAATAACTGAAGACCAATACTCGACAGGCCTCAATAATATATAATTCACAGTCTCACAATTTCAGAATTGAAACATTTTCAGTATTGTTTATTTCAAAATCATTGTTTTTATTCATTGATCTTACACAGTTAACAACCATTGACAAAGCCAATAGTCCTGGTAGGACAAAAAGCTCTGCGAGAAACCAAAATACCAGTTAGGTGGCACACTATGGGAATCACAGACATTTTTTTACATGTTGATTTTTAGAGACCCCGCCTTTTTTATCCCACTTAAAGTCCTGTTTGCACATATTTCTATATGACTGATTGCAGCAAGCAGCTGTAGGAGCTTCCCGAAGCTTGGTTACAGCATTTTCTTCCCAAGACCATGTGGCATGCAGTGCAAGACACTGGGCAAGCACACACTTTAAAGGGCCTGAAGTTGTTGCGCAGTACAATTTGCATACTTCAGTAACTGTTAAACATATTAGTGCAGTAAGATATGAGGCAGTTTTTAATGTGTTTAATTTTTTCAAAACTACACATTCACAATTGCTTTATACACTTTTCTGCTTTCTCACCTAATTTTTTTATTAACATTTGCCCTAATATGCACCATGTGGCAATCTTTTTTCAAAATTGTCTCGGGGGAGGGGGAAGGACCCCCCTCCAAACCTTACATTTGTCCATTGAGTTTGTTCACTTTGCTTGCTAAATAAAAGTCATACCTAACTGTTATGCCTCACCACTTTCAAATGTCACCAGCCGTCACTGCCAACAACATACCCTAAGGGGCCTTGTTCTAGTAATCTGTTATTTCGTTGGGGTCCTACAGTGTTACTACCCATACATCACATAACAAGACGTCTGACTTGGTAGTTACATCAAATAGGAATGAGAGTGCACTGACACCAAATGCAATGGCCAACACGTGTTGTATATGGTACCTGCCCATGCTAATGTAGACACATCAGTGAGACCAACAGAGTGTTAAAACTAGTAGAAACCAAGAACACAAAAGTGGCATAAAGAGCACAACTCATGATAAAGTTGGTTCCGGACACCTCAGAATATAAACAGAAAGAAATAATGAGACACACAAGATGAGATCACAATGGCACACACATTCTTACTAAAGGAGTAGCTCTGGATATTTAAATAGTCTACAGATACATTTGGCCTGAATGATGAGGTGGAGTGAAATGTTATGTAATTACCTTCATTCCTTCATTCACGGTGTGGTCATCTTTGGCATCCATGACCTATCATAGCCATTATATCCTAATGGCCTGGAGCACTAGTCAACCATAATGATATATCTAGGTCTACACACCACAAGCTTAGACTTCAATATTGCCTTTTGGCCCCTCTAGCAAAATGTCCATTTAACAAGAAGGCAAGCATGTAACCCATTTAATATTACAGAGGTCTAGAAATATCAAATATAAGTAGAGAGACACTGAGAATGTTCATATTAAAGACAATATTATTTCAGCCCACATACGCATAGTAGTTTGAGAATCTACAATTACACCTCATGAACAAGCAAAGAAGTGGAAGAGAAATTGAGCTTGAGCAGCAACTTCACAATCTTTAATGGGCCCAGATTTCACCAACTCCTGCTACACTGAAAGAGAAGCTTCTGTGAAAACATATTCAGAATAGATTGTGTTTGCACGTGACAAGGGCATTTCCAGCTGTGTCAGAGACTGCAGTGAGAGTTGGCGATGTGACGCCAAGAGGGCTCCCTCTCCCCTGCTTCACCTCCCGCTCAGAGCCCGTCTCTTTTTAGGTCGGGCTCCCGCCTCATCAACCTCGGCTGCTCACCCAGCCTCAGAGAATGTTTAAGCTCCTTTCGAACTCCCTGCTGAACCAACCTCCGATTTTGGTGTGTCACGGAGACCAACACTGCTGCCCGCTCGCAACCTGCTCACAACACAGCACCTGACCCAGCAAGTGAGCCGACATCGGTATCTCAGCAGTGGGCAGGAGGTGTGTGTTCGAGGGAGCTTAGGGAGCAGGCAAGCTGGGTGAGAGGGGGCTAGTCCCGCCACACCCTGCCAAGCTGCTTGATCACAGGAACGGCCCGGCCAGGCCTGGGTTCAGCTTGCGGTAAAGAGTTAGCTCCCCCAATGCACCAGACTTGCTCTCGCTCACCATATGAGCATTCCAGGACACTTCCCTCACCTCCAACCCAGCTGGGGTGGGATAACGTCTCCCAGTGTAATGTCGGGTCTCAGACCCACATTATGCAAATGATGGACACAGACACACAGGCGGGGTAGTGCAGTAACTGGCCTCGAGCACGTGCACTCAGGCCCTTTTATTCCCCGGGGCCACGTCACTTGTGACACCTATGATGGATGCGTGTGGGGGTGTAAGTGTCCAGCAGTTGAGGGAGTGGCTGGTAGTGCAGCTTCCTGCAGAGCACTAGAACGTGTCCCGCAGGACACTACACCCCAGCTAGCAGCTTTCTGCTCATCGTCAAGTGCTCCAAGCACCTATTGACAGAATGAAAGGGCACACTCCCGATCATGCATAGCGGGCAAGGACACTGACACCCCAGCTTTGTGCCTCATCAGCAGGGCAAGTCACCATGGACTCGTGACCAATGACCCGGAGGCCTTGCTGACGAGGTACATATTGTCAAGTTCTCCCATCCCCAAAGAACAGATCTGAAAGATTAGGCCAGCCCTTTGCTTCACCACAAAATTGGCTGTCACATTTTTGTTGTCTCCAACCACAGGGCATCCATCCTGTGTGTTCACTCTGGTCCTGCTCGTGCGCCCACAGCAACAATAGCAAAGCCTGACCAGCTTTCCTGATTAAGAACAGCACGAGCAGGGTCCAGCCGCAGTCAAGTTCTGCCAAGCCCCGCCTAGCCCAGCCCAGTCTAGCTCTAACTTTTGCCCTAGCCACACCGCGACACTAAATATGCGGTCCGGAAAGACAAGGGCCACTGACGATTTGAGCCAAAAGTAAAATTACACTTGTTAGAGCAACAGTGTGCACTGAGCCAACTCAGCGCCTCCACTCCCAGGCTCAACTCTAACAGTAGACAACCGTACAGCCATATAAGCAATGTCATTCTCTCTCACTAGCGCAAAAGAGTTATCTATATACGAGGACATATCAACAAAAAGTGTCAACGCAACATCCACAGCAAGTAATTTTACCTTCAAGACCAAGCTGCGCCATCTTTACATCCAACTCAAACATCCCTGGACTTTCGTCCCCCTTAGAAAAGACTGTTATTAATCAAGTCGCTGGATATGGTTTCTCACAAGGTACTTCACAGGGCTCTTCTGGCAGGTCTGTAGCTTTGCGCCTCAGACTTAACACTGCAACTGAAGCAGTCATGACACCGCATAGCCTGACCTCGATTGTGATCAACCAGTCGGCATGAACGCCAATGCCAAAAAGGTGAAGAGCACAACAAACATCTGTGGAGCCCTCCAGGTTCAGAGCAACACATCTTTAAACTCTGACAATCACTGTAAGCACAGTGGAGAAACACAATCCGTATTCACATTCTCCACACAAGTACATCTATGCACAGACAAGATCAACACCCTACTGAATCCGTCTGAAAGTAAGAACAATGATGATTACTCCTTCCTAACTGAAGCAACAGAAACCAAGGAAAGGGAATCAACCTTGAATTTACTTGCTACTCCCATAATCCCTCCACTGCTGGTCCAGGGGTCCTCTTCTTGCTATGCAACAGGAGCCCAGTTTATAAACCGCATCAAAGCAATGGGCATCCAATCTAACCTTGGGATGAAGTGGTACTCCAAAGTACACTAACTGTGCTCCCCCAGGAAGCCCCTCCAATATGGATACTCAAGAGGCTAAACCTTTATAAAACGCATCCTCGCTTACCTCAACTGAATGGGAAGCCATAAGAGCTAGGTATGTTGAGGATCCGCTGAACTACACACACTCTACTCCACAAACCGAAATATCCTAGCTTGAGCGGAAAGTAAAGCAACTCAGCAGATAACTGAACAGATGTGTGGGCAACTTTGCTAGGACATGGCAGCTAACAGTAGATTACCTCAACTACCAATCCACGAAAATGGACACTCAGATCAAGTTATTGAACACACTGGCAGTTTTTACCTCTGGGGTCTGAACAAAGATTGCCAACCTCAACAGCCTTATGATTAAAGCTCAAAAAGCAGTTAAGGCCATGAGGCTGGCTGGCCCTTGTGCCTGTCCCCCAAATCCTAGACAAACTAAAGACACTCTGAGCCATCCTGAGCGACATTCTCTGTGACCTCAAGGAATCCTTGAAGCTCGGAACCTTGGCAAGTGACAACGTACTAAAGCCTCAAAGGGCCTTACCCAGCCTGCCCTGCACTCAGCAACCAACAACAAAAAGAGTACATCTAGTTCCTGCCAGGGTCAATCTTCACAGGCTCCTTCAATGCCGATTTAGACAGCTTCCATGGCAACAACTGAACAACTGAAGGAGTTGCACTGTGTTAAAGGTGATAAAAACTATGCTAATGCTTAAGATGGTACAATCGCATATACTTACACAATCGTATCACTATTGTCAAATTCACCCGTCATGAACTCTCCATCAAACCCAACTAAAAAATATGTAATCAAGCAGGCTCTGCAACCCAGGCCCACAGTAACTGATTGACAGCACTCAGGTGGGGTGGCACGTAGCAGGTAGACAAATGCACAAACAGGAAACTTACGTCCATCCCCCAGATAAGCACAGCGACACCACAAAGGTCCAGGGAAATTGGCCCCAATAAAGCACACTGACCAGAGGGATGTGCGTATTTGCAAACACCATACAGTTAGGAACACACAGCCAATCAGGACACAGCACACACAGTACTTGTAGCGATCACGAACCATTATATCGGACAGCTGGACACACTACCCACTGGCCCACATTTTGTCCACACAAGGTCGAGGCCCACCTGCATTTGTTATAAGAAACTCCTTTTGTTAATTCATGACTCTACATGCAGCAAACCTTTTTTAGAAGAAGTAGGCGGGCCTTGTCTGTAGTTTTATTGTACACAAAACTGTAACTAAGCCTGCACAATTTGATTGCACTTTGAGACAGTTCAACTTCTCAGACCATTTTTTTTGTGGGCAGTACTTCAGGCTGAAGTGTTTAATTAAACCAACTGTTCCTGTTTTGCTAATCGCCTCACGTCTTTGTTTCGTCATGGTAAATTCACATTTGAGCTACATTGTGGCAAGCCAGGAAGGAGAGATTTAGTCGTACCTCAAGCCTAACTGTAGCTGAAGAAAAAGGACCCCGCCTGGACAGATTCCCATCTGCGCATCAAGGAAAGTGAGCAGACACTGCAATTGACTGAAAGTTCTGCTGAATCCACAGAGCAGAGGTCTGTCCTGAAGCTGCTGTTAGAAGTGTAAGAGACCACATCTGATCCTTTGTCCCCAGCATTTGGCGTTTGCAAACTAGGAAGAAGCAGAACATTTTTACCTGAGCGCCCTGTCACTGATAGAAATCTGGCATATCACACACACTTTATGTGGTTGAACTGAGTTGTCGCAAGGCGGCCTCTGAGGCAGTCCCACAGAGGTCACCTTTCTTCGATAGTAAACAGGCTAGGAAGGGTAAAGTTGGTAGTTGCTTGGACCACTGGCAGTGACATCGATGGTATGCTTGTCCCTGGGTGTGATACAGGGTTACTGCTTAGACCTCTGGGCTTGACACAGATGGAAACCTTGTCCCTGGTTGTGATACTGGGTTACAGCTTGTACCACTGGGTGTGCCACCGATGTTACGCTTGTCCCTGGGTGTGCTACAGGGTTACAGCTTGGACCGCTGGGCATGGCACAGATGTTACGTATGGGCCATGAGTGCAATATAGGGCAGGCACCTCAATCTTATTTTTTAGTATGAAGTGGTTTTCTCAGTACTACTGTGTATTTCAGACACTGGAGTGGTGTCTGATAGAAGTACGAGGTGTTGTTCGCTTGGACCGCTGGGCATGACACAGAGGGCCCCTGAATGTGAAACAGGGTGCAATTTGGACGTTAGGGAAGATTTGGATCAAGGAGATCTGGTGAAGCTTGTGTTTGGGTAAGAGGGACATGTGATTCATTGAGTTATTCCTATTTTCTGCTAAAATATCGTTTATCTTTTTAAAAAAAACTTTCTATATTGGTTTTTTGAAATTTAGCAAACACCTCATCTCAGAATAGACGGATATTACATTTATGTCCAGCATTAGCAGTTCATACTTATAACATTACTCATAGTCTGGCCATCACTACAGCAGTATTCACAAGTTCATATCGTGTGTAGATATCCATAGTATTACAGAAAAAACTGTTTCCAGTTCACGACCGTTTCCCCCTCCCATGACTCTGTTTGTTGTCAGGTAATTTACATTTCCCTCCCCCGACCCAGGCTATGCGTCCCAGTTAATATACATCCCTCTGTCCTCCCACCAGCCTCAGCAACCCATCTATATTTCATGCTTGTATCTTCTGCTGAGCGGTGCCTAGTGCGGGCATTCCTCAGTTGGGTGGTCTAAAAAGGAACGCTTTCAAAAGGTCCCATATATCCCGCGGCTTGGAGGCAGGTGGTAGCAGTTCAGCATAAATGAGTGACTGCCCTAACCAAAAAATTAGGTCCTGCAGCCACTCCTTGAACTTGGGGGCCCGTCCCCTCCCCCATATGCAGGCCACCCTTCGCTTAGTCAGCAGCAGTCCTAGCGAGACGTATTTCCTGGCCAATAGGTCCACCTTCTTTGTGTAACCCAGCAGTGCCCTGAAAGGGGTGGCGGGAATCGGGGACCCGGTCATCTGTTCCAAGAACTCAAAAACCCTCTGCCAGTATACACTAATTAGCTCGCATTCCCATGATAAATGTAGGAAATCTGCCCCTGCCTTACTGCACCTATCAAATTTATCATTTGATCGTAAGTGAAACTAGTAAAGCCGAGCAGGGGTATAATATAATCGATGCAAGAACTGAAAGTGTAGAATGCGTAAACTGCTACTTGCCAATATTTTCCCCGTTTGTTGGCAGCAATATCGCCACTGTTCATAACTGAAAGGGGCCCCCAGTTCCTCACCCCAATGTAATCGCGAATTCCGCCACGGTTCAGTGCTTGAAGTTTGGATACTGTGATAGAGCTTTGAAACAATTATAGTAGGTGTGGTGCTTGGTAGAAGTATATGCAAGATGGACAACGTTGGAGGTTCACAGGGGAAGTCGGAAGTAGCCGTTCTAACATCCTGTCTCATCCTAACATATAGGAACAGCTCCATAGGGGTGGTGTAGGAAGCTGGCTCTGTATATACTATACCAAAATGAGGTAATGTGTGCACAGAGTCCATTGGAACCCCAAAGTTAGGCAGAGGTCAAAGCAGATAGCAGCTTACGCTCTATTTGTGGTCGTGTGACCGAGCAGTAATGCTTTATCAGAAGGTAGTGTTAAGCTTTTGTTGTAGACACTCAATCAGCAAATGATTACACACACTCAAATACTGAACTCAGACCAATTTTGTTTGTATAAAAATATTATTACGTTTTTTTAATTTCCAGACCAAGCCAAGCCTGGCACAGGTAAGTGAAATAAATATTATGCATTGTTTACAATTGATTGCAAGTTCAAATGCAGTTGTTTGAAATACAGATAAGTCAAGGATTCAAAATTACTGTACAGTTTACTTTTCAGTTACTTTTTAGATTACTTTTTAAGTTACATTTTCTACTCAGTGTGATATGCCTAGATATCACACTGGGACATTTCCTAGAGAAAAGAAAAGTAAAATGGAATGGAACATGCCTTCCGTTCTCGAGGGGTGGAGAGTCCGCCAAGCATCCAACAATTGATGCGCAGTGATAACATTTTGGACTCTGCGCTGGGCATTATTATGATGGTGCACCTAGGGGTGTTATCTGTCCAGCTGCAGATCAATTGTGATGTTAAATACCCCCACACACAATGGGAGCAGAGCCTAGGTCAGTTATCTTTCCCAACAATTTTGCGAAAAAATCAGGTGCATCATTATTGGGACAATAACAGCATACCAAGGTGATGGATTGTGATGCCAATCTGCTCCACATGAGGTTGTATCAGCCTAGTAAATCTGCCCCTGCCTTGCCGCACCTATCAAATTTATCATTTGATCGTAAGTGAAGCTAGTAAAGCCGAGCAGGGGTATAATACAATCGATGCAAGAACTGAAAGTGTAGAATGCGTAAACTGCTACTTGCCGATATTTTCCCAGTTTGTTGGCAGCAATATCGCCACTGTTCATCACTGAAAGGGGCCCCCAGTTCCTCACCCCAATGTAATCGCGAATTCTGCCGCGGTTCAGTGCTTGAAGTTTGGATACTGTGATAGAGCTTTGAAACAATTAGAGTAGGTGTGGTGCTTGGTAGAAGTATGAGCAAGGTGGACAACGTTGGAGGTTCACAGGGGAAGTCGGGAGTAGCCGTTCTAACATCCTGTCTCATCCTAACATATAGGAACAGCTCCATAGGGGTGGTGTAGGAAGCTGGCTCTGTATATACTATACCAAAATGAGGTAATGTGTGCACAGAGTCCATTGGAACCCCAAAGTTAGGCAGAGGTCAAAGCAGATAGCAGCTTACTCTCTATTTGTGGTTGTGTGACCGAGCAGTAATGCTTTATCAGAAGGTAGTGTTAAGCTTTTGTTGTAGACACTCAATCAGCAAATGATTACACACACTCAAATACTGAACTCAGACCAATTTTGTTTGTATAAAAATATTATTACGTTTTTTTAATTTCCAGACCAAGCCAAGCCTGGCACAGGTAAGTGAAATAAATATTATGCATTGTTTACAATTGATTGCAAGTTCAAATGCAGTTGTTTGAAATACAGATAAGTCAAGGATTCAAAATTACTGTACAGTTTACTTTTCAGTTACTTTTAGATTACTTTTTAAGTTACATTTTCTACTCAGTGTGATATGCCTAGATATCACACTGGGACATTTCCTAGAGAAAAGAAAAGTAAAATCAATTTTGCACAGTTGTATTTTTTCACATTTTCATACAAATCAACTCCACACTTGACAAATTTTTCAAGGAAAAACAGTCAATGTATTCCTATGGAGAGGAATGACCAGCTTCTATTTCCAATGCCACAGTAATCCGTGTATTTGATAATCTTAGAATCTTACGAATCTGCATCCAGAGACGCAGCTGCACGCGTCGCTGGAATAATCCTGCGTTCATTGTTTCTGCATCTGAAAACCACGTCCATATGACACTCACTGCTGTGTTCTCCCGTGTTCATAAAATTATCGAATACACGGAATACCGTGGCATGAGAAACAGAAGCTGGTCATTGTATATAGGCCTTTTTGATGACTGCCCTTCCTCTCACTGGGTTCCCAGCATGGGTCCCATGTAAATACCCTTCCTATACTTTCACTTCCCCTGGGAGCACCAGTGTCACTTTGACAGTCTTTTCCTTCCTCAGATGTCCCTGCATTTATAGGTCCTGAAGAGACCCCCTACAGCAAATCGGGTTGAAACGCCATCGACAATATTGAAAGCGAACAATCTACCAGTCTCGATTACCATATCAGATGGCTCTGTTCTTCTTGTACTAAATTAATGGTCGACTTTGTCATTATGGTTACCTTTTTTCAATGGTTAAAATGTCACGCACTGTGTTATCATTTCCATGTTCACTTGGGGACACTGCACACCTATCTTGAATACAACTGTTAAGATTTATGTATATAAACATTGTGAACTTACTAGTATCCCGTTGTATTTGGTCTCATTTCTCTTTTTGACATCCCTCCTACCCCTATTTTATTGCCATTGTGCATTTCAATATTGTGTATTGCGAAGTGTGCCTGGGCATACAAAAAAGAGAACTCCGTATCGGGAGCTTCAAACCCCACTTTCGAGAATGGTTATGTCTGCCTCTCCCATTTCAGCCTTGGCTGCTCCCACCCCCATGTTAGCCGAACCAGCTGGGCTTTTAGGGATTTGAAGAAGTGTCTGCTTGTGGAATAAGAAATGTTAATAAAGAGGTAAAACCAGCGAAAGGGCCATAGAAATCCACCTCGTTAGTGAGTCTGTTATAGCATCCAGCACCAGCCCATAATTGACCTGCAGCAGTTCTGCTCTATCTCTTGTAGATTTCTCCCCAAATACTTAATCTCAGAATCACACCAGGTCAGTGAATAGTCGGGGACCTATCTGCAAACTGTAGAGGTGAAAAGGAAAATCTGGTCTTTTTCCCTGTTGACGTTTATCCCAGAGCGCGCTCCAAATGTAATAAATTCCTTCAGTATCGGGGTAAGGCTAATTTCAGGGTCTCGAATATTCAATGCAATATCATCTGCGTAGAGGGATACTAGCGGATATCTTGTGGGGTAACGGATTGCATAGTCCCTGTAGCGTTGCCGGAGCTTGACTGCTGGCGGCTCTTTGCCAGCGCAAATAACAGGGGGGACAGGGGACACCCCTGTCTTGTACTACGCGTAAGTTGAAAATTGGGGGATCATATCCTATTAATCAGCACTTTTGCTTGCAGTTGGGCACTTTACACTGGGCCAGAGTGCTAAAGTGCGCAGAGGCCAAAAATCACTACCAATATGTCAGAGCTCGAAGGCAAAAAGTTCAGGGGTGAACCTGCCAAAAGGACCAAGTCCAACATTGGTTATACAATAATCCTATCCAACACAAGAAGGGAGATGGAAATCCCATCTGGCTCAAGATGTCCAGAAGGTAATCCCTTTCAAGGGAATCAAATGCCTCAGTGGCATCTAGGAAGATCCCCACCGCAGAGAGGTCGGGGTCTATGTTCTGCAGATGAGCGGAAAGGGTGTAGCGGTTGTGCGACGTTACACGCCCAGGGACAAAGCCTGACTGGTGGGGCAATCCTAAGGAGTCAGTAAATCAAAAAGAGACTAGCTAGGGATGGGGTTAGTATGACATTAATATTGTTATTGTCATTACGACTCAGTATTGTTTTGTCAATTGGTGGTGGCACCTGTTGGGTGTCTTTAGAAAGCCCTCACCCACCAACCTAGTTGGTGGCATGCTTCATCATCGGGCCCACCCAGTGACACCTAGCGTGTCCCGGGTGTGCTTCGACGCCTGATTACAGCGGAGCAGGTATGTCACTGTGTGTGCGGTGAAGGATGTTTTGGTATGTGAGGTTAAAACGGCTTGGCGGAGGTCCCTGGGGTGAGGAAACTTTATTAAATGGGCCTCCGTCAGCGGTTAAAAATAAGGCTGTGGGACGTTAGAGGCGGGTTACGACCTCCTACATCCTTAGGGTGTCAACATGTTTCAGCCAGTGCCTTATTACTAATCTGGCTTTCTTCAGGACAGTAAAATATGTGTAGTTAAAATAGGGGTGTGTGGTGTAGTCTATGTGTCTACACGCCCTAAAGTGTATATAACTGTGAGAGGGGGGATTCCCTTCTCAAGATCACGCTTTTTTTGGCTTGCTTTTGCTCCAAGGTTATTGAAGTGGCAAGGGGTGGCCAGGATTTCTGGCCAGCACCGGCGTGTGACCTGTTGTGCCTCCTTCGCAGAACCTAAGGAGACCATGAGCAGACTCAGTCAGTTAGCAAGCACCTTGGCCAGTTTTTTTATCTCACAGTTTATCAATGAAAGGGGCCTGTACGAGTCGCACTAATCTTCCGGCTTCCCCGGCTTCGGTATGGAGATGATGAGCGCCTCACGCACAGACAGTGGGAGAATGCAAGATTCCCAGGCCTTAATGTATAGGGGTTTCAGGATAGAGACTAGGCAAGCAATATATGTTTTATCAAAATCAGCGGGAAGGCCGTCCAACCTAGGGGCTTGACCAAAGTGGAGCTGCATTATAGCAGAGCAATTCTATTTTTCCTCTATCGCAGCAGGCGTCTCCTAACCATCCCATCGCCACGTCTGCAAGATATGGCTCCAAATCTATGGGTTGTGTCCTTTGTGTGGTTGTACAAAGTAGTATAAAATGTATGAACTGCCTTCTGTATGTCTGGCTTGTCCCTATATACACTTCCATCTGGGTTCGTTATCTTAGAGAACCTAGATTTACAAATCTGTTCAGCGAGTGCTCTACCTGGCCTCTCCCCCTCCCCGTATCTGCAGGCTAGACAACATTTACCGCAAAACAAACTCTCTCTTTCTGCTGTGCTTTGATATTCAGTCAGAGTATTCCTAAGTTTCACTCGCAATGTCCCACAAGGAGCGTTCTATTGTTGTGTCTCCATCTGTTTAATGTTGGACTCCAGTGTGAGGAGAGTGGTGTGAATGTCCATCAATATACCCCCTTCCTTCGCTATGCACACCCCACATATAGTAAATTTAAAGGCCTCCCATGCAGTCGTTAACAGGGTCACAGAATCTATGTCACGTCAAAATAAATCTTGTAACTCCTGTTTAACCTCCATCCTGAATGGGGTATCCAAGAGCGCAAGGGGGAGCCGCCAGGACTTGGAGGGATTAGGGGCATTCGGGGGCAACAGCACCATCACAGCTGGCGAATGGTCAGATGATGTGCGGGTCACATGGGATGACTGCTGCAACCAAGGGCTAAGTCCCCTGGAGATAAGCTAATAATCTATTTGCGACTACAAGGCATGTACCATGGAATGGAACATGCCTTCCGTTCTCGAGGGGTGGAGAGTCCGCCAAGCATCCAACAATTGATGCGCAGTGATAACATTTTGGAGTCTGCGCTGGGCATTATTATGATGGTGCACCTAGGGGTGTTATCTGTCCAGCTGCAGATCAATTGTGATGTTAAATACCCCCACACACAATGGGAGCGGCGCCTAGGTCAGTTATCTTTCCCAACAATTTTGCGAAAAAATCAGGGTCATCGTTATTGGGAGAATAACAGCATACCAAGGTGATGGATTGTGATGCCAATCTGCTCCACATGAGGTTGTATCAGCCTAGTGAATCCTCCTTGGATCCCAGAGCTACATATGGGGAACATTCTTCTTGATAAGTATTGCTGTCCCCCTAGCATAAGTAGAGTAAGCTGCAAAGCCTCTATGTGCTGCCCATTGGGAAGCGAAGGTAGTGGGAGTAGAGTGGTCTAGGTGTGTTTCTTAGAGCATGGCACAATGAATATTGTGCCTATCTAGGTAAGCTAGAATATTTCTGCGCTCTGGGGTTACCTAGGCCTTGCACATTCCACGTTAAAAAGTTGTACCCTTGTTGCGCGGGAATAGATGCCATGTATATACAGCATCAGGGGATAGATCGGAGGGATCATCCAGTGGATCCTAGATCACTGACAGTAAGTAGCTCCAGACCACAACAATCGTTATGTAGCAACATGAAGATGTTTGAAAGGTTCCCTTCCCCACCCTCCACCCACAACAGCCAAACCTGCCGGAGACAGTACCCCTCCCTTACCCAACATTAAAAAGTAAACCAACAGTAATGCAAAGGACAGTAGTGCCTGCAATGAGTGAGCGTGTAAGTGAGTCTCGCATAAAGCACCTTTGATGATTGCAGATTTCCGCAGTCAGCAGGCACTAAAAAGAAAATGAAATAAGAGAAGATATATCAAACTGGCTACGAGAAGAGCAGATTGAAAAACGATCAGTGTGTAACAGAAAAGAGAGAAAGACTAAGCCAACAATCAAGATAAGTTTGCATTAGGAGTGTCCTTCTGGGGTGTCCCTGGAGGGCGCACAGTTTCCCCTCGAGAGAACGAGGGTGGCCAGGGAGTTCTCGTTTTTTTTCCCATTTGTCATATACGGTTATGAACAATTCAATGGTGCAACAGATGCATCACAGGAACGCGTTTTGTTGCCCCTGCCATCAGGTATCAAACTTGTCAATATTATAATTGTAACTTCTAAACTGGATTGACATTCAGTCATGAGTGAGGACACCGATGTTGCACGCAATGGTTCTCCAGAGCTGGGTTCAATACTTTCCCTCAGCTCGGTTCAGACAGTGCCGAGGGAGAACAAGAGGGAGCCCGGACCATTGCTTTCAGGGGTGATCTTCGAGAGGTGTTTTTCAAGAAGTCGGCTACATGCCGTGGATTAGTCAAAAAGTGTTGTTTCCCTTGATGCGTAACCTGCAGGCGTGCAGGGTTCAACATGGCGTTCGTAAAGTTTGCTTGCTGAAGCTTCTTCTTCATTGGTAGTGCGGACCCAACCTTCTTGTTAAACTACCAATTAGGTGAATTAAGTAGCTGTTGTGGATCCCGGAGGGTTGGGACTCCTGTAGTCACACATTTGTCAAGGATATCTGCCCAACTTCATTACATATTCCGGTCCTGACGTAAGTACGGCTACACCACTGCATGCACAGCACACCTTAGTGAGTGTGCTGAAAAATTAATGTGGCCACATTCTCCTTTGCCACACCATATTTCAGTTCTCTATGGTCCTGAAGAAAGCCTCATTATTTTAGTCTTGACTGAAACATGTCGACCAGCTAATGGGGATAATGAAGACCAATTTTCATCTTCACAATATCCCCACTCTGTTTTTAACTGTGTCCTAGGTCATCAGGAATAAACACTATCGGTGGGGGATCCCAGAGAATTTTTTAAATCACCACTATGAGCACCCTTCACACCCAAAAACCAAACCCATTCCGCTGTAATCCAGGCGTCGAAGCACAGCTGGGTTGTACTCGCCAGCCCAGCTGGGAACTCAATGATAAAGCATGCCACCAACTAGGTTGGTGGGTGAGGGTTATTCTTACAAACCTATTGGTTTCTCTATATTCCAGTATATAACACTAAGGGCCCGATGTAGGTCGGTCGGTAACGGCCGAAAATCGGTATTTTCGGCCGTTACCGATCGGTAAATAGGCGAATGGTATGTAGGGGGCATTTTTTTACCGAATCGGTAATTTTACCGATTCGGTAAAATAAGTCATCGGTAAATTTACCGATTCGGAGCCACCCATATGTAGCTGGGACTCTTCAGAGTCCCAGGAGCCTTAACGAATCGGTATTTTACCATCAAATCCAATTTGATGGTAAAATACCGATTCCGGTGTGCATGCACATGTGTGCATGCACACCTATGCCCTTAGGGCAGGTCTGCCTGCCACATGGCAACCGTGCCTGTTTTGGGGGTGCCAGAGGGTGTCAAAGTGACACCCCCTGCTCCCTTGTGTGAATCGGTATTTACCGATTCGGTAAATACTGAATCGGTAATGCCCATTCATTCCTATGGGCTTCAAAGCCCATAGGAATGAATGGGCATTACCGATTCGGTATTTACCGAATCGGTAAATACCGAATTCATCCGATTCGGTATTCCAGCACATCTGGAATACCTACATGTCGGACCCATAGATTTACCGATTTTAAATTACCGAATCGGTAAAATTCGGTAATTTAAAATCGGTAAATCTTTCCTATCTACATCTAGCCCTTAGTCCTCCTGGTATGTGGATTCATTAGTGGGTCCGTCCACATTGTTCTTTACTAGTGAAACCCAGGGGAAAAGGACGTACCCCCATTTTCTCCTCGCTCTCTCCTTGTTGCCCTGTCACATATCGCTATTACTTATCACAGAAAAAGTCTTCTGTTTTTCTGCAAATTCATCATGACACGTTAACAATTGCAATTTTTTCTAGGTTGTGATCCTTCATATGCATTTTCTGTTTGTGCTTATGAACTGTACATATTGATGCATCCTTGGTTAGTATTTGAACTCATAGTGGGTAGTAGTTAGGACTAACAATCCCAGTTTATAATAGTTCCCTAGGAGTATAGCTTAAAAAAAAGAAAATTCAGGTAAGACAGGGTGTATTTGTCATTTTAAAAGTACCCAATTCATCATGGAGTCACCACTAAAACATATGCAAACCAAATTCCCCACTCAGGCAAACACACTTCACAAGTATTGCCACAAATGGCATGCACACACTAAGGCACACGTGTTTCCTTGGCCAGAAAAGGGAACATTTGACACAAAGATAATCAAACACATGAGGACACACATTCAGACTAAATATCCAGGACAGAAGAAGGACAGGAGAGAGGCACTTCTAGAGCTCTGGCCATCTTTGAGGAGGCTCAGACCAATAATCTAATCCGACAACCGCTAAGCAAAGTGTCCGCACCTCCCCTGCCACATGTGGGTTTGGAGGTGCTTTCCTTAATGCCAGCCATCCCTGCATTGAAAAAATATACCGACCCACCAGTCGAAGGAACCAGAGGGTCCCCTACTGAGCAATGAGCTGTTAGGTCTAGACATGAGAGCGAAGCTACAGGTTCGGCCCAGCTAACCAGGAGGGTGACTAGGGAATGGGGCAAGTCTTAATTGCACAGAAACCTACACTGTATTCCATGTGTTTCAGAGGCCAAGTAACCATTCCACTGGGAACATATGAGAATTGTGGTACAGTGCTGCACTTTCCGGACATGCAATGGACCAACTCCTTGCTGATGGATTACTACTGGCAGTCTGGCGAGTTAGCTAACACACAGCACAACCCCGGATGGCATGGCCTCTGATCCCTCGTTAACATACACACCCTGACCCTTGTCATTCCTGAGGAAGATCTGTCAGAATTGCAATCAGATTTGTATCTTGTTGCAGAAAAAAACAGGAGCTGTTCTGATTCCATCATCAACAGCCGCTATGCAAGAAGCCAACTTTGTTGCAAAAGGCTTAAGAGAAAAGAAGTACTGAATATTTTGGCTGGGCTCAGCACAAGAACATTCCGGACAAATTCAAACTGTTTCCTGACACTCAAATCAACATGGGGGTCTATACCATTCTTCACAGTACAAACAAAAGCTAATGTCCACTGGTTAACGATAACCAGGTGGGAACGTCTCAAGATGATGAACAGTACTGAGCTCGGCTTTCAGGCACTCAAGGAAGAATTAAGAGCCATCTGCCTTATGGTGATGCAACATCAATATTTGTTGGACTTTATAACCGCAATGGAGGGAGTGGTGTGTGCCAAGATCGGGAGGGAGGGGTGTGTGCCTGATTTTGCCCTAGAGAAGCTACACTTACCCTGAGTGAAAGAGAGGAGAGTGAAAAATCGTTATGGTAACACATTCTCATGAAATAGCAATGAGATTCAGAAAATTATTCGCAAAAGTTAGCCCTTGGTGAACCGAACATGCAAAGATTCAACACTTCTTGTCTTTAACCAAAACAAAAACATCAGAGACCATGTAGTTAGAGCCCACAGAGACCCTCCCAGGAATGGCAACATTAGGGTGCAGTGGAGGCTTCAAGTATTGACAGGACATCATAGATGTGGTGGATGCGTAGTATGTGCTTTAACCACAAACACTAAGAACCATATGCATGACAGTTTTTTGCAGTTGCAACAAGGTATTCAACCCTTTTGCGACCGCAAAAAACGTTGGTGGTATGTACCAACGCTATTTTGCGAGTCTGTGAATCGCAAAATAGTGTTTGCGACTCGCTACGAGGAAGGGGTGTGACATGGGCGTCCCTTCCTAATATCGAGTCCAAATGGTATTGTTTTGCAACCGCATTTGCAGTCGCAAAACACTTGCAGTTTACCACCTACTTCAAGTAGATGGTACACCATTCTTAAATGGGAAGGGGTCCCCAGGGCACCCCTTCCCCTTTGTGAATGGGTGCGAAAATATTTTTTAAGAGCAGGCAGTGTTCCCAGGGACAACTGCCTGCCCTTAATAAAATGTAACTGAAAAGTTTTTATCTTTTTTAAATGCATCCTGTTTTCCTTTAAGGAAAATGGGCTGTATTTTAAGAAAAAAACTGCTTTATTGAAAAAGCAGTCACAGACATGGTGGTCTGCTGATCCCAGCAGGCCACCATCCCTGTGAGTGCTAGCCATTCCCAATGGGGTCACACATTGTGCTTGACTCATGAATATAGATGAGGCATTCAATTTGCGACCCTATTGGGAAACGCGAACACATTGCATTTTGCAAGTCCCAAAGTGCGAGTAGCAAAGCAATGCAATTTGCGAGTTGCTAAATGCAAGCATTGTACATCTGGCCCTAAAACTCTGGACATCAGCAGCAAAATGTTCACTTTGAAAGTAGTCTCCTACAGCATTACCAAAAATGTAATTCATGTGTCCTTGCATGAAATTGTATGTAGGACAGTCGTCACAAATGGTGAAACAACGCATCACCCAACACTGGAGCAGAATCAGGTGCAAGGTGCAACCCTGGTCCAACATTATCAAGACCTACAACACAGAGACCTATACTGGCAGGTAGTTGAAGTGATTACTATGGACAACCGTACTTGACCTCAGAGAATGCAAATGGATGGATTTCCTAAAAAGTACAAGCTCTGGGCTTAATGATGTAGATGAGCTAAGGTGAATTTCCGTTCTTCCCACGTGAAATGTCTGCTCTCACAGTAACTGCCTTTTTTAAACACACCTGTGGTGTGTATACCATGAACTCTACTTGTACTGTGATTGTGCGTTTGATATAATATTTGTACTCTTCTTGATATACCTTTATGGGAAAGCATGAGAACACTAAGCATAGATATATACGATATATGAACAATCAGTGATGTATCCTTAACTCACAGGAAGGTATGGCTACACATTAAACATGCGTAGATATTAACATGTCATTGTGGGGTGAAAGATTGTGAGAGCTGTCAATTCTCCCTTAAATTCTCCCCTACCTGCACGCTGACAGGCCTCCTAGTTTATCGTCCACCTGGGAGTGTGGGGGAGTTTACATCTTCGCTTATGGAAACTACCACTCTCCTGGCCTCGGCTTCGTCCAACTTTATTCTGTTGGGAGATCTCAACTGCCATTTCGATGAGGCAACTGACCCAATGGCAACTAATTTGATGAGCGAGCTGACCGCCCTGGAGATGAATTTGATAAACACCGGGCCCACACATGTTAAAGGGCACCTTTTGGACCCCTTTTTTACGAACATGATGGATTTATCAGCTATGCCCCCTCTTGTTCTTCCCTGGTCTGACCATTCACTGATCATGGCAAACTGGGAGGTAAAGGAAGATGATACCCTCCCACCCCGGAAATTTAGAATAGACAGGGCATGGTCAAGGCTCCCGGTAGAGGCCTGGAATGCCCGGTTGGAGGGCTCCCAGCATGAGAAAGGTCAGGATCCAGTGACTGCAGACGCTATGATGAGGAACTAGCTGACCAACGCAGTGGACCATGTGCTTCCACTCAAGAAGATGCTTATTAGGGATAAGAGAGTGGGGTCCGCCCCATGGTATTCCCCAGAGCTTAGAACTCTGAGAAAGAACTGTAAACGGGCGGAGAGACTATGGAGGAAGAACCCGGAGACAGAGAGCAGGCAAAAATACCGTAGGGAATTAAGGACGTATAAACTTGCTATACGCGCTGCAAAGGCCTCCTTTTTTGGGGAGAGAGTGAGTCATGCTGCGTCCTCATCCAGGGAAGCCTTTCTAGTGATGAAGGAGCTTCTTAAACCACCGGATCCCATTCTTGTCCACGACAGACCACAGGAAAAATGTCTGGAATTGGCCACTTACTTCAAAGATAAAATTGACACCATTATTAGTTCTCTCCCCCCGGTGATGGGAACCCCGACCCCGTCTGAGGACTTAAGCATGTCGGAAAATCTATTGACGTCTTTTGGCCCGCAACCTCAGGCGAAGTACTGAAGGTCCTCGGGAGCTTGAAGAGTGGCTCGCCTCGAGACCCAGTCCCAATGCGGTATTTAAAGCAGGCTGCCCCATCGATAGGAGAGCCTTTGACCGATTTGGTCAATCTCTCCTTCGCTCATGGCACGGTACAGCTGGACTGGAAGAGCGCAGTCGTTAAAGCGCTTCTGAAGAAGCCTGGCTTAGATCCACAGAACTTAGCCAATTTCAGGCCCATCTCCTTGCTACCAGGGATTAGTAAGGTTGCCGAGAAACTGGTTAACCGCCAACTGTCCAACTTTCTCGAGGAGAATGGTCGGTTGAGGGACTCCCAGACGGGATTCCGACCGGGTCATGGAACCGACACGGCTCTGCTAGCAGTTGTAGAGGAGGCCAGAAGCACTTTGGATACAGGGGGGTCAGTGGCAGTGATCCTCCTGGACCTAAGTGCGGCCTTCGATACTGTCAACCATGGAGTGTTGACACAACGCCTAGCAGAGTCAGGTGTCACAGGAGTGGCCCTGGAATGGCTGGCCTCTTTTCTGGAGGGGCGTACCTTCGAGGTTTGGGAAGGCAACGCAAAATCTCCTCCCCTTCCACTTCCACTTCACTGTGGGGTGCCTCAGGGCTCATCCCTGAGCCCCACGTTATTTAACGTGTATATGGCACCCCTGGAGGGTGTGGTGTCTCCGTTTGGCTTTAAGACCATAAGCTATGCGGATGACACTCAGCTAGTGGTGGGTCTGACACAGCTGGAGAAACAGCCTGAAACGCTCCATTCATGCCTAAGAGAGGTGTTTGACTGGATGACCAGGTCATCGCTCAAATTGAATGGCTCAAAAACTGAGCTGATGATCTTGGGCCACTCAAGTTTTGCCCTCTCGCCGAGCAGCTGGCCCACCTGTATGGGCACTTCGCCTGACCCAAAGAAGGAGATTAAGAGCCTGGGGGTCTGGCTGGAGCCTGATTTGTCCTTTAGGACACACGCCAAGAAGATCGCTGGCGTGTGTTATGGACTGCTCCGATCGGCCCGAAAGGTTCTCCCCCTCTTACCTGAACTCTCCCGGAAGCTGTTAATCCAAGGTCTAATCATCTCACGCCTGGACTACAGTAATGCACTCTTTCTCGGAGCACCGGAATCAACGTTCAAAATCCTGCAACAAGTGCAGAGCGCGGCAGCCAGGCTGCTGCGGAACGTTCCGGCTAGGCAATCAGCCAGGCCCGCTCTAAAGGCACTCCATTGGCTCCCGGTCAAAGAGAGAGTGACCTTCAAGGCCCTCTGTATTGCTCACAAGAGCATTCAGGGGAAAGGTCCTGCTATTCTGAAGGACATGATTCGGCCCTATAAGCCCACTAGAGCCTTACGCTCCGATAATAAACACCTCCTTCAGATAAAGAGAATTAGGAGAGCCCGTTCAGGTGGCAGGAGCTTTCCTATCCATACTGCACACGCCTGGAACTCCCTCCCACTCTCACTACGCTCTGAAACAAACCTGCTCAGGTTCCGGAAACATCTGAAAACGTATCTATTTCCAGAATAATTCCAGATCTGTTCTGCTCCACACAGGCAGCTTGCTCTGATTCTCTATAAGCGCTGGGATGCCTCTGGGTAACCGTGCGCGGTACAAAGTTTGTTTAATAATAATAATAATAATTTGTTACTGCATTGAAAGGGTATGCGTTCTAACTGTACCATGAATATTAATTATACTGTTCTGGTGTATTTGAGGTAATATTTGTACTCTTCATGATGTACCTTTATGGGATATCAATTGAACAGTATACATAATATATATATATATATATATATATATATATATATATATATATATATATATATATATATATATATATATATATATATATATATATATATGAGATGTGGAATAATAGTGATGTTTCCTACACTTGCCAGGAGGTTTTTTAATGTGAACATAGGTACGGTCACAGTAGTAACGGCTAAGCACGAGACATGCATGTTTTTGAGCATGCAAGTATTTAGTGTTATGAATTGTCACTTCATTGAAAAGATACGAGTTCAAACTGTTCAGGGCAATACTAAAGATATAGTCCAACCATATCTGTCCATATCTTGGTGATTTCTGACCAAGTTACATATGGTAATGTATGTTACACTAAGGCATAGATAGGAACACACATGGGTCACTTGAGCACTTTTTAAATGTCACCAATCCAGATTAGTTCCACAAGCCCCTCTGGGATGCGCATGCGCCATTTTCGATGCAATATTGTGGCCGCAGTTAGCATTCTATTCCTTCTAGACACGTGACAGGTAAGATGCGTCCCATTCCGCTTGGTTCCGGCTACTTTGTCCATCGTGGACGAGGAACGGAGATGGAGAGATAGTTCAACATCGCTTCCAAGATAAATAGCAAGTTTTTATAGAATTGCTCTCGTAGTGGGCAGCCCGACTACATGTGTGAGATTGTAGATAGATGTTGAAACGATATCCGATCAGGTTTTTTAGATCTCAAATTTTGAAGGAAACAGTCGGTCAGGGTCGGAGTTCCCTAAGGTACGCCCATCATTTCTTTGATGGCCTCTTAATTCCTTTGCACGATTTACATAACTGCACATGTACTGTCACTAGCCCCATAATTCGCACATGATTGTAATTGCATGCATAGGAGGCATAGTGCTAACGTAGGAATATCACTCATACTCCTGCATTTGAGGCATATCGGACACTCCGAGTAACCACCCCTGATTCTACATCTTGGGTGAAGATTGGGATCCTTTGGATCTTGAAGTTTGCTGCTTTTAATTGTCTCTATAGATAAGAGAATCCTGTGCATGAGACACACATTGCCCGGTATGCAACAGTGCATGTGGGATGCATGTTGATGCTACCAGCTTAACGGCCTATGCACTCGGATCCATTATTAATGACCCTAACAGATGGACAGTTATACATGATGCTATCAATAGACACTAGCCGCCTTATGAATTTTATGGCACACAAGTGCATCTGATGCACCTTGAGAGATTGGTTCAGGTTTGCAGGAGGGTTTGGAAATACATTGTAGGGACAGCATCTACATGACTAAGCTCTATCCATTAGTATTTTCAGTGATTTATACCTTGTGACATTTTAGAATTGCGCAAACACTGAATTATGTATGCGATGTGTATTGGGTGGCTACACTGAGATTGCCGTATTCGGGTGGACATATACCACGGAGGATTGTGACAGTTACTTACCTCTTGCTCTTGGTTAAAAAAATAGACTTGTCTATGGACAGATGATACCAATTGATGGTAAGCTATGGTAGTTACGCCATAACCTGATTAGATACACCTTGTACATTTGGTGGATATAGAGTGACTTTTGGTCTGGCTTTCAATCTCCCCTTCACCTGCAGGTGGTAAGCCGTATGACTTGCGTCCTGAGGAGCCCCGCAAATCATTAGGAGTCGAAACATCAACACTTTGTCACTTGGTTATTGATTAGTAACGATCTTACATGTTGCAATGCTACATGCACCTGTGTCCTGTTTGTAAATATTTATAACCAGTGTTTTTTGTTGTGTGCCTTTTGTGTCTATTGTGAATCTATTCACACACTGGAGCCCTGTGTCACCTGCAGTTATGGTGACTGTTATATCATTATCTGCATATATTTATTGAAGAAAAATAAAAAAATAAACAATCACAGAAACCGTTGTCAGCAAGTAGTGATCAATATTTTATTTGTGTCTATTTTGTGTAAAACGCTACCAAAGTGTGTTCATACAACTTGGTTTTTCCTGAATAACACATTGAGTGTAGGTTTCCCCAGACAGATGCAAGAGGGCGGCACATTCCAGAAAAGAGTTCAACTGGATATATATTGTGGAACATTCAAGGAAATAGAGAGACCCTCTCCACTAAAGAAGACTCCACCACTGAAGATAAAGCTGCCTACAAGTAGCTCTCCAAAGTGGGGGAGCTAAGCAAGTTTTACGGGCCATGTTACAGGCGACCTGCTCCTTTCATTAGTGTAGAAGGAACAAGTACTGTAGTCCTGCCACCACATCCTGGTGCAAAGAATAATAGTAAGATGTTGATCAATCACATCAAGAAGTCTTGTGTGGCCATGTCTGTTCTACGCACCCCAGCCAACACCAAAGTGCCTTCAGATTAGACTTGGAAGTCTGTTCCTTATTTTGGAAACAACTCAAGAAGAGTAGGTCTCACTGCATGCATGCTGTGCGTCCAGATTTACACCTATCATCAAGTACTGAAAGTATCATCTTCAACAAGTAAACCTGCTGAAACTTCTGCATCAATTGCTACCACTTAAATCCTAAATACACTATCGACATAATCTACATTGATTGAAATGGTAAAGATGTAAGAAATCATGCTATCTGCACAACAAACAGCCTGATCCAGGTGATGAAACGTGAGCACAAGAAACGAGAAACACAAGAAATGTAAACTTCCATAATATGTCCATGGTTTCTTACATATTGCTGGGGCCATGACCAGTTTATATGCCCACTATGGTCCTACATTTGGATCTTAGCTGCAATATCATCAATCCGTTTGTAACTTACAATGTTAATCATACTGTTGCTGATAGTGCATAGTCATTATCATCCTGTAAGTTTAACACTGCCTACTGTGGTTCAGGAATTGCAGCTGAGTTCTTCTTCTCACAAAAATGAAAAGCGAATATTGTGCTGTCAACATCACTCTGTATACTTTACTTAATGGTATTATATGGAGAAAGAGGCATTATCAAATCTTTGGCCTGTAGACATTATTCCCATTCCTCATGTTTTGAGAAGCTCATTTGGTGACATTGCCACTACAGGTCGTTTTGCACGTTCATGGGACATCAGCACAGTTTTTAAAAACATTTTTTTATTTCTTTATTGGATTTTTTCCCATTTTATGCAAGAAGAACAGAACACAAATGACAGCATCAGAAACAACAAAGCTCAGGCAAAAACAAGGGAAGAAGAAAAAGCAAAACAAAGAAAAGATGAAAAAAAAGGCTACAAAGAGCAGAACAAAATGACAATTCAACATAGGGGACATAGGTCAGTTCTGTCCAATCGAGGAGTTAACAATATAACCTTTTACATTCCCGATAACCAATGCAAAAGGGAGATAGCAGGGAGACAAGCATGATAGTTGAATACTTATTACAACCCAAGAAGAGCGATGTATTAATCCAGTTCCCCTTGGATCCACCGCCGAACCGGTGCCCATATCTTCATGCCTAAAGTTCTCTTTTTTCGGCCCTTCGTTATATATATAGCCCTTTCTATATTGTATGTAGCTAAAAGACGGCCCTCCAGGTCTCAAAAGAGGGGGGAACTGGGTTAATCCACTCTTGCGTGATACATGAGCGTAACAATAAGTCCCCTCTGCAGCCAGCCTCTTATAGGCCTATTTCATTAATAAACGCCGATAGCAAAATTTACTCGAAAATAATAGCTTCTCGAATTTCCGGTATAATTACATCAATTGTCTCACACTGGCAACATGGGTTTATCCCTAATCGGGATACTACGGATCATGTACGGCGAGTGATCGCTTTAATGGACTGGACTCAAGAGACTAAGACGGTACTTGGTATTACCCTGTTGGATGCCGAGAAGGCATTCGACAGGGTAGCTTGGCCGTATATCTGGGATATACTGTCTTTGAAAGGTTTTGATCCTCAACTAATCTCAGCTGTGAAATCTTTGTATACTTCACCAGTGGAATGTATTAAAATTGCAGGGAATAAATCTGTTCCCTTTTCTATTTCATGTGGTACCTGACAGGGTTGCCCGCCTTCACCACTTTTGTTTGCTTTGTACATTGATTTTTTTTAATAAATTGAACCAAGCTAAGGATATTCTACCAGTACAAGTTGCGCGCACTAACTATAGAGCTCTCGCATATGCGGATGACATAGTTGTGACTACAACAGATATCTAGAGGGCTTTTCCAAGAATTAGGATCTAGCGAATCAATTTGGTGCCTTCTCTGGTTATAAATTGAACATTTAAAAAACACAAGTTTTTTTTGTAGGTCAGAATCCGCCAGCACAGATTAAAATAGTACCTGTGGCAACATATTTTGGTATTCAAATTACAACTCCAGTGTCTGCTATTCCAGAGCTAAATCTTAATACAGTTCTAAAAAAAGCCAACTCCTCGCTAGAGCAAATTGACCATCTGCATCTTTCCTTATATGGCCGGAATAATGTTCTAAAAATGATTATACTCCCTAAATTTTTATATATGTTTCGAGCAATCCAGCTCGAATTTCCCCTTAGCTGTTTTAAACAATTAGAAAGAATGTCAGCTAGATTCCTTTGGGGGTATAAACGTCAGCGTAGGTCATTCAAGAAGATGATACTCTCCAAGGCCAGGGGAGGTTGGGGCGTCCCGCATTTTCTGTACTACTATCTTGCAGCTGTATTACATGTTATTAGTCCATTGATAATTGTTGTCAAAGCACGGATTCCAGTCAGCCATTCACCATCAATATACGAATTTGCACTGGGTGAAGAATGTCGTGGTTGTCTGGTTAAAAATATAGAGCCTAGCTATTTAAAAAAAACTTGCTTTAAGATCTTGAAAGCAGCATACGGGGTATGGAGAATAATTGAGCGTCAACTAGGGATTCGGAGCATTCTACTGTATACACCTCTCTCAGCTTCACGTATTCTTCCTCCAATATTTCAAGATCATGTAATGACTAGATGGCGTAACTGTAGAATTCAGTGTGTGGGCGATCTGTGGCAGAATAATCGGTTGATTCCTTTCGCAGATCTCCTAGATAAATATAACTTAATGAGGAATGATTATTTTAAGTATCTGCAGATCCACAGTTTCTTTAATATTTTAACGCCTCAGCAGCGTTCTGGCCTACGGAGGATTCCGCTCATTGATAGCATGCTTGTAAAAAGATCAATTGGACAGTACTATAAGTTATTAATTTCCTCATGCTCAGACGCTATAGAGGTTTATCAAAGGAGATGGGCTGAAAGGTTGGGTACCGGCTGTCCAGACCTTGGTTTCCTGTGGGAGGGGTAGGTGCAGAGCAGCTTGCCTGCAGCGACGCTAGAGGGCTCCCTCATCTCGCTGCTGGCCCCACTTGGACGGCCCGTGAGGTTTCAAGAAGGAAACATTAGGGTTCCAGAAGGTCCCTTCTGTGGAACCATTATGATACGACACTACCTCAGGTCGTATACTGGTGTCCTGACAAATTTTTAAAGGAACCAAGTAATTTATGAGCACCCAGGTCCTGATGAATCGCCCTTAGGGCGTGAAACATGTTGACCACTTCTTGCACGTAAAGGGTTGAATAAGGGTTGGTTCCATTACTTGCCACCCCTTAGTACCCCTTTTCTTTTTATTGAAGCAGGGAGCCTGACCAATAAAACATTCACCAACAGGACTTCCCTGACTTCTTTTAACTTCACTACCACGCTCACGATTACACTCCCTTAGGCCCCTCACACGCACACACCCGCTGGCCCAGAATTAAAGATCTCCACCAAAAGTGCAGCTTTCATCGCTGCCCGACGGGCATTGCACCGCCAGCCTGCCGAAGGAGCAAGGTACCGATGATGAGGCTGGACAACTATCGACTGGGGCTACAGCTGTGGTCCTGTCGATAGCCTGTGTGAGGTACCTTTTCATTCTGGAATATGGGTCTACACTGCACACTTGAGACCCTTTCTTCACCCCTTGTCTAGATATCACGAGAGAGAATTATAGGTTGAGCCAAATTTCTTGAGCTCTCCCGGGGGAACTTTGTACACCATTTGTTGTTTAAGGTTGGGTACTGATGTCATACAGTTAGAAGAATCCATTGTATTATCGAATAGTATCTTGATCACTGGCAGATCACGCTCACAGCATTATTTGGCCATATTTGACCTAAAATATACGCCTTTAAAAATTTCTAAATGGGGGACAACTGCAGGAATATCATGTAGCAGATGCGGGGCGTTTGCAGCTGATGCATTACACATGTTTTTTCTCTGCCCCAGACTATCTTTATTTCTTTCCGCAATCCAGACATTTCTGGCAGTATTATTTGGTTCATCAGTCAATTTGACAGGGGAGCTAGTTTTAATTGGGGTTACAACTGATGCATTAGCAGAGGGGAAGAAAAGTCTATTATTTATATGTATGGTATTGTTACGGGCATGGACATCAGCACTGTTAACAGGCTAATGAATGACTTGAGTTTCTATGCATTGTTGCACAATGAAGATTTGTATTTTGCTGCAGAGAATCATCAGGAGCTGTTCTGATTCCATCATTATGGATGCCAGTACATTTATTGATCTAAAATCTTAAGGGAAGTATACACTGTTTACATAGTGGGAGCATTCCAGGAGCCGAACTTTGCAGAATGGAAATGTAAAGTATACTTGGCTTCATCTTATAAAGGATAAATGGTTTTCAGCTACTATAATGCTACCGTATTATATGCTGCTAAAAAATAAGAATAGGGATACTCCGAGGAGAGAAGCTGCAGAAATAATTAAAGAAAAAAGGAAATAATGCAAACCACTTTTAAAGATATTGATAATAACTTTCAAACTCTTTCCACGCATGTTTATAGTTCCTCTGCTATCACTTTCTCTGCTTTAAATCTTCTGTAAGATTTGAATCTTGCAACATGGGCATGCTCAAATATTTGAACTAACAAAGTTAAGGACGGGTTCCCAAGGCAAGCGCTTAGAGACCCCTGGGTGATAAGGCGCTATATAAATCCAATATACAATACAATACAATACAATACAATACAATAAGGTGGGCACTACAAACACACAAGGTGCACAATGTGCCTTGGTCATTCCAATCCTTTCTTACAATCGTGCTGCAAAACATTATGGATTCTAAAAAAAAGAGGCATTTTATAAAGTTCTCTTGATCAAAGAGATAGAGAGCGCTAATTTTTCAGTTGCTGAAGACCAACAACATATGTGACTATTTCATTAAGTAATTTCCTTGCCTATCACTGATTTTCTTTTCAAGGACTGTCAGAAACATACATCTCTTGGACAGTATGAATGCATGCATAACTCATTCCTTCAACATGCTCGGAGTTTTTCCTTTAATACCACTGCTCTGTGAACTACAATTTTGCTTACAATAGCACATCTTCATGTACTAATCCTTTAGGACACACATATGTTTGTGATTCCCTGGCTATGCAATCCTTTGAAGCCTACCCTTGTTTATAAACTCCCCACAATCCCTGATTTCCCTTGCAACACCTGCTTGTGTCCTTCTTTCTTATCACACACTGCTAAACAAACGGTAGGTGTGCAATTCAAACAAATAAATCCTGTTGTTGGTTAGTCCAAGCCTTTGTGTACTTGCTAACTGTTCAAAACAAAAATAGTAAAATGTGAAATGACATTTTATCCTCTTCCAATTTAAGGTCTTAAAAAGCATGGCCTGTCCAAAAATCGATATGATAAATAATCGCATTGCTACCTCTACAAGCTCATAGTAGTTCTAACTCAGAACGTGTACCATTGACCACTGCAGCGAATGAATCTGCTCTCAAAAGCACTCACCGACTCTGAGATCCAGCGACTTCTCCAAACTCTGTTTCCAACACATTTTGCTGATCTATTGCTCCAGTGTTCCATGTCTTCAACATAATAGGCAACATCCACATTTTCAAAACTGTTGTATCCGGCTTGTTGGCTGACTTCAAGTGCAATTTTCAAATCTGTTTGATGGAATATCAACAAGTATTCTCAATGTTGGGAGTGCAAGCATTAGTATTATTTTTAAAAATAGGATTATTGTGAGTGGAAACTCACCCTATCCTTCTGAATATCAACGCTGCAAAGCTGTTGCATTCTAAGTCTGAGGTGAACTGCCTCCATCGTATGGATGCCATTGTAAGGCGCACGTGGTTTATGGTTTACAGTCCACCAGATTCACAGTTTCGAGTTTGTAAGATGACCTTGACTCATCGCTTTCACCAGAAGATCTGGGGGGTCTAAACCTGTGCTGTATTTTGTAAAGCTACAAAAAAGCGTCACATGATGGCAAAAAACACTGTTGCTAATTAACTCTAGCTTTTATAGTGACTCATCTTTGCACTGCAACTCTCAATTAATCACCACCCAAATTGTATTCAACAGAGGAAATCCAATCACCTGTCCAAGGCATAGTTAAGGAACATTGACAATAGTCATATGTGTGTCCAGCCCAGACATACGCCAATTATGGCAGGCTGTGACTATTTAGATAACTGCATTTGTAACCTTTAAGAACCAGGTAAGCCACATTTCTATTATTCGCAATTTGAAGTATTTCCTAAAAAGAAAAAGATTTTACAGAATCCAACTATTCTGCAAGGTCACCCTGCCTTTTTTGCCTTTTTATGATCACAGTTTTTCGTGATACATTGACTCAGTAACGTCAACACAATTATTCACTGCTGCAGTGCTTGCCTGTCCCTAGAAAGGTATATTATTGAAATTAAGGGAATTGTAAGTGCTGACCAGATTATTATACTTCTTTGCGGCCATCCCACTGATTACACAGAAGGCTTTCTTTATGGAGTTATGGGTCATCTTGATGAGTTTGATATGGGGAGGCTGTCAACGACTTCTGACTTTTACTAAGTTATTTGCCCCCTTGGAAGAGGGAGGATCTCAATTCCCCTGACTACAAGCTCTATTATGCTTTGGCTCAGTTGCAGTGGCTGATTCGATGGTTAGTTGGTGTGCCGCCACTCTAATGTGCGGGAATTCTAGATGAACTAGCAGAACGACCCCTCTTGAGCAGGCAATTGGACACTGTCCCCCCTAGGGACACGGACAGTGAGTTACTGCAAATGGCTCTGTATGTCTGGAGACAGTATGGTTGCAAAGGTATGCGTTTCATGCCTAGTCTACCGATTTGGGCAATGCCAGAACATTCACATTTAAAGGCAGCATATCACGTGAGGCACTGGGCAGATGTGGGGATTGAGTCCTGTGTGAATGTTGTGTCCAAGGAGGGATTCTGTACTTTTGATGCCTTGGCACTAGATCACCAGCTGGGACTAGAACAGTTCTTACTGTACTCAGCCTTTTGAAGTGTGATGCAGAGGACGTGGTGGTCCAACCAGGAGCAACACCCTGTGAGGGTGTCATTGAAGGTGGTTCTGATGGGGGGAATTCTACAAAGGCCATCACTCTCATATACTCCAAGCTGCAGCAGCGGCCCACTGCAGAGACCTAAAAGCTGTGCGATTGGTGGAAACCAGCACTTGGAACTGATATCTCAGACAAACAGTGGGACAGATGCCTCCAGTCGATTAGCAGGTGGCACATAATGCACAATTTCACCTCATTCAGTGCCACTATCTCCATCATGCATACCTCACCCCACTAAAGATTGGCAAGATGTCCAGGTGTGCCTAGCAACTGCCCCAGATGTGGGGTGGAGAAAGCAGATTTTCTGCACATGGTGTGGATGTGCGTGGTGATTTGCCCCTTTTGGGGCTCATGTTACACGCACAGTGTCGGAGGGGATGGGTTGTCTATTTTCATTGGATCCTGTTTGGTGCTTAATCAATTTGGGCATGTCACTAAGAAAACTAAGGGTTTGTTGTGATTACAAAACCTGACACTGATTTTGGATAAGCTTTGCATTACTATGTCCTGGAAGTTGGTCACTGCCCCCCACTGAAGCATTGGCAGGCGGACATGCATTGATGGGCGCTGACCGAGCTGGTGGTCCATAGACGGCTTGGCACAAGAGGGGATGGGGTAGACTTTCTGGGGCGCTTGGACACCTACATAGAGAAGTTTGAGGCAAATGCAGATGATCACCCTCCTTGAGGACACTGTCGCTGGTCCTGCGCGATGCATGCACTGCCAGACCTAGGGGGATACTTGTGGGGTTGATGATTATGCAATATCCTAGCCACAGATTGGTGATACATAGGAGAAACAGGCTATAAGGGCAGTTTCAGATTAGTTACACATACACACACACACGCGGTTTTGCGGGGGGGGTCGATTTAGTAGTTTCCTGTTTTGTTTTGTTCACACTAAAATGTGAATGTATTTGTAGCACCAGGCTGTTTGCTGTCAAGATGACTTTTTACTTGTTTGTTGTTTGGAAGTGCTGCAGGTCATGCTTGTCGGGTACTTTGGCCCTTCCGCAACACAGGTTCTCAGTGAGGGGGACGATGGGTGGAGGGGGGCAACCCAGTACACTGTACTAGAAAATATTATGAACAAATACGATTGAAATGTATCGAACTTTCTTCCTCTGATAAGGAGTGTTGTTAATGTATGCCAGTTGCGGCCCTTTTCCACATGCCAATATAGTAAAAATGCAATAACGATGTTTACAAAAAAAAAAGGAAGGGAACTGTATGTTGGCACAGACATTGACCTAGTGGCATGGAAGTTAAATATCTTATGTTGGCTGTGGTGTGTATTTGAGCAACCTAAATATAACAAAATATGGCCCTCAGAACCATAATTGTTCTGAGACTGGGATGCGCAAACTAATCACAGAGGCACTTGACGAGGAAAATTACTATGATAGGTAGAAAGCCCCACTTTTACATATATTCTACACATCAGGGAATTATCCATTTTAAGCCCATAGTACTGGGTGCCTAATATGAAAAGAATTAGCATGCCAGATTTTGAGAAGATGTGTCCTGAGAGTGAACAGTTTAAAAAAAGCTGTGAAGGTAAAGCTATATTTTCTATGAACAGGTCTAGTTATGCATAAAAGTACTTATTCCTATCTTGGCTTGGGAAAGCCATCGAATGGTCAATACAAGTTATTTTACAGTTAGTTTTGAACATATAATTCAATGATAAAAGTAGATTTTCAATAATTTTAGTGGAAAATAAACTTTATAAAAGTGTACTTTATGAAAGTGTACTTTGTGCAGCATAACAATAAAGCTATGGAGCTCCACTATGGAGACTGAAAACAGCTCCACTATGGAGACTGAAAACACATCCCTGGCTGGCTTTTATCAAACCTCCTTCTGGAAGACAATGTTTTGAACTCTAGCAGCAGAAATGCGGCGTAATGTTAAGAGTGAACACAAAGCAGGGATTAGCCATCTGAGTTGGGGGGAAAGGAACGATTGCCAAAACAAATGGCAGCATTGGCAGTTTTACTTAGAAGTGGAAATCCCTAATGAGGTTATGCAGTACTGCTGGCATTGATTCCCAGAGCCTCCCTAAACTTTTGTTTGTGCCCTCAGAAGCAGGAAAACATTATTATAGGGCTGACAAAGGGAATGGACACTTCATCTCCAGCAGTTGGAAGAGGGGACAAGGATCCCACAGCTTGGAATGAGAAATGGAAGTGCTGAAAATATAGGTGGGAATTCTTAAAGAAAGTAGCCAGGATTGGGTGTAGGAAATACTCCAATTATGTACAGGGTAAGACTGGCAAATCATTACCACCTCCTCAGAACATTTCTGAATAGCAGAAGAAAATATCTTGAAGAAAGCAAACTCTGCTTGATAGCTGGAAGAAAGAATATGCAAAGACTCCTAGCTGCTGCCGGCACACAGGGACTGGAACTGCTCTCTAAGATGCAAGTGGTTGGTCTCTTGTTACCTGCAATAGGATTACAAAAATAATAAGCACCCCTGACTCGAAGAAGCCACAGCAGCCTGATGTCAATAGGACACTGCAGCAACCATGGCTGGAGAGAAAGAGGGTGCCTACATGTCTGGCCTGAGAAACGGAGGGCTGCAGGAAGGACCAGGAGGAACTTTCCCAGCAGTTAGAGAAATTGAGGATGTAGTCATTTTTTTCACTGCTGAAGGGTCGGGATGAGATGCTGAGGCTTCCTGAATGAATAATTGTGCTGCCTTGGTGGGCAATGTATCCAGATTGGACCCACTCTGAGCTTTTCGCTGCAAAGTAAAAGTCTTCAACAGGACCTTTCATTGAAGCCACAAGGAGGGCTCCATGACTACAGCTCCCAGCCATGCCTTGACAGAAACGGTCAAGAACTACAAAAATGACTTAAACTAAAGGTAAGATTGTGGACTGGGTGTAAAGGAAAATCCACCCTTACAGCGAAACAACCTCAGTGCTATGCATACCATTATATGTTTCTTAACTAAAGTTTCTATCACTCAGCTACCTCATATCTATTATTACTGTATATTTGTGCACCCATTCTACTGTAAATAGTAAAGAGAAGATATGTCATTTATAAAGTGTGTTTATCATTTGATGTCTTTATTTTGTTTTCAGACACCACCCATAATACATTCAATGGTATCTCAACAACACATTATGTGTAGTTTGTATAAACCCTTTTACACACAACATCATTAAAAACAAATATACGCAAAATACTAAATTGTTACATAAACATGTTACATTTGTACGCATATAAAATCAAATGGCCAGAAGTCCTCCATTCTACAAAAAAGATAGAAATATTCAAAAAAACAGGTAAAGAGAGTATTGATACCTCTAGGAACTTGTGAATGATCTCTGACCACTAAAAGGCCCCATAGTACCGCTTGGACTACGTTACTGAGAGTCAAACCATGTTCCCACTGATTTCAAATATTTAACTTCCTCTAGGTTACACTGTAGGATACTTTTTTACAACACGTACTTGCTGTGATTATATATGACACACATGGATAAATGTAACATGTGTATGTAACAATTTGGTATCTTGTGCATATTTGTTTATTTATGGTGTAGTGCATGAAAGAGTTTATATAAACTGTACATAATTTGCTATTGACACGCCATTGAATGTATTACGGGTGGTATCGGAAATAAAAAATAATGTCATCAAGTGCTAAACACATCTCCTAATGACATCTTCTGAGTGTCTTCTCGCCTCTATTGATTCTGAGTGAATCAAAGAGGGAGGAGACGGAACGAGGGAGGGTCTACGGCTGTATCCAAGGTTGACCCGGGGTTGTGGCTGCTTTCCTGGAATGTCAATGGTCTGGGGGACAAACTGAAGTGAGGTGTAGTGCTCCAGTACATCAAACGACACTCCCCAGATGTAGTCTTATTGCAGGAGACTCATTTAGTGGGCAATACCTGTAAAGCATTGGACTGATGGGAATATAAACTAGTTGCCCATGCGGGGTTTACCACAGGGTCTAGAGGGGCCTGGATACTCCAGAGGAAACTTTTCCCCCTGAACGTAGAACAGTCTTGGACAGACACACAGGGCATATATGCAGCAGCAGACTATCCTGACAGTGTATGTTCCCCCAGCACTGCACAACATATCCTTCCAGGACCTACGGGAGGTGTTACTGTGTTTCCCAGAGGGAATGATTCTGATTGGAGAAGAGTTTAACTCTGCATTATCTGTCCAGAAGGACCACTCTTCCGCCCCATGCCTGCCGCACTCACATTCTTGATTCTCAGACTTCCTCAATGCTATGGCACTGGTTGATGTGTGGCGAACCAACAACCCGGAGACACAGCACTACATATTCCACTCAGGAGCACACAATAACCTCTAGAATAGACTTCATTCTCACCCTGGTCGAACAGCTAGCGAACTTCAGAGAAGTTCTTTGGGAAGCCTTCAAGGCACTGATTAGGGGACAGACACTTTTACTTATGGTGGGTTATAAAAGGGACTAGGGGACAGCAATGGAAAAGCTGAAGAAGTAGATCATAGAAGAAGAAAGGGAACTAATGGGAGAGGACTCCAATGCCATTAGACACGCCCCGAGCCTCAAGAAGGAGTATAAATATTTAGCCGTGGAGGCAGCAAAAGTGGTTGAAGACTGTACTTATTCGCAGTACTGGACAAGATGGGTTTTGGACCTAAACTCCTGACTTGGTTGCGGCTTCTATGCGAGAAGCCCCAGGCGCAGGTAATAGCAAATGGCATAACATCCAGGCCATTCCCTCTCCAAAGAGGAATGAGGCAGGGTTTCCCCTATTGCCACTTATCTTTGCCTTAATTCCTGAACCCCCGGCAACCAGGATCTGGAGAGACCCACTGATTTGGGGAATGCACTGGGCGGAGAACTAGGAGGCTAGAATATCCTTATATGCGAACAGCATCCTCCTTTATGTAGCAGCATCATGATCCTCAATAAGTATAAGAGAGATACTCCGATTATACAATAAACTGGTCTAAATCCTCAATTTACTTGCTGAATGGCACCACTCCTGCCTAATGTGAGGTGGAGGTGGTGACAGACGGCTTCCACTACCTTGGCATATTTACCACCACAGATCCAGATCCGATTTACACCCATAATCTCCAGCCCCCACTTGTGTGACTTACAGGAGATGTTCACCACTGGAGGTCGCTGCCACTCTGCTTACTAGGGCGAGCTGCCCTATTTCAAATGATGGCTCTCCCCTGGTTTCTATACATATTATAAAACACACCATCCATGGTCCCAAATCGTACTTTGGAGTAAAACAAGGTGAACAGAGAACACTACGAAGCCCCCGAAGATAGCCGTGAAGAAATTGGTGCAGGGTTGGTATGACAGAGGGATAGCATTGCCAGGCCTACAGAAATATTACTGGGCAGCGCAACTAATGGTAATTAATCATTGGGTGCACCGACCACCGGACAAACCTGCGTACCGAGTGGCTACATACGTCGTACGGCCAGGAGGATATGAAAAGGCGTTGGACACTAATCCTAGACACCTTCATCTTACTGGTCCAGTGAAACATACAGTCCAGTTCTGGTACATAGTCCATAGAAAGATGGAGTGGCACAATTAAGTCACACAGGCTACGCCATTGTGGGACACAGAGTCTGGGCTCCCTGCGTAGAGTCCCCGGCTTTGACAGCTGGGACCTAATGGGGATTTCCCAAGTGGGTGACCTGTGGTCAAGGAGAGGTGAGGAAATTCCCTTCACAACGGTGCAACAAGACTATGACCTCCAAGTACCGAAACATTTCCGTATTTACAGATTAGAAACGCTCTCCTGGCTGCTATCCCAAGAGGAGAAGCTCCCGAAGACTTCCCCACTAGAGGACAGACTCATGTCAGACTACATGGACTGGAGGGCGTTCTGTCTGACTGATCGAAAGTGGATTACTGAATTCCTGGATCCTCTCCTGGGTCTCTGAGAGCAGTGGTGGGTAGACCTGGGACACTAGAGGACGAGGATTGGCAGGAGGCACTGGCCTCTCCCAGAGAGGTGGCCATTTCTGCAAGATTCAGATTGCTGCAACTTAGGATATTACACAGATCCTATTTCTCCTGTAAAACCCTAACTAATATGGGCAGAGGGATGGACTCAATTTTTCGGAGACAGCGTGGCAGGGAAAGTTAATTTTAGCACATTATACGGGACTGCCAAGCGGTAACCTGGGTGTCATAGGGGATGTTTGAAAGCCTGCAACAACCTTTCGTAGAACGCATGAATCGTCTCTTTAGGTTCTTGGGTCGTCCTTTCATAGAACGAATGATTCGTCTCTTTAGGTTCTTGGGACGTCCTGTCAATCTTCACCCAATCAATATCCTCTGGTGGTACTTTTGCTTTCAACCAAGTAATCACCTGCTCATATTTCTTCATTGATATGCGAACAGGGAAGCGAGTAGGAAGCACCGTTTGTAAGCAAGAGAAACAGCCCGCTGCTACAGTAAAATCCACTGAAGTGCAAAAATAGAAGGACAAATTATCTTGAAGCAATAGTGATTCCGTAATATCTACAGCCCCGGCTGGGGCGGTGGACAGGGGGCGAGAGGCGGCGCCTATTTCTATTTCTATTTCTATTTAAAATTATTTATACAGCGCACGTACACCAGCGGTTTCATGGCGCTAAACTGACAGAGAGTTAGACATGAGGGGAGAAGCTAAGCATATTTAGTTAAAAAATTTAGCAAAAAGATGTGCCTTGAGCTGTTTCCGAAACAGTAGGTACGAGGTAGAAGCTCTAAGCTCCAAAGGCAGTGAGTTCCAGAAAATCGGGGCGAGGGTCGCAAATTTAGAGCCTCCCCATTTCTTTCTCCGGAACCGTGGGACCGTAAGAAGGGATTGGGTAGAAGACCGCAGTTCCCTAGCGGGAACATAGGGAATAATTTCGGATGAGATGAAAGCTGGAGCCGTGCCCAGTCGTGCTTGAAAGGTGATAGAGGCAAGCTTGAACTGGACACGGGCACAAACAGGAAGCCAGTGTAGGGACTTTAGGAGGGGAGTGACATGGTGGGATTTAGGAAGTTTGAACACCAGGCGTGCCGCCTGGTTTTGGATCTGCTGCAACCGCCGAAGACTATATGCAGGAATACCTGCATATAGGGCGTTGCCGTAATCCAGGCGGGACACGACCATGGCAAGGGTAATCAGTTTAAGTGCATCAAATGAGAAAAAACGGGACACCTTGCGTATGGTACGCAGTGCCAGAAAGGAAGAGGAAACCACAGAGCTGACCTGGGAGTGAAGGGTGAGTTGGGAATTGAGCTTAATGCCAAGAGTTTTAACTGAGGTCGAGGGGGCAGGTGGGGGACCAAGGGAAGGGGGCCAGAAGATGGGGGACCAGGGGCTGGATGAACCACCCGTCAACACCAGCTCTGTTTTGTCTGGGTTGAGTTTAAGATGATTGTGGTTCATCCAGTCACGGATGTGAATCATGATGGTTTGAAAGTTAAGAGCAGAATTGGGGGAGGAAGAAAGGTTAAAGACAAGCTGGAGGTCGTCTGCATAATTAAATACGGCGACCTCCATTTGTTGCAGTGAAAAAATAAGAGGGGAGATGTAATGGTTAAATAAAAGGGGGGAAAGGGAGGAGCCTTGGGGGACCCCGCACTGAACGTTACGGAAATCCGCAGTGAAGTCACCCAGGCGGACAGCCTGGGTGCGGTCCCTCAGGAAGGAGGATAACCAGACCAGTGCCGTACCCTCGATCCCCGCCGCCCTGACACGGGACAGCAAGATGGAATGATCCACCGTGTCAAAAGCGGCTGAGAGATCGAGGAGGACCAGGGCCTGAGGTTGATTGGTGTCCATACCCTCCCTGAGGTTGTCAAGGACCGAAAGCACTACGGACTCCGTAGAGTGTGCGGGCGGAACCCGGCCTGGCGGGGGGCGAGGACCCCATTCTTCTCCACGAAAGAACTCAAGGCAGAAGTAACATGGCGCTCGAGAACTTTCGCCAGAAACGGCAGGAGGGAAATGGGGCGAAAATTGGCTGGAACTGAGGGATCAGCGCCCGGTTTTTTCAATATGGGGACAATAACGGCGGATTTGAGTGAGTTGGGTACCACGCCCTGAGAAAGAGAGCTGTTAAGAGCGTGGAGAGGGGGGTCAGGACAGCTGAGGAAGATGTGACGGAGGATATGGGCCGGGCAGGGATCTAGTGGGGAACCAGATTTGACAAGTGGGATTATAGCGGTCAGAGATTCTTGAGTTAGAAGTGGAAGGGCAGTGAGGTATTCCTTAGGGGAAGGGCACTGAGGGTCCACAAAAGAGGGGGAAGGAGGAGGGATGTTGGCTTTTATATTGACAATTTTTTGAATAAAGAAGTGATTAAGGGAGTGACAAAGATCCTGGGAAGGAGTAGGTTTGAGGGAGGTTCTGTCCGAAAACGCCAAATTATGGATAATCGAAAAGATTTCCTTCGATTTGTTTTCGGCTGCGAGTATTTTGGAGGAAAAATAGATGGTTTTTGCCTCCAAGATTTTTTTTTGTAAAGAGTCAAGATGTTAATGAACTCTAGTCGCAAAGAGGGGCAATGGTTTTTCCTCCAGGCTCGCTCCGCACGACGAACCGCTAGTTTAGTGGCTTTTAGGTCTTGATTGAACCACTGATTGGCATCCTTCTCTCGTTTGGTTGAGACTCGCTTCAGGGGGGCAACAGAGTCACAGCCTGCAGAGAGCCATTGACCAATAGCCGTGACCTGGGAGTGAGTAGGGAGGTTTTTCAGGGAGGGAAGGGAAGTGGTAAGTAGGGAAGCTAGACTGTCCGGGTCCACTCGGCCCCATGCACGCACCCAGATGTTTTTCGGGAGTGAGGGCTTGACCTGGGGGTGGATAGAGAGAGAGAAGGAGATCAAATGATGGTCAGACCAAGTGCAGGGCGAGACGGAAGGGGACTCTACTGGGCAGTTTAGAGACCAAATCTGGTCAAGAGTATGACCCTTGATGTGAGTGGGAGTGTGAATATGAGAAATGAAATTAAGAGAGTGGAGGGTGTCTGAAAATTCTTTAGAAGAAGGACACTCCGCTGGGTCAGAGGGCCAAAAATTAAAATCACCCAAAAGCAAAATGGAAGAATTGTTGACTGTAGCAGTAGCTAAAACTTCCAGAAAGTCCGGGAGAAATGATAACGAGGATTGAGGGGGACGGTAGATGAGTATGCAGGTAAGAGGGGGCGTGATGGAGGTAGTACGGATGGCTAGATACTCCGTAGTGGCAATATCAGGTAGGGATAGGGTTTGAAATGGAAGCTCGGTTCGAGCAATGACCGCCACCCCGCCCCCGGCTCTGCCATTTGAGCGATCAGCGCGGATAGCGTAATATGGCGTTGGAAGAGTAGCCAAAAGGACAGGGAGGGAGTCATCGCAGAACCAAGTTTCCGTTAGGAAAAGCAAGTCAGGGGCATGAAAATCCAGTAGGACCGAAAGCTCATGGGCGTGAGCTACTGCAGACCTAGTGTTTAAATAAAAAGCCGTAAGGGCTCTGGGGGTAGCGGGAGTGACGCTACCTCTGGAAGGAGGAGAGGGGACAGGTTGGGGGAGAGGAGTGGCGGAGGAGGCAGGTGAAGATAGGCCAAGAGACATAATGCGTGAGCGAGTGGAGGCAGGTAGTGGCCAAGGGCCCTGGAGACGGCGTAGTAGGGAAGAGGAATAGCTGGTAGGGCGAGCAGAGAGGCATGCCCCTAGCCCCGGCCGGTCGCGGACGAGCGCAGACGAGCTTGCCTTAAGCGCGCCTTCGGCGCGCAATCGTCGCGCCCGCTGCGCTTCCTGCCAAGGCACATGATTTATGATGGATGGAGGGGGCGTTGGAGGGGGTGTGGCCAACAGAGGTGGGCGTGTCTCGTGGCGCACCTCGCCCTCGAGAATGGCGACCAGGAAGTAGGGAATCGTTGCAGCGTAGGACCGCTGTTTACAAAGTGCGAAGGAAGTGCAAGAAGCTTGGTAAGTTTAAGAACAGAGTATCACAACAAATTTTAAAAAGCTTTTGCGCTCCCGGCTTCCGCCTCAGGAGTCGCTCGTCAATATCAGTGTCGCGCCTTAGAGCTGCGCGCACTATTTATAGCAATGGTGAGGGGGCGTGGCCAACAGAGGTGGGCGTGTCTCGTGGCGCACCTCGCCCTCGAGAATGGCGACCAGGAAGTAGGGAATCGTTGCAGCGTAGGACCGCTGTTTACAAAGTGCGAAGGAAGTGCAAGAAGCTTGGTAAGTTTAAGAACAGAGTATCACAACAAATTTTAAAAAGCTTTTGCGCTCCCGGCTTCCGCCTCAGGAGTCGCTCGTCAATATCAGTGTCGCGCCTTAGAGCTGCGCGCACTATTTATAGTAATGGTGAGGGGGCGTGGCCAACAGAGGTGGGCGTGTCTCGTGGCGCACCTCGCCCTCGAGAATGGCGACCAGGAAGTAGGGAATCGTTGCAGCGTAGGACCGCTGTTTACAAAGTGCGAAGGAAGTGCAAGAAGCTTGGTAAGTTTAAGAACAGAGTATCACAACAAATTTTAAAAAGCTTTTGCGCTCCCGGCTTCCGCCTCGATTTGCGTCTTGACAGGTAGACGCCATCAATTGAGAAGAGGAAGCGAGTTCCCGGTAACCTGTAGTTCAGGTCCAAAAGACAAAGAAAAAGATATCCCTCCGCCCCCTCCTTTTTGCATCGCAAGACCGCTTAAACTAAGATTGTTTTTGTGCAAAAGCGTTCCCAGATGAGACCCGAAGACAAGATTTGGGTCCATTATTAGAAGCCAAGTAAGCTCAACCACGTAGGAAGATAAAGACAAATAACTGAGCCCTGATGATGGTTTGGACATTAATGGTCCGAACTCGAAACGCGTCGGCAACCCCTGCAAGAGCTAATCACAACATCCAGTTGGTTCTAGAATAAAACTGATACATGCGTTTTTCGCTCTTGTAATGAATTGGCTCTTTTCATGACAATAATTTTGATAATGAAATGAACTAATGTATTACAGATTTTGTTATACTGTAATGTGGATCGTTTGTTGGATGTAATGTTGATGTTTCTTTTCGAATATTTTTGTAAAGCATTTTTGTGTCAAGTATTATTGAATAAGATTGTTAATTGTCTTTTGTATTGTGCATCCTCTTTCTGCCATTTTTTTGAAAGTTGTTTTGTATAAAGAAAAAAAAGTAAAAGGTATAAATAAATATACCGGACCAGATTTAATTAATTTGTTTATTTGGTCTACACTTAAAATTACTGAGAAAGGGGGCAATTTTCTTGGTGCTAGATTTATATAGGGTCCAGCCCTCCCTCAACCCCGTTAAGGACCTATCTCCGTTTGTGTGCATATTTCTTCATCAGCACAGGTGATGGACATTGTGTCATCGTGTCTCTCTCATGTTCTCCTTCAGGCCATTCTATAGCTGTCTTACATGCTGACCATAAATCACTAGGGACCACAATTTCGAACAACCTATTCATATCGATTCACAACACCCTAAAAGTTATCACAAATTAATCAACTTGCTTGTACCACTCTACAGGCTTTTCTCTCAGCCTCGGGAAATCATTAGTAAAAAAGCCGGATGATCTCCTCTACTCCAAGGTACAAGCACATATCCTCCACTCGGTACTCCCCATGAAGGAAAAGTTTAGACACCCATTCCTGTTTACCCCAAAGGAGGATGTTCTCCTGTCGTTCTTTTAGAAACCCTTCTTTTTGCCCTTCGTTTTTCCCATGTGTCTAAAGTGCTCCAAATTTGGATGTTTAAAATTAACTCTCTAATTTGGGTCTTCAATCCTGGTAATCCCAGTTATCATTTCATCCAATTCAGTTTTCAATTTAACCATATCTATGAAATCTACCTTCACAACTGATTTTGTTGTCCCATGACTCACCTCTATATTCCGATTTCCATTTGAATCATTATTATTGTGCTCCTTCAACCACTGCTCTAAATCCAACAGATGAATTTGTCATACAGGGAAAATCATATGTGCTACTCCTGGAAAAGACCCTATAGAGCTGAATCTATTCTGTAGTACAGAAGGATCTGTACTCGCTGAAGACAGTGTGCTCGCATTCATTGGAACCGACGGGATAAATTGTATTCTCTGGTTATCTGCTCCTCCTCTGGTACCTTAGCTTATGTAGAAGAAGGCACTCTCTGACCCTCCTTCCCTACAGAACTAGGATCATACATAGGGACTATCGGCCAGATTCATGAAAGACCCGTTTTGCGAGTCTGAAATAGCGATTCATAAGGATTCGCTATTACAGACTCGCAAAACGGGATTCATGTAGGAATCGCAAAATTAAATGCGATTCCTACAGATTCCTTATTTGCGATTAGCAATTTGCTAATCGCAAATAAGGAATAACTCCCCATTCATTCCTATGGGCCAAAAGGCCCATAGTAATGAATGGGGAGTATTCCTTATTTGCGATTAGCAATTTGCTAATCGCAAATAAGATAGCGATTTGAAGGGTGCCAGGGGTGTCCAAAGGACACCCTGTAGCACCCCTTAAATGCACATTTCAACAGATGTTGCGCACACACATGTCCAAAGGACATGTGTGTGTGTAACTTGCAACTTAGAAAAATGCTTTTAAAAGCATTTTTCTAAGTTTTCGCTATTTACCACGAGGTTTGACCTCGCGGTAAATAGCGGCCGAAAATTGCGAATTCGCAATTTTAAAATGTTTCAAGAATAGCATTTAAGGAATCTCTAATAGAGATTCCTTAAATGCTATTCCTCGCAAATTTGCGAGTTTCTAAATAGCAAATTTTGCATTTGGGATGATGAATCCCAAATGCAAAAATTGCACTCGCAAAGGGCCAGATTCTCAGAATCTGGCCCTTTGCGAGCGCAAATATGATTGATGAATCAGGCTGCAAATGCCCAATAGTAACCAGTACTGTAAGAGCATCCAGAAGTTTCAAAGCCAAATTAGTTCTAAAATTTCCCAAAGAACCTGGGATACATGCTCCCATATTCTCTTCTGCTGTACTTTGAGTCGTGCCAGTTGATATAACCTCTACAATGCAAGGACAAGGAGCAACCAGTGCTGACGCACTTTCAGAACTACCAGTAAGACTCGTATTTCCCACATTTCCTGTGTGCATCTGATTGTATGGGGGTAGACGTTCAGCTAACAGGTCATTTAAATGTCTGTCACTTGCATCACAGTCACTGTCTGCATTTCTCTCTCTGTCCTTTTCCTTTCTCCTTCTCTCAGCATGCTTTCCCTCACTTATTGTGGTTGGGTATAATCTCGCTCCCTCAATCATGTCTACTCTTCACCTTTTCTGTTGTTCATCCCATCTTGCATCTACAAATGCACCCATTGCTTTCTTCATCCTCCCTTGATATTTGTCTCTTTGTTTACCATGTGCTACACATTCCAATGTATTAAGCGCTTTAAACTGTGTAGGTCTAGGTTAATGGTTTCATGGTAAAAAAGATCCCTCTCAAATAATCAGTTATTCCTAAATTAAAAGTACTGTAGCGTGGAAAGATCAATGCACTTTCAGCCTCTGTGATCTTGTGCCAATTATTAAGACAAATAATAGTATGGAGACCTATTTTCTCTTCCTCGCCAATTCTACACACCTACATCTCCTCGTATCATATATCTTATTGTTCTAAAACATCACATTTTTCAATCTTTCACTTCAACAATTTCAATTAAATCCAAATTAAACGATTGCCAAGTTCTGCGCAATACAATTACTAATCCCAGCACAGTATCCAAGAGACAATTTTAACCAATTCCTGTGCCATGTTACACCAAAGAACCTATCTCAGCATGACACACTCTGACGTCATTCTAAATCCTCACAGAAGTTCACCCTTCTTCACAATCTTTCCAACACTCTTCCTCTCTTTCACTTCTATTTATACTAAAACTTTAACTAAAAATTGTCTGCTCCGCTAGAAGAATCGATAAAATCACTCACCCAAAGAACACATATTCACAAACAAAACCTTGACTAGTATAGTTTCCCTTCTGCTCAAAGGTTGACCCTACCAAATACAGCTCTATCTTGCATACGAAAGTTCCCTATCTCAATTGGTCCGTTGACGACGTCTCACGACAAACCCTACAAAACTTTAGCAGACAATTACAACACAGTGTCTTCTGCACCTTTATTATATATTCCGGGATCTTAGGTCATGGACACAATAACTTCAATTTCAACAACTTAGTACCACATTCACACGACTCTCACAGCATCACTACCAGACATCACACTATCAACATCTTGTAGCACATTAAGCATAACTTCCACGCACCCCTCCCTACTGAAACTCACTCCTCTGCCATCGCTATTTCAACACACGCCACTGGAACTCTGTCTATTCTCCACGTCTCGATCCTGGATTCTGGACTAGGGCCACTGGGGTTGGTGTCTAGGTTATTTTAAGTTAGATTCTAACTACCTTCACTTCGAGAGCTAACCATCCAATCATCCTACCAGCTGTTGGAGCTTGGGCCCATTCAAACATTACCTCCAAAGGGGCGATCTTTCTAGCAGTTGGAGAGGTGACAGGAAAGAACATTAATTGTTAACAGCTCGTTCCAGTGCAACCAATTTGGCCACAGAATACTCCACTCTACAACTGACCCTGAGTTTAGTAGGGTTTAATTATTAACTTAGAAACAAATCAATGTAGACTAATCTCATCTTAATCATACAAAAGTACAGAAAGACCAAGTTAAGACCAAATCTCTTAAAGAGATTTACCCTATATAATACAAATGAAACAACTAACTCTATGAGAATGACGATGCAGATGAACAGGAAAAAATTGTAGTATTCAATTGCAGATGATTCTCCTTAATGACCATGAGCAAAATAGATTTCCGTACACTATCTTAAAAAGGGGATTCTAAACTAAGAAGCATTTGATAAGGGTGAAATCAGAAAGGTGTCAGCTATCAGAGTCTTTGGTGTAAGGCACTTCAACCATAGGTCAAGTAGCATAAAGCCACACAAGACGAAGTATAGGTCTGCTCCCTGTGAAAACCTAGGATGACTCTTCTTTACCTCACAAAATTCAGCATAAAATATCAATTGCAGTCAGAGTAGACAATCCCATGTGATCTTCGCTGGTAATTTCCATAGCTCTGGAACAACTGGATACTTATACCACCTTTCCCACATCTATAAATTGCAACTTCACTCATCCTTTGTCATTCCTCTCCTCTCCCATTAAAACTTGCCTCCTTACTCGTTACCGTGCTTCTCCTTGCCAACTTCTTTTTCTCATACCTTGCTAGTGATTTATTGGAAACCGTATTTTATTTGTAGCGGTTCATTATATTCACTTGTGTAGAGCGCACCCGCATATAATCCTTTATCGTATTAACATGAAGTGTTAGAAATTCAAAATGTAATAACATGAAACTTGATGTGTTTAGGCTATTGAATAGTAAGTTGGAGAATTAATGTAGAAAGTGAATGTAAGTAGCAGAAAATATTAACTTGAAGAGCTCATGCTGTGGTATTGTCATCTATTAATGTACAAAAATAGTTATTAATCGTGTCATTTTACATGTAGGTAAATGTATTAATCAAATGTGCCTTATTTCATTATGCAATCTCACAAAGCTCACATTCCATTTTCTTCTGTTAGCCGAATCTTGTCGCCCTGAAATGTATTTTCCCTGGAAACTCTTGCGTTAGAATTAACAGTTTGAATTTCATGTGTGCTGTGGAACTCGTTCTTTCTCACGTTTTGTGTTGGAGATGAAAGAAGCACTCTTGTTAGCTTGAACAATGTCTTTGTTTTATTAGTCAGGCAAGGAGAGAAAAAGTTACATCATACAGTCTGAATTAATAAGGGAAAGACGTTCTCCTTCGCACAGGAGAAGGCTTGGGAACCAAGGACGAATGTGGAGAGAAGAAGAGCACCAAAGTCCAACGGAATACAACCTTTGGGATGGTTCTCAGAGCGGATGGCGTGACCTGTAAAGGATCTTGGGAAAGTTCTATTCAATATTGTGTTGTTGGGAGTAGGTAAAGCGCCCACTTCGCATCTTAGAAGGAGCTCTGTCTCAATAGCTTTATGCTATTTGATTCATTGATGGTAGAGAGGCTTCTTAGGAAGACTCCACAGGCTGACACTTTATTTCTTGTCCCGGTAGAGGCCTAAGTAGGGATGTCATGTTAGCGTTAGTGTATGGATAGATTAATGCTTTATGTTCATCAACCCTCACTGCAGGGAAATATTGACTCATGCTTTCTGACCCTCTGCCCTCTGCTTCTGAATTAATTATTTTGTGTATGTTACATCATTCAAACTAGATGCACAGATTTGGCTTCATGCTGATTCTACACACTCATTTTGAAGTGTCTTTATGTCCAGTTATTTATGGCTTTGTAATAAATTAACTAACCTTACACAGTTATCTGTGGTTACTATGTGTCCAGAGACATTCCTGGTGATTTGCTTAATAATATTAATGACTTTCTCCCCTCTACGCTTACATGCTGCTAAAAAGAACCATCTAATTATGATTCTAGAACAGGTTAAGAACTTATGGGCCTGGCCCTTACAGTTAGTAGCAGAGTAGGATGGTTAGCACATGAAGTGAGGGGAGAGTCCAGAAATCTATCTAGAAAAGCAGGAACCTAGAACCCCAGAGCCCCAAAATACAGCCCAATGACCGAGAATGGTGAGCAATGGAATTCAGCGGATACTGACGAAGTCTGATCTAGGGCGAGATAAGTGGCGGGAGGAAGAGTGAGTATTATTAGTGTTTATGTCATGTGTTAGATTGCAGGAATAAATTGATTGTGTGATGTCTGGCGGAGTTGGTGTGAGTCGAGTGAATGTGGTTTCGGATGGACGTGGTCCAAGGATTGAGATTTGAGTTTCAGTTCCAGAAGTGGCCTAAGATCCCTGGATATAATAAATGGTGCAGAAGACACCGAGATTTATTGTCATTGTCTGACCGAAGAATTGAGGAGTTGTCATGAGACGTCATCAGCAGTTCCACCTAAGACAGGGAACTTTGTGTGAATAGGATGGATGGGAAAGGTTTAGTAAATCTTGTGTACAGAGGTGAGCTATATGTATTCGGGTGATCAGCGCAGGTCGAGAGTCACTGTGTGAATGTCCTTGGATGACTGAATCCTATTGATATTTTAGATGGCAGACAAGTACGAAATTAAGATGATTGTGTGAGTGGATGCTTGAGCCACTGCAAGGAGCGAAGGTGATTTCAGAGTGTGCCGTGCTGCGATAGGTCGGTTGGTGTAATGCCATGCTGGAATTGGTTGGTAGTCATCGGGAAGGTGTGGTTGGAAAATATTGTTCTGTTGTAAATATTTGAACAACTAGATATTGAATCATGCGATGTTTTGGGGTTTTGCATGATCTTTCCAAGGGTGACCAAGGGGTTGTTACTCGAGTGGCCGAACTGGCAGCACCTGAGGATACTCCAGCACATTATATGACGACAAACGTTGGGCTCCACACTATAATATTGCTTCATAGTTGGCATAAAATCTCTGATAAAGAGGGTGAATTGTCATTTCCACATTTTGGTTCACTGTGGTTTGATGTATTGCACCAATTGAGAGGAGTAATGTGTGCCGTGCAACCTTAGCCAAGACCAACACAGTTCAAGGCGTTAGACGAACGGATGAGTGCAGCACATGCTAAGAAGAGGGAGACATACCAAGGGAAGATGAGGAAAGATTTGAGGGCATGTCAGGATGCACAATGGAGGCACAGATCAAAAGATGAATAGTGGAATTTATTGAGGGAGAAGGGTGGTGCCCAATGCTGGTAGGAGAGGGAGATTATCAGAACAGGAATAGAAGGGTAAATGGAAACAATGGTAGTGATACGGACGACAGCTTGTTGGATGGGTAGTTACCTGCGCGCCCACCACCTTATAATTTGCAATCCGAGGAGGGGAGGCAAGATTTGACAAATGCAATGAATGTGGAAAGTGTGTCAGCACCTCAAACAGGTCCTAGTATGGGAGTTGTGGGAAGGATATACGCAGAAGTAGGGGGTGCAGGAGTGTCCACCTTAGGAGATATGGAACTTAACATAGTCAATGCTGATTCACAGTTACTGGAAGCTCTTACAGTACTGGTCATATTGGTCCTGTTGTTCCCGTGTATGACCTGAGCTCAGTGGGAAACCTTAGTCAGTGACAGTCTGTTCAGGTGGAAGGAACTAGATTGGGAAGGTCAGGGAAGACTAGCGGAAATCCCCCTTTTCGAGTGCATGTAGAATCTAGTACCCCTTTACCAGCTACTGCCGATCCTTCTGGAGTACGTATTGGTTCCAGTACTATATGGTCTTTACCTATGGCAAGCACTGGTTCAGACCTGAGGATGAGGGAACCTCCATCGAGAGGACCAATGGGTGCAGCCTCAGAAGCAAGTGCAAGTCAGGGAGTCACTGAAAAGCAACATGTCTTAGGTGTTGCAGATGCAGAGACGTGGTTAAGAGATTACAATAACAGCAAGGAAGGTCAGAGTAGTACATCAAGTCACGGAACAATCAAGGATGCAGTAAAGGAGACACTGTTGGATCGGTTGAGGGTGAGGTTGAAGGCTGAGGTAGAAGAGATCATCAGTGGGAATTTACCTTTGGAAAGAATGGAGACCTATGAGCCAGATGACCTGTTGTTTATAGCGAAGGATGTCAACTGCAAAGCGAGAAGAGTGCATGAAAAGTTATCAGAACTAGCTCGGAGGTATGAATTAGACCGGTCTTGAACAAAAATGTTACAGGGAAATCAAAGGCTTACCTACAGTGGTAAGGAGCTGGAGGAAAAGCGATTGACTGGACTGAAAACACATATACAAGAGTTGGTTATAGGTATACAGGCTTGGGAGTATGCTGGATAAGTGGGAGGAAAGATGGTCTAAGAAGAAGAGTATGAAAAGGGTGACAGGAGAAACACCACCTCCAGGAGGAGGGAGTTGAGGCATATCCATTATGAGAGGTGCCTAGCGGAGGGTATGTGCCTGTTCCATGGAGTAGAGATGACTTTGCTGCATTCACAAATTATTTTTCCAGGTTGAGAGAGAATTTTGCTGAATGGTACAAACATGTTGATCATTTTGTTAAGATCTGAAAGGTGTTGTGGATTGACTTAAATACTCTGTTTGAAATTGTTGTTCCTAGTGATATATGGTCTGCATGTAAAATTGCTTTTGAGTGGCCTGCTGCTGAGCCAGAGAGGGTTCCTGTCACTCATGATCCTTCAACCTTGGTTATGAAAAAGTACGATCAGGTGACCACATGGTGGCAGTTCAACATAGCCCCTGAAGACATCGATTGGGTTAAGATAGATTGAATGATCCAGGAGCCTAAAGAGTCAGTACATGCCTATTGCGAAGCTGTTAAGCAGTAAAGTGTGCCAATTCGTCTCCAAATTTGTGGCAGGACTGAGGCCGGAAATCAGCCTCATGATCCAGCATCATCTGATCTGCTGGCAAAATTATTACGTGAACCAAATTCTGCGGTATGCCAGGTAGTGCAGTGATGAAGTGGATTCCAAACATAGGAGGATAAAAGAAAAGTTAACGTCGGTTTAAATGTGAAATGCACAGAAGGGAGAGTAGGTACAGGCAAATGGAGGAGCAGTAGTTCGCAATCAGAGGAATGTCCCACGAGGTGTTCCGGTTACATCAGCTACAGGTCTGGTGGGACAGGGAAGAGGAAGAAGTGTCCCCATTGATCCTGAAACAGGGATAGATGTTGTTACGCTGAAAATGACAACTGCCTATCATTTTCATCACAAGACGGTGCATTGGAAGAGCAAGTGCCACTTATATCGGGTGAATCAGGTGCAGGAGGGAGAACTCATGCAAGTGACAGATGGGGTAAATCAGTTGCAGACAGTGACAAAACCAAGATCCCTTAATGCATGGGGGAATCAGAACCAGTTAGTGCAAGTGCCTCAACCTCTGAGAATCTCGCAGGGCAATCAAACGTACCACCAGATGCCCTTCATGGAAGCGCTGGATGAATTTGATTTGGACCGGTCCTTATGATGGAGCCTGAGAGGGGAGGAAGTCTGTACACTTGGCGCAGTCTTTGAGATAGACCAGAGTGGACCAAATGTCGAAGCTGGCGTAGATGGTCATCCCATTACATTCTTGATTGATACTGGTGCTACACATTCTACTGTGAGATCTGCGCTAGTCCCAAACCTACCCCTCTGAGAAAAAACAATTCAAGTTGTAGGACTCGCTAACAAAAGACTTACAAACACTTTGACAGAAGAGGTACCGGTGAAAAGCGTAACCTTTCAGGATCATCACCAGTTCGCTGTATGTCACTCGAGTTCAGTCTGTTTGTTAGGGTGTGATATTTTATGTAAATTGAATTGTACTATCTATTGCACACCAACGGGAATTGAATTGCAGACTAATGATGAGGACATTGCCTTCACATTGGCAAATCAGAATCATTACACAGCCGTGTTTCCTTTACTGACAGTGGAAGACATGTCACTGGATTTGAGAGACACTGTCTCTCCAGTGGCATGAGACTTCACAGGAGAGGAAATTGGACTGATTCAAGGAGCCGAGCCAGTCCACATACAGATCAAGCCTATTGCAGAATTCCCGAGAACAACTCAGTACAACTTGACCCCAGAAACGGTGGCAGGGATTACACCTGTGATTGAGTCTATGATTGCGCAGGGTATACTGAAAGAGATCATAGGAATCCTGTGCAAATCACCCATCATGGTATTGCAGAAACCGAGTGGAAAGTATTGCATAGTCCAGGACCTTAGAAAGGTAAATAACATCATGATTCCATGTTGTCCTGGGATACCGAATCCATCTGTGATTTTATTCCAAACTCCTTGTGAAGCTGCCTGCTTCACAGTAAGTGACCTCTGTCAGGCATTTTTCTCCATTCAATTTTTATTTGCTATCTGTCTGGAAAATTGTGTCTTAACATGATGTTGTATCCCTCAAGGGAATACTGAAAGCCCATCCATCTTCAATCAGGTCTTGAAGAAGAACCTTGAAAGCTTGATTTTGCACCGAAACTCAGTGCTAGTTCAGTACATTGATGACCTCTTCATCGCATCTGAATCACAGGAGGCTTGTAGGGATGATACTATCACCTTACTGAACCATCTGGCTGACAATGGGCATAAGGTGTCTCTGAGCAAAATTCAGTACTGTCTGACTGAAGTTCAGTATTTGGGTCATCGAATTGAGAGAGGCAAGAGGAAGGTCCAACCAGAACGAGTGGAGGCGATCATGAAAATGAATCCGCCTACTACCCAGAAAGAGGTCAGGATGTTTTTAAGAATGCTTGTCTATTGCAGACAATGGATTTCGAATTTCCCCTTGATGGCAAAGCCTTTGCAGATGCTGACATAGAAATATGTGAGTGATCCGGTACCTTGGGATAACGACTGCTTGCTTGCCTTCTTGGAGCTTAGCGAGTGCCTTTGTCGCAATCCAGCTTTAGGAATGCTTACAACAGAGCGTTTTCACTGTTCTTCCAATAAAAGGAGGGTTGTGCTCTTTCTGTTCGAACCCAGACACATGGAGGTGCCCTTAGACCAGTGGCCTATTTCTCAGCTACATTAGATCCAGTAGCTTCAACGTTGCCCGGATGTCTTGAGTCTGTTGCTGCAACAGGTGTCAGTGTTGAACGATGTGAAAGCATTGTGATGGGTCATCCACTTACTGTATATGTACCACACTCAGTTGAACTCCTGTTGACGAGAACCAAAACACAGCATTTGACTAATAACAGGCTGACACGTTATAAGAAGGTGTTGCTTGCTACAGAGAAAGTCACTCCGCAGCACTGTTCTGTATTAAATCCTGATACCTTGTTACTTGTTCCAAATGCTGGTTCTACACCAACCATCTCAAACTCAATCCTAACAAAACTGAGATAATTCTCTTCTCTCCTAAAAACAACCCTCTCCCCATTCAAGCATGGATCACTGACCTTAATGCCCTAAACTGTTCCCTCTCCCTCGCCGAATCAGTCAAATCTCTTGGCATCACCATCAACAGTAAGCTTACGCTCAATTCCCATATAAAAAACTCGGCAAAAGGAGCACTCTTCACACTCTGGCATGTCAAAAAAATAAAATCTTTCATTCCAGCGGAAGATTTCAAATTAGTTATCCAATCTCTAGTCCTATCAAAAATTGACTATGGAAACGCTTTACTCTCGGGATCTCCCAAAATTCACCTTGCTCCCATCAAATCTGTCCTCAACCTTGTGGCCAGACTAACTACTGACTGTAAACGTTTCGACCACATCTCACCTGTCCTCAAGGACCTCAAATGGCTTCCCATCGAAGGCAGATCCTCCTATAAAATTGCCTGCATTACGCACAAAGCCCTCTATTAAAAGACTCTGCTCTACCTCTCAACCAAACTCAATAAAGCAGGTTGCGCCCGACTGCTGAGAATCACCAACGCTCTTCTCCTCGTCCCCCGCTATTTAAAAAAAAAGCCTCCCAATCCCGCTCCTTCTCTGGTGAGGCCCCCAACATCTGGAACACCCTCCCTAAAGATCTACGATGTAACCCTTTGTATGTCAGTTTAAGAAAAAAGACCTGAAAATACACCTGCTCACTAAATATTGGGGGGCCTAAGCCTTGGGTCACTGTACTGGCTACACTCTCCCGCCATCCTTAATGCACTACCGTCTCCCTCTCTCACCTACACACCCCTTTCCTGACCGCTCTCCCCCTTCTCCCCTCCTTTCCAATCTAACATTTCCCCTCCCACCCCTCTCACGTACCCAATCCCCCGCACTATTATGACCTCTGAGCCTTCCCTTGGGGTACTGTATAATAGTCTGTGACGACATATTTATTTTACTGGTTGTTGGACCATCCTCTCATTCCCTTTCTCATTACATACTCTATATTTCTCATCATACTCTTTTAGGTCACCATATATATTTGCTTCTTTCATAACAACTGTTGTGCATTCCCTGTATATTATCATGCAAATGTAAAGCGCTCTGATACCCCCGGGTGGAGCTAGTGCTATATAAAACCTCCACCAAAAAAAAAAAAAAAATAAATAAATGCTGATGGGAAAGATTGTGAAAACCATGACTGTCTGGACAGTACTGAGCTTTGCACCAAGCCGAGACCCAACATAGTTGATGAACCATTGTCGGATTCCAATCAAGTCTTTTTTGTTGATGGTTCATGTCTAAGAGACAATAAGGGTAATCTGAGATAAGCATTTGCTGTTTGCACCATCTGTGGAGCTGTGGAAGTTGTTTGTTTACATGGAGTAAACTCCGCACAAGTGGCCGGAATCATTGCTTTGACCCGTGCATGTCTTGTTTGGAATTACCATCTATACCGAAAGCCAGTATGGTTTCAGTGTAGTTCATGACTTAGGACCGCTATGTTCGCAGAGGGGGTTCCTAACATCATCAGGTTCTCCCATTAGGAACAGGGAATATGTGAGACAATTGTTGGAAGCATTGCAGTTACCAAAGTGGCAGCTGTTAAATGCGCTGCCCACAGGAAGGGAAATGATTTTGTCATGAGGGGAAACCACTATGCGGATGAAGTTGCTCACTGTTGTGCCACACATGAATGCATTTTCAATGGGAACTATGTTGGTGAGAGTGCGGAGAAGACCGAGCTCAACATGATCCTATGCTGTTGAAGACACATTGGATGAAGTTAGGTGTTTGCAAATGGAAGCAACAGATCAGGAACAAGCGTGTTGGATCACAGCAGGTTGTGAGAAAGGAGAAAGTGACATATGGGTTTCAACTGATTGTAGGGCAGTGTAATCCGATTGTCTGCTGAACCCAATGGCAAGGCTGATTCATAGAGCAGCTCACGTAGAAAGGGGTGCAGTGGTGAGATTGTACAGGCAGACTTGGTTCCCTCCAAGGTTTCGTGTGATTGCGGAAGCAGTGTGTCATCAGTGGGTCACGTGTCAGCAGATGAATGCTGGAAAGAAAACTGTTATTGCTGGACTTTGTTGAGATGCCTTTGTGTAATGGGCTGAGATACATCATGGTTGTTGTGTGCATCTTTTCTCGGTGGGTGGAAGCTTATCCAACTGGAAGGTGTGACAGTCTCACAGTAGCAAAGTTATTGTTAAGGGAGCTTATACCTCGTTTTGGGTTTCCAACTACATTTAAGTCAGATAGAGGAACTCACTTCCACTGCGAGATCATGAAGCTGTTGTGTACCCCCTTGAGTGTGGATCAAAGAATGCATTATACTTACAGGCCGGAGGCATTATGCTTTGTGAAGTAAATTAGCGGGATTTTAAAGGTGAGGCTGGCAAAAACGTGCGCTTCAACATCTTTGAAATGGCCCGATCTGTTGCCCTTGGTTCCTGACAGGAGAACTGAGTTATCACTGCATGAAATCCTGATGGGAAGGGCAATGCTCTTGCTTGCAGTGACAGCGACTGCTTTGATAAACATCACTGATGTCTTGATCCTTGACTACTGTAAATCATTGGCTGATGTGGTTCGTTCTGGGTCTCATCAGGCTGATGCGACAACTGCACTGAGCCCCGGGGACTGGGTGCTCATCGGAAAGCAGGCAAGGAAGAACTGTCTTGACTCTTGGTGGTGTGGATCATATCAGGTGATATTGGAGACGAAAACTGCTGTAAAGTGTGGAGGAGTGCCGAACTGGATCCACGCTTCCCATACACGACGATGTATAGGTCCATTTGATGAAACAGCTCCTCTCCTAGAAGTAGTTCCAGCCATGATCGGAAGGTCACCGGAGAGGGCAAGTCAAGCTGTGGAGGTTCCTTACAGGCCTGGATACCCACCAGGTCAAGCTTGAGAGGGATCAAGCTACTTAAGACCCAGGTATAGACTCTGAGGGAGACTGTAAAGTGCGAGTGATATAGAGTCTGACTCAGCAGAAGAGTGTCACTTCCACAGGTACTCCTCATGATCTGGGTGATGCTCAAAGGGGTCCACCTCCTGACATCCCCAACTCTGACTAGGTAGACGCAGAGTATTGAGGCGATTAAGCGAGGGATAGGAATTGGGTAGGAGCAGCAGGGAAAGGGATACCTGTAACAAAAAACACACGGTTAATAGTTTTCTACAACCCTGGCTACTCTCATAAATTCTCACTAGCGAAAACCCAGTATCTGTCCTATGTCTCCATCTGCTGCAACGAATGTCCTCTGTACTCGGTAAGATACCTTCTCTCACCTGGAGGAATAATTACCTACAAACGAGACACAAACCAATTATAACTCCAATCTCTTCTTCCAATCTTTTAAAGCATGGGGAAAAAGAAAACCCATACATAACCTTTCTCCTATTTCCATAAATCAAAATGAAATAATATCAAGATGACAGGAAAGAACAAAAAATGTCTCGATAGGAAGGCTGAAGCTGAATGCATAGGCGCTAAAATAACAATGCTTCCATATCTGTTTTTTGGTATCCTGCTAAGAGCTATACCAAAAGCAAAAGTTAAAAAGAACAAAAATGTAATCCCAATTGTCACGTGCAAGATCAGATACATCAGACTCTGGACACATTCTCTATCCATAGCAGTGTTTCTCAAAGGTTCACCTGAATCCGGGAGGAAATGACTGGCTTAACTCCCTTGGCCTCCTTCCGTGTGGAAAACGAAAACCAAGAATCCGCCGGTGAGGATCTCCGTGGTATACTGCTGGCCGCGGGAAACGAAACCCGTTACACCTCCGCTCGTCCGAGGTGATCGTCGACTGCAAATGCAGAACCCTGAGTGGGCTCGGCTGAAGGATGTCACAAGAAAGACAGCACCAAAACGGAACTGCACCGAAAGGTAGCGTGCACACAACGAAAGGCATGCAATAGAAATCCGCGTGCAGAGCAGCCGCCCTGCACCGAACTTCCTGAATCCCTAATAGAATCACGCACAGACGTAATCTAAACGATATGTAGTCCCTCCCAGAAGGTCGGCCTTATGGGAGGTCGGCAGATCTCCTCCAACGCTGCACATGAGGCAGGCGCCGCCTGTCACTTCCTGACAAAGAGACTGGTGTTGAAATCGAGCTTGTGCAGTCAAGAAAGAAAGATAGCGCAGGTGAAATGTGGTGTGTGAGACAGAAAAGAAGACATTTGAGACTTGCATCTGAAAGCGAACTTGCACCAATAAGTGAATCATCTGAGTCTGATCCGAGTGAGTCCTAACAAACCCCAGGAAGTATAAGGCGATCAAGGAGAGCAAGAGTGCTGTGTCTGAGACATTCCTCTCTCTCGAGAGGATTTATCTGGTTACCAGTGCCGGGGAGAGTGAGGACAGAGTTCCAGAAAGTGATCGTCAAGATCTCGCTGAAAGTCCCTGGAATAGAAGCTAATGAAAAATTCTGTCATTGACTGTGCCTTATCCACCAAGGTTGAATGGATTATGGACTCTGATTCTGGAAGACATTGAATTCCCAAGCTTCGGAATTTCACCATCTCCTCAGGAGATTGCAGCATTCAGGGCAGAACTGTTACAGCGAGTCATTGAGGAAATTGGCTTTGATCTCATAAGCGATGTAAATTGAACTTTTGAACTGTAAATAAAAATAGCTTGGAAGATGATTTCCCAGTCCAGAGTGGAAGAAGAATAAAAATAGGGACTTTTCAAAAAGAAAGAGAGCTAAGGACATCTTCCAAGCTGTGTAAATTCTATGCCAAAGGCTGCTACAGAATTTTGCAACATACAAAAGAAAGCTGCTCAAAGACTTTTGTTCCACAAAAATAAGAGGCACAGAAAAGAGCCTCTGTGTATTAATCCTCTTGCAGCTACAATCCAAGTCACTTCGAAAATGGAGTCAGGAAATTCGAATTATAGGCACAAATGCATTATAGGTTCATTCATTGTAGGGGTAATCAAAATAACAACTGTAGTAAGTATTGAGTAAATTTTAAGCAGACACAAAGTTGAGAAACAGGGAATGGGGTACATGGGAAATCCAAACCACCACTGCTGCCTCAAATGAGGTTACATTAGAACCTGATAAAGGTTTAATAGAGCAAACTAGTGGCTTTCTGATTGTTGATTTGTCTAAAGGTGATTACACACTGAATGCTTGTGCTTAATTGTTGAATGAATATGTGAAGACTGTGGATGTGAGAGATTGTTATGCGAGTATGCAATTGCCTGCTACCTCGGACATATGGCATTGCATGTAGTTAGCTTCTTAGCATGTTTATGGAATGTGTCATTGCGAGTACTATTTCTCGAATTATTATTTGGTACTCTCAGTAGTTCCAGTCTACACACATCTGAACAAATATTATTATTACATTACAAGCAAGAAGAGAGGATGGGAAAGTGTTTTGTACCCACAGTAACATTTAACACTGCTTATGTGCATGGACATAATTTAACTTGCACATTATCAGATATAGAAAATTAATTTGTAGCTCAGGTAGAAGATAGACATAGGGGAATAGTTGTTAGATTTAAAAGTCAGGACAGTAAGGTTGAATGGAGCAAGGAGGTGTTAGCTCACAGGGCTAAGGGAAACTATGGTCCTATAGCTTTAGATTGGGAAAACGAAGCAAGCTTTGTATTCAACACTATTTTGGTGGGACAGAGTGTGTGTAATCTCATCTTCCTGATTGATGCTTCTTTGAAGAAGTTCCTCTAAGAAGCAATGCAAGTTGTGCCAGGAGTATATTTTGTGTGTGAGAAGAATGCATATGTTCGGCTTCCGAACAATTGGTATGGTACTTGTTATGTAGCAGTAGTGTTTCCAAAGATATATCATGTGGAAGATTTGGAGAGTTTGGAGGGAAAAATCGAACTATAGAGAAAAATGTGAACTGAGCGCTTGTGAAATTGTACGGGATATTTTTAGAGCCATGATACCTTTTTTGGGTGTGGTGTTGAATGACATCAAGATTAGAAGGTTATCTTCCATTATGGATAAGTTGTCGGTTAACACAGCTCAGTCATTGTTGCTCATAGATGGAGAGATGGTTTCGATAAGGGCAATGGTGATGCAAAACCGTCTTGCTTTAGATGTGTTATTAGCAAAAGAAGACAGAGTCTGTTGGATGCTGAAGGTACAAAAGTGTTGTACTTACATTTCTGATAAATGTAAAGAACTAAAGAGAATATAAGTAACATCACTGAGATACATCATGAGATTCATGCCTTAACAACTGAGGGAGCTAGAAAGGTATACAATAAGGCTTTAAAATCCCGTAAAGTTGAATTAAAAAATGACCTCTGGGAACAATTTCATAAAAGTTGTAATAAGAAGGATAGTACTAATTTTTGGAAAGTTGTTAAATCTCCATTCCTTTTAGTCGAGAAGGACCACTCTAAAATAGATATAGCCATCAATGAATCTACGTGGGTACAACACTATGCACAGATATTTAGTTTGCAACCGCAGGAACCTCTTATGCAAACGGCGAAGTTCCGGTCAAGTCCTTACTGTACTCAAACTGTGTACCCCATCCCTCTTGAATTCACGCACATGGAAGTGGAAAACGCTCTATTAGTTAGCAAGGGGGGAAAAGCACTTGGCCCGATGGGGTCCCTGTTGACCTTTTCAAACACAACCTGGAACTCTGGTCCCCTATACTGACCAAAGTTCTCGAAGCCTCCTGTGCCGTTGGTCTCATTGAATCATGGTCAGCTTCAATCCTTTTCCCCATTTTCAAAAAGAGAGATCGCCATTTCCCATCGTGCTGCCGTCCTATATCCCTCCTAGATTCCCTAGGCGAGGTCGCTGGTCATATAGTTCAGGAAAGTCTTCAGAATTGGGCAGACGATCTTAATATAGTATCTGACCTCCAGTATGGGTTTAGAGAAGGATTAGGCAGAGAGGAACAAGCCCTCAATGTGTCCCTTTTAGTGGGCAAATATGTTAGTACAAAGGGTGGGCATTTATATATGGCTTACGTTGACCTAACAGCATCCTTTGACTGCGTAAGCCACTTTAAATTATGGTCAATTCTCTTAGAAATGGGAGTAGAATCACCCCTTGTTAACTCCCTTCGTGAACTTTATTTTGGTGCCACAGCAAGAGTGAGGTATCGTTTGGAGGGGGAACTCACGGCAGCATTCGGCGTGGAGAGGGGGGTACGGCAGGGCTGTGTCCTGGTACCCTTTCTTTTTGCACTCTACACCAATGGACTGGAATCAGCCATGCTAGAGGGGTGCCAGGACCTGCCCCTCATTGGAAAACGCCCCATGCCGGCCCTTCTCTACGCTGATGACGCCGTGATTTTAGCTAAAACACCTCTGGAACTTCAAAGCGCCGTAGAGAGATACCGCAGTTTTATGGCCAGTCCGGACCTACGAATCAATACAAAAAATAAATAATGTATTTAGGATCCAGACCTAAAAAAACAAGGGACATTTTTATTGATAATATAAAGTTGGAGAAAACAAATACATACCCCTGTTTAGGGATTTTAATAGATGAAAAGTCCTCCTGGAAACAGGCAATTGAGGCTAGGAAACTGCTCTTTATGAGGGCAACTACTGCACTCGTAGCCTTTGCACAAAGGCTAGGGATAAGACCACCAACCAAAATGATTACAATTTATCAAGCGAAATGAATTAGCATAGCGTCCTATGGAGTGGGGGTTTGGGGACATGGAAAGGTGGACGCCCTCCAAAAAGTTGAGAACAGCTTTTGTGAGATTTCTTCTTGCCATCCCACAAAGTTCTTCGACTTATTCTTGCCACTTAGAATTGGGCTTGATGTATATATCTTACATTGTCAAAGTTCAGCGAATTCTTTTGTGGCATCGTGTTTAGTCCTCCACAAAAACTGAACTATGTCAAAGCCTTTTGCGCGACTGCCTCGCGCTCGAAAATGGGCATAAAACAAGCTGGCTTGCTTACGTTAAAACATTTTTATATGATTTGGGCTTGGCAAAGTACTATCACTCTCCTTTAACAATTCTCGAATTATCCAGAAAGGAGTTGAAAAAAATATATTTGTCACAGTTGGACAAATTACTACTAAACGCTGAGGCAAGTAAATGCTCTTTCCTGCATAGGCTAACCATTCAGACTACTTTGGTTATCCAACCCTATCTAACATTCAAACTGAGTGGTTATGAACGATTCTTACTGACTCATTGTAGGTTCAACATCTTTCATCGATTGGTGACTTTTCCTCACAAAAACGATTGGTCTAAAAATCTAGTGTCTTGCCCTTGTGACGAAGTATCCCCCCAATACATATAGTCTTATTCTGTAAATGTTATAAGGAACCCAGGAAATGTTGGTTATTACCATTTTAAAAACTTTGGGTCTTCGCAGATGTCGCCCTGCTTTCCTCGTTTTACAATTTTTGGAGGTAGAGTGATATGCTAAAAATATTGCCTGTTGCCTCAAGTTTTGTCTTAAACACAGATCAAACCTTGATTAAAATACTGTTCTGTTAAAATAGCCTAACCCCTCCCGGTACTCCGGTGCTCAAGACGAGCTGAGCTCGTCATGGCCCGTGGAACGCTCGCACGCTGGGCTAATTCCCCTGCTGTGCTGAGCGTTCCATTAAACGGGCGTGTTTGTGACGAACTCAGCTCGTCATGAGCATCGGAGCACCATGGCTCATGACGAGCTGAGCTCGTCATGAGCATGGGGGCGCGCCCCCCCCCAGCACAGCAGGGGAATAGCCCCAGCATTCAAGGGGTTAAACAAACGTTGCACTATCTTCCAATTTATAACCTGTTTCCTACTGATATTTTAATGTTGTTCTTAATTTTGACATTTTATTAGTCGGTCAGCTCGTTATTCCTTTTTAATCTTTGCAAATTTTAAATATGATGAACTTTTACTTACTGTTTTTATGTATTTTTAAATGTAATTTTATGTTTTTTTTCCAACCTATGAAAACCGATTAAAGGAATTTGACTTGAGTTGAACTGAGGGAGTTTGGAATAAGATTGGAAAAGGATTTGGAGCAGTTGGAAGTTGGTTTGCTAACCAAGGAATGGGAATTCTTAGATATATCTTGAAGCCAATAATAATTGATGTGGGCTGTGTTATCATCTTGTAGGCATGAAAAGAGTATCCAAAAGGCACAAGGCAGGGCGCAAGGAAAAGGGAGGATTCCTTTAGGGAGAGAGAAAGAAGGGTGGAAAGACGACAGGACAGTCATTATGAGAATCTTAAGTGGTTGGAGGAGTTCAAACAGAGGAGACATCTGTTTAGATCGATCTACTCTACAGGTTTTTAGGGTGTTTTGTGATGATTAACCATCTCCACAGGGTGGGAACTGATGTAGCATAAACCACTTTTTATTTGATGGGGGGCATTATAATCACATATGTAGAGCACACCCGCATATATTACTTTGTCGCATTAACAGTAAGTGTTAGAATTTCAAAATGTTATAACATGAAACTTAATGTGCTTAGGCCATTGAGTAGTAACATGGAGAAATAATGTAGAAAGTTAATTAACTAGCAGAAAATATTAACTTGAAGAGCTTGTGTTGCGGTACCGACATCTATTTATGTACTAAAATCGTTATTAATAATGTTATTTTACACGTAGGTAAATGTATTAATCAAATGTGACGTATTTCCTTATGCAAATTCGGAAACATCACATGTCATTTTCTCATGTTAGTCGAATCTTGTAGTCCTGAAATGCATTTTTCCTGAAACCCTCGCTTTAGAAATACCAGTTTGAATTTCATGTGTGCTGTGGAATTCGTTATTTCTCAAGTTTTGTGTTGCAGGTGAAAGAAGCGCCCGTTAGCTATAATAATGTCTTCATTTTAATAGTCAGGCAATGAGAGAAAAAGTTACATTGTACAGTCTCAATCGAGAAGGGAAGGACGTTCTCCTTTGCACAGGAGGCGGCTTGGGAACCAAGGACGAATGTGGGGAGAAGAAAAACACTGTTGGCCCATGGAAAACGAACTTTTTTTTTTTTAAACTCTTTATTCGTGACTGCAGCATATGTTATGCATTACATTCAATCGTTATACCTTGTATCAGTCTTTTCCGTTTTCTTTACCTTTAACTTTTTGTAGCATATCTTTCCAAATCATGTTCCGTCTGTCTTACAATTCTCCGGATGCTTCCCAATTACAGCATTTAAACATCTTAATTATGACTTACATATTCTGCTAAACCCCAACTGCCCTTCCCACCCTCCCCTCCCTCCCCTCGTCTCCTGGCCGTTCTCCTACATACACTCTACATGTCGGGTCTGTGAGCTTCCGCCTATCCAGAGAGTGTTACAGTTCGTAGGTCTGGCTTATCCCTTGTGACTTTTAATCGTGCTCGTGTGCCTTGGCAGTCCTCTGTTAGGTGTGTGTAGTCATACCGCTGGGTCTTGCGATATGGTCAGATCCCTCTCTTCCATTTCTATTATTAGCATTAAGTCCCATTCTTGTGCTATAGGGTATTTGTGAAGACCCTTTTCCTCCTCCCCACGCAGTGCCGCGGATTCAGCTTTGCCCCATTTCAACAAGTCAGATCGCCATATTTCTGCCTGTGGGGACCAGGGCGATTTCCACTTCATGGGGAGTACCCTGAGTGCCAACAGGAGTGCCAGGTCCATAAATTTCAGTTGTGCTTTACATGTTTTGGGTCTTTTCCTGTTCCCTATCAGACAGGGTAATGCCCCCTCAGGGATCTGGAGTGTTGTTACGGAGTGTAATGTGTTTCTGATCGTCCCCCAGTAATTGCGTATCTTCGGGCATGTCCATAGCATGTGAAGGATGTGTGCCTCATCCTCTTGACATCTTGGGCAGCAGTCTGTAGTGGCAGGGAACATCTTGTGGAGTCTCTGGGGTGTGAGATATGCTCTATGGAAAATCATGGCCTGTATGAACTTGAACTTAACGTTCCTAGACACTCTCCTATGATGGCCAAGGATGATTTTCCATTCCCCGTCTGTTATGGGTTCTCCTAAGGCCGCAGTCCAGATCTCTCTAAGTGTGGTAAGTGGCGACGCCACATGCTCCCTAATACCTACATATAACCATCTCACCAGGTGTCCCCCCGTTCCCATATAATGCAGTAGGTGTACTAATTCATGTTGGTCTGGTTTTGTGCGTTGCGGAGCCCGAGCCTGCCGTATGTAGTGTGTCACCGAGGCATGTAAAAGGTATAAGCGCAGCGGGGCCCCCGTGAGCTGTACAAATGAGGCATGATCCAGTATTGTGTCATCTCCGAACAGGTCTCCCACTCTGTCCACCCCAGCCTCCGTCCAGGGACACAGTCTGCGTTTTGTCAAGTTCCCTTGCGGCGTCGGGAGTCCTAGGAGGGGGATGTTATCCGCATAGGGAGTGGTCCCTGCTGTGTATTTCAATGCCTTCCTCCAACAGGTCAGAGCCACATGCAGGAGGGGGTGGCAGTCTCTGGGGATCCTGGCAGTGGGTAGGAGGAGGGAGTGTAGATCCCCTCGTGCCAGCTTGTCCGTTGTGTAAGCGATCTCATGTAGGTCCCTGCCCGCCACCCATCGTGTCAACCATTGGAGTTCGCTTGCATAGTAATAACTTCGTAGGTCCGGTACACCGAGGCCTCCCTGTCTGGTGTTCAATTGTAATTTTTTAAGGCTTATTCTCCTTCTCCCCGAACCCCAAACAACGTTGATCAGTAATGTATTTAGTGTGGTAAAAATTAGCTGTGGGATTAGCACCGGCAGATTTACAAAATAGTACAGTATCCGGGGGAGTAGGACCATCTTCGAGACCGCCACTCGTCCCATTACTGATAGGGGTAGGGATGTCCAGACGTTTATACTACCTCGAAGGCCAGTGATTGCCTTACGGATGTTACCTTCAGTCTGATCTTCCGGGTTCCGGTACACATTTATCCCGAGATATTTAAACGTGGTCGGTGCCACCTGGATCTCACAGGCACCGAACTGTATATGGAGAGGCTGCTGTCCTTCCCGGAAAAAGAAACCTAGAGATTTTCCCGGGTTCATGGCCAAGCCAGATATGATCTTGAAGCGTTCGAAAATAGTAGCCAGGTGTGAATGGTCCCCACGTAGGTTCCGGAGGAACACCAAGATATCGTCGGCATATATAGAGACCAAGTTATTGGTGTCTCCAACTGGTATGCCCTCCTCTGCAGCTCTAGTTCGGAGCGCAATTGCCAAGGGTTCCAGCGTTAGCACGAACAGTAGCGGCGACAGCGGGCAGCCCTGTCGGGTACCCCTGTGAACGCCATAACTGTCCGATGTGTATCTTCCCATGCGCGCCCTGGCCGTCGGGCTCACATATAGTAAGCGAATCCATTTTATGAGGGCCTGTGGAAAACCTAAGCGGTGTAGGGCTTCGAACATAAAGTCCCACGTTAGGGAGTCAAACGCTTGTCGGAGGTCCAGGGCTATGCAGCCAGCATGTGGTAAGTCCTGGGGGTTAGTTGTCATTAGGGCGTGGAGTCGTCTTGAGTTTTGGGAGGTGGAAAACTAACTTTGGGATAGTATACAGAGCGTGATCTGCAAAGAATCTTAGGAAAGTTCTCTCCAATATTGTGTTGTTGGGAGTAGGGAAAGCGCCCACTTCTTCTGGTTCAGAGAGAGAGCATCTTAGAACGAGCTCTGTCTCAATAGCTTTATGCTATGTGACCCACTGATGGTGGAGAGGCTTCTTATGAAGATTCCACATGCTGACACCTTTTATTTCTTGACCCTGTAGATGCTACAGTAGGGATGTCATTTTAGCGTTAGTGTAGGGATAGATTAATGATTATATTCATCAACCCTCGATGCAGCGAAACTTGGACTCATACTTTCTGATCCTCTGCATTTTGCTTCATGAATTGTTTTGTTTATGTTGCACCGTTCAAATTTGATGCGCAGATTAGGCTTCATGCTGATTCCAATGTGTTTCTATACTCTCGTTTTGAGGTGTCTTTATGTCCAGTTATTTGTGGCTTTGTAATAAATTAACTAACCTTACGCAGTTATTTGTGGGTACTATGTGTCCAGAGAAATTCCTGTTGAATTGATTCATAATATTAATGACTTTCTCCCCTCTATATTTACATGCTGCTGAAAAGAACCATTGGATTGTAAATCTAAAACAGGTCCTGAACTTATTGTCCCGTCCTTTTCACTATCTAAAGAAAAGAAAACCCTCTTATGCTAAATAATGAGGCTTTATCTCTCCATACTTGCAGTGGCAACAAAACACAAGTACACACATTCTACTTTAAAGGTTAAATACTGTTTACATGTTAAACTCTAAAAGTGAGAATGGACCAAACTTTTTCTCGAGGCACACTTTAGACAATTATAGTTGTGCACAGGTTTACAGAATATGTGCACATTTCTACACACACAGTAAATGCAGCTCCTTAACACATTTACAAATTGTGGAGAGTTACGAAGCTGTCATTTTATATGCACCAGTTTGAATCAAATTCTTGTTACACGTATAAATGTTTAAACATTCGTAACACATATTCAATTTAATAACCTCATAATGGGACACTTCTATGTTAACTTGTCTTGTCACATTTATATGTAAGTGTCACATAAACCTTTATTAATCATGTTCTATACGCAGGTATGATGTCATATGGAATACTTTAGATATGCAATACTCCTCTCCCTTTAGTAACGTTAATTACACAGAATATATTTGAGTGCTGACTACTTATCAATATGATGCACTTTTACAATATCTTCAGATGAGATCAAGATTACACTTCTCCACTAACAGTGCACGCTATTTCACCAGCACTGCTCTCCCCTTTACTGCGCATTACAGGGTGCCTACCTGCAACGTCGAACAACAGCGGTGGCCAGCACAGGTAAGATCTGTGGGGTGGGGTGGGGGGAGTTAACAGACGACGGAATAGTGAAAATTAAATAAATAAGTGACTAAACCACTTACCTTATGCTGGCCAATGTAGCAAGCGCAAGGCAAGTGGTTTTATTTATTTTTTTCATTTAATTTTCACAATCCCGTCATCTGTCTACTTTCACCACCCCCTCCCCCGCCCTGCCCCTCCTCACCGCTCTTACCTGTGCCGGCCGCCACTGTCCAACAAGGTGCTAATTTTGTATTTCTCTCTCTGACCTTCAGTGTAAATTGTGAGAGATACAATGCCAGACATCATTTTTGGGTTCTGCTGTAGGCATTTGATACTAGGCAAACTTCTCTGAAGGAACGACGAGCACTTCAAGGAAAACATTGTGATTGGAACAGGAGCAGCACAAAGGTGTTGGGAATGGAGGCCTATCATTGAGCCACACTATTAAACAAACGCAGAATTTAAGGAGGCAGAAAATGAAGTGATTTGACCAGTACCCCACAATTACTGGTCAAGTGCCCCAAAAGCAGTGATTAGATCCATGCTAAACATACCCCGATTTATGCAATGGTGCAGAGGCATGATGCAACAAGCATTGGCATAGCCAAAAGGTCTCACTTTTGGGACCTTATAAGTATTTGGTTATGCAGCACAATATCCTTCGTACAACAACATCAACTGTTGCATGGCTAAACACTTATAAGGTCCAGAAGGTGATACCTATTGCAGCTCTATGTGTTATGTGTACAGCACCCTGGACAGACGAATTGCTTTCAAAATAGCACATGCTGTATAATCAACTATAATTAAAGCTACATTGAGTTGCGAAAGTATGCATTATATTATAGTCATGTACTAGGATCTGCAAATTACAGTGAATGTAAACAAAATATGCAGGGTGATATTTCACATTTTCAATTTCATGTTGCTTTTTCTGTGCTTTCGTCTGGAATAGTCAGGTGTAGAGATTGCAGTGCTTAGTTTGTAAAAAATTTTTTTTTTAAAGGTGCCAGGGCTCTTCTCTGGAGCCCACTGCAGCCTACACCACTCTCCGTACTTGCCAACGCTGCCAATGACAGTACCAGCACAACTACTGATCGTCACACTCCTACACGTGTTACCCAAAGCTATAATAATGGTATGAGCGATAGGTATTATTCTTTCTAATTGTATGTTAACTTATTAAACACTGCTGTTGTGCAAATCTCAAAATTAGACAGACAGCGCCACCATGTAGTGGACTGTTACTAGAGCTGGTGCTAACAATCATCTCTGTGAATTCTGGGAGAAGTAGGAAAGGAAAATGCCACTTCGCTGAAAGTGGACAGCTTTGAAGAATTCTTTCACGGGCGCCTTTTGTCTGTAATTTTGGACCTTAGAGCGAGCTGCCCCCTGCATGCAGCCTGAGAGTTCTGTTATCCTCACTGCAGGGGCCTGCTCACGCTCTTGCTGTGATCAGTGGCCTGCAGCAGCCCCTCCCCGACCTGGCACAGGCTGCTATCTGCCCATTATCATTCTGTATGTCTGCCTAATTATCAACTACAGAATGATAATGGGCCAGTGGCAGCATTTGCTGGGCCTCCTCCTGCCAGAGCCCTGGGCATGGCAAACTGGAGGTTGCATTTTAGAGCATGTCACCCAGGAGCATCCAATATGCAAACGCAGGTATTTACGTTTCAGTCCCTCACACAACAGATGCAGTGCAAGGTTCTCTCAACCTAATATAAACTTATTTTGACTTGTGCTTGTGTTGGTTGTCTATTTACTTATGTAATATTGCGCAACCTCCTCTGATGTGTCTGTAAAATGTACATTTTGTCCTGAATTCTGACCTTCTGTTCTGAATTTTGACCCTTTGTCCTGAATGTTTACACTCACTGTCCTGAATTTGCACCCATGCCAGTTGGTCACCCTAAATTTACCCTTGACTCGAGCCCTGGCATTAGGAATTCCTCCGAACTGCTAGCCTAGCTACTGCTCAACTAACACACGAAGAGATCGATTAGAAGGCATGGAACTAAGAACAAAAGACAGACTATGGAAGGGGCGGGACATCCTCCAGTTGTGGAGTCAGGAACTCGATGGAAATGGCGCAGCTATCTTAGAATGATATTGCAAACGTTTGAGACGTTTCAAAGACGTTTTAAAGACAACTAAGTTAAAAAGCAAACAATAGAAAGCAAGTCAACTATTTTTTTTCTACTAAAGAATCAAGAATCCTGTTCTTGCACATTTAATCCTCATAATTTGGAAAATAAAATATACATTCATATTTATCCAATATTGTTACACATGAGATCATAAATAACACCCCCACCTTACAAGTTGGTGCAGTCACTACTCATTTATTCTAGAATAAGATACAAGTTCTAAGATGAAGCTGTTTTAGCGAGAGGTGGGACTATCGAAAGCAAGGAGGGGATGGAGGCAAGCGTACCTTGGAAAGCACAGGGAGATTGAGCGAGAGCGAGAGAGATGCACAGGCAGAAACGCATCCCGGGCGGCGAGGCGACGGAAGCCGGGTAGATGCTGACATTCCGGTAGTCGTTGAGTCAGACAATCAGGGACTTGGGCTGAGATCCTAAAGGGGATCAGAGGACGTGGCCACCAAGACTGGGGTCTCCAAGGACAGAGGCACCAGCAGCCGTCACTCCTGGAACCATGGCTTCACTGGCAACGGTGAAGAGAAGCCGCAGCCTGGGGTACAACCCTGTGGGCACTTCGGAGAACACTAGGGGGTTGTAAGTGAAGGCTCGGGTGAGTCACGGGGAGCAATAGAAGGTTGTGGTGGGATAAACAAGTGTTATAGGTTGGGGGAATTGTGGTAGGTTATAGAGGAAATATATTGGGGAGTAACAGGCAAATGGGTGAGCACAGGTGAAAATGCAGAGGAGAACGAGGGAATTGGCAGGAAGAAATCAAAAAAATACCCAGTTGAATGGAGGGGAGCAAGAGTCGAAAATCGTGAGAAACTGAGAGGAATAAAAGTTGCATATAGAAACTGGAAGAAATAGAGGGAGATAGTAGAAAAAATAAAGGGAGCCTTTTGGGAGAAATAGATGGAAATGAGTGGAAATAGCGGAGGACAACAGGTGAGAATGTTGTGGAGCAGTAGAAGGAAAACAGTGGAGAGAAAACAATGAATTGCTGGGGAAAACATAAGGAAACTAGAAGGAATGGGGAGCTATGAAGAACAACCATTGGCCGCGCGGCTGTGAAAGTGAAAGTGATCGCGATCAAGGGCGCAAACAGGAGTTGTGTGTGCACACATTCACGAATGCTAGATCAAAGAAGCTGCATGCCAGCTGGGGGTAGGGAAAAGCTTTCACGAGCGCTTAATCAAAGAAGCTGCAACGGATGTGGACGTCGAGCGCGCTCTTGTGTGCATTCTAACAAGCTGATCGCCGGCAAAGTAGCATTTCTCAGAGCCCTACTAAATGTCTCGAACAAACAGCGCATGCGCTGGCTGAGGTGAGACCTAAAAAGGATGTCCCACCTCCCCCTCATACAATTAGACAAGTGGCCCCTGTGTCTCCCATATCTCACAGCTTTTATTCGGCCTTGGATGAATTGGGGCCCCTGAAGGGAGCTACCCCCCTCCACCAGCGCTGCCAGGGACCTTATTACACCCCTACAATGGTGGTGGTATAAAGGGGCAGATTTACAAGCCTCTTACGCTACTTTTGCGTCACTTTTAATATAGGAAAAGTGACACAAAAGTGGCTCAAGGGGCTTGTAAATCTGCCCCATAGTCTATTATAAAATCTTGAAATTCTCAGAACCACACATTTCAGCCTATGTCAGGAAATGAAATATTGAAGAAATTAACATCAACAATACCTTTGCATCTGCAGGTTTTAGATGTTTTTGCTACGGCGGACTTAGCTCTAATTAGCAGTAGCGTGTTTGAAAGAGAACTCATGGATATTACCAGGAGCGTCTCACACGGGAAGTACCTAATCACAGTTTCTGGAACGCGGGGTTTGGTCGAGGCTGGTTTAAAGTAACCCGGATACGATTAGGGAGTAGTGTCGAGATGCAACGGCCCGGGGATAGGCAGCACACACTACCGCCATATTTTCAGCAGTTTAGTACACCCACCACACGCCTTCCGCTGCAACAAACTTCCATTAGCACGGAGAATCAAGGCTGGAATCTGGCAGGTGCGCAGCTTTACTTTACAATTGGGAATCGCTCCTGGTGAGCATCTCACAGCCATCACACCTCTCTTCTTGGGCTGTCTTGTTCAATGCTAGCACCAGCAACAGCTGCACTTTATATAGGTGTTCATTTCTGCGAGGCTACCTCATTAAATTAGCATCACATTCTTGTCAATTATAACACATTACGATAAAATAAGTCTATACCGCCATCTACCGTATGCGTTGCAATCTGTTAATTTTTCCTGCCGACTAAAGCCATATTTCCTCAGGGAAAGACACAGTGACAGACATTGCCATTCATTCATACGCTTGCCAGATGGCTTCAGGCCTTAAGGAATTCTGTGGGGACTATGCTTTTCTCCACTTCTATCCCAGTGCCATCTGGGACTTGTAGTTCAGATATGCCTATCAAATTCATAGTGATAGAACTGAAAGAGAACAGGAGGGGCTTCGTTGTCACTAATGAGCAGACGCCTTCTGGACTCGCGCTCTCAGGGACGCCAGTGTTTCAAATCATCCCTTTACGATAAGAGGCCGCTGCAGAGCAAATGCAAGCTGCTGGTCCGACGGCAGGAGTGGGATTTAAGAGGTCGGGAGGCCAAGCTGCAGTGACGGGCCTCTCTCCAATCCAGCACAGTTTCCAGAGCATACTTCCCGCATTTCACAGCGTCCCCAATTATTTTACAAATTAATACATTCTCCTAAGCTTTAACAGACAGACTACCCGAATGTGCTTCAACCATGGCCGTTGCTGCTGCCAAACGGTTCAAAACCTGCCTCTGAATGTATGAAAGCAATTCATGTTCTCGAAGGAAAGCCATGTAATATATAATCTGCGTCGGTACCTCTACGATTTTTTATCTTCCCTCAAATCAAAGTTTGTACGTTCCACAATAAAGTGGTGTTTTAAAAGCATTTGCAGAAACAAGGATTCTTTTTACAAAATCAAAGGCACAAGTGATGAGTCTATTCTCCTAATAGATCCGCTGCTGCGTTGTTTTAGCGCTCCCCCTAGCCCCCCCTCCCACTCCCCACCTGTCACACTCTTTTTTTGGCTATTTGGGATAGTTCGTGCTTAGGCCCCTGTTAACATTTTGTCCACTTAACGTATCCACACCAAATTTGCGTCATTTTCTTTCAATATCCTGAGGATTCTAAAGGTACCCAGGGTTTGTGGATTCCCCTGGAGGGGGCTCAATACAGCTACATTTTTTTTGGGGGGGGGGGGGAATGTGCTGCAGAAGAGGGTCTGTTTTCTCTCTGTAAATAGTATCAACAAAGAGTTTGTGCTGCTAAAATCACCGTCTTCCCTGCTTTCAGGAACAGGCAGACGTTTGTCAGAAAGCCAACATTTTCTACACAGTTTTGGCATTTTACTGGGACATAGACTTTTTTCCCTATTTTTTTGTGCTTTCAACGTCCTTCCAGTTAGTGGGTGTGAAACCAATAATGTATCCTGGAAAGCCCTATGGGACATATTAGCAAGGAGATGCGATAATCATTGCAAATCGTGCTTAGCGCGATCTGCATTATTGCAGTCTATCGCTGGATTTCTGCCTGGGTTAGCGGAGTATTATTAACGCTTTTCACTGAGGCGATGTGAAATTCAGCGATACAGGGTGAGAAGCTGCATTAGCCTGCGAAAATCAGCAATAATTATCCTGCAAGAACGAAGGGGCATATTAGCAAGGAGATGCGATAATCGCTTAGCGCGAATTGCATTATCGCAGTCTATCGCTAGACTTCTGCCTGGGGTTAGCGGAGTATTATCAACGCTTTTCACCGAGGCGATGTGAAATCCAGCGATAGAGGGTGAGAAGCTGCATTAGCGTGCGAAAATCAGTGATAATTATCCTGCATGAACGAAAACCTTGATAATAGGCAGGTGTGGACCTAGCCTTTCAATCCTCTTCCCATGTTACAGATAGCTAAGTAGAAATATTAGCAGGAGTTAACATCCAGCGTTAAAGGGCCTTAGCGCGACTTTAAAAATGGCTTCGAGGGTCTAGGGTATCATTGTAAATATAACGAAGCTCTGTTTGCGAGGTTATCCCATGATGTTATGTGGGGAACGCCTACTTTGCATGTCATTAGCGATATTGATCGCTGACATGCAAAGTAGCAAGGAAATACAGGCTAACGCTTGTTAGCGTGTCCTTGTAAATAAGGTGATAACCAAATTGCCACTTTTTCGGCGCTATGTGCCAAAAAAGCGGCAATATCTCTTTTGATGATAGGCCCGAAAACCTTGATAATCGGCAGGTGTGGAGGCATCCTTTCAATCCTCCTCTCATGTTACAGATAGCTAAGTAGAAATTTTAGCAGGAGTTAACATCCGGTTTTAAAGGGGACAAAGCGCAACTTTAAAAATGGCTTCGCGGCTCTGGGGCATCCTTGGAAATATAGCGAAGCTGTGTTTGTGAGGTTATCCCATGATGTTATGTGGGGAACTCCTACTTTGCATGTCATTAGCGATATTGATCGCTGACATGCAAAGTAGCAAGGAAATACGCGTTAACGCTTGTTAGCATGTCCTTGTAAATAGGGTGATCACCAAATCGCCGCTTTTTCGGCGCCATGTGCCAAAAAAACGTTAATATCTCCCTTGATGATATGCCCCTACATTTCTAAAAAAGTAGACAACATTCTGAATTCAGCAAGGGGTCGTTTGTTTAGATCCTTCAAGGTTTTCCTAGAGAGAGTAACAATTGAAACAGGGAAATATTGAAATTGAGTTGGAAAAAACAGCTATTTGTGGCTACAAATGCCGTCTTGTCCTCCTGCTGCCACACTCACAGTCTGCTTCTGAAGATTTTCAAGTGGATCCCCACTGAGTCCTGGAAAACGGTCACCCATGCACTTGTCAGTAGCAGACTGGACTACGGCAACGCACTCTACGTCGGTAAAAGCTCCTGCAGAAACTCCAGAACATCTTGAATGCCTCCGCCAGACTCAGCCTTAGCATCCCCCACTGCAGCTACAGCACGGGTCACCTTAGAGAGATCAACTGGCTCCTGATCAACAAAAGACCAAACCTTCAAGCTCCTCACGCATGCCTACAAAGCCCTCCACAACACTTAACCTGCATACTTCAACTGCCGCCTTTCCTTCCACACACCCACCAGACATCGCCTCTTCGCTCAGCTGGCCCTGACCACCATCCCAAGGATGGTAGATTTCTACCATAGTGATAAAACAATGAATACGGGCTGGTATTAAAATACATGACAGTAAGAATGCCTACTCCTTCGATGCGACCCTAACTAGATGTACCTAAGTGTACCTAGCATGTATATATGTGTGTGCCAAGAATCTTTCTAGCATAAAGTCAAACCCATTACCTGAAGTGAGACAATGTGGGACCCCGTCTTGGTCCTAAGATGGTCCATCTTGGTCTTGAGACCGTCTTGGTCTCGAGATGAACACCTGGCGACGGATGTCAAACCACTGCAACCTGGAGTTTCTGCATGCAGGAACCACAGCGTCTCTCGTCAGTGTGTCAGCATGGAAGTCCTTTTTCTCCTCTACCTGCCTTAGCAAATATATGGTGTTTATGTAACCAAAATGGTACTTTCAGGGGCTCTACCTTGCTGTGTCATTTCAAACTTAAGATGACGGAAGGAATGACCCTTAAACATAGTTATTATGCAGGAGATGGTAGTCCTGCTGAGTTTCCAAGAATCCTCATGTATAATGAATGAGGCTAGTTTTCAGGGAAAACCCCACGTCCTGTTAGCAATACCATAACTAGGTAAAAGGTCAGTCCCAAGAACCATTATGTAGTGTAATGGCAGGGGAAATATAGGTGAGAGGTTAGGTTGCTACCTGAGCCTATATTGGGGTGCCTATATGGAACATAACACCGCACGACCACGGCTGGAGGAAGACACTTCTACTACCTGGCTATGAAGACCTAGAGCTCCCTGTCTCTACATCTCAGGCAATCAGCATCTCTCCCTAAAATCTGGAAGACCTCAAGACCTGGCTCTTTAACTGAACCACAGATCCACCCCATGCCTTAAGACCCTAAGGGGTGAGTAGTCACGCTTTACAAGAACTTTGATTGTCTGGTTTGACATTTTCACCTGTAACTTTGTTTAGCTATGGTTTATTTTTTAAAGCAATATACTCTTTAGTCCGTGGGCCCTTCTGCTTGAGGGGATATAGGAGGCTTGCAGGTTCACCAAGAACCTGAAGTACCCTGAGCCAATAACTGAGTTGCACCTTAGAATGGGTTTTCGTTGTGCACGGAGTAGACAGTAATTCATTTGGTAAAATACGTAGAGTGAAAGAAATATTTTAAAAATCTATGTATTTCTGAAATGAGAGCTAGATATGGAGTTTAGAAGCAGTTGTTATTTGTGCTTCTCTGAATTTTTGGGAACCTATATTAGCATGTGAATTAGAGAGTATTTTTGAAAATGACATTTTGAAGGCAGTAATGTATAGATATCCAAATGGTAATAAAACGTGTTCTACTATTCTGTGTTCCCCTAAGTCTCACGATAAAAATGGTACCTCACTTGTGTGGGTAGGTCTAGTGTCCACAACAGGAAATGGAACAAAACGCAACATGGACACATCATATTTTTCCAGTGGCAAATGACCCTTTTTTTGCAATGTGCCTAGCTTTGGATTTTGGTCCCTACCTCAGCCGGAACTTAGGGAAACCTATCAAACCTGTACATTTTTTAAAACTAGACAACCAGGGGAATCCTTAATGGGGTGACATGTGTGACTCTCACCAGGTTCTGTTACCCAGAATCCCCTGCAAACTCAAACATTGTCAATAAAACACATTTTCCTCACATTTATCTGATGGATAGTTCTGCATTTCCCCAAGTCTCCAGATAAAAATGGTACAGGCTGAGTCTGGCGGAGGCATTCAAGATGTTCTGGAGTTTCTGCAGGAGCTTTTACCGACGTAGAGTGCGTTGCCGTAGTCCAGTGGATAGGTCTAGTGCCTGCAACAGGAAGTGGCCCAAAACGTATTTTGAGGACATCAAAATTATCTGCAAGGGAATCATCTGCATTTCTGTTCTCTGACACAACGGCCATCTAGCGAAATCTACCAAACCCAGACGTTTTTTGAATGCTAGACAACTCTGAGCAAACTGTAACTATGTGTAACTCTTTGTTACCTTGCTCCATTGTTTCAACCACCAACATGCATGCATTCTAACATTAATAATAATTTATTGAGCTGATCTTCCCTGTGGCAGAGATGGTTGTGTTGCATCAAGTGACTTCTCACATTTACCAGACTTTGCATTGATTTATAATCACAACTCTAAATTAAATTCAAACACATGCAAAATAAATACACAACAAATGCAAATGCATACAAAACAGTGTTGTGCCTACAATAGCTACTTTAAAAAACATTTAACATATTTGACTATGATCATTGAGAAATAGGAAGGAAATTCACACTCACCACAAAGTACACAAGCGCTTAGATGCAAAAAAATCAATACATAAAACATATATAGTGTCTAGCCATAATAAACAACAGTGTCTCTGTTAATACACCTCTATCAGCGATAATAACACATCCTTAATAGTGTAACCTTCCACTTCAAAAAGCCTCTGTACCTCACAAATCCTAACCTGGATCACCTCAGGATTATCTTTCCACAGGACAATATGCACCTAGCAGTGTGCCTCAGGGCAGTGCACCTACCTGCCCACAGAGTTCTTAGATTTTAAGTCCAAAATAATTAAACAATTTGTCCAGTATTCTTCATGGAAAAACTGTAGATGCTTTCTTTCTATCAGAAAGGTTTGATCCGCAGGATCTGTGGGAGACAAAGTGAAGTCAAAACGATGGCAAAAATAATTTACCAAAAGGCTCTCCCTTGGTCTTTTTATCACTAGATTTATTCAGTAAATAGTACATCAGATTAGTAGCCAGCAAAAATGGTACAAAAGAGTAAATAAATCTTATGCTCACGGCAAATAACTTTTCTAAGGAAACAATGGACAGACCAGATTTAAAGGGCATAAATAGCAGAGTCATTCAGAATATGTAACAAAATACTCTGCACAAGAAAAACAACATCTGTTCAGATAGAGAGGGAAATTGTGCACAAGCCTAGCAAGCCTGCTAATATGTAAAAATAAGCTAACAGTACACATGTGAAAGTAAGTTAAACTGATCCTGCAATAAAAAGAGCTCCAAAAAATACATAAAGCAAATGTGTAAACTCGAGGTTTTAGTGAGACTGCACAATAGATGACCCTGGACAGAATAATCTTTCACAGGATTGTGGGAACTAAGGCCCAGTCTTTAACTTACCCATAGTGCGTTGTTGATTGAGTCTCAAACAACTTGAGGGGGAGGTGAGGGGGGTACCTCAAAATAAAGCTACCCATTGATAATACACTACAATTGATATTAACACATAGGAGGGGGTATAGACACGCCATTACATGTCTTTATGGTGCGTTCTCCACTGAGCTTTAAGTAGGTTTAAGAGACTTGAAATCACATTGGGAGCAAGTGATGGAGAAGGAGTTAACAGAGAATAGAATAAAAGGGTGCCACAATTTAGCACTCTTCAATTCAGGGATCTGCACCTGACTTGCTTAATGCCTAAGAAACTGCCCCGCACATTTCTGGAGTCCGCAGATAACTGACCCATGTGCGGGACTTCTGCTGTGTATTTCATGCATATGATGGGGACCTGCTCCCAGTTGCTTACAATATTGGCAGAGATAGCCGGGTTGACACAGGAAACTATGGCACATCTGTGGCAATTTCAAAGGCAGTGAAACATGCAGCCCGGTTTGTAAACTCGTGTTCACCAAACTGGCTAGAGAAATGGTCTGGAAAGCTAGGCTGCCGCCAGTTATCAAGGTCTGGTAGGCAGATGTTCAAAAGTGGGCCCAGGCAGAAAGGGCAGTGTGAGAGAGACAAGCCTGGGGCGATATCAAGTACAAAATAATCTTTATTTGGATATAAAAATCCATAAAAGACACAGTATCATACACGTGAACACAACTCGGGCACATCACATTTCTCTATTGATAGAGTGCCAAAAAGTGTTAAAATTCCATTCTAATCATATCAAAATAATGTTGCTACTCTCTCGCATACAGCAGGTTTTCTAAATAGGTATCTATCTTCCTTCGTTTTAGAACACATTTAATGAATGTTGCTACTGCATAGCACACTTCCACACGATCTAAATTACAAATAAATGTAAAGGGTCTTTAAAACAAATCAATCTATTATTAATAAATGGTTTTATAAATTGTTTCCTAAAATCCTGATAAAAATTTACAAAAAAGCCAAAATGTTGGGTGGACTGTGCAGATTTATTTTTGCATAGGCAGTGCAGCAGATTCCTTGCCCATGACCCCATATGTGGAAAAGCGCCTATAAAGTGCAAGGTGCATAGCCGAAGCCTAGTAGGATGGAACCTATCCTGTATGCATGCTGCATTTGTTAGATATTTCTGGATAACATCCAGCACATGGCAACAACCAAGATACTGCATTACGCGCAGTCCCTGTTTTTCCTTCATCCTTTTCTCTGGTCTATGATAGTTGTCTTTAGTTCTTTTTTTAACTATAGTTTATTATGTTATATGGGCCATTGAAGGTGAAATTGTTATCTGCCATTTTTAAGGGACTTTCACGTGGATGGACCAAGGGATTTTTATCCCTGCCATCTAGTATCAGCCAGTAAGTAATAATGTATTTGGTAAATTTCGTTCCTCTCTTAGGCCGAATTCCATGCCAGTTCAGAAGTGCACTAGTGTAAATACTATCTTCTGTGAATGGGATAGCAAGTTCGGTATGAACAGTGTAGGCTGACGTGGAGCGCGGTGCTGCAAGGAGCCTGCATGAAAAAGGTATTCTCTAAGGTTTGTAATATATTCTTTGCAATGAACCCCACAGAGCCGCCACATAATTAGTTCTGCTAATTCATTTGGTTTTATACAATTTAACATAGCTGGTATTGGTTTGTTTCCCAAATTTACCGAACATCTAAAAATTGTTTCGGCATTTCTGTTACATTTCATACTAGCTATTTTTAGATGAGGGTCCCACAAGTTCTTATTTGGAAAAAAAGGAGACTCAGATATGTAAAATTGTCAACTTCTGCTATGTTCTTGCTTTTTAGATGGTGAACCATGTTCCTAATATTTCCTGTGCCACACACCATTACATACTTTTTGGTTAGGTTAAGTGTCATATCCCTTTCTTCCATAAAGGTATTAAAACCTTCATTCAAAGCTTGTAAGCCATTTGCTGTTCTTGATATAAAAACGGTGTCATCTGTGAATAATAGGATTGGAACTGGGCGCTTTCCAACTTTAGGAGGATCAGCTACCGTTTGTTGGAGGAATGCATCCACACCGTTACTGAATAGCGAGCAGAGTGGCGCATGAATGCATCCTTGCCAGATGCCTTTTATGATCTTGAACCCCGGGGTGCATTTGCCATTAAGGCCATAATGTGGGTGGCCAGTTAGATAGCTGTAAAGTTGCAAGAGCAAGAATACTATATCTCTAGGGGCTCCCAAGTCAGCATTTATTTCCACAGCTTGGCATGGCTGACGAGATCAAAGGCACTGCCTAGATCTGCAAAACACAAGTGGAGGCTATCCTTTTTTTTACCACAGTGTATGTATTCATAATCAGGTTTAGGTTGATACATTGATCTAATGTACCAACCTCATGTCTAAAACCCAACTGTGCATCTGTAAGTGTAGGAAAGTAAGATCTGCTTTTATGGTTACCCCCACTTTTTGCCTGGTGCTAAGCTGTAACTGACTAGTCTGACTGGGATCCTGCTAATCAGGACCCCAGTCTATCTGCTTTCTCTCTTAAATTATGATGTTCAGTACTTAGGTACATCCCAGATTGGACACTGGGGTACCCTTATCAGTCCATAGTATATGGTACTAAGGTACCCAGAGCATAGGTACCCCAGAGGTCCTCCGTGGGCTGAAGCATGCATTATGCCACCCTTGGGAGACCATTCAATATGAAACTGAAGGCCTGCCATTGCAGCTTGTGTAAGCTTGATGGGGATAGAGAAGAAAGCATTTTTGAGGTCAATGACAGTGAAGGTGGTGGCAGTAGAAGGAATCAAAGTCAGGATAGTGGTGATGTCTGAGACCACGGGGTACTGGGGTACAACTACTTTGTTGATCTCTCGAAGGTCGATGATGAAGCGGTGCGCTTTCTCATCTCCCTCTCCTTGTTTCTTTATGATGGGCAAGTGAGGCTGTTGCAAACATTGCTAACTACTTCCTCTACCACTCCTGCGTCTTAAAGTGACTGAATAATCTTTACCAATGCCTTCTCGCCCTCGGGCGATATCCGATATTGTGAAAGTTTCGGGAGTATTGCGTCCTGACGAACAGTGATGTGTACTGGGTCAATCAGCATGCGTCCTACGTCCGAATCTTTCTTTGCCCACAGATACGGAGGCAGAGTGTCAAGTAGGGACGAGTCAGTGTCAGTGATGGAAAACATGCTTCAGGAAGGGCAATGTCTGAGCAGAATTGGGTTGTCGTACAGGAAAACTCGAACTCCATCTTGTGAACATCTAATATTAGCTCGGAAATGTTTCAGCAAGTCAAGTCCCATAATGGCGTCAGAGGTATTGGCGGAAAGCAAAAACGTCGTGTCAGTTGTGTTGTTCTCTAAGTCGAAGGAGATCGGGGTGGGCAAAGGGTTAGTGGAGGGCTTTCCATCGAAACCTATCGATGTTACAAGCGAGCCAGACAAGGGTGCCCTTGGAATCAGTCGTTTAGATAACGCACTACGTGTTGCACCAGTGTCTACCAGAAATGGAGACTTTGTACCCAGGACCTTAGAAGTGACATAAGGACCTTGCTGGTCAACATAGAGCTCGACTGGATCCCTCCCTTGCCCTAGGCAGTCCTATGCGAAGTCGCGGGCATCGTCGCAGTCAGACTGTTGGTACTGGTTCTGTCGGGGACGGTCAAATGTATTCGGTCTGTTTGATCTATCGTTATTCGTGTCATTCGTGGACCCCCGTTGCTGTCCTCTATTTCTCGGTCCACCCGCTATGTCCTTGGGGTCCCTATTTCTGTTAATCTCCAACAGAACCGGACACTGGGATTTCCAATGGCAGAATCCTTTGCTAAAAGCACACTGGTTCTCGCTAATGTCTCTACGTCGAACATGGGGTGTTGGGGTGCGGTCTTTAGGGGGTGCGTTCCTAGGGACATTTGTCTGAAAGTTCCCTTTGTATTGCTCTCATCCTACAGTCACCCCTTGCAACTGAGCAATCATCACCCTTTCTTTTAAGTCTTTCTTCTTTTTCTCTGTCGCTCTATCGTTTTCATTTTTCCGGTGCTCGTAATATTGGGCCATCTGGAGGATAGCCACGGGTTTGGAGGCTGCCCAACTACTCTCGCTGGCCTGCAGTTTCTGAGAGACCTCCTGCGACAAACCTTTTACATAATTCTGGACAAACAGATGGTGTCAGGTTGCAGTGGTCATGTCCTGGCCACTGTAATCAGAGAACACCGTTTCAAACCGGGAGCAGTATTCCGATACGTCTTCCTGGGGTTTCTGACGACAGGCCGTTACTATCGACCAGTCCACTTTCTTTTCTGGGATCAGGGTTTTCAATTTCTGTACAATTTTGTCTGGAAGTTCTAAAATGGATTTCAAAGGCTTCTGTCCAGGTTCTCGTTACCTATCTATGCCATCGAGTTGTGACCAGGTATGTCCGAACAGCTCAAGGTGGTCGACTTTCCGGATTTGCTTCCACACATCAGCTGGCAGACATAACCCGAAAAACAAGTCGATGTCAGCCAGGGTCATAATCGTTGAACCTAGGGCTGTTCCTAATTCAGTGTAGAAGGCGGTGGGGTTTTTACGTAAATCGGGCAGAGACTTCCGGAACGTCAGAATATCTTGCCGATCCCATGGCTGGTAGACCCAGTTGTACACTACCCTCCCTCTTGCATCTTGGTGGTTGACGTCATTGTGTGTTCCCAGACCTCATGGGGGAACCCAGTAGGGAGCAGCATCTCTTATTGGCATCATGGTGCTAGCTCGCTCAGTTTGTGATTCGGTCGCTACGGGTGTCGTAGGTTTAGCTTCTGATTCTTGTTCAGTGAGGTGGCGGAAAACCTCAAGCGTACGCATAAGGAGGTCCGTCACGTCACACTCGCCCTCATCCCCGATATCGACCTTTCTATACAGAGTCGTTAGGCTCTCGGGACCTTTGTCTCGATATCGGTCCTCATACGCATTCAGGGCATGATAACACAGTCGTACGGCAAAGTGCCGTCTGTGGCTCCCTGCATATGAGTTGAACATATCCGTGATGTGCTCCCCACTCTCCTTTCTTTCTATCAGTGTCCTCACTACCTTGTCGATCCCTGCTCGCTCATCTTTGCTTAACCTGTTCGTTCTTGTGGGATCTGTCTTTCGGGCCTCCGGGTCATCTAACACTGTCGCTTGTGCTGTATCTAGTACAAGGGGTTCGGCCGGCGCGGAGGCCATAGGGACCGAAGCTCTGGTACTACTCTCGTCTGTGCTTGAGGGTGGTGGGTGCTGTGCTAAAGGTTGGGAAGGGGCATATGGAGGGGGCATGTAGATGATCGGAGGACCTAACAAAAGATCATCGTTGGCTCGCTGTTTCGAGGGTAATTCAGGGTAGAGCGTAGTGGGCGTTCTAACCGGACACTGACTTGATGTCGCTAACTCTTGTTTCTGTTTGGCTTCTTCTCTCTCCTTAATCTCTTCTTCTAATTTCTTAGCAGCTAGGTGGGCTGCCTTTCGCAGCTCTTTTTCCAACCTACTTTCATTTCTCTTTTTACGTTGTTCTGTTTCTTTGCGCCACATGCCGAGACTATCGAGCATAGTGGGCGTTGTCTTGTGTTTCCCAAGGGCTGTTTCTAGCGCGCTTATTTTATCCTCGTCGAAGGATCCTATCAGTGGCCACTGACTTTTCTGATCCTTCTTCGTATATTTATGCCACAGCTTGCTATAGGCTATAGCGATCAATCCATGCTTCATAAACATGTCCTTATTAGGGGTGCCTTCCAGTGGAGCTGGATGGTTCATCTCTAATAAGCGGTCCAGGCTAAACAGGCTACCAATCAGTGGGGAGAAGATAGGCATGACGGATTACAACGGGGACAAAAGTCTGCACTACCTATCTTATTACTGCGTGCAAAGACTAGACAGAATATTTCTATTCTTCGTTATTTGCAGGCAGTGAATACCTCAAAAGAACCAATATCGAACAGTCAATGTTCGGTCAATCAAACAATCAATGGGGAGAATAAGTAGGCACGACGGGTTACAGAAAACAATCCGCAAACAACACTTCGGGCCAAACAATCAATCAGTGGGGGAGGAAGATAGGCACGGCGGATTACAACGGGGACAAAAGTCTGCGTTACCTATCCTTCACTACCTGCAAAGAGAGAACCTGTTCTTCTCCGTTTGCAGACAGCGAATCTCCAAAAGAACCAACAATTCAAAGAGTAATACTAGTATTTTCCAAATCAAACAATCATTTCACAATTTGTCGTGTTACACGACCTTACCCGGACCGCATGGACAGTTTCTTGTCTTCCAAATCCAGCACCCGATCGTTCTCTACTCTTCGTGACCGTTGCGGCACTCCTGATGGTTCCCAGTCAGGACCGTAGATCACTCGAGAGAGGTCTGTTCGGAACCAGTGAAGTTCGGATGACCGGCTGTCAGACGAGAGTCTATCGGACAGGAGCTCTCCCGATCGTTGCAGTCGTTCACTCTGTCGTCAGGACCTCTCCCACTGGATCCACGAGTCGCTGATGGGCCCCACGTTTGGGACGCCAATTGTGGAAAAAGGTACGGGCCGATGACCTTTTTCAAAGTTGCCCGGCGCTAACCGCCTCTAATACCACTCAAGTTACCAAACAAAGAGGCAGGCGCTAGAGACTGGAAGGCAGGAAACAGAAGTTTTATTCCGACGGAGCAGAACATATCAATTCAGGCAACAGGGTATCTTCATGAGGTGCTCTCACCGCATCTCTGAGGATCTTTATTACAGTTTATTGCATATGGCACATTGTCGTAAATACTTTGAAGTACGGAAAGGCATCCTCGGAATCCCCGCTTCAGGCCCGTTCCCACACACATTTACAGTAGAAGTCCCCACCCCAGTCACAACAGGTGACGATTGTCGCGCAGCTGGACATTCCGCCGATTCACGGAATGTATGTGGTCGATCGGATCTCATGGGGTGGGGGCTTTGATCAACTCGTGGATTCTTTGATGGGGGAAGCTTCCTACTGTATGGGGGGGCAATAAACAGCATCCGCAGGGCCAGGTGGCGGCCTGGGAACGAGTAAGACAATCGGGCACAGAGGAAAGGGGGTTTTATCAAAGGACCCGGGATCATGAAAGGAATGGAGGGAGGTGTTGAGCTGGGAACAGGATGGGGTTCCGAGGCAGGGTTGCGCTGAAGAGGGGTTTATGGCCCAAGCATGGGGAGCGGGGGTTGTCAGCGCGCGGGGGATGCCTGCGAGGTCAGGAGAGAGAGAGAGAGACGCGCTGGCTGTTGGCGATGGGCAGAGAGACCATGGTATTTAAAATGGCTGCCGCTTACGCGCACGAATGGACTCAAAAAGGGGGACAAGATGGCGCCGATAATGTTGACACTGCAGACTAGATTTTAACACTCCCAGTGGCATGCAAGTGTCTGGGATCAGAATTCCCAGCAAGGAAATTCAGTGGGGAGCTGGAGGTGAAGTCTTTTGTCCCTGAGACTTCAGCAGGAGGCAAGCACAGTTGAAGCCCTTTGAGAATATTCTGTAGATGAAAGTCCTTACAAAGTTCCTTCTCCTTTCCCTTGGCAATGAAGCAACCACTGCAGGCCAACCCAGCAAACAGCACACTGCCAGAGGGGCAGTACAACTCCTGCAGCTTCCTAAGTTCTTCTCCTTGGCAGAAAGGTTTCTTGTCCAAAAGTGATCTAATTTCTTGGGATCAGGGTCCCAATATTTATACCCCAAAATCCTTTGTTCTCTGAAGGCAGAGAGGCCTCTGCCTAGTCCAAACCAGTTCCTGAGCACTTTGTTTACATGACTCTCTTCTTCCTTCCTCTGTGCAGGGCAAAGACATCAGCCGCCCCACAGGAGGTGGTGCCAACACAGGGGAGGGAAGATACAGTTCTGGAGCACTCTGTTGACATAATTCCTCCTCTCCATTCACAGTGCAGGGCACAGACATCAGACAAGCCACAGGAGGTGGAGCCAGCATTGTAGAGGGAAGGCCCAGCCCTATTCAGGTCCCAGGTGCAACTCTTCCCTCCCATCTAGATGCAGATCTCTCTTTTCACCACCGGGCTGCCCCAGCCTGTCTCCTGGAATTCCCCCAGCCCTGTCACTCACAAACCGAGACAAGGAATACACAACCTAGCAGAGGTAGGCCTGGAAAGTTAGGCAAGAAAATACCTACTTTCTAAAAGTGGTATTTTCAAAAACAGAATATTAAAACCAACTTTACTAAAAGATGTATTTTATTATTCTGAGTTCAGGCATACTAAATTCGAATTTCTACCATGTTCCCTGAGTCAGTTAGGATTATGAGAATTTAATAATCTAACTGCCTATTCTGGCCTATGAGAACAGGTAGCCTTCAATAGTGAAAAACGAAAATGGCTGTAATTCACTATTAGAACATGCTACACACATCAGAGCATGTCCTACCTTATACTTACAATGCACCCTGTCCTTGGGCCTACCGTACGGGTGTCTAATATGAAGCATAGGGAAGGTTTAGGGACTGGCAAGTGGGTACACTTGGCCAAGTCGACATGGCAGTGCTAGACTGCACACAGGCCTTGCAATGGCAGGCTGAGACACACTTTACAAGCTGCTTCTGTGGGTGGCACAACCAGTGCTGCAAGCCCACTAGCAGCATTTGATTTACAAGCCCTGGGCACACATGGTGCACTGTATTAGGGGCTGACAAATAAATCAAATAACCCAATCATGGAATAACCAATTAGTACATAAATGTAACATAGGGAGCACTTGCACTGTGGCACTGATTAGCAGTGGCACAGTACCCAAAGCATAAAACCAGTAAAAACATATCAAGACAGAGGAGGCAATCCGTCAAAAATGGGAGGGAGACTCCCGCCAACTATGCCAGGACTAACAAATACCTGATTCCTTTTTTAGATGGCTTGATAGAGCAGTTAGTAGTTTTATCATAGATATAAGAAGGCTAGGTGAGCTATGCAATTTATTAAACTTCCTTCTAACTAAGAGGGGTGGGCACTTCCAGATTGTGAGACCTACTTCTGGGCTGCATTTCGATCTTGAATCAGTTGCCTTTTTATGGATTGTAAGCCTGATCGCAGCACATTTGGGTACTAAATAGAGGTAGGGGGAGAATGGAAATGTTTGTTATGCAGACAGTCTGATCCTAATTACATTAAGAGGGTATGCTTAAAGGAAATTATCGATATTCATAGAATATGGGGAAATATTTGCTGGCCATACCAATACTACCTATATATTTTGACACACCTCTTTGGGGCAATCCACTTACAGTACCTATTTTTCATTATGCAATTGCTAGATCTTGGTATTCTAGCCGAGATAGAGTAGTCACCAAGCCTTTAACACCTTTGCTGCATTACAACTATTTTATAACCTTCTGCGTAATACTTTTCTTTAAGTATCTACAAATTCAAGATTCTTTTTTACACAAAGACTAATAGTAATACTATAATTGATGATTCGGAGGTGTTGCCAAACATATAATCTGGAGATGATAAATTAACTATCAGGAAATTTTACTGAATTATGATTGAACATAGAGAAGATGATTTAAGTAGTCTAGCACACAAATGGAGGCTTGAGATTGTTGTGACGATCCAACCAGTAGATATTCTAGATGCCTTGGCAATAATTAATTCTTCAGTTATTTGAGTTAATTTGAAGTTACAGCTATTTAAAACCCACTGTACACTATATTATACACCACAGGGGATAGATATGGTATAATGTTAAAACCAGCAGCAAGAGCTGGTTTCCAAGATGCTAGTTGTATGCTGCAGACATAGTGCATATGCTTGCAAGCTGTCATCTAGATCAATATTGGTATGATATAGCTCAGCACTTGTCTCAGTATTAACAAAGTGACCTACAGCTGACTGTAAAAGAGATTATGCTGAGATTTAAACAACATGCTGATAAACATGTATCCACTTTTATATCTATTGTAATATTTATAGATCACTTATGCATTGACAGAGAATTGTTTAAATTGACACCTCCCACTGTGTATGAGTTGTGGGCACTATTATGCCAGGTTTATGAGACAGAGGCTGCCATTTTTCGGTGCTGGGACAAAAAGAGGATTAAACATTTAAATTTGATTTGGCAGCTATTTTCCAGTTCTAGCCTCTTTTACTGTCAAGCTCCCCTGTGTGTGCAAAATATAAAACATGATAACATTTAACCGTTTGGTTTATAATTTTGCCATCGTTTTTCTTTTTCTTCTGTTATGATTGTTTATATTGAGCATTTATTATCGCACCCAACTAAAAAAAAAACACAGTTAATGCATCTTTTGTTTTGTAAATATTATTCAATTAATTGTAGGGCCACGTCTCATGATAGCAGAATTTTGTGATTTTTCCAATAAACTTCGTAGCAGTCAGCAATATGAAAAGGTACCATGTTACTCTGCATTTGCTACTAAGTGTTAAAGGCAAAAACAATTTAGCGCAGAGGGCTTGATTCACAAAGGGCCTCTGCACTGGTGACGCAGGCCCGCAGTCGAGGAACACTCTCCTCACCCAGGGCGAAATCTCCACAGTTAAAATTCTCATTGCCGCAGTTCCGCTCAGTGCCGTCTTAATGCATAGGCACGCTGGGCAGTTGCCACGAGCAAAGGGGCCCCCATGCCGACCAGAATTTAACACTAATTTTCTGTTAAACATTTTTATTTCTGTGAGTGGTTGTGTTGACAGGGCTAAGTGCACTGCTTTGCCCAGGGTCCTGTAATGCTGTTAAGACAGCCTTGGTTCCACCCCAAGTGTGGTGACTTCCCAACGACTGGGGATGGTGCCACAAGTGAGAGGCCCTTTATTAATCAGGTCCTTAATGCCTGTTGCACAATGGACCTGCCACAGGCAAACGGTGTTGGGTGAAAAATGTTGCGGGGGATTGGCGCGGGGTGGGACATTGTGACAGATTATATAGCTCTCAAAAAATCCTATTTAGGTATGGGTTAAAATTATGAAATTAAAACATTAGCATCATTTGATGTCCACAAGTTATGTGATTTTGGGAATCAGTTTCGATCCAAATTAATGCTATTTTTAACACCAGCATTCCCCTTACTTTTCTTTAAATTTTTCTAGGTAGTCTCTCTAATAGCTGGAACAAACCCAACCCCCAAACACAAATTATTGACCTATTATTAGCCAATGCTTTTCAGCAGATAACAAAAAACTGGAAGGATGCCTCCAAGCTCTCATATTTATTTTGGTGGCACTCCGTTTGTTATAATCATAGACTTGACACTACCTTTGTATTTCCCATGTCTTTGAAACATAAAAGATTACTCTTATGGTCTCCTGTTACGGCGTTTCTGGATGATAGTGCTAAGAGATCCTAGAATTTGCTCAACCCCCTTGATCTCTTTGCTTTTTCTGTTCATTTGTTCCGATTTTTACTTGCTCTATTGTAACTTTGCTTTAATGTCTCACAATCTTTTATTGCCCCTGCCAAAGACCTTTTTCCAATTGTATGACCACTTGCTTATTTGCCATAAATAGTGTATTTTGTACTCTTTACATTTGATGATTTGCTACCTGCTATTGTGCTTCTGTTTTTTTTTTTTTGTTACATACTGGTAATAAACTTTCCTTTTGAAACTTAAAAACATTAGCATTAACGAGGAGAGTGACATTCCAGACCAGATGCAAACATTTGACATATTTTGCGAAGTTTATTTGAAAACGTACTGTTATATTTAACTATCCACAGTAGTTCTTCATTACTGTAGTTTTGGACAGACTTCCTAAGGTTTCAGATTATTGATTTTAGTGTTGGGTATATTTCAACCATAAATTGCGAATTGTGTTTGGAATTTGCTTTGCTTTGATCTATCAGAGAACAGGCTACTAAACATAAACAAAACTCTCATATTCCGCTAAAATGATTGTGTTATAGCATGAAGGTTAGAATGAGCTGCGACATGGCAACTCGATGCTGTGTTGGAAAGAAAGATATGTCCTAGATTGCCTCCTTCGCCTGATATGAGGAGTTATATATTGTTTTTCTTTTGTGCCAAAGTGCAATCCGCATAGCAAAATCAAATCAGATCAACACGCCATCGTTTTTCAGAGATAATTGTAATGCATAAAAGATGAAACTCTAAGATGGAGACAGTAGTCAGGTGGTGACAGAGGAAGTGAAGCAACAAACATGGTCCTCTCTGCGGCGGAATGGCAACCTGACAGCGAGTCAGTCACCGGAGAAGCGTGTGACAATAATGTTTGTGACAGGCTGAATAAAACGCGTTTGTGGGTGTCGAAGATGAGAAGAAATTGATGCCTTTGAATTGTTTTTCCATTATCTGCGCCATCCCCTGCTGGCTGCTGGTGCGGCACCACATATTGTTATGAGTTATTTTTACTACAGGTGACATATTAAGATGATGCGCCAAGATGCCTGTCTGCCTCGACTCACTCCGCAGTCGCACATGCAGCATCTTGTCTGGCAAGCCTCCTTGTCGCTGCTGACAAAGCACCAAACAAAAGTGGATGACCTTTTTGTTTTGGCAGGCGTTTCTGTTATCCTTGGTGCAGTGCTTTTCCTTCTCTTCCGACCTGCATGTGGGAAAATGGGCTCATTTTTCTCATGATCCTGTCGTTGACTTTGCTTCTCGTTCTTGTCTCAATACCTGGCCGCGTGATGCGACCCAGTGCTCTTTTTTCTTTTTCATTTGTCGATTACCTTTGATGTTATTTTTTTATTACTAGGCATTGGTTTTGAATTCATTCCAGCAGCGTCAATAAGGCACATGATAGACAGCCAATTGAGCAAGAACAAAGTGCAGCCCCAAAGAAACATCACACATCTGCAAAGGCACATTGACTGGCAGCGCAGGCACAGTTTGTCACAACGGCCTATAAACCAATTATAACCATTATATCCGTGAACTAAACTCTAACCAGCAGCACCAGCAGCACCAGCAGCACCAATCATTAATGTCCACGTACTCTTCTGTCTATAATGCTCCAGAGAGCCAGGAGCCAGAACCCGGGCGGTGCAGGTCCAGCGGGGGGGGGGGGGGGGGGGGGGGGGGGACCAATCGTCCACCACGGCGCTCCTCCAGTGGCCGACTGGTACAATCATTCTTATAGCATACCCCCCTCTGTGTAGCCCTCTGTGGTCTTCAGAAGGTAGAGCCTCTCCTTCAGCTGTTGCTCAAGTTTGCACGTCAGTCCGTCATCTACTGTAAGGTGGGCCATGGGGGACTTTTAGTGACGAGCTATGCTCTGACGTGCTACCCCCAAGGCCAAGCAGCGTCGGATTGGTAACGGGGGCAATACCGGAGGGGCCGGGTCCGAGTTCCAGCTGTGAGCAGCCTGGGGGCCGATTTGAGCGGTGTCTCTGTTGTTCGAATACCGCCCGGGCCCTGCGGGTGCCTGAGTGGCCTTTCTGGAGGCTGATGGGCGCTCATTACCTCCGTTTAGAAACAGGCAGAGGTGTCACTCCCTTTCTCTTGCTGGGCCTCCCATTAATGGAGGCATACTCAGCGGGGCAGGGGGCCTGAGCAGAAGTGGCATCACTTGTTTTCAGGTGTGTTACACCAGTGTAAACTAATGCGTGCATTTTTTTTTACCCCCCCCCCTTTTTTTTATATATATAATTACGCGGACACAGTGATTTGAGAAAAGGCATTATGCACATGTGGGCCGATTTTTTTTTGCGTGCTCTGGCCGATTTTTAACCCCAATCCAACCCTGAGGCCAAGTCCAGGAACCTGTTACCCACTTTCTTTTTGGGGCACCCCTTTTACAACCATAGAAGGCAAACTTCTGCTGTGTGCAGCTGTGTGCAATTTAACATGCTTTCTAGGTCCATCACGACCTGTAACTAGAAGCACGCTTTAGTTAGGCAGCCCCAGACCATGTACATAAGAAACCACTTGAGCACATCTGGGGCATCTCAGGTCTGTGGTGTGAAGCATAGAATTGAGTCTGTGTAGAGTGAGATATGTGTAGTGCAAGTCATTGAATTGCGTGTATTTGAATATAGTTTTGCGAGTATATGAGTAGGTGATTTCCAGACGGCCTATATTAGACTCCCATCTCCCTCTCAGCATCAGCAAGTCATCCAGCCACATGATCAGCGTAGATCTGTATAACCACGAGACCAAAAAGTATCTGCCCCATCCCCGAATGTTAAGGCAGTCTGCAGGAGCTCATTTCTAGGGGGCTTAGGCTCAAGGGTCTCAAGCAGTTGGCTTAGGGCTAGGGTGATCGCACCATATGTCAGGAATTGGGAGCCAGGTAGGCCATCCTCAGTCATTAACATTTCCATTGATCGGAAGGAGCCCTCCGCATAGCAATACCCCCAGTCTCCACCTCTGCATCCATCCAAAGCAGCAATCACCACACCAATAGGTAGCCACCCCATGGCCACTGAAAGTCTCTGGAGAAGGGCAATGATGCTTTGGGACACCATCCGTCCCAGATTAAGTCCCCAAGCAGCACACCCAGGAATCAAAACCAACCCCGTGGTATTCAGATTAGAAGTTGTAAATATTAAAAGACTCTTGGTAGCACCACCATTCCAGACAATGCAATGCAGCCCACTATAGGCAATTGCAACGCCCGCCAGAAAGCTACCTTGCCTTGCAGGCCATGCATCACTCTCCCCACATTTCTCTCATTGATAGCATCATCTGTATGATACACCTTGAATCCTAAATATTTAAAGAGCACGACTTCCCACTGGATTCTCAATCGAGTCACCATGGCCGGCAGCCGCACAAGCCTCGCCGATATCAAGAAGGCACATGAGTCCTGCAGCTCACAAAGAGGCTGGATACCTGTTCAAAGTTATCTAGTAGGTGGCACTCCATGGGACTCTGAAGCTGCCATCTCTCAAGTAAATTAGCATGTTGTCCACATACAGGGCGATGTTTCCCATCCCATAGCCGCATTCCCTTACCCCGGTCCTTCTGCCGCAGTGCACAGACAAACGGTTTGCTCACCAATGCAAATAAAATCAGACAAAGTGAGAATCCCTGTTGCGTGCCCTTGCAGAACACAAAAGGCTCAGAAATAGAACCTTCTGTGTGTACGTGCACTTGTGCCCCCTTGTAGTGCAAGTAAACCCATTTATTCCATCCATTACCTAGGGATATCTGAGCCATGTCCGCCCTCAGGTAGTCCCAAGAGAGGGTGTCAAAGACTTTCCATATGTCTATAGAGAGGACTAGCGCATCAGGGAATTACACCCCATCTATGGCTTCCAGTATGTGAAACAGTTGTCTACTATTCAGATTGGTATTTTGCTTGGGAAAAAATCAGTTCAGCTCCTCATGCATCAATCCATGAAGGTGGGGCTGAAGCCGATTGGCTATGACCGTACTAAGGATATTATAATCCAAGTTCTACATAGATAGGGGGTGGTTTAATGTCACATCTGTGGCTTCACTCGGGGGCTTAGTGATAGACACAATCAAGGCTTCCCTGGTCATGTCAGAAAGGTAGCCTCGATCCAGGGCACCTGTGTACATAGCTGTCTGTTTTGGGACCAGTTGTGAGGCAAAGGTCCGATCAAATTAATCTGGGAGACATCTTTCCCAGGCTTTTGCCCTGAGACATGTTTTTTTATTGCCTCCCTGATTTCTATTTCCGATATGAGGGCTCCCTACACCTCTCTAGCCTCGCCCGGAAGCCGCAGTAGCATGGATATAGCCTTAAAGTTAAGATTTTTCTCAGTTTAGGAGTAGTAAAGTTAGGACTCCTAACTTTAGGACTCCTAAACTGAGAAAAATCCTAACTTTAAGACTTTCGGTATTTACAGAAGGCATTTAGGAGGCCTAAAGTTAGGACTCCTAACTTCTGTGAATACCAAAATGATAGTAAGTTTATGATTTTGTCTTAAGTTTGTTCTGTGAATTGGTCCCCTAGTGTTTAGAGTCAAATAGCACTTAGGGGTTACTGTAGGTTGCACTGGACTGGGATAAATCTAAATTTCAGGCCGAACACAAAAGAGGGCAGGCCGGCTACAAGACTCATTAAGATCTCTCTCAAAAAGTACCCTTGGATGGAGGTAGTATTGATGTCGAAAGTTCGATGAGTCAGTTTCCAATCCACGCAAGCAATGAAGGCATCATCAAACCCCTTCACGATGCTGGCACTGCGTTGTCGTCGAGCTTATCTGTCCATCTTCATCGAGTCGCGCAGTCCGTCAAAGCAATGTCATTGATCAGCTCCTGTGTCGAAGGGCCATTAGTCTGTTCTGATTGTTGCAAAGTCATCACTGCATCGATTTTGATGGTTCTGTACAGCAGAAATTACCTTTGAAAGGCCCAGGACTGGATTGGCACCACTTGGCAGGGCATGACTCACAAATGGCAGAGCCCAGGTGCTGTTGCAGGGTTCACTGAAGTCTTTGATGGCCCTGAGACCTCAGAACAAGAGGCATGCCACCAAGCCATTGGAGTTACTCTTGGTTCAAGTGACACAGGCCCGTCCTTATTATCAGCAGAGCAGAGATCAGCAAGCAGCAGGGTGGCACATCAAAACATAAAATCAGTTCTTCCCGAGCAGCAGTCAAGCAGAGTTGCAATCCTTGTAGCACAGCATTCTTTACTACCGGCAGGGTTCTTCACAGGTCCAGTAGAGTCAGAGCCCTTTGAAGTAGGGGTGACTTCAAAGTAGGCCCCTGAAGCGCACCAGTCCACTTTCTTCTCAGCCCTGTCTCCAGGCTGTCAGTAGGGGGTAATCAGCCTTTTTGTGTGGGAAACATGATACTGCCTACTGTCAGTTCACTCAACTGAAGAACTTATCTGCAGAGACAATGCCAGACCCTACTCCCTTTCAGCACAGCTCCCAACCAAGGAATAATAACCACAAATAGGGCACTGTCCTAGGAAGAAAGGGGGTCGGGACACAATAATAAAAGAGACAAATACTTGTGCCCTTTGAGTGGTGTCTAGCGCACTATACTTCTCTGGAACACTCCAAGTGTCTTCCTCTTTTGGGGTGTGTCTTCTAGGGCTGTCGAGGAGAGTAACTAAGGAGAAGGAACACACACACAATATTAGCAATGATACATGTTGATATAATTAGCTCGAATAACTCAGAGAGGATCATAACAACATGAAAAATGTTTTTTTTTTCGTTCCTGTGGGATAGAATTGGCTTCAGTTAACAGTTCACAGGCTTCCCTCTGTCAGTAAATTACATCATATTCTTTTGTTATGTGACTGTTCTTCCTTTTTTTAATTCTCTTTTTCTCTTTTTTAAAAGTTCACAAATTGTCTCTTGAAGTAGATAGCATGGGGGTCTTATATCAAGAATATTCACAAGTCTTGAAGTTTTTATTTTGTAGAATTGTAGCAGGCAAGTTTTTGAAAAGAAACAAAGAATAGTGCACTAATCTTGTTTTCTCTTCTTTTTGTTTGTCCTTCCTTTCATTGCAGGTTATGCCAACACAATGCCAGGATGACAAACAGGCCCATTCCTGCAGCAGCGGAGAGGATTCTCTGCCATCGCTCAACAGTAGGTATTTTCCAAATCTAGGGATTGGAGAAGTCTGATGAGCTACTCAGGGATGTCTTCAGGAGCACAGATGTCATGGGGCCAGGCGAGAAGCTTAAATCAGGGAGAAGAGGGTGCCATGATCCAGGAGAGTGGGAGGAAGGTGAAAGATTCTCTTTTCAGGAAATAAAGCCAAGTGCCTGACTGACATTTGGCTGAGTATTTATTGGTGGGCAGGTCTTTCTTGAAGGTCACATGTTTAGTTATAGTTCAATGGCCCTGGAAACTCCCTAACTGCAAGCACAGTAATAATTATCAAGCACCTGAGTAATTACAGCAGCTGAAAAAAGGTAATCAGTGAAGCAATGCCTCATGTTTTTGTTCCACGTTTGTACATGCCCGTGGAACAAAAATATGACCTAGGGATAATTACAAGCACAAGGAACATTGCAAACACAAAGATAATCTAAAGGTGTGGTATAAGCAACAGTGATATCACACTTAGCAAAAATACTTATGGGCTGTTGAACAAAAGGTGCATGCTTGGACGCAGGAATTGGTGATTGTAACAAACCCCCTGCAAATGGTTGCCCACAGGGCTGGATTTGCGTGGACAGTGGCAACTCCTCTATTGGGGTGTGGGGGCGTCGCCCCTATGGAGAAACATAAAATTGTAAACGACCATTTTACGTTTCAGAAAGCAGAGGTGCCTGGAGTGCCTGGTTGTGGACCGGCGGTCCTGCTCGAGGGCAGGGGGGGAGTGGCTTTGCCCGCTGTTGTGGGTACTGACTGTTTGGTCGGCCCCAGGGCCGACCAACTCAGTCATGCGCACTCTGCCTTTTTCTCTAGGAAGGCTGCTGCATGCAGCCTACATAGAGAAAATTGCCCGGTTGGGTCGCTCTGCTCTGCGCCTCACCAATCACAATGCTGCCATTGCAGTGTTGTGATTGGCTAGGGTAAGGGAGGATGCTGCCTGGCCTGCTTGATGCTTCGGTGCTTCCTGTGGGAACATGCGGACCGTGCTGCAGCGCAACACACCGTCCAGGTGCGGAGGACGCGCGCTACACGGGAGTAAGGTAGGTAAAGTTTTATTTCTATTCCCCACCCGGCACCCGCAAACACCCATGCCCCCCTCTCTCCCACAAGCATGCTGGCCGCGGCTGATTGTGTAAATCAGGTTTTATGTCCCTCATCCCTGTGTGTAGGTCCTCCACGTCGGAGACCCCCAGCCCAACAGTGGTGGTGAGGGAAGAGGGGGCCCCTACAGCTTTCTTTATAGGAGGACATGTGCCACAAACGTCCTTTCACCCCCATCACCAGACTGGCCCCAGGGCAACCTTTCAAGTTACCAATGTCAATATCGTAAGTGTGAAATAATACAGTGGAATATAAACTATATCCTTCATAATACACACACCTTTCAGTCAAATTCAGACACACCTTTCATTCACATTCTTACACACACACTACATAACACATGCAGGCGTGTATCTAGACTAGCGTCTGGGCCCCCGGAGAAGGGCATGTTCTGGGGAGCATGTATCCTCCCCCCACCACCCCAGGAATGCCCACTTTACCTTCAAGGATTCAAGAAAAGGCTCAGAAGATGAATGCCCAGGCACACCTTCCCGTTCCAGCAGGTCACGTGGATAACACGCCCCCCTTTCACATTTCCCCATCAGCACAAGGGATGGATGGGGGCAGGGACAGCAGGGTGCATTAAGCTTGGAAGTGCCTTGAAAGGCCTGGCAGCGAAGACAGCCATATGTGCCCCCCCACCGACCCACCGCTCCTCACCTCAGTCCAGGCAGCCAGGCTAGGCCATCACTCAGAAACCCCACGGTAAATGGGGTGCCCAACTCAGGGAAATACCAATGCGAGGTGTGTGCAGGGGCGAATTTATAATGTACCCAGGGCGCCAGCTGCCCTACTTTTTTGTGGCTACCCACCTCTTCTCTGTCACAAGCACCCACTTACAGATTCATCTCTTGATAAAAGGAGTGCAGTATGGCCTCAGAAGCCAGTCAGCATTGGGACAGCAGACCCCTCCAAAAGACCCATGCTCAAACCAGACTCTGCAATCTACACACCAGCTGTTTGCCCATAGGCACGCAAAGTGGAATGTGATTTAGTTCCAGTCACAGTTGTAAAAACAAACATAACTGTAAGTGGACCAGATCTATTGGTTTTGTAAATGGTTGTTCAATACGCTAATTCGATTCAGCGTTGTGGAGAAAATATGTCAATGCTGGCATATGTTGTTGTTGCCTTTTACTGTAAAATGCGCTATGATTCACATTTGTTGGGAATGCCCTGGATTGTGTCATCATGCTAGCTAGCGTCACATGCTGATTCTGAAGTTCCTGTTAAGGGGGTTTTGATGCAGGACTCGGCGGCCCCTTTAAACTGGGCAGCAGGCCCTACCAGTGGAAGTGTCAATTATATGATTGTGGCAGTCCTTGGTATCGCAGATGCCCATTTTGCCATCATGGCTGTTCACAGTAGTACATGTTTTGTTGTGTGATTTCTCTTTGACATGAACTGGATGCCGTCACGTCACAGTTGTGTGTTTGGCGGTCTGTCGTCTCAGTGAGCTCAGCTCGTTGGTCACCGGGCTCAGTAAGGTGCATGTTGGTCTCTGCTCTCCGTTTTGTCCATGGTGCGAGTTGCCTGATCTGTGTGTTGACAATGGTTGCTGTGCATTGGCTTCTGGTCTCTGCTATGGTTTAATCTTAGTTGCTGTTTTGTGTGGTTGATAGTATGCCCACATGTGTTTTTTAGGGAACGCATTCCCTTCCAGGGAAGATGCACTACTTAGGTGTCGGTGACCCTCCTGCGGGTGCTCCTCACAGCAGAGGGACCGCAAAAGGCCTTCTGAGTTCAGTCTCTGCCTGAGGAGGGGTGGCCGTAACATGGCCAGGGAGCGCCCCCAAAGTCTCATCAGACCTAGTGGGGCAAATCATTGACGAGACAAATTCTGATGCAAGTGCTGAGACAGTTTGATAAGAGACTGCTGCGAGAGTATATCAGACGCAGTGTTGTGAGAGAAATCTGATGAGTGCTGTGAGTCTGATCAGAGACAGTCTGATCTGATCAGAGAGCTATGAGAGTGTGCTCAGAAGGAGTCAGGAGAGCTAGTGCTCGGAAAGGCTGATTTAGGTAGAGTCTGATAAGAGAGTGACGCGAGAATCCGCTCAGTTGGTGTCTAATGAGAGTGCTACGAGAGTCTGATCAAAAATAGCTGGTGACAAAGTGCTGAGGGAGTCTGATTAGAGTGCTGCAAGTGTTTGATTGGATAGAGAGATAGACCCGAGAGAGTGTCATGAATCATGATAATCCATTCAGACTGATGCTAGGGTCTCATCAGATAAGGCTACAAGAGTCTCATCAGAGTGCTGTAGAAAACGTGCTGAGGCAGTCTCATTAGACACAATCGGATAAGAAAGTGGTGCGAGAGCTTGTGTAAAAAAGTAACGAGAATTTGAAAAAAGAGAGTCTAATGTGGGAGTTCGATCAGAGAGTGTTGGGGGAGAGAGCCTTTTTGGAGAGAGTTTGACCAGCGTGCTGTGAGATTCCGATGAAAGAGAGTCTGATCAGAGTACTACAACAGTCCACTCATAAAATGTCAGGAGAGCTTGCTGCAAGATTCTGATAAAGGAGTGTCTGGTGAGAGTGCAGCAGGAGTCTGATCAAAGAAAGTCTGGAGACAGGGTACTGAGGGGAACTGATTAGAGAAATATATGAGAGTGCTGCGAGCGTCAGGTTGGAGACAGTCTTAAGAGTGCTGAGAGGATGCGATCAGACAGTGACATGGTGTCTAACCAGAGTGCTGCGAGATTCTGAATAAAGAAAGCCTGATCAAAGTGCTGCAACAGTCCACTCAGAGTGTCTGATGAGAGTGCTACGAGATTCTGATAATCGACAGTCTGATCAGAGTGCTGTAAGAGGCTAGTCAGAGAGTGCTTCGTGACTGAGGAGTGAAAGTTGTGAGGATGCGATGTACCACAATAAAAATGATGAAACGCACGCACCACTCAAATACAGATTTTGGCAGGTAAATCAATCCATACCCGAGCCGAGATAAAAATCTGGCACTGGCTGCGCACCTAGTTTTGCTTGCTCCATCATGGATCAGGCTATGTGCATTGTGCTTGGGGCCTTTGTCTTTTCCAATTCCTTCGAGAGCTGTACTGGCTGGAGTGCTGCCCTCACTCACGGGGGCAACTGCTGCGTGGCGGGAACTTGGGCCTGGAAAGAGCAGGAGACTGAGGGAAGGTGATTCACAGCGCAAATGCGGGCGATTTATTCAGGGCAGCTCAGTGGTTATACTGAATAAGCAGCTAACTATGTTAAGTGACATCTCTTTATTAATATAATAACTGCACTTTCACAATTGCTTTATTAACCTTCCTGCTTTCTCAAATTTGCTTGAAAATGAACCATGTGTTCACTCTTTTTTCAAAATTTTCTTGGGAGGAGAACCCCCTCAAACACCCTGTGGGTTGTTCCGGCTCGCTCGCTAGTCTCTCTGCGGTGCCGTATTACAATAATTTTTCGCCCTACCACTTTCAAATGTCATGAGCCGCCACTGTGTGTGGGTTTCTTGCATGGAAGGGCCGTACTTATTGCGGGGCATGGACATTCCCAACAGGTTTCCATGATCGATCATCTGGGTCATAGCCCTTCCAATCTATTAAATAGATCAAAATACAATTTATTCTCTTTGAATATATGATCCTCTCTACTTTGAATTCTAGGGGAGCATCTATTTTATTGGGTAAGGATTGGGTTTGGGCATTGTAAGGTTGGAGCATGGAGACATGAAATACTGGGTGACACGTCATGTCATCTGGTAACTGCAACTTGTCAGAGACTGAGTTCATTATTTGTGTAATTGTATAGGGTCCTAAATATTGTGGCTGCAATTTGCATGGTCCCTGAATTCGTAGGTGATTAGTGGCCAACCATGCTTGATCACTCATTTTTTTAATCTGGTTGTTGTATGCAGTGTTTGTTTGCGTGCCTTGTAATACTTCTTTTTGTTTGTTGGAGCTGTATGTTGCGGTTTGTTTGATTTCAGATAATAGATTCAAAAAGGTCTGAAACTGAATATTTTATTTGGGCACGTTTTCTGGCAACATACATGGATTGATGCCTGTTTTGCAGTAAAAAGGATACAACTTAGTAACGGAGTGTTCCGCATTATTGTATGAAAACTCCACAAAAGGTTAGAAATTTTTCCATCCTGGTGAATAAAAGGTTAATAGACATCGTAGGATTTGTTCCAGTGCTTGTTTACTCATTCCCTCTGACTATCTGTTAGTGTATGGTAAGCGGACGAGAGACAAGCATCTATATCCAAAGATTTACACATGTTTTGCGAAAACTTTGATACAAATTGGGGGCCTCTATCTGATATAATGATGGAAGAGACAATATAACTGTAAAATGTGATGGGCGAATAGGACTGCAAGTGTCTTGGCGGTAGGGATACCTTTTACTGGTATTAAATGTGCCATTTTGGAGAATAAATCTACTATGACGCATATTGCAGTAGAATCATTAGAATTTGATAAGTCAGATACAAAGTCCATACTGATGGTATGCCAGTGGTTTGGATGCACTGGCAAAGAATGCAACAAACCTACTGATAGAGTATTAACTGCCTTGTTCTGAGCGCATGCTGGACAGGCTTGCATGTAACCATGCACATCCTTAGATAGACTAAGCCACCAAAAGCATCTTTTATAATTAGCAAAAGTTCATTGAATTCCTGTAGGCCCAGCAAATGGTTTATCAAGGCACCAATTTAAAACTTCAAGTCTAAGTTCTTCAGTGGGTAGATACAAATTGTTACCATGATAGGGGAGTCTGTCTTTCATCTTCTGTTTTCACCACTCATCTACATCTGTTGCATACCCTTTTCAACGTTGTCAAAAAAATGTTGCTTAGTAAAAGTAACTATCATCTTTTCAGCACCTAGAATGTTCTGTGGTGGGGTGCTTGTTAATTCAGGTGGATCATGACCTCAAAGTGATAACACTTTTGTCTGTAGTGTTTCTGGACGATATGTAATTACTAAATTATACTCACTAAAGAACCAAAGCCATCTAATCTGTCTGGGTATCAAGGCTTTTGGGGATCGAAAGAATTGTAAAATGTTATGGTCTATGTGAACTGTGACGGTATGTACTGCACCCAATAAAAAGTGACGCCACTTTTGGAAACATCGTTTTTTATCAAGCAATTCCCGTTCTGTTATTGTATAATTTGGTCAGCAGGCAGCAGTTTCTTGGAAAAATATGTGATGGGATGCATATGTCCTGTAGTATGATCTTGTTGGGAGAGAATGCCTCCCACTGCCACCTGCTTGGTGTCGGCCTTTACAGAGTATTGTTGTGTTGGATCAGGGTGACGTAGAATTGGGGCAGATGTGAACCTGTCCTTTAACAAACAAAATGCATCATTGACTTCTTTAGACCACACAAGAGGCCCCTTTTTCTTAGCAGTTTGGTGATGGGGCTAACAATGTCTGAGAAATTAGTGATACATCTCTTATAAAGGTTAGCTAACCTTAAAAACGTTGTACTTCTTTAATTGAGGTAGGTGCTGGCCATTCTAAGATCACCTGGATCCTCCTTTTGTCTATCATGATTCCTTCTGGGGAGAACATATATCCCAGGATTTCCACTGACTGAGTGTGAAACGTACATTTTTCTAATTTCACAACTAAATGATGGTCTCTTATCCGTTGTAGAACTGATCTCACATGGGTAACATTCTCGATCATGTTTTGAGAGTAAATTAGGATGTCATTGATATATACTATGAAAAAGACATAAAGTAACGCCAAACTTCCTGTATAAAAAACTGGAATGCTGCAGGAGCATTACAAAGGCCAAAGGGCAAGATTGTATATTCAAAGAGTCTTAAACTTTGTTCAGAAAACCTTCTTCCACTTGTCCCCTTCTTTTACTCTAATAAGACGATAGACCCTTCATAGGTCCAATTTTGTATAAACAGTGGACTTTCACACCTGCTCCAAGAGAATAAGGATTAATGGCAAGGGATATCTGTTCTTCACCGTTACCTAATTGAGCACCCTATGGTTTATGTGTCAGGTTGTTACCAGTTCTTATCGTAGGAGTGAAATGGTTATGACGAACGTTCCAAACTTCCCAATAGGCCAGGGGATCGGTTGTACGAATCCTGCCTGACCCAAGAGGGTGAAGTGACGCAGACAGGTTGAATCTGCAGTGTGCCACTTCAAGCTTCCTATTGGTCTTGGCCTTCTTTGTTAAATAAAACAAACAACAGCGTTTTAATACTTATGTAATATTGGGCCACATATATCAACATTAGGAACAGCGATTACTAAATTGCGATTTTTACAATTTGCGATTAGGTAATCACTATTCCTAATGTATGAAACGCCATGAGTTTCATTTAGCAATTCCTAGGGAGTCGCAAATCGACCTACCTCTTTAATACTAATGAGTTAGTGTTAGAAATGGGATTTCTGGTTGGCTAGGGCATGCACCTAAGCCAGGAAGAAACTACCACTCTAGTCAGGGCAAGGGAGTTACATGCTGAAAATAACCCCTGCTACCCCCTTGGTAGCTTGGCACGAGCAGTCAGGCTTAACCCAGAGGCAATCTGTAAATCGTTGGCGCAACACCCACATACAGCAGCAACACACTAGGCATACCACAAAAGAGACTCCACACAAGGTTATATAAAAATAGCCTTTGTTTTATCCAAAATACAGAATCATAATTACACATATATACTGTGTCAACTGCCACCAGGTCATAATTTACAGGGGATTAAATACATGACAGGGCCATTCGGGCCACTGTCAGAACCATCACAAATCACAAGTAGCACATATAAAACACAACCAGTCACCAATGGCATAATTCTGTATTTAGTCTTGTAATCACCTGCAACATAAACGCATTATGTCTGCATCACTTTGGCATAAAACACATGGTGCATAAATGATCAGCATAAACACATTATGCATAAACACTATAGCATAATATTAGGCATCAACACATGGGGCATAAATCATCAGCATAAACACATTATGCCACAGGCATCACATTAGGTCCTACCAACACTGACCCCTAGCCAACTTGCCTTTCTGGGGCTGAAAATGCCCTCTTTCCAAAATGTCAGAGCTCGCAATTGTAGGGCCTCCCAATTATCCCTCTAGCTGCCAAAAGCAGAGAAAACACTGTGCGTAATGCGATGGGGGCGTGGGGTGCTTCCCACCCCTTCCTTACCACGAAACCACAGATGTCCCCGTCATTGCAGTTGCCCGCTCTCTTGTGGTGCAGCTGATGCGAAATGAGCACTGGCACTAACAGTGCCTTTGAAGCCCCACTCAGGGACTTAGGGATCCAAAACTAGCCCAACAAGAAATCTGCACTGGTGCTCTTCGTGCCTGGGGAGCCCCGCTCTGGGGCTACTGAACAAACATAGTCCCAAATGATGTAGCTGCCCGCTCTCCTGTTGGACAGCCAAAGGAAATCAGCACCCAATGGCACGGGCACCTGCTGTGCAAATCTGAGCCCCGCTCACGGGCTCTCCTTCTTAACTCCTCCAGTCTCTGGAGGGGGCGCTAGAGGGTGCACAGCGGGATGGCTGGCTAATCAGACAGCGCCGCCGGGCAGATCTATGTCCTGATATAATTTTAGCACTACAACGGCAAACTATGTGAAACCGGCAAAAGAACAGGGTGTCAGAACACATCGAGAGGCTGCGGGGCGAAACTGATGGTGTGTATACTGCTTCAAAACGGTGAAAAATGTGTCGGAGAGCTTAGATGCTGCAGCCGCTAACCAGCAAGATGGCAGCTCCGCTTTGCTAACTGTGCCGGTAACAGACTTTGAAAGCTCCTGCGATCTAGGTAAACGGCACACCAGCTGACGACACTCTCACGCAACATGGGAAAACCCGATAAACAGCAAACTAAACTGTCTTTTGAATCGAGAAGATCAGTGAGAGGGCTTGCGACACAATCGGACACTGAGGCTGAGACGGAAGGGGCATCAGACGCTGGAATGGAGTCCATCCTCAAGGCCATTCATACTAGCCTCCAAGATATCAATGGCAAACTGGATCACCTCACAAGTCGCGTAGACAACGTGGCGACCAAGCAGGATAGGCAGGGCGAGAGACTGGATGAAGCAGAGAATCGGCTGTCATCAGTGGAGGAGGAAGCACAAGCGAACACTACTAAGTGTAGCGGGATGGAGAAAGTACTAGATTTGATTAAAAGTAAAGCTGAGGACTTGGAAGCGCGATCCCGCCGAAATAACGTTCCAATCGCGGGGGTTCCTGAGTCAACAAACACAGGCTGCATGGAAACATATGTGGAGGACTTGTGCCGAGCGAGTTTTGGTGCAGAACAACTGTCCCCACTATTCATAGTGGAGCAGGCCCACAGGTCACCAGTGCCTCGCCCGCCACCTAGGCCCGTAGTGGCCCGTATATTAAACTATCGCAATCGTGATTGTACTTTACGCATGGCAAGAGAAAAGAAACAAGTAAACTATCAAGGCAACCAATTAGATGTCTACCCCGACTACACCATGGCGGTACAGCAGGCGCGCAAGGAGTTTGCAGCAGTCAAAGCGAAGCTACGAACCATGCAGATAGACTATGCAATGCTATATCCTGCACGCCTGAAGATCACCTGGGATGGTAAACCGACGATCCTCCCCACGCCAAAGGCAGCTCAGGAGTTCATCAAGAAAATTGGGAAACACCTCAAGGAGCGTAAAACAGACGACCAACAACATGACTCGGACTGAATGTCTGCTGCTGCACACACCACCGAGCAGAGGACACCTGCTAGTGGGTAGTTTATAGTCTAATTGCCTGATGCGCTGGTGTCTCTCAGCACAACACAAGATATTGTCAACTGCTGCCTCAATGGTAAGTCTACATATCAAGGGCCACACGAATCTGGACATGGTAAAGCATTGTGTATGTGACACTGATGAAGTCTTCGTAATTTGGCACACAAGTGGCATAATCAGTGCAGAGAATGTACGTTTTCTGAATTGGGTGACTATGATGAACAACGTGGTCTATCTGAACTACGATGCAGCCGTTGCATGCCTTTAATGGGGCGGGCACCTGAGATCTCCACTTATTCTCAGATTTGTTCAGCGAAATTCCAGCCAGGGTAGTGCACTCGGTTATTCTAGTAGACTTATACCTGCACACATGTTGTTGTGTTATTGTGTAAAGGACCTAAAATCTGAGGCTCATTGATTGCACTGCTACGTAACAAGGCTCGTGATATCGTTAATAATACATGTTGTTATAATACATATTGTAGCTAACCACATTGTCTCTAGAGACATATCGACAATGGGCGATGCCATCAATAAGTTTAGTAGCACTTCGACTCATGTTTTTTTTTTTTTAAAGCCATTGAACTGTGTAGAATGGGGAAGGCAATGGCGCCGAACCTCTTCGGGGACCAAGTAATACTATTTGTGTATACACTGTGGCATCAACAACTTACTTGTGTTAAGACGACTGCCTTTTCTTTTGTTAAACTCTATTATCATATACGTTATATTATGTTTGCCTATGATTGTATTATGATCTGCCCACATCCATTTAGTTGGATGTTTGTAATGCGTCCTAGGCGGACCCCCACATGGGTACTCCCCACACGGTTTATGTATTACTGGATTACTTCGGCAGGATTGGGCTGCTGGTGTGGGTGGTGGAAGGGAGAGTTGGGGTTTTGAACTAGTTCAAGGGACGTCACACTTAAGATGCATTGCTGAAATTCGAGATGGAAGTTTTGTTCATGATGCACCGATGACAGGCACACAATGTTGGCTTATCTACCTAAGGGGACACTGCATACACATGTTCTGTAAGAATGTTTTTAGCTACCAATGTCAGCTGTGACCCATAATGTACTGGACAGATCACGCTTGAAGTTACTTACATGGAACATACGTGGGTTTGCTAATCCGAAGAAAATCAGACAGCTATTTACAAGCCTGGATAGGTGGCATATTGACATAGTACTCTTCCAAGAGACTCACTTAGCACCACACTCTCATTCTACTATTGGCCGCCGATGGGCAGAATCCATTCATAATGCAACATACTCAGCATACTCTAGAGGGGTATCGATCCTGGTGAAGAAGGGCACCAACTTTAAAATTTAAAATACGATTACTGACAATCAGGGGCGCTACCTGATACTAACGGGGACACTACGTGGCAAGCTGCTATCACTCATTAATACATATGGTCCAAACATTGATGCACCTGACTTCTATCATGAGGTTTGGCAACAATTACACGACAACTCGGACAGGATATTATTATGGGGAGATGATCTAAATCTAGTGCTGGATGATCAACTGGATAGATCTGGGGCGACGACCGAGCCACACAGGAAAGCACGGGTTAAGATACTCAATATCATGGCTGACTTGCAATTACAAGACATATGGAGAGTACGACACCCCGACATTAGAGAAGCAGCACATACATCTGCTGTGCACAATAGTTGGTCACGTATTGATTACTGGCTGGGCTCTGACAAATCCCTTTTATGGACCATGGGGATTAAACATATGCCCAAGACCCTCTCTGATCACAATCCCATCACGCTGACGCTTCGCATTCCGAGCTACACGCCACCACCATATATCTGGAAGTTCAACGCTACTGTTTACAGACTCAGTTTACACGGATCCCATACACAAGGCAATTAAGGATTATTTCCATACAAACGAACACTCCACGGATGACCCGTCCCTTCTTTGGGAGGCATTAAAGGTCACATTACGTTGAGTTTGTATAAGCACCACAGTAGGGATCTTAAGAGATATCCGTACACAGCTACACAGGTGCGAAACACAACTGAAATCGTTAGAAAGCCAATATGAGCAGACACATGATCCCACTGTACTGGCTAAAATGCGTGAGATAATGACAGAATATCAATCATTTGCAGTGGACGAGATCAAGTATGTCCATAAAAGACCCAGAGCTAGAGCACTTGGTGAGGATGGCAGACCGGGCAGGGTACTTGCCTCCAGAATACGGAAGGGAAGAGGGTCCCAGGCCGTACTGCAGATTCGGGATGATACTGGAAACACTTGTGCAGACCCGCTGGGCATACTCAGGGGTTTTGTAGCCACGTATAGTAAGTTATACAACTCCAAGCCCACTACGACACCTGCCAAAATCTTTAAATATCTCGAAGATGTGGCCATAGCGTGGCTCTCGGGCACACAGCGCACCTATCTCTCACTTCCAATAACTGTAGAGGAGGTCTCTGATATAATCAAATCATTGCCCAATGGAAAGGCTCCTGACCCGGACGGGTTCACATGTGAATTTTACATAGCATTCACTGATATATTGGCGCCCCGGCTAGTAGCAATGTATGGAGATGCATTTGAGAAGGGCATACTCCCACCAACGTTAAGGGAAGCGGTAGTGATAGCGCTATTTAAACCAGAAAAAGATCCTGAATTATGCGATTCATATCGGCCCTTATCTTTAATAAATGTGGACTCTAAAATTTTAGCCAAATTGCTCGCTACGAGACTGCAACCCCTCATGGCTAACTTGGTCCTTCCAGTCCAATCTGGCTTCATACCATCCAGAGCTACCTCGCACAACACCCGGACGCTATTTGGGCTATCTCATTACCTGATTCCAAGCACCAAATCGATAGCGGTCATGTTAGATGCCGCTACGGTATTTGATTCTATTGAATGGTCTTATCTCATCACGATACTCAATAGAATGGGTTTCCCCCCAATGTTCACGCAATGGATTTAGCTCCTATACACAAACACAGTGGCAAGATTTAGAGTAAATGGTTATGTATCGGATGCCTTCAACATAGAACGTGGTACTAGACAGGGATGTTCACTCTCTCCCCTGTTATTTGCACTTGCCCTTGAGCCGCTTGCCTGCAAAGTCAGACAGCACCATCATCCGTCCGCACTGCAGTTTTCCAGCAGACCACTGCACATCTCACTGTAAGCAGACGACATGCTTTTGTATGTACGTGATCCTTAGAGGCACTTGTCGCCACTGCTTCATGAGTATATTAAATTTGGTGGGCTTTCTGGGCTCCAAATAAATTTGGACAAATCCTCCATCATTCCACTCACTGACACCACGATTCCACATACCACTGAATTCCCGTTGGAATGGCAGACTGACCCCATTAAATATCTCGGGGTATGGTTCCACAGAGACCCTGAACTTGTTATCAGAACAAATTATGGGAGAGTGATAGCTGCATTGGAAGACAAAGTGAACCGTTGGATACAACTACCACTGTCACTTACTGACTGCATAGCGATTGTAAAAATGGTAATACTTCCCAAACTCCTCTATCTCTTCAATAATATTCCCATCCTCCCTCCGAAAGAAGTCTTCAAAAGAATATCCTCAATGGTGCTCAGGTTGATATGCACAGGCAAGCAGGCACGTATTAAACTGCGAACTTTGACTTTACCATACTCGAAAGGAGGAATATGCGTGCCTGACTTCTTCCTGTACTACCTATGTGCTCAGGCACAATATGCCGCGTACTGGTATCATAACGTCCCATACTTAAGGCACACAGCTATAGAGGAAGGGGATGCCTTGCCAATGCCACTAACCACAATAATCAGTCATACGCGGCTGCCACTGCATGCAAAAGACATTAACACAATAGATGCTACCAACGACGCGTGGTACCGCTTAGGACAAATGGCACGTAAACTGCCTCTTTATCCTTCGGCTCTACCATTGCATTTCCATCCTGCACTATCTGTTACAAATGAGGAGGTGGGTGTGGGACTATTGCGACAGGTAGGGTTGGATACACTGGGAGATCTATATCATAACGGGAAATTTAAGACTGCGCAAGACTTAGCATTTATACAGTATCAGACACTGATGTTCCGTTTCACCTACTATAGATTGCAGGAAGCCATCAAGAAATTATATCCTTGTTATCCAAACGAACGAGTACAGCTTGACTCCCTGCAGCTCATATTGGCCTCCCAGAACATCACACATTTAGTGTCCAGCTTATACACAGTAGCACAGGATGAACTAAACTATGACTCTCACAAGGCCAGGGACAGGTGGAGCACACTGTTAGAAAATCCACTCACAGAGGTAGATTGGCAGACTGCCTGCATTTTGATCAAAATGCTGACGCCGAATGGTAATTTGAGAATTATCCACTTCAAGTACCTACACCAAGCATATTATACACCCATGAAACTCTGTAGATATGGGCTCCGGCCAGACGCGCAATGCAAACGTTGTGGAGCTGATCAAGCTGACTTCATACATTTAGCTTGGTATTGCCTGAAGGTGCAGGAATACTGGGCAAAAGTGACTAACACAATAACAGCAATGGTGGGTACTGTCATTACCTGCAATATCCATTTACGTCTGCTTGGGCTTGTGCATAATGTTAAGGCGACAAGACGAAAATTCTGTGCGGTGGAGCTGCTGCTTGCCAAGCGAAGAGTTTCTATGTATTGGGAAAGTAGATTGGCACCTGCGGTTGGGCACTGGCTTAAGGACATGTCCCATTGTCAGGATACACTGAGAACATATGAAGAGGAGTTGCCAGCCCGGTCCAGACCAAAAGACTATTGGAAATATCTGATGGAGTATTTAAATGCAAATCCTGCCGTGCAGGAATGTGATATAACTATGTCCTCATGACTGCTCACTGTAACATATGTGCCTTACATTGTATATATAGCTGTGTAACCTTATCACTTGAATGACGAATGCAGTAGTGTGATGATCCGTTTACTGATGGTTCTACTATGTTCATATTGCACTATTTTGAAATGCTAATAAAAAGATTTACAAAAAAAAAACTTCTCCAGTCACATCGGGAGAAAGGCACCTACAATATGCCTTGGCTGGCCCCTCGCCTGGGGCCTCTCAGTACCTGCCTCTCTCTTCCACAAAATGGAGGGACCAGAGATGGAGCCTGCAAGGCTCCTGAATCTTCAGGGTACATGCCGGGCTGCCACCGGCACGCGGGGGCCCTGCCTTCCTTCAGGCAACTTGCCTGACTACCCCTCTGGGCACACTGCCTCTGCAGCTTCCTCTTCCCAGCCCGCTTCTATTGGTGGACCGCAACCTAGCCTTGCCCACAACCAGGCACATACTTCTGCCTGTCTTCCAGGCTGCCTATCTCTGCGGCGGCTTCGCTTCTCGGCTACCAAGTGCGGGGTAGGCTCTGCCAGTAAATACACAAATGCGGGGTGTGTTCCCTTCAACAGAAGCACAAACGCAGGGTGGGCTCCCTCAAGGCAGGCCTAAACGCGGGGTGGGCTCCCGCTATCTCTGGTAATGTGGGAGGGGATCCCCACATCGGGATTCCCTCAAAATACGATACAGCACGACCGCCGGGCACACAACTGCGGGGTGGGCTCCCGCTTCTCCTGCAGGCACAGGGGAATCCTCCACACATCGCAGCCTCGACCTGCAGGCCACCAGAACTCCTCCTGGAGCAAAAATATAGCGCTCTCTAGGCGCTAAGCCCAAAGTCTCAGGGGCAAAAGGCTGGGCCCAGGCAGGCCAGCTCACAGGGCCCTCCAGCAGGGAGGCAGTCCCTCATGGTGGGTCTTTGTGGGGCCCAGCAGCAGCAAGTCCCCCCAAGTCACAAGGAAGCACACCTTACATGGGGTCACAGCCCCAATATTTGTACCACATTTCTCTTTGTCTGCCCAGTCACATGGCTTGGGGGAACCTGTCCCAACTGGTTCTGGGGGGTATTGGAGGACTTTGCTTACAGGGCTCCTCTTCCCCTTTATTAGGTCGGGGCTCTTCCATCAGACACACCACAGGGGGTGGAGCCTGCATTGACATAGGCAGGCACAGACCTATTCAGGGTCAGGGGACTACTCCTCCCACTACTCCAAATGTAGATCTCCTATTCAGCCTAGCGCTGACTCACCCTGCCCTCCCTGGAGCCACACATACCTCACCCTCCCCTGTCACTCCAGAGCCAGACATGCAATACACAACAGGCAGGCAGACACATAGCACACAGAAATGCCAACTTCTAAAAGTGGTATTTCTAAAATAGTGATAATAAATCTGTACACACCATTGCGCAGCATTTATTATTACTATTCCAAATATACCAAACTTGACCAAGCTGCTACTCTCATATCAGGAATTACCACTAAAACACTTATTAGGGAATCCCCATTGCATTCCTATGGGAGGGCAGCCTCACAGCAGTGAGACACCAAAATGGCTGTTTGTCACTACCAGGACATTCCACGCACTTAAGGTACATGTCCTACCTTTTACCTACAATGCACCCTGCCCATAGGGCTAGCTAGGGCCTACCTTAGGGGTGACTGACATTCAGTAAGAGGGGGGTCACAGACGTGGCACACACTTTAGGTGTCACGTCACAGGCGCAGTAACACTGCGTGCACAGGGCCCCCTGCAATGGCAGAGGCCTGAGACAGGTTTGAAAGGCTACTTTGGTGGGTGGCGCAATCAGAGCTGCAACCCGCCAGTAGCATTAAATTTACCGGCCCGGGTATATGAGATACCACTTTACAAGGGACTGACAGGTAAATTAAATATGCCAAGCAGGTGTAGACCAATCTTACCATGTTTTCCACAGAGAGCACAAACACTTTACACTGGACAGCAGTGCAAATGTTCCCAGAGTCCTAAAACCACCAACACCATGTCAGAAAAATGGCTAGGTGGAAGGCAAAAAGTTCAGGGAAGACCCTGCAAAAAGGACCAAGTCCAACAGGTAGGTAGCAATTTGCGAACCCCTCCCCCTAAGCCTCGCTAAAATCACGGGGATTTTGGCCTTCCTTAAAGGAAAACGTGTTACGTTTTCCTTTTTATAATTTTTATAATTATAAAATTATAATGATATTTTTCATTTTTTAACAGCAGGCAGTGGTCCGAGGGATCACTGCCTGCTCTTAAATGTTTTCACCACCATTCCCAAAGGGGAAGGGGTCTCTTAGGGACCCCTTCCCATTTGCTAATGGGTTACCACCAACTTGTAGTTGGGGGTGAAATGAGAATGTTTTGCAGATGCATTCACGGTCAAAAAAACATTCATACATACCACTGCAATTCCGTATTTGAAAGAAATGCCCTAAAAACGCCCATTCCAAATACGGAATCACAAACCAATTTTGAGATTTGGTAAAAGGTTACTGAATCGTAAAATAAATTTTGATGCATTCACAAACAGGCAGATTCTGAAAATCGGCCTGTTTGTGAATGAAAAATAGCTTCATTCATGTGGCCCATTGTTATAAGGTGACTATGTACACGTTTTGATCTGTTCTAGTTACTTAATATCCCTTACTCTCTTGTCAGGAATACAGAAGCCTTCAAGCTTGTATTTCTGTCTCTTAAATAAAGGAACAACAATGTAAGTTCTATTAGAAAATCGTATCACTTCAATAATAATATATCAACCCTCATGAATCATATCTATATATTTATTCTCTCATTACTTCTGACTTTTAGACGTTTTTCAAGATGCTGATTTCTCTTAGTTCTTTTTTTTTAAACTTCCAAAGAAAGAAAACATAAGATTTCTGGTAAATCAATAAAAAATCAATTATTTCATGTAAACATCCGCTTTGATTACGAGTTTAACCAGTGGCGGCTCCGCGAGGGAGTGAGGTGGGCGGTGGGGCGGGGGAGGAGGGGTAGTAAACTCTTAATGCCGCTTAAAGGAGTTGAGTAAATAAATAAATCAATAAACCGAATTACAATGCGCGCTGCATTGCCGATTTGGCGTTGGGCGATTAGTGATCACTATAGGGATGTACACCCCGATGACCACGCCTTTTGGTTTTATGGTATTGACCATGTACCAATTGGCAATAGAGCTGGGGACCGCGAGCTGCTGGTTAGGCAAAAGGAGGAAAAATGGATTTGTCGCTTTTAGGCAACTTTGATGGGACACAACACTGACAGAGAGTTGCACTATTTCCTTGAGTACGGTACTTTGAGACTGTCAGTAGGAGGTACACTATCTGTACACACAAGGTATAATTGACACTATATCACCTTTAGAGCCTATTACTGTAACTTTACGATTGAATACAAGCTTGATGGGAACTATAAATGGTGAGGTCTAGATGCGTCATGTTTGATCAAACTAACACTCCTTTATATCCAAGATGTACTTTACTCTAATTCCTTGTTGTGCTGTTTTTGGTTTATTTTGATAATTGTTGCCATTTTTAATATTTCTTTGCTTACCTGTCCCCCTCTTCTTTACCTCAAAGAAGTTGGTATGGTGAAGGGATATGAGAATCACAATGTGGTTGTTACGATTCCCAGTCAATGGGTGTGTCCTGATAGCATGATTACGTATAGTTTTCTGCCTTCACTTTCACTGTGCCGGTGACCATGCAAAAAGTAAGGTAAGCTAGTTATCAATAGGGGACACGTTTTAATATGTGAAGATTGGATACTATGAGTTACCGTTTTGGTTGTATTGGGCCAAGTGGGTGCTTTTGATGCACATTAGTTTATTGACACAACCTGGCCAGTGCCCTGCGTCTATCCAGGTTGTATATGCGCTAATGCTAAACTGCTTGGAATGTTTGCAGTATAGATCATTTACTTGTTGTCTCTGATTGCCCTGCTTTTGCCCCCTTTTTGTAACAGCTATATTAACACAGACCGTCTGACGTGGAGAAGTTACACTAGTCTTTCTAGGTATTTCCATGTTTATCGTGTGCATGTTGATCACTCTTTACCTGCCTGTTTTTTTATTTGAGCTCACTGCAGTTGCGTCACGTATTACTCTGTGCACCTCATTGTCGTCCTACGCTGTTACAACCAGTGATCTCTTGTCATCGAGTTCCACACCTTGGACGGAATGCTATTGATACAAATGTACGTCGCTCAGTGACGCTTCTGTGTATGGGCCTGTGAAGCCTGTTCTCTTTTACGGGACACCTGTTATTGACGCCTTGAGCCATAGATTGTTAATTGTGCTGTGATTGTTAAGGGCTACGATGTGCTTGCTCCATTCGATATGCTATGTACTGAAGCATAGTTAGAGATGACATTACTTGCACAGCATTTGTACACCAGTAGATGTGTTTGCTCCTCGTTTCTTTCAATAGGGTTTTAGTGGACTCAGGCTTGCGCTACTTAGTGGCCCCGTATGATGGGCAGGCATGTTATTCTCTATCGGCATACTCCACTGCTGGCCTTACTGTTTACTCCCTTCTTTAACAAACTTGACAGCATGAACCATTTACTATGAAGCCCATGGGAAAGGGAGCTATCCTTGGACTCATTTGGTCTTACATTTAAATATACTGTATATAATGACCCAGGTGCTTCCTTTATTTGAGGTGAGTCCGGAGTATATGTATGAGTTGTGAGGCTCATGGAGCCTATTATCTTGGATTATATGGGCACTGGATATATTTTGGAACAATTTGACTGTCTGACCTAAGGAGCTCTTTTATCTGTTTTACAGATAAGAGCAAACTGTTTTATATTTGTCTATTGACATCCATGGGGCGGTATTGGTCTTTATTATTTTTTACTTCTATTTAACCCTGGGCGGAGAACTACGCTCCGTTCGCGGAGTTTGCGAATTTTTGGAAACTTCGCTGCGAGCGCGAAGCTGTCGACTACTTCGCAACCAACAGCGTAGCGTAGTAGTTTTTTTTCCTCGTGCGCTCAATAGCATTCTCATGCGCGCGGTAATGACTTACCGTGGTTCTGCATTCGCTTTCTCGCTTTTCTCTCCCGTTCGCGTTCACTACGATGTTTAGAATCCGGCCGCACAATCCCACCCGACTGTGAAAACGCGATAACGTCATTCGAGTGCACGAACACGTCATTAGGACGCGCGATCTTCCTTACAGCGCCATGTAGGTAAGATCGCATGTCCGAACACGCAGAAACTGCAATCTGGCACAGAATATCTCTCGAGCATGTTAAAACCTTATAAAAAATGATCATTTTGCTCAGGAAAACCCCTCAGATTGTGATTTGGCTGTATTTTTTTGGCCATGGAGTCCTCTTTTTGTTTCTACTTTTTTTTACAAGAGAAAGGAAGTGCCCCTGAGTCTCCAACTTCCTCTTCCTGCCGCCAGGCTCCTCCCAGTGCTTTGTCCATGTGCTGTTCACTTTCATTTGGATTTGGAGCTGGAAGGATCACTCTTTGTGTATGTCTGCTGCATCATAGCATTTGATTAGATTTATTGAGGAATTTTGGATTTGAACTTTTTTTTACAAGTAAGTTTGAGAATTGGTGTACTGTAAATGTTTGTTTGGTTTGGGGGTTTTTTAACTACAGTTTTCTGTGCTTCTCAATCTTTCTTAAAACGTATTATTTAGGAAGGCTTGTACTTTCATGAGGGGCCAAGTTGTATGTCTTTGAAATTTCATCCAATAGGCCTAGCGGTACCCACGGGTCCAACCATGTGTCTGTGGTGTCTGTAAAACATCTTGGATGGCATTGGATTCAATTGCAAACTCTGTTGTAGTGGAATTTCATTTTTTTTTTTAATTAGGTAACCCTAGTAGTACATGTAGTTAGTGTAGGCCTGCTTGAGTTCATTTACTTTCTGTGGGTGGCTTGGCCAGGTAGGGGCGGCCATTTTGTGTTTTAAGCCACTGTGTTTTTGCCATAGGCCTCCAAGCTTGTGGCCTACTCTGCCAGTAGGCCCAAGGGTACTACTAAAGTCATCATCTTGGGTGCATGAAAGTTGTTCAACTGTTATTGTGGTGTTTAAGTTGTAAGTGTAACATCATGTAGGTCATGGATGGCTTTGGATTGATTAGCAAAATGTGTGTTTTATGTTGAATTGCAGGTTTTGGGTGTGTGTTGAATAATATGACTTTTTCTGCGCACTAGGTAAACCTAGAATTCAGCTCGCATAGTTTTGGTAACTTTGCACAGTGTGACAACGCGACCTTACAGTTTTTGTCTTCTTCGCGCGCTCAATGTGCGTGCTCGGCATGCGATAACGACGTTTTGTACAATTCGCGCTGCCGAACACACCGATTTTGCAATCTCGTGAGCAATATGTCTCGAGTTGCATAAAATCTTCTCGAAAATGTTAATGCTGTTCATTTTGCTAAAGAAACTCCTCAGGTTGTCATTTGGTTGTAGTTTTTGGAGCATGGACCACTTACTGTTTCTGTCCTCTATGTACTTTGTTGTTTAAGGGTGGCCTGACCATGTGGGTGGTGGGGCGGCCATTTTGCGAAGCCAAGCATTGTCCTTTTGTCATAGGCATGTATTGTCTGTCTTCTCTTTCTTTTCATTTTGTTGGGGATGGCCAGGCCATGTGGGGGCGGCCATTTTGTGTGACCTTCCATCGTGCTTCAGTTTTGTTGCAGGCCTACAAACTTGTGATTTCTTCTGCCAGTAGGCCTAGAGTCTCAGAGGTAGTCAGCGTAGCGGGGGTGCTTGATGTAGCGGTTTCCATTTTGTCTGTTGAATTTAACATCATTTAGGGCGTGGATGGCAATGCATTGAATTCCCAAATGTGGTGTTTGGGGTGTACTTAACTGTTTGGGTATGTGTAAAAAAACTGTAAATGCCTTTGTTGATTGTGTTGTTGTTGTATAACTTTCAAACCTTTTAGCCATGGGGATTTTCTTTTTTGTGCATTAAGCTGTGATGTGTAACAGGCATCCTCCTTTTTCTGGCCATATAGGTATATAGGCCTGCTTGAGTTTATTGTTTTCTGGCCTTTACCCATGTACCTGTGATATGTGCCCATGTGGCTGGGAGCTGTGGTGGTAGTGTGCTGTTTTGTTTTTGACAAAGTGGCATGTGTCTTGCCATTATTCCTGTTGGCTTACTACTGTTCACATCCCCATTGCTATCTGCTGCAGGTCACTGATGCTGCATCCATCCTAAATGATGCACAAATTAAGGATAAACAAGTTCCACTTCCAATATATTGGCTTTTTAGTTATTTGCTATTCTTACTCTTACTGAGTGTAGTAATACTTCTAGTAGTAATTAAAATTAAAGCTAAAAAAAAATCCACATTCGACTGATGTCATTCTGCCTTCTTTGCTTGTACGTGCACAAAAGACTGAAGACTGAGAGGAGGTGTCCGTCATCATTCATCGCCTGTTCTACTGCCAGACGGATGTCCTTCTGTACTACGTCATGTGTGGTGTGACTCACCTGACCAGACATCATTCTCAGCAACTTGTGCAACTGAGTGCTGCTGCTGACATCTGAAGAAGATGGGCCCAAAGAAAGCAGGTACCAGGTCCTCCAAGACCAAGAAAGTTGCTGAGAAGAGGGAAGAACAGAAGAAGGAAGTGACACTTAAGTCTGGTGTTGACCCGAAAACCTTTTTTGGGAAAAAAAGTACGCCTGCAGCATTGGTGATCGGGGTCCAAGCTGGGGCCAGCACCTCCGCATCAGTGGGCCCAAGCCACCAACTCAGGCCCAAGCAGATGAGTGGGGAAGAGGTAGCCAGCCTAATGGTGGAAAGCAGTGATACTGAGCCTGACTTAAACTTAGCGCTATCTCAAAGTAGTACACACTCCATGCAAGAGGGAACACAGCAGAAAAGTGGTGAACAACAACCACCTCCCGCAATAGTAGATGTTCCGAAACAGCATCCACAACCACCGCCCGCAATAGTAGATGTTCACCTGTAAGAAGGGTGCAAAGACAACCAGTAACCAAAGACCCTTCTCTGTGTTGCCCGGCGGTATCGCCTCTATGACCCACCAATATTAATCAATGAAGAAGCAGGCGCTGGAGACTGAAAGGCAGGAAACGGGGTTTTATTCTCTCCAGAGGAGAACACATCAATTCGGACAGCAAGTATCGTCACGAGGTGCTCTAACCGCATCTCTGAGGCCTGGCCTCTTATACCCAGGTTTATTGCTTTATTACATGAAACACATATTTGTCAATACTTTGATGTACGGAAAAGCATCCTAGGAATCCCCGCTTCAAGCCCGTTCCCACACGTTTACAGTTGAAATCCCCACCCCGGTCACAACAGGTGATGATTATCGCGCAGCTGGACATTCCGCCGATTCACGGAATGTGTGGAGTTGATCGGATCTCATGGGGTGAAGGGTGTTCGATCGACTCGAGGGTCCTTTGATAGGGGGAAGCTTCCTACTGTACGGGGGTGTGATAAACAGTATCCGCAGGGCCAGGTGGCGGCCTGGGAACAAGGGAGACAAATGGGCACACAGGAAAAGGGGGTTTGTATCAAAGGACTTGGGACCATGAAAGGGATGAAGGGAGGTGTCGCGCTGGGAACAGGATGGGATTCCGAGGCAGAGCTGCACTGAAGAGGGGTTTATGACCCAAGGCATGTGAGAGCGGGGGGGGTTGTCAGCGTGCGAGGGATGCCTGCGAGGTTAGGAGAGAGAGAGAGAGAGAGACGCGCTGGCTATCAGCGAGGGCAGGGAGGCCATGGTGCTTAAAATGGCTGCCGCTTACGCTCAAGGCATCTGGGAGCGGGAGTGATCAGTGCGTGGGGGTGTTGGTGAGGGTGAAGGTCCGTGTTGGGGGTCAGGGGCGCGCAGAGAGTGGTTCTGATCAGAGCAGCTAAAATGGTGGGGACACATGACAAAAGTGTGGCATCAGAAAAAGGCAAGATGGCGCAGATGATGTTCACCAAAACGTAACAATTTTCCACAGTCCTCCCTTTAACATTTCCAAGACATCTTGCTGGCCTATTTCCTATCTATATCTACTGTGGTGGTCATAAGTAAGGGGATGGAGACCTAGGCAAAGGAACTGTACATAAATATCACATTATAAATATCACAGTTGAAAATCTTGTCATCTAGTAGGCGGGTTCTTCGCTAAACTTGTTGCAGAAAAAGTCATAGTAATGCAATATCAGACTGGAATTACATAGCGGGGGTGTTGGGTACAGATCATAGATGCTTATAGTCATTCGGAATAGGAACTGGTAAGTAAGTCCTTTTTGTACTCGGTGGGAGCATAGTCAGATTCAATGGTGGTTGGGAGAGAAATGAGACATAGCAAAAAAAATAATCAAGGTCTCCAGTGTCTTATGGTCGTGAACCATTATTAGCTAATTCTCAACAGTCTCTGCCGTCTTCCTTCGACACCGTTAAGCGCCTGTATTACAATTCGTTCTTTCAACAGGAATGTTCATGTGGGTTGAGTCGTTGGAGGTCTGCGGGCGAGAGTACGTCTTTGCTTCGTTTCACCAGACCTCATGGAGAAATGCGTTACGGTTTTGGGGCAGGTGCATTTTCTTCCGTAACCCGGAGCACAGTTATTAGAAGACAGAAAAGGATTGTGATGAAAAAGTGCAATGGTCTTCGAGTTGTGGAGTCTGTTTGTTTCTTGAGTCTCTGTGGTGGGTACTTCCTGTTGTTTCCGTCATCTTCGAGGCGTTCAGCAGCGGGTAGAACCACATACTTCGTTCATCTTCTCTCTGGGGTGACCCTTGGTGGAGTTTAGGTCACCGTTCTGAGATTAACATAGTTCGTGGTCTACTTAGTCGGAGCTTCCTCCCTTTAGACGCAGGAAATACCTCATTCTGGATAGCTCAATAGGATTTGGAGGATTTTGAAAGTTCAGGTGGAAAGGGGGGGGTGTGTGTGAGTAGTCCTTATGGTAGGTCGGAGGAGGAGGGGATGGAGCAGGGCCAAGTCGGGAACAGACCAGAGGGACGGAAAGTTTTTAGACAGACGGGTCCATAACCAGTTTCGGAGAGCGGGGACTTCTCGGCATACGTCGATCATAGAGCAGGGGCCTCAGGTCAGCCCCTTCCTTTCGTTTTGTCGGAAATAATGCCTCGTCCTGCGACTCCTTACTGTTACAGTCTCGCCTTGGTCACCGTCGCTGATGGTCCACGATCTTCGGACAGGCCGCGTGCTCCCACATCCGGTCTCTTTCTCCTCCGACAGTGGTACCCTTGAATGAGTTTGAAAAGACAGTCTTTAGAGATTTTGCAGAGGAGAGTAATCACATAAATCTATTTCTCTCCCAACCCCAAGCAACTGGGGTATACATCCGCTACATCGAGGTTTGCAAACAATTGATGATCGGTTCGCTGGATTCCCAAAAATGTTCCTTTGTGGCTATTTCTTTGGTGTTTTGTTGGTCATTACATTCATTTGTCGTGGTAGGAGGTCTGATACCCATTTATTGCATTCGTTTATTACAGTCATGTCAGTTCTTCTGGCAGAGACTTATTTCCCTAGTACAAGCCTTTGCAAGACTAGGTCGGTCTTCAGGGCTTTGCATTTTATGAAAAAGTGCAACGTGCTATTCACCATAATCTGATAGGTATCTTTCTGAGGGATGAACACAGGCTAAACGATTTTTCATTATACCATTGCACCTTATCTTTCTGCTAAACATTTTATTTTCAACAGGTTTTATCACAACAAGTTCTTGTATTTCCGATCTGATTTTAACTTTGCACACATCATTCTAATTTCTACATAGTCTCTTACAACATGGCTATTTCATCAAAAACTTCGGGGTTTGCGATGACTATTTAACTTATCTGTGGGGTGAGAGGAGCCTTATGGGAGACTATTAGTAACGTAGCGTATCGGGGCAAGGGACATTCTTCGGACTCTCCTTCCGGGCAGCTGATACGAAACTGGGGGCATTCTGGGAAGACGGGGATGTCTTGATCATTTTTTACTGCTTGGGGTATGGAGACAACTTGGGACGGGGAAGGTTGCATTACCATAGACATTTTTTATCATAGAAGCCACTGACAAGTAGTTCCCTTATTGCGGGTCAGATTAGGGAACTTTAGTCGTCTTACCTGTCCCTTCCTTTTGGCCAATCTAATCTTCATCCATTTTTAGCAGAAAAGGAGAGGTAGTAACGTGGTATCGATATAATTTCATTTAGGACAAATTTGTGCAAATACTTGTGGTATTTGGGGCCAATTAGGTGGTGCACCAGGTTCGCCAATTAGGTGCCAGTCGCTAGGAAGAGTAAAAGTGTGGAGGAGTGAGAGACAGAGAGAGAGAGAGAGAGAGAGAGAGAGAGAGAGACAGAGAGAGAGAGCAACAATAGGCTAAATAGTACACGTGTGACATGGAGAATGACCGTGTATTATTTAGGCTATTCAGTGCATTACCCAACGTTAGACATAAGGACAGGCATTGAGTTGGGTATCTTTAGGAGCCATCTCGCAGTGTAGGTCTGCTTCAGGTATCGGACATGGCGTGGTACCAGATCTCTACTATCTCCTGGTCGTGATTCCAAGGTAACCTGCAGAGGGTGAGAAAGGTAGGAGGAAAAAGGAAGGGGGGGGGGGCAACATTCAAGCATATCAAACGTATGGGCACGAAAAGACCTTTACTTACCACTTACTCGTCTTATCTCCTCGGGATATAATCTCTGGGGTCTTGGTTTCTAGAGCCAAGAAGGAGGGGGAGGGGGCAGTGTGGTGAGGGTGGCGAGCGATAGGTTGTACAGGGGGAAGACGGTCTGGGCGTGGCATTATAGATAGGGTGTAGGAGAATGCTAAAATGAAATCAGAGGTGTCTAGTATAGCATCATAGGAATGAATTAAAAGATGAATCGAAGTAACATAAGGTTAGGTTTATTCCACAAGTAAGAGCGCATCCATACAGATCTTCTTGTCAGCATACACAGTGAGTAACTGTCCTCACAGCGATTGCATCATGGAACATAGAACACAGGTAATGAAATGCATACGAGTCAGTAAAAGAGGAAATGCGTAATAGGCACAACGCTAGATACTACGCCTAGTGCGAGGTGTCTGGGTTGTGGATGAGTCCGGCTATCGGGCTTCTCAAATCACTTCTCAACGCCTGTAAGGTGCTGAAGGCACGTTAGTTCTTCGGTCAACCCCGTTCCTGAGTACCTTCGAGTATCGTACCTTTGTAACATTCTATCATCTACACTGCTTCGCTTTACCCATTCTCAGAAGTCGAGGTCCTTCTTCATGTGTTAGTTCCCGAGCTCAGTCGCACATTTGGAGGCAGCGTATCATACCTTAGATTCAATCGTCCATCCGGGGCCGACCAACCCTTTTTTTTTTTCACATAACCTAAAAAAAAGAGCAGAACGGTTGCGCACAGAAAAGCCCTCCCACCAACTCCCACATTTTACAAAAGTATGCGATAACTGTTCATAGTTTTGCAAACCTTTATTTGCATAATCGTTCAGTAAGTAAAAGGTGCGAGTGCAATCGTATTTTGACCGAACATGGCGGTGACTGAAGCACATACAGTAGGGGGGCTATTTTGCAACATTTAAAAACATTAAAAAGGTCTACTTAGTTATTTGCGAGAAACTAAAAATGTCTATTAATAGTTGAGGAAAAAGGAGGCATTTATTTCATAATTGGAAACACAGTCATACTAATCGCAATCGTATTTCCTATACGTTTACCGTGGGTGTGCGTCATAAGCGACGTTAGGTATTGGTCATAATAAATATCATTATAAATCATACATTGAAATCAACATTTTAACGGGATCCTTTCAAATGTTCGCCAAGTGAACCCTCCTCCCTTTTTCGTCAAGTGTACAAAGGTTCACATACATATCTCAGAACATCAAGTCTTGTTAGCTAAAGAACACCATGCGGTGTTCGTAAGTTCCTATTGATACCGGCGCCATTTTGGGCGATGTCGGGTTGGTTGCACCAGAATCCCTTTCGGCAGTTCAAGAACCTGTGCTAACAGAGGGGCTGGTAATGTGGACCGTCAATCAAGAGGGGAGGGAGGTAGAATCTTCCCTACCAGGTCACGTTGAGGTTCAGCCGGAACTCACTTGAATTCGTTAGCCCACAATGTTCCTGGGTGGTTCAGGCTGAAGCTGGTGCAGACACGAGAGCACCACCATCTTGCGGCTATGTCGTGGTCGTTCCAGTTGTTCCCTACCGGAAGCCTGTAGGGGCCGAGGGCTTCTGGGACTCTGGTAGAATCTTCAAAGCTGTGGGGATGCTGTCGGAGGTGGGGGCTCGTGCCCAGGTGGGCAAGTGCCCGAGTTGCAATTCCGGACAAAGTTACTCCAGCGGCCTAGACCCGCCTTCCAGAGGGCCCAGACGCCATTTTGAGACCCTGCAGCCGCCGCCCTTCGTCGTGTCTTTCAGGAGTGGAAGAAAACTTCTTGTGGCGACAAAGACAGAACATCATGCTGTTGGAGCAGGACATTTGATTCGGGGCGCCAGGGTGCAGCTGTGGAGCCTCCATCTGGGGAGGTGAGGGAGGCTCGTCCGTGCCGCCTCCCTCTCCCGGCGCATCCCACGCCGTCCCTTTGAATCAGGGGTGCACATGATGACCACCCTACACCCCTGACTCCGACTCTTGGGGGACCATTGTATGTCCGGTGCTGCACAAGTATGCCCGTCGGACATTGTATGTTCTGTGCTGCGAAAATAGGCCCGTTGAACATTGTACGTCCTGTGCTACGCAAATAGATCTGTGGCCTGGCTGGAGGATTTCGGCGCCGGGCCGGGGCTGGGAAACCTCCTACCTGTGGAGGTGGGAGAGGTTCGTTCGCGTCGCCTCTCCCTCCCAGCCCACCCTGCATCAGTTCAAAGGAGGAATTTGTGATGGCCGGACCAGGGGATACGAGGGAGGGGGTCATCTGCCGCCCCCCTCCCTACTCGTGGCCCAGGGGATGTCACCCCAGGAAGGACAGCATGGGAAGACCATTTCAAGTCGGCTGGTGTAGCCTCCTGTACCTTCTCGCCGGCGATTTCGTTTGGGCTATGGTCGTTGGCAGGCCCCGCCCCACACGTGCCGTGTGTTTCACCTTCCGGATGGGCGGGATTGTCGACCTGTTACATTTTGAGAACTTCCGGAGTGAGCGTAATATGTTTTGTATTGTTCCTATTAGTACAGTTTACTCTAAAGAATGTTTTACTAGTTTTTCTATTTATCGTTGGTTGTGTGTTATCTTTATCGTAATTAAATCCTAAATTATATAACAGATGCTTGGTTTCCCTGAGTCCTTTTTCTAACGGGAGGTTGTCTACGCAGGCCTGTATTTGCTTTTGTTTTTCAGAGTGGGGGGCAACAGGGGGGCAATCAGTCCCAGAACTCTAACATGTCGTTAAAATTGGTCTGACGAAATTTGTGCCATCGAGCATAATCGAACGTGGTGGTTCTATCCGTCCTGTCCGTGTTAGTCTGATTTGTTTTTGTCTCGCGCCTTTTCCCTTCCTGCCGGCCTGTTATTTCTGTCGACCCTCCGCTCTTACTTATGTTCTGTAGAGTCGGGCATTGGGCTTTCCAGTGCCCGAGACATTTACAGAAAGCACATTGGTTTTGCCTTAAATCTGTTCGTCCTGTGCATAGTGTTGGGGGATTACTTTTGGGTCGTTGTGTCTCGGGGTTGTCCCGTCGGCACATCCCTTTACACCGTCCCTTTTTTATGTTTAATCCTCTGAACTGTGTCGTCGCTGGCCCTTCCTTTTGCCTACCAGACGTTTGGAGGGTTGCCTGTCGCGTTTCTTTAACTACTTTGACTTCGTCTCTTTCCTTTCGTTGCGTAGCTTCTTTGCGCCACATACCGAGACTATCGAGCATAATAGGCGTTGTCTTATTATTACGAAGGGCTATTTCTACCGTTTCTATTTTGTCTAAATCGAAGGATCCTATTAGTGGCCACTGCTTCTCTTGGTCTGCTTTGGTATACTTATGCCATAGCTTACTATAGGCTATAGCGATCAATCCATGCTTCATGAACATGTCCTTATTAGGGGTGCCTTCCAGCGGAGCCGGATGGTTCATCTCTAATAAGCGGTCCGGGCTAAACAGGCTACTAACCAGTGGGGAGAAGACAGGCATGACGGATCACAATGGGGATAATAGTCAGCACTACCTATCTTATCACTGCGTGCAAAGACTAGACAGAATATTTCTATTCTACGTTGTTTGCAGGCAGTGAATACCTCATGAACCAATTTCGGGCAATCAATGTTAGGTCAATAAATAAAAATGGTCAATGGGGAGAATGAGTAGGTTCGCAAAGGTCTGCGTCACCTACCCTTTCACTATCTGCAAAGAGGGGACCTATTCTTCCCTGTTTGCAGACAGAGAATCTCCAGAAAACAATCTGTAACAGTTAATCAATGGGGAGGGGCAATTGTTCAGTGGGGGAGAAAGATAGGTCCGACGGATGCGTACCTATCCTTCACTGTTTGTAAAGGGAGAGCCTGTTGTTTCTCCGTTTGCAGACAGTGAATCTCCAATAAATTAACAAAAAGTAATACTAGTATTTTCTCATCAATTATCAATCACTTTCGCAATTCGTCGTGTTTACACGACCTTACCCGGACCGCATGGACAGTTTCTTGTCTTCCGAATCCAGCGCCCGATCGTCCTCTTCTCTTCGTACTCCTCGTGGCACTCCTGATGGTTCCCAGTCAGGATCGTAGATCACTCGAGAGAGGTCTGTTCGGAACCAGTGAAGTTCGGATGATCGGCTGTCAGACGAGGGTCTATCGGACAGGGTACCTTCCGATCGTTGCAGTCGTTCACTCTGTCGTCAGGACCTCTCCCACTGGATCCACGAGTCGCTGATGGGCCCCACGCTTGGGACGCCAATTGTAAGAAGGGTGCAAAGACAACCAGTAACCAAAGACCCTTCTCTGTGTTGCCCGGCGGTATCGCCTCTATGACCCACCAATATTAATCAATGAAGAAGCAGGCGCTGGAGACTGAAAGGCAGGAAACGGGGTTTTATTCTCTCCAGAGGAGAACACATCAATTCGGACAGCAAGTATCGTCACGAGGTGCTCTAACCGCATCTCTGAGGCCTGGCCTCTTATACCCAGGTTTATTGCTTTATTACATGAAACACATATTTGTCAATACTTTGATGTACGGAAAAGCATCCTAGGAATCCCCGCTTCAAGCCCATTCCCACACGTTTACAGTTGAAATCCCCACCCCGGTCACAACAGGTGATGATTATCGCGCAGCTGGACATTCCGCCGATTCACGGAATGTGTGGAGTTGATCGGATCTCATGGGGTGAAGGGTGTTCAATCGACTTGAGGGTCCTTTGATAGGGGGAAGCTTCCTACTGTACGGGGGTGTGATAAACAGTATCCGCAGGGCCAGGTGGCGGCCTGGGAACAAGGGAGACAAATGGGCACACAGGAAAAGGGGGTTTGTATCAAAGGACTTGGGACCATGAAAGGGATGAAGGGAGGTGTCGCGCTGGGAACAGGATGGGATTCCGAGGCAGAGCTGCACTGAAGAGGGGTTTATGACCCAAGGCATGTGAGAGCGGGGGGGGGTTGTCAGCGTGCGAGGGATGCCTGCGAGGTTAGGAGAGAGAGAGAGAGAGAGACGCGCTGGCTATCAGCGAGGGCAGGGAGGCCATGGTGCTTAAAATGGCTGCCGCTTACGCTCAAGGCATCTGGGAGCGGGAGTGATCAGTGCGTGGGGGTGTTGGTGAGGGTGAAGGTCCGTGTTGGGGGTCAGGGGCGCGCAGAGAGTGGTTCTGATCAGAGCAGCTAAAATGGTGGGGACACATGACAAAAGTGTGGCATCAGAAAAAGGCAAGATGGCGCAGATGATGTTCACCAAAACGTAACAATTTTCCACACACCCTGAGCCACCGCCCGCAATAGTAGTTGTTCAACAACCACCGCCCGCAATATTAGATGCTCAACGAAAAGAACAACCACAACCAACGCCTACAATAGTAGCTGTTCCACAACCACCGCCCTCAATAGTAGATGTTCCTCAAAAAGAACAACCACAACCACCGCCTGCAATAGTTGTTGTTCAACAGCCACCACCCGCAATAGTAGTTGTTGTTCCTCCCGAAGTCGGGGCAGTTCAGGAAATTGAGCCTGATGCAGAGCAAGAAGAAGAGGAAGTACCTGATGCAGGACATCTATTGTTTTCCAAATCCCCACCAAGGAAAAGGAGGGTTAGTCCATCAAGTTCTTCGCCAAGCATCCCTTCTGATGGTCTTGATCTCAATTGGGAGCCACAACAATCTGAGCATGAGAGGGAGAGACATCCCAAGAATACCAGGCTAGGGAAAAGGAAGGTTCCAGGAAGCCTTACACTTATGGAGTGCGATGTTGAACAGCCGGATAATGATGGTGATGACGAGTCAGACCCAGTCATCACAAGCATTACTCCTGGGCCTGAGAACATGGAGACCAACATTTTAACCCTAGTGAGAATGGCTGCGACTAGTAGGGATGTAGCACGCATACCTCCAACACAGGCCACACCAAAAGAAAAACTACCTCCAGCTTCCATTTTTACATTTGCACAGGGCCAGCAGCGTCCTACATCCAGCACAAGTTCCACCTCAGCAGAAGTAGGTCGTGGTACTACTGCGCAGCCACATAGTGAATTTCAACACACATCCTCCAGTTCATCCGTCATTGGAAGTGGCACCCCTAGCAGGAGACAAAATTTAAGCTCCCCGTGTGGGACTTCTTTACAGTTAGCGCAAATGAGGAGAACATTGCTATTTGCTCCATTTGTCGTTCCTCTGTTAGTCGTGGTAAGCTTGGTACAAACTATGGTACCGGAGGCCAAATGACCCATTTGAAAAAACACCACGCAATCCAGTGGGAGGACCACCTACGTAGCATGACAGCAGGAACCATTAATGTTGGTGGGGAAGTAGTAAAAGGTCCACTCACGGTCGAACAGGAAGAAGAGGGAGACATTCTATCTGGTAGTGGTACACAAAGTACCCTGGTCCCCAGCACTGCAGTGGTAGAGCCCACATCCTCCGCATCAGCAACATCTCAGTGGCACCAGAGTAAGAGTAACCCGAAGACACCAAGGAGTACGGGTGCGAAGTCTGCGATGCGAAGTACTGCATTGAGCATAACTGAAGGAAATACCAAGCAGCGTACCATTCTCAGCATGTTTAGGCAGGAGGGAAACCACGAGCGCAACCACCCAATAACACGTTTGTACAATGCTAAGCTTGCTAAAATGTTAGCACTGGACCTTCTCCCTTTTTCTTTTGCTGAAGGGGTGGGTTTCCTGGAATTTGTGACAACCCTCTGCCCAAAATGGAATGTTCCCAGCCGCTACTATTATGCCAGAGTTGCTGTTCCAGCACTACACCAGGACGTGCTGGAATTGCTTGGAAAAGCCTTGCAGCAGAGTGCTGTTCATAGTATCCTCCTGACAACAGACATGTGGACCAGTTGCCAAGCCACTGATTACATGTGCATCACTGCACACTGGATCTCTTTTTTAGGTGTTAGAGACAAGCTATCTGCAGGCATTGGCACTGGTGAGATTTTTAAAGGTACTCACAGACATGCAACTGTGGCCATGTTTGCTATGGAGAAATCGCATACTGCTGCAAACATTTTGGCTGAGTTTAACAGCAAGGTCTTTGAATGGCTGCGACCAAGAGGCCTTAACATTGGTTTTGTTGCCACCGACAATGGCCGTAATGTAGTGAAGGCCATGGAAGATGGTTGCTATTTCAGGGTCCCGTGTTTGGCACACTGCATTAACATTGTTGTTCAGGACTTTCTGAAAAATGAAAGCAAAGTCAGCAACTTACTGACCATTTGCAGAAGAATCTGCACGCATTTCAACCATTCTTTTAAAGCCCGGAAGCAGCTATGGGTCATTCAACGTGACCATTAAATGCCAGTCAAAGTACTCACCCAGGAGGTCCCAACACGTTGGAACTCTACTTATTACATGCTTCATCGGCTGTTTGAGCAGTACATACCACTTAATGCTTATGTCAATACAAGAAGATCAGGGGATCCTACTGTTAAAGCCATGACCGTTGAGATGTGGCAATGTGACCTCATTAAATGCCTGACAGAGATGCTACTTCCTTTTGAGGTCTTCACACGTGCAGTCAGCAGGGAGGACTGTACTATGAGCCAAGCTATCCCATTGTTGTACATGCTAGAGCAAGAGCTGAAGGAGGTGTCTGAAACATACGAAGGTGTTGAAGGAAAACTTGAAGCATGTTATTTGGCGAAGGCCTTAGCCAGCCGCTTATCTGAGAATACAAGGATTCAAAATAAGATTGTGTCACATCAACATTACATTACTGCCACAATTTTGGATCCACGGTACAAATTATTTGTGAACAGTAATGCAGTAATTCCTTTTTCAGAAGGGGATGTTGCCAAGTACAAAACTGTAATAGCTGAGGAAGCCACTGATTTAGAAAACGAACGGCTCTCAATTAGAGGCCTGCCAGTGCCAGCCCAGGACAGTGCAAGTACTACTGAGCATCCTACAGAGTCAAGTTCCTCTTCACAGCATGAGAGCAGTGCGTTTGCTTCCCAGCAGTCACCAACACTACCAATAACAACAACAGCACCAACAGGATCTGATTCATCAGACACAACAAAAAAAATAGCTGCTTGGTTTCTACAGAAAGGGATGGGTAAGTCCGTTGCTGTCACAAAGCAAAAAGAGGACAAGCAAACTGGAGCACCACTGAACATTGAGCGGATGGTCCAGGCCTATCTGGATGACACAACAGAGTTGTTCATGGAGCAAAGCCCATTGGTGTATTGGTATAGGAAAAGAAGCTACTGGCCAGTGCTCAGAAGGCTGGCGATAAAGTATCTGGCTTTCCCTGTTGCAAGTGTCTCTTCTGAGCGTGTTTTCAGTGCTGCTGGTGCCATTGTAACTGTGAAAAGGACCAGTCTCTCGCCCAAAAGCGTGGAGAGGTTAACCATGATCAAAATGAAACAGCACTTCATACCACCAGACTACAAAATACATGAATCACAGCTGGAAGAGGAGAGCGAGTCGGAACACATAACTACTGGGTTACATGACCTACTTCTGTCAGAATCACCACCAGGGTTTGGGGACGAGCTCCTCTTCCCTGACAACTAGGCTTTTAAATTGTTACGTTCTCCCTTCATTTATTTGTGTGTATCTGTCTTTCTGGTTGAAACTTCAAAACCAACACCATCCTTTCTTTTACTTTTTTAATTACCTATAGGAGTTGCACATCTGAGCATTTAACTGTGCACTCCACTCCTCACAGTCCTGCTCCATATTCCTGACTCAACCTAAATTTCCATCTTGCCATACATTGGATGGAGATGGAGAATAGTACAATAATGTAGCGTCTAACAGTCCCTCCATAACAAGTGAAACGTACGTGACTATAGCCATCTTCTGTTTTGTTTCCAATCTGAAACACATCACTGTCTTAAGGCTACCACCTTTGTCTGCACTGGCATACACAACTCTTCAATGTCAGAACTTGAGCAGGGCTCCAAAATTAAAGTAAACTTGTGATCACTTTCAGAAGGCTCTGCTGCATCTGTGATTTGACAGTCACAAAGAAGAGAAAGACAGTTATATGAAATGAATGATGCCATACATTGCATTGGATGCTTGCTGACTCAGAGCAATTTTGCATGAAGTAGAAGTATACTAGTAGTTTAATATCATATAACAAAGTACTTGTGTCTCAAGTGATGGTCAATGTTTCCATGTTGTTTAATAATATGTATGCAATTGTACTCCTACTACTGCAGGTGCAGTCTGGACTTAATCGTAGTCACTCACTACAGACTGAATTGCTGTTGATGGTCTGTTGGACAACACGTACACGTGCCACACCAGATGATGATGACCACCATACCATCTTTACACGCTGTCAGTCAGTTTGATCTGTGATGATTAATGGAATACGTTCAGGAAGTGGAATACAAGGTAAACACAATCAATCAACAAGAACCACAGCAGACCTAGGCTAAATGTGTGTGCAGTGGTAAAATAGAATAGTGGTATGATTGACTGACAATGGCGCATTGATTTAATCACTTGATTTGGCAAATACTAGGTTGCTGTAAATACCTTTTGTCTGGAACTGTGAAAAATTTAGGTAAATGGAGTTTGGGCCACAGACTCACGGCCCGGTCTTGTGGTGTGGTCCTGTAACTGTTCTGTGCTGGCTCCTATCTTGTTGTTCTTTTTGATGACTGCTGTGCAACTAGAAGAGTAGAGTTAATCAATGTATCCAAGCCGCCTCAGTCTGAAAATCTTCTCGCTCACGAGTCTTGTGACTATCTTTTCTTTTTTGCACTACACCGTAATTGATTTTTTAAAATGTTTTTATCCAGTTAACTTATTTTGGAATACCCCATTTCTTTTTTCATCAACACTTTCAGGCCAGCCTTTTACTCAGTGCTATTATACTTGGAGCAACAACTCACACTTACCTTACCAATCCTCCTCATCATCCAGCCAGAGGCGCCCAAGAATGAAATTCAGTCACAGTGTTCATGGAAGGGAGAACAAAGATGAATGGCAAGATACAACTACACATTTGGACCTGGATAATACATTAACTTTAGTATGGTTTTCGTAGTTTTCTTGGATTCCTTTTTCCTTTTCATTTATTTTACGCTTGTGTTTGGTAATTGATTGTTCACTTAAACTATTGCTTACTTTTCTTTGCTAGGTTTCAGCCCGCTACAGCAGGTATTATGGTTTCTCAGAGGGCATACAGCCTAGGCAAAAGTCATATTCATATCATATATAAGAAATACTTCCTTTGAATTGTGTAGGAGTGGTTAAGTACCACTTTTTAGTAACCATCAAGTTATAACTTATCTTCATCATGCATGCATTTCATTTTTATGAACCTTAGATTTATTGGGTAGTAGTGGATCATCAATCATCGTCTTCATTGTTTTGCTTTTGTTGTCTCCATGCGTACTGTTTTTCTTTGTCAAACCGTTCCCCAAACCCCCGTTCCCATCCATTCATCAAACCCTAACCCTCTTGCCCCGGGCTGTGTGGTTTTATATTGAGGTGTGATGTTACTACATTAAATCTACACCAACAATTGATCACTCGCTTGCTGGGGCAGATGTGGTGAAAGCAACACTAATGAAATCAAATGTCAACGAGGCAGAGCGAGGATCTTCTTCTGATTGCCCACCCAAGCTCACTTTGTGTACTAGTGTACAAGGCAATTAATTTCCCAAAGTGACCCAACGAATAAATCTAAATAATTGCTGGCATTGTTTGAATTTAATTTTAGAGCATTTAAGTTTATGAATTGGATTGTGTTTTACTGACTCCAACACAACTACAGTTATCTTCTTGTACTTGGCAGTCCCCGACACCATTGATTTCTTTGAGTTCATTTAGCAGTTGCAATATTGTTTGTATTTTTTTGTCAGTCTTATGTACTGTATTTTTCTACTTCTTCCACATTCTCTCTCAGGCAAATGACTGTCTCTTTGTTTTTGTTTGCCAATGCTAGTACCAGTGTTTAGTCTACTACTACCATCACACAACCACAGCATATTCTCCGTTGCCTTGGGAAACCATGCAGCCCTTGAGGTGCCAAACTTAATCATCATCAATCACAGGTAAGAAGAGTAGTTTGCTGGGAGGTATAATGGAGGACAGGCTGGTAGTACTAATAGGACAAATATAACTGAGTGAGGGGTACCGCATCTATCTGTTTGCATGTTACACATGTGGTCAATTAATAAAGTATTTCAATCAAACACTGGCCGCTGCCCTGCATCTAGAGTAAGCCTTGTGACGTACAACAGTAACCCCACCACAAAACAACATCATATGTGTAAGTTGAAAATAAATAACATTTATTCATGTAAAAAAATATCCTAGTCATATTCCACCCCTATCCCCACCCTAACCCCAACCAATGTCCAAGTCCAAAGAATGTCCCACAAAAATAACCCCAACACCCAATTCCCATCCACCAACAAAAGTATGAAAAAAGGGGCAAATCAACAGGGTCCATTACAATTGGCGGGCTTTTAGGTGTTTGTCCACTAAAATCTTTACGCGCTCCTCTAATTGGTCCTCCAGCTTGGCCACCCGGAGGAGAAGTTGTTGCCAAAATGCACGGCACCTACATTTGCATCCATGCTGAGAGGGGGTGGCAGATGTTAAATGCCCGCGGTGAGCGGCTGCCTGGCGGCGGCACCGTACTCCTGCAGGTGGGCCTTGCTGGGGCCAGACGCATTGGCAGAGGCAGCAGCTGCTGCCGCCGCCTCTTTCTCCTCCTCCTCTGTCTCAGCTACCAGCCGGCGGTACTCCTCCACAATGGCCTGCAGTTTCCTTTGCCGGGCCCTGGCTGCCAACTCCTTCCTTGATGGTTTTTGGGAAGGAGTATGAGTATCTATAAAAAAAGAAACAGAATTGTAACTGAAACTCTTCAAAATTAATTCAACAGTACATTGTGGCATAGTAGCAATACCAAGCGCAGTACATACAATAGGTGTCAACTTTTAGTATCTATCTATCTAATCTATCCTCCTGCTTCCCCTGCCTGTAGCATTTGTTGAAGTTTTTTCCAGCATTATAATTGCCCTAGTACTATGGGTGAACTTGAGTACACAGAAGAACACCAGTCTTTTTGGTATCTCCTTTTATATTTTCAAAGTAAGACTCTGCTTCCAGTGACAGTCTCTACCTATGATGAATACAATACATTTAGGTGGTATCCACCCATTAAAAGTAAATGTCTATCATTCTTTATTATCGCCTTAGCTGGTTTCACTTTCACCAGCAACCACCCATGCGTCCACTTCTTCCGTGCCTTGGGTTTCATTGACACAAACTCCACTCATGATTCTTGTTATCCACTACATCCATGCACCCATATTGTTTTGCCCAACCAGGCCTGCATTTTCTGTCACCTTCTAGTTCTACCCATCCTTCAACAACCCATGCATTGGATTCATATCAGGCACGTGCATGAACCTTCCAAAGTATCCTTCTACGGTAGTCTTATTATTACATCTCTTTAGTCCTTCCTCCTTCCACCCTAGTTCACCTCTTTCCTTTTTTGTTCAACACATCCCTCAAGGTCAACTGATCTGAATTTTAGTCTTCTCCATAACTTTCACAGCTGAATTGGAGTCTGATAGAAGAGGCCTTGTTTACTCAACTCACACTGGTAATGCTGCAAAGGGTGTCTTCTTCAACCATTGTATATTGTCGAGTACAACTTCAAATTCATACTTTCTTAATAAGTCTCATAGCACAGTGAGGGAAAGGTTCCCCTTCCACCTAGTAATGCAAATAGGTAATGAATATAACTTACCAACACCCACCCCTGAAGTTTCCTCCCCCACTGATGCTCCTGCAGGGCCGCAGCTACTGTCCCCTCCTGGATGGCAATCGCATCGCCGCTGGCTCCATCGGCACTGGTGGTTGGTAGTGAATGTGCACCTATAAAAGCAAGTACACCTTTTTAGATGCCTGCACACCTCCCCCTATTTTACTAGTTGTACTTTTTTCACCAGGAAGGAAGATTGAAAAAACAGTTACGTACAACATAAATCGTTGTGACTAGTCCAAATTGCATCCTACTGTACAGCAGTCACATTAGACAGAGTTTAGTTTTAATTTATTAGATGGTCCCTAGGGTCATCTAATCTCTACTCCTACTCTAGGCTTTGAAAAGTTTGCCTGAGCTATATAACCATTTTAGATCCTGGTCTACTGCTTTGCCCATGTTACCTCGCAGCTTGTTGCACAGTAAGAAAGACACCTTTGAGGCCACATGAGTGTTGCATACAACTAAAGAGATTGACAAACCAGTATTGTTAGTCCCTTTTGCTTATCCATAATGTTGCACTTTTTGCCATGACTGCTAAAAACTTGCATAGTTGTATTCACTGTCTAACGTGTGACATTTTTCTCATAGGCAGATGAGAAGATTGCCTTCTACAAACCAGAGATTTGCAGAGCTTTCGAAAGATGCATGTGTAACCAGTATACGTTCAACGGTGAGGGGTCTCCCACAATTCACACATTTCTCTATCGTGCACTAGATGTACAAAATGTATAGTATTTAATCTTCTTCATTTTGCATGGTGGAGCAGGATGTTTTTCATGGAAATACTTACAAGTTACAACAATACAAAGCTTGTTATTAAAATAAAAAGTTTTTGAACTTGCACATAGACTCTGTGGTATATTTTGAGTGTCTGGGGTGTTGTGGACTGAAATGAGTGAGTGAGCGAAAGGGTGTTCTTCTGTTCTGGGTTGTGTAATAAAATCATTGGGTATATATCTAACTATCTTTATGTGGGGGTCGGAGTGGGACAAATGACTATGACTGAGACACTTAGGTAGGTAGACGGTCATTGGATTGTGGGTTCTTCTGACTGAGTTCTGTGACTAGGGTGTAAGGTGTAAGTAAGGTCCAACCTCCCTATCACCAACATCCTATTTTCTTGTGCATAGTTCTGTATGTGTATGTGCAGAGAATAATAACCACAACAGAAGTAGTAGTATACTAACCAAACATAAATTAGTAGGCAAACATCTGGTTGCGCATTTTGTTGGTGGGAATTGACAAAGACTAGAGATTACAGAGGACAACGCAAAAGACAGGAGTGGACCCAGTGGCTACAGCTATTCTATCACAGCTTTATTCAAAAGAATACCTTAACTAAAGAGTGGCCAACAGGGCAAGCTTAGCTACACACAGTCTAATAGTAGTAGCACAGAGAGTCATAGGGCAGAGGCAGTTTGAAGGAACTGAAAGTCAGGGATGGCATTGGATACCCAAAATTTGGAAAACAAATTGAAGACCAAAGAAGGTTTTGCTAACATTGAATTAGGAAGGAGGCTTAATAGGTTGGAAAAAATAAGGTGCGTTAAAAAGTTAGGGAAATATAATTGTTAATAATATAAGCACTGTAGGACTTACTGGGGCCAGCAGCAGGATCCTTGGTAGAGGAGCGCTCCTCTCTTGGTTGTCCCGCCAACTCGGACCCCGTCTTCTTGTCCCTAGGTGGTGCTGATCATGTAAGAAATAATAAAGAAAGAGAAACATTAAGTGCTGTGAAACAAAGACATCATTCAAAAATCCTCTCAAACATTTTAGGAACAACAATTCCAATAAAATTGACTTCGAGGTATAAATGACTACTGGCTTGCAGGATTCACAGACCGTCTACTTATAGAACACTAATCAAATGTTCCATAAACATTCTGATTGCAGAATATACTAACTAAGCCAGTACCACCTGACCTACACCACCTATTCCAGAATCCAGACGGGCCAATTGTTCAGTAAGTCGGCATTTCCATTTTATTTTTGCCCGTAGACATGCATAGATGAGATGGAGGACACATGCATAAATTTGTGCATACATGGAATTGTTGGTTGCTTGCGTCATATGAACTGCTACTGACTGACGTGACCGTGCTATTGCTGCTAAGCCTACCACTCAGTAAACAAATAACTAAGTGCACCAGTAATTTTTGTTACTTATTCGTCCAAGAATTATAGACAATACTTATACTACTGTATTATATATTAAATTATTAATATTACTAGCTACTCACCAAGCCCCATGACCTCGACACCTAGCAGCTCCAACAGGTCCTGCTCCCTGTCCAGAATGTCTGCCCACCGGTGGGCCAGCTGCTGGTGGGTGCGCCGGATTTCCTAGCGACGGTAGACTGCCCGGCGCACCTTCTCCCACCGGCGGTGACGCTCCTCTGGGAGGTAACCGGAGCCTGACCTGCCGCCTGCTACCAAGGTCAAGGGGATGAAAAAAACCAGGGCGGCCACCTCCGCCTCCCCGAAAAGATTCTGGGCCTGCACCGCTGCAGGTCGCATTCTGCCACAAGGCAGCCGGCTCTTGGGCGCTGGCGCCTTGCCCTTTGGGCCGGTTCTGCTGCTCCCCTTTGCCATGGTTCTGGGGTGGAGGTAGAGGTGGAAAAGAAAAGTTAGAGAAAAAGGAAAAAAAGTTAGGGGGAAGAAGTAGGAGCTTAAATAAAGAAGTAAAATAAAACAGAAAAGTTTAAAAAAAGGTGGAAAAGTAGAAATAAAATGCAAAATATAAACTTAGGGACAGAGAGAGATAGATGATAAGTAAAAAAAGTGAGAAAAACTGTGAAAATAGGTAAAGATTGCAAAGATAAAAGGTGGATAGAATACTAGGCCCAGAACCATAGCATAGAGTGTGAAAAACAAGATGGCCGCGCCCATCGTGACCACGCGAGTAAGTTCTCGCGCGATTTCAGGCGAACACGCACTTTGTCAGCGTGAACAAGTAGTTGTGTTCCCGAACAAGACGTGCACCACGCGAACACGTTATACGCGAACCCGGAAGAGGAAATAGGGGACACAAAGCGGGCGGGACAATTGAAAAAACAAGATGGCCACGCCCATAGCCCACCACATGGGTAAGATCGCACGATACAATCCCCTGAACACGCAGACAGCGCCCCGAACACGCACAACGCGCTCCCGAGCAAGAAAAACAGCTTGCGAATGGGTCCAGCAAGCTACTACGAATGCTCGTGAAGCTACGTCGCGTAGTGCAAGAACGTCTTCGCGTAGCTTTGCGTAGCGCGACTACTCGTACTATGCCCAGGGTTACTTCTATTATAGATTTTATACTACATGGCCATTTCTGAATTGCTGCTTACCGTGATTTGAAACTGTACTTATAACATTAAAACTACATACTGAGTCCGAAGCCAGATGTTTTTGAGGTGAGAAATAAGTTCACCCCAATTCTTGCACCTTGCATAGTGACTGTGGTATATTTTATATATTTTATAAAATTTCACAGTTGTCATCTCTAAGTGTACTACTTTTGAGATGAGAACAAATCTACCTTCTTCTTCACCCTTTCACCAGCACACTGTGCCTCCCCCTCCCCCTTCTCTTCTTTGCTATGGTTACCCCTCTTGCTTACAGTTGCCGTCAGGCTTTACCTCTATTCTTGTCTATGCATATGTTTATTTAATGTAGGTACTGTATTTGGATTTTTGATTTTAGCTTTATTTTTTTGCTTTTCTCTTTTCTCTCTTGGAAATATGAATTGATTTTCTGTCTGTTTGATGTAATGTAACCGGGCCCGATTCACAGAACTAACTTAAGACAAAATCCTAAACTTACTACCATTTTTGTCTTCACAGAAGGCACTTACTCATTTTGGTATTCACAGAAGTTAGGAGTCCTAACTTTAGGACTCCTAAATGCCTTCTGTGAATACCGAAAGTCTCAAAATTAGTACTTTTCTCAATTTAGTAGTAGGAAAGTTAGGACTCCTAACTTTAGGACTCCTAAATGCCTTCTACTAAATTGAGAACAATCCTAATTTTAAGACTTTGGGTTTTCACAGAAGGCATTTAGGAGTTCTAAAGTTAGGAGTCTTAACTTTACTACTACTAAATTGAGAAAAATCCTAATTTTAAGACTTTCGATATTCACAGAAGGCATTTAGGAGTCCTAAAGTTATGAGTCTTAATTTTACTGCTACTAAATTGAGAAAAATCCTAACTTTAAGACTTTCGGTATTCACAGAAGGCATTTAGGAGTACTAAAGTTTGGACTCCTAACTTCTGTGAATACCGAAATGAGTAAGTGCCTTCTGTGAATACCAAAATGAGTAAGTGCCTTCTGTGAATACCAAAATGTTAGTAAGTTTAGGATTTTGTCTTAAGTCAGTTCTGTGAATCGGGCCCACCATGTTTGAATAATGTGTAATTGTGCATATATATTTGTTTGTAATGTATTAATGCGTTCTATAATTGTAGTTCCATGTAGGTCATCTTTGATTTGCATTTTTGTTATTATTTTCGTTGTGTTGTTGTTATGTTGTATTACATTATGTATGTTTGTAATTGTTACAGCCCTGACGAAGTTCCCTCTGGCAACCGGGAGTGAAACGCATTGGCTGTGTGCCAGATTTTACAATTAAGTTAATAAAAGGAAGCAATTTTGGATACATTTGGCCTGATTCATTGATTCCGCATCGTGTGCACCTTCCTTAGGCAGAAACAACAGGTTAGGACGATCTTACATGCAGCAATACCGACTGAATACCTTAGAGGCAAGATTGCTCCTCGAGGGTTGATTGTGTCCAATGCACCATGACTTTTTCTAGACAATAAAGTATTCACTACCAATTGGTCTAAAATAGCTTGGAGATGTACTAGAGACTGGCTGGTTCTATTGATAAACACAACGAAAGAAACAGCTGATCTCCTGATGGTAGAGATTCAAACCCTGGCGAACCAATTGAAAACATCCATCTAGATAACAGCCTTTAAGAAGTTGGAAGAAATAACAAAAAATTTAAATGAGACTAAAGAAGAACTAGTGAAATATAAAATTACCAAACTAAAGAAAAATCTTGAAAGATATTCTCTGGAAAAAATATATCCGTATACAGCAGATGGATATTAGACAACATTGAACAAAAAGACAAACAAGAGAGGAGCTGGCACCGAGATACAGATGAGTGGATGTCTAACTCTGGCGAGTCGAGCGATTCCAACGACTCTGATTCAGATTTCCCATCGAAATTCAGCACAAGAAGAGGGACAGGTTGAGGTACATCGTAGTTTTTTCCTCCCCAGACAACATGGTGGCCACCACAACCTTGGGCTTTCCCAACACAGCCCTTCAACACATGCCCTCCATTCTTAGGCCCTACTTTTCAACCTTTTTTGGGACAGGACAGAGGAAGAAGAGGTCAAAGAAAAGTTAACAGTGGTCGCTCGACATGGAACCAACAACATGTGAATTGGGATCCGACCTTGGAATAGCAAGTGACCAGGAGCATGAGGAAAGACCCAATGGAATCCACAAGCAACCTGACGACCTAGTCATGAACCTGATTAGCAAAGTACTTACAGCCTTGGAAACCAAACTCCTAGGGAAAGGTCTAGGTTTTGTGCCCACTAAAATGGGACGACGATTTCACAACACACAAAGAACTGGCAGAGTTCTTCCGCAAAGTACGTTTACAATTCTTCTTCTCAACCACGGATAGAGAGGCATCTACTTCCAGTACCAATACAGGTTTGAGAAATAAATCTGTTTTTCTTCCACCATTACAACAAGTACCTTCAGAGGTCTCTACCTTTGAGAAACCAGTTATGAAGGATTATGATACGAACAAACATTAGGCAAAAAGACCGTTCTTCAACATATCCAGGGAAGAGAGAAAGTGTTTAGAAGAGTTGGGTAATGATGGTACTATTACCCAGCCGCGGTGCGTCCATTGGGGTGTAGGGTTGTAGCCCCACTCACCCTAGACGCACCGCTAAAATATTTTTGTGAATTGCAGCAGCACGAATGAAATATATATAAGCCCGCAGTGCAGCGCTTCAATCTGGAGGGCAGGGGGTGGGGCTGGCTGGTCTGCTGCACAGCTTGAGTGACAGCAGGAGGCTAGCAGCACTGCACATGAGGATTGTTGGCTTGCACCTAGCCCGAGCATGCGCGCTGGTAACCTGAGTAATAGAGGGACCGAGGGGTTGCTGCTTTAGCCGGGCCGCAGCAGCCCCCGGGGTTTCAAATGCTCCACGGCGAGTAGTTAGTGTGCCCCCCTAGCCAATCATGGCGCTGCATGCAGCACCAGGATTGGCTGGTCCCACCACGTAGAAGGGCAGGAAATCCATCATTGGATGCCGCGCGTGGGTGGTGGCAGCCGCACTGCATATGGCCAATCACTGTCTGACTTCATGTGAAGTCATGCAGTGATTTGCCATTTCGGGACGCGCGCGCCGCTGGTGGGGTGTGACGTTCCAATCTCGTGCGCAGGCAGCAGTCAGCAGACTGACTTCAGCCACTGGTGTGTAGGTGCGTCTCTGGGGTCACGTGCCATCATGCGCAGGCAGCAGACCGAGTCGACTCCTGCCTTACCATCACGCTCGCTGTTGTGTGTGTACTGCAGTTATTATTACAGTACGTCATCGTGTTCGTGTGATCCAGATCCGATCCATCCTGCTGCTGCTGTGAAAAGGTAAGAGTGAGTGAATCTGGGAAAAAATCCTCGGTAGTCGTGTGAGTAATTAATCATGTCAGAACTCAGAAGCTCCAATCAAGGTCTCACACATACACAAGCAGCAGCAGAGTCATGGACACCGCACCGCCCTTCAATTCACCTGCTGTAAGTAACATGGGCGTGGGATTGAGGGCTGCAGAGGATCCTCAATGTTGTCGCTGTGATGTGACACAGACCGCAATGCACTGCCTGCACATCCATCCACTCTCTTCAGCGCCACTGCGCCACTCCGGACCGTGCCTGATCTCACAGTCACCAGGGAACTTCAGTCTTGGTTCCCTTTCCAGTTTCACTTTCATGCGCCATGGGATTAGCGCCAGCAGATGGGAAGGACAGCCTAGGCCTGAGTTGACCCTTGTGCTGTCAGCTGGCTTCTCATTCGTACATCTTGCCCGGCCAGGGGGCCTAGGACCGATTGACCTCTGTGGCCCCCATCTGATGGTGGGCATTGTAAGCACCCTGCAGCGCAGACCTACCTTCACTCTCGCGCAAATGCCCTCCGTGCTCCGTTAAGATCCGCGGCACTGCAGGGTAGCCAGGCCCGATTAATAACGGCGCCAAGTTTGAACTGGAGTCTGTACCTGGTCCGCGCCGCAACACAAGTGCATGTCATCGGACATGCACAACATGCTGCTACATACAGTAAAACACAAAACACCATCACACACACACACACACAATGAGGAGATGAAGCTTGCACAGCACCGCTTCGGCAATAGGCACATGTACCGGCTCCATAAAAGCGAGGAAGTGTGCCCTGCTGATTTCTTGTCCAATGTCCTGTGTATGTGTGCGATGCTTTCACTGCTGCATGTGACAAGAAGTGTGCACGGAGGCTGCTCTGGCCACTACTGCTCTGTGTAATGAGGGAAGCAGCTTCACACTCCTGGTTTGCATACTCCTCATGGTTCTGTGTGCACAAGGAACACACACTGTCCCTGTGCCCCCTTTGTGTTTTTGTGCCAGGGGAGGGCCCCGTGGTTTGGCTGCTGTCAGCTATGAGTCCTCCCACCACGCACCTCTTATGAGTATGAGGGCAGCTGACTGTATGTGCTGTGCTCGCCCTGTGAGTGACTGAGGCTGTAGAAACCAATGCCACAAGCGCCTTAACCATTGCCTGTGCCAAGGCTTGTTTGCAGTAATCCACCTGTTTTGTCTCATTCCCGCCCACCAGGAAGCAGGTTTAATTGATTGGAGATCTTTAGGAGGGCTCATATAACCTTGGAGTGACAATTCAGGTGAGAGAGGCCTAGAATAAGAGACGCATAGTGTGTTCGAGGCATAGTGAGAGGCGCTTCTGAGAGAGGTAGGGTGAGTTTAGCTAAAGTGCAGACTGAGAGACACATTTTGTGAGAGTGGCATGAAGGGAATAAATACCATGGAGCGAGCTGGGACTGTCAGTGAGTGGGAAATTTGTAGGCGATGAGTGCCATAGGGTGGGACCTGCATAAGAGAAGAACCATCCGGTCAGAAAGTGTTAATAGCGAGTGAGAGACAAAGGCCAAGATTTTTCACTTTATATATGTTGAGATTACATTTCAACCTACAGCCAGTCAGACACAAGATTAGAATGTAGGGTAAGGGGTCAGGCCTGCAGAACTTGGAGCTGCGGAACCTCGCTTGAATCACGGCATCAAGTCAAACATCCTGTGATTCTGGGCAACTCATCCTCCCCGTGCCTGTAAAAACATGTGTCCTTGTGTAATGTAACTAGTGCTCGTTGAAAGCGCTCCAATACTTTCGGGTTAAGTTATTGCTAAATACAACAACAGAAAACAGAAGGCCTGATTGCGTCGTTGTGATCAAGTGATGTGTGAAGAAGCGGCTAGAACTGAGTATGTGGGGAAAATAAATAATGTTTTTTTATTTTCATATAGTGGAGCGCTTTACATGACCGCAATGCCCTTTCTTGAAAGATCTGTATGCAGCCAGTTTCCGATTGTAATTGCATGCCCAGCTAATTAATCTCTCTCAATTTGAGAAAATACGTATGGTAATAAGGCTAAAGCAAAGAGTTAATTCTTCGAAATATCCAGAGGCTATGATATCGTTTTTTTCAGGAAAATATCTAGTTGTGGGCCTATGTGGTAACTGCAGCAAATCTAGAACTATGCGAACAACATTGCTGTCGCACAATTACATAACTACTCTTAGAGCTGAGATTTTAATGAAAGTCTTATAGTCTGAATTCAGCACCTGAGCGTAATCGGACAGAATGTATGAAGCTCTATGGTTATACTGAATAAGCAGCTACCTATGTTATGCCATCTATTAATGTAATAACTTCACTTTCACAATTGCTTTATTAACCTTCCTGCATTCTCAAATTTGCTTGAAAATGCATGATTTTTCTTGGGGGGGAAACCCCCCCAAATCCCCCTTATGGGGTTCGGGATCGCACGCTGCGCTCACTCACTACAGTGCAGTATGCAAATCAGTTTGCGCCCCACCACTTTCAAATGTCACCAGTCGCTACTGTTTGAAGGGAGCAACATTGGTCGGCCTATGATTATTTTGTATGGGCTGCACTTTGTCTTCTGGGAATGGATTACTCCCTGGGATCATTATGCTAGTGACTGGGCTTTGGAAGTAAAGGACATAGCATACCAATGGGCTGCAGTGGCATGTAGGATCCCATCCCAGTCAACAGGGACACAACCTGTGAGCTTGGGGAGTAGAAAGTTCGATTCAACCACACATTGAGTGCTGTTGCTCCACATCCCTTCAGTGTATCCTTTACATTGCTACTTAATCCAGAACTGTTTATCATCTTTGGTTGTTTGCTCCTGCAATTGAGACAACTCTTTAAAAGGAGTACATGAAATAGATTGTTCTTTATAACATAAATGAAAACATCAAATGCAGCAGTCTTAGCCGCTGAACTGCCTAGAGCATTTCCCTTTGAGCCATTGTCATGAGGGTGCTGGTGTGCAGCACCCTTCACTAGTGCCACCTTTTCTAGTAACTGCAAAGCATTTAAACAAATTAAAACATTTGACAATTCCTAATAGGAGTACCGGCTGAGGTCAAGAAACCTTTTTGAGTCCAAATGAAGCCCAAAGTAGTTCAACACTCCTAACGTGTACTTTGAGTCGTGTATACAGTAACAATCTGTTCTTTGGCTAGGATACAAACGTTAGTGAGAATAATGAGCTCTATGACTTGAGGTGACTTCATAATAAGCATGGGCAAATTTTGCGAATTCGAGATCCACAAATTTGCAGATTTGCGAATTTTTTCAATGCGCAAAATTCGCGAATTCGTACGAATTTGCGGATTTTTTTATTTTTGCGTGTTCGCGGGTGTTCGCGGGGCGCTTTGCGTGTTTGCAGGTGTTCGCAGGGCGCTTTGCGTGTTCGTGGTTTTTTTTGCCTGGTTAATCACTGCCACCCGCTCATTTTGTATGCCCTTCTGCCCTCTATACCACTCGTTTCTGTGCCCTTCTGCCCTCTGCCCCACTCATTTTTTGTCCCCTTCTGCCCTCTGTCCCACTTTTGTGCCCTTCTGTCCTCAGCCCCACTTAGAATGGCGCCGGCAAGCTGCCAGCGCCAATCTAAAAAAGCTACAAAGAGCTTCAACAGGAAGCACTAATAGATAAAGTAAAGCAGGTGCTTGAGTTGAAGGTCAAATTAAGTTACACAATCATTAATCACCCCAAGTTTGGGGTGATTAATGATTGTGTAACTAAATTTGAGCTTCAACTCGAGCACCTGCTTACTTTATCTATTAGAGCTTCCTGTTGAAGCTGACTTTTGTAACTATTTTAGAATGGCTCTGGCAGCTTGCTGGCGCCATTCTAAAAGAGTTACAAAAGTCAGCTTGAACTTTTGACCCAGTCCGTTCCGCTCGCAGATTTTCCGGGAAATTCGTGAATCTCGCGGATTGCGAATTTACCAAATTTACCCAAAATCCGCAAAATCCGCGAGCGGAACGGATTTTCCGCCCATGCTTACTTCATAAATGGCAGCTTTTAATGACTTGATTGAGAGTACAAATCAGATACCAAGTTACTGGAATACTGTGGTGATGCTGGCAGAGTTATCATAATCATGTCACCTGGAATATTGATAAGCGTCTTGCCACGCGTGTTCTCTAGGTGGCAGTTACTGTTTGTGCCTTGACTGTGCCAGCAGGGACGTCTCTCTACCCAAATATATACTTCCTTTGATCTTCACTACGCTGTTCCCTTGTCCTTATTTCAGTGGCAACAGAAGATGGGATACAATGCCAATCTGATCAACCAGCTTGCGCTACGAAGTTGGATTGAATATGCACCTAGTCAGGTACTGGTTTAAATCCCTTGACCTGCACTAACAAACCATAAGTATCATTCTTCTTTATTGCCAAGCCACGTGCGTTTTCAAGGGGGTACAGAAGGATTCCATTTTTTTTGTGTGTGCCTTGCTGGAAACTATGCTTTTTCTTTGTGGATATACGCACATTCAGAATTGTTTTATTAAAACGGGGGAGGTGTGGTGATGCTGGCAGAGTTATCATAATGATGTCACCTGGAATGTTGATAATCATCTTGCCACGAGTGTTCTCTTTGTGGCAGTTACTGTTTGTGCCTTGGCTGTGACAGCTGGGACTGCTCTCTGTACTACCAAAATAAATACTTTCTTTGATCTTCACTACACTGTTCCCTCATCCATATTTCAAATACCCTCCTCATTTCTGAGACATGATCCATCGTATTATGTTATTTTCCAGCCCTGAGGAAGTCTTGGGGAACATGTGTTGGCTGGCTAGGCAAATTAAAAGAAAAAAAAATTAAAGATCAAGAAAAATACAAGACATTTGTGTCATACCTTTGACACGGTATCACATGAGATTTTCTCAGTCGTCTGAGGGAGGGGGGCATAGGAGGCGCGGTTCTGTCCTGGTTGGAGAGCTTTCTCTCAGACCGCTCACAAGGAGTCAGATTGGGCTTCCTTCATTCCATCTCAAGGTAGCTTACCAAGGGATTGCCACAAGGCTCATGTCTAAGCCCTACACTTTTTAACGTGTATGTGGCCCCCTTGGCTGACATTGTGAGAGAATATGGGTTCACCCCGGTGTCGTACGCTGACAACACCCAGCTTTTGTTCCCCTTTCAGTCCCTCACGCCCGCAATAAAAAAATCTTTGCGGATGGTTTGAGAGCAGTATCTGACTGGATGGCCACAAATTGCCTCCAGTGCAACGTAGGCAAAACAGAGGTTATGTTATTCGGGGAGGCCCTCCTTCTGTGGTTTCCAGAATGGTGGCCCCTGGACCTTGGGCCAGTACCAAGTCCAAAACAGACTGTGAAGAATCTTGGTGTGCGACTAGATCAGGCACTATTGCTCAAAGAGCATGCCAGTCAAGTTGCCGGATCCTGCTTTCATACCATTGGACTCTTCCGGCGTGTCTTTCCATTTTTGCCTGACTGTCATAGAAAAACTCTTGTCCAGACCCTTGTAGTCAGTAGGCTGAACTACTGTAACGGCCTGCTCATCTCGGCCAATGAGGAACAACTTAATAGATTGCAGGTGGTCCAGAATACTGCAGCGAGACTGGTTCTCAACGCTTTGCCCAGGACTCCCTCACGTCCCCTTCTGGACAAACTCCACTGGCTGCCTGTCCGGCAGCGTGGCAATTTTAAAATCTGCTGCACCATACACAAATGTCTTTTTGGCTCTGGCCCTAAATATCTAATTGACAAGTTCATTCCCTACAGCCCTGGATGTTCCCTGTGTTCCAGTAATCAACAGCTGCTCCAGGTCCCTAGGATTAGGAGGATTAGGCAGGGAGGCCGAGCTCTCTCCTACAAAGGTCCCATTCTCTGGAACTCACTTCCACTCACCCTAAAACAAAATTCCAACTTACAATCTTTTAGGAAGCTTCTTAAAACGTACCTATATTCGACCTCCTAACTGCTAGACACCTCTCAGCTTATAAACCAGTTTGAACACCTGTAGCAAAGCGCAAGCGCGGAGATACCCCTTCGTGGGTCAAGTCCTGTGCTATACAAGAATATAAATAAATAAATTAACTGATTTACTAAATCAGATTATGTGTGTGCTCGGTAAACGTATGTTCCTAATAATGCATCCTTCACAGTATTTAGTTTACTATCATTCCAAGGTGCCACGCTCAGCCATTCTGCTTCTACTAGCAGGCTTTCTCTCATCTCACTCAGCTCCACCACTCGCAACAACTGATTTGCATCTGCCTAATTGGGTTTATATACTTCAAACACACAAAGTAGCTTTTCTCAGAATTGAGTGGGATTTTGGTGAATATTGGGAAATGGTTTTTTGATGCTCATTAAATCAAAGGGAGTCCAAGGACATGGACCGCAACTCTACCCCTGGATGAAGGATAATCTCTCAGAAGAAGAGTTGGAAGAGGAAGGACTCTCATATCTGGCTTTGTTTGGGTGCGGAGAAGGTGGGTGCCCTACAGACAACCATCTTGCAGTATGTCTCAAGCTCTCTAAAGTGATAGTTGGGCTTCATTCTCATTGGTATCCATGCCCCCGGGCAGAATGTCTGCTTACTCTAGAAAGATACACAGTAGTCGATTCGACCTCCAGTCTGGTCAATGAACTGCCAGCCTGTCACATTGCAGTGCTTGTGCATTATCTCCTTGTGTTGCAGCCATTGGCAGTCGCCCAGGTGCTGCTCCTTTTCTGAGTGCATCACAAGTTACACCTTGAGCCCCGTTGGCTGGAAAGGGAACAAGTTCAACAAATCCTCTTCTTGTGTATCCTTGCTCTCTTTCTCAATTCAGTCGTCTGGGGAAATAGATATAGAGGAGGCGATTAAGGAGATAAAGCAGTTGAAGCACACATTCTAACTCTGCTCCTAAGGTGATTAGTTTGGTGTTCCAATTTTCCCTGAGTATCTTTCATACTCCCGACTTGGAATTCATATTTGTGCTTGTGTGCTCTTTAAGTCATTTTATGAAGAATGGCCACTGCTTATCATCTATGCAATGTTTAGGATCTTTTAGTTCTTCTGCAATCGAGGTAATCTTTATATGTTGAAGGAACTAGGCCTCAGTGGAATTTCTAATTCTGCCAGCAGAATATGATGAATTTTGGGAATTCGCATTACTCTTGTAATGTGTAATTACTGATAAATTAAACATATACCACTCTGTCCGCGGAATTACAAATTATGCAGTGATTTGGTTTCTAACATTTAGAAAAAAATGCATACCATTCGGCACACTTGCATACTTTGCAATGATTAAAAAGCTTAATCACTGCAGAGAATGTGAGGATACCGAGTGATATGCAGAGGTTTCCAAAGATTTTGAAACCACTACATACACCACTTGGTGCCCTTGCATTAAAACTAATCACTGCAAAGTATGTAAGGGCGTAGTGGTATTTATCCGTGCTATTTTCTTTTTCAAAATGCATCAGTGCATCAATTTTTGAATGTAGGGGTGAAATTGTGCTATGAAAAAATTACCAAATGCCCACTCTGCCCCGTGGCAGAATTCTGCAGCATCTAATGGAATTTTAATGGAATTCCGTGTGACTCCATCCTCGTTAGAGAGTCCCACCTGCTTTTGTAAAAATTTACACATGTGTTTACCATATTGTTGATACAAAGTATGGGCTTTCTACGATTAGATTGTCTGGCCCCTATTATTGTTCCTTGCAATTCACTCACACTTTAGTGTACTGGACAAAAAAAGACTGCTGGCCTTGTACCCAAAGCACATCTCATAGAGGGAGGTCTGGAAGTAAATAGAAAACAGGATAAGGTTCCTTTCAACACATTTCTTCTGGAAAACATTGTTCACTCTCAGAGATATGGTAGTAGTAAGAGTGCTGTTATCCTAACAAGGTCATTTGAAAAAAATTGATGGGAACGCCTCACCCATATTATTGAAGCATGCTTCATCATAGGCGATTCCGTCCCACCTTAGTTGGATATTACCATTACGTTGGTCTCAACCTCAAGATGAGGGAGATTCCAATAATCTTTATTGGATAAATAAGCGATCGAGATAATGCATTAAATCTACTTCTGAATAACCCCAAAATATATCTTTTTATTCAAATGGTACACTGGGCAGCAATAAAAAGCAAATTGGATGTGTCTAGAGATATCATGTCTCGGTCTTCCTTCCTAGCAACATGTTTCAGCCCATATCTTTAGCTCTAACAGATCTTGGGCCTTTGTCAGGGTAAACAGGATCCTGTGAATGTCAAAGTCCTGGCTATATCTGTGCTAGAGGTAAGAATAGGTCTTACATTGCAGATTCTTCTTATGGAGTGGTCTGTAGAAACATATTGTAGGTAATTACATATGCCTCTATAATACTGAAACAAACAACCCTTTCTTGTGTTTTCTGATCAGCATTTCTTGTCAGGCAGTAAGTTGTAGTTTTTACTTTAGTAAATAAATGTAAATGGATCCAAAAATGAATTAAAAATAAAATTAATAGTGCTGTAGCATTTTCTTAGTTTGTTTCACATTTAAAATAAATATATAAAATTAATTTATATTATTATTTAACATAAAAATAGTTGTATTATTTTTCTAGAGTTAAATAAACTCTTTTACTCTTCTTTATACCTTACTATAGGCAGACCATGTTGACTAATCTATAACTGGAGGATTATATTTATGTATTTATTGTTTATCTTAGTTATTGTCTCATTTCAACTCCTATATCAGCTCTTTAACATTTGTTTTTTTCAGTTAATTTCCAGGGGTATTTTAACTTAACTTATAGTCTTAATACCTAACTATAATGTCACAGTAATGTTTTATTTTTTAGTGAATATCTGGGGGGTTGATCATATTCTAATTTGGACCAGTGCCCAAGACTGTGTGGGCAGCCAACCCCCACTGTGCACAAAGTTAGGTTACCAAAATGTTACTATTTTTAAAATTAAGGGGTTGTTAAGTGACTGAGAAGATGGATAGGGTGAGTAAACAGATGTGGAAAGGCGATGCTGTGCTTATGCAAATGTCTCTCGCTTTAACAACACTTAGCCTCTTTAAGAATACATTATACCTTAAATTACTAAAAGCCAACAACTCTTCTCGCATTTTTAATGTGTTGGTTTTACACCTGCGTTAATATTTCAATGCTCATTTACTGCTCCTCAGGAAAGGCTTCAACAGCTCCTATTCCATCAAAATGGAGTTCAGGAATACCCGACTTTTGTCTTGAATACACAGGGGCAGATTTCCATGCCCCGTATGCCACATTTGCGCCACCGTTGCGTCACTTTTGTGACGCAGAGGCGGCGCAACGCCAGCGCCATGCTGTGGGGTATTTACAGTGTGACGCATCTAGGGAGATGCGTCACGTTGTAAAGCCCTGCGCCACATGTGGGCGTTCTGGCGCCAGGGGGTCGTTCCGGCGCAGGAACACCTCCTAAAAGTGGCTGAGTAAAATCTACAAGATTTCACTCAGTCACTTTTACGGCCTTGCTGCGTCAAAACCCTTCGCCGGAACAGAGCAGACATAAGGACTGACGCAGCATGTTAGGAATAGGAGCACCCGAGCCTTGCTGGAGCTGCGTTGCGCTTGCGACGCAACTCCAGCAATGCGTCACCTTCACAGCAGTAGATGCGTCACACATCTGTCTATTCTTGCCCCATGGTGCGCCGCATTGTAAATGCAGCGCATCCATGGTGGCGCAGGAGGTGTCTGCCGTGACGCACAATAACTGGCGCATCCCTGCTGATATGCAGGGATGCACCAGTTATTGTAATTCTGCCCCATTATGTTAGTGCTCCACTTGTTCATAAGGCCTCTGTAGTGAATCTGCGGTTGACCACTATGGTGTTAGCTGACAGACACCGTTGCTGGTGTTGGAAGTACATTTCCACTCTGCATTTAAGAATGTTTTATAGACGTGAATGAAGATAACTGAGAACTCATTGAAAATGTGTCCTTACTGTAACTTTCTAGAGCCCTTACCATAATGTAAATGGCAAAAAGAAACCCCTAATTGTGTTCATTCACTGTGGTATACTCTGTAAAAAATGCTTTCATTTTACAGCTTTGATTCCATGAAGGTGACACTCAGGTATGCCATACTTTGTGATAAATACAGAATTTCAGCACACTAGTTGATTAAAATAACACTGTGGTGAAGATGCAGTAAAACACTGAAATATTAACCATAAGACTAACGTTGTTTAGGAAGATATTGGAAAATGTATAGAAAACGTCGTCATTTTATCTTTCTATAGAACTAACCATAATTTTTAGGACAAAATTAATTTCCTCATTCCATGAATTTTTAAAGGAAACGCTTTCAGTTTTACAGCTTTAATTCCATCATGATGGTGTTCAGACGTGCCATAAGTTTGTCTTAAATACAAAATGTTATGTTATGTTAGTTGTACTTGTATTGCGACAACTCAGCCCCAAAAACGTATCTTGGCACAGACAAGTGGCAATGCATCAAGCAAGATTCCTTAAGAGGGATCTGGAGAAGGAGTAAAAGAGAGCAAGCTTGTTTTCAGTTGCTTCCAAAACAAGGAGGAGCTAGAAGCAATCTGAACATTTAAATGAAGAGATATCCAATGGGGTACTGCCAGATAACAAAAGGAGTGGTACCTTGCTCTGGCACGATGGATTCAAAGAGTTAGTGCTAGGTGTTGACTTGCAGATCTTAAGGCTCAAGTTGGTCTGTAAAAAAGAAAGACAGCTGGAGGGTCCTTTGCATATGCTAAAAATCCAGCGCATAGCAATCAACGGCGATCTGAACTGGAGATTATACACCAAGCGAGGTGTGTTGTTTTGCATAGTTTGAAGCTGAGCTAATAGGTAATGCCTATACTTGCATAAAAGGAATTGCCATAGTCAACCCGGCTCAATGATAAGGACTTGAGTTATGGTTTTATAAACTGGATTGGAAGCCAGGTGAAATTATTTGCAACATACGCAGGATCCCATAGCAAGTCCCACCTTCAGATGTTAGCGCTGTTGTTGCTCCTGTTCATTTTGTGACCAGGCAATCAGGATTGACCAAACCCATTTAAGTTGGCCAATCAGGGCATATGAGGACCCCAGCGGGCCAGATATCACTAACCTTTTCCGGAGCTTAACCCCTTCATACACAATTAGAACACCTTCAATACTGCTGAACGGATTTACGACAAATAAAGAAAAACACTTTCTGAGAGAGTTTTAACTTAGTACCAAGTTGGTGCAATTCCACTCAGCCATTTTTTCTGTACTAAGAAGCAAAAATTCCTAAAGGTATAAAAGTTGTGTATATTTTTTGGGAAATCCCCCTTTTTTTGGCCCCCACTTGAGTGATTACTGCTAAACGTTCCACGAAGGACCCAAAATCGATGGACTTAAACATGTATGTATTCTATTTTTTATTGTTTTAATAAATGAGGCTAACTAGACAGCTCTAGGTCAGACCTCAAAAAGGCAGCTTCAGCAGCCCTTCATGGCAGCCCAAATGTATGTTTCTCATCTCCTACTCACTCGTTGCACCTTCCTTTCTCTGTCTGCTCCCAGTCGATCACCAGAGCTTAAGCCACCGCCCACTTACTTTATAAAGCCATTTCCAGTAGCATGATATGGGTGCGACAGCCTGTGAGGAAGTAGGCTCTGTAGGAGACCTGCGGGCAGATTAAACTTCGGGACATCTTTCAATTGCTAATCACGCTGCTTGAAAGTCGATTTTTGAGCTCCTGTAACAGTTCTGTTTCCAAGCCTTTTCTGTAGAGCAGGTGATTGGGTCCTGCTCTCAGCTCTCAGACCTGTCTTCATAGCATAGGGTGCCGGACCTAACAAGATCATTTTATAATGTCTTTCTCTGAGCAGAGCCACGCTGTTCCTTCATATTTTACAGTCCCCAAGCCCTCTCTTGCAGGACAAACTGTTCATCTGTTCTACAGTGAAAATGCTGAACAATCGAAACTAAAATGTTCCTACACAATTTGATCTCAAGGAATAATAACCTTCTGTCTCATCGTGACAAAGGACCTTAATATGCAACATTATATTTGTTTGCACAGAATAGTTTTAAAACCTTCCCTGCGCGTTAATGGTTAATTCACAAATGCACCCCGGAGACAGTTCGGCGCCCAGAATGGATGAATTTGCTGAATGTGTGTGCGTGTACCCGGAGGTTACTGTACTCGCTAAATAATACACGAGCCAGTCAATGTGCCCATAAAACTAGTGCTCATGTGGCACTTGTCCCCCATCTTTCCACCGACAGCCTTCATTGGATTAGATGTGAACACTGCAGGCGCAAGTCGCTCCTAATGAAGACTTGCAGCTTAATTGCCAAAGACATGTTCTCTCTTTGGCAGAATAAGTTCAAACTCTGGTCATACCCTTTCTCATCATATTTACTACAGAGGACGAGCAACTGGGGGCTTTTACCAACAGCGTCTGCGCCTTCCCTGCATCGGAGAGAAAGTTTGACCCCCCCTTTCCACCCAGTGCCAGCCCAGTGGTATTTGAACTCTGGGAAAGAGGGGTGAAGGGATCCCACCCACTAGGTGTTTCTGACCAACAATAGCGTCTTGCTAACGTGCTTGTCAAACTGACTTTAAAACTGAAAATATTGAACCCGACATGAACATCAACATTTCCCAACATTTCATTGTGTGTGTATCCCATTTTCTGTAACACCACACCACGTGGAGGTTTGGCACCCTTCTTCACAGTGTGCCAGACCCACAGTGAAAGTTGGATAATTGCTCCACTAAGGTTACCCCCCACCTTTGTTTTGTAGCAAATTTGCGACTTTCTTTGAATTCACCCAAATATCCTGGGAGCAGGTCACAGGCTGGCATTTGCCCTCTTGGCGTGGCTCAGTCCAAGCAGGGCAGGGATAAAGGCATTTAAAAAAAACACCTTTTTTATGTTTCCTCGTCCTGTCAAACAGCGAGAAACAGAAAGAAAGAAAGATGGGATTAATACATAATGGGCATTGGTTTAATGTAATCCAATATTGCCCATAAGGCGTTCTAGTGATATTATAAACCTCAAGGCCGAAATGAAGTTATCTTGAAAAAGTATGTTTTTTCAAACAGGTATATGTTTATTAGAAGTTTTAGGTGAAATACTGGACTACACTATTTGGTTATCTGCCATAAAAAGAAGAGAACATATTATGCATTTTAGAATGTAGAATAGAATTTGCTTTGTTAAAAAACATTCTGTATGTAGATGGGAGAGATTGTTGAAGCTGTTCTATTCAAAATACAACTGACATTGGGCACAGATTGGAATTAGAATATTTAGGTTCTGTTGGCCTTTCATAATCAGATTGTTAATACAACAATGAGTAACGGTCATATCCTTTGAAATTATGTGGTTGTGACAATCATAACATGATCGTGGATTGCCTAATAATTTACCACAATTTGCAGATTTAAAAAAAAAATGACATTTCTTGCAGAAATGTATCAAAATAATACTGTCAGAAATCGTGCTGAATAAATTGCCTCTTCTTCGTGCATAATTTAAATAACTCTGCTGCATACATTGATCATCCATTGCTGCATAATCTTAATGGCCAAGACAATAGTAAAGCTCCATATGGTGGTCTGGAGACTGTCAATATGATGATGAAAACCTTATTTCACAAGGACTCATGAAATATTTTCCATATTTAGAGGGTCTCTGTGAAATATGGGTTTTGATATAACTGCATTTTGTGCGCTATATATATTAAAGGCTCGCTGCATGGTAACAGCTCTCAATGGTTTTGACTTAATTTGCATCCATCGGTTTGTCACTCAGCATTTGCAATCTCTCACTTTTTTTAAATTTTTACCCTTCTTACCTGCTCCTGAACCCTCTGCTTTTTAGGTCGAGCCTAGCGCAGGGCGCATGCGCTACTCTATGGGAGGCTTCTTGTAATTACTTAAAACTTCTCCGTGTGGGTCTGACTCCTCCCACACATCGGATTTGCTTTTGCGTGTGTCTTTCACTAATGAAAGCACGCAAATGGCTAAAGGCAGGTGCATGTCCTACCTGTTTTTGAAATGTTAACTACCACTGTGTTTTGCTCGCGGGAGTGAGCAGCGGTGCGCAGGGCAGCAGCTGCATTCCTGTGGCCGCCACACCACTCCTTTTGAGCTGCTTGCTTTTATAAGCAGTCTGTGCTCCATGTTTGCACCCCCCCCCACTCTTCTTTGTTTGTTATTTGTAGCGTGGTCTGAGTCTCAGTTTCAGCTCAACATCCTGTAATCCTGGGTAAATCACTCAATTTCCCCGTGCCGGTCTTCCTTCGAAAAAATGAACGTGACAGTGTGTAATGGAACTGGAACTTATGTAAACCATTCAGATACCATCAGGTAGAGTTAGCGCTATATAAAAACTGCAAAAACAAATAAATACATGCAAGTGCATTCGGATTCAGGATAAAGACTTTTGGAAGCCAAAACACAGCTTTATTGTAGATTTTCATAGCGCTTACTGCCCCTGACAAGGTGCTGAAATGTCAGTGATCGAAAAGTGTCCCCCCTTTTTTTAACAACTTTATTGAGAAGTTGACAAGAGATTACAAGACACCAGCAAAATGTTTACAATAAAGTGAATCTCATCAAAACGAGTGGGTGACAGTCCAGTGCATCTTATAGGTCCATTGTTGGCTCATACATACAGCTGTGTTCGTAAATAATGTGTGCCAGCAATTTGAGCCCTGTAGCTCCATAGTGAAGATCTGAGAGAAACAAGCAAAAGCGAAAGCACAGCGTGCTGCGTAGAGCATGTGGACTTCTTGTAATGCATGTTTACTGTGCCTTCAGGGGCATGCTAGGGGTTGTACCCAATATTCATTGAATAGAGATTGTAGTGTAATGGCCTGAGCTGTGGACTTCAAAATAGAGGAACACGGCCTGAGTCTCAGCTGCAACTCAACATCCTGTGATCCTGAGCACATCACTTGATTTCCTAGTGCCAGTCTTCCTCCGAAAAAATGAACGTGATCATGTGTGACCTATGTAAACCACTCAGATACCGTCAGGAAGAGTTAGCGCTATATGAAAACTGCAAAAACAAATAAATACATGCAAGTGCATTCTGATTCAGGATAAAGACTTTTGAAAGCCAAAACACAGCTTTATTGTAGATTTTCATAGCGCTTACTATGCCTGACGTGGCACTGAAATGTCAGTGATCGAAAAGCGGCCCCTCCCCTTTTTTTTAAACGACTTTATTGAGAAGTTGACAAGAGATTACAGGACACCAGCAAAAAAGTTTACAGTCAAATGAATCTCCTTCAAATGAGTGGGTGACAGCCCGGTTCATCTTATAGGTCCATTGTTAGCTCGTAAGTAGAACGTGATGTCAGTAGAAGTCAGCTGCCACAGCCCACCAGGACATATACCACCAACATACACACCAGCAAAACACACTACACACATACATCCCACCAACACACATCATATCATAACTCACCACTAAATTCCACACCATGTCACTGCCCTTACGTCACTACACTAAGCACAACTTACACAAACCCTCTACAGTACTGAACACAGCAGCTACATTGCTCTACAACATACCTTAAAAGCATTGCCAATATCTCTGACTAAACGCTTATAAGGTCCCAAAGGTGAGACCTATTGGCTATTCCAATGCTTTTTATCCTCTGCTTTCAGTTTGCCCTGCTGTGCCTGCTATGTTCCATTGCTCCCAGTGGCGTAGCTACACCTCTTGACACCAGTGGCGGTCCCTTCGTTTGCCACCTGACAACAGCCACAGGTAAAAGCGGAGTGGGGTATCTGCCAGCCACAAAACTCGTGCCACCTGGGGCAGACCACCCCACGCCACTGATTGCTCCCTTTTACAGATTAATACTGCTGCTCTCCATCTCAACAGCACTTCTGTGACGCTGATATCAGCTATTATAGTAACCTCTCTATCCATCCTGCTGAAACAGCTGTTATTCACTACATTCTGGAAATCCTAGATGCTCTCCTTGGTCATTTAGCTTCTGGCCTGAATCCTGGTAAGCTGGGACTAATGTCTGAGTGATAGATATCTAAGCAGTGGTTTAGAAATGATCCTAGTCTGGGGTTAGCACCATTCCAGACTAATGTCTCTAGTGTCTTTTCCCTTCTCACATTTTCAAAAACTGTCCCAAAAGAAAAATTGGAGAGCAAAATAACAAAGATGTCATTCCATCGTTATTAATGGAACACAGAATGAATAAACCCACACAGAAGGATCGAGGAAAATTACCATAAATTCAAGGGATTGCAAAGAGCCAATCCAATTCCTTTCCAACTTTTGGGAATTGAAGCGTAACTTTAGAGCCCAGTGGACATGTATTAAATGTTTGCACATGTTCAACATGACCTTTCGTGACTGGTGACTAATGAACTGAACGCGTTACTCAGTTATAACCTAATGGTCAAAAAATTTCAAGACGATAATTGCCTTCTGGATTTGCTCAATACCAATTAGATCGGCTCTTTGCAATCCCTTGAATTTATAGTTGGGTTCTTCAATCATTCTGTGTGGGCTTATTCATTCTGTGTTTGATTCATAACGATGGATGACATCTTCGTTATTTTGCTCTCCAATAATTTTTCTTCAGCCAATTTCTTGAGGGCTACCAATTTATTTCAGCAATTCGGGTTGGATCCTCTTTCTCATATGAAATAAATATTATATCTAACTGTTCTGGACACTCAGATAGCTATTTCTCTGTCCTGATGATGACTGTGAATGATTACGACAGTCAAAACGTCGTCAACGATATATGTGGCCGCAATTAATGAAGGATGCATGTTTTTGTGTTGTTTCAGTTTTGTTCTGAACTCCCTATCTATGTATTAACACTTCACACAGCCACTTTTTTGATTACACATGGTATTGTTGATTATTTTCATTGTTTGTGTACTGTGTTGGGCGCTGTTGTTTTATGTGTTTAAGTTTTTAAAGAAATGTACTAATACATTTTGTATGAATTCATAATTGCTTTTGTTGTACATAGGTTTTCTGATGATCTCCTTTTTATTTTTCCTCTCTTACTGCTTTTCTTTTCACTGATATTCTAAACTGAAACATTTCTTTGTAGTTTAATCTACATTTGTTTTTTGATGCATGTATTGTCGACTTGAATCTCTGTTAGGATTCTAGTGTTTTCCCCTGATTCAGGTTTGTCAGGGTTGCCTCTGTTGTCCAAAACTACTGTCTACAAGGTTAGGCACATTTGGCTGTACTCTGCGGCTAACACGTTCTTCACATGGCCATAGATCCTACATAGCAGGGATCGGCTATATTCAGAGGGCTGGGTAAAGAGCCCAAACAAAGCTCGGGCTACATGGATAACCCATGCGACACAGAGCAAAGACCATGCACTGTGAGAGTTTGCCAATTGAAAAGAACAGGGTGAAGGTCCAGACTGAAGGTCAAGCCCTGCAGCCAATTTAGGAAGTACCCAGTCAAAGGCCTTGTACTGTGGTATGGCCGCCTACAGAGCAGGTTGTTTTTTATAGAATTTGGATGTCCTATATCATTTAAAAAACATACTTAAACCACAGTTAAGGAGAAATTATAATTAGTTTAGGTCATACTACTTAATGTATCTTTCAGACCCTGGAATAAATTTTAAAACACAGTTAACATTGAAAGGGCCGGTCCCATAAGTTCTGGATCCATTCTAAAGACACAATCCAAGGGTTCTTTTTAGTAGCATGAAAGCGTAGAGGAGAGAAAATGGGTTATTTTGGCAATCAATTAAACAAGAATCCTTTTCAACACATAGTAACCACAGACACCTAGGAAAAGTTAGTTAATTCATTACAAAGCCAAAAACATCTGGACATAAAGACACCTCAAAATGAGAGTGTAGAAAGACATCGGATTTAACGTAAAGCCAAATCTGTGTATCCAATTTAGACAATGTAGCATAAACAATACAATTAACTCAAGAAGCAGAATGTAGAGAATCAGAAAGTATGTGTCCAAGTTTCCCTGCATCGCCGGCTGATGAATAAAAGCCTTAGTCTACCCCTACCCTAACACAACATCCCTATTTAAGCATCCCCTGGAAATGAATAAAAGGTGTCAGCATGTGAAGTCTTCCTAAAATGTCTCTCCACCATCACTGGGTCATGTAGCTTAAAGCTACCCAGAGAGAGCTTGCTCTAAGATGCTCTCTCTCTCTGAAGGCAGAAGAAGAAGTGGGCACTTTCCCTACTCCCAAGAGCACTTTTTTGCAGGTATTTTTCCCAAGATTAATTTCATGTCGTGCCATCGCCCCCTGGGTACAATCCGAAAGGTAGTTTTCCATGGGACAATGGTGTTCTTCTCTTGCAACAATGTGTCCTTGGTTTCCTGGCCTTCTCCTGTGTGAAGCTCAACAACCTTCCTTTATCGATTCAAGCAACATGATTGTATCTTCTTCTCTCCTTGCCTGAGTGTAATACAAAGACATTATTCTAGGTAGCACGAACGCTTCTTTCACCAACAACACAAAATGTGAGAAAGAACAAATTCCACAGCACACATGAAAATCACACTGATAATTCTAAAGTGAGAGATTCAGAGAACTGCGTTTCAGCTCTACAAAGTTCAACTAACTTAAGAAAACATCACAGAAACTTTTACGAATTTCATAGGAAATAAGGCACATTCAATTAATGCATTTGCCTACATTTAAAAGGACACAGCTAAATAAATACATTTAGTACAGGAATAATTGTCAGTTCACTTTATGGGTTCTTCACGTTAATGTTTTTTGCTAGTTACATTCACTTCCTAAGTTAATTCTCCATGTTACTTTTTTATGACCTAAGCTCATCACGTTTCGAGTTAATACTTTTCGGAATTCTAACACTTCACGTTAATACAACAAAGGATTATATGCGGATGCGCTCCACACATGTGATTATTATTAAGGCTCCCTGTTTTCCGTTTTTATGGATTTTTACAGATAAATACAGACAGAAAACAATGTGTTTTCTGTCTGCATTTATATTTAAAAGAGGATAAATATAGAAAATTGTGCTCTTTTTAAGTGATTCTCCATGCTGTCTTTAATGAATTGTTGGCTAGCACCTGAGAATATGGAGAGCATGGGAAATTCAAAAACAGGATGACATTTCTGTAAATAATGGCATATGTCAACACATATTCATGGTATAATGCTAGTATTTACCAGTGGATGTATTGGTATGTAATATTTGACAGCTTAAATCGCTAAAACACGGCTAACATCAAATTATGAGTGAACCTCTATCAGTTAAATAAATATGGAAATGTACAGTTTTTTATCTTCCTTCATACGCAAAACACAAAATAAATAAGGATAAATACATATAAAATAGCCAGAAAATAAAAATGGATAAATACAGACGGAAATGTTGAAAAAATAAATACCATAAAACCGGGAGCCCTAATTATAATGCACCCCTTCAAATAAATGCTACATCCACTACATCAAAGTGCATGTCATGAAATAAAACCAAAACCAAACAGAAATTTCCTAATTATGGTAAACTCAGCAAGCTATAGCTATCACACTTGCAAGCATATGGTAACTCGTACAAAAAATGCAAAGTTTATGACACTACAATATTCAAACAATAAATAACAGAATTTCACCCCACTTCTTTAGCGGACATACACAATTACACTCTATCCTTATATGTGCATTCATATTGTTAATGGTACGGTAATACATCATTTGTCAGACCGTTTATATCATTTGTGCAGTCTGCTACTACATCAAGGATGAGATCATAAGCATTCTATTCGCCGTTCAAATATATATGTGACAGAGTCATCTGTAGTGATTGTATAGTTATGGTGCTTTGCGTTGCATTTTTAACCTCTAATAATGTCTGAGTGTTGTTTGGCCAAACTACACAAAACATTTCTATAATTTTATGCAATGCAGCCACATTGATTCAATCCTGCAGACTTTTCTGAACATCCATCAAGGAAGTAAAGGATAAAAAACATACATACCTAAAAAACACTTTCAATGTATTATTACAAAACACGGCGAAGTAGCCTAATTCTACACGTGATTCTTTAGTGATTTCATTACAATAGAAATTTAAGAAATAAACAAGTTCCCTTTTGCTTAGTACATGGAACAAGTTTCCTTAAATTTCCTTTGTTCTGAGATCGCAGCAACGCGCGACGGGTAAGCTAGTCTATATATATAAAAAAGAAAGTATGTCTGTCTGTTTGTCCTTTATGCACTACTACACCATACATCCGATTGGCATGAAACTTTGGGAAGTTGTTGAGTACACTCCCGCGAAGGTTCTGGCAAAAATAAAAAATAAAAATGTGTTGAATATCGGCCCCCCGGGCTCCCAAGGCCCTAAAATTCTTTCCACTACTGAACGTTTACAGTTTCCGGTGAGACTCGCTTTTGCAATGACCATCAACAAAGCACAAGGACAATCGCTGCAAGTGTGTGGACTAGATTTGGAGAATCCGTGCTTCTCACATGGACAACTGTATGTGGCTAGCTTACGCATCGGAATACCTTCTGATTTATTCGTGTATGCACCACACGGAAAAACAAAAGATACTGTGTATCTACAAGCACTTCAATAAATAAACAGAATTAAAACAACACTTTAAAATGTTTTCCATATTAAAATGAATAAGTTTCAATAAAAATGACACAATGTGAATTGAATGTTATCATAAGAAGTTTCCTTAAATTTCCTTTCTTCTGAGATTGCAGCAACGCACAACGGGTAAGCTAGGTTTCAATACAAATGACACAATGTAAATTGAATGTTATCATAACAAGTTTCCTTAAATTTCCTTTCTTCTGAGATCGCAGCAACGCACGACGGGTGAGCTAGTCCTTGATAACAAGCGAGGGCACTTGTTATTGGCATGGCTTAAATATGGACATGGCTTGTGCAAGACTTTGAAATCCCATGTTTGCATTCCTTTCTTTTCATAGGTGTTATATAGCCAGTATTACTGTATTGTGCTATAAATTGCAATAGGGAGCTAAACTAAATCACTCTTGTATGGCAGTGGGGACAGCCAATGAACAGTCAAAGGGACACCTGGGAACCAATGGAGGGGCTTGATTCAAACAGAGTGTAGCAACATGTCATGATCATGAAGAATACTTGTTAGACATGCATAACGTGGGTCTCCTGCACATGAACATATACTGGAACTGGCAGAATTGCAGGCTACCACTTGAACATAGCGCCATGAACTTGTGACCCTACATTACCCATGTGATTGTCCGGCTGTGAGTATATATATATATATATGTCGACCCACTTCCTCCGTTTACACCGGGACCTTAAGAACTGCGGTGCAATCCAGGGGCGGAGGTCGCCCTGTATATATTATTGTCCACCAAGCACAGCAACCGCTGTGCGAATGCACTCCAAGCCAGTTAGTTCAAGGAAACCATGAAAACGTGCGTGTGCTCAAAAGATTTAATTCTCCATTCGCAGTTCCAGCATACAATACACGGCAAGTATGGAACAAAAACCCAACGCGTTTCGGCGATGACTCTCGCCTTGCTCACGGGTAACTCGTGTATGAAAACAAACAATTAAATAAAGTTTACCCAAAGTGCACATGTGGTCAATGACTCGATCATGAACATAGACGAAGGACATAGTTGATGATCACTGTGGTGGCCATCTTAGCATGGTAAAATAACAGTGTGCCAAAGTAAATAATATCATTATACACAGTTATCAATCACTGTTACTCAAAGAATTATGGCACATTCTAAAGTTCATATGCTGTATGTATACATCCACATATAAGCCCAGTGGCTTAATTACGACGGCCCTACGTAATGTATCAGTGACCTTCAATATAGTAACATTGTCGACTGCCACTGTAAAGTGGATACATATACTGACATGCTCTGATTGGTTTTGCTGTAATTACATAATAATTGTCCAAGTGGATATTCGTGATATATAAAATGTCAACAATTGATCATCATGGGTTAAGTCACCCTTTCCATAAGCTGTTGTGTTTTTCTCCTCTTGATTGTCCAAGTGGACTGAATAAACAAAGGTACATAGATCCTGTCTGGTTAATTATTGATAAAAACCATCAGATAGGGTTAGAAATGCTTGATTCTGTGCCAAGTGGCTAATTTACAAATTGTCCAAATATTCAAAATCAGAATAATCATATAGAAAATATATTTCAGGGTGAGTGGCTCAGAACCTTACTACACTCATCACAGATTTCTCATCCTTTCTTCCCCAGTGGGAATTTCAACCTCTATTCACTTCAGGTGACAAATCTTCTCAGTCCTGTACAACAGCGAAAGAAAACAAAAAATACAGCCAGTCAGCATCATCACATATTAAGTCAACAATGATACTACTCAAGCTATGTTCAGACAAACTTGGTACACAAATTGTGCTCCGGTGATATCAGTGATTAAAAACAGTTAAAATGATGTTATATATGCAGGACATTTGGAACAAACATTGTTAGTCTTCATGGTTGTTTAGTCAAATCAATGCTCAGAAATTTTTGAGAACCAAGAATAGTCGAGCTCCCCAGAATTATACCATACTGATTAAGATTCCTTCACTCTCCTAGGTGCCAGACCATTTCTTCCTCCGAATTCAGGCCCCCCGGAATCAAACAGTCTAAATCAATAATGTACCTGTTCTCCAGTTGTCTTAATTTTCGAATCTTATCCCCCCCTCTTTTCATTTGTGGTAATTTGTCTATCACAAAGAATTTTAGGAGGTTACGGTTTCCTCCATGTAATTCCTCGAAGTGTCGAGCAACGGGGGAATTCTGTTCTTTATTTTGAATTGCCCTCATGTGTTGCAGGATCCGAGTCTTCGCAGGAAACATGGTGCTACCTACATACTTTTTGTTGCAGGGGCATGTGAGAACGTAAACACAGTATTCTGACAGGCATGTAAGGTGCTTTTCAATGGCTCTTTCTTTTCCCTCTACAGGAAAATATACCTTTTTGACGTTCGAACTATACTTGCATGCTTTGCATTTCATGCAGGTATAGAAACCTTGGATCTTGGAGGTATTCGGTTTGACCATGCTTATCTCATTACGGCTTACCTTACTCCTGAGAGTGTCTGATCTCCGATAGGTGCTACTGGGCCTTTCTTTGAGGATATCATTGAGGGTAGGTTCAGTCATAAGGACTTTCCAATGTTTGTTAAGACTTTTATGTACCCTCCATGATTTAGAATGAAATGTGGAAATGAATCTGATCGTTTCACTTTCCCCATTAGTCTTTTTCTGTTCTGGGGTCAAAAGGGACAGATGAGTGATCTTGCTAGCTTTTTCAAAGGCACAATCTATGATTTCTTGCTTATAGCCTCTTTCTATGAATCGTTTTTTCATACATTCGCCTTCTTTGATAAAATCACAATCCCTGCTACAATTCCTCCGAGCCCGGAGAAATTCTCCATACGGGATGCTTTCAATCAAGGCCTTGGGATGACTACTTTCTGCGTGCAGTAAGGTGTTACCTGCGGTCTTTTTACGAAATAGCTTCATCGCAAGTTTGCCTGCAGATACCTCCACTGATAGGTCTAAAAACACTGCCCCAGATTTGCTTATGTTCCCCTCTAGGATCAGCTTGAGGTCATTTTTGTTCAAATCCTTGATAAATGACTCTGCGATGTTTTTCGGACCATCCCAGATGATAAATAGGTCATCTATGTACCGCAGCCATATTTTCACATGGCTGCGGTACAGATGGTTGGTCCTGGCCACCTGCTGCTCCCAGCTCGCCATGAAAAGGTTGGCGAAACTGGGAGCAAAACAAGTTCCCATCGCTGTCCCCTGGCATTGGCGATAGTACGTGTCATTGAACACAAAATAGTTGTGTTCAAGACAAAACTGCATCATAGTGATGATCATGTTTGTGTGTTCCAAAAATGAGATGGATCTTCTTTTAAGGAACATGCGGCATGCCTCAATACCATTGTTGTGTCTTATAGACGTGTATAAGCTACACACGTCTAATGTTATAAACAAGTAATTGTCATTCCATGCAAAATCCTTCAATTTGGTAATGAAGTCCCTACTGTCTTTGAGGTAAGATGGGGTCTCTTCCACAAAGGGGCGTAGAAAGTGGTCGATATATCTGGATGTATTCTCCAGCAAGGACCCAATTGAAGAAACAATTGGTCTTCCTGGAGGATGTTTAGAGTCTTTGTGCAGTTTGGGTAACAGGTATAAGACTGCTATCATAGGGTTACGGTTTAGAAGGAACGAGTACTCATTCCATTCAATGAGCCCTTGATCCTTCCAACCTTTTAACATATCAAAATATGTGGCATTCGTTTCCTCAATCTTTTCTATAGATGAGATCTCGTAACAGTCAGCACATCTCAGTTGTCGTATACCTTCAGCAATATAATCCTTCGTATCCATGACCACCACATTCCCCCCTTTATCAGACTGTCTGATTACAATAGATGAATCATCACGCAAAGCTTTTATGGCAATCCGTTCACATTTGGTCAGATTGTCTCCCGACCAATGTTCATGTTTTGCCAAATTTTTTAAGTCAGCAATCATCAAAGATTCAAAAGTATCAATTCCACAAGTAGGTAAAGAGGGATTAAATGTAGATTTCGGTCTGAAAGGGTTTGGACAATTCAAATTCGTATTAAAACCCAAAGACATAGCATTAATCCCTTCATTGGTTGGTGTACCCATTTCTAGACTTTTCAGAGTGATAAGTGCTTCCACTTCAATTATACTTTCATTGGCAGGTTTGGCATTGGGTGGAAAAGATGTAGTATTTTTTACTTTAAGTTTATTCCACTTGTGTAGTCTCAATTTCCGTGTAAATTTAAAAAGGTCTATACGTTCTTGTGAATAGCAGAAATTAGTTGTGGGACAAAAAGAAAGGCCAAATTGGAGTACCTCATGCTCACTCTTAGATAGAGGGCGAGAAGACAAATTTATCACATTCTGTTGATTCATTTTCCTCTTCTTTTCTGGCCCCGTGTCTCCACTCCCATAGGGGCTGTATTTCCTTTTGCCGCCTCCGCCTCGCCTGTCTTTTGGTTGGGCTTGTTGGCGTTTTCTCCTGGATTTCCTCTGCCTTTGCCTCTTCCTCTGAATCCTCTGCCCCTTCCTCGGCCTCGGTCTATTTGCCAATTCGGCTGTTGTTGGTTCTGATTCATACGTTTGAATTCCTCCCAAAAATTTGACGATTTGGTAGGATTCTTTGTCATATTTTCTGTTGATCCTGATGCCTGTTCCTCCACAGACACATCGCTCTCTACCACTTCATCACCGGATTCCGCTTCCATCTGGGTCTTATCAATGTTTGCCTGTACTCCTTTGCGTACCATGTGGTCATACTTTTTACTAAATGTGAATACTCTTCCAGAGCTGTAGTCAATTTGGTCTCTTAGGAATTTGCGTTCCTTTTTGGCTATTATTTCATCTTCATGTTTGCTGATTCTTTTATTGATTTCCTCCATCTTTTTGGTAAAGGTTTCTGGTATTTCTTCCTTTGAGATCTCCTCCTTGAGTTCTGCTATTTTTTTGAGCAGTACAAGTCTATCTTTCCATGCATGTTTTATAAGGATAGACAACATCCTGTTAGAACAATCCATAAGATTGTCTGCCCACTCTTCTGCAAGTTCCATATCAGGTTCCTCATACGAGGGTGCTATTAGAATCCGTAAACCCCTTGGTACTCTTTTTTCTTCTTGATATTTCTCCAGGGTTATTGCCTCCCACCATTTGGAGACTTCTTTACACGGGCGACACGGGCATCCAGTTAATAACTTTGATTCACATAACAAACAGTGCGTGAGCATCACAAATACTACTTTGATTAACCAGCATACATAAGGGTATTTCACCCAGTGATTGAAACGGCAATATGGAGGATGATATGGAGTCCCGCAGGAGGCTCAGGGCACAAACAATGTTTGTAGCAACACCTACAGGACAACCCAATAAAGAACCCCAATCTGCAACAATGAATTTACAGAACAACTATAACAAACTGGAAAAGTTAATCCGTAAAGAAGTCTCCAAATGGTGGGAGGCAATAACCCTGGAGAAATATCAAGAAGAAAAAAGAGTACCAAGGGGTTTACGGATTCTAATAGCACCCTCGTATGAGGAACCTGATATGGAACTTGCAGAAGAGTGGGCAGACAATCTTATGGATTGTTCTAACAGGATGTTGTCTATCCTTATAAAACATGCATGGAAAGATAGACTTGTACTGCTCAAAAAAATAGCAGAACTCAAGGAGGAGATCTCAAAGGAAGAAATACCAGAAACCTTTACCAAAAAGATGGAGAAATCAATAAAAGAATCAGCAAACATGAAGATGAAATAATAGCCAAAAAGGAACGCAAATTCCTAAGAGACCAAATTGACTACAGCTCTGGAAGAGTATTCACATTTAGTAAAAAGTATGACCACATGGTACGCAAAGGAGTACAGGCAAACATTGATAAGACCCAGATGGAAGGGGAATCCGGTGATGAAGTGGTAGAGAGCGATGTGTCTGTGGAGGAACAGGCATCAGGATCAACAGAAAATATGACAAAGAATCCTACCAAATCGTCAAATTTTCGGGAGGAATTCAAACGTATGAATCAGAACCAACAACAGCCGAATTGGCAAATAGACCGAGGCCGAGGAAGGGGCAGAGGATTCAGAGGAAGAGGCAAAGGCAGAGGAAATACAGGAGAAAACGCCAACAAGCCCAACCAAAAGACAGGCGAGGCGGAGGCGGCAAAAGGAAATACAGCCCCTATGGGAGTGGAGACACGGGGCCAGAAAAGAAGAGGAAAATGAATCAACAGAATGTGATAAATTTGTCTTCTCGCCCTCTATCTAAGAGTGAGCATGAGGTACTCCAATTTGGCCTTTCTTTTTGTCCCACAACTAATTTCTGCTATTCACAAGAACGTATAGACCTTTTTAAATTTACACGGAAATTGAGACTACACAAGTGGAATAAACTTAAAGTAAAAAATACTACATCTTTTCCACCCAATGCCAAACCTGCCAATGAAAGTATAATTGAAGTGGAAGCACTTATCACTCTGAAAAGTCTAGAAATGGGTACACCAACCAATGAAGGGATTAATGCTATGTCTTTGGGTTTTAATACGAATTTGAATTGTCCAAACCCTTTCAGACCGAAATCTACATTTAATCCCTCTTTACCTACTTGTGGAATTGATACTTTTGAATCTTTGATGATTGCTGACTTTAAAAATTTGGCAAAACATGAACATTGGTCGGGAGACAATTTGACCAAATGTGAACGGATTGCCATAAAAGCTTTGCGTGATGATTCATCTATTGTAATCAGACAGTCTGATAAAGGGGGGAATGTGGTGGTCATGGATACGAAGGATTATATTGCTGAAGGTATACGACAACTGAGATGTGCTGACTGTTACGAGATCTCATCTATAGAAAAGATTGAGGAAACGAATGCCACATATTTTGATATGTTAAAAGGTTGGAAGGATCAAGGGCTCATTGAATGGAATGAGTACTCGTTCCTTCTAAACCGTAACCCTATGATAGCAGTCTTATACCTGTTACCCAAACTGCACAAAGACTCTAAACATCCACCAGGAAGACCAATTGTTTCTTCAATTGGGTCCTTGCTGGAGAATACATCCAGATATATCGACCACTTTCTACGCCCCTTTGTGGAAGAGACCCCATCTTACCTCAAAGACAGTAGGGACTTCATTACCAAATTGAAGGATTTTGCATGGAATGACAATTACTTGTTTATAACATTAGACGTGTGTAGCTTATACACGTCTATAAGACACAACAATGGTATTGAGGCATGCCGCATGTTCCTTAAAAGAAGATCCATCTCATTTTTGGAACACACAAACATGATCATCACTATGATGCAGTTTTGTCTTGAACACAACTATTTTGTGTTCAATGACACGTACTATCGCCAATGCCAGGGGACAGCGATGGGAACTTGTTTTGCTCCCAGTTTCGCCAACCTTTTCATGGCGAGCTGGGAGCAGCAGGTGGCCAGGACCAACCATCTGTACCGCAGCCATGTGAAAATATGGCTGCGGTACATAGATGACCTATTTATCATCTGGGATGGTCCGAAAAACATCGCAGAGTCATTTATCAAGGATTTGAACAAAAATGACCTCAACCTGATCCTAGAGGGGAACATAAGCAAATCTGGGGCAGTGTTTTTAGACCTATCAGTGGAGGTATCTGCAGGCAAACTTGCGATGAAGCTATTTCGTAAAAAGACCGCAGGTAACACCTTACTGCACGCAGAAAGTAGTCATCCCAAGGCCTTGATTGAAAGCATCCCGTATGGAGAATTTCTCCGGGCTCGGAGGAATTGTAGCAGGGATTGTGATTTTATCAAAGAAGGCGAATGTATGAAAAAACGATTCATAGAAAGAGGCTATAAGCAAGAAATCATAGATTGTGCCTTTGAAAAAGCTAGCAAGATCACTCATCTGTCCCTTTTGACCCCAGAACAGAAAAAGACTAATGGGGAAAGTGAAACGATCAGATTCATTTCCACATTTCATTCTAAATCATGGAGGGTACATAAAAGTCTTAACAAACATTGGAAAGTCCTTATGACTGAACCTACCCTCAATGATATCCTCAAAGAAAGGCCCAGTAGCACCTATCGGAGATCAGACACTCTCAGGAGTAAGGTAAGCCGTAATGAGATAAGCATGGTCAAACCGAATACCTCCAAGATCCAAGGTTTCTATACCTGCATGAAATGCAAAGCATGCAAGTATAGTTCGAACGTCAAAAAGGTATATTTTCCTGTAGAGGGAAAAGAAAGAGCCATTGAAAAGCACCTTACATGCCTGTCAGAATACTGTGTTTACGTTCTCACATGCCCCTGCAACAAAAAGTATGTAGGTAGCACCATGTTTCCTGCGAAGACTCGGATCCTGCAACACATGAGGGCAATTCAAAATAAAGAACAGAATTCCCCCGTTGCTCGACACTTCGAGGAATTACATGGAGGAAACCGTAACCTCCTAAAATTCTTTGTGATAGACAAATTACCACAAATGAAAAGAGGGGGGGATAAGATTCGAAAATTAAGACAACTGGAGAACAGGTACATTATTGATTTAGACTGTTTGATTCCGGGGGGCCTGAATTCGGAGGAAGAAATGGTCTGGCACCTAGGAGAGTGAAGGAATCTTAATCAGTATGGTATAATTCTGGGGAGCTCGACTATTCTTGGTTCTCAAAAATTTCTGAGCATTGATTTGACTAAACAACCATGAAGACTAACAATGTTTGTTCCAAATGTCCTGCATATATAACATCATTTTAACTGTTTTTAATCACTGATATCACCGGAGCACAATTTGTGTACCAAGTTTGTCTGAACATAGCTTGAGTAGTATCATTGTTGACTTAATATGTGATGATGCTGACTGGCTGTATTTTTTGTTTTCTTTCGCTGTTGTACAGGACTGAGAAGATTTGTCACCTGAAGTGAATAGAGGTTGAAATTCCCACTGGGGAAGAAAGGATGAGAAATCTGTGATGAGTGTAGTAAGGTTCTGAGCCACTCACCCTGAAATATATTTTCTATATGATTATTCTGATTTTGAATATTTGGACAATTTGTAAATTAGCCACTTGGCACAGAATCAAGCATTTCTAACCCTATCTGATGGTTTTTATCAATAATTAACCAGACAGGATCTATGTACCTTTGTTTATTCAGTCCACTTGGACAATCAAGAGGAGAAAAACACAACAGCTTATGGAAAGGGTGACTTAACCCATGATGATCAATTGTTGACATTTTATATATCACGAATATCCACTTGGACAATTATTATGTAATTACAGCAAAACCAATCAGAGCATGTCAGTATATGTATCCACTTTACAGTGGCAGTCGACAATGTTACTATATTGAAGGTCACTGATACATTACGTAGGGCCGTCGTAATTAAGCCACTGGGCTTATATGTGGATGTATACATACAGCATATGAACTTTAGAATGTGCCATAATTCTTTGAGTAACAGTGATTGATAACTGTGTATAATGATATTATTTACTTTGGCACACTGTTATTTTACCATGCTAAGATGGCCACCACAGTGATCATCAACTATGTCCTTCGTCTATGTTCATGATCGAGTCATTGACCACATGTGCACTTTGGGTAAACTTTATTTAATTGTTTGTTTTCATACACGAGTTACCCGTGAGCAAGGCGAGAGTCATCGCCGAAACGCGTTGGGTTTTTGTTCCATACTTGCCGTGTATTGTATGCTGGAACTGCGAATGGAGAATTAAATCTTTTGAGCACACGCACGTTTTCATGGTTTCCTTGAACTAACTGGCTTGGCGTGCATTCGCACAGCGGTTGCTGTGCTTGATGGACAATAATATATATATATGTATATATATTTTTTGAATTTTATTTATGTAAATATATATACCAGCAGCCCGTCCCGACGTTGTCCTGGAGCAATTAGGCTTCAGGGCCCCCGCCCGCCCCGAGGTTGTCCGTGGGTCCCCCGTAGCCTTCCTTCATATATTGCATTATTATACCTCTATGTTTACTTTGTACGCTTTTGTAAACTGCACACAACACTTATTCCTCCTGTAATGCAGTATTACACCTCTATGTTTACTTTGTACGCTTTTGTAACATGAACACGTAACTTTTTCCTCCTGTAATGCACCGTTTGGCTCACTTTTGTAATGCTCCATTTGCTTCCTCTTGCTCACGATGTACGTTTTTGTAACCTGCACACGTAACTTTTTCCTCCTGTAATGCACCGTTTGGCTCAATTTTGTAATGCTCCGTTTGCTTCCTCTTGCTCACAATTGTCATTTTTGCTTCATTTTTCCGCCGCTCACCGTTCTTAAATAAATAAATAAATAACCTACCTCATCCGCCGCTCACAGCTCCTCCCCGCCTGTCCGCCGCTCCTCACCGCCTGTCGGCCGCTCCTCACCGCCTGTCGGCCGCTCCTCACCGCCTGTCCCCCGCTCCGCACTGCTCTTCCCCGCGCCATGTCCTCCAGTCCTCCTCGCGCTCCTGGACGCCGTTCCTCCCCGCGCTCCTCACGTCAGCACGCACGTTTCAGCCGGCGCTTTTCCACAATACTACTTTTTTTTCAGTAAATTTTTTAAATAACGTATATTTATTACGTTTATATAGCCTATGTCCATCTGCACACCCTCACGATTATAACGTGTGGATTGGCGCTGTGGTTCCCGAGTTTACCCGCCTCAAAGGTTCAAAGTTCTTCCTTTATAAAAGTAGTATAGATATATATATATATATAAGTATATATATATATATCGGCGAAGAGTTTCTCTATAGATTAATACGAGGAACAAACAGACTCGCACTCCAGTGATCCGTGTATAAACAAAAGTATTTATATATATATATATATATATATATATGTATATATTTTTTTATTTTATTTATTAAGCGGGACAGTAATGCCAAATACCAACAATATTGCAGCGTAACATTTCATTTAGTTCACAGCAATCATATACATACATTTACATATTTGTAGCCATAGTTCTTGTTAACATCTTGGGAGACTAGCCTCTACTGTCCTTCTTCTCAGATGATATGTTTATTATGTTTACTCTGCATGTGTCATCTGCTCGTGCATGTCCAGGATCTTGCTTTCATTACCATTCTGTTCGCCTTCGGACTCCCCGGTCTCCTTCCCAACTAAATACATTTGATACGGGCTCCAATACTTTTTAGGGCGACTGTGGGGTGGTAGCAGTTTGCTATAGACATCTGTCTGCGCATTACAATACACCTTGTCTGTGTGCAAGTCTTTTCTTGTGGGGGCAGGGCCCCTCGCCCAACACATTGCAACTCTGTGCTTGTCCAATAGCAATCCAATCGCTATCAATTTCCTATCTTTATAGCTGATCCCTTCATCATACTCCAGTAAAGCAAGCATGGAGTCTAATTCTAGGTCACTGCCTATTATACTTCCTAATTCGTGGAACACCCCTCTTCAGAACTTGGCTATCTCTGGGCAGAGCCATTATACATGTATTAAGTCAGCATTGTTTGTGTGGCACTTTTCACATTCATTTGTGTCATGCAAGCCATATCTCTCTGGAGTGTAATACACACTATTAATAAACTTAAAATAGATTAACCTGTGCCTGCCATTCTGTGAAACCTTTCTAGTCACAAACAAAACAGGTGATGGACCGAATGTGGATCAATGTCACACATTCACCCCAGTCCAAAGATCTGGGCCCATATCCATCGTTTTTTTGCACTTCACACCACCCTGGGTTAGACAATGGCGATATGCAAATCAGCTCTAACCCTGTGCCCCATGGGAACAGTCCAGTCCGAACTACAAAAGCCATGTCCTTCCCAGAACGGAATCAAGCATCCGAGGACCGGACCGGTTTCGAGGTAACACCTCTCATCAGCCCGGCTAGCTTGACTCCAGTGGTGTGGAGTGCCTGGGACCCATGTCTGAGCATCCCCAGCGCACTTATGGCGGTATTTGCAAACAAAACAGGTGATGGACCGAATGTGGATCAATGTCACACATTCACCCCAGTCCAAAGATCTGGGCCCAAATCCATCGTTTTTTTGCACTTCACACCACCCTGGGTTAGACAATGGCGATATGCAAATCAGCTCTGACCCTGTGCCCCATGGGAACAGTCCAGTCCGAACTACAAAAGCCATGTCCTTCCCAGAACGGAATCAAGCATCCGAGGACCGGACCGGTTTCGAGGTAACACCTCTCATCAGCCCGGCTAGCTTGACTCCAGTGGTGTGGAGTGCCTGGGACCCACGTCTGAGCATCCCCAGCGCACTTATGGCGGTATTTGCAAACAAAACAGGTGATGGACCGAATGTGGATCAATGTCACACATTCACCCCAGTCCAAGGATCTGGGCCCAAATCCATCGTTTTTTTGCACTTCACACCACCCTGGGTTAGACAATGGCGATATGCAAATCAGCTCTGACCCTGTGCCCCATGGGAACAGTCCAGTCCGAACTACAAAAGCCATGTCCTTCCCAGAACGGAATCAAGCATCCGAGGACCGGACCGGTTTCGAGGTAACACCTCTCATCAGCCCGGCTAGCTTGACTCTAGTGGTGTGGAGTGCCTGGGACCCACGTCTGAGCATCCCCAGCGCACTTATGGCGGTATTTGCAAACAAAACAGGTGATGGACCGAATGTGGATCAATGTCACACATTCACCCCAGTCCAAAGATCTGGGCCCAAATCCATCGTTTTTTTGCACTTCACACCACCCTGGGTTAGACAATGGCGATATGCAAATCAGCTCTGACCCTGTGCCCCATGGGAACAGTCCAGTCCGAACTACAAAAGCCATGTCCTTCCCAGAACGGAATCAAGCATCCGAGGACCGGACCGGTTTCGAGGTAACACCTCATCAGCCCGGCTAGCTTGACTCCAGTGGTGTGGAGTGCCTGGGACCCACGTCTGAGCATCCCCAGCGCACTTATGGCGGTATTTGCAAACAAAATAGGTGATGGACCGAATGTGGATCAATGTCACACATTCACCCCAGTCCAAAGATCTGGGCCCAAATCCATCGTTTTTTTGCACTTCACACCACCCTGGGTTAGACAATGGCGATATGCAAATCAGCTCTGACCCTGTGCCCCATGGGAACAGTCCAGTCCGAACTACAAAAGCCATGTCCTTCCCAGAACGGAATCAAGCATCCAAGGACCGGACCGGTTTCGAGGTAACACCTCTCATCAGCCCGGCTAGCTTGACTCCAGTGGTGTGGAGTGCCTGGGACCCACGTCTGAGCATCCCCAGCGCACTTATGGCGGTATTTGCAAACAAGACAGGTGATGGACCGAATGTGGATCAATGTCACACATTCACCCCAGTCCAAAGATCTGGGCCCAAATCCATCGTTTTTTTGCACTTCACACCACCCTGGGTTAGACAATGGCGATATGCAAATCAGCTCTGACCCTGTGCCCCATGGGAACAGTCCAGTCCGAACTACAAAAGCCATGTCCTTCCCAGAACGGAATCAAGCATCCGAGGACCGGACCGGTTTCGAGGTAACACCTCTCATCAGCCCGGCTAGCTTGACTCCAGTGGTGTGGAGTGCCTGGGACCCACGTCTGAGCATCCCCAGCGCACTTATGGCGGTATTTGCAAACAAAACAGGTGATGGACCGAATGTGGATCAATGTCACACATTCACCCCAGTGTACTGGGGTAGCTCAGACGTGGGTCCCAGAGCCTCCACACCACTGGAGTCAAGCTAGCCGGGCTGATGAGAGGTGTTACCTCGAAACCGGTCCGGTCCTCGGATGCTTGATTCCGGTCTGGGAAAGATATGGCTGTTGTAGTTCGGACTAGACTGTTCCCATGGGGCACAGGGTCAGAGCTGATTTGCATAAAGCCATTATCTGACTCAGGGTGGTGTGGAGTGCAAAAAACGATGGATTTAGGCCCAGATCCTTGTACTGGGGTGAATGTAAGACATTGATCTACATTCTGTCCATCAAATTGTTTTTTGTAATTTTCTCCCTGAGTGTACTGGGGTAGCTCAGACGTGGGTCCCAGAGCCTCCACACCACTGGAGTCAAGCTAGCCGGGCTGATGAGAGGTGTTACCTCGAAACCGGTCCGGTCCTCGGATGCTTGATTCCGGTCTGGGAAAGATATGGCTGTTGTAGTTCGGACTGGACTGTTCCCATGGGGCACAGGGTCAGAGCTGATTTGCATAAAGCCATTATCTGACCCAGGGTGGTGTGGAGTGCAAAAAACGATGGATTTAGGCCCAGATCCTTGTACTGGGGTGAATGTAAGACATTGATCTACATTCTGTCCATCAAATTGTTTTTTGTAATTTTCTCCCTGAGTGTACTGGGGTAGCTCAGATGTGGGTCCCAGAGCTTCCACACCACTGGAGTCAAGCTCGCCGGGCTGATGAGAGGTGTTACCTCGAAACCGGTCCGGTCCTCGGATGCTTGATTCCAGTCTGGGAAAGATATGGCTGTTGTAGTTCGGACTGGACTGTTCCCATGGGGCACAGGGTCAGAGCTGATTTGCATAAAGCCATTATCTGACCCAGGGTGGTGTGGAGTGCAAAAAACGACGGATTTAGGCCCAGATCCTTGTACTGGGGTGAATGTAAGACATTGATCTACATTCTGTCCATCAAATTGTTTTTTGTAATTTTCTCCCTGAGTGTACTGGGGTAGCTCAGACGTGGGTCCCAGAGCCTCCACACCACTGGAGTCAAGCTCGCCGGGCTGATGAGAGGTGTTACCTCGAAACCGGTCCAGTCCTCGGATGCTTGATTCCGGTCTGGGAAAGATATGGCTGTTGTAGTTCGGACTGGACTGTTCCCATGGGGCACAGGGTCAGAGCTGATTTGCATAAAGCCATTATCTGACCTAGGGTGGTGTGGAGTGCAAAAAACGACGGATTTAGGCCCAGATCCTTGTACTGGGGTGAATGTAAGACATTGATCTACATTCTGTCCATCAAATAGTTTTTTGTAATTTTCTCCCTGAGTGTACTGGGGTAGCTCAGACGTGGGTCCCAGAGCCTCCACACCACTGGAGTCAAGCTCGCCGGGCTGATGAAAGGTGTTACCTCGAAACCGGTCCGGTCCTCGGATGCTTGATTCCGGTCTGGGAAAGATATGGCTGTTGTAGTTCGGACTGGACTGTTCCCATGGGGCACAGGGTCAGAGCTGATTTGCATAAAGCCATTATCTGACCCAGGGTGGTGTGGAGTGCAAAAAACGATGGATTTAGGCCCAGATCCTTGTACTGGGGTGAATGTAAGACATTGATCTACATTCTGTCCATCAAATTGTTTTTTGTAATTTTCTCCCTGAGTGAACTGGGGTAGCTCAGACGTGGGTCCCAGAGCCTCCACACCACTGGAGTCTAGCTAGCCGGGCTGATGAGAGGTGTTACCTCGAAACAGGTCCGGTCCTCGGATGCTTGATTCCGGTCTGGGAAAGATATGGCTGTTGTAGTTCGGACTGGACTGTTCCCATTGGGCACAGGGTCAGAGCTGATTTGCATAAAGCCATTATCTGACCCAGGGTGGTGTGGAGTGCAAAAAACGATAGATTTAGGCCCAGATCCTTGTACTGGGGTGAATGTAAGACATTGATCTACATTCTGTCCATCAAATTGTTTTTTGTAATTTTCTCCCTGAGTGTACTGGGGTAGCTCAGACGTGGGTCCCAGAGCCTCCACACCACTGGAGTCAAGCTAGCCGGGCTGATGAGAGGTGTTACCTCGAAACCGGTCCGGTCCTCGGATGCTTGATTCCGGTCTGGGAAAGATATGGCTGTTGTAGTTCGGACTGGACTGTTCCCATGGGGCACAGGGTCAGAGCTGATTTGCATAAAGCCATTATCTGACCCAGGGTGGTGTGGAGTGCAAAAAACGATGGATTTAGGCCCAGATCCTTGTACTGGGGTGAATGTAAGACATTGATCTACATTCTGTCCATCAAATTGTTTTTTGTAATTTTCTCCCTGAGTGTACTGGGGTAGCTCAGACGTGGGTCCCAGTGCCTCCACACCACTGGAGTCAAGCTAGCCTGGCTGATGAGAGGTGTTACCTCGAAACCGGTCCGGTCCTCGGATGCTTGATTCCGGTCTGGGAAAGATATGGCTGTTGTAGTTCGGACTGGACTGTTCCCATCGGGCACAGGGTTAGAGCTGATTTGCATAAAGCCATTATCTGACCCAGGGTGGTGTGGAGTGCAAAAAACGATGGATTTAGGCCCAGATCCTTGTACTGGGGTGAATGTAAGACATTGATCTACATTCTGTCCATCAAATAGTTTTTTGTAATTTTCTCCCTGAGTGTACTGGGGTAGCTCAGACGTGGGTCCCAGACCCTCCACACCACTGGAGTCAAGCTACCCGGGCTGATGAGAGGTGTTACCTCGAAACCGGTCCGGTCCTCGGATGCTTGATTCCGGTCTGGGAAAGATATGGCTGTTGTAGTTCGGACTGGACTGTTCCCATGGGGCACAGGGTCAGAGCTGATTTGCATAAAACCATTATCTGGCCCAGGGTGGTGTGGAGTGCAAAAAACGATGGATTTAGGCCCAGATCCTTGTACTGGGGTGAATGTAAGACATTGATCTACATTCTGTCCATCAAATTGTTTTTTGTAATTTTCTCCCTGAGTGTACTGGGGTAGCTCAGACGTGGGTCCCAGAGCCTCCACGCCACTGGAGTCAAGCTAGCCGGGCTGATGAGAGGTGTTACCTCGAAACCGGTCCGGTCCTCGGATGCTTGATTCCGGTCTGGGAAAGATATGGCTGTTGTAGTTCGGACTGGACTGTTCCCATGGGGCACAGGGTCAGAGCTGATTTGCATAAAGCCATTATCTAACCCAGGGTGGTGTGGAGTGCAAAAAACAATGGATTTAGGCCCAGATCCTTGTACTGGGGTGAATGTAAGACATTGATCCACATTCTGTCCATCAAATTGTTTTTTGTAATTTTCTCCCTGAGTGTACTGGGGTAGCTCAGACGTGGGTCCCAGAGCCTCCACACCACTGGAGTCAAGCTAGCCGGGCTGATGAGAGGTGTTACCTCGAAACCGGTCCGGTCCTCGGATGCTTGATTCCGGTCTGGGAAAGATATGGCTGTTGTAGTTCGGACTGGACTGTTCCCATGGGGCACAGGGTCAGAGCTGATTTGCATAAAGCCATTATCTGACCCAGGGTGGTGTGGAGTGCAAAAAACGATGGATTAGGCCCAGATCCTTGTACTGGGGTGAATGTAAGACATTGATCTACATTCTGTCCATCAAATTGTTTTTTGTAATTTTCTCCCTGAGTGTACTGGGGTAGCTCAGACGTGGGTCCCAGAGCCTCCACACCACTGGAGTCAAGCTAGCCGGGCTGATGAGAGGTGTTACCTCGAAACCGGTCCGGTCCTCGGATGCTTGATTCCGGTCTGGGAAAAATATGGCTGTTGTAGTTCGGACTGGACTGTTCCCATGGGGCACAGGGTCAGAGCTGATTTGCATAAAGCCATTATCTGACCCAGGGTGGTGTGGAGTGCAAAAAACAATGGATTTAGGCCCAGATCCTTGCACTGGGGTGAATGTAAGACATTGATCTACATTCTGTCCATCAAATTGCTTTTTGTACCTTTCTAGTCACTGCACAGCAGTGTTTCCATCACCCATTGTCTATCGTTCTGTCTAAGTCTCTCTGCCATTCCAGCCTTGCATTTATGACTTTAGGTCTATGAACCCCCTGCGTGCGTGTGAGCATCTATTTTCGCAAATAGTTTGGTTGTGGAGCACACTTGTATCAGGGCAGACAATGCTGTTAAGTCTGGCGGCTCTAACATCTCACTTCCCAATAGTTCTCGTAAGGAGTGTCTTACTCTAAAGTACTGATATCTGGTTAACAACCCTGATGTGGCAGTGGCCTCTGGGACGGAGTCTCAGTCCCTCACCACTCCTTGCTCAACTAGAGCTCCAAATTTTTCGAATCCCAGTGTTCGCAACACTTCAACCAATCCTCTCTCCTGGGTAAGCTGGAGCTGGTGACATCAGGTAAGTTCCATGCGTGGCGAGTACAGCAGTGTGCCAGCATAATATTACTGGATCTGATCCCAGGCATGTATTGTGGAATTGAGTGAATCCAAAACTCCTTGCTGTCTCGCCAGATTGCTAAACAATAGTCCGAGTAATTAAGGGGGGGCGACAATTCCTTTTTTAATATGAAAATGTGGTAAACCCGGTGAGTCCCGGAGCCAGTAATACGTGAGTGAGACTTGCGCCGACCTAAAGTAGAGCTCCAGATCTGGGGCATTAAGTCCCCCCATGTCATACGGCAGTACCAAGGTGCTCCACTTCACCCTTCATGCCCGTGATATTCCCTTAAGGCGCAAGCTAGAGGCTCTGCGACTACAGCGTTTAGAAGTGGCGAGAGAGGGCACCCCTGCCTGTTACTCCTGGAGATCTCAATTGAGGTAGTCACAGTGTTCCCCACTCGTATTCTGGCTGCAGGTCCCTTGTATAGTACTTCGAGTAGCTTGAGATATACCTCTCCCACCCCTATTCTATGGAGAACCGCCATCAAGAATGCCCACTTAATGGAGTCAACCGCTTTCTCAGCGTCAAAGAATACAGCTTCAGCTTTTACCTTCGGATTTATGTATTGGATGGTGTCAAAGAGCGTCCTTAGATTATATATCAACGACCTGTCTGGAATAAATCCTGCCTGTTCTGCGCCTACCACTCCCGGCAGTAGTGTCTTGGCTCGCCTTCAAAATACCATCCGACTCAACAGGAGACATAAAATACAACAACACCTAGAAAGGAGTTTCACTTTACAAAATGCAAAGACTGTCTTTTTAGAATAAGGCTTGGGGTTTTATTTATGCCTTGCTCTCTAACAGAAAGGCTTTCCCAGATGATTAACAACATTCAAATGTATATAGAGTTAATATTTATAGCCAAGCAACCTTAACACACTTGGTAAATTGAACAGTTAAATGCATGAATAATAATAACCAAGCAGCAATTAATACTGGACATCCTGCAAGAAATCAGAAAGATATATACAATAAATACATCAAATGATTACTTTGGATGTGCACTCTGACTCACTCACACTTTACAAAGAAAGCCCCTCAAATGACCATTGTCACTGCCCACACATCACAATGGCAATAATCAAAACTCAAACACTTCACCTGGTGAAATATTCATTCTGACTCAGTCGAAGCCAGAAGACTCTGCAACCAGATGCCTACACCGACAATGAGTCCACCATCAGGCTCCAACAATCACGGTTTCTAAGTCAACAACCCTCAGCTTTATAGTCTCAAAACACACTAGAAGGTTCAAGAGTCTTCCCTCTGCGCCAAGTAAACTTACTGGAACTGGCCAGCAAGCATTCCAGGGCAAAAGGAGTTCCCACGTTCCCACTACATTCTCACATGTCCCAGCCTTTATTTTAACGAAGCTTACGAAAGCCTTCCAGGGTACATTAAACAATCTCTCACAAAACAACCTTGAAAATAATTAAGCCAAACAACTTGCAAACACTCTGGGGGCCTGTCCGTGCGCGCAGAAAAGCTCAAGCAAGGCACAGTCAGAATTCAGGATGACATAAGGCTATGACAAAGCCAATAGTAAGAATTTCATAATACTTCCCAGTGTACAACAGAATGCACATTTGTGCACCACTGCCTAAAGCATCACAAACTTGATCTCTCAATGTACAACATAATGCACATTTGTGCACCACTGCTCATGACACTGCGCTTTGAGACCAAAAAATATATTCCACACCTCTTTCCCACTCATGCTTTCAAATGCACATCCCACAAATTCCGTTCTTGGCAAGGCTGTACTATTCTGTAACAGCTCCCACAGTAAGACTGCAAGATTACAAGAAAGAAACCTTCAAGAGAAAGAAGGTATATGCAGGACGTCGTACATTCATGCTAGGGTAAAGTAAAACACCAAAGTCAATTAAAATGATGGTAGTCAAAGGTCATCACATGGTGTCAGACCATAAGAGTGCCTCTAACCCTACAAGTAGAAGGGCCAATCTGTTGGCCAGTACTTTTGCGTATATCTTTGTGTCCATATTTAGCAGTGATAGGGGCCTATATGAGGTGCATCTCCCTCAGTTTTTACCTGCCTTGAGTATCGCAACTACCTGGGCCTCTCACATCATGGACGCCATGATTCCCATCTCAGCCATCTCTTCGTAGAGAGTGACCAAATGTGGAATAAGGAGATCTTGGTACGCCTTGTAGAAGGCTCCTGTTAGGCAAGGCGCTCCCAGCGCCGTCCCCACCTGCATTCCAGCTAACACCGCTCTGACTTCGGCAGGATCTAGAGGTGCAATTAAATGTTCTCTGTGCTCAACTATGAGCCAGGTCTTCTCGATATGCTCCAGATACTTAGTAGTAGAGGTGTTGTTATGCGCAATACGTGAGCGGTATAGTGCTGCGTAATATCACCAGAATGTAGATGCTCTCTGCTCCGGATCCATGAGTATGTTCCCCTCATCATCTGTTATGCGTGTGAGTGTTGTTTGTTCTCTGTTAGGCCGAAGTAGAGAGGCCAAGGTGGTGCTGGGCGCTTCCCCTTCCTTCTGGTGACTGAGTGTTTGCCACAGTGTTTAACTTCATCGTTGGCTGTGTCACAATATTCAGCTATTTTAGTCTTAATTTTGTCCACTACCTTGGCATCCCCTGTCTGTTTGTGTCACATTTCTAAACCAGCCAATTCCTTTTCCAGGTGCGAGAGCCTACCTCGCAAGGACCTCAGGACTCATGCGTGTTTAGAGAGTGTCACTCCTCTTATTTATACTTTAAATGTTTCTCAGACTCTGGTAAAAGTGGAGACAGAACCTATATTACATGTGAAAAATTATGTTATTGCCTCACCCAGCTCTGCTTTAAAGACGGTATCCAACAGCGAGTAGGGGGGAAAGTGGCAAGTGAACGGGCCATTCAGCGAGGTTCGAGTCTTATTTCCAGAAGAACTAGGGAGTGGTCGGAGAAAGTGCTTGGGAGTCGTCTACACTTTCGTACCCAGGGTAGTAAATTGTTGGATATGAGGCAATAATCTATGTGGGTATGCATGTCATAGGCAGCTGAGTAATGAGTAAAACCCCCTTCGTCAGGGTGCTCGTGTCTCCATATATCCACTAGGACTGAGATATCTGCAATTTCAAGTATGGTTTTGGCTGCAGCTGATACGCATCTGGGGGGCCCCTTCGATTCATCAAGGCTTGGGGTCAGTGTACAGCTGAAGTCCCCTCCCATATCTCAGGGTTTTACCCCTCTGCATTAATCTGGCATTCAGGTTACAATAAAACTGCGGGTAATCGGTATTGGGTCCATTACTCTAACCAGATCAGTGACCAGGTCATCTTTGCAGCACGTGGCTATCACATATCTGCCTCCCGCACCAATGTGTGTGCCTTTCAAGTGTATCCCCGCCTGATTGTCCACCCAGAGCAGTACCCCTCGAGCGTGCAAAGTAAATCCTGCAGTGTGGTAGGGCCCCCCCCCATCCTTTACTTGGTCAACATCTCATTCTCCTGTGGGAGGTGAGTCTCCTGTAGAAATGCAACATGTATTCTATGGCCTTTGAGGTAAGCAACAACTTTCCTAAGATTCCTATGATCATTGAGCCCATGTACATTCCAGGTAAGCAGTCTAAGGTATGGCGTCTCTGTGGTTTCCTGTTCTCCCTGATCACACCTATCTATGGTACTCTTTTTCATTTGGTGACGCTATCATGCTGCCTTACTTAACATTTCCCATGTTTGATTTTTTTCAAACCTGTTCCAATGAAAAACATTCCCTAGGTCACCCCCACGCTAATTGCCCCCCAACTTGGCAAAGTAGTAAACCTTCCCTCCCACACCCTCCAATGTGACCCCACCATTGAACAGTCCCATAACAACCCAAACCCTGTAATCCCACATTGTGGGGCAAATATAGGGGCAGATGTTGCCTGATGGGTGGGTCTCTGTTACCTCAGGCCCAATTGGTTAATTGTTCTATAGTGCTGCCTTGCTCGTAGCTCATACATGTTGAGGCCAATAATAAGTCAATAGGCTGTGATCTTCTCCACGTTCCCAATATCTCGTGACCTTCCCAAGAGTCACTCTATTCTGTCTCTATTGGTGTGTTATTGCCCATAGTGAAGTCATGAAATGTGCTAACCCACAACAATGTTTCTTTGGGCAATGCAGATATGTTATGAGTCTTAAGGGTGCAGGCTAACCTGCTGCCAGAACAGCCTTACCTATACATGTTAAGTCCAGTCTCGTTTCTGTGGCATCTCCACTCTGGCAGGATGTTGGAGCCGCATCCCTGATTGTTAGTACCCTGTCAGCATCATATCTCAACTCCCTTGTACTTCAGAATTTTTAAGAGGCAGGACAGTTTCTCATTTCTTGAGTTGGAGCAAAAAATTATCAGTCCCCGTCTTCCAGCACGGCTCCTGATCCACTTCATATTCCACTGGGCGAGTTCCTTTTACTTCTCGTGCTTCCTAGCAGCTTCAGGAAATGTAGAACTTGTTTTGGTTCCATGAAGAATTGTGCTTTGCCCTCCGCTGGGACTGAGTTTTGCCGGATAGAGCATATTATATTCCAATTGTAGTTCCCCCAATCTCTTTTTCACCGGGTCAAACAGCCTTCTCGCTTCTTGTACTTGTTGGGTGAAGTCTAGATAGAGGGATAGCTCCATTCCCTCATGCGACAGTGTCTTTAACTCCCTTGCCTTGCGGAGCGCCGCACTTCGATCTCGGTAGTTGAGGAGGCGAGCTATAATTGGGTGAGGGGCAGCCCCTGGTGCAGGTCTAGGCCAACGAGCGATGCACATGCTCCGCCACAAAGATGTCTGAGAATGTTTCTCTGCCTAGAATGGTGATCAAGACCTTCTCAACAAAGAGATCCTTGTTCTCTATATATGTTATCTCTGGTATTCCAATAATACGCAAGTTGTTCCTCTGAGAGCCTGCTTCCAAATCCTCTGTTTTAGCTTTCAACAATTGGAGTGCCTTGTCCATAGCTTTCAGTGTGTTTATCAAGCCTCTTTGTCATTCTATCCATCCGGAAGGTCAGTGCATCAATGTTCCCATCTATTTTGGTTAGGCTGCACTGCATTGCCGTGAGAATCTGTTTGAGATCTGGGTCTGTCGCCTTGGCTGTTGAGTCCAATTCAGGCTCCGTTTCTTGTGTGTCTGTCTCCTTCATCCTATGGGTCTTGCGAGCCTCAAATTGGAGCTACGTATGCGCTCTCTCTGGCTTTCCCATGCTGAGGTAGTGTAGTCTACCTATAAATCTGTTTAATTCCTGGAAGTCTCCCTCCTGGGAGCAGCAAGGGGGTCAGTGGACTCTCTCAGTCTATGAGAGTCTGTCCTCTGCCTTACTTCTGTCGAGGCCTGGCTCTCCAATGTGTTCCCCTCGATGCTTGTGTGTGAGCAGGCTACCGTCTGTGTCCGTGCTGGTGGTTAAGGAGCAGGCACCATATTGGACACGGCGTCAACTTTAGGCCAGATGTATTTTTGTCTGGCGCGGGCAAAGTCTGTTGGTCCGAGCAACTTTCCCAGAGTAGCAGTTCATTCCACTTCTCTTGACCTCTCTTTAGTGTGCCCGTCGGAGCTTGTGCACGATCTAGCTGCCGTCTGTGTCCATGTGGGCGGCTAAGAAGCAGATGCCATATTGGACACAGCGTCCGCTTTAGGCCGGATGTATTTATGTCTGGCTTAGGAGAAGATTGTCGGCCAGGGTGATTTTTCCAGAGTCACGGCTTGTTCCGCTTCCTTTTACCTCTCTTTCATGCTCTGTTACAGGCTACGGGTGCAGGACGTACGGTCAGGCCACCAGAGCTCTAGGCTTGTGCGGCCATCTTGGAGACAGCCAAGCTCTGCCCCCTGGGTGTGTATAGTTAATGTCTTTTCAGATCATTTTGTCAAATCGAAGAAGCTTAGCAAATTCAAAGCAAGGTCTTTTATTTTCACACTAGAACAATGACATATTACGCACAATGGTACACTATATCCGGCACTCAGATTTCCTCTTAGTTCAGAATATGCAAGTATTAACTTTAATTCTGAACAGGATATTATGTCCTAGAAAGTTCCTGACATGGTCTCTGCCAAATAGTAAAATGTCAAATGTGTTAGAGAGCAAAGAGCGATACTGCTCTACATGAGAACATATATTTAGAAATCATATAGGTTTGCCTTACTCTAAATCAGTTTGTTTACCCAATACAATGTCTAATACAGAAACTGCACACTTTGTATAATTACTAGTACAAGAAGGCCCTCATACATACAAGCATACATGCACACATACACACAGTGCAGTGTGATATCAGCACACACACGTAGCTGAATTTCAACTACACTGTTGAGTAGTGGCACTTCGCAACATTCATTAACCTGTTTGCATACTGTGGCATCACTCGGTCCAACTACAAGTGAATAAAAAAAAATTAAACCTTTAAATTACATTTTTTAAGAGTATGCAGTGGTCTGTGGGACTATTGCCTGCTCATAAAGTTTTTTGTTTTTTAACAGTCTCAACGGGGAATGGGTCCCTTAGGGACTCCTTCCCATTTGCGAATGGGGTAGCATGTCTTTCAAGGTGTCGGTAAAATATAAACCGGAATTGTGTGGCAAAACATTATTACAAACCAATTCCAATTGATATTTGAAAGTGACACCCTAAACATGCCCCTTCCACCGTTTCTGTCAAAAAGCTTTGTATTCGCCCTATATACCTTAAAAAATTCAATCAAACTTAGCAGCATCAAAATGATGCATTTGATGGCAGGCATGCATGGATTCCTTTTCACAATATATCAGTTAATGCAGATTGAGACTGCAGGGGTAAAATGGGTCCAAACTGTATTTGTGTCTGTTGTATCACCAGTGCCTATTAGGAGCTGATAGCTGTTGCAATTGAGTCCCATTCACCTAGATTTTTTGCTTTTTGGAACAACCAGTTTTGGACTTTTTACTATAGGTGAATCTCACTACATGTGTTTCAACTTGTGTAATCATATGGAAAATGGATTGTGCGTGTTTACCGTCAATGTTCGCCTTTTAAGAACTGGCTACTGTGATGCAGCAAGAGTAAGGGTTACTTGGCTTATTGGATGTACACATGTAACTGGGAGTCTGCAGGATTAGATATTGACTTTGGGTAGGCATTCTAATGTTAATGTACACTAATAGGGAAAGTCAGTGTGATTTACAGTTTTGTCTGTAGTGACACTTTATAACACACATAGAAGGAAAACTGCCTTCGAGTTCAGTTTGTTTCCCTTTGGCCTACAGAGACCAGTGATGTACTGAAATTCGGTACAACCTGTGTGGGAAAATCAACTCCGCAAGTTCCAAAATATATATTCATACAATTTATGGGTCACCCAGAATTGTCATATTTCTCTGTCTCATCTCAGGATTAGAGCCCATGCCTTTTGTCACAGTGGTATGCCAGGTTAATTACATTTCTCTCCAGCAGCCATAAAAAAGACCTCCTCCCACAAAGGGAGCAATTAACAGTACTTCACTCAGCTCTTGAGGAGGAAAGTGGTGCGACAGAAGGATCTGCATCAATCAATCAGCTGTCATACTGTTGCAGGGATGGGCTGCCCAAGTCCGCTGAACAAAGGAAGGAGCCCAGACCACTGGAGCCAACCCAGGATGAGGCTCTCCTTTGAAAACGTGTGAAGTAAGGCCCTGCCAGTTATGTCAGTGAGGAGCAGTACTTAGACCCCAGAGCCGATGTGACTAGTGATGAAGCAAGGTTTTGTACTTAAAGAAACTTGCTTGTACTCAACCCTCTCGGAATAACATGTAATAACGTAACCAACATATTTGTGATTACTAATAATTGCACCACACAACATTTATTTCATCTAGAGGAAGCTTATCCATGTGTTTTACTAACCAGTAACTCGAGTGCCTTAATATGACTGCCGAAAACGTAGGAACTCTTCTGCACATGCGTCTACTGCATCTACGTATTATGACGTTCTTTGCTTTTGGTGGGAATTCTTTGCAGCTGCGCAGTAGTATTAAATATGGCCGCTTTGAACCTCACATGCTAATGCATATGGCTATGCTTAAACTAACGGTTTACCTAAGCCATTATTTCCAATAGCACCGGCAGGTCCCCTGCCCATAGATTTCCACTACGCTGCCCCAGTGACCCAATGTTTAACCTCCACGGTTCATGCACGTTGCGTGTTACAGTCATTGGCTGACGCGGTCAATTAGCAACGGGCGTGCCCTGTGTACACGCTTGTAAATGAACTGCCTTATACCGCTTCTGGTGACGATTCGCTTCACATCGCATCCAGTTCCTGACTGTGAGCTAGCTTTATCTGATCGTCTCCACAACGGGTAAGTCCATGAGGGGGTTGCTCCACTCTACATCGGCAACAAGTCGATTAGCACGTAGTTAGACGGCTATCACTTTTTGTGTCACACCGTGCTTTTAATCCATCCCTGGTCAATTTTTTCACTCCCCCCTCTGGGTTCACCTTCACCGTTAATCTTCGCCAGCCAATATTGGCTTTGAAGGGGCACTTTTGCACAGCATTAGTCGGGAGGTTTCTTCGTCTGTAGTCACGGATCGAGTCACTGTTTGGGTATTTCAACCTCGTTGGCATGTTTAGAACTTGTTGCACTTGTTAAAAATCGCTAAGGGGCACCTTCCATCACATACAGTCAGCCTTTTTTCATCCTCAGGCACGGCTCGAGTCTTTGCTTGACATTACCTAACCCCGTTGGCTTGTTTAGAACTCGTTGTACTGGTTAATAAAAGGATCGCTAAGGGGCAACATCCATCACAACCAGTCGGCCTTTTTCCAACTCCATCGGGTATTCTTGTGCATGACTTAACAATGGATAGTTCCATTATTTATCAAGTTTTAGCCTCCACCATAAAGGTTACTCATACAGTTTCCTTTCCCACATATAGATATGACCAGCAAAAGTGGCAGTACATCGGGCAAATATTATTCCTGATTTATGTGAGTACACTCGCGCTCACCTCGATTTCTTGTGTAAATTTTATTTGCACCATGCTCTCTCTAATACCTAGCCTTATACATTGCAGACTGTCATTCGTCCACCTGCTGTCTTGATAAAGACCCGCCGCGACCACCGACTGGGGCGCAACAGGGTCGAAACGTCGACGCCCAATTAGGTCCGGAACACTCCACGATTCCTCCACAATGTACTAGGATTCCCTGGAGATTAATTAATTGTTGGCCTATCTATCATCTTTGTACATAATTTTAGTTATTCATCATCTCTGTATATATATCTTAGCACTTGAGCAAGTTTTGCACCTACTGTCACTGAACTGTATCTATGTTTGATGGTCTTACTTTGGATCGATTGTTTCATAACTGAATGAAGTAATTCAGTACAAACGATTTTGAATTCTAAATATAAATACTTATGAATTCAACACTTGGCTATACCATTTATTTGTTTTGTCTGATTGTGCATTACTTTCTCAAATTGCATGTGTATCAGAGAGTTCTTATATTTGTTTCACTTGCATATATTAGCAACTTCCAAAGTAATTGGTCCTACCCAACAGAACCATTTGTTTGTTTAATTACCAATACCCAGGTTCTGAGGGACACAGGGTTACCCCTTTTTGTTAAAATTGTATGCTTAAACTAAACTTTGCATGTCTTGCTAATCAGCTAATGCAATAGTTAAAATAAAAGAATGGGATTAGAGTAGGAATAAGTGGTAAATAGTGCATTCATTTATTTTTGTATTGTAATATGTTTTTCTTTGACTTTATTATTAGTTCATATTTGGGCCTGGGGGGTGACTGAATTCTCCATCTTGTCTAACTTTGCACATGTGTACTGGACTCATTCTGAACTCTGTGCCGCGACATTGAACCACAGCCAAGGAATTTCTAACCAGCGATGCGCCTGAGAAATTCACCCCTTGACCCGGAGAGGGGAAGAGGACATGGGCAATATTGAATACATTGTAGATGAAATAATGTGAATGTTGCTGGGAGGAATAAAGCATGGGAAAGTAAAATGAAGGGTGGGAACATAGAACAATTAAACCAAAGAAGATGACTTCACATTAGTAATGGTGTGTTGACCTCTCCCTATCCCATTGACCAATCGAATGAAGGGAATACACGAATATTGAAACATTGGAGGGAGGTACATACACTGAGAATAGTATAACTAAGGTAGATTCAGTCAATTAGATTGTCTGACTTGTCACTGAACCAACACTGCAGAAGAAGACACTAGATGCCACGGAGATCAGAGGGCTGGTCAAGCATGCTAAAAGAAGGATCAGGAGGGTAGCACCAGAGAGGAGTGTAACGCTGGCGTTGCACTTAGCAGAGGTTACCTGTCCTATCCTGCACCTGTCCTCAACTGCTGGCTCCTGTATAGTCGGGAGGCCCTTTTTCCAGGCCTTGGCCAGGGGTTGGTCCTCGCACCATTCTAGGTAAACATAAATCTGTGTGGTGTGTTCTTGTACCGTTTCCTTTTCCACCCATCCCAGAGACCAATGTCATGAGACTCTACTAAGTCTTTAAAGGCCACATGCATCATTGTAAGGTTTTGTGATTCCTTATTTGCGATTTTTAGGGAATCGCAAATAAGGAATCGAATAATGGGATGCATGATTTAAATCGCATAATATTTGCGATTCGGTAAAAATTGCAATTTTTACTGAATCGCAAATATTATGCGAATTCTAATTTGCGATTTCGCAATTCCCATTGATTCCTATGGGCCAAAAGGCCCATAGGAATCAATGGGAAGGCTTTGACATTTTGCGAATTTCAATTAGCGATCCGCAAAATGTTAATGCATTCCATGGGTGCAGGGGGGGTCCAAAGGACCCCCCCCTGCACCCCTGAAATGTATTTTGAAGTGCATGTTTCACACACACATGTCCTAAGGACGTGTGTGTATGTAACATGACAGTGTTTTAAAATACAATTTTGAGCATTTTAATACATTTTCGCAAATTACCACGAGGTTCACCCTCGTGGTAATTTGCACCCCCTAATTGCGAATTTGCAATTTGAAACACAATCATGCATCGCTTTTAAGGAATCGCAAATTTGCGTTTACTTAAAAGCAATCGCATTCTTGCAAATCGCTAAAAATAGCTAATTTCACAAAAACGTATTTAGGAATCGCAAACGGCCGGATTTACCGATTCGCACCGTTTGCACTTCCTAAATAGGTTGATGCATGTGGCCGTTAGTCTTTAATCATTATTTCCCTTCAACAAGTTTTAGTGTTTGACATGTATTGGTGTTTGACTCACGAAATTATTGGATAGATAAAGGTTTTAAAACTCTTCCGAATCTGTGGTTATTCAGATGAAAGGTAAAATGCTAAAATGCTATTAATATCTATTATGCTAACAACCTGATCTATCGATCAGAGGAAATAAAGAGCTAAAAGAATGAAGGTATTTGGTAAGAAATGGTGTACAGGTATAAGTCATTAAAAGGTCAAATAAATTCCGGATGGGCAGATGGTGATTATCAGCTTAATGAATGTGTGTTTATGGGCCCAGATGGGTATGATATTTTAGAAATAGCCCAAGCTGGTAATCTTGCGTCATCACTAGTGACACCTGCATGGTGCCATCTTGAACTCTCCAAGCATGCTATCCAGGAGGGTTGGGATGGCGGTGGAGTGGTGGCATGGCACCCTAGGATTGGCCAGGGGTGCCTGGCTTCTAGGACCAACCTCTCCCCTTTATAAACTCTTGCACAAGGGGGAGACACTCTCTTGCCTGGCATTTTCCACACTACAGTGCTGGGTCTACGGGCCGCCATGGACAACTGGAAGGAAGAACCCCCTAATGCACACAGGACTAAGTTCTCTACCCAGTTGACCCCAAAACCAGTGGGTCTCCCCAAGGGCCAGTGAGGCTGGCCCCCTTATACCTCTGGAGGACCAGTTGGGGGATAATGCTGGACTCTCGCACCCAGAGGCAGAGAGCAGATGGTAGGCTTGCACAGGGAGCCAAGAGAACCAGCTCTCTGTGGATTACACAGGAGTAAAATAATCCCAAAATCATCAAAATTGGCCCAACAGAGCCCGAATTATGGTGTTTTACAGATAGGTGACCTTTAACCTTCTTCTCTCCAGGAACAGCATAGAGCTCTTCCGCCATTTCACCAACTCCCAGGGACGGGGTTTGGTGCAGGACTTATTTTCTCAAGGAGGGGGCATTCGTGCTGTGGTTCCCTCCCTGGGCTTTCTACGGGCTCAGGACATTATCCCCTGGTCCGTTCATACTCAAAGGGGGGCTGGCAATCCATCCTCAGCTCCTCAAACAAAAGAAGGGTGGGGTAGCACCGTTGAGCCCCCTACCCCCATGGCAGTGGCCTTGCACCTGCTCCCCATGTCTGGAAGGAGTGGGGGGTCCACCTCACAAGGCTGCACTTTGCCTGAGAGAGAAGCTGTCTGCCTCCATGAGCCTACACTGAAGTGCGGGCCATGTGGGACCCAATGGGGCAGCAAAGTGTGGACTTCCTTTACTGCCTTCAATGGCTGGTGCCTGAGTGGGACCAGGAACCTCCCCAAAAAATAAAAAGGAAATAGAAGCTGCAAGTCAAAAACCAGGCAGTGGCTCACCCCGGCGGAACATACGCTAATCAAATATGCCCTCTTTGGTATTTTCTATCTGCCTATGTACATATTTGTATTTTACTGCATAGTATTTAGTAGTGTGTGTGCAACAAATGTACATTTCCTTTTTCTAAAGAAAAAGCATTGACTGGACAATCATTTATTGAGTGTTAATATAGTGTGCCAGCGAGCGTTGATACTAACCCACACCACCTGAGGTTCCGTGACAATTGTAAGTGGTGTTTTTGACTCACACGAATATGGTCGAGTCTGGTATCTATGAACCGCAAATGACGAGTTTAGTAAGTGTGCGCAGTTTCGCTGTGCTAACTTAAACCGTTTGTTTGTTATGTGGGTTTTTCATCTGTACCCACGGGTTCCATCTTAGATACGGCATCCATTTTGTCTCTTGCCCTCAAGTAGCCAGCGAACGGACGCTGTCCGCTTCGCGACCCTGGGACTCCCAAGATATTTGCGGAAGACACATGTTCTTTGTAAGTGTCTTTATGACGAGGGGGATGATACCGTAAGGCAGATGGCCCCGCTTGAGGCTCATCTTGCCGTGCCGGTATATTGTCTTAGCTGTGCATCTCATTAGGCACGTCCCTTTGATGCCTGTATCTCGTGTTTCCAGATACCTCCCCTTTTACAGCTTTCCCGATCTCCCCACTGTCTCCGTCTTCCTCTGCACCTGTCCTTGTTCCTATTTCGATCTGTTTTACTGTCGATTGGAATGCACTAATGTTGGGAAGATGGGCTTTTACAGTTGGGAATCAGCAAATGTTTCCGCACTTATGTTCCGGACCTCATGTGTATCAAAGTGACCAAAGCGACCCCTCTGGGGGATAATGGTGGGAACCGGGTTGTAAACTTTTGTGTGCCATGTTGTCCTATGGGTAAAAACTGTATAAAAGGAGCGATCCACAGAACCAATTTGAAGCAGTCTCCCCGAACTACACTCGATGTACTTCCTGTGATATCTGTTTTCCCTGCAGCAAATAAACCTTGAATCTTTGACGCCGAAGGAAGTGTCCCGTGTCTCTGTCATTCGTACGCCGGAGCAGGTTACCCACGAAGGTTTCAGGTGTTGTGCCCTGGCACCGCTGGGTCTTAAAGAACCCAGTCCTTCAGTTGGCGCCCAACGTGGGGCTGCATCAGTGGTACCGGTCCAAGCCCGACGATCGTGAGGAACTTCGTGTGAAATCTCCGAGGGAAAGTGCACTCCGCTTCATCGATCCTGTTGTCGAAATAAGTGGCCCGAAGACTTTTCCCGCGAAGATTCCCGCCTCCTGACGGCTGCGACGGACTGCTGCCCTGACTGTAGACCTGTTTTGGCGCCTGGCGTAGACCTTGGTATAGCGAGACGTTTGACGGGCCTTCCTGGAGACGCCATCGATCTTTGAGTTAAGTATTTGTGGGTCGCTCCCAGAGTTCTTAGTTGTTGACACTTTAGCGAGTGTTTTTGTTGTTGACGCTGTGTGAGTGTTTTTGTCGGTGACACTTTGCCAGCGTACTTTGTTGTGTTATTTGACGACTGCAGCCGCCAAAAACCGAGGGTATTTGTTCTTTGTTGGGATTTGGTAAATCCCATAACCCTTGAAGTTTGTGAAACTCGGCTAGTGTGCAGGATGCCTGGTCGCAGTACTTTGTTTGGTTGTTTCAGGCCTTGTGGTATGGATTCCCGACTGGAGGACTCGTGTCCGATACCTCCGGTTGGAACTCCCACTTATGAGCTCTATAGTAAGCATGGGCTAGGCCCAATTACCTTTAATGAATACTGGATCAAATATACAAAGAAGGACGGTGACCTTCGCTGGCCACCGCATGGTAGCTTCGAGGCACCGATCTTAGATAATCTAGAGGTTAAATTGTTCGCGAAAAAGTCAAGGCCGGCCATGTTTGATGCCTTTCGGTTGTGGCGTAAAGAAGCCCGACAGAAAGAAATCAGACAGACTAAGCGAAATCAGCGAGATAGTGCTGGTACCATTGTAAAGAAAGCAGAGCAGTTCCAGCATGATAAGGAGGTTAGGGAAAAGGAAGTGTTTGATAGATTACAGCGCATGACTATAGATAAATGCTATCCTACTTTGCCTACGGAGTCGGATAAGAAGGATGAGGCAGTTGAGGATCCTTTAATGTCTTATCTAATGAAGTCGCCACCTCCGTACGTACAGGGTACCACAGCCCCTGTGATTCCCCCTGTACCTGTTCCTGCACCTATTCTTCCTTTGCCTGTTCCTCAACCTGCACTCGTTCTTCCGACTGTTCCTGCTCCTTCGTCTGTTGCTATTCCTACTGCTCCTCCGCTTCCACATACTCCTGCTCACGCTACTGCTCCTGCTCTGTTAACCCCTGCTGTTGCTTCTGTTTCTACTCCTTCACTTGTTAGTCCTGTGTCCTATACTTCTCCCTCTACTCGTAGTCGCAATTCTCCTCTTGCGGCTAGCTTCTTTCATTCACTCGGACCTGTTTTTGGGTCCGCTGGTTCAGATGGTCCTCAGAGACGTAGTCAGCTTCCTGGTAATAGGGAACGTGCTTCGCTATATAATATGGCGATGGGTTGGATGACGCACCCCCTTAGAAATCCACCACGTGTTGTACTCGACATATTTTGTCAGTTCAATATACCAACCCAGAGATTTGTGTTCGAGGAAATGTGTAAGGTCCTTCGTGATCAGATATCGGCCGACGCATCTGACGAGGTGCTGACCGCGTTGTCTGATCTACAGCTTCAGTTTTCGGCTGGACTGATAGTGGATACCAACGTTCGACGAGCCGTTGAACGACTGTTATCTTTTCGTCCCACTCCTATACCTCAAGCCTTGTTTGTCGAAGATGTCGAAAGACTGCCAGATGAGTCTGGTCAATTCCCTATGCGTGAAGTTCCACCGGTTTGGATACCGGCTGATCCTAATGCTCAACCCCCGGTATTGGCGCATTTCCAGAAAGTATGGATACATCTCCCATGGAAACGCTCGGAAGTGTTACAGGTGAAGCAATCTTTGCCTGATCCACGCAAAAATCCTACAGGGTATTATAAGGAATTATCGCAGCTCGTAGATGCTACGGTAATGAAACTTGCCGATATCGATATGTTGTTCGGCAATGTCGTACCACAACCGGTATGGGCTAAAATTCGCCATGAAAACCATCCAAATGAATTAGGTGGTGCTTGGGCTGCTATTGTAGCGGCAGATGCTGGACAAGCGGCTGCTACTAAACCCGACCAGTTGATTATTGACCTTCCTCAAAGAATTATAATGCTAATGAAAACTCTTATGCCAGCTATGAAGGTGAATTGGGATAAATTGTCGGCTTGTAAGCAAAAGAAGGACGAGAGTGTTTCCGACTTCTTTACGAGGTTCGAGGAGGCATTCATCGACCATAGTGGCCAGGATATGAGCACTGAGGGTGGTCAAAGGTTGTTCGTGGATAAATTTGTCTCGAACTTACTGCCCGATTTGAGCAATAAATTGAGGAATTCAGAAAGTGCATGGGCCGTTTCTACTTCAGCTCAGATATTGGCTACGGCACAATATTATGAGAACAGAGAGAAAGAAGAAAGCGACCGTGCTGATAAAAAGACGAAAGAGCTAAAAACTAAAGTGCTGCTTCAGCAAGCGTATCCTCCACGTTCAAATCAGAATAGTTCGCAACAAAATAGATCACAGCCGCAATCTAATAGATCACAAACTCGTAATGACTCCTCTTCCCAAAGATCCTCGTTAGGGTACAATCAATGTGCTTATTGTAGACAGGAGGGGCACATTAAATTCAATTGTCCCGTTTTAAATGAACGTAATAGTGGTAACTCATCTAGAGGAGGTCGTGGTGGTTCACAGCAGGCTCCACGTGGTAGAGGTCGTGGTACTCAGAACGATCGCTCAGATAACTCATCAAATCCCGATAATTGTTTTGATCAACGTAGTTCGTCGCAAGGACGATCTGCGCAGTACAACGTAGACGATTATTACGTCGATCAGGGAACTGACGACTGTAATTACTAGGACAGCCATAGACGAGGAGAGGGAGTGGTATCAGTTCCGGTTGATCAGAGAGGGCCTTACGTCGCAGTTGCTACATCGGGCGTCGTTGAGCCTTTTCTGTTGGACACTGGTGCAGCGAAAAGTTCCATTAAGCATTCGAAACTCCCTGGCGCACCTTTGTCTGGCTTAACAAATGTTTCCGTTGGATTCTCTGGCGCCCCTGTTAGCAATCCAGTTTCGCGCCCTTTGCCCCTTAAAATTGGGCCACGTGAGCTAGAAGCTCCGTTGATTTTGACTACGGGCTGTGGTGAAAATCTTTTGGGCCTGGATTTGCTTAAACGTTTGTATGCGACTTTGTATTGTTCTCCTGCGGGTGTAAAGCTTACGTTGGGAGAGAGGGTTGTCTCCCCCATGTACTTGTCCCTCGATAAGCTCCCACCGGAATTGAGTTCTCTTCCTGCGTCTTTGTGGGCAACAGGTCCCAATGATGTGGGCCTACTTGATATCTCCCCTTATGTTGTCCAGTTGAAATCTAATGTGCGATTGCCACGTATTCCCCAATATCGTATCTCCCTTGATGGTGAACGAGCACTGTTAGCGATCATCTATGATTTGATCGAGAAAGATGTTATTGAGGAGACTCGGGGAAACGTGTGCAACAGTCCTGTACTGCCCATTCTAAAACGTACCGATCCTTCGAAACCCCCTGTTTATCGCTTTGTTATCGATTTACGGGAGGTGAATAAGATTGTGGTTCCTCAATTCCCTGTTGTGCCTGACATCACGGCGCTACTGACTCTGATTCCAGCTTCTGCATTGTGGTTTTCGGTGATTGACTTGAAAAATGCGTTTTTCAGCATCCCGATTGCAGAGGAGAGCAGAGACCTTTTCGGTTTCTCTCTTGGTGGACGCAGCTTCCGGTTTAAACGCGCTCCTCAGGGCTACTGTGAAAGTCCATCGATTTACAGTCAAGCCTTGAAGGGTCAACTGGATGCGTTTAGGTTGCCGACTGGTGCGGCTTTAATCCAATACGTCGACGACTTATTGGTAGCTGCTGATACTCAGGACATTTGCAAAATTGCTACGGTGTCATTGCTGCAGCATCTCTGTGAGTTGAATCACAAGGTGTCACCTACCAAACTCCAATATTGTTGTCAAGAAGTAACCTATCTGGGTCACTTATTGTCAAAGGAGGGAAGGAGGTTGACCCCAGAGAGAATTGCAGCAATTGCGCGAATGGCTGTGCCAATAACCCAAAGAGATGTGCGTGCCTTTTAAGGTATCACGTCGTACTGCAGGCAATGGATTCCTAATTTTTCATTGCTAGCGAAACCATTGGTGGCTCTTACGTGCAAGGATGTTTCGACTCCTTTACCATGGACGGAAGAATGTCAGAAAAGTTTTTCTGAACTGCGTGATTCATTGTGTTCGGCTCCTGTGTTGGGTACTCCCGACTACAGCAAGCCGTTTACATTATATGTTCACGAGAGAGAAGGTTGTGCTTTGAGTGTCTTAACGCAACCTTTTGGTGGTAAGCAACGTCCATGTGCATATTTTTCCTCGACCTTGGACCCGGTAGCTAGAGCATTGCCGAGTTGTTTACGAGCAACAGCGGCAGCCGCGGTCTCTATCCGACAATCAGCAGGATTGGTCATGGATAATATGCTTACGGTGATGGTTCCGCATGCAGTCGATACTCTTTTGAATCGTACGAAAACTCAGCACTTGACGAGTGCGAGGTTGTCCGGTTACGAGTTGACGCTGTTGGCAAGCCACATTCAAATAAAACGTTGTAATGTTCTGAACCCGGCAACTTTGTTACCTATTAGCACAGAGTCAGATGAAGTAGCAGAACATGATTGCTACTTGAGGACAGAGGAGGAAACAAAAGGTCGAGTGGATCTTAAAAACACCCCATTGGAAGATCCGGATGGTACATTGTATGTGGATGGGTCATGTTTTAAGTTGCCGAATGGCGATGTGACTACTGCTTATGCTGTTGTAACGTTGAATACTGTTGTTGAGACTGCAAGATTAAATCAGAATTCTGCCCAGGCTGCAGAGCTGATTGCTCTTACTAGAGCGTGTGTGTTAGCGAAAGGGAAACGTGTGAATGTGTTTACCGACAGCCAATACGCATTTGGCGTCGCACATAGTTTTGGACGATTGTGGAGAGAGAGAGGTTTCTTGACGTCGCATGGTACGAAGATTCACCATGGCCAGCTTGTGAATGATCTTTTGGATGCATTGACGTTGCCTAAGCAAGTTGCAATTGTTAAATGTAGTGCGCATCGTAAGGTGACGGATGATGTTGGTCGATGTAATGCGTTTGCGGACGAGACTGCTAAGGAGACTGCCCGGAACCTTGACACTCGAATGTATGTGACGAGTTCGGTTAGGTGGCCTACAGAATCGAGCATGTGTGAGGACACTATCGAGAGTGTGAAAGCAATTCAGAATGAGGCCACCGAGACTGAAAGAACGAAGTGGAAAGAAAGTACGGGGAAGTTGGATGCGAATGGTTGTTGGATTGATTTGTCCGATCAGAAAAGATGGATGTTACCGGATGCGTATGTGCTGGCCGTTGTGACAATGGCGCATGGGTTAGCACATATTAGCGCGAAAGGTATCTGTAAACTATTGTCTCCTGTGTGGAAGAATGATGGTATCACGAAATGTGCTGAACGTCTGGTGAAGAATTGTATGGTGTGCATGATGTACAATCCTGGAAAAGGAACCCCAACTCCTCCTGGCAGTTTTGCTCCCCCTTCATGCCCCTTTGAGGTGATTCAATTGGACTTCATCCATATGGAGCGATGCAATAACCTGAAATACGTTTTAGTCGTGGTTTGCGCATTCTCCCGATGGATTGAGGCTTATCCTCTTAGAGACAATACTGCTTTGTCTACTGCGAAAATCCTGCTGAAGGAATATTTTCCTCGGTATGGAATGCCTAGAGTCGTGTGGTCAGATAACGGAAGTGAGTTTGTGGGTAGTGTGATGAAGAGTGTGTGTAAGGGCCTTGGAATTAATCAGAAATTCCACAGCGCCAATCATCCCCAGTCAGCTGGTTTGGTTGAAGGGTATAATGGTACCCTTAAACTAAAGCTAGCGAAGATTCAGGCTACAACTGGTCTTTCGTGGCCTGATGCTTTACCTTTAGCATTACTGTCAACTAGGGCGACTGTACACTCCCGAGTAGGGCTTAGTCCCTATGAAATAGTGTTCGGTCGTCCTGCGAATGTGTGGGGGGTTCCTAGGCCAGGAATGTTCTGTGATCTTGAGTACCCAATGTTGATCGATTATCTTCATGACTTGACTGCTAAACTGAGGTTAATTCACCAACAGGTTCACGAAGCATTGCCGACGCAGACGGAGGGTCCAGGCCACCAGCTCCAGCCCGGAGACTGGGTGGTGACGAGAAATTTTTCACGCAAGAATAACCTGGACCCGAGGTTTACTGGACCCTATCAGGTTCTCCTTGCCACGAGGACTGCTGTTCGTCTTGAGGGACGGAAGAATTGGGTGCACGCCACCCACACCAAGAAAGTCCCCATCCCGTTGCCAGCAGACTCGTGGGTGAGGAAAGGCATTGCATCAACTGAAACCGAAGTAGTGCCGGCGTTTGTACCTTTTAGCGACGCACAGCCTGTCGGAGAATCCTCAGTGCAGCAGAGAGACACTGTTGAACATTTGTCAGCAAAAGACTCAAGACCAAAACATCCAGCTGATCAACAGGACGTTGTCCCTTCAACGGATCCTTTGTTTAACGAGCAGACACGTCCTGGGAAAACTCGATACTTTCTACGATCTAGCACTAAAGACTAATAAAAGATCCTGCTTTGCTGTATTGACAACTGCATTATCCCGTTTTCCATGATCAGTTTGAACATTCGTACCGTTGTAATTATTTTGTACATATATATTGAGTTTCATTCCTTATACTTTTTGCTTTCACAGCTGAGAGACTTTGTTTTTGCATACATAAATATTGTGCATTAAAGGCCGTAGGGCCGCGCGCGTACTTCCTTCTGGTTAGTAGGTCTTGACGCTAGGTTAAAGGCCGTCGGTTCCTGGGAACTCCTAGGGATCGACTATTGCTACACAGAACGAAGTGCGTCAAGAAACGTTGCGGACGGTCGTAGGGAATGGCATTCTCGAAGCTGAATAATTTGGAAGGAGCTCAGGCTCATAGATTCAAGCTGCAGCAACTCAGTCGTACCAACTGTTTCATATTCCAACTGCTTGTATTGTTTTTGACTGCTTCTGCATTATTGGCGGGTGGGGTGTATTACACGATGTCTTACTTCTTGCCTTCTACTACACCTACTCCTACTCCTGACCCTAACCTTACCTCCACTGTTTCTCCTCATTCCTTCCATATGTTACCGGAACACGAACAGGCTAGACGTGTAGAATTCCGCAACAATTCCTTTATTCAGCTCCTTCATCAGCATCAATTAGTGGTTAACACTACTAATTGTTGGGTGTGTGGGTTGATGCCACATACTACGGATAAGAGAATTCCATATCTGGTGTTACCGTATAGTTCCCAAGGGTCTGCTCGAGCATTTCAAACAATGTTTCGAAGCGCACTGGGTTTCCACCCCATTCGAGAACCACGTTCCCCCTACTCTGGTCCTACCTCGTATCAAAAACCTTTGTCGATAGCAATAGAGGATTTAGATAGTGATATCTACGATCCCTCGCTTATTCCCGAAGAAGAGATACAAGCTTATAGGGTCCTAAGTAGAGGTGAATATAGTGCGTTCACTAGCGAAAGGCAGCTTAAAAGCTCGCCGCCGATATGGGTCGTACCCCACACTGGTAATTTTTGTCTTATGGGTCGTGGCCGAAGATCGCAAGCCCGACTTGGAGCAAGTGCTTGCGCTGAAAATTACATACTGCCGATGGTCTCGTCCCCTGTGTTTCTGGCTGCCAAGGGTACATACTTTATCTGTTATGATCGTGCATACGCATGGCTGCCCGCTGACTTCATGGGCTCATGCTTCATTGCAAATTTGTTGCCTCCGACGTTCACTGTAGATGCCCATTATCATAAGACTAGAGTTGTGCGAGGCGTAATTAGCGAAGAGGATACTGCCGGTCTAGAGGCAGGAGACTTTTTCAAGGGTTTCCTCCCGTTTTGGGGACCTATGGTCAATAGTAGGAACCTGAGACAGTTGACTCGAGTGGTAGAATCAACAGCTAATATTACAGCCAGTGCCCTTGGTAATATCACCACAGAACTTCAGGCGGAGAGACTTATGACGTTACAAAACCGTATGGTTTTAGATGTCATCTTAGCAGATCGAGGTGGGGTATGTAAGGTGATCCATTCGAGCTGCGGCATTTTCATTCCAGATAACGCCCCAACTGTCTATCAAGCCATCTCGAGGCTGCATAAGATCTCCGAATCCATACACGTGGATGTAGGGGATTGGACGCTACTTGGATGGTTTTGGGGCCTGATGTCGACTTGGGGTTGGAAGATTCTGATGATCATCGGAGTCGTTGTAGTGTTCCTGTTCACGTGCTGCCTTTGTGTGCAGTGTGGTCCTGCCTTATGTGGCCTCTGTGCTACAACGTGTATGAGACAGCCACCTGTTACCAAGGGGACTCGGTGGGACAGAGCTATGCTACAGCAACATCTCGATGGTCTGATGAATATCGAATATGATTCCGACTAGTGCTTGCCTACATGAGGGCAAAAGGAGCGTCTGAGGTTCCGTGACAATTGTAAGTGGTGTTTTTGACTCACACGAATATGGTCGAGTCTGGTATCTATGAACCGCAAATGACGAGTTTAGTAAGTGTGCGCAGTTTCGCTGTGCTAACTTAAACCGTTTGTTTGTTATGTGGGTTTTTCATCTGTACCCACGGGTTCCATCTTAGATACGGCATCCATTTTGTCTCTTGCCCTCAAGTAGCCAGCGAACGGACGCTGTCCGCTTCGCGACCCTGGGACTCCCAAGATATTTGCGGAAGACACATGTTCTTTGTAAGTGTCTTTATGACGAGGGGGATGATACTGTAAGGCAGATGGCCCCGCTTGAGGCTCATCTTGCCGTGCCGGTATATTGTCTTAGCTGTGCATCTCATTAGGCACGTCCCTTTGATGCCTGTATCTCGTGTTTCCAGATACCTCCCCTTTTACAGCTTTCCCGATCTCCCCACTGTCTCCGTCTTCCTCTGCACCTGTCCTTGTTCCTATTTCGATCTGTTTTACTGTCGATTGGAATGCACTAATGTTGGGAAGATGGGCTTTTACAGTTGGGAATCAGCAAATGTTTCCGCACTTATGTTCCGGACCTCATGTGTATCAAAGTGACCAAAGCGACCCCTCTGGGGGATAATGGTGGGAACCGGGTTGTAAACTTTTGTGTGCCATGTTGTCCTATGGGTAAAAACTGTATAAAAGGAGCGATCCACAGAACCAATTTGAAGCAGTCTCCCCGAACTACACTCGATGTACTTCCTGTGATATCTGTTTTCCCTGCAGCAAATAAACCTTGAATCTTTGACGCCGAAGGAAGTGTCCCGTGTCTCTGTCATTCGTACGCCGGAGCAGGTTACCCACGAAGGTTTCAGGTGTTGTGCCCTGGCACCGCTGGGTCTTAAAGAACCCAGTCCTTCACACCTCCCCTGACTAAGCCTTGGACTGCTCTGCTTGCTACCATGAGGAGGTTCAGCACTGCAATCCGGTACTTGGGTACCAGTAAGGAGAGCTGTTGACCTGTTATTTGTGCAGGCCACACAAGTATTAACCCAATTTCCTACAATGGCAAATTATGCTGCCTCGCAATTTTTGTTAGGCATGCAGCACAAACTAACTTCCCATGCAACAAATAAACAAGCATTTACAAAGCAAATAGTTAGCAAGTTTGAAAGATAAGTGCCAAATCCACTGCCTTTGAAAATGCTTGTTTATTTTTTACATTACAGTTTTAAAAGCAGCCATCGGGCATGATGTGCTAGTAAAGTAAAACAGCTAAAATGGTTGTTAGTGTGTCATGTTTTTTTCACTGCTATCATGGCTGACAGAAATTGTAGAACGGTAAAGTAAATATTTTTTTAAAAATAAAAGAAAGTGCACACGAGCATGAAAATAGCAGTGAGAAGTCCATTAGCACTATTTAGATACAAAGTCCACCCCAAAAAAAAAAAAAAGGAAGTTGAACATGAAGGGGTGGGGAACATTCCGGGTAAGGAACAGATGAGTGGGGAAGAGGAGTGCTCACAAAGAGAGTGCAGGGACCGAGGTTAATGCAAAACAGCGTACGTTTGTAGATCTACTTTTTTAGGATGTTTACATCCGTAAAATTCAGTGTAAGCCTGCCAACACTGATGAACATCTCTGTTAGTCAGTGCCTAACGGCAACTAAAGTACAGTAGCTAACGCTTGAAATGAACCGTCTGATTGCCCATTTTTTTACAAGTACCTGTATGGATGTTTATGATGTGTGTGGTGTTTTGCGTGTGTGTGTGCCTGTGTCTTCGATGACACTGGCCCTCACCAGACAGCTAAAGATATCTTTAGGTGATAGCTAGAAACTGGATAACAGCATGCACGCAGTTGCAAAAACATTTGTGCATGCTACTCCCAATTTTGTAGCACCAGTGTGTTACGTGGATGCTAAAGGCACCTGATATGCAGCACTAATGTTATTTGTCCATATTTAACAAACCAGTTTCCTATGATTGTTAAAAATGTATTTGGGTGGGACACTGTACCCTACAGGGGACATAGTAATGGTATCAGGAACATGGACCACCTGCAAGAAAATATGAGAATGGATCACTTGTTGCCATTCACCCCACTGGAAATCGCTAACAGATTCGAAGCCTTTTCAGGTTTTGATGACTGCGAATGACGGACGGGGTTCTCTATTAACATGTCTTCGACTGGTGAGAATAAAGACATAAAAGCTAAATTAAACTCCCAAGAACAAACTTTGGTACCTCTACAAATCATATGTACACAGGAATCTTACAAGGAGACAGTCCCTCAGCCTCAAACACAAGTATTAGGGGAAGAAATACCATCATCCCCCCTTTTGGTTAACACCCCGGTGATAAATCTTAGTGTTTCATCGGAGTTGGCTTCCCTAACATCTACTAACTCAACATGGTTACCCAACACTGAAATTCCTGGTAGCATAATCTCATGGAACACAGTGGGCCTCGCCTCAAAAATCAATGACGCGGCCTGGCAATCAATAACTATGACCCACTCCATCATAGCCCTCCAGGAAACATGGGCCATCGAGCAATCCCATTTGTTAGGATATAAAACCTTTTTTACTTCGGCAGTCCCTAGCAAAGGGGTAGACATAAGGGAGGGTTGTCTATATATCTGTCGATTCACACCGGCCCCACTGTCCTTAAGAGCTTTTTGGATAGTGTTTATTATCAAATACTAGTGGTAACATGGAGCTCCTTAAAAAATCTTGTTATTGTTAATTTTTATAACAATATCCCCATGGCAAATCCTGGAAACTGTCATTAAGGAATTGTCAGGCATCCTTAAGAACATCGAGGATACTTGCCCGGGGGACATGGCTCTTTTGTGGGTAGGGGATTTCAATTTTACTTTACTTTCGTCCCGTTATGTTCCACTGGTCACTAATTGGGAGACACTTACCAGTGGTTTAAGTGATCATTATCCTATCCCAGTTACTTTTAAATTAAACCGGGAAGTGCAATCCCATAATACTCACTGTAACTATGACCTTAATCCCATTCTTGGTCAGCAAAATGGATTTTGCATTAAATGGGAGAAGGTAATTCCAGTTACTTTTCTAAAAAATCTAGTAAATAGCTCCCTAAAGGAAATTAATACGTGACTGACCCTTGAAGAGGACGAAGAGCTCGTTTTGGAATCCTTTAAAAAAATCTGCTCCTCAATTAAACAGCTTTTGACCAGAAACCCGTGCAATGTAGTTAAGAGAACCCCTGGGTGGTATGATCGAAATTGCACTAGGGCACTGAGGGAACTTAAACAAGCTCTGCATGTTACACCAATAGATAGACAACAGGTACAAATGGCAAGGCGAAACTATCGTGTCGCCCTGGCCAGAAGGAAGAAAGACATAAAATCTGAAGCGTGGGCAGCGCTTCACGCAGCCTCCGTACAAAAGGACACTGTTGCCTTTTGGAAGGCTGTGAATGCTCCCTTCTACCAAGATGCCCAAGGCCCACGTATAGACAATGCTATTACGGCCCAGGAATGGGTGTTCCACTTCCAAGCCCTTTATGGCATGCTACCCACACCAGCTCACCCCCCAACCAGCAATAATCGCCGAGGGAGCAGACCCTCCGTTCCCCATAGATATTCAGTTTGAACTGGAAGAGGTCTATAAGGCTCTAAGGGAAAGCTCAGCTTCTAAAGCACCAGGACCCGACTGTGTCCTTATTGATGTGTTTAAAATGTTCCCGGACCTGTGGGCCCCTTTACTCACTAGAGTTTTAAACTGTTTAAACAAAAGAGGTTTCATTTCGACATGGCAGGAGACAATTTTGGTCCCGATCTATAAAAAGGGGGACAGGAATGATCCTGCCTGCTATCGGCCCATCTCATTGTTAGATGGTTTTATGAAGATGGCAGGTAGGGTCATTCTCGCTCGTATTCAGGATTGGATGGAAGGTCAGGAAGTGTTATCGCCCTTCCAGTATGGGTTTAGGGGAGGGCGGGGGACAATTGAGCAAGGGTTAAATCTTTCCCTAATTGTTTCCAAATACATACACGCAAAAGAAAACAACCTATACGTGACATTTGTAGACCTCAGCTCTGCATTTGATTGCATCCTACATGACAATCTCTGGCAAATATTAAGGGACATTGGATTGGATAGCCAAATAATTGTCTATATCAGAGAACTCTATGCGGGGGCAGGTGCACGCGTAAGATACGGCAGGAGTGGGAAATGCACAGAGTCTTTTAAGATCAGTAGAGGGGTAAGGCAGGGGTGCATACTAGCCCCCTTGCTATTTAACCTCTATATCAACAGGGTGGGATCCTGCTTAGTACAACAGTACTTTGATTATCCTGTAATCAAAGGCAAACCCATCCCCATCCTCCTGAATGCCGACGATGCGGCTATCCTCTCGCAGACAAAGGTGGGCCTCTAAAAAGCAGTACAGTGCTTCTCAAATTTATGTAGCTCAGGGGTCTACCTGTAAATGTCTCTAAGACATTTACCATGTCATGTGGCCCAAACAAACAAAGAACACCATGTCCAATTATCTTAGATGATAGGCGGGTGGAGTTAGCTGATATTTTTTGCTTTGCTATTTAGGCGTGCGCTTTGATAGGCGGGGCACGTGGAAGCCCGCTGTGAATGCAAGGGCCATAGCATTCAATAGAGCAACTGGTGCTCTTCTGAATTTTGCAAAAAAAATAGGGACTAGGCCAGTCAGGGAGCTCCTCCAAATATTTAAATCCAAATGTGTGGCCACTGGTATTTATGGGGCGGGCATTTGGGGTTGGCAGCAAGTAGATGCAATACAGCGAATCGAGAACAGGTTTCTGCGATTCCTAACAGCCACACCAAAGAGTACCGCCATATATGTGCTACACGCTGAAGTTGCTCTCCTTCATATCACAGATATTATAAAATTAGCCCCTGTTTTACTTTGGTATAATGTCTGGACTAACCCAGCCACAGAATTGAATAGATCCATCATAGAGGACTGTTTAGCTTGTGATGGGGCAAAAAACATTAAATGGTTCAGGTACATCAAGAATTTTGTCAGCAAAATTGGTCATCCTGAATATTTCTCCTATCCGGCCTCACTGGAACAGCTCTCGCGATCCATGCTAAAAAAGACTCTTTTAGAACATTTGGAATTACAAAGATGGAAGGGGGAAAGGACTAAAATAACTGTCATGAGCCACGATGAGGTGACCTCCCAAAGGGGCACTCAGCTGTACCTTGTATTAGATCAACCCCTGCATCATCGTAGGCTCCTGACGTACTTCCGCCTGGAAACTTTTTACAGACTTGTAACATTCCCGATATGTAACGATTGGGCGAGAGAAAAAAGACGCTGTACTTGTGATGATAAATCATACCAATCGAATATTCATTGCATTCTTTTTTGCACTTTATACAGCCACCCGAGGCGACAAATTTTGAAACCTCTCCTATTAGTCTGGGGATTAAGAAAAGCCAGAGATGCCTATAATAGATTAAGGACTTTACACGATTGCCTTACCATTAGCACAGTGAGCTCCTATTTGAATGCAATCTTAAGAGTGAGAAGGACCATAACTATGGAATAGCAATAGCCAATTAATTATAAATAATCAATATGTTTGTGACCCGATTGTACTGTTTTATATCTCTCTTTTAACCCCTTTCAAACATTTTTTAATGTTTGCTTAAAGCTTGAGTGAAAAAGATGGAATTTTAACTGTGATTTTATCTGTATACTTTTATCAATTGTAAATTCAATTTGAATAAAGCTTTGAACTGAACTGAACAAACCAGTTTAAATGACCTTGTTAGCGTTACGTGAGTTGTTACAAAAATAAAAAGACATACTATTGTTTGAGGCAGCAATCTAGTACAATCCAACATCTAGCACCCCATAGGATATAAAAACAATTAAGCCTGCTTGAAGTCTTCTCAATGTCCATTTTCAGAAGTACACTGTAATCCAAACAACACTATCTCACATTTTGCAAGAATCACTCTTGTTGTCGATGGCCCACATCAATGGGAAGATGCTCTAAACCAGCAGATGTTGTACAAATGTAGGAGTGAGGTGAGATGTCAATCTTGACCTTCACTAACAAATGTTCATAGTGACCATAGTGTGGTGTCCATTATTACCACATTCTTTGTCAGATCTTTCCTTTGCTGGCCTTGCTGCATAGGGATCCCAGGAGCTAGCAGCTTTCTACAATCGGCCTTGTATTTTTACAACTGCATTAACTTAGGTCTCTCTGAGAAAGTATTTGACGACTGCAAAATATTCAGAAAACCACAGTAAAAGGATTTTTTTATCTCAAAATATTTGACAAAATCTCCCCTTATTCAAAACAACTTTATCGGTTCCCTGTGATCAAACACATTGGGGCCTGTTCACAAAACTGCTCATTGTAGTATGTTTAGTAGTAGTACTACAATAGTACTACTTATATAGTACTAAATAGTGTTCACAACCTTACTTGCAGAGATCTCTGCCTCGCCTTTGTTTTCTAGGCAGAGATCTCAGCCCCAACATCTGAGATCTCTTTAAACCTATGTCTATGTTTTTGTAGTAAATTTGGGTGCAACGTGGAATTGCTGAATAATGGAATATACCGACTATAAAATGTAAGGGGTTTAGGGAGTGCTAAGGAGCTTTAACTTCAAGGGAGGGGAAAGAGTCGTTTTGGAAGGGACAAACGCCCACCCAAAAAAGAGTAAGCTCATTGCTCTTCACAAACTGTACTTCTACAGTTACTAGAGACAAAAAGTAGCAACAGTGGTAAATGTACTCTAACTCAGACCTGAAGTAAATCCAGCACCACAAATGACTAACCACTAGAACTGTAACATAGGAAATAATGGGGGCAGGGACTTAAAATAAAACCCTGTAGAATAAATTAACTTATTTTGACTTTTAAAAACATATCTATACATTTTATTTAGGAGCTGATTACGATGTAGGTTGTAAAGCCTCCGACCGCTAGTCTGATGCTTTCCGACCGAGGTCAGAGATTTTACGACCAACTCAGTCGGTTTGCGGTCTGATGTTGGCGGCCGGAACATAAACCGGCGGGTCATCCCAACTTTGTTCCGACCGGCGCTCGTAGTATTCCTGCACAGAAATCCTCTATGGATGGCGTTCCTGCCATCGGAATTACGATGTCAGTTTACGACAGCCTTTCTGTGCAGGCCTTTCTGACACCAAAGGCTGTTGGAAAGCAACTTTGGGGGCCCCTAGTATGGCCCCCTTGCATCTGTGGCCTAAGGTGGTGGTCGAGGGGGTACCTAGGGTACCCCTCTGTGAAACCCAGAGGGTGCCTGCCACAAGGTGCAGGGTTTTACACACACCCCCATTTCTCTATAGAAGCCTGTATTACAGCTAGTTTATGGCTGTAACACAAGCTCCTATAGAGAAAGGTGGGAATGAGACTGGGAATCAGGCGGTCGGACCCATGGACCTCAGGTTGGTCGGTCCCGAGTCCAAGATGGTGTCAGTCGGAGGCAACTACGACCAACATCGTAATAAGCCTCTTAATGTTAAAAATGTGTATTTTAAAAGTAAATAATAATTATAATTTAATACACTTTTAAATTATAAAACTAATTGTAACTTTTATTTTTCATAAAAACAAATAAATTAGATTTTCAATAGGAAATTAAATAAAAATGAACATTTTACTGTAAGTGGGATTTTGTAAAAACAAACCTTAAATAAATAATTTTACTTTAATTAAATATGTTAAATTCATTTTTGATGCACTTTTAGCATAAATAATGCTGTAATATTTTTATTTGTTTATAAAAGTATAGAATTATTTTACATCAATATTTAACTTTAAAATATTTTTGCAAAATTATTTTAAAATGTATTTAAAATGTATTTTACTTTTCCCTATACATGATCGTAGGAAGATCTCTTCTCCGGTGGCAGAGATCTGAACCTACTTATGAAAAGTTTCTATCAATAATTAATCAAGTGGTTTGGTTTCTTACACTTTATAGTTACTGAGTTGCATGACTTCCTGTGCAGAGATCCACAGTGTTTGTGTTTGGCAATGTATGGGCACCACACTTTTTTATTGCAAAAACAGGATTGTTGCAGCAGACATGAGGGGTCAAAACAAGGAAAAGTATTCTCTTTTGCCCTTTGCTTAAATATATTTGGAAATGAATCATTTATGGCATATATGAATTGTCTGGTCTATCTGAGAAGCCTAAAACAAAACAATCGTCTATTCAAAATTAAATTGAACAATCACTTCTTACAAGACCAGTGAAGCAACTTCTACAGTTAGCAGTCATAATAAATTGGGTTAGTGGTTGAGTGGGGTGGAAGCCCCACTCGGGCAACAACCACACTCCTTGTCAGGGTGAACCACAAAAGTCACTAAATGAACCTGTGCTTAATCGTCTGGTAGCTTGGCACAAAGCAGCCAGGCTTAACTTAGGCAAAGTGTAAAAAATGTATGCAGCACTCAAAAAGTAATAAAGTGAAAATCCAACACAAGAACTCCCAAACGCATTTAGAAAAATAGAGCACATTTTATTAAATAAAAGGATACCAGTAGAAGACAAACCCAATCAGGTGAACCAGAGATATTGACTTTCAAAGTTTCTAGTAACAAGCGCCAACTGTGGCAATCTGGTCGCGCAGAAGTGGGTCAAAGTCACAAGTTCCGGTCGTTCACGATACAGGGACAAAGTGAGTCCTGCTGAGAGTTATTCCTTATATCCTTGATGCAAGGCTTAACAACACTTGGCGTCAGTTCCGAGTTTAAGGGCTGCACATTGCTTCGATGTTGTTGTATGACGTTACAACACATTTCGTTGCAACGCATGCCTTTACCACACATGCGTTACAACGCGAATGCTATTACCACGCATAACCTTTACCACGAATATTCCTTTACCACGCATACCTTTACAATGATTTTTTTTGTAAATTCATGCATGGTAAGGGCATACTCTTGGTATCTCAGACCCCTTGCCCATTTCCTATAAGTGCTCCCTTGCCCCCGCCCCTCTGATGACAGCCAAGGGTCCGGGACCTGGGTGAGAATCTATTGGGGATCAGGACTCCCTCCAGGCAAAGGCCAGCAGTAGGGCGCAGACAGGTCGAGTTGCAGGTCAGCTTGTCAGTTGCAAGGAGCCCTTTGAAGCTTTTTATGTCCCTGTAGCTCACACAGGAGGTCAGCCAACTGACCGTTGGAGCTACTCTGGGTAGGCTGGGATGAAGGCAAGCAGCCAATCTTTCTTCTGAGACAAAAAGACATTCCTTCAGCAGCAGGGCAGTCCTTCTTCTTTAAGTTCCAAAGACCCAGGAGAGATCTGAAGAGTGGCTCTGGAGGTCTAGTAATTACACCTGGTGTCAGACTTTGTGTGAAGGGACTCTTTGTCCTACCAACACATCTTGTTCTGGAAAGTTCCTTCCCTTCTCCTGTCAAGGCTCCAAAGTATCAATGGTGACAAAAGGCAGGTGGGCCTGATGTAAGGTTCTTTTGTGTACGCAGGAATACAAAGTCCTTTGAAGTGTAAATGTTGCTGGGTACAACCACTCTTACTCATTCACCAGGATACTGAATCCCCCTCTGTGTTACCCTCTGGAAGCAATGCACAAACCCCAACAGCAGACTCATTCACAGTCTTGTGAATCAGGGCACTGGCACAAGACACAAATGTTTGGTACAAGAAAATGCCAACTTTGGAAAAGTGGCATTTTGAGAATTCTTACTTAAAATTTGACTGCACCATTAAAGAAGATTTAAAATTACAATTGATTTGAGTGTAAACAGTATATGTCTGTCTGTCTGCTACCAATATAAAGTTAGCACTTATTAAATGTATTGAAGTAACCCGGTATTGGCAAATGGGAGAGATAAGCTTTATAACAGTGAAAAACAACTTTAGGAGTCTGCCAGGACAAATAAAACTTAAGCATAAATGTTCTATTTTTTAAATACAATGCACCCTGCCCTATGAGCCTTTTGGGCCTACTTTAGGGATGGCTTATAAGTATTAAGAAGAACGGGTTAGGCAGGGCAAAAGATTCACTTTGCAAGGTCAAAATGGCAGTTAAAAACTGCAGCACAGGCTGTAGTGGCAAGCCTCAGACATCTTTTAAAAGGCTACTTTAGAGAGTGGTTCAAGGAATGCTCCTTACTAGGGTCTTACAAGTAAATTAAATGTTCCAATAAGGTCGATGCCAATTGTACCATCATTTAGGGAGAGAGCACCACAAGCATTTTAACACTACTTAGGGTTGGAAAATGCCACATTGTCCTAATGCCAACAAAATATGTGGGGTTTGACTAACGTGTGATTCAAGTCAACAGTCAGTCCTTGTACCTCCATCTATACAGAAGTTACAAATAATAAATAATGCTTTCTTCCAGAACTTTGCACAATAACCTGCTACTAATCAGAATTGCTTTAATGTAAGTGGTTTTCAATTAAAGAACATGTTTCATTGACTGTAAATTCGTATTTCCAAGGAAACATTATGAATACCATTACCTTGCAGTCAAACAGAATCCATTAGAGAAAAAAATGTGGCACTTTGCCTTCTCTCCCGTTTTTATTATACTAAGCACAGGACATTGTTCCAGTTTTATTTATGCGTTTTTATTTTGGGAAGGCCTAAATACATTTCTTTGTGACTGTGCATTTTGAAATATGTCTTTTATGTCTGAATTATACTGCTTTTCTTTGTATGCAGGGAACAACAGCGCATTTTTTTCAGGCTAAAGTAGAATGATGCAAATGTATATGCTTTTTACTGCTTTGCTGCAAAGCAGTAATAAACATTTTTCTTTGCACAAACTAATCCTAGACCTTATGTCCAAAACAGGGATAGCGTGTCAGACACAGTGGAGGTTCAATCTGTCTTGTGCTGAATTGCTTATTGCGTGCCAATAACACAATGCAGTTTAAACTTGAGGTTTTTCTTGCTCTTGCTATATATTGCTATTTTCATATGTTTGCTTTATCCTGGCATTTGCTGTATGTCCATTGACACTGTTTATGCTGTTTTCACTTCTACGTGTCCAAGCATGCACCCAAGTAGTATCTCACCTACTAGACGACTCGATAAATATATAATACCACTGTTAGACCTGGCATCTTTTGGCATGTATCCCCTGCCTTTCTGCTTTCTGTCCTTCCGGTTTTGACTATGTTTTTGCTGGTTTGGTGTCTCTGCACACTTTCTCACTCCTGTTCAGTGTTAAAGTGCAAGTGATCCTGTTGTAAATTGTGTTATGGATTGGTGTTTCCATGATGGGCATATTTCATTTAGCAGTAAGTCCCCAGTACAATGCACCAAGGGTGCCAGGGCCTGTAAATTAAATGCTGCTAGTGGGCCTGCAGCACTAGTTGTGCCACCCACATAAGCAGCCCTGTGAAGAGTTCTCAGACTTGTCAATGCGGTGTCTGCACATAGTTTATAACTGTTATGCCGACCTGGCAAGTGCACACACTTGCCAGACCTAATCTTTCCGTCTCTTACATGTACGTCACCCCTAAGGTAGGCCCAAGGTACCCCTGTGAGCAGGGTGCAATGTATGTGAAAGGTAGAACATGCACTGATGTGTTTACCATGTTTTGGTGGTGAATTACAGTGTATTTCGTTTTTCACTATGGAAAGGCTATCTGTCCCATAGGGTAGACTGGGAGTTTACAAATAACATCTTATAAGTATATCTTCCCATTGGGACAAGATAGAGAAACATGATTTAGTATTCCTGAGCTCCGAATATAAAAATACATATTTTAGTAAAGATGGCTTTTATGTTCTGTGTTTGAAAATGGCACTTTTAGAAAGTAGGTATTTTCTTGCTTAACCATCCTTTGTGCCGATTGCTGGGTTTGTGGATCGACTGTCTGGCTTTGAAGTGACAAGGGCTTTGCATTCTCTTCAGATAGCCACAGGGGGGTCGAAGGGTGTCATGCCTTTCCTGGATGAGTCAGGCTGGGCTGAATAGACCTGAGCTGCATTTAGAGTAGTGGGAGGAGATGTTCTTGCACCTGAATAGGCCTGGTCTGCCTTGTAAAATGCTGTCTCCACCTTCTGCCAGGAAGCCAGGCCAGAAAGGACAGAACTGGTTTGGGCTGGGCACAGACACTCTCTGCCCCAAAGAACAAAGAGAAATGCAGTATAAATATTGGGACCCAAATCCCAGAACTTTAGAACTCGCTGGAATCAAGTATCCTGCCAAGAAGAAGAGCTGGAAGAACTGACAGGAGCAGTACTGCCCCTTTGTTGTGTTGTTGATTTGTTGGGTTTGCCTGCGGTTGCTGCTTCTGCCTTGAGAACTGAAAGGACGGGACTAAACTTTCTTTACTTGTGCTGAGTATCCCCAAGGGCTTGAAGTAGAGCTTGCCTCCTGTTCTGAAGTCTCAGGGACAGCAAAGACTTCACCACCTCTGGAGGTGTAGTTTCAGTTGCCACAGAGGGCGGAAAGCAACAGACGCCATCACTGACTCCGTCGCTGGCTCTGTGTCCTGAAGGCACCAACAGAGGGTACCGCAGCATCTCATACCACAACCCTGGTCTCACACATGACAATGACTGCTGCCGCTGCCATCGAGCCGCTGTCTCCAAGGTGACCTGTGGGTACCGAACTCCTCACTGCCTCACTTCACTTCGCCGCCCTGGTCTCACCAATGCCGTCACTGCCTGCTAACTGCAACATCTTGACCGAGTTGTGGCATAGGGGCACCTATCTTACGTCTCACGACGCACCGCCCTGCCCTACACCGCAGTCTGGACTCCCTTCAACTCGCTCTGTCACCTGCACCGTGATGTGTCAGCATCGCCTTCACAACGCACCACAGCCCTAGTCTCAACGGCGCCACTGCACGACCGTCACCGGGCGGTTGCCTGCACCACGACTTGAGGGCACCGCACGTTGCACCGCTATATTTCGCAGCGCAACTGGGACAGTTGCCACGACCAGCACACACCAACGTGATCTGCCACAACAAAAAGGTATTGTTTACAAGTATGCCGATGCTCTGACTGATGCGGTCAGACAGAACTGTTGGATTGAGTAGGTCTCAGCACCTCGGTAGCACCAGACAGAGCTACTGACTTCATGGAACTGCATTTTAAAGGTTATTCTTGCAAAGCACTTGTGAGCACCTGCATGGTATATGATGTCCACTATTGTAAGTGGGCACTTTGCACGAGTCCAGACAACCCTTATGGTGATTTAAGTGGTAGCTGTGGAGCGCAGCCTTCAGGCTTAGTCTTCAAGGAGTGTAATGCAGCTTGTTTCACCAGAATGCAAACTTATAGTATAGATTAAATGAAAGTGAACCACACAAGGTATTTTAAAAAATATGTATTTATTATATAATACTTTCTAGTACGTTCCAGTATCTCCCACATGGAGATGTACACAAAGCACACAATACTATAGCAAAGAAATCATAGTAAATAGCACTAACGCACAGAGGGCCCCAGGGAGGGACCGAAACATATACTAAAAAAGTGGTTTAAGAACCACCACTCAAGTCAGGACAGTGTTGAGAGGATGTATAATTGCTGGAATCCCAAGGAACCACCCAAGGTGGGTAGCTAGGGACCCCACAGAGAGCGTGTGCAGTGTGAGTACACAACAGCGTGCTCCATACAGTTGTAAGTGCAAGTCGGGTTGAAATTTTAAAGATTAAGGACCCTTCTCCGTGGACCCTGAAGAAACCTGTGACAGACAGAGGGTTGGAGAGCCACCCCCCCGTGAATACCGTGGTACCCAAGTTACCTATTTCAGGGAAGCCGGTGCATAGGTGTGATGTGGCATCGGAAACCGCCGCTGATCCCAATGGAGGACTTCAGGAAAGTGCCACTGCTGAAAGAGGAGAAAGTGTCTGTGGGAATCCAAACATGGATACTTGGTAAAGAGTACCTGAAAACAGAGGAGACAGAGTCTGGATCATTGGAGAGTGACCAGGGGCTCGGTAGACGAATGCCCATTGATGTCTGGTGCTTCAGGATAGATGTCGATGACCTTGACTCTGCAGCTGTGGGGACCAGGTGATGTTGAGGACAACCAGGAGCTGGATACGAGCTTTCCCATAAAGGATGTCGAGTGCTGAGGGGTCGGTGTCTGGCGGGAGCACCAACAAGCCTTGGCAAGAGCAACCCAGGCAGGAGGTCAAGAAGTTGCAGGAAGACGCCCAACAAGGTCCAGTAGATTCATCACACGCAAGGGAGTCAGGGCAAGCTTCGAGCAATTGGGGGATCCCAAAGAAGTCATAGTTGACCCTCCACAGGACCTACAGGTCGAAGACACTGTAGTCGCAGGAGGACCTCGGGCAGCTTTACAAAACTACAGGCCATGGAGCACACGGTGCGATGTGGTCAAAGATCTTTGCAGGAAACGTTGCCAGAGTTGAAGCTACTTGGAGCCCAATGCACTTGCAGAAGAATTGCCAACAAGCATTTGCGCTTTCAAAAGTATGCGGTGCACAGGGATTGCAGCCCCCACAAGGGATTCTGATCTCAAACTGAGTGAGAGGGCAGCTCGGGCCCCAAGGGATGTAGAAACCCATCTCCTGAATCATTAAAGCCTAAGGAGTCTGTAGGAGCTTGGGATCAGCAGACTGGTCAGCCATGTTGCAGTGCCTGTGAATGCAAAGGAGTGACTCCTTCACTCCAAGGGAGAATATCCTCAGATGTCTTGGATGCTCCATGGGCCCTACACGGATCCTGTATGGTGGACAGGCACAGACGAGGCAGCAGTCTGAGAGGGAGACAAAGTCAGGCCTAAATGAAGTCCAAAGATGTCCAGAGTGCCCAGACGATCGAAGTGCAGTGGTTTCAGTTCTGAATCTTGTCCATGGCAAATCTAGGGACCTAAACCCTGGTAAGCCCTTTAGTACTCTAAGGAGAGGGCTGGGAAGATTCAGGGGACCCTCCCAGGGGAGGGTCTGGACAGGGGGGAGGTTACTCCCCTGTCCTTTGTCCTATTTCGTGCCAGAGCAGGAGCCAACGGCTCCCAGGACTGGTTTGAACTGCACTATGCACAGGGACACCAAATGTGCCCTTCCTGCAGGGTTTCAGGCACTGGTAAGCGCACCCACCCTGCCCTAATACACTAAATCCTGTCTGGGAGGTGGCCACACCTTCCTGGGACAGGATGTCTATTGTTCTGCCTTCCCCTGCTCTAGCTTGGCTCAGCAACAGGAGAGCAGAAATGTGTCTCTGTTTGGTTACCGGTGTGGGGGTATGAGTCCAACATGTTTGACACCAAACACAATAGGGTTAGATGCAGCCGTTTCAAGGTGGTCCAATATCTTTTTATTGGCATTTACATAGATATGTATACGTAATAATCAACATCGTTTTTGAGATAGTATCCAATCTTACAAATGGCAACAATTATCATTTACATCCAACCTTAGAACACACATGAGAAAATAAGGTCCTACAGACCTGTAATATCATATATATGTTCGATTACACACAAAATAAGTAGTCACATTGGAGTCAGGTCCTCACTGCAAGAAATTCTAATTAGTAACTTTGGTTCAGTGGGGAGGAGTTGAACATCTACTCCTGTGGCTGTTTAAACGCCTACATGTCATTATGAACTTCAACCTGACTTCAGTCTAGTAATCTCAGTTAGTACTAAGTCAATAAAAGAAATGCCACTCATAAAAAGAAAACCCAATAATACAAACATTCAACTATAACGAAATCTAACCCACCAGAGGTCCGCACGTTTTACGAGCTACGGTTTTTACTGCATCTGCCCAGGGTTCAGCCAACGGCGTACGTCTCTTAGTAATCCTGTCCTCTCGGAGTAAAGCTTGTTCTTCTGCCCTAACCCAGCAAGTGACATCCTCCGCCCAGGCCACCACCAGCGAGGCATACCTTGACTTTCAGCCCAATGCTAACCTTCTTTTGGCCAGGACATGAGCCAGGTCAATAGCCGTTTTCGAGATAGTCATCGGGCGGTCACGTAATGCCCCTCTATATTAGTATATGGCTGCATCACTGGCAACTCGGGAGAATGGACTCCGTAGGCTGCAGAGGTGTCCTACTCATGCAGGGGCACCTACACTTAGAACCAAGCACCCTTCCATTAGGATTGTAAAGGCCTGCTAGAGGGGTGACTTATAGGTTTTAAGTGCAGTCGTCCTTAGATATAGTAAACCTCTATCTTTAGTAAGTGGTGCATGCACCAACTTGCACAGGTTGCAATGGCAGGCCTGTAGGTAAATGTAAATGTAAATCCGTATTTGTAAACCACAAACTACTCACCCTTACAGGTCTCAAGGCGCTGGGGGGCTTTGTGGAAATTAAGTGTGCTATTGCCCAGAGTCACATGGTGCTGAGCTGAGCTGCCGGTGGAGCTGGGAATCGAACCGTGAGCCCTGTGCTCCGAAGTTAGCTGCCCTGGCCGCTGTACCACACCTCTCCACCATTTTGAATCATCTCTCAGGGGTGACACAATACATGCTGCAGCCCATGGGAGACCTCTGGGGTACCTATGCCCTGGGTACTTGGGTACCATATACTAGAGACTGATAAGGGTACCCCAGTATCCAATCTGGGGTGTACTTAAGTACATAGCAAAACAGTTTATGGAGAAAACACAGAGACTGAGGTCCTGATTAGCAGGTTCCCAGTCAGACCAGTCAAAAACGGCATTACATCCAGTAAAAAGTACGGGTAACCATAAGAAGCAGATCCTATGTTCCTACAGTACTGTATTTTGGATTCTTATAGTTTTGGTCTTGTTTTAACTATATACATTATTGGATATTTTTCTAGACTGGTTTTGTTTCAGTTTGTAATATTTTAACTGTATTCCTGTTGGTTATGTCCAAATGCTTTACAGACTGCCTCTAAAATAAGCCTGACTGCTTGTGCCAAGCTACTAAGGGGGTGAGCAGGGGTGATTTCAGTAGTGTATCCCCCTTATTCTGACTAGAAGGAAGGGTCCCAATTTGGACAAAGGTGCACACCATTGCCAACTAGAGACCCCCATTTCTAACAACCACCTGCCCAGGTGGTTCCTGCAGCCATGTATAACCTTCAGCTAACCCTCCATTCATTGTCAACACACCAGATTATTCTATGCTCCCCGTAATTCAGCTTTAAACGACCCTTTGACACCCAAACCATCGTTACCAAAATCTCTTTCTTGCATCTTTTCCTTCTTGTGTCTGAATACAGTCGGTATGGTTACTTCTGAAGGCATTTACTGCAGATGTAACACAGTTCCAAAATCCGAAGCCCCCTGTTGCACCAGTTCTCAGCATAAATGTATCTTCTGGGTCCCTCCTCATAAAACTTTGCTAACACTAACACTCTTTCCAAAAATATTTCCCCTTTGGTCCTTCCAGTCATTTGCTGCCTAAATCCCTAAAATGCTTATGAAGTATTTATTGAATGTATTTCTAGCTTCCTATTGGAACCGATTTGTAACTTAACCACTGGCTCCTCTTCAACAAACTCTAATAAAATATCCATCTTTAATGTGACCTTCTGAATTTAGGCATCTGTGCCCAAATGACCGTTTGGTTTATTGCTCACAATCAAAGAGTATTCTCTCTGCATAGCTGAACACCGAATCCCAGCCGCTGCACCCTGACGTTGGAGCAGTTCTCAGCCCCTACAGAGGAGATTCTCCTCTCTGCTATCTCAGGAGTGATAACACCCTTCAGGTACTCATCAAAAGATTTTAGAGTCAGAATGTACAGACCTGTGCTGTGAGGAAGTTTGGTTCCAAGCAATTGAAACATTTCGTTTGCTTTTGAACTTTTTGTTTTGTTGAACCTCTGATGTAAGTCTACCTAATTGGGGCGCAAGCTTCCGTTTAAAATTGTTTCGCACAGTAACTACCAGTGGCTACCTTTCTTATATATGGTTAGCTGCTGTGCAGATAGGGTATTAGACTCTCTGCAACTTACACGTGAACATGTGTGTAATAAGTGTCAGTCCATGTATGCAGGCTGAGCGAGGGAGGCTGTTGTCTGACTCAGTCTGGCTTCTTGGCACAGGAAGCACTGTCGCAGATGAGACCATTAATAAATTGGTTACGACCTGCCTAACCCTTATCGTTCAGCTTGGACTTGAAAAAGAATTGTCCCTTTGTTTTTGGCTGTCTTAAAAAACCTCTGAAGTTAAACTTTTTACACGTCGTCTAAAACATGCCTAAAATGCTACTTTTTGGCACGCGATAGAAAAGCCATTGCTGAGTTGTTTCATACTTATTTCTGTGCCCCAAACAAATATACAGAAGTAGTTTTGTCTTCCATGCGCTCATTTATAATTGGATATATTTCCCTAAGGATGTCTTGATGGAATAGATGCTCTGAGCTACCCTGTACTAACTTTGCATTCCAGAACCAACGAGAGTGATGAATTGCAAATTTACAGTCAACCATACACAAGATGAATATGTTGGACATCATTAGACCTAAGGAAAGAGAAACTGGAAGAGAAAACATTGAAAACACAGTATACCACTTTCACTCGTTACTCGGCACTAACGTTTATGGGTTTATAGCACATACCCAAAGATAAGATAAAGATCTGCTACAATGTGTAATACTTTCTTTTAGAAATTATGTGCCTTCAGAATATCTCTGTGTTTCCAACTCAATAAGTTATGATGGAACTCTAACCTTCCTGACCACTGGAGCATAAATAATATCTATGAAAATAAGATCATTATTTTTTAATCAATTCACTTCTTTTACTGATAAAGTAACTTCCTTCATGCTTTCTGGCTTAAAAATAGATTTTAGGTTGTTTTCTTAAAGTGTATCATGAAAAAAATATCGAAGTCTTCGCAATTTATGAGATTCCTTCCCCTTCCCCATGTAGATAAGCTAAGAATGCAAAGTGAATACAAATGTATAATTTTCAAAGAATAGCTCTGAAACAGTACATCAACAGTAGAATTTGTCTTCATAAATATGATTGAGTTCCTACTAATACTGCTCGGTTCCTAATTCCTAACAATATTTACAAACAGACTACAAGGTTTTTCATGAACCCTGGCAACTAGGTCATGACTGCAGAAACAATGTATCTTCATTGCCTTACAACGATGCTCTGGACCATAAGAAATGTATAATCGGTAATGTGAAAATGATTACCACTATTCGCAGCGTTCATGAGAGGTCTGTGTCTTCATGGGACAGGTAGGTTCCTAGAATGTACTGAGACGCCTTGCGCAGTGCGTCCTTGTCTATGATGGGAAGCCTTTCTACAAGCTGCACCAACACTTCACACGCACTACCAGCCCTACTTTCCTCTGATTTCCCTTTGAAGGGATTAGCTTTCTCCTAGGAGAGGAAGTGGGCAGGATAAATATCGTCATAACGTGATTAGCTACCTCCCTCTGACAAGCTGGGGCATGATGCCACCGACAGTGGCAGAGATTAAGTCAGGCCTTTCTTCCATCACGTTGTTGTTTATTCCAGTAGATGCCCTAAGTGAGATAGGTATGGTCAGCTGGGGTTCCCATCCTCACTCTGCCTTAGAACTCAAGCTATTCCACACTGACAAGGCCTTAGTAGGCCGAAACCAGTCAAATGTTGCTTAGGTTGCCTTCCGAAGGAGACCTGGTTTCACAGTTCAGGTTGTACTGCTCCTGCTTGAGCAGGACACAAGCTGATTTACATTTGTGTTGTTTTAAGTGCCACTCTACACAATATATATCTTCCAGTATTTATTCCAAGTGCAGTACATGCCAGAAACTAGGTCTTCACAGCTCCTCTGCCTGCAGTCGTCTGTGTTCCCACAGAACAATCCATGCATCATTAGAGATTATATCCTAGAATGGAATTCCATACATCAAGTCCACAACACATCCCCATTCCCTATTAAACAAAATACAAATACACTCTAAAATAAAACAATTAAAAAATGAAACAATAAAACATTAAGTAACAACATAATATAGTATAAAGGAAACATGCATCAACATACTTTTCCTACAAATCCTTCAATCATCTATTCCCTCGACAATAAAATCCTTCAACCTTCTAGGCGAACTTCTCTCTCTCCAGTAACACCCATACCTTCAACACACTCATCATCATTGCCTCTATTTCCTTCTACACCCTATTGATCGGAAATCGGAAACATGTGCTCTTCCTTCTTCTAACAGCACCCCTAAAGTGCCATTTGAATCATGCACAATGTCACCACTACATATTCCTTGTCCACAATGTACATCCTGTGCAGAATTCCCAACAATAGACAATGCATTTAATCAATCGTCCAGCCATTGATAATCCTCTTCAGAAACACCTTTGAAATCCTTCCATAATGCCTGTGAGCCCAATGCTACCCTTTTAAGGTTCTACAGCTTACTATTCTTCATCTTCACTGTGTTATGCATCACCTCAACAAACTCCTCAGGATCCCAAAACTGACTCTTACCTTTGGGTACCTTAACAGGCGTCTTAATTCAAACGCAATCTCCAGATTTAGCACAAGTGGGTTCACTCTGTGCTTGTTATCATAGCAAAAGTTACTGTTCCTATGCATCTCCACTAATCTTTCCCAAACCAATTCAGGCTACGATTGTGCTACACTAGTACCAGGACGCCAAAGATTCCTTTTTCTCATGAGCAAAAAAGGTGAAAAATCTGTGATATTATTATTCCTGTCTTTATAGGCCCATTCTGCTTTTATTAGTTGTACCTCCTAATCACTGTTATAGGCAACTACTGATTGATTAACCCCCTTCATCACTTGGTTTAATCTCTCAGCCATACCATTGCTGCTAGTGTTGTACAGTGTAGAGGTTTTGTGTCTAACTCCAACCCTCTCAAAGTATTGCTTAGATGCATTAGACACAATTGCAACTCAGTTATCCCTCACAATACTATCTGGAATGCCCTCTGAAACAAAAACCTAGTCCAGAAACCTTATAACAGTATCTGCTTTCTTAACGATGCCCACAACTAGGCATCTGGTGACTTTCAGGGTCCACCAAAAGTGACTGAACCAGTGTAAGTGAACAGAAGTAGCCAAAACATTTATTAGGGTGTGCTCCAAGTTTACTCTCCTCTGTCAGTTTTCACTTGCTGACCCAGTTCAACAAAACACAAAAGTTCATTATGAGCTTTATTTTGGGCTTCTTGGAATGTGGTCCAACCCAACATTTGATGGTTATTAGGAGCAGTCTAGATCTTCTCTTTTGAAGTATTCCCATTCTAATCCGGATATACACATGCCTACCGGCATGCGAGGCAAAAGCTGAAAATTATCTTCAGCCTTCAGGTTTTATTTATATTCCTAAATTCCTTTTCAGATCTTTCTTTTTCTATGGTACCACTTGCATAGAAAGCCAGGCGCAAGGTGTACATCTTCAAAACCTCTTTCAAACCTTCAAAATCAGAGAAAAGATTAATTTATTACTGCCTCTGTTGGCAAAACTTTACGACCTGAACTCTAGAAGCCAACATTATGGTAGACGAACTCACAATCGCCATCTCCAAACTACAATCGGGGAAAGCAGCGGGTCCTAACGCAATCCCGATACAACTGTATAAACACACAGCGGAGAAGATAGCCCCATATTTGCTAAAAATGTTTGAAACCAGTTTTGACCTAGGGACACTCCCCAGAGATCAACGGCTGGCAATTATTGTGGCCATCCATAAACCTGGCAAACCGGCGGAGGAATGCACATCATACTGCCCAATTTCCTTAATTAATGCCGAAGGTAAAATCTTAGCCAAAACGTTGGTGCTCAGGCTTACCCCTCATCTCCACACATTGATCAGGATCACGGCCATAACCCTTCGACGCCTTCATGGCGTATTATGTCGGAAACGTACTATTCGGAAAGATGCTGCGGTCCTCTACTTCGATGCACAGATGGCCTTTGACTCTGTGGAAAGTGCCTTCCTATTCGGAGTTCTTCAACACGTAGGGTTTGGACTGAAATTCTGTTCTTTAGTACGTTTACTCTATGCTGATCCGATTGCACACTTAGTCGCTAATGGTCACATATCGAAAGACTTCACCCTAGGCAAAGGAACAAGACAGGGTTGCCCACTGTCGCCCTTATTGTTTGCATTAGTGCTCGAACCGCTGGCAGAGTGGATAAGATGGGACCCCATGGTTCGCGGTCCAAAATGGAATGAGGAATAGGAGGAGCGCATCTATTTATATGCAGATGACGTACTATTGTATATAAGCTCACTTACAAGGTCGCTGGATGCCCTTCTTAATATCTGCGCAGTGTATGGCTCTGTGTCCGGCTGTGCTATCAATTGGGATAAGTCAGTGCTATACGTATTACATGGCCCAACCCCACGTCTCCCGAGAGGCTGTAAGGTCCAAATAGTCACGGACAGTTTTAAATATCTGGGTATATATATATATATATATAACCTCAGATTGCAACACATTCCTAACACTTAATTTACAAGCCCCTCTGCAACGACTAAAATGTGATATTCGACATTGGAAGACTCTACCACTCACTCTGCTAGGCAGAGTGGCTTTATTTAAAATGATGGCCTTGCCCAAATTCTTATATGTCATGCATAATACCCCCTACTCAATCCCTAAATCATACTTTAGAGAGGTTAACTCGGAGGTGACGGCCCTCCTATGGGACGGCAAACCGGCAAGAGTGGCAGCGAGCAAGTTGGTAAGGAGTTGGTAAGGTGGAAGAATAGCCTTCCCGGATATCAAAGCGTATTACTGGGCTTCGCAACTGACGGTTATTAATCAATGGCTTCATGTGCCAGAAATCGACCCAGCTTATCACCTCGACAGAATGGCTCTAGGGAAAGGCGGTATTAATAGAGCAATATACAACACCCAGAAAGCCCATAACCTTGTAGGCCCTCATTGCACACCATCCGCATCTGTTATGTTATGTTATGTTAGTATGAATTTGTAGAGCGCACGTTCACCCTGGTTTCTTGGCGCTGTGTACCGCTGGGGAACCCGTCCTGGCTTTTCCTGTAAGATGGTCCCTATTGGGCATCCCCAAGGTGAAGCCAGGCATCCCCGGCAGCAAGGGGGCCGTTGTGGAGATTAAGCAAGCTATTGCCCAGAGTTGCAGCATGGGACCCATGGTTAGAGAGGCACCGAGGTGAGATTTATCGAGCCCGCTGACATTGGTTCCGTACCCTGCCGCGTCGGGAATTGAACCCTGGTCCCGGGCCGACCTCTGCTTCTGGGTCTGCCGCCTCTAACCGGTGAGCCACACTTCTCCACATCTGGCACACGGTAAACAGGCACCTGGGATGGAAAGATAAACTTACGAGACACACACTCTTTTGGGACACACGCAAACTGAGGACACTGGGCAATAGCAAAGGGTTTCAAAAGTGGGATCTGATCGGCATCTCCCGGCTGGGAGATCTTTGGCAGAACGGGAAGGTTGTCAGCTTCATCCACCTGCAAGAACAGTACTCAATGGCTCTTGGCGAAAGGTTTAGATATTTACAAATCAAACTGGCAATAGAAACAGCCCTCCCCACAGATGAGACGCTTCCAGAGTCCTCCCCATTAGGAGACCTACTACTTACTAACTTTTTTACTAAAAAAGCGACTTCATTGACATATAAAAAAATAATTAACAAACCGACCAGACCCACTCGCCCGACTCCGGGACCGTTGGCAATCCGATGTGGGAGACATGGATGACCTTGACTGGCGCAAGGCGTTAGCATTGCTGAAAGAAGTAGCAATCTCCACCAGACTGAGTTTGGTACAGTTTAAAATATTACACAGTACCTATTACACTCGGACGGTACTAAACAAGATGGGAAGGGCCCTTGACCCGAGCTGTCTGCGCCTCTGTGGGGACATGGGTACTTCTTAACACACCTTATGGGAAGTGGTAGACATAATAGCAGTCGTCACCAAGAAACGGGTCCCATTTGAATCCCAGTGCTGCATTCTTAATATCTGGGGCCACAACTGGCATGATAATAGCTAAACGCAATGTAGCGCAAAAGTGGGGTGTGGGCACGCTACCAACAATAATACAGTGGTGTAAGGACATGGATGTGGCCGTGGTGGCTGAAAAAGCTGCGTTCATAAATAGGAAATGCCCCCGCAAATGGGCTAGTGTGTGGGAAGGGTGGAATGAACACAGAGGAAACATCTGTTCGCCTCCAGAAGAAGATAGTGATTTGGGTGAAGACATGTAATGCTAAGTAGAACCTATGTATGAAAGGAGAATTGTATAATAAGTGACTGTACAACAATGACATCATGATTGTATAAAACACATGCAGATCTTTATTGTTGTAATGCAACTTGAATAAAAAGTTTTTAAAAATACTTTCCGACCTGATGATTTTATGCTTTCCTGTCCCTCACCTTTAGTGCCTGTGTATTTATCCTTTACTCACAACAACCAGTGTGATGAAACAAAAAAGCAAAAACAACATTAGCAACCCAAGTTTCATTTCTCCCACCCCCCCCCCCGCCCCCCCCCTCTACTGTAATGCTAAGTAGAACCTATGTATGAAAGGAGAATTGTATAATAAGTGACTGTACAACAATGACATCATGATTGTATAAAACACATGCAGATCTTTATTGTTGTAATGCAACTTGAATAAAAAGTTTTAAAAAAAACTTTCCGACCTGATGATATTATGCTTTCCTGTCCCTCACCTTTAGTGCCTGTGTATTTATCCTTTACTCACAACAACCAGTGTGATGAAACAAAAAAGCAAAAACAACATTAGCAACCCAAGTTTCATTTCTTCCCGCACCCCGCCCCCCCCCACCCCCCACCCCCCCCCATCCCCCCCACCTGCCTGATGCAGCTCATCTTCCGGACATGGAAGGGCAAACTAGCGTCCTCATGCTCTGCCAGAAAAACCATGAACTACCAGTAATCTGTGCAATCCTGATGTACCTCGCCACCTTTTTCCTCTTCCTCTTGGTTGTCCTCTAGAGCTGCCTTGCCGCTTTCCTCGTGGATTCTTTCCTGCATGGGTTTGGTACAGGTCTCACTCTGGATTCCGTTCCTGTAAGTTCCAGTGACAACCTTTCCTCTCGGTTTCATACCACAGTATTCCCTTCTGGCACAGCCTCCTTGTTCATGTTGCACATTCCATCCTGTCCTTCATGTTCTTCCCACTCTCTTCTGTTTTCTCACTCTGCAGCTTGACTGCTTCTCCAAACGTCTGGGTTATTCTCTTTCCTGTTCCACCATCCCCAGGTCACACTGTGAGAATATCATATAAACAAATGATTAAGGGTCGCTGTAACACCCCCATTTGACAAAACTGGGCTTCAGTAACTCCCTATTGCTCTGGGACCCTCCTACCAAGATTTCACATAAATAATTCTCGCAGGCCAGGGGGGAGGGGGCATCGATCAGTGCTGTATTTAGTGATCCAGAGTTTCATGGTAGATCTTTAAGTCTTTGTTTTCATTCCTGTGAAGCAGTTGAACCTTTTATCTAATGGAGATTGAGGGCAGTGGCAGTGTTTCAGTTAAGCCCATTTTGGTTGTTCAGAAATCCAGAAGTAGCTTTAAAAATTACAGCTACAACATGAAGAATGTCACAACCCTTCCACATTAACCAGCAGTAAACTATCTACTAAGATGGCCTATTTGTTAACCTTGTTCTGATTGCAGTAGTCAGGAAGTAGCCATTGCTCTGTTCCTCCTGAAGGTGTACAGGTTGCTGTCAAATGAATATCCTTCCTTACTTGTACCTTGCATTCAGGCACAGATGTAGCATGTTTTTATCCTTTCTATGATAGAGCTCAGTGACAAACATTGATTACGCTATGTTTCCCATCAGATCCTGGGAAATCAATGTTTGGGCAAAATAACGGTAAAAAAAATTGTGATCTAAAAATATTGTGTCAGGAATATCCGGATGTCAAACATATCGTCCACAGGAATACCAAAGTTCAAAAATATTGTTATAAGTGTTGTTTTTAATATCATAGCAAAAAATATTGATTTAGAAAATATTATTGTATGAAATGCAGTTTGTAAGTGTCATGTCATGGCGGCTTGTGCTGTGGCCCAGGAAAAGGGTCAGAGCACAAGCTGCCATGCAAAGGTGCATTTCCTGCACGTCCATGAATGTGTGGGGAATGGCACACGTTGCCTGGAGGTGAGTGGGGGCACTACATGTGCCTCCTGGGCCACTTTACAGCGGCCCACAACGGACAGGGGTCTGCTTTGGGCCCCCCAAAATCTGTTTCCCACAGCCTTTTCATGGCTTCTATTCCAGCAAGAAAAGGCTGTCGGAAAGGGCTATCGTAATCCCCACAGCAGTACCTAGCTTGTCACCAGCGCCATTCGGGACTATGATTCTGATCGCCACCCCGTCAGGTTCACTGATCCTGTCGGAGGTGGTGGTCTGTACTGTGTCCACTGTGGGTCCGACCGCCAGCATTGAAATGCGGCGGTTGGACCAAAGGGTAGTCAGCGGTCGGACCGCCACTAACGGCCTGTCATTGTGCAGCTGTGCTTTCAGTAAGATCAATTATTAAAAATTAAATTGTTGCAATTTGTGTATTTAGTTGTATTAATGTATAAAAATATTGGATTGACAATATTTTGTTAGCAATACAATACAATACATATGTAAAGCACACAGCTACCAAAAAAAGGTGTCCTTGTGATAACGAGAATAAGTTCTGCATCATTCAGATACAGTAACCGACTTAGAAAGGATCATTGCAGCGCCAAAAAGAGCCGTTTTGGGCCTATTTCTAAAAACCATATCAGAAGGACAATTTTTCAATGGCAGAGCATTGGGGGCCGGTACGGATCTGGGGTGGCAGAGTGAGGCGGTAAGTGGGTGTAAAATATGAAAAATACACTTACCTCATTGCCACTCTCTCCCACATCGTCTGTCCTCTGCGTCGGCCAAAGAAAAATCAGCCAGGTTCCCTTGAGCCAATCAGAACGCTGCGTTGCAGCATTGTGATTGGTCTGAGTGCCGTAGTTTGGCGCTCAAATGGGGACTGGGGGCCTGGACAGGTTCTCCACTCAGGCTGTAATGCAGCCTGGGTGTAGAGCATGGTAAGCGCAAATTAATGTTTTGCCGGCCTGAGGCGGTTGACCAAAGCGTCATGCACACTTCAGTGTGCCCACCACTCCTACCCTGTCCAGCTCTGTGAGCTGAGCAGTCCCACCCACCCACTGCTGCTGCAGCAGGAATAAATAAAATGATGATAACATCAGTACTTTCATTCAGTAACCAGTGTAGTGGTGGCTAGTGATTTGAGATCGATCGCCAGGGAGGAAGTTTAGGGATCAGCCGGGCAGCAGCCTATCGAATGATCTGAAGATGCTGAATAGGAAAGGAAGGAAGCCCGAGGTATAGATTATTGGAATAGTCCAGTTTAGAGCTAATCAAGGCATGAATAAAGGTTTTCTGCTGTTCTACAGGAAGCAGCAGGATATTTGGTTTTAAGGGATAAGGGTGGTGAGAGTTTTAAAAAGTGGATATTTTAAATTAAATATAATGTCAATTATGCTAATGATAAGAAAATTATTATTGTGAAATACATACATTTATTTTGTTACAGTGATGTTTATAAATAATAATGTTTAATTAATTAATATATATTGATTATAATACATTTAAAAATATTGATCTTATTGTAAATAATTAAATAAAAAAATAATTACAAAATATATACGAATTAAAGTTAATACAGTAAATTTAAATTTGTAATTTGTTCAACAAAATATTATCAATAAAGTATTAAAAAAACATTATGCTGAAAATGATGCCACTGAAGAAAATAAATTTTTTACATTTATATTTTAAAAAATGGTGTTATATATATTTTTTACATTTTATAATTGTTCATTTTGGATCATGGGTCTAGTTTTTTTTATGGTTCAAAGTTTAGGAATGACAGTTTATAATTTAGAAAAAATAAATGTATTTAATATGGTGTTTAAAAAATCTTTTATATTTTAATGTTTATGGACCTGATTACGAGTTTGGTGGTCCATCAGATCGCCAAACCTGTGGTGGCAGTCCCTGGAATATACAAATATGGCAGTGGGACCACCACAGCCCACCGCAACTGCTGGAGATCATAGATTCCTCTGGGGGTGGCGCGGTGATAAGAGGCTCTAATATGCTGGTGGTACCGCTACAGCACCACCAAGCAAATTAGGAATTTACTCACTGCCACAGTTTTCATGGCAGTGAGGCTGCCATGAAAATGGGATGGTGAGGAAACAAAGGCGGCCCTACAGGGCCTCCTGTTGCCTCAGGGCCATTGTGTATGAGGCAGGTGTGCGCATGTTGTCCCCCCCCCCCGTGTGTACAGTCACCCCCTTTCCTGCAACACATGGAATTTATAGTCCATGCCATGCAGGAATGGGCTTTTGGGTTCCCATTGTGGTGCTTTTTTAATAGGCAACGCTGTGGTAACAGCAAAGAATCGTCCGCCAGACCACGGGATTGCTCGTAATCTGGCGGGTGACCAGCGGTAAAGGTTGGCGATCCTGGAGCAGGGCACTAGCATGGCGTCCTGCTTCAGGACGCCAATCTTGTAATCAGGCCCTTAATATGAATATTAAGTACATTTTTGTTTATTTTATATATCCTAAAGTTTGTGTGAGTATGGAGTAATGATTGTGTATATAAATTTTTGTATTTGTATCATCTTGCATAAAATGGTTTAGATTGGGGTGGAAATAGTAAATTTCACATCTTTAGTGCCCAACATGTCCCCCAAATGGGCATGAGTTAGAATAGTAAATGCCTTCCTTTTACTATCCAACAGCATCCCCAAATTGGTATAGATTGTAGAGGGAAAAGTAAATGTCCCTCCTTTAGTGTCCAGCAATTTCCCCAAGTTGGTCTAAATTGAAATGGGAATAGTAAATGTTACCCTTTTAGCGTATAACACCTTCCCCAAACTGGTATAGATTAAAGTGGGAATATTAAATGTCACCCCTTCAGTGTTTAACACTTTCCCCAAATAGATATAGATTGGAGTGGAAATAGTAAATGTTACCCTTTTAGTGTCCAACACCTTTCACAAAATAGGGCTCGATTGGCATGCCGTTCGGAAAGGCTCCAGAAAGCCCACAAGGCACCAAGGATTTTTTTTCTGTATACAGTCTTTATATATAGTCTTTCTGCCCCCCCCCCCGGAGGCATATGGGGCAATAGCCCCTTATCTGACCCTAGGCACCAGGGATTTAATTCCCTCAAAGTTCGGGGTGGGGGCTGCCCAGAATAGGCATGCCAATCCCCCAACCCCCCCCCCCAAAAGCCACAGTCTTTCTGCCCCACCAAGAGGCAGATCGGGGCAGTAGCCGCTGATCTGCCCGCTGGGGGGGGGGAGAGGGCAGATAGCCCAGAAGGCACCAGGGATTTTCATATGTATATATATACATATATATATATTCACTGAAAAAACCAAAGGTTATACACTATATATAGTTAGGAATTAGCCTTTAAAAAAACCAATGAAATTCACTAAAAAAAACATAGGTTTTAGGCCTTATATAGTTAGGAATTAACATATAAAAAACCATTGAAATTCCTCCTATATAGTTAGCTGGACATTTTATTGACATAAAACCCAATGAAATTCCATATATAGTTAGTTGCAATAACTATATATCGCGCACCCGCAATCCACTGCTGATGATGTCACATATTACATCATTCATGACATGGTCAGTGACATCACTGATGACATCACTGATGACATCATCCAGTGACTGTGTGTTTCTGTAAAGTTTAAATATGTTTTACATATTGAAGAATGAGTGGATGTATAAGTGTGTGGATGAAGGATTTAGTAGGTGCGTGACTGACTGAGCGAGTGAATGAATGTGTCTTACTGAATGCATGGGTTAATGACTAAACTGTCTGAAAGTGTGCATCAATATGTCTGTTGTTGTGCAAGCTGCTGCATGTATTGATCAGTAGCTATATGAGTGGCTATATAGCTTATTGATTGGTTGCCCAAGTATTTGTATGGAAGACTGAGTGTGTGTGTAACTGGCTGGGAGGCGAGTGACTATGTGCAGATCAATGTGTACTTGTATCAGTAATTGCATAAGAGAGTAAGTATGTGTTAGTATATGTTTGGAAAAGTAAGGTGTTCTGTGTTTAACTGTATAGATGAGGAAATCGAAGTGTGATTGATTCTTTACAGGACTGACTAGGTGTGTGAGTAACTCCATGGATGAGTGGCAGTGTGTGAGTGTCTGCATAGGTGTATGAGTGCATATGAGAGTGTTGTAAAAATGAGTGACTGTATGTACGAGTGATTGTATGGGTGAATGAGTGAATGTGTGCGTAGACGTAGGAATCAGTGAGTGCATATGTAGTAACTGGTATTGGTGTGTCATGATGTCATCAGTGATGTCATTTGAGATGTCATCAGTTATGTCATCAGTGATGTCATTTGAGATGTCATCAGTGATGTCATCAGTGATGTCAATGACCATGTCATGAATGATGTAATATGTGACATCATCAGCAGTGGATTGCGGGTGCGCGATATATAGTTATTGCAACTAACTATATATGGAATTTCATTGGGTTTTATGTCAATAAAATGTCCAGCTAACTATATAGGAGGAATTTCAATGGTTTTTTATATGTTAATTCCTAACTATATAAGGCCTAAAACCTATGTTTTTTTTAGTGAATTTCATTGTTTTTTTTAAAGGCTAATTCCTAACTAGTGTATAACCTTTGGTTTTTTCAGTGAATTTCATTGGTTTTTTAAATGCTAATATATATATATATATATATATATATATATATATATAGGAGGAATTTCAATGGTTTTTTATATGTTAATTCCTAACTATATAAGGCCTAAAACCTATGGTTTTTGACGAATCCCCCCCAAACTTTCAGGGAAGGAGCGGAGCGGAGCGAGCCATCTTCTTTGAGAAATTTGCGAAGATTCATCTACCAGGGCCAAAGTTATTCCCAATAGAATGTTGGGGATTTCCTATGGTAAACCGTCCTAACTATATATACCTACTGGCGACCGCCAGTAGGTAATATATATATATACACCGTTTTGGAGTTATATATATATATATATATATATATATATATATATATATAAATATATATATATATATATATATATATACATACACATACACACACACACACTACTTTGTGTCCAAACCATCAACTTGTCATTTTCAGTAAATACACTGTTCGTCCCTGTCTGGCTTTCCACCTAAAATAATTAGTAAATTTCCTCAGAAATGCCCACTTATTATTTTTGTAACATGGCAATTTTTACTGTTAAGACATCTTTTTGATTTTTAGTAAATAGATTTTGCCCCCATACACATTATTTTACAAAATACAATGCTGTTAAAATTATTTGCTTGTACATTTCAATAAATTTACTACTTTAGTACCCACAAACCAGCTTGTGATTTTCATGAAATACCCCTATTTTGTCACAGTATTCTGGCTTTTTATTTTTAGTTGGGTCACACTCATTCTGCCTCATTCACAAATATTGTAAATTTGCAGTTGGTCGTAAAGACATTAGCAACTCTGTAGACTCAATTTGTAATGCAGAAAGATGTTGCAGAATCTCAACAGTAGGTGCCACGCAGAGCTTCCATGCACTTTCGCTGCTCCGCTATTTTGCTCCGCTATTTTGAATAATGCCCTCATCAACAACCTTCAACAGTGGAATTCGAAGCAGAACGTTATAAATGGTCCTAGGCGATTTGCGTTAGGAATACACAAAATGCAATTCTGACAAAATTAAGAAGGAAAAGGCACAGACTTTTCACTACTGAAACCTATGCAGAAACAAACAAAAATATAAAAGTAATCCCGCAATTGCTGACTATTACTGAACCCTACCTGTTGATAACCGTAGGGTAAGAGAGAGTATGTACAGTCAAAGGTATGCCGAATTTCAGTATCGACGATAAAATGCATAAGGTTTAGGTTTTCGAAGGAGGTGTTACTATAACCTCAGCCATGAGCTGCATGGAACATGACATGCAGCACTTCCAATGCATGTAATTACTGTTAGACCGTCCTTAAAAACACTTAAATATGACTTATTTTCTTTCTAAATACGGTTGGACCTATTCGCTAATATATTTTCGAATGTTAAAATAGATTTCCTGCCGAATACAACATCTGCAAGGAATTCACAAAAAGATTCCTGGCAAGTTTAAAACTGCTTCACTACTGTGGATTTCCCTTCCCTTCAAGAATGTGGGGAAATCCCAGGCAAGGGGTGGGAAGTTGGTGTTAAAAGGTAGGGATAGCTTGTTCGTTTGTGACTGTGGCTGGAGTAACTGCTCTTTCAATATGGGAAAAGGAATGGATGTTTTGATATTTGTTGAGTGTAGTGGAATATGTTTTCTCTGCAGTTAAAAAGAAACGGGAAACACGAAAAAGAAACGTGTATTTGCGATATTAGCTCCATTCCTCCTATGTGGAAATCTTCCGAACGATGGGCCAATCCCAGCGCGGCCCTGAGGCGAGCCCCGCGATGACGTCAGAGCTCCTTGACAAATCGGAGCGCGGCTCCTTCGCCGGCCCCGCCCACAACCAGGCGGCGGCCATCTTAAGGCAGCTCGGGCGGCGGCGGTGATCTCGGGGGCCAAAACGAGGGGTGGGCACCCTCGAAATTAAAACAAAAACATTAAAATGAAAGAGACAAACCCCCCCAAGCCCCCCCCCCCCAAAAAAAAATCGCGAAAAATCGCTGGGTGCGCGCACGCGTTCGCGCTTATAGATATATAATTGATTTCTCTTTTAATTTTCTCAGGAACCACTGGAGGGATTTACACAATTTTACCAAAAGCGTGATCTGCATACCAGACACTACCATTTTGACAAGTTTGGTGTAATTCCCTTCAGCGGTTCAAGCTGTAGCTGAGTCTAAAGGTCCTATGGAAATTAACATGGGGAAAACACGTTTTGGGACCCCCCTTTTTTCTCAGCCCCCACTTGACGAATCCCCCCCAAACTTTCAGGGAAGGAGCGGAGCGGAGCGAGCCATCTTCTTTGAGAAATTTGCGAAGATTCATCAACCAGGGCCAAAGTTATTCCCAATAGAATGTTGGGGATTTCCTATGGTAAACCGTCCTAACTATATATACCTACTGGCGACCGCCAGTAGGTAATATATATATACATATATATATATATATATATATATATACATATATATATATATATATATATATATGTATACATATATATATATATACATATATATATATATGTATATATATATATATATATATATTCACTTAAAAAACCATAGGTTTCAGGCCTTATATAGTTAGGAATTATCATTTAACAAACCATTGAAATTGCTCCTATATAGTTAGTTGTACTAACTATATTTCGCGCACCCGCAATCCACTGCTGATGATGTCACATATTACATCATTCATGACATGGTCAGTGACATCACTGATGACATCACTGATGACATCTCAAATGACATCACTGATGACATCACTGATGACATCATCCAGTGACTGTGTGTTTCTGTAAAGTTTAAATATGTTTTACATATTGAAGAATGAGTGGATGTATAAGTGTCTGAATGAAGGATTTAGTAGGTGCGTGACTGACTGTATGAGTGAGTGATTAAATGTGTGTTACTAAATGCATGGGTTCGTGACTAAACTGTCTGAATGTGTGCATCAGTATGTCTGTTGTTGTGTAAGCTGCTGCATGTGTTGATCAGTATCTATATGAGTGGATATATGGGTTATTGATTGGTTGTACTGTACTACAGGCAATTATATTAACCGTACCTCATGTTGGCTCTCTGGTGCGGCTATTCTTAACCTCACACCCAGTCAAAGAGTGTACAACAGGGTATGCCTGTATTTAAAATGTCCTCATAAAATCGCTGCGTGTCATTCACTATATGTCTACACTCCCTCTATTCAAGCTATGTTTGTGCAACCCTGTGTGTGGGTGCTGGAAGGGAGAGATCCAGTTTAAATCAAATTAGAACAAGATCAAGAAAATTTTTTGGAAAAGAATGTGTGGTAGATAATGTTAATGTTAGTCATCATTTATTGAGCGCTCGTACGCCCAGAGGCTTCATGGCGCTATAGGAAGGAACAAGGCGCGTCAGTCAATTAGTAGAGAAGAAGCAGCTCAGTGATCTGCCTGAGAGAAGAGCCAGGTCTTCAGGGAATGTCTGAAAACTGAGGATATTATCACTCAGTTTTAGGTGAAGGGGAAGGGAATTCCAGAAGGCAGCTGCAAGGTGGTCAAAGCAGCTGCCTCCGAGATGCTTCCTCTTATACGGAGGAACAATCAGGAGGGATTTATGAATGGACCGGAGGTTGCGGGAAGGACTGTATCTTTTGAATAAGTCTCTAATGAATAGGGGGCCAATGTCATGTAAAGACTTGAATAGGATGCACCCGGCTTTGAAGGCCACGCGTTGCTCAACCGGCAACCAGTGTAGCTGTTTCAGGCCAAGTCTGACTGATTGCCTCCTAGGGATGTTCAAAAGAAGTCTGGCTGCTTGGTTCTGAACCAGCTGGAGGCGTCTAAGCTCTCCCGTTTGGAGCCCAAGATAGAGACTGTTGGAGAAGTCCAATCTGGACAGGACCAGGGAAATGACGATCTGTGTGAGGGCAGCGGAGGAGAAGAAACTGGCAATTTTTTAAATTTTCTTCAACTGGAAAAAACTGGAGGACACAACTGCTCCAACCTGTTTTTTTTAAGGAAAGATCCTCGCTGATGAAGATGCCTAGGCTCTTGACCGAGGATGACTTGGATGGGGGGACACCCATGCAGGAGGGCCAGAAGCTAGGGTTCCAACTATGTATACTCTGTCCAGGCAAGACCAGTTCGGTCTTGCCTGGGTTGAGTTTCAAATGATTGCAGCTCATCCAACTCAGAATGTGGGACATGGTGTTTTGGAATTCAACCACAGAGTCCTTGGTGTTCAAAGGGAAGATGAGCTGCAAATCATCAGCATAGTTGAAGATGGTTACCTTCGCATTTCTGAGGGAGTACAAAAGGGGGCGTAGGTACAAATTAAAAAGCAGGGGAGATAATGAGGAGCCTTGAGGTACTCCCCAGATGGTGGATATGGTGGGAGCCGTGAAGGAGCCTAGTCTGACCGATTGAGTTCGGTCAGTGATGAATGACCGGATCCAGCTCAGCGCAGGGCCCCTGAGGCCTGCCTGTTCGACACGGTCGACCAAGATGGTATAGTCGACCGTGTCGAACGCAGCAGAGAGGTCCAATAGCACCAGAGCCTGATGGATCCCTTCGTCCGCGTTCCACCTCAAAGTGTTCTGCACTGAAAGAATGACTGCTTCAGTAGAATGGCAAGGGCGGAAGCCAGCCTGGTTAGGTGCAAGATACTCTGATTTTTCCAAAAATGTGGAAATACTGTCACATACGTGAGACTCCAGAAGTTTGGCACAGTATGGCAGCAAAGATATAGGTCTATAATTGAGTGGATCTAGCGGGTTGGCTCCTGGCTTTTTTATAAGGGGAATGAGGAGGGCTTTTTTAAAGTTGTTTGGGACTTTCCCCTGTATAAGCGATCCATTCAGCATGGAAAGTAAGCCCCCGGGGATGCTGGTACCCACTTCTTTCAAGATGTGAGGGGGGCAGATGTCGTCGGGGGAGCCGGATTTGACCTTTGTAAGGAGTTTGGATAAGTTGGCACATTCAATAGGGGGGTATGAGTCCAGGGTGGCAGGATTATGAAAGGTGTCTGAAAAAAGAAAAGGAGGCTGAGTGGTAGAGATACTTTGTTTGATGGTGCAGATTTTATCAAAGAAGAAGGAGTTAAGTGAGTTGCAGAGCTCCTGGGTGGGGACTATCGGAAGAGAGGTTCTGTCGCTGGAACTGAGATTTTCCACGATATTAAACAGTTCTCTAGATTTACTTTGAGCCTTGAAATTTTTTTCCGAAAAATAGTCGGTTTTATGTTTCAGAATGAGCTTTTGGTAGTCCTTACGAGCCTTACGGTAGTTATCCCTGTCTTGTTCTGAATAGGCTGTTCGCCACTTTCGCTCCAGTTGACGGACTTCGAGTTTAAAGGTTTTCAAAAGAGGTGCAAACCACCTATGAGCGTCGTTGGGGCGAGAGCGGGGAAAGTTGGTACAGGGAGCATAAGCATCAGCTGCCTGAAGTAGCCACCCTGAGAAAGCTTCTTCCATTTCCTCAATGCCTTGGTCAAGTGAGGGAAGGGAAGAGGTTAAGGATCCAATAAAGGCGGGGATATCAACATTCTTCCAAAATCTAGTTTTTCCTCCTAGTTGGGGTAGGGGCTTTTTACTTCTTTCAATGGTCATAGTGAAAATGATCCGACCAAATGCAGGGCGTGATGGACTTAATAGCCAGGGAGATGTTTTGAGACCAGATTTGATCTTGATATAGGAAGGTACCTCACGGGAGCAACCACCAGGGAACTACTGACAGGTTCTCGTCAGTGTGTTCCACTTCTCATCATTGGCTCCTTCCCATCATAAATAAACAAAATGAAAAGTAGGAAAAAAGAAACGGGAGCCCAGATGAGAGGAAGCATCTAAAGAATTAGACGGTCGACGAGTAGCGACCCAAGTATCCTTGACAGGTGGAACAATACCACACATTAAAAATAGGGGATATTTACAACCCCAGGTACCTGAACCACGTAATAGACTCAGATTTCGTCGCCGGCGGTGACCGGCGGTGTGTGAAGAAAACACCCCCAGCCCTGATAAAATTGCCGATGATTTTCACACAGGCAATGAAACATGTTGGCTTCATATAATATAAAACGAAGCACAACGGTAGAGTGTTGGTTTTAGTGGGAGTAGAAACTAGGGATTTCTAACTCCATTTTTAAAGCAGGATCACACTGAGTAGCGGTGTTGATGTCTATGGGGGTATAGGCACATGGTTAGGGTAGGGAAATACACTGTTGAGCAAACTGAATTTTCTTTTTTCCTACTTTTCATGTTGTTTATTTATGATGGGAAGGAGCCAATGATGAGAAGTGGAACACACTGACGAGAACCTGTCAGTAGTTCCCTGGTGGTTGCTCCCGTGAGGTACCTTCCTATCTACCACACATTTTTTTCCAAACATTTTTCTTGATCTTGTTCTAATTTGATTTAAACTGGATCTCTCCCTTCCAGCATCCACACACGGGGTTGCACAAACATAGCTTGAATAGAGGGAGTGTAGACATATAGTGAATGACACGCAGAGATTTTATGAGGACATTTTAAATACAGGCATACCCTGTTGTAGACTCTTTGACTGGGTGTGAGGTTAAGATTAGCCGCACCAGCGAGCCAACATGAGGTATGGTTAATATAATTGCCTGTAGTACAGTAGGACCAGGTTTGTGTGTATAAAATGTTGTGAGTGGAGGGTACCTGAGTCTGGATATATCTCTCTGTGCTCCTTTTGTGTATGGATTATTGATTGGTTGCCCAAGTATTTGAATGGGAGACTGAGTGTGTGTGTGGGTGGCTGGTAGGTGTGTGACTCTGTGCATAGATGTGTGAGCAGTTGATTCACTAGGTGTATGAGTTCAAGAATGTATGTGGAAACAGCTATATGGGCGGTTGACTGTGTGCATGGGTGTGTTGGTGAGTGAATGGATATCTCAGTGCTACATGTGCAAGTAAGTACATATGTAAAACAGAGTGCATGTGAGAGTTGGCATATATAAATTACTATACATGAGAGCCAGTGAATGTCGAGTGGCTATATGGGTCATAGTGTACTTGTATCAGTGATTGAATAAGGGAGTAAGTATGTGTTAGTATATGTTTGAATAAGTAAGGTGTTGTGGGTATAACTGTATAGTTGAGGAAATGGAAGTGTGATTTATTCTTTGCATGACTGACTAGGTGTGTGAGTAACTTCATGGATGAATGGCAGTGTGTGAGTGTCTGTATAGGTGTATGCGTTCAAATGACAGTGTTGTATTGATGAGTGATTGTACGTATGAGTGATTCTATGGGTGAATGAGCGAATGTGTGTGTAGACCTAGGAATCAGTGAGTGCGTGTTAGAATTGGGGGTCTCTGGTTGGCGCAAGTATTCACTTGTGACAAGCAGGGACCCTCTCCTCTAAGTCAGGGCGAAGGATGACCCCTTGGAATTACCCTTGCTCACCCTCTAGGTGCGTGGCGTGAGCAGCCAAGGCTATTCTTCAGGCGTTATGGAGTTAAGCATTTGTAATAACACACACAGTAAAATGTACCAATCCCCCCACAAATGGACACCAGGCTCTGAATATATAAAAATACGCTCCTTTATGTAAAAATATATATATATGAGAAGTTCAGACTTATTACAAGACCAATATAACGTTTTAGATTAGGCCACAGTTTGTAAATAGGCAATGTTCTCTTTGTTGAAATAATAGTTGCGTCCTTTAGAATAGTTCCAAACAGTTCTAGTCTCTTTGGCAAGTGTGATACTCCTTTTGAAAATGCTTCTTCTGTACTTTTAGGTGTTTTAGGCCAGTCTTAGGCCAGCTGGGCGCCTCGTAGAGCTTCTGTGCGCTCTGAACGGGAAGAATCACTGCACTCTACTAAAGCTCATGCATCTCGCGTGAGTAGCGTACCTACGGTCCTACCAACTCTCACGCATCGGGCGTGAGCCAGGTATGCGGCATACAGCTTTACAGTGGAGATCGAAGCGTTTACAGCTAGCTCCGGCCCTACGATGCGCACAGCGGTGTGAAATATAGTTCCAGTCTAGAGGGGCAATGTGAACAGTACGCCAGGCCCTACAATGCGCACACAGTTCCAAAAGCACCATGTACCTGTCAGGATGCGGAGGTACGGTTCCCACAAGCAGCTTGGCAGAAGGGTGTGCACAGGTTTCTTTACACCAGACGGGGCGTACAGCGCAGCCTGATGGACATACAATGCGCACAATTCACTTTCCCAGATACGGTGGACACCTCAGCTTTCAGACAGGTGTACGCAGTGTACAACGGCAGCGCACAGTTTCTCTGGTGAGGTACGGGACGCCCAGGCACTTGCAATCAGGATCGCACAATCACTGGCTGGCAATGCGACTCGCACTCACTTACTGGCAATACGATGCTCACAGGCGCTGCTCTCTCGTTGAAGTAGGGGAAATAAAACGTGTCTGGCCCCGAGCCCAGTGTGGACGAGACATACCTTTAGATGTCAATCTTGGTGAAGGCGGGTGCGGGCACACAGTGGCTACTCAGCAAGGGTAGCACGGCGTCCGGGGCTCCGAACTTCGATGGGTCTGTTCTCTGGGTCTGGTGCAGATGACAGGCGGGAGCGTGGGGGGTGGCCAGCGAGCCTCCAACGGCGGTGATGCGGTGATCTCCCTCTGCGGGGAAGAGCGGCTCGACGGAGCAGGGCTCTCCCTCGGCGGGGACGAGGGGGACACTGTAGATCACGGCCTCAAGGAGGGGCTGGGGGGCACCACAAAGGTTCCGGTAGCGAGCCTCCCAGTAATTTCCCTCGGCGGGGGGAGAGCGGCTCGACGGAGTGGGGCTCTTCCTCGGCGGGGACGGGGAAACACGGTTGAGTCACGGCCTCAGGGAGGGGCTGGGGACACCAAAGGTCACAGCTCCGGTGGGGCAGAATCCTTTGCAAACGAGCAGAGAGCAGGTTGAGCCAGATGGTCCTGTGGCTCAGGTCAGGGGGCAAGCTCAGTCAAGCCCTTGGAGACAGTTTCAGCACAAATCAGCAAAGTCTTTTCAAAAGTCTTCTCCTCTCCTTCCTCAGCAAGGCAAGCAGCAGGCCAGTCCTTCCAGCTTCTTCTTCTCCTTCTAGTTGGGCAGAGGTTCTCTGTGGGAAACAGGATTCTGGTTTACAAGGAGCAGGGCTCCTACTTTTATACCGCATTTCTTTTGTCTTCTCAGGCCAGGGGGGCCTTTGCATAACTGCTTTCAGTCTCTGAGTACTTGTTGGGTGTACTTCTGGCTTCTGCTTTCAGTGTGAGGGGCAGGCACATCAGACGCTCCACAGGAGGTGGAGCCAGCATTGTGTGGACAGGGGCAGCCAGGAGTACCTTGATGACCGTGCACCGCCCTCCCTGGGCCAGGTGCAGGCTGAGTCATCAGTCGCTCCCCAGGGGGCGGAGCCAGCATTGTGGTGGCAGAGCACAGCCCTATTAAGAGTCCAGGGGCACTCCTACTTCCCACTAAGGTGTAATCCTTGCATTCACCACCTGTCATCCCCCAGCCCTGTCACTCACACATCCCAGACAGTCAGATACACATCCTAGCAGAGGCGGGCTGAAATGGTTAGGCAAGCAAATGCTCACTTTCTAAAAGTAGCATTTGCAAACACAGGATATTAAAATAAACTTTATTAAAAGAAGTATTTTATTATTCTGAGTTCAGGCATACTAAACTTTATTTTCTGCCATATTCCCTGAGCCTGCTGGGATTATAGAGTGTAATAATTCCAGCAGCCCATCTGGCCTAAAGGGAACAGGTAGCCTTACAATAGTGAAAAACGAATTTGGTAGTAATTCACTATTAGGACATGCCACACACATCAGAGCATGTCTTACCCTACACTTACAATGCACCCTGCCCTTGGGCCTACCATAGGGGTGACTAATATGAAGTCAAGGGAAGGTTTAGGGGCTGGCAAGTGTGTGCACTTGCCCAGCCAGCATGACAGTACCAAACTGCACGCAGGTTCTGCAATGGCAGACCCTAGACACATTTTAAAAGGCTGCTTCTGTGGGTGGCGCAACCAGCGCTGCAGGCCCACTAGCAGCTTTGGCATTTACAAGCCCTGGCACTCCTGGTGCACTTTACTGGGGACTGACAGTAAATCCAATGAACCAATCATGGAAATCAATCACAGTTACATTTTACATAGGGAGAGCATATACACTTTAGCACTGGACACCAGTGGTAAAGTGCCCAGAGTCATTAAACCAACAAAAACAGGTCAGAGAGAATATTGGAGGAAGGCAAAAAGTTCAGGGATGACCCTGCCAAGAGGGCCAAGTCCAACAGTGCGTATGTAGTAACTGGTATTGGTGTGTCAATGGTTTCAAGAATGGTAGTGTGTATTTAACACTGGGTGTATCAAAGGTTGTATTAGAGTGTGAGGAGGTGCATCGTATTATCACATGAATTATATCATCAGTGATGTGATCAGTGATGTCAAATGAGATGTCATCAGTGATGTCATCAGTGATGTCATTTGAGATGTCATCAGTGATGTCATCAGTGATGTCACTGACCATGTCATGAATGATGTAATATGTGACATCATCAGCAGTGGATTGCAGGTGCGTGAAATATAGTTAGTACAACTAACTATATAGGAGCAATTTCAATGGTTTTTTAAATGCTAATTCCTAACTATATAAGGCCTGAAACCTATGGTTTTTTAAGTGAATTTGCACGTTTTTTAAAATGCTAATTCCTAACTATATAAGGCCTGAAACCTATGGTTTTTTAAGTGAATTTGCAAGTTTTTTTAAATGCTAAATACTAACTATATAAGTCCTGAAACCTATGGTTTTTTAAGTAAATTTGCAAGGTTTTTTAAATGCTAATTCCTAACTATATAAGGCTTGAAACCTATATTTTTTTTCAATAAATTTCAAAGGTTTTGTAAATGCTAATTCTATTAGCGGATAACGTTTATATATGTTATTATCCTTCTGGGACCACCTGAGCAGCCATCTTGTTTCTCAGGAGAAGTGAGGCACAACAGAGCACAAAACAAGAGTGGAAAACGCGAAAAGGGGGCAGGGTTGAGACCCCCTGACCCCCTAGCCCTGCTCAGGGGGTCCCAGAAGGACCACCAAGTTTTTTAACTCACGGGGTACGCGCACGGTACGCATACCCTACGCGTACGGTGCGCGTACCCTGTCGGGGTTGGGTTGGGAGATCTCTACCCTGCCCCCTTTTCGTGTTTTCCACTCTTGTTTTGGGCTCTCTTGTGCCTCAGTTCTCCTGAAAAACAAGATGGTGGCCAACACTTACTTGTTTGGACAGTTTGGAATGATGACAGTCGACTGCCAGCCAATCAGAAACTCGCTGGGTACGCGCATGTACGTGTACTGTACGCGTACCTTGCGCGTACGGTGCGCGTACGGTGAGCGCATATAGATATATAATTTGATCAAATTCAATTTTCTCAACAACTACTGGAGGGATTTTCACCAAATATAGACAAGGCACTACTGCATACCTGTCCGTACCATTTTGCCAAGTTTGGTGTATTTCCATTCAGCCGTTCGGGCTGTAGCCGTGTCTAAAGGTCCCTATGAAAATTAACATGGGGAAAACACGTTTTGGGACCCCCCTTTCGGCCCCTGCTTGACGAATCCCCCCGAAACTTTCAGGGAAGGAGCGTAGCGGAGCTGGCCAAAATTCTGGACAATTACACACAGATTCCTCAATCTGCGCCAAAGTTATTCCCAATAGAATGTTGAGCGCATATAGATATATAATTTGCTCAAATTCATTTTCTCAACAACTACTGGAGGGATTTCCACCAAATATAGAAAAGGCACTACTGCATACCTGTCCCTACAATTTTGCCAAGTTCGGTGTAATTCCGTTCAGCCATTCGGGCTGTAGCCATATCTAAAGGTCCCATAGAAAATGCCATTTGAAAAATTTCAAATTCAATTTTCTCAAGAGCTACTGGAGGGATTTACAACAAACATACAAAAGGCACTGCTGCATACCAGTCCCTACCATTTTGCCAAATCTGGTATAATTCCGTTCAGCCGTTCGAGCTGTAGCTTTGTCAGAATGTCCCTATGGAAATTAACATGGGGAAAACACGTTTTGGGACCCCCCTTTTTTCTCGACCCCCGCTTGACGAATCCTCCCGAAACTTTCAGGAAAGGAGCGGAGCACAGCGAGGCAAATTTAAGGAAAATTACAGGCAGATCCTTCAATCAGCGCCAAAGTTATTCCCGATAGAATGTTCAGAATTTCCTATGGGAACTAGGTCCTAACTATATATACCTACTAGCGACCGCCAGTAGGTAATATATATATATATATATATATATATATATATATATATATATATATATATATATAAAAGTAAATAGATATAGATATAGATATATATATATATATATATATATATATATGTATATATATATATATATATAGATATATATATATATTCCAAAAGTTCCAAAGGGATAGTGCTCTCAGACCACAAAACAACGCGACTCCACTGCAACTCCAAGGGTGTTTATTCACCTAACAACATGTTTCGGCTGCGGACAGCCTTGATCACGTTAGGTTGTGTGTCAGTTTCAAACATTAATAAAGAGTTCGAGTCAAAAACATAGAAATGGGACTTCCACATGCCGTACACATCGCTAGTCATGAAGGCTGTGAAACCAATGTAAAATTCAAATTACATTATTGGGGTCCAGCAGGCTGCCCAGAATGCTTTACAAAATAATGAGATAAACAAAACGCTGTGGCGCCAATTTGCATGCATTTTCAAATTGAAGAAAAATACGTGCTTCTAAATAGTGTGTACCCTCGGCATGTCATGATTGCCAACAAACTCTGCATTATCGAGTTAAGTAGGTTATACAGTGGTGAAATACATGTTAACAACAAAAGGCATTGCCGGCGCCATGTTTGTAGTTTCAGGCCACAGGAAAATGAAGAGAGAGAAACTTTTGCGCGCTGGCAATTGAAATCATTGCAAATAGAACACATGAAAACAACAAGGCGCCGGAGTCATGCGCGTCATGCGCGTCATGCAGTGAGCATCAATGGTTCAAACTGGACCATGCAGCAGGAAAGTAAAATACATTTGTAAGTCAAAATTGTTCAATACATAAAATGCATGATACAAGAGACAACATTAAATCATGGTGTGCCCTGGCAAAAATTAATGACGGTGCAAATAGTAGCACTAACCAGTACACCTTGCTGTGTGTGTGAGATACACATAAAGAAACAGGGCAGGACATGCAAGTGTTGCCTGCGCGAAATGCACTTGTGCCAGAAGTGACTATGCATCTAGGTGAATGTCAAATACATTGACAATACAGTATAAAATATAGCTCATGAGAAGGACTTGTGTCCCGAATAACCTCTAAGTGACACAAGAGGGGCCTGCAAGAGGACACATCCTAGCGGAAAGTCAGGAGTCCAAAAGAGAGAAAAAGCCCCAATTCAGGGCTTACTGTGCTCATAAGAAACTGACGTGCTGACAGAGTGAGTGGCCGTGCTCGTGAATGAAGTAAAATGATTTCCGTGTGACTGGAAACCTCAAATAAGTGCAGTGGTGACGAGATCCGGTACTGGGTGCCAATCTATAAAAAACATGAGAGAACAGAGTCAGGACTCAACATGTTGGATAAAAACTCACTGCGGGCATCAAAACGAGAATAAACAGTGCAGTAATGGATGGAAGAGAACACAGAGAATATGCATGTTATAACAACTTACAAATAGTACCAGCAGAGCACATGAGTATCAGGAAGTGACAAAGAGGAGTTATTCCCTAAGATGTACTGCCAACTCCTCATCCTGGTTCAATCCTCCTGGGGCCTTACTTTGAAACTCTATAATATACTTAGACTCTTTTTGTCTTAGTTTCAAAGTCCTGTCTCCTCCCCGGGGGTTTCTTTCAAGTTGCTCAAGTACATGAAAACTCATCTGGGCTGGGTTAGAGAAATGTTGTTTTGCAAAATGTCTAGCTACCGGGTATTTCTCATTTCTGTTGACAATGGCCCGGTAGTGTTCAAGGACACGGTTCTTGGCCTGTTTGGTACTACTGCCTATGTACCACAGGCCGCACGGACATTCAATGACATAGACAACAAATGTAGTGCTGCAAGTTAAGACGCGCAGGAGCGATTTGCAAAACGCAGGAGGAACTTCATATTTATTTGAAGGGATCGCTAAACATAGCCCAAACTCCACTTTCACAACCACTCCAAGGGGTGCAATCATGGAAGAGGACGACGAGAGGAGAGCAGCAGCTCAAGCATTATCCTCAAGACACAAGAAGGGTGCAGGACAACCCAAACAAGATAAAACCGAGTCCCCACAAACAAAGTAGACAAATTGGAGAAGTTGAAGAAAAACGAAATCTCCAAATGGTGGGAGGCAATTTCGCTCCAAAATTACCTGGACCAAGACATGGTCCCACGGGGCCTAAGGATTTTCACCACACCCACCTATGAAACGCCTAACCCAGCCATGCTCAAAGACTGGTCAGAAAATTCCGCTCTAAGTTCCAAACGCATGCTAGAGATTTTGGTGAAGTACGCATGGATTGATCGAGAAGAACTGTTAAAACAAATTAAAGAATTAATGGAAATCATCAAGTCAGAAGCTGATGAACAAACAGTCGAGACCCTGATGACCCCCATGAAATCACGTCTCAAACATTACGAAGACGATATAAAAGCGAGAAAAGAAAGGAAGCTGGATCGCGACTATAACGATTACGATAGTGGCAGGATCCTTACGTTTAGTCGTAAATATGATCACTTATACCAAAAGAAATCCAATGCCGCTGAAACCTCAACTCAAAATATAGAAACCACTATGATCTCAAGTGGCACTGAATCTGATGCGTCAATGGAGGAAACAAATGTACCGGAGTCAAGACCAACCAAGGTGAATTTTTTTGAGGAATACCGCCATCTGCGCCGGAGCAGACGGGCGGGAGTGGAGACTCCGGCACCAATGGCACAAACTCCAAGGGGCAGAGGACGAGCACGGGGAAGAGGAACCGGAGGAACAACCAAGGGAAGAGGCTTTTCCAGAGGTGGGAAAAGAGGCAAGGCAAAAAGCAACGTGGAGAACATGGTAACACGCTCCAAAAAAGGCCAATAATGGACGAAGAAATGGTAAATAGAACTATTATCAATCTTTCTAAAAGACACATGTCCATCTTAGAAAAGTCCACCTTAAGTTTGGGCCTTTCTTTTTGCCCTTCGATGTCATTTGGGTTTAGCGAAACCAGAATCGATGTTTTTAAGTTTGTACGCAAATTAAAGCTAAAGAAATGGCACAAACTTAAGAGATTGTGTGGTAACCAATGCAAAGTAAAGACTACCAATGTAACTGCAGATGAGGATTTTTGTATTGGGGATGTGGACAATATCATCAACATCATAGAGTTAGATCGCATAACATCTGACAATGATGAAGAACCAGAGACCAGCTCTGCCACACAATTGCTCAGAGATGCGGCGTTTGTAACGGATAGCAGCTCACTCTCTGGTTTCAAACCCAAGTCCACTTTCATTCCCAATATGCCCCATGACAACATTGATACCTTCCACGAATGTGTCAACAAACAGATTGGCTTAAAATACAAGAACAAGGGTAGGGGAGGTCCCAGAGAACAAAATCTAACCCAACAACAAATAAGGGCACTCATCTCTCTGATGGAGGACAAGTCAGTGGTTGTACGTCCCGCTGACAAGGGAGGTAACATTGTTATCATGGACCGCGAGGCTTATACCAAAGAAGCCTTAAGACAATTAGGTGATGGGAAATATTACACCACCACCACCTATGATCTCTACAACAACAGTATCTTGAGCATTTGGGATAAACTCATCCTATGGAAAGATCAGGGCATTTTGGAGTGGGAAGAATTTAGGTATCTGAAGAATGATCACCCCATACTCCCGGTGTTGTACCTACTCCCCAAACTCCATAAAAATGCAGTAGACCCACCGGGCAGACCCATTGTATCTTCAAGAGGGTGTGTTTCTGAACATATATCCAAATATGTCGACTTTTTCCTGAGGGACTGGGTACATAACCTTCCCAGCTATGTTAAGGACACGAAAGACTTTCTCAAAAAACTTTCTAGTGTGCAATGGGAAGACAACAATCTTCTCATCACCTTGGATGTACAATCCTTGTACACCATCATTGATCACGAACAGGGTTTGGAAGCGTGTGAGAGGTTTTTGGCAGGACGCACACTCTGTTTTAGAGATCACAGCAAGATGCTGATAGACATGATGGCATACTGTCTCTGCAACAATTATTTTCTCTTTGACGGGGTCCTGTACAGACAAACCACTGGGACGGCGATGGGTTCGTGCTTTGCTCCCAGTTTTGCGAACCTCTTCTTGGGGCACTGGGAGCAAAGCATTCGCTCTGACCCCAATCTCACAGTGTATTGGCAACACGTCAATACATGGTGGCGTTACATTGACGACCTCTTTGTAATCTGGAGGGGTTCCGCTGACATGGCACAAGATTTTGTCAGAAATTTGAATGACAACAATTTGAACATCGTACTCACCAGTCACATCAGCAGCACCGCCGCGGAATATCTTGATGTGAAAGTAGAGGTGATTAGAGGCCTACTCCAAACCAGTTTGTTTAGAAAGTCTACTGCAGGAAACAGCATCCTTCATGCTCTGAGCAGTCACCCTGAGACTCTGAAATGGAGTATCCCGTATGGTGAACTGCTCAGGGCAAAAAGGAACTGCAGCACGAATGAGGTGTATGAAAAAGTCAGCCTAGAAATGATATCCAGATTCAGGGACAGAGGCTATCCTGCCTGGGTAATAAGAAAGGCCAAAACCCGGGCGGATGAGATTTCCAGGTTAGAAACTCTAGAAGAAAAGACTCCCAACGTGTCATGTGAGGAGGAACATACCCGTCTCATCCTCACATACAACACTGAGTCCAAACAGATACAGAAAGTCATATCCCAGAATTGGAACATTCTCACTGCTGACAGTGTGATCGGCAAAGACATTTCCAACAGACCCTTAATAACCTACAGGAAGGGTAGATCCATACGGGATATGGTAGTGAAAAGTGACATTACGCACTACCCCAAAGCACAGAATTTAGGATTGTTTGGTTTCTTTCCCTGTGGTCACTGCAAGGCGTGCAGATACAGTACTCATAAGAAATCGGTTGAGTACAATGGGGTCAAAAAGGAACTCAAACAATTCTTAACTTGCAGCACTACATTTGTTGTCTATGTCATTGAATGTCCGTGTGGCCTGTGGTACATAGGCAGTAGTACCAAACAGGCCAAGAACCGTGTCCTTGAACACTACCGGGCCATTGTCAACAGAAATGAGAAAAACCCTGTAGCTAGACATTTTGCAGAACAACATTTCTCTAACCCAGCCCAGATGAGTTTTCATGTACTTGAGCAACTTGAAAGAAACCCCCGGGGAGGAGACAGGACTTTGAAACTAAGATAAAAAGAGTCTAAGTATATTATAGAGTTTAAAAGTAAGGCCCCAGGAGGATTGAACCAGGATGAGGAGTTGGCAGTACATCTTAGGGAATAACTCCTCTTTGTCACTTCCTGATACTCATGTGCTCTGCTGGTACTATTTGTAAGTTGTTATAACATGCATATTCTCTGTGTTCTCTTCCATCCATTACTGCACTGTTTATTCTCGTTTTGATGCCCGCAGTGAGTTTTTATCCAACATGTTGAGTCCTGACTCTGTTCTCTCATGTTTTTTATAGATTGGCACCCAGTACCGGATCTCGTCACCACTGCACTTATTTGAGGTTTCCAGTCACACGGAAATCATTTGACTTCATTCACGAGCACGGCCACTCACTCTGTCAGCACGTCAGTTTCTTATGAGCACAGTAAGCCCTGAATTGGGGCTTTTTCTCTCTTTTGGACTCCTGACTTTCCGCTAGGATGTGTCCTCTTGCAGGCCCCTCTTGTGTCACTTAGAGGTTATTCGGGACACAAGTCCTTCTCATGAGCTATATTTTATACTGTATTGTCAATGTATTTGACATTCACCTAGATGCATAGTCACTTCTGGCACAAGTGCATTTCGCGCAGGCAACACTTGCATGTCCTGCCCTGTTTCTTTATGTGTATCTCACACACACAGCAAGGTGTACTGGTTAGTGCTACTATTTGCACCGTCATTAATTTTTGCCAGGGCACACCATGATTTAATGTTGTCTCTTGTATCATGCATTTTATGTATTGAACAATTTTGACTTACAAATGTATTTTACTTTCCTGCTGCATGGTCCAGTTTGAACCATTGATGCTCGCTGCATGACGCGCATGACTCCGGCGCCTTGTTGTTTTCATGTGTTCTATTTGCAATGATTTCAATTGCCAGCGCGCAAAAGTTTCTCTCTCTTCATTTTCCTGTGGCCTGAAACTACAAACATGGCGCCGCCAATGCCTTTTGTTGTTAACAGGTATTTCACCACTGTATAACCTACTTAACTCGATAATGCAGAGTTTGTTGGCAATCATGACATGCCGAGGGTACACACTATTTAGAAGCACGTATTTTTCTTCAATTTGAAAATGCATGCAAATTGGCGCCACACCGTTTTGTTTATCTCATTATTTTGTAAAGCATTCTGGGCAGCCTGCTGGACCCCAAAAATGTAATTTGAATTTTACATTGGTTTCACAGCCTTCATGACTAGCGATGTGTACCGCATGTGGAAGTCCCATTTCTATGTTTTTGACTCAAACTCTTTATTAATGTTTGAAACTGACACACAACCTAACGTGATCAAGGCTGTCCGCAGCCGAAACATGTTGTTAGGTGAATAAACACCCTTGGAGTTGCAGTGGAGTCGCGTTGTTTTGTGGTCTGAGAGCACTATCACTTTGGAACTTTTGGAATTACAATTACCGGCGTGCTCGGCCGGCATTGGTGCCACCTCCCTCGGGGCCGCAGGCAGCACGTCAGAGCGGACTTTGTAAACAGATATATATATATATATATATATATATATATATATATATATATATATATATATATATATATATATATATATATATATATATATATATATTCACAGAAAAAACCATAGCTTTCACACCAGTTATAGTTAGCTGGAAATTTTACTGACAAGAACCATTGAAATTCCCACGTTATAGTTAGTTGGACTCACTATAACTTGCGCGTGTAATGCACTGCTGATGACGTCACATATTACATCACTCATGACATGGTCAGTGACATCACTCATGACATCACTGATGACACCATCCAGTGAATGTGTGTCTTTCTGAAAAATAAATATGTTTTATATATGTATATGTAAAAGTCAATGGAAGAATAAATGTTTAAATAAGTGTTTTAATGAATGTTTTTTAAAAAAAAAATTGATTGGTTAACTGGCTTATTAAGTGTATCTTAGTGAATACATATATTAGCGAGTAATGTTTAAATATTTAAATATATGTATCAGTGTTTCACTTTGTGTATAATTGGCTGCATGGGTTGGTGAGTAGCTACATGTGTGTGTATATGGGTTATTATATGTTTTTTTACTATCAGTATGAGTCTCTGTATGGTTTAGTGGGGGTATTACTTAGCACATAGATGCATCAATGACTGACTCACTGTTTGTATGTGTTTTGAAGACAGCATATGTGCAGGACTTTATGGGTGGATGAGTGTGTATATGTGTGTGTTAGTGAGTGAATGACTGTCTCACTAGTGTCTTTATCAGTAATGACATATGTTTTAATCTAGTATATGTGAGTATTGATGTTTATAAGTGAGTATATGTGAGATTGTAAGAGTTCCTGTTTAAATAAGTATGTTTTTCTATAAGTGATTGTTTAAGAGAGTAAGTATGTGTAAGTTTTCTTAGTAAGGTGGTAGTGTGTGTATAGTTGTATATGCAAATAAACGAATGTTCAATAGTTTATTTGCATGTGTGAGTATGTGTGTGAGTAACTTTTGGATGATTGTCGGTGTGTAACAAGATGGATAGGTGTATCACTACATGTGATGAGTGAGTATATGTATGAGTGACTATATAGAACTGTTGGTGAATGAGTGGATGTGTATATAGATGGTGGTATTACTGAATTGGTTGTTGTAACTGGTATGGATATCCCCATTTTTTTGAAAATGTTAATTTCTATTTTCGAATAGGTGTTTTAAGGGTTACATTACACTGAAAGGAGGTCTGTCACTCTGTCACAAAGATGGTGTCATCAGTGATGTCATGAGTGATGTCACTGACCATGTCATGAGTGATGTAATATGTGACATCATCAGCAGTGCATTACAGGCGCAAGTTATAGTGAGTCCAACTAACTATAACGTGGGAATTTCAATGGTTTTATGTCAGTAAAATTTCCAGCTAACTATAACTGGCGTGAAACCTATGTTTTTTTTTGTCAATTTAATAGGTTTTTTTAATGCTAATTCCTAACTATAACTGGTGTGAAAACTATGGTTTTTTCATTGAATTTCATAGGTTTTTTAAATGCTAATTCCTAACTAGATATAAGGCCCCAAACCTATGTTTTTTTTCTTTGAATTTAAAAATTTGGTTAATAGCAAATGTCTATAGCTATGAAATGTAATATTTTTGAAAATGATTGAATCCTATATTTTATTTGTATTTTAAACAATAATTTTCTTTTTTTACCCTGGAGCGCTCCCGGGGCGCGCCCCGATGAGCGCCCTGGAGAGCGTAGTCGAGCGAACCGGGAAGCGTTCCGTTAGCGCCAATGTCGCGAGCGTAAACATGATCGTGATGTATCGCGTAGCCGCGTCCGCGAGATACGCACGGCGTAAGCGCACCCTGAAGCACTCGAGCAAATACGCTCGCGCAACGTAAACATCCGATGCGCTTACGCGACGCGACCCGGGGCGCGTCGCATAAGCGCGTCGGTCATGTGACCTGAAAATAACACTTTTAATTGGTGCAGAACAGTTTTAGTTTCATAATGATGAAATCCCTGGTCTTGTGACCTGAAAATAACACTTCTCATTGGTTCAGGCCTTTTTTTTCCAAATGATGAAAGACCCCACCTTTTTTCCTTATTCTGACTTTGTCCTTTGACTGAGGAAGACCTGATTGTACCTCTCTGTACCTTTTTGATCTATATAATGGCTTCAGTAGCAGTAGCAGCTGGTGCATCTGCACCACCCCCACAACCACCAAGAGGACCACCTCAGGATTACATTGGTGGTCAACAAGAGGAGGAAGAGGAGGAGGAGGAGGAGGAGGGGAGGAGAAGATGGCTTGAAGAACACAATACCCCATACCAGCCAAGACCACACATTATATGGGAGTTTTTTTCGCTCCCAGAGGGGAAGAAAAAAGTAAATGCAACCAAGGAGACTTGCCTAATCTGTGGCATGGAACTTCCTAGAGGGAACCCGAATAAAAAATATTCATTCAGAAACAACACAATGATTAGACACATGCAGCGCAAACATCCAATAAACTATTCTGCTGCAGAGATGAGGGAACTGGCCAGAAACCCTCCCCAAACTACAAGCACCACCTCGAAAAGAAAGCAACGCACTCCGTCAGGACAAGAGGCAAGAGAGACGATGCCTTGCATTCAGCCACGGTTTGCAGATTTCTGTATAACCTGTAAATATTGTGGGAAGACCATCTCCTACGGAGAACAGAGCGTAAAGCGTAAAGCTCATCGTCCTTGCTGGGGACAACCACAAATGCCCCAATAAACCCTAATTATTTATTTTATTATTTTTTTTGCTCCAGTTGAGCCATTTTCAATTCCCTGTTTTTTCTTTTCTCCCCATGAAAAATACAAAAAAAATATAAAACTGTTCAGAAAACCCAAAAAAAGTTACAAATGTTCATAAAAACAATTTAAAAAATATAAAACAAAAAGAAGAAAAAAAACAGTTCTTATTAGAACTACCTCCAATTTATAAAAATAGGCTACATTTTAAAAACTCTGTCATTCTTTTTTCCCCATGGTCCGCTCCCCGGTGCACGTACCGGGCGCTCGCCCCGCGCAAATCAAATTTTTTTTTTTTTGCCCGCTGGGCCCTTTTATGGCCCACACATCAAACCTAGGGGGTCAGGGGGGTCTATCCCTATCCTTTATGGTCATTTCCCCCTTTTTTTTCCACCTCTTGTATCTCGATCCTACCGAGACAGAAGATGGCGGCCGCTCCGGACTGTTTCGAACGTTTACGGACTACCCTCCCTACAGAAATTCCGTAGTGCCCTTAAAACTCGCCTCTTTCTGCAAGCCTATATGTAAGGATGTATGTTTCGATTTTCGGATGATATTGTTAGGCGCCTTGATACCTGCAGGTTATTGTTCTGCGCGTTATAAATTTTTATCAAATCAAACCCGAGAGCCAATCAGCTTTCCATGCGCACCTCGCGTACCGGGGAGCTGCCATAGATATATATATTTTTTTGAACCTAAATTACTCAAAATCCACTGGAGCACATATCTTGAGACATAGCAAAGGCACATCGGGCTACCAGTCCCTACAATTCTGCCAAGTTTGGAGGTAATCCATTCAGCCGTTCGGGCTAAAAGTGAGTTTGACCACCCTATGGAAATTAACATGGGGAAAGCACGTTTTTGGACCCCCCTTTTATCTCAGCCCCCGCTTGACGAATCCCCCTGAAACTATCAAGGAAGAACCGGAGCTCCGCGAGGCAAATTTGAGGAAGTTTTCAGGCAGATTCGTCAACCGGCGCCAAAGTTATTCCAAATAGAATTTTGAGATTTTGCATTGAAAAAAATCCTAACTATAACTACCTACTGGTGACCGCCAGTAGGTAATATATATATATATATATAGATATATATATATATATAAAGCGCTCAAAACCTCGAACAATCTTCGAAGAGACGACACAACGTGGTGGAAAAACCTTCTTTTATTCTTTAGTCGCTGTCAACGCGTTTCGCCTGACCCAGCAGGCTTGGTCATGTCATGAGTGATGTCACTGACCATGTCATGAGTGATGTAATATGTCACGTCATCAGCAGTGCATTGCAGGCGCGCAAGTTATAGTGAGTCCAACTAACTATAACGTGGGAATTTCAATGGTTTTATGTCAGTAAAATTTCCAGCTAACTATAACTGGTGTGAAACCTATAGTTTTTTCAGTGAATTTAACAGGTTTTTTAAATGCTAATTCCTAACTATACCTGGTGTGAAACCTATGGTTTTTTCAGTGAATCTCAAAGGTTTTTTAAATGCTAATTCCTAACTATAACTGGTGTGAAACCTATGTTTTTTTCAGTGAATTTCAAAGGTTTTTTAAAAGCTAATTCCTTTCTATATCGAGTTTCTAACCTACAATTTTTTTTTTATTTGCTGTTTTGTGTAAGTATTAAATATTATTTTAATTAATATTTTTTTTAAATCATTTTTTCCTGGGGCGCTCTGGGTGCGCGCACCAGTAACCTCTCCGGAAAGCACACCCAGAGCGCGACTTGCGTTCGTGAAAAAAAATATGAATGAAAAGTAAATAATAACGCAAGATATTTAGTACCATACATATAAAAGCAGTATTTTTGAATAAGGAAATGAAAATGAGTTTGCATTTCTGTGAAACTATCAAAACGTCACTTAGGTGCGCCGCGTAAGCGCCCCCGTAAGCACCTTCGTTCGCGCCGCGTATGCGCCCCCGGAAGCGCCTCCGGAAGCGCCTACGTTCGCGCCGCGTATGAGCCTCCGGAAGCGCTTCGGTGCACGCAGCGTAAGCCCGTCAAGTCATGTGACCTTAAAATAACACTTTTCATTGGTTGCTAACAGTTTTTTTTACAAAGAATGAAATCCCCACCCATTTCCTTCACTTCTTCTTTCACTTTTGTGACTGAAAGACCTGCCCTTTTGCTCTCGGTTCTTTGTTGGATATCTTGGATTATCATGGCTGCCAGACCATCCAACAGTGAAGATGACTCCAATGAATTCATCGATGAAGAGCCTCCTTAGCCAAAAGTCAAAGAACATTTCATCTGGAATTTGTTTTCCATACCTGATGACCAGAAGAAGGTAAATGCTCCAAAAGTGGAGTGCAGGATCTGCCACCCAGTTCTGTCATGGGTGACCCCACTAAAAAATATTCTTTTGGGAACTCCACAATGATTCACCATGTGGAAAGGAGGCACCCCCAGAATTTTGCCCGGGAAAGTGTCAGGGCTCTGGCACAAGAGGTTCCCAGTGATGGGGCATCTACATCAACCGGAGGACCAACAACATCGGTGAGGGGGAGAACACAAGAGCTGGTTCCGAACATTCAGCCTGCATTTAACAAAGGTGTCCTTAAATGCAGAGACTGTGATCAGCTACTTTGCTATGGGGAGCAAAGTGTTCTGCTCATGGTTCGAGCATTGGAGAACCATCGCTGCCATTCCAAGCCCTAATTTTTTTTTGTTTTTTGCTCCAGTTGAGCACTTTCCATTCCCTGTTTTTGTTTTTGTTCTAAAAAAAAAAAAGAAGAAAAAAAAAGTTATTTTCAGAACTACCTCCAATTCTCATCAAAGAGCTATATTCTTAAAAAAATGAAAAAGAGTAAGTGAAGTGGAGTGCATTGATAAAGGAAAGGAAAATGAGTAAGAAAGAACAGAAAGGTATGAGAGGAGAAAGGAAGTGAAGTAGGGGGACTGAAAGAAGGTGAGTGTTGGGAAGGAAAGTAAGGAGAAGGAGAGTGAGCATGGGGAATGTGGATATTCAAAGAAAATGTAGAAAGGGAACGGGGGTGTGGAAGGGTAAGAAAAGATGCATTGCTGTAGTTGCATCATTTTTGTGACACACTACAGCAACGCATCACTTTTGCGCTTACAGATACGTCTGAAATACTGACGTATCTGTAAGTACTTGCGACATAATACGTCATATATTTAATATGACGCATGACTAGAAGACTGAAGGCCTCATTTATGAGGCCATGCGTCACTTTTACGCCACCGCGTCACTTTTTGTGACGCACCAGTGCTGTAAAAAATGGACCTTATTCATTCATATTTACAAAGTGACGCATCTAGGTAGATGCGTCACTTTGTAAATCCCTGCGCCACATTATACCTACGTCAGGTGTAATGTATGCAAAAGGGACGTGTTGACGCAAGAAAGGGTCGTAGAGGTGACGCAGTGAAATCTATGAGATATCAGTGCGTCACTTTTATGACGCTGTTGCGTCCAAATCTTACGCCTGTTTCACAGCAGGCGTAAGACTGATGCAGGCCCTTTCACATGGGCCTGGCCCCATTTGAAAGTATGCATTGCTGGAGTTGCATCATTTTTGTGACACACTCCAGCAATGCATCACATTTGCGCTTACAGATACGTCTGAAATACTGACTTATCTGTACGTACTTGCGACATAATATATCATATATTTAATATGAAGCATGAGTAGAAGACTGAAGGCTTCATTTATGAGGCCATGCGTCACTTTTACGCCACCGGTGCGTCACTTTTTGTGACACACCAGTGCTGTTAAAAATGCACCTTATTGAGTCATATTTACAAAGTGACGCATCTAGGTAGATGCGTCACTTTGTAAACCCCTGCGCCACATTATACCTACGTCAGGTGTAATGTATGCAAAAGGGATGTATTGACGCAAGAAAGGGTCGTAGAGGTGACGCAGTGAAATCTATGAGATATCTCTGCGTCACTTTTATGACGCTGTTGCGTCCAAATCTTGCACATGTTCTACTGCAGGCATAAGACATATGCAGGCCCTTTCACATGGGCCTGGCCCCATGTGAAAGGATGCATTGCTGGAGTTGCATAATTTTTGTGACACACTCCAGCAATGCATCACTTTTGCGCTTACAGATACATCTGAAATACTGACGTATCTGTAAGTACTTGCGACATAATACGTCATATATTTCATATGACGCATGACTAGAAGACTGAAGGCCTCATTTATGAGGCCATGCGTCACTTTTACGCCACCGGTGCGTCACTTTTTGTGATGCACCAGTGCTGTAAATAATGCACCTTATTCAGTCATATTTACAAAGTGACGCATCTAGGTAGATGCATCACTTTGTAAACCCCCTGTGCCACATTATACCTACGTCAGGTGTAATGTATGCAAAAGGGACGAATTGACGCAAGAAAGGGTCGAAGAGGTGACTCAGTGAAATCTATGAGATATCACTGCGTCACTTTTATGACGCTGTTGTGTCCAAATCTTGCGCCTGTTTCACAGCAGGCGTAAGACTGATGCGGGCCCGGCCCCATGTGAAAGGATGCATTGCTGGAGTTGCATCATTTTTGTGACACACTCCAGCAATGCATCACGTTTGCGCTTACAGATACGTCTGAAATACTGACGTATCTGTAAGTACTTGCGACATAATGCGTCATATATTTCATATGACGCATGAGTAGAAGACTGAAGGCCTCATTTATGAGGCCATGCGTCACTTTTACACTACCGGTACGTCACTTTTTGTGACGCACCAGTGCTGTTAAAAATGCACCTTATTGAGTCATATTTACAAAGTGACGCATCTAGGTAGATGCGTCACTTTGTAAACCCCTGCGCCACATTATACCTACGTCAGGTGTAATGTATGCAAAAGGGACGTATTGACGCAAGAAAGGGTCGTAGAGGTGACGCAGTGAAATCTATGAGATATCACTGCGTCACTTTTATGACGCTGTTGCGTCCAAATCTTGCGCCTGTTTCACAGCAGGCGTAAGACTGATGCAGGCCCTTTCACATGGGCCTGGCCCCATGTGAAAGGATGCATTGCTGGAGTTGCATCATTTTTGTGACACACTCCAGCAATGCATCACTTTTGCGCTTATAGATACGTCTGAAATACTGACGTATCTGTAAGTACTTGCAACATAATCCGTCATATGTTTAATATGACGCATGAGTAGAAGACTGAAGGCCTCATTTATGAGGCCATGCGTCACTTTTACGCCACCGTACGTCACTTTTTGTGACGCACCAGTGCTGTTAAAAATGCACCTTATTGAGTCATATTTACAAAGTGACGCACCTAGGTAGATGCATCAATTTGTAAACCCCTGCGCCACATTATACCTACGTCAGGTGTAATATATGCAAAAGGGGCGTATTGATGCAAAAATGGGTCGTAGAGGTGACGCAGTGAATGAACTGGGTTTTCCCCATGCTACGCTCCCCGGTCCGCTCCCCGGTGCGCGTACCGGGCGCTCCTCCCGCGCAAATCGAGAAAAAAAAATGTTTGTCCCGCGGGGCCCTTTTATAGCCACCACATCAAACCTAGGGGGTCAGGGGGGGTCTACTGAGTCTAATGGGACCAGAGAGAACAATGACTCTCATGAGGTGGAACCTTGCTGAAGTTTTCATTATCCATCCCTGCAACAATTGAGCCCCCTGATCTCCAGGCATGGTGGGTGGGGGGCAATGGGCTCAGACTCCTGAGGAGTGGGGGCTGAAAGAAGTGAAGAGGAGTCAGCTGGAAAGGCGGTTCCTTTCTTTCCGGGTAGAATTGCTTTGCATGGGTTCTTTCTGCTTAGGTTAGGTCAGGCTGCGCTAGCGTGGCTGGCATGATATGGCTGAAAAGGTGGTAGTGCCTCCTTACTATCCCAGTGTTGACCTGTAGAGCTTACTCAGGATGGATGGGAAGGGCACAAACACGCTACTTGGCAAGGGCTTGATGGAGCGAGGGTGAAAAACAAAATTTTTTGTATACCCCTCGTGAAATTTGTGTCTTATAACTATAATATGTATTAATCGAGTGAATTTTAGTACTAATCAACGAAAAGAAAACACACACAGAAAAATACACGTGGGATACTAAATTGCTTGTGTTCAAATCATAATATATTGATCATGTGAATTTGTCATACTAATACAGTGCAATAACGCTCTAATATAAGAGAAGCTATTTATGTCTGCTTGTTATAAATATTCACTGCGGCAAAAACGAAGGAGAATGGTAAGAAACAATGCCTATTCGTATCTTAAAAGCTAGGTAATCCCTAACAGGGTAAAGCTTAGAATGGGGGAGGTAAACAGAAGGGCTTTGCTTCGAAATCTAACATTTAATTGTGTTTGTTTCTATAATAGTTCCCATTGTGGCCCATGCGGCCTAAATAAAAATGGAGGGTTTGCAAGACTCCAAGAGAGTGTACTATTACACATGCCCAATTGTGCTTGAGAGATGTGCGGGCGGCCTGTGCCTGGGCTGCTGATGTCAAGGTCAGCGTGGCCTGAAGAGCAGATTGATGCCAAATGGATTGTCCGAGTTGAAAGCCTGGGAAAGTTGACTGAAGTGTCGATGTAAGGACAGAAATTAATTATTGCAACATGAACAATTATAACTGTATGAGAATGCTGGAAGCGACTTAGCAAAAAATTCGGACAATGAGGAGATGAGGTGATCTGGGTCCACCCCTCGAATGGACCAAGGGGAAATGAGTGTGGACCCTAAAGTTTCACATTTTAGATAGATAGTTAGGGAAAAAGGGTATAAAAGAGGCAGTTTGGAAGAGAGAAATAACACTTGTTCTGAATTATTTTTCGCACCACGACATGCTGTCGGACTGATCTATTTTTCTGGGTGCAAAGACTTTAAATTTTTTCTGACTTTAACTTTTGATGGTCTTAGTCCTGATGGGAGGTGAACATCGAGGAAGATAGAGAGACTGTTTTTGGGAACTTTGTTGTTTAATCCTGATTTCTTTGTCCAAGAAGATAGGTAATATGTTTCCGAATTTTCTCATTTCTGAACTATACTGCTAATAAATGGAAACTAATTGAACTTATTTGATCCTTTACTTGAAGTGATTAAAGAAAGGCTTAAGTAAAATTTTCTGAATAAATATTACAAATTCTTAAGCATAAGGTCATGCTAGGAGACTTTAAAGAAATAAAAATTAATTAAATGGAGAATTAGGCTGGTCTGGTTGTCCATTAACTAACTTTTACTAGCTGATCCATTGGCCAAAACAGTGGGGTGCCTTAAATGCTGTTTTATGAAATTTAAATACATGGTGATATCAATAAAATGCATATGTATATAATGTATAGAATTTAACTTTTAGATGAATTAGGGTACTCCGCTATCCAGCAGTTCGTCCTCTGATTTTCGCTGATCTCAGGAGCAGTGTGATATGTGTGAATGAGTGACTCGCGGTGCTTTTGTCCCCACCGACGAGTGAAGTGTGATAGCTCCTGAATATTCTGTGATGGTTTGAGGGTTGTTTAAGAGCAGTGCTGGATCAGGCTTCCTGGGCTATGCTGGGAGGGGGCTTTGTTAGTGTTGTTGGCTGTAGCCCCCTGGTGCTGTGTGGGAGGATATTCTAGTTAGTCCACGGTAATTCAGGGTAGTAACAGTTGAAAATTGCAGTATTGTGGAATGGTGGTGCGGTGTGATTACCCTCTATGTCGGCTCTCGTTTGAAGGTGGGTGCGAATGCAGGCGAGCTCCCAGGAGGCTTGCAGACCATGCCTGGTCCAAGTCAGATGGTTTCGACTTTGCCCAGCTCTACCCTACTGTGACAGCCCCTAAGCTGCCACCTTGTTGCCTGCTTCTGCTTGTTATCCTGCTGTGTCGTCTTTTTGGCCCGTTTAGGAAGTGGTGGGGAAAGGGTGTCTGCCTGCCAAAAGCTGTAGGCTTACCACACTTATCCTTGGACTCTGTTTCTACTCGCCTAGGCCCCCACATGGTGTGCACAGTAATCGGTGAGTGGAGTAAAGCAGTCTTTTAATGTGCATCCGGCTCTTGATGCTAACCCTATGGCTTGTGGTGGTTTGGGGCTGATGGAGCCTCTGCATGAAGGGCAAGCTCACAGGTTCTGGTGAAAGTGAGCAAAAGGTTCAAATGCTCTATCACAGTCAAAGGCCTGCTACACTGTTGCCCAGCTACCCCACTGAGGTGTGCAGACCTGCAGCCTCACCTAGACAGCCCACTCCTTAGTTGCAGCAGGGTGGCGATACAGTGGTCACAGTTACTGTGGGGAAGTGAGGAAGTGAGGTCACCGCCCCCAGCTCCTGGTCTGGTGCCGCTGATGTCTGTTGTACAAAGTCGGCGGGCGGCAGTAGCCAGCTTTTGAGATTTTAGTGCTAGTCTGCTCTTTGATGTGAGCTGCCCATTATAGGACCACTAATGGGGCTGCTATGTGACCGCCGGCACTGGTGCCACTCCTATTCGCTCCCCGAGTACGGGGATCATGTTGCAGAAGCACAAGCACACCGGTGAAGGCCCCAACGTGAGGGCAGCCACTGCTATCAACCCGGGCTGGAGGGTTGAAGGCACTGGGACCCAGTGGGCTCTATGGGCAGGCAACAATTGGCATTCGGAAGTGGAAAGGCGCATCCTCCGGAACAGAACTCAGTGCTCTCCTCTGGAAGCCCGCAAAACGTAAGTGAATCGAACCCAAGTGATTTCCTTTCTGGGATTTTATATATTTAGCTTGCTATGCCATTGTATCTGGATAATAGTATATATATTAATAAATACAATTGTTTAACATTTATATGTTTGTTATTTACATAAAAATGTAAACAACTACTTCTGTTTTTTATACATACATGTATGTTCTTTTTAGATGTTTCACTATGTTTTGCAGCTTTTCTTTTGAGGGTATTGTAAGGTGGAGCAAGTGATTCCTTTTTTGTTGGTAGAAAAAAAGCATCAGTTTTATTTTAAATTTTCATTTATATTGTTGATTATTGTTATATCTTGTTGATCTAATTGTTTGTCCGATGTTATTGATTAAGGTTGTTTATAGTTTAAGTTTATTGGTTAGTTTAGTTTTTGGACGTCATTATGAGCCTGCCGGCCCACGGATTACCAGGCTTGCTGGGGCGCGGTGGTGGTGGTCTTCCGACCTCCCTATTAGACTAGGGTGGTCGGGCTGCCCTGGAACCACCACAACCGCCAGGGATCAGACATCCCTGGCAGTGGTGCAATGATCTTGAGGCCACAATATGCTTGGCATGGCTGTGGCAGCACTGCCAAGCATATTACGAGTTTCTCACCACCACACTTTTCATTGTGGTGCGACGTCTTTGAAAAGTGTGGCAGTGAGGAAACAAAGGAATACCTAAAGGCCCCCCCTTGTGCCCCTGCGACAATGGGGTGCATGTTGTACCCCTATGCATGCATGCACCACAGTACTTGCAAAGCATGGAGTACAGCAATCCATGCCGTGCAGGTACTGAGTTTGACCTTCCCATTCCCATTGTTGTGCCAATTTCATAGGCACTGCTGTAGGAATGCCAAAGAGCAGACTGCCAGACAGGAGAAAACTCCTAATCTGGCCGGCGGTTCAACCACAGGTTTGGCGGTGCGGAAGCAGGGTGGTCCCGCCCCCGCACTGCCAAACTTATAATAAGGCCCTTCATTTTTATCGGGTATAATTTACATTTTATCTATACATTTCGATATATCATTTTGAATATAATTTCATATTTATATTAGTTTTTTAATATTTAAGTTGATGTATAAATGATTGCAGTTAATGGGAATTTATTTGTTATTGGTATGAATTTATTTTTTTTATTGTCAAATGTAAATAATTTGTGATGTAGTATGTTTAGTTTTAATTTCAACATATGTATGAAAATGTTCATGTATCATTTATTTTATTTGTTTTTACTTAATAATATTGAAATTATTTTGGTGATGTAATTGTAGTGGGAATTAATATTTTTGACATGTTATATGTTCATTTAAAGGTGAAGATATTTTTGTTTCCGAGGTTTGTGTTTTTAAAATCAATATTTTGAACAAAGATATTTGTGATCTCGAGTTTGTGGTTTCATGAGTTAAGTATAGGGAGACAATATTTTTGTAAATTATATTTATGTTCTGCTATTTTTGTGTTTCAATTAAAATATATTTATTATTTATGTTTTGGAAGTCAACTGAGATCAGCCTAAAAAATAGAGAAATACAGAAATACATCCTTAAAACAATTAATATTATAACATAATTAAAACATTCACAAAAAGAGCACAATTACAAAAAATATATAGGACTGCAATAGTGAAATGCACTATTACATCCAATCTAATCTTAGGTTACAAAATTACATATATTCAATTCCTTTATTATGTTTTGGAACTCCGAGGAGATCCACATAAAATTACATATACATATAAATCAGATCAGATCAGATAATACTTTATTTCATCAGTGAAACAGCCGTAAAAGCACAGTACAAAGATAAAAAGCATTATTAAAAACACAATCAAAGTCCCCCTCAAGTGACGTAAGGGAATCCTGCCATGGGATTCAGTGCCCCACATTCATCAAATAAACAGGTCAAACAAACTGGATCAGGCAATCAAAACATTTGTTTTCTCCTGGCAATAGCACACTTTCAAATGGAAAAAACACAGGTGCAAAGTGTAGGGGAGTTTAACCCTGGCAGGTAGAGCAGGGCCTCGGCGCATCTTCTAATGTGGCAAGCTTGAATTAAAGGAATTAAAAACCTTTTGGATAATTCCAAATAGAATTTGCAGAAGAAAGTAAAATGGAGCAAACTCTGAGGTTAAGCTCATCACAGGGACAGATTAAAACCTTATTGGGGTCAAACTGGCCCAATGGAAAACTCAGATGGTACCTTAAAATGCTGAGTCTAAAACTAGTTAGGAGGACTCTGTCCCAAGTTGCATCTGCTCTAGACCGATATGGCTTCCTATTGGGGGTGGTCTGCAAGGACCTGTGCTCCCTTACTGAGGTTTTGGCAAATTCCCCCGCCTCTCTAAGCTGCATTGTCCTAGTAAGACATGTTATTTTGACCCAGGTAATATCAGCCTTGGATATAGCCGAGAGGAAAGAAAGGAGTTCCAGTATCCCCAAGATGGACAGTGCCTACTTGACATAGTGTAACCAAGATATGGCCAGACCTCTATCACAGGCAAGGCAATCAAAGATCACCTTCTGCATGCCAATTTTCCCAAAGAGTGCACCATGACATCGGGGCAGTTGAATATGGTCTTCAACAAACCTAACCCCCAACTCCCGCTGGATCATGTAAGTGGCACAGGCTGAGGTTAGGCCTAAAATGTGTTGCCGGACCCCATTCCCTTTCATCTGAAGGGTGGTGGTGTTAGAATATCCCCAGATACCAGCCCCATATATGAAGATAGGTAAAAATTTGCCCCTAAGGCCCTCCAAAGAGGGGGGTGGGGGTGGGCACAGGATTTTTGCCAATGTGTGAGCCCATGTTGTAAATATAGCCTGCAACATTGGCAAACCTTTGAGTGGTTTTATATCTGTAGGGACCCCAGTTACTCCTTGAATCGAAAACAACACCCAAGTTCGAAAAATCCTGTGTAGGAGCAACAGGGTGGCCCTGCAGAAACACGATCTCCATCTTCACTGATTTTGGACCACAACACATGGTGAATATTTTAGAGCGATTTGTGGCTAACCCCACAGTTTCTATAAAGTTAACAAATTCCCGGAGAAGGATATTAAAGCTCTTGTGTCTTCTCCCAAGCAAGACGGAGCCACTGGCATACAGTAATGCCTGAACTGTTTTCTGACCCAAATATGGTACATCTGCAGCACAAGCAGTTTGTGCATCCTCAAGATCATTGATATACAATAGGAATAATATGGGTGACAATACCTTTGATGTACCCCCTTCTCCAATGGAAAGCTGCTAGGGTGCTCCTAGCATACATGTCAATAAAGGAACCTGAATCTGCATAAATAACGAGCATAGTGTAATGCCCTCCATAATAAAATACTGAACGTTGCAATGTGCAAATGCGAAAAACCAGTATGAAGTAAAGTACACTTTATGTTAAAGTGCAAAAGGCCTAAATCGTGACAGTGCACAAACCTATTTAACTGAGGCAGAAAAGGTACTGTAAGGACAGATGACTGCAGCAAAGAAATATAAAGTTCAGTCCACTAAAAAAGTGAAGTGCAGCAAGCAAGTATATATAGCAAATATCCAACATAGGTCACAGACTATAGAGTGCTAATAAGAATTTACAATTCCCTGCCAATCAAATAAAGAGCTGTTACACATATATATGGAAAGTTAGAACACATTTTAGTTGAGGGAGCAAATAAACATGGTGAGCATCAACTGAACTTTATTTTAAGCACAACGAGGTTATTAGGGCGATTAACGCAAGCAGGGGCGGTAAGGCCCCCAGCCCTGACGGGATCCCTATTGACCTGTTTAAGTTGACACCTTCATTATGGTCTCCCCTGATTACAACTATATTCAAAGGCCACTGCTAAGGTGCGGTATGGAATTAAAGGGGAGTGAACTGCGTCATTTAAAGTGGAGAAGGGTTTGAGACAAGGCTGTGTCTTGGCACCGTTCCTGTTCACTTCATATATAAACTCTTTGGAACAGGAACTGGCAGGTAAGGCCAGAGACCCACCATATGTAAATAAACGACCGATTGTCTCCCTTCTCAACTCAGACAACGCAGTACTCATGGCCCGCACGCAGCTTGGTCTGCAGAAGCCCTTGCTTTGTACATCAGCTTTATGGAAGACCTGGGGCTTAAGCTAAATTCCAAAAAAACTTTCATTATGATGTGTGGGCGGGGGAGGCAAAGATACAGAATTCTCCCATTGGGAGATAGCAGGGTTGTCTCCACCAACATTTTTACATACTTTGACGTCCTGTTTGAGCACTCAGGCTCGTGGGGGGCGGCGGTGAAGGCGAGGTGCCTTCTCTTTATGAAGTCAACTGCGGCTGTGGAAAAATGGGCAAAAGACAAAAGGGGATCCTCCTAAAGATCTATCAAGCAAAATACATGAGCATTACGACTTTTGGGGCGTGAGTCTGGGGATTTTATGATGTATCTCCTATACCACAGGTGGAAACCGCTTTTTAAAGATATATTTTAGCTGTACCTGTTAGTTCCCCAGTTTTTAATTGCCATAGCGAGTTGGGCATTTCTTACATTTCAATTGTGATGAAAGTACGACCGGTGCTTCTCTGACATCGAGTTTGGACCTCCAGTTTTACTGGCCTAAACAGGGAAATAATTAAGGACTCACAGATTTTGGATCATGCAAGTAAAATTACCTGGTTGAAATATGTTAAAAATTTCATGTCCGATTTGGGGCATCAAGAATATTACAATTCCCCAGATTCAATGAATTCCATACCAAGGAAGGAATTTAAAGCAATTTGCATGTCGCTTAGAATGACCGCTGAGATGAACAAAAGTATGGTAGTCCAACATCAAATAATCTTGATTAAATCCAACCTTTTATGTTGCACTGGGGGATATAATAGATATCTTTTAACACTTTTTAGATTTGGCATCTTTCATCGTCTAATTAGTTATCCAAGGATGAATGATTGGTCTAGTGATCTTAGCCTTTGCCCCTGTGATAATACTTCCCCTCAAACTGCTATCCATATGGTTTTATTTTTGAAATTTTATGATAAGGAAAGATCAAGATGGATTATGCCCCTATTAACCCCTCCCATGCTTGTGACGGAACCGTTCCGTCACACCCTCCGGGTGGGCTGTGCTGGTGACGGAACCGTTCCGTCACGGCCCGTTCGCCGCTCCTGCACGGCGCTGATTTTGCGCCTGTGCGGCGCGTTCTATTGAGCGGGCAGGGCCGTGACGGAACCGTTCCGTCACAAGCACAGCTCACCCAAGGGGCGTGATGGAGAGGTTCCTTCACCAGCGCGGGAGCGCCGCACGGCCCCCCCACCCCTTAGCACTGCTGCAGAATAGCCGCCGCAGTGAAAGGGTTAAAGGTGGGGGGATGGAGGCAATGCTGTCCTGCCTTTTTATATCTGCAATTTCTGGAAAGCGTTTATTGTATTGGTGTTATGGCCGGCTTTCTAAAGAACATATTGAAATCGAGGAAAATAATAAATAGTTACATTTTTATATAAAAAAAATGTATCTATGCTAATAGCTTTATGCTCACCCTGTGTTTTAAATGTATTAATATGTTCAGCTTAACATTGTCTTAATCAAACGAATTGTGTAATTTGTGTATATATGTGTTTTATCAGCTTGCTTTTGTGATTTTAATGATTAAAATCGAATAAAGCATATTCTGATTCCGATATTATGTATGAAAGTACAATGAAAGTATGGGCATACAAAAATCACATGATCTTGAACATGGTTAAAAATAGAACATAAATCCTCTCATCCTTCGGAATACCTTCCCATATTCCTGTGATAACTCTTAAATGGAGCAGGGGGGCGCTAGAGGGCGCACTGCGGAATGGCTGTCTTCTGAGACAGCTCTGCTGGCCAGGTCAGCAATGTCTTGAAAAATGGTCACTCTGCAGACAAGAAATTGTGTTACGAGGGCTGGAGCAGGCATCCGAATGCTTCAGCTCTGATATGAGCGCAACACAGAGCTGTAACAATGTTCCTGCAGCCAAGAACTTCACGGTAAACGTCTGAGTGTGCAGCGCTATAAGAACTACATATAACATTGCTGACTGACCGCAGCGCATAGCACTGCTCCTGGTTAGCCTGCAAGGTCCCATCGGAGATGCCGGGTGGCGCTAACGCAAAATGGCGATCACTAGTGTACAGCGGCATGCTGTGTGACTGCGGATGTGAAACAGAAGCACGCTGTCAAGCCTGCTCCCTAATATCGGCACTGCCAATTTTAAACCTGCTACTGGAACAGGTGCTGTGCCTATTAGTCCCGTGTGTCAAAATAGAAATCAGCCCACCCACCATATGAATGCAGGCTTTTAGAGGCACGAAGTGTTACCGCGTAGCACAATCGAAATTAGGGCAATACAACCAAGAAGCTGACGGGTTGGGTATACAGAGGGCTTTGCTGCCTGTTGAGGTGGTGAACAGTACACATGGTGGATCCCGTTGCGTGCGAGATACTTGACCACATGCTTCTATCCTGAGTGAGGGGTTCTGGTTCTGTAAGAGGTCATAAGCTGCGGTCCTGGTAATCGAGGGACCCCCGCTACAGAACGGATGGGTGCAGAGCCTATTGCTGGGTGCGGTATCTAGTGGGGGAAGCCGCCATTACACTAGCGCCTAACTGCGGCTGCGGCGCTGCTTCTGCCACCAGACGTCAGCGAGCCCTGCAGAGATCTATTTGGAGAATAGCGGCTACTGTGCTAAACGAGATGTGGTAATTCTACCTGGCCTCACAGGGTAACCCGCTATGCCCCATCCCTTTCCAGCTGCTCACCGTTGCTCTCTCCCCGGACTGGTAGTATCACATAGCGCGGCAATAGGAAAGCCAGAGAAACTGCAGTCCAAGCTGTGGTTCAAGGCGAAAAAGCACACCAAGGGTGGGACGGCGCACTCGGACACTGAGTAGGACAGTGCAGCGACGACGTCCGGTGGCATGGAGCACATGCTGCAGGCCATACAGTAGAGCCTGCAGGACATAAATGGAAAACTGGACAACATCACGCAACGGGTCGACAACATGGCAGCTAAACTAGACAAGCATGGGGAACGTCTTGTCAAGGCCGAAACCAGAATTACCGCCCCGCTCCTGCCACCCAGCTGCTCCTCCCTCCCGTCTCCTTCTTATGCCGCCCACACGCACGCGCAGCGTTGACGCGCAGCGGGCGCGCCGATTGTGCGCCGAAGGCACGCCAAAGGCAAGCCCGTCTGCGCCCGTCCGCGCCTGGACCGCGCCCAGGGCCAGGACCCCTGGCCCCCACCGATGCAAGACGACCCGACAGACCTATGACGCTGTCGTCCTCCACGCACTCAATGCTGGCCGGAACCCCGCCTGCTGCCAGGCCGCCCCGAAACGTATTCACGGACCCTTCACCTGCAGAACCTGCAAGTTCACCTGCCTTCGAACCTGCACCGCACCCGCCAAGCCAAGCACCAGCAGCAACCTCAAGTGCATCCTGCTCAACACCCGCTCCGTCCACAGACACGCCGTGGAACTCTGTAACCTGCTCGACACAACATCACCAGACGTCGCCTTCCTCACGGAAACCTGGATGAACGCCTCCTCAGCCCCTGACATCGCCATCGCCATCCCGGACGGGTACAAGATCATCAGGAGGGACCGCGTCAACCAGACCGGAGGAGGCATCGTCATCGTCTACAAGAACACCATCCGCATCACGACCGACTCCAACGACACCTTCGCCGCCGCCGAGCACCTCCACTTCCAGATTCAAACCGACCCAAAGACGACCCTCAGAGGCACCCTCATCTACAGACCCCCGGGCCCACACACATAATTCAGCGAAGACATCACGGACTTCATCAGCCCATATGTCCTCCCCTCCGCCTACTACATCCTCCTAGGGGACCTCAGCTTCCACCTGGAGAACAACAAGGACCGCAACACAACCGCCCTGCTGGACAACCTCGTCAACCTCGGACTCAAGCAACTGGTCAACACCCCCACTCACTACGCCGGCCACACGCTTGATCCCGTCTTCTCATCCAGCAAGCACATCACCTTCAGCCGCTCCACCGGACTCCACTGGACCGACCACAGCTGCGTCCACGTCAGCTTCAGTAGAACCACAACCCACCACCACCCACAACAGGTTCCTCACAGAAGCTGGAGCAAGATCACCGCCGACCAGCTCACCACCTCCCTCAGCCAGAACCCACCCGCCAGCACAACGGACCCCAACGAAGCAGCCCTCAACTTCACCCAGTGGCTGACCACCTGCGCCGACGACCTCGCACCACTGAAGAACCCTCCCAGCAGACCCAGAAGCAAGAAGGCCTCCTGGTTCACCGACGAACTCAAGGACTCCAACAAGACCTGCCGCACCCTTGAGAAAGCCTGGCTCCTCGACCAGACCACTGACAACATGACCGCCCTCAAACACGCCACCCGCAAGCACCACCAGCTCATCCGCACCACCAAGAAGAAATCACTGAAGGAACGACTGGACAACAACGCCCACGACAGCAAGGAACTCTTCACCATCGTCAAGGAGTTCTGCAACCCCAGCACCGGCAACAACGACATCACTCCCTCACAAGATCTCTGCGACTCTCTCGTCTCGTTCTTCCACCGCAAGATTGCTGACATCCACAACAGTTTTGGCGCACCATCCACGCACCCAACCGTCGAACCAACGCCCCCCACTGCTACCCTCCACACCTGGACCACGGTGACCACCGAAGACACAGCCCGCACGATGAACACCATCCACTCCGGATCTCCGACTGACCCCTGCCCCCACCACGTCTTCAACAAGGCCGACTCCACCATCGCACCCCAACTCCGAGACGTCATCAACACCTCCTTCGCCACCGCCACCTTCCCGGAGAGCTGGAAGCATGCCGAGCTCAGCGCCCTACTGAAGAAACCCACAGCGGACCCCACCAACTTCAAAAACTTCTGCCCCATCTCGCTCCTTCCTTTTCCTGCCAAAGTCATCGAGAAGATCGTCAACAGACAGCTTGCCGCCTTCCTCGAGACGAACGGATCCCTCGACCCCTCGCAGTCCGGTTTCAGAGCCAACCACAGCACCAAGACCACCCTCATCGCAGCCACCGACGACATCCGAGCCCTGCTCGACAATGGGGAAACAGCGGCACTCATCCTCCTGGACCTCTCCGCAGCATTCGACACTGTCTGCCACCGCACCCTAATACAGCGCCTCAGCAACATTGGCATCCAAGAGAAGGCACTGGAGTGGATCGTCTCGTTCCTCGCCGGAAGAGCACAGAGAGTCCGCCTCCCCCCGTTTCGATCCGAGGCAACCGAAGTCATCTGCGGCGTTCCGCAAGGATCATCACTCAGCCCCACCCTCTTCAACATCTACATGAGACCTCTTGCCGCTATCGCACGCCAACACAACCTCAACATCATCTCCTATGCCAACGACACCCAGCTGATCCTCTCCATCACCAGAGACCCCGACACCGCCAGAACCAGCCTACACGAAGGGATGAAAGACGTCGCCGAGTAGATGAAGAACAGCAGCCTGAAACTGAACTCAGACAAGACGGAAGTACTCATCCTGGGACCATCGCCCTCCGCCTGGGACGACTCCTGGGGGCCCCCAGCCCTGGGCACCGCTCCCAAGCCAACAGACCACGCACGCAACCTGGGCTTCATCCTGGACTCCTCCCTCTTGATGACCAGACAAGTCAACGCTGGCTCCTCATCATGCTTTCACACCCTGCGCATGCTTCGCAAGATCTTCCGATGGATCCCAACCGAAACCAAGAAGACGGTCACCCAGGCCCTCGTCACCAGCCGATTGGACTACGGAAACACCCTCTACGCCGGAACCACAGCCAAGCCACAGAAAAGACTCCAAGGCATCCAGAACGCCTCCGCCTGACTCATCCTGGACATCCCCTGACGCAGCCACATCTCCGGCCACCTGAGGGACCTGCACTGGCTCCCCCTCAACAAGAAGATCACGTTCAGGCTCCTCACCCACGCACACAAGTCTCTCCATGACCTGGGTCCACAGTACCTCAACGACCGCCTGACATTCTACACGCCCACCCGCCAGCTACGGTCCACTAGCCTCGCCCTCGCCGCCGTACCACGCATTCGAAGAGCAACCGCCGGAGGCAGATTCTTCTCCTACCTGGCAGCCAGGACATGGAACTCCCTCCCCATCCACCTTCGGCTGACCCAGGACCATGTCGCCTTCAGGAGACAACTCAAGACCTGGCTGTTCGAGCAGTAGCGGACCCCTTCCCCCAAGCGCCTTGAGACCCTTCCGGGTGAGTAGTGCGCTATACAAGTGTTATGATTGATTGATTGTTCCAGAATCCACCAGCACCGGGAGGATGGAAACATATGCAGAGAAAATGATTCGCAACATCTTTGGTGTGGAGCACTTCTCGACAGTTTTCTTAGTATAGCTGCACATAGATTCCTAGCTCCAAGGCCGAAACCCAGCGCAAAACCACGACCCATCGTCGCTCGTATTCTAAATTACAGAGACCGGGATATCATTTTGAGACTGGCTCGAGAGAAACTGAACATAAATTATCAAGGCAACTCGCTGGAGTTCTACCCAGACTTCACTGTGATGGTTCAACCGGCGCGCAAAGAGTACAACCCAGCAAAAAAGAAGCTACGTGAGTTGGGGATTGAATACGCCATTCTCTACCCTGCGCAATTGAAAGTGATGCATGACGGCCGCTCCACAATTCTCCAGACACCAAAAGCAGCGCAGGACTTCCTGAAACAATTCAATCGCAGGCGCAAAGAACGGAACCGTGATGAGCAGACTCAGGATTCGGAATGAACAGACTCTGAAGTGGTAAGAAGCACGGTGTCCCTGAGTTCAATGACTGGTAAGGCATATGGGAGACATGTTGTTAGGAAAGTGAACTATTGACACTTTCAGACAGCAAAATAGGCCCATACACTTGGAGACATTCGGAGTTTCACCCCCAATTGTTGCTGGTGACCCTATAAACTGCCAGGAACGCATGAGTTTGTACCTGTACCAGATACTGTGCGTGCTAATTGGTTGCAAATACTACACTATAATTGCTATCTGTGTTAAGCAGGGGCAGCGGAGGGCCAAGAGTAATGTCCATTAGGGCACTGGATTACGCGTGCTATCTGTGCTTGACAAGAGATATTGTAATCATTCACCTGGCCTCGCTTTCCACCCTTGTGTAGCTGGGCATTGAGATATTTGTGAGAGGAGGTGAATACGCCTGGGCAGTTGTGTATTGTTTACATCGAACATGGTCTTCTGACATTCTTGCTGCCAACAATTACATCTAGGTAATGGCTAGTCCGCATAACTATTGTACACCTGGCCATATCCACTATGTTGGATGCGGCTGTGTGCACCGGGCGGACCCCCCAAATGGGTGCTCCCCAAACAAAATTTGGTTCTAATGTTTTTTTCTAGAGGGGTATGTCTTTGGCATGGTCGGGATGCTGAAGTGGGTAGGGGAGACGATGTTGGGTTTTGTTCTACGGGCCAATGCACTTGAGAAGCATCGCTGAAATCCAGAGTACCATTGCAATGTGTAACGTTATTACTTCCTTTCAGATAACCGTGTATGTCGTGCACGCTACAAATGACATGCTGTATTCCATAAGATGTTAATATCTATTGTTGACCACTGAGAAATTACAGCCTGAACTCTTGAATTTGTTAACATGGAACGTTAGAGGGTTGAATAATCCGAAAAAGATCCGTCAAATTTTTGCGTACCATGACAGGCTAAAGGTTGGCATTGCCCTCCTGCAAGAGACGCACAATGCCCCTCACGCAACCAATAATATTGGTGGTAGATGGGCGGAATCAATGCATAGTTCAACCTATTCCTTTTACTCCAGGGGGGTCCTCATCTTGAGAAGGAAAGGCCTGAATTTCAGCATCAGTGATGTTATCACTGATGAAGAGGGTCGCTATGTTATAATAACTGGGGTCATAAGAGGGCGTAAACTTTCTTTAATAAATACATGTGGCTCAAATATAGATGACCCTGCCTTCTATCACAGCGTATGGTGCAAACGTAATGATTTACATGACTTCCCTTTGATTTGGGGCGGGGATTTCAATATCGCTCTGCAGGACGTCCTAGACAGGTCTGGGATATCAACAGAACCTCTCAAACGGGCGCTTGTTACATTGAAAGATATCATGACTGACTTGCACCTTACATACATCTGGAGGGCCCGAAATCCTGAGTGTAAAGAGGCCACACACACATCGGCAGCGCACAATAGTTGGTCACGTATAGACTACTGGCTAGGCACTGACGAGATATCACTTTGGACACGATCTGTCATGCACTTACTTCGGGCATTATCCAATCATAACCCGGTATTACTCTCGATAACTATACCACATTATGTCCCGCCACCTTACAGTTGGAGATTTAATGCACAAGCATTATTAGACTCAGAATACACTGACAATATCTGTCAGGTTAAGCGCTCCACAGGATCTGCTTGTAGTAATAAGCTCCACCTCCGGACCTCCCAAACACCTTGAATGTAAAAGCACAAGGTATTCGAGTGATACGGTGAGGGAAAAACCCCAACAGGGGAAAACCCAGGGAGGGAAAGGAAGGGACAGCAGGGAAAGGAAGCTGTAAAACAAATAGAACAGATTAGTACACTTTCTAAGTCTACTCTCATTAAAGTCTCACTAGAGCAGTATATCACCTGTGCTGTCTATGAATCATTCTTCAAACGATGGTACTCCCCCTTCCATCTGTTCCCTACATAACACAAGAAGCACAATTAGCAAACAGGGCTGGCTATATCCACACACCAACCTATGTATATGCTATACATGTACACAACATACCCCCAGAGTGAAAACACTCGTAGTAATGTTATCAAATATGTCACTTGGATCTTGGCCTGTACTTTGCTTCCTATATGGCATAGGAGGGGAATGTAAGCAAGTAATAGTGCATTATGGATCGAGATTCTAGGTCAGAGCAACTTGTGTAGATTGCGCCATCTACACATTCAAAATGCCTTTTTCCCAATCCTCCACAGTTCAAACGAAAAGAAGCCAAATACGGTGAGGTGTACCTTACAAGCCACGACCGCCCGCCTTGGCACTTGTAATCCAAATAAAGATATTTAAACAACTGTCATTTCTTCGTAACGGTAATGCGGGGAACTCCCCCTGCATTCCGCCACTTGCATCGGACGCCCCTTCACTCCAGGAGCAAATGCGAACCAAATCCGATCCTTCCCTAGCCAGGGACGAACCAAAACAAAACACTGTTCCAAAGGGAACGCCAAGAACGTAGCAAAGCCCCCACAACACGAGCGTTCCGCGCTCCTCTAAATATACAAATGGGCTAGTTAATGTCGCAATGTAAACGATACCCAAGCCGTTTTCCGAACGCTGAAAATCTTCCTTACAGCAGGCTCTCCAATAGATGCCTCTGGAGAAACGAGAGCAGCCACTCCCGCTTGAACAGAACAAATTACGAGCACCGCCCATTCAGCCTGGCCGCGCTAAATCCGGTCGGCGGCAAAGGCTCATGAGAATGGTAGTTTCAGGCCCGTTCGCCCTGGGAACTGTAGTTTGGGCAGGCGCAAGGGCTAAACCCTGACACTAGCCACAAAGCCATAACCGACTATTTTGACCTGAACACCCCAACCACTGAATACTTGGGCCTGTTGTGGGAGGCTTTCAAGGGGGTCTGTATAAGCACCAACGCTGGTATTCTCAAAGATATAAGACAGCAACTTTCCATGCGTGACGACAGACTGATAACGTTAGAGCGAGATTATGAACATACACAGGATACCAAGTTGCTAGGGGAAATTTGGACTGTAATAACGGAATATCAAACATACGCAGACAATGAGCTAAAATATGTCACGAAACAGCAGGTAGCGCGTGCTTACGGGGAGGGAGGTGGTAGGAATTTGGCAGCCAAAATATGCCCGGGACATGCCTCACAGGTGGTCCGGGTGATTAGGGATGTCAAGGGGGTTCTGCAGCAGGATGCACAGGGTATACTGCGTGAATTTATGACAGCATATGGAGAATTGTATACTTCACAGCCCACTGCCACCGCAGAGGAAATCATGGACTATCTTGCTGACGTATCGATAGCATGGCTGTCAGATGCGCAGAGAGAATACTTATAGTTACCTGTCACTGTGGAGGAAGTAATTGCAATTATTAAATCATTGCCAAACGGAAAAGCGCTGGGCCCCGAAGGTTTCACGTGCGAATTCGATAAATCATTTGCAGATCAGCTAGCACCCCATCTAGTGGCGATGTATGGAGATGCCCACGATAAACAACTACTGCCACCAACACTGAGAGAAGGCATGTTAATTGCCCTTTTGAAACCAAAGACCCGGAATACTGCGATTCCTATAGACCCCTGTCCCTCATTAACGTAGATACGAAGATGATAGCCAAACTGATTGCTGCACGCTAACAACCATTGATGACCAATCTATTATCCTACTGGACAAATTGGGATTCATTCCATCACGATCGACAGCCCATCATACTAGAACACTTTTTGCACTATCACATTATTTAATCCCTAAGACCAAAGCTGCAGCGGTTTTATTAGATGCGGCTAAAGCATTTGATTCCATAGATTGGTCGTACCTACACACAGTTCTACCATGAATGGGCTTCCCCCCTATTTTTTTACAATGAGTAAACATGTTATATGCCGCCCAAACAGCTTATGCTTATGAATATATATCTGACAATATACAAATTGCTGGAGGGGCAAGACAAGGCTGTCCTCTGTCTCCATTATTGTTTGCGCTTGCACTCGAGCCATTGGCGTGCAAAGCAAAGTAAGACAGGGGCACCCCTACTCAGCGCTTTAATTCCCACAGAGGCCACTGCATATCTTGTTATATGCAGACAACATGATGTTATATGTCCGTGACCCCGCACAACATCTAAATCCTCTGCTGAGGGAATATATAAAATTCGGGACACAATCAGGACTTAAAATGAAGTGGTCCAAATCCATCATCATACCGTTGACTGAAACCACATGTCCGCACTCCATGGACTATCTGTTGGAATGGCAATCGGAAGCAGTGAAATATCTGGGAGTCTGGTTTCACCGAGACCTGGAAATTGTCATCCGTGCAAATTATGTTAGAGCAGTAAGTGCGATGGAAGAAAAAATCAAGAGGTGGAACTGCTTGCCGTTATCGCTAGCTGATCGGTTGGCCATTGTAAAAATGGTAATCCTACCGAAGTTTTTGTATCTTTTTAATAATATCCCAATCAAACCACCAATGGAGGTGTTTCATAGGATTTCTACCATGGTATTAAACCTAATATGGGCGGGAAAGCAAGCCCGGATCGAAATGCGAGCTCTCACACTTCCCTATTTACAAGAGGGGTTCAAAGTTCCCGATTTTTTACTTTATTACTTATGCGCACAAGCACAATACGCACATTTTTGGTATTATGAAGTCCCTTGCCTTACGCATGTCGCAATCGAAGAGGGAGATGCACTTCCAATTCCACTGACAGCTATCATAACACACAAACGACCCCCACTACACAATCGAGATATCAACACAATAGATGCGACAAATGATGCCTGGCAGATAATGGGGCGGAAAGCACACAAGTTACCACTATACGCAGCTGCAATGCCACTACATCATCACCCGGAACTGTCAGTCACTCAGGAAGAGGTGGGTATGGGTTTACTTAAACAAGTAGGCATAGTTACCAAGGGTGACCTATATCATAACGGCCAGTTTAAGTCAATTGACCACCTCTCCTTCATAAGCAATCAAACATTGCTCCTTAAATTCACATATCATAGACTACAGAGTGCGATAAAGAAATTGTATCCATCTTACCCCAAAGAGCCACAACAACTGTCCTCACTGCAGTTCTTGATCACTACTCCCACAGCGAAGCACCTAGTGTTTAAACTGTGTGTTAAACTACAAGAGGATATAGCGGGCAATACACAGAGAGCACTAGCGAAATGGAATGCTAGTCTTGACACTCCATTGACAGAAGAGGAATGGTCCATAACCTGCACACTAACGGGAATGCTCACGCCCAATGTGAACCTACGTATATTACATTATAAATACATTCACCAGACCTACTATACACCAGCTAGGCTCCATAGATATGGCCTACGTATAGATGCGAAATGCCAACGATGCAACGCTGAAGTGGCTGATTTTATACACCTCGCATTGGCTTGTCCAAAAGTAGTGGAATACTGGGGTAAGGTGACAGAGAAGCTGAGTGCCATATTAGACACACCCATTGAATGTACTGCTCGCACGTGCTTGCTAGGTCTGGTGCCTGACATACGTGCCACTAAGCGCAAATTCTGTGTAATTGCACTACTCATGGCTAAACGTAGAATTTTGATAGGCTGGGTGGTAGAAGGGCCCCGTAGACCAAACAGTGGCTTCTAGACCTAACGTATTGTAAAGACACCCTGCTAACTTATGAGGAGGAATTACCTGCGGACTCAAGACCCAGAGATTACTGGAAATATTTATTTTGGATATTTAGAACTGTACCAAGTTGACTAATTGCATGTACCAGCTACACCATGGTGAATGTATATGTGAAGTATAATGTACTATTACCAAAACTGGATAATGGATGTTGTTGTGCAACGGTCTGTATGTTTATTAACTGTTGACATTGTATGTCTTGCAAATACCAATAAACAAAAATAAACCTCTTAAATGGAGCAAATTGAACCTTAATAACAAGATTATTCACCGTACACCGTGTCGGAGATTCCAGAGAATATGGTTTTTTTTTCCAGATGCTACTTTCTATTATGATCTAATTCCTCGCATACTGTAAACTGAGCAAAATATCCCTTTTCCTACTCATTATGAACAGTGATTATTTCAATCAAACTTTTTAGGAAAGGTTTTGGAAATGGCAAATCCCAGATTTGGACAATCTTGAAGTGCACTTCTTTCTTTCATAAACAATTACACTCAAGAAGAACGCCCAAAAATCTCTGAAAACAAATGTTGCCAATATTTGGAATCTTTTCAATAACCAGTCCATAGGCAGAAAATTGTTATTCCAAAATAAATGTTCTTCTTCTTTAATTCAACAAAATCACAATTCTTTTCGACAAGTTCTTGTTCAACAAGTCCTTTTCTTCTTTTACTTTAAAGGTCACAGTTCATTTCCATGTATATTTTAGACCAGCACATTCACAAATTCAAATCAGCCGATGCGTTTCGGCCTATGCGGACATCATTAGGGCTGAAATAAATAATAAGACAAAACAACAATTTATTCATTGAACATTTAAGATCCCCATTTAAAGGTTCAACATTTCTTGCAAACTCCCACATTCTCATTGTACCTGCCTATATCCATTCTAGAAAGAGATGAAACAACCCTTTATCATGAAGATAAGGGACAAAGGCATAAACATTTGTTGTCCCTTTTCAATATCCGTGTTCACATACCTCCAGTATTTGATATTTAATACTGTGTTCTTAATCCACTGTAACATTACTTTCAGTATTCCTATGATGCCAACAGGTTCATTCTAAGTTTGATGTACTGACATCTGTAGACCTAAAACAGTAAAACATCAATCATATAATTGCCCAAGTTGTCTGACCAATGTAGCCTACTGATCAACATTTAAACAAAATGAAGCTCACCTCCATTTTTATGTTCTCTACTTTCGAAATAAAAAATTGTAGGGTCTAATCTGTCATATTATTCGTGAAATGAACCAGTTCCTCTCTCCTATTCTTTGCAGAGATTATTATTACGAGGAATACCTCATAATAATAATCTCTGCAAAGAAATAATATTGAAGGAAGGCGTGTCAATACAGATTATTTTTCCCTTCCTTATAATCCTTGTATGGTGCACCTATCTTATTGAAGTCTCTGTACACAGAGTTTCTCATCATAACCTCTAAAAATATGGTAATTTTCAATTACTAATCTGTCATATTATTCGTGAAATGAACCAGTTCCTCTCTCCTATTCTTTGCTCTTTTGTAATAGGCTCAAGATAAGTTATTTAGTTCTTTTTTCATACTTTAATACAGCTTGAATAGAACCAATTTTGCTTCCCAGCAAACTGTTCCCCCATCCAAAACAGCTGCCATAGCAAGCACAAATAAAGAGGGAAACACACATTCAAGTCAAATAGCTGGTGGGGAAGCCAAATAATTTAAATTACAAATTTGTCACCATATGTGCACCTCTATCTCAAATAAAGACCAATGCTGCACATTCATCTCTTCAGTGTGGCTGGAATTTTTGCCTTGTAAACCAATAGAACATGTGCAAAATGCATTTTCCCACAGCACTTGTACAGTCTATAGATACCGGAGGTCTAGGACAAAGCCTTACTTTCACAATGTTTCTATGAACGTTATTGAGGCAATTACCTCAAAAGATCCTTCCAAGATAAGAATAAAATTGCACTACTTCCATCTTAGCAGTCCCCAAGAACCAGTTAACTTTTTGCCTGACTCTGACCCCCTTCTTTTTAAATCTCATAACTTTATTCTTAGATGTGTTTTTTTAAGTGTTCCTCAGCATATTCTACCAAGGCACAAAGATGTATTTGAAGGGGTATTGGAGTTAGGACTAACAAGATAACATTGACTGCGTAAATAAGACAACCAGCATTCATGAGGCCAAGTTTGGGAGGATCCCCCTATACCAGACCTACGCTGCGAAGTAAACCATGAGTATAGAGCAAGAAGAAAAGTGGTGCCAGCAGTCACTCCTGTTTTTTTGTTTTTTAAACATTTTTATTACCGTTTTTCATTATTTGGTACATATTACAATATACTGAGAAATATAGATACAACATGGTACATTGATTAATCATATACTGATTGTTTACATTTGCATGCTCTTCGACACAGTCTCCCTCCATTATTATTTCAACATGTTCATGTAGAGTATTGAGAGCGTCGCAGCGCCCCTGATCAGCATATTTGGTCACTGATATCTGTCACCGACTCAACCAGAGGTGGATTGCAAATGTTACCCCTGAAAGTATTCCATTTTCCCCACACCCGTGTGTACCGACCGGATTTTTGGACCAGATGGGATCAGCCCCTAGAGGCCCCTCTAACCCAGCCGGAACGTAACCATCTCCCTCCTCAGGACCATCTATCCAGGCACCTGGGTACCTACCTGAGGATGGGGAACTCGCAATATACAAGCTCATATTATCAGAAACATCACTAAATCTATAGGGATACTAAGAATACTCACTGATTACTAAGGATATCCATGCCCTACACCACACTCATACCTTATAGTCTCGCGACCACATGGGTCCAGACTAATCTATCCTGGGGCAGTTCTGATTATCTACCATTACACACTGACCTCAGTCAGTGTTCTCATTAACGCCTCTTTCTCTAGAGACGATCTCATTACACACCAGTGTCCTCCCTGGTGTTCTCATTAACATGCCACAATCCTGTGGGTATACACACATGGGTCTGCAGCCCCAGTGCTCTCATTAACGCCACTTTCCCTAGAGGCGATCTCATTACACACCAGTGTCCTCCCTGGTGTTCTCATTAACGCCACTTTCCCTAGAGGCGATCTCATTACACACCAGTGTCCTCCCTGGTGTTCTCATTAACGCCACTTACCAATGACGACCACTTTCCTATGAATACCTTCAGCTCTCTGTCTCTCTATGTTGGGAAGTCTCTCTCTCTATTCACTAAGGGTTTGTTACTACAATAATAGAAATTGGTCAATATGTATACACTTTATCCCTTAGTTGCAGGTCTCCTATCTCCCTAATTATTCACTATTACTTACCTGATCAGGGGTAACATCTGTTCAAACAGTAATACCTGACTAGGAAATAAGGTTACCTTCACTGTATGGGGACAAAGATATACACCACACTAGTTCACTAAGAAATGGGGTGTTTTATTGTAACAATGATACAATACACATACATAAATCTATGGGGTCTCTATAACTAGCAGTAACTTTAACACACTGCTGAAGGAAAAGGATTAGACATACAATTTATCTGCGTGGTAACAGGAACTTTTAACACACCGCTGAAAGGAAAAAGATTAGACATACAATAGCCTAGGGAATAAGGACAAGATTAAGGAACGAGATCACCTTGGGAGTGTGAAGTCTTGCTCTAGCTGTCATCTGGGCTCCTCTCTCGTCTGTGTCTTGGCTCATCTCAGACTCTCTCTCTCTCCTGCACTCTTGGATACACCTCTGCGCTGATCACTTTGCACTGGATTTCTCTCCCCCACGGACTCTCTCCACCTTCCAACTTCAATCTAATGGTTTCTGCCGCTCTGATACTGTTCATTCCACTAGCTTGTTCATTCTGGGTATAGTCTCTGTGCCAATGTCCAATTAACTCCAGCTGCTCCCACAGGTTAATCCACGATATAACTTCAGTCTCTTCTAAAAGGCATTACTTCAGACTCCAGCTATTCACAACTCCTCCTGATAAGTAACTGCTTCTGACTGCTTCCTTCAGTTCCAGCTCACTGACTGTCTGTTTGTCTTCTCTCTGTTCCAAGCATTTTCTGTCTCTTCTCCTCCTGCAATTCCACTCCTCCAACTCTGCCAATACTCTCTGTTCCTCCAACTCAACTAACTGCAACTTCAGCTCAGCTCTCTCTCTCTCTGCTCTTCCAACAACTCCTCTCTCTTCTACCACTCCAGCTCAACTCACTAACTCCGCCTCTGCACTTCACTGATATAGAATGCTGTTTCCTCATGGAAAGTTCCAGCCAGCAGCTTCCTCCCACCAATCCCATGCACCAGTCTCCTTGCGCTAGACGCTCCCACAGTAACCAGCTGCTTGTTTCGTCTAGAGACCTGAGCCCAGGAACACTTCCTGATTAGATTCAGCTCTGGCCGGTTCTCTCCGGTTCGCTTAGGGCGAACAACAGCTTTAACTATAAACTTTACCTTTACCCTGGAAGCCTCTCAGCTCCATCAAGATGGAGTCCCTCTAGTTCTGGGCCTGTACGCCTGAGAAGGATGAAATAACCCTTAGCTCTGTCAGAGTACCTACATAAACCATACCAATGTGTAATATAAAGTCAGGACCACAGGATCCAACCTCTACTATAAGCAAAAATAACAGGCCAAAGCCAATAGGCAATAGATGGCCTCTTCTAGGTCTGGAAGAAAGGGCTTAAAAGGGCCCACACCAGCTAGGAATACGTATCCTAGATGTGAGCAAGATTAAAGTCTATATCACTCCGAAATAGAGCCAAAAACCCTGTCAAGACACCGTGTCCATTTCTTGGGGCACCGTCTATGCATATATACCACTTTCTCTGCTATCATTGCACCATCCATATCACAGCACCACTGACGGGAATTAACCTCGCTCCCCAGTGTTGAGCTATGTTCCGTTTTGCTATCATCATGCCTAGCGTCGCCCAGCACTAGGCCATTTGGTTAAGGTCCGTCGGCTCCCAGATATTTAGAAGACATCTCTTGGGTTCCGGTTTAATGGTAGCTCCACCTACCGGTGAGATTGTGCGCATGATAGCTTCCCAGTATGGTTTGATCTCCGGGCAGTTCCAAAGTATGTGGTAAAAGGGACCAAGGAGTGGTGTGTGAGCGTGACCCATTTGATGCATAGTGGTTCGTGTGTGATAGATTCGCTGGAGGATTTTCTGTTGCACTAACTTTAATTTAGAGGGTATTGCAACCCCTTGCGGGGAAGCAAGAGCCTCCTGCCAGTCTGTCTTGTCCAGTACCCCAATGTCAGTCTGCCATCTTTCCCTAAGGATTTTTGAGGGGTCTGGTTGGTTATTTATAATTTTACGGTAGGTTTCGGAAATAGCTTTTCTTATCATGTGGTCTCTCTTCTAATGGTGAGGCCTCTAGGAGCTCAGTTCCCAGTGGGATAGTTCTCATGAGTGCGTGTCTAATCTGCATGTAACGAAATGTTTTAGTTGATGCCATTCCATTTTTTTCCCTGAGCTGAGTAAATGCAATGACCTTGCCCTTACTCCACAGATCCACCACCCGTGAGATAACTATTAGGTCCCATTGTTTAAATCCTTTGCTATTGCGTAATTTGCCCAATCGTCAGGTTTCCCAGAGTGGTGTAGCTTGTGTTAAAACCCCCTCCCAGCCAAGTGTGCAGAGTACAGTGAACCATATTCGTACAGTGTGTGCTACTAGTCCTACGGGGTAGTCCCCTGATACTTAACATTGAGAGCTCCCATGACATCCTCTGCACCAAGGACATATCTATCCATACGCAGGGCTGGCTCCCATTGCGGGGCGTATAGCCATTGGTTTATCACGGTGAGCTGTGAAGACAAATAGTATACTTTTTTATTTGAAAGGGCAATTCAGCCATCATACCACCCCTTCACCAATGTATGCATAGCTATGCGGGTGGGTTTTTCATCCCAAAGGAGATTACTTACTTCAGCTTCAATCATTTTAAAATAGGTGAGGGGAACCGGGAATGGGGTATTTTGTAGGGCGTACAGGAATCTAGGGAGTGCCATCATTTTGAAAAGGGCAGTTCTTCCCAGCAGTATCAATGGAAGGGATCGCCAATGTTTTACATCACAGCGGAACCATTATAGGGGTTCCAGGAGTTATGTTTTGGTAAATTGGCTGGGGCGTGATATGAAGTCCCACGTACTTAAATCCGCCAATCGCGACCTGTATCTCACTGTACCTTGGTAGTTGCGGAGGAGGGCCACTAAGCACATATAAAAGTGTTTTCGCCCAATTAATGGTATAACCTAAGACTTTGTCATATGCAGCGCAAATATCCAGGAGGCAATTAATGGAACGTGCGGGCATGCCATGTATAACAGCACATCATCCATATATAAGGAAATGCGGTCCTCCCAGCCCTCCGTCCATTTTAGCCCCCAAATGACCAGGTCCCGGCTTAGCCATGCTGCTAATTGCTCGAGCACCAGTGCGAACAGGAGAGGTGATAAGGGACAGCCTTGTCTTGTCCCCCTTCCCAAGTGGAATTAGGCCGATATGTGTCCATTCACCACCACATGTGCTAAGGGTTTCGTATAGAGTAGCTGGACCCACGCGCAGAATGTGGGGCCAAATCTTAGGTGTCTAAGGACTGCGAAATGAAAAGGCCATTCGACTAAATTAAATGCCATATGTGCATCCAGGGAGAGAATGACAGAATCTTCCTTAATGAGTGGTATAGGTGCCATGATGCTGTGTAGACGCCTCAGGTTAAGTGCAGTGTTACGGCCTGGCATGACCCCCAACTGATCCTGGTGTACCAACTTTGTGAGATATGGTAGTAGCCTGGTGGCCAGTGTCTTATCCAGCATTTTGGCTTCTGTATTTAGCAGTGAAATTGGCCGATAAGACTGCATTCCTGCAGTGGTTTACCAGGATTATGTATTGTCACTATTTTCGCTAGACATTGATCCCTGGGAAGTTCTCCTCTTTGTAGACTGTCAGCATACATCTCTAGCAGGTGTGGCGCAAGTTGACTTACTGCTTTTTTATCCCCTTGCATGCTTCAGACGGCCCCAGGCCATCCGACATCACTGTGGGCATGTGCAGAGGACAGCTGGGGGGCGTCCGAAACCCAGCCACTGATTAAATCACCCGCACAGCGTGAAAATGTGTGCAGCATGCAAGGGGTACAGTTCGATAGGTTAGGGCTAAGAGCTTTGCCAGTGTGTAGTGCACCTATTGCTAGTGTCAGTTCCTCTGACGTCAAATCTGCCTCTAGTTCCTGCATTTCGCTAGGGGCAAGTGTAGGCGTCTGGATATCTTTGAGAAATGCAACATTGTCTTCTATCATGGCTGTGGCTGTAGGTGTATTTATTGTCTCGTAATGGAGCGCAAACGCATCGACTATCTGCTGTGGATCTGTAGTGGTAGCTCCAGTGTCTAGTCTCAATTGTGCCACCCAAGGACTAGAATTTTCCAGTCTATCCAACCAGGCTAGAAGCTTGCCCGTCTTATCTCCAACCTCATAAATAGTGTGCTGTGTCTTGGTGAGCCAAGTCTTCGCCTCTTCCCACATATAGGGCCAGATGTAGGTAAATAGCATTTACGATTTCGAAAATACCAAATTTTACCGATTCGGTATTTTCGAATCGGTAAATGCTATGTAGCAAATAATTTGTTAAAAATTACCGAATCGTTAAGATTCGGTATTTACCGAATCGGTATTTACCGATTCGGTAATTGCCATCTATTCCTATGGGCCTGGAGGCCCATAGGAATGAATGGCAATTACCGAATCAGTAAATACTGATTCGGTAAAAGGGGGAAAACATTGAAGGGTGGCAGGGTGTCACTTTGACACCCTGTTGCACCCCTCAATTGTGCATGGGTGCACATGTTGCAGACATACATGCCCTGAGGGCATGTATGTCTGCAACATGACACTGAAGCAATTTGCATAAATTTGCTTTTTGGGGTGTTTTCGTTATTTACCACCAACTTGTAGTTGGTGGTAAATAACGAATCCTAACATGGGATAAGCACTCATTTAAGGGCTCCCTACATTAGGAATTCGGTAATTTACCAAATCAGTATTTAAGAAATCGGTAATTTACCGATTCCTTAAATTACCAATTCGGTAAATTACCGAATCGTTAATTTCGGCCCCTATATCAGAAAAAGCCTATTACCAGTCGGTAACGGCCGAAATTCGTTAATTTCGGCCGTTACCAACAGGTAATAGCCTTCCTACATCTGGCCCATAGTCTCTGTATTCCTGTTTGGCCAAGTTCAACTTATTTGCCGTAGTGTTATTTGTATCTGAAGCGTGATCATCTTCAGCTTGACCTACCTCCCTCTCAAGAGCCTCCAAGTGGCGTAATTTGTCATGTTTATGGCATGTGATTAATGAGAATGCTTGGCCTCGCAATACTGTCTTATATGCCTCCCAAAGAGTCATTGGGATGCAACTGAGTGCTCGCTTTCCGCAAAATATTGTCTCTTGGTTGTAAATAGACATTTACAGGTAGACGGGGAAGATCCGTTGTCGTCCCGGGACATGAGATGTGTATTTTATTAAAACAGGGGAATGATTGGAAATACCCCTGGGTAGGTGTGATACATCCAATACTCTCTCTAAGCCTGTTGCCAGTGTGAAAATATAGTCTATTCTCGGGAGACTGTCATGTACTCCAGACCAGAAGGTGTATTGTCGTTCCTGTGGGAACCATGATCTACAAACATCCACGAGACCAAAGACGTCAAGGAATTCTGCTAGACAGAGGTTTGTGCCACATTGGTCTCTGGGGTGTTGTCGATCTATGGCCCCATCTACTGTGACATTATAGTCACCCACCCAGTATCAATTTGCCTTGTGGGAGAGTAAGTAGGAAGTTACCCAGGGCAGGGAAGGCCACCTGATGTAGAGCGGATGGGATATATACTGACACTAGATTATATGGTCACCCCTCCCATTGGCATGCTACAGCTGCAAAGAGTTCCCTGATCATCTATCCATGACCCAGTAACAATAAGTGGGAAGCGTTTATTAACCAGGACGCCTACCCCTCGATAACCGGAAGTGAATTCAGATTGAGCCACCATTTGGAAACCCCACCTATCAAGGGCTATGCAAGCAGAGCCTACCAGATGTAATTCCTGGATCAGAGCCACTGCTGGTGCCTAGCATTTAAGATATTGTAAGATCAATCCTCTCTTTATCTTATCCCCAAGGCAGTTTACGTTCCATGAAATAACAGAGAGAGGAGGGCCCTTCGTACTAGAGGTCGGTGACTGTGCGTCTGAGGAGTCGTCAGTGGGAGAGTACAAAGAGCATTGCAACATGAACACCATGCAGGCATTTTGTCTATACCTAGTAATCTCGTAGTGTACCTGTAACAATATAAAAACTATAACATTAAACTGGTCCCTGTCCCCCACCCCCCTCCCTGCCTCCCTACTCGGCGGACATAGACCTACCGCCACCCAAACTTCGCAGAATGCTTTTTCCCCATAACATGTACTTGCGTGAGGGGGAGAGTAGTCCCACGATCCCCCCAAATCATCCCCGTATTCAGAGTATGGTATATCAGCTAGATGTCCAAACAATAAGTATCTGTTCCACAACAGTGAATACACCAGGTAGTGCTGAATTCACAACGATTCCCGTCACGAGGACTGATTCATTGCAGTCAAGTAGGCCGGCATTTGGGCCTGTCTGTCAGCCTCGAGGAGTCCCTGCCCATTCTAGTTTTGAAATCACAGAGCCGAACCTCATCTTCATTGTCCAACCTTCGCCTGCATTAAGTCCTCAGTTGAGTCTGATTCCCTCGAGTCTGGAGATGTCGCCTCCATTAGTCGGTGCTGTTGTTTCATGCCCGGTCATTAGGCCCGGATGCCGGGTGCCATCCCTCCAGCCAATAGTGGTCTTCTTCAGGTGTCTCAAAAATTAAAAGTTTTCCCTCAGCTTCTACCCTCAACTTTGCCGGGAATAGCATTGAGTATTTTAGATCTCGGTTCTCATTTCTTTCTTAACGTCCAGAAAGCTACTGTGTTGTTTAGTTACAGCTGCCGTGTAGTCTGGAAAAAATGTACCTGTATAGTTCTCGAGGCGGATTAGAAGAGCAATTTGTGCTGTTTGCAGGATTGTGTCTCGATCACGGAAGTTGAAGATGCGGGCAAGTATAGGCCTGGGGGGCCCGGGTCGTTGTCTGCCACCCGGCACTTGGTGGGCCCTTTCAACTGAAAAGAATTGTTAGACAGTCCAAGTGGTTGTAGCTGATTCTTTATAAACAGATCTAGTGCAGGACCCCCGTCCCTTACAGCACACCAATAATTCAGGCATTGTTGCGTCTCGAGCGGCCTTCCTGATCATCGAGCGTGGCCGCCATTATTTTGCTATCTGCATCTAGTTACCTAACCTGACGCTGTAGAGCGGTCATATCTGTGGAAAGAGCTGCTGTAGTGGTTTCAACCTCTATCACCCTCGTGGCCATTTTCTGAAAGTCAGCGCGTATTAATGAAATGTCTGTAGAGATCGACCCCAGAGAAGTTTGGAGCTTGATCAGAGTGGTCACGATATCTTGCAAAGTGGGGTTTCTCAGTTGTAAGGCTGTCCCCTCACCCGGTGTGCAATCCTGAAAGTTGCAGCAGATCTTTGTTGTAGGCATACTTGTCCAGTTTTAGGTTCTGTAAAGTTCGTTGACCCCGGCCTCCAATTGTCTCCGGTCCCCCATGAACCACGCTGGGCTGTGTGGGTGAGTGGCAGTAATCGCCACTGCCTACCTGCAGGACTAACAGCCACGCGCGGCAATCGGTTTTTCTGCTGCCTCCCCTTGTAGTGATAGCCAAGGGACGTGTCAAGGGAAGCATTGTGGCTTATCTGTACTTCGGGTCGTATATGATACCACCTAAATCTTCCCAGTAGTATCCCAGTTTACCAGAGCTCCAATAGGGCTATCCGCTGCAGTGTTTTGTCCCTTCTGGTCTAGTGTTATAATACTATCCGCTATTCACCCCTCAGTCTCTGCGGGCCCCAGAGCCACCTACTCCAAACATCAATGCCGGCAAGGTGCAAGTCACATCGCAAGGTTTAAGTGCGCACTTACAGTCACTTATGCGGGCAGCACACATTCTCTGGTACAGTGTTGGTGGAGATATATTGTTCATTGCGCTTTAGGTGGCTCAGGCTCAGAACATAACCAACGTTGTCGTGGGGGTGTCACTGTAACGGCCGTAGGCACTGGCGAGTACCTGGTCACCACACCTTGTATTGGCAACCCGACATGTATGCGGGTGCCAGTAGGCCCTCTGTGATGCAGCTGATGACTTCCATGAGCGAGACAATCTTACAACTGGGAAGAAAAATTATTTCCGATCCGGAAGTGATAGCCCAGATGTTCTGTACATAGTCCCCCAGTCCTTGTTTATCTACATGGACTCCGGGGAGGGAGCAGAATATGTTGACTGCTGCAGAAACTAAAGGAGGACAACATTAGACAAGTCCTACTCCACATAAAATCTGCCCTCAGAAACACGCTCCAACTCAATGACTGCCCACAAGAGCACAGCTGAGAGGGCTGGAGCGGCGAGGTGGCACAGGCCGGCCTGACAAACAGGAGTGAAAAGCGTCAACATGTAAGCTGCCTGTGACCATGGGCAGTGCTTTGAGCAACTGGCATGCTCGAGCCCTTTGAAGACTGTGCTGCTGCTCCAGCATGAATGATCGGGTGGGAGGTGCATGGGGTGACCAACTTCATTGCACTTAAACCCGGCGACGGCGTTTAAAGCAGGAATGCAACTATTTAAATAAGCATTTGCTGCCATTGTCCCGCTGCCTTGAAAGTGAAAGTGGGCATGGCCACTGAATGAAGCACGTAATCGTGCTTGAGTTCGGAGAAACTCAATAAAGAGGATAGAACAGGTCTGGTGCAACAACCAAGTAAAGGGGTTAGTAGCCATAGAAGCAATTAAATGACAACATGGATGCACTAAGGAGGGACTAACAAGCCTCATAATCAATCAGAAGCCAGCGTTTAGAAGGACAAACACACACGCCAATGAAAAAGATGGGCAGGGGAGTGGGCAGGGCTTCTCTCCCATACTGAGCTACCCCAGATCAACCCGAGAGCAGTGCCTGCGCGCGGGCTCAGGGCTCAACCTAAGAATCGATATGACCTCCACAGTACAATTTAAAAGCCTGTTTCAAGTGCAAAAGTTCAATTCAATATAATCCATGGCATTGGCTATCGAATATGTTTATATAAATATATTAAAAACAATATTTTTGTATGTTTTTTAACAATATTAGTGTGAAACAATACATTTTTGGGATATTTTTCGGTGGAGTGTGCTCTTGTTGGTATTGGTGTTGTAGTGGCCCAACACAAGATTACGCGCCATTGTACATCCCCCTTGCCACCCATCATCACCGAACGTTTCTTTATGATGAACTGATGCGTCAAAGCAAAAGAGTCCCGCAGATGCCCTTGCAAACACAAGAAAATATGGGGACGATGATGGGCATATTATAATCTGCATGGTGATAGGCATAGTCTGTTTTCATGTTTTAAGCTTTGATGTCTCTGTGGTGCATATACCGTCTTAGTAATGAGTGCTGTGACCTGTGTCCCGTTCTTTACTCGTGTTACAAAAATCAATACAATATTGATTATGAAAAATACAAAAATGCTTCAACTTCAGCACCATTAAAATTTACAATTCCAAAGTTTAACATCAAATATTAAAACAATCTTTACCAGAAGAGCCCACAGAAAATAGAAACCTTTTGAGAAACACAGTAAATACAAATATTATACATGCAAATCCAAACTTTTTGACTATCTCTTCTAATCATTTAACAGCAAAAGCTGTCTACATGCAACGAATAAAAGTGCATGTTTGGCCTGATTAGCCTCTTCATTCGTACTCTCTTCACCGCAACGATGCACCTCGCCACAAGATGGTTTAGTGATGGCAGGTGCCTACATTTGTGTCAGGGGCAATACAGCAAAACTGCTCCGTTTCCCCACCAGCGACTCTATGTTGAGTTTCAGTTGCTTCATCTTAAGCACATTTTAGTTTAGTATAGTCGGAATTAACATGCATTGGGATATGGTCCATTTAATGTGCTGACAGTGCTGCATGCAGATTGTTAAAGGTGTAGCACGATTGCTGTGATTTATAATGACTTAATTTTTTGTATGTTGATGTTTCATAATGAAAAATGTTTTTATTGGCAGTTGAATCTGTACAGGGGCACTTGTCATTTGACTCATGTAACACACGAGTACAGAGATTGCCAGCACATCACTACAATTGCTGCCTTGGCTGATATGTCTGCTCTGTCTGCCTACAGAGGCGGCTGCTGTATATCTTCCGTGGTAGGGTGGCCGCCAGAGGGGGGCAGAGGTTTGTGGAGGTGGGGTTTGAAATAATATAAAAGAAAAAAAACGTAACTGTCACTCTGCTCTCACTGACGGCTGCCTCGCTGCTCTTTTCGTCACTTTCAGACCGGAAGGGGGTGGGCCTTCAGGGCACAGGCTCCACACCCAATCAAAACACTGCTCTAAAATGAGAGCAGCACCAGGATTAGTCTGAGCGGTCTTGTTTGCCTCTCAGACAGTGTATTGGAGCCTGTGACTTCTCTCCAGCCCAGCTATGTAACATAAGTTGGCTTGTGTGTTTGGCCGGCCTAGGACGGCCGACCAAGCACACATGCACTTTTAGAAGTGCACTCTACGCCTCCTCCCTGAAGTGCCCGGCTCCGCCCTCCATGTACTTATTGCGGGGCTCAGACAGACAGCATAAATAAAATCACAATAACTGTGTTATTGTCATTTTACTTATCATCTGCTGGCGTGGCCTGTGGAGTGACGCTCCTACGCCATTACAGAGGAGTCGTTCCTGTCTGCCAGTGGAGTCAGTTGTATTGTTGATGCCAATAACTTGAATGCATGTGTCTTTCTTCCTGTCTTATATGGCTGCTATTGAGGACTGCTAGCTGCATGTGGATTGATGTATGTAATTCAGTGGCATAACATTAGCCCACGCAGCCCCTGTGGTGCGGCGGGGCCCTGAGCTCCAGGGGACCCGGCTCTGTGCACGATCCTGAGCACCTGACCTGAGAGCTTCTCATTGGGTAAGTGGCCTCCTACATGTACTTTTTAGGGGTGCCCCTCAAGTTTCTTTACACTACTGATTTATTTATGGGTATTCTTTAGGCTTTAAATGAATATTTGTATTCAGCGTAGCCATTGCTATACCTTAAATATGGTTCCTTGGTACTGTTTTAATGCCGAAGAAAATATCATTTGAAGAGAAAGAGCTGCAGAAGATATCAGTTAAGCATGTGGGTATAAAAAGCCACCATTTGACCCTTTCTTGAAAAGAGGGAAGGATTGCAGCAATCTGAGAGAATGTGCAAGAGAGATCCAGGTTAGAATTGAGAAGGTACTCTCCCCATATAAAAAAAATTATAACACTGGGAGCCTCTAGCTTGCTGGCTTGCAAGCACCATGGATCTCGGGAGAAATCATGACTAATAAAGATGGTATCAGACTAATGCATAGCCCGAAAACAGAAGCAAGGGCATTTGCAGGCTTAGGGACTTATAATGACTTTGGCGGTACTCCCTCGGAGCGCCACACTGCCCAACGGATTCTGATTTTTAATTCTTGGCAAGCGGTTGTGCAGCAGCGGTCCCACAGTAGTAGCTCGCTAAAGGCTCATAGGAGAGCCTTACACAGGCACTGCAGACACACTTCCACAGCACATTCCTAGATGGTTTGGAATGCACCAACTAGTGCATGCCACACCATGCAGGAACTGGGCTAAACATATGCGGGGGGCACATGCTGCCTCACCACCATCTTTTTCAGGGCGGGCTCACCGCCATGGAAAGGATGGTGATGAGGCAACTCATAATATGCTCTGAGGTGAAGCAGCAGCATCACCAGTATTTTGCTGTACCTGACCACTGAGCCACTACCACAGGATCCAGGATCCCCAGTGAATGCAGCGTTCTAGGGGCGGTCCAAATCACCAAACTCCTCATACAGTAGACAGACTGGCCCTAGAGGTTCACCAACGATCTCGAATTAAGGCTTTTAGGAATTTGAGGGAAGAGCAGATGGGATGAGATGTGGGAACGCTTTAGGCTAAGATGCTGCATTATGTACTATCTTGACACCAGGGTGAATATATTGGGGCTAAAAAGAAACTGAGTGTTGCAACAGTCAACGCAGGAGAAGAACTTTGCCTGGATGGTTCCTTTGTAAGACAGTGAGAAAAAAAAGTACCTTTCGTAAACTCTTGAAAAAGAATCAGTAACTGATAGTGGTTATGTTGATGTAGTTCTTGAATTAAGAAATGAATTGAAGAGGATCCAATGATTTCCTGCAATGTCCAACCAAAGAGAAAAGTAGCCCATGTCATTAGACCACCAACCTTCTGATTAGACACTGGAAGGAACCCCAAAGAGAATTACTTCCTTTCAATGGTGCTTATTCTTCTGGAGTTCTGGGACATCCAGGTTTCAAAAGCCATTAGATAGTTTTGAAGATGCTTTTGGAAGTGCATGCATCTCTGCTCATGCAGAAGATAAGCCTTTGGTTACGTAGAAAATGTCTACACACAGTGGGCCCTATTCACCAAGGTACCTTCACATGCATAGATCTCTTCATGGTGAGATTTACACTCACAACTAGGTTTAGTTTGCACATGGATGAATTTATTCATTTCCAAGCGGAGATCTTCGCCTAGATTTAAACTTTAAAATCTCTAGCCCTCAAATGAGCCAATAGAGAGAGGCGGTAAAAACTCCAATGACTGAGTCTGTGACTGCAAAGTTACTTTTAAGAATTTTCCAGCTGTTTCTAGAGATTATCGTACTGGTGATCTCCCTTTAACAAGTTAAAGAAAACTTTAGGAAAAGTTCATTTTAAACTATTTTATTTTAGTTGAATAAAAATTAAATACATTTCCCTAACTCCTATTCAGCTAGACTTACAATAGTAACAGGAAACAACACAGCTGCACCAAACGTTCACATTACATTTTAAATAATTTTTTTTATTTTTAGTTTTGTTCAAATTATTTTTTACATACCCTAGCTCTTACATTTTCATTTGTTTTAAATATGTCAAAGTCCTGGATTCAAGTTGGAAAAGTATTATGACTTACAATATATTTTATTAAAATATTATGCCATCAAAAATAAACATGCAATGATTTTTATTTTAAAAAGTATGTTTTGATCAAGTTAAAATGAATTTAAATACATTTTAATTAAAATGTTGTTTACTTTCATTTATTTTATCTGTTTTTCAATGTATCAATATTACATAAAGTACTTATGTAAAGTAATGCTCCGAAAAGGCTTTTATGAATAGGCCCCAGTGTGGTTTTACCCTCATTTGTGTTAGAATGTTTTTGTTTTATTTTATTTTATTTTGTGTTCTGTATGTTCTGCAGATTTGTAGGGCGCACTATCATCTGGGAAGGTATCCTGGCACTGAGCAGGTGTGAGTCTAGCCATGTCTAGGGCCAAGTGGAACTACTTGAAAAGAAAGGTCTTCAGCTTCTTGTGGAATTCAAGAATGAGAAGGACACTCTCATGTGTAGGGGCAGATTGTTCCATGCTTTAGGAGCAATGAAGGAAAAAGCTTGACCACTGGATGTGGTTTTCTGTATGTGCTGGATTTGTGCAAGTGCAAGCAGGAGTCCTGACGAGTGGAGGTGTCTGGAATGTTTGTGAAAGCGGATGCGATTGTTGAGGTATGCTGGGCTAGTATTATGTAGTGCTTTGAAAGTGTAGGTGAGGAGTTTGAATTGTCCTTGTTTGTGAATGAAGAGCCAGTGGAGCTCCTTCAGGTGTGGTGTGATGTGAGTGAGGCGTGAGAGGTTGATAGTGATTCTGGCTACCAAGTTCTGAATGGTCTGCAGCCTGCTAGTGAATTTTTGGTTGGTACGGCATAAAGGGTGTTCCCATAATCTAGTTTGCTAGTGACAAGGTGTGTGTGAAGCTTTCAAGGTGCTGATTGGGAACAAAAGAAAATCTTCGTCTGCATCTTCAGGGTATGGAAGCATGAGGCCGTGGTGGCATTGACGTCAGCATTGAGTCGGGTTTGCTGTCAATGATGATTCTGAGGTTCTGGCCTTGAGTGGTGGAGGTGGATGTCTGTCCTAGCCCTGTTAGCCATAAGGTGGAGTCCCACGATGATGTGTTTTTCCCAAAGATCATGACAGTTAGTCTGAGTCCAGTTGTTGATTTTAGTCATGAGGGTATTAAATTTGATTTGGCCTCAATGGTGCCTTGTCCTTGAGGGGGTGAATGAGTTGCGTGTCGTCAGCGCAGGAAAGGACGTTGATGTTGTGAGAGTAGATTATGCTGGCTGGAGGTATCATGTATGTGTTGAAGAGGGTTGGGCATAGGGAGGATCCTTGAGGAACTTCGTAGATGAGGCCATCGGCGTCCGAGGTATACAGTGCCAGGCTGACTGACTGGGTCCTTCCAGTGAGGAAGGAGCAGATCCATTGGACTGCATGTACATGGATTTGTTATATTGTGAGTTGGGTCATTGTTTTTGTCATTACCATGTTTTTTATGTTAAAGTGCTCTCGTATATCTTTGCATTTTATGTGTGCATACGTGGTGAACTCTCCCTTTTTTGTGTGATAGTTGCCATAGACAAACTTGGGGACAAGATCTTGTAGCTGGCTTATACAATGGCCATTATTTGTCAATAGGACCTGGAGAAGTGTAGGATGATACGGAGGAGACTGCTTTTAAATATAACGTTGGAACTAAATTGCCAGGTAGTCATTAACATTCGATATAAGAGCAATGTATTATTGTGTCATATTGTAACATTTATATAGGAACGTCATATCTAGGTCATATCGTGAAGTGCTAACGTGCACAGAATACCAAACAAGATCTTGCAAGCGCTGGTAATTTGTGTGAGTCTCCCCACGGGAGACTTACCTCAACAGATCCTAATGTTGACAATAGGCACTTTAACTTTCCTATCAGTGTATAATTTGGGCTAGGTTATAAATTGCTGGCCCCTTTTTAGGAGTATGTAAGCAAAGATTGCTGTCGGTCTTAACTCGTTGTTTCAAAAGACCAGTCTTCTTAAATCCAGTTCTGATACGGTTTTTATTCTAGTGTTTCTGGGGCTGTTTTGGGGCACCGGTGCTCAGATGGATTCCCTGGAAACCGCTCACTTAAGAGTCCTTCCATCCACAAAGAGCATCTCATTGTTGCTATGATACGGCCCGTCCCGCGCACCTCTCACTAGCATCTGATCAAAGCCTTCCCTTTGATTCCTTATTCACCGACCTGTCAGGCTTCTGCCTCAAAAATGCGCGCTCTCCCCTTACATCTCTCTTCAAAATGACCCGTTCGATGGAACAAAAAGCTAAACGCGGTGCAGAAGGAGCTGAGCAGGTCCGTTTTTTGCCGCCAGGCTCCATCACAAGAGAAGTTTTGACAAATGGATGCGCTCGTCTATATTTTTGTCAGAAGAAACTTCACACGTGACACCCCTCAGAGGCTGGGTCGCGGCCGAGGTGTAAATCTGCTCACGTCTGCGTCCTGTTTGCAGTGAAAAGGTGTCTTTGGAGCCATCGAGTTGCATCAGTTTTCTCGGTAATGTGTGAAAAAGACACACTGCAGGGATCTTCCAGGAAAACCTGCAAGTAAATAAGGCCATATTTTGATGCCTAGAAATCGACAGCTCTACTGAGAGTCGAGGAAGGGGTTACAATAAAAAAGAAACTGTCAGTGTGACCGATGTTAGCGGAGTATGGATGTACTCGAGGGAGCGGAGGGTGTAACGGTGGGTGCAAGGCAGGGCAGGCGCACCAAGGGCCTCTGCAGTCAGGCCGTGGTGGCTGTAAGGAAACGTGCAGTTGGCAGCGGGTTTTATTGATCTCACATTTGTGCTTTCTTCATGAAAAGATGTTCTTTAAAACATGGGTCTGTAAACTATATGAATCTGAGTAGCAAATACCCTAGGACAGCGAAACCAGAAAAAGTAAACGGATTTGGACAGCTGATATATAGTGCAGCTCAAAACATAATCATCACCAGGGCACGTTATCACGTTATCCCTCTTCGTTCTAACCCTAATCTGGGTGGGAGGTTGTAACTTCAAGGATGGAGTGTACTGGGTGTCAGCCCCCCTCCCCCCAATAAATGCAATCATGGCTTAGTTGGGTCTGCTATGTCTTTGTTGGTTTTTCTCATTGTCCTGGTTTCATGTAGAGGTTTTTACTTATTCTGTTTCTAAATCAGGAACTGTTAGACCTGGCATCATTGGCTTGAGTCTCTCCTCCATTTTTTCTGTTGGCTCCACTGTTTTACGATGTTTTTGCTGGTTAATGCTTTGGTCACTGTGCCACTGCTGATCAGTGCCACAGTGCAAGTGCTCCCTATGTTAAATTACTGTATTGATTGAATTCCATGTTTGGCTTATTTGGTTTACTGTCAGTCCCTAGTCTAGTGCACCAGGAGTGCCAGGGCTTGTAAATACAAATGCTGCTCGTGGGCTCGCAGCACATGTTGGGCCACCCACAAGAGCGGCCTAGTAAAAGTATGTCTGAAGGTCTGCCATTGCTAGACCCACGTGCAGTCTAGTACTGTCACGCTGACTGCTCAAGTACACCTACTTGCCAGTCCCTAAACCTTCCCTTAACTTCATGTTCGTCACCCCTATGGTAGGCCCACGGGCAGGGTGCATTGTAAGTATAAGGTAGGACAGGCCTGACCAAGTTGGCATGTCCTAATAGTGAATTACAGCCATATTCGTTTTTCACTATTGCGAGGTAACCTGCTCTCCATTAGTTAGAATGGGCTGCTCGGATTATTAATGCTATAATCCTAGCTGGCTCGGGGAGCACGGTGCAATGCCAAGTTTGGTATCCCTGAACTCGGGGTTTAATAACGCATCCGTGTGTGTGGATGGTTTTTGGACTCTGGGTTTGAAAATAGCACTTTTAGAAAGTGGCTATTTTCTTGTCTAACTATTTCTGGTTTCTGCTGGTTTGGTGTGTGTGTGACAGGAGCTGGGTGGCTCCAGAGGTCTGAATGAGTCAGTGTGGGATGAGTGGGACATTTGCGTTGAGAGTAGGGGGAGAGTAGTTGCTGATAGCCTGCCCTGCCTGATACAATGCGGGCTCCACCTCCTGCCAAGCGACTGATGGCTCTGTGCCTGCCATGGACGATCCTGGCCCCACCTCCTACCAGGAGGCCGATAGCTCTGCTCCTGCCAGTGACAATGCTGGCTCCACCTCCTGCTGGGCGTCTGAGGACCCAGCCCTGCTCAGTGAATAGGCCAGGTGCCTCTGCCCGGCTCCACCCACTACAGACCCAGGATGTTGGGACATCCCCCTGCATGGACAAAGGGATCAAAGCCAAAAAGGGGTATAAGAGAAGGACCCCTGAACCAAGATTTTAGATCACTTCTGCCAGGGAAACCTGAACCAAGGACAAGAAGCCTGCTGATCCAAGGACTTGCCTACCCCTTCTGCCAGTGTGCTGTTTGCTGGAGGGAATCCTGCATTGCTTCTTTATTTTTGCCAAGGAACCAGGAGAGAGGAACTGTGTGTGTACTCTCGTGCTTTGCTAAGAAAATCTCCAAGGGCTGGAAGAGTGCCAGTCTCCTGTTGAAGTCACAGGGCTAAAGGACTTCATCTGCTAAAAGTACTATTTGCTGGAACCTGTGAATCCAGCACCTCTGAAAGAACCAGCTATCTCGACGCCGACGGACGTCGCCGAATCCAGCTCGACATCGTGAGTAACGGCTTCAGTGTCCCGCTTCCTCGACGCCGGCCGCCGACCCCGATCGACGCCAGCAGCAAAGCCAGTGAGTAGTGAGTTTGGCTCCAGCTCCAAGGGACCTCGTGTCTGCACCGCTGCTGATCGCATCGACTTCGTGCCCTCTCTACGCCGTGAGCGCTGCTCACTCTTGCAAACATCATCATCGACATCGACGACTACTGAGGCCTGATCGACACCGACGACGCGACGCCGGATTGCTCGACGCCGCCGATCATCGTGTGCTTCATTCTCCTAAGGTACTGTGTTGTTGGGGGCCCGTGTGACTCCGGGCTCGACGTAGCGCTCCTCGCGGTCGACGCCGAAACCTTTGGATTAACTTTGCCTCGACGTCGTGTGACTCCCATGTGGGTTACATTGTTGCCAATAACTGTGTTCTAAAGAAGAAGAGTTGCTTTTGATACCAAAGACTTTCGTGCTAAGAAGAAACTACGCTTGAACTATTATTTTCCCTTCCAAGAGTATTTATTAAGATTGTGGTATATTTTTGTCGTTATTTGGTCTTGTGCTAAGCCTTATATAAAAATCCTTATTTTTATAATACTACTGTGTCGTGTCCATTTGTAGTGTATTCACTTTATTACTGTATGTGGTCATAAATGCTTAACCCACAGCCTCTGAGATAAGCCTGTCTGCTCTGCCAAACTACCAAGGGGGTGAGCAGGGGTTATCAAAGGGTGTGATCCCCTTGCCCTGACTAGAAAAGGTGTGTCCCTATTTGTCAGAAGTGTATACCTCTGCCAACTAGAGACAGCCGGTTCTAACAAGGAACATATAAGCATAGAACTAGGGCAGTGCTGTTCATGCCGAGCTGTAAAATGACAAAAGTCATTTTCCACTACAGGCACAGTATTACTGCTTTGAATTGGCAAAATACCAACCAAGACAACCTGAAATTAGTAAAAGCAACCCCTGACACAGTGTTTCGCTTTAATTAGAGCTCTTCAGAGAGACATAGCTTTGTCCACAACAAGGGTGCACCCAGTATTAGTCAAAACAATACCCTTTCAGGCATAGAGTGACACATAAATGATGCAAAAAAAGAAGCAGAGAACTCTAGGTAGTTCTCAAGTTTAGGTGGAAAGCAGCTCCTGTACAGAGCACTCTCAACCCTAGTGACACTCTAGATCTGCTCACCTCAAACATCTGCTCTTCTATCAAAGTCTTTAAACATAGGATCAGCACAGTGCCATCCATGCAGAGATAGAAAGAGACAAAGTCTTTTGCCATTTCTACAGCAAAGTTTTTAAACATAGAACTAGCACAGTGCTGTTCATGCCCAGCTGTAAAATGACAAAAGCCATTTACCACTCCAGGCACAGTATTACTGCTTTTAATTGGTAAAAAACCAACCAAGCCTACCTGAAATAAATAAAAACAACCCCTTACACAGTGGTTCGCTCAAATTAGAGCTCTTCAGAGAGGTATAGCTTTGTCCAGACTCAAGGGATCACCCAGTATAAGTCAAAACAATACATTTTCAGGCATAGAGTGATGTATATATTATGCAAAAAAAGAAGCAGAGAAATCTGGGTAGTTCTCAGGACACAAGTGGACTTCATCCCCCCGGGCAGTAGTGTGCCAGGAGGCACGTTTGCAGAGTGGTGTAAAAAGGGCGTGTGGCCTCAGATCACTCTCAGCAATTCAGCTGTGTGGGGCTTACTGGAGGTATCTGGTAGGCTAGTTGGCCCCCAGACACCCTCAGGAATGAAGGGGACTTAATCCCAAATTTAGAATGTACCAGGGGGCTTTTTTGCAGAGTGGTGGACAAAGGGGGTGTGGCCTGCGCCCACTTATCAGCAATCCCACTATCAGAGGCATACTGGAGGTATCAGGTAGGCTAGATGGCCCTAAAAGGACCCCCAGCAGAGAAGGGGACTTTAATCCCCATCCAAGAGCGTGCCAGTGAGTGCTTTGCAGAGTGGTGGGGATAGGGGGTGTGGCCTGCTATGACAACTTAGCAATCCTGCTGTGTGGGACATACTGGAGGTAATAGGAGTGGTATTTGGCCCCCAAGATTGTCCTCGGGGGCCAACACCCTCTCCTATTTCCTCCACTAAGTCCCACACAGTGGGATTGCTAAGGGGTCTTCGAAGGCCATTTACCCCCTTTCTCCACCACTCTGCACGCGCCTCCTGGCACAGTAGTGGTTGGGGGATGAAGTCCACTTTACTCCTGAGGGTGTTTGGGGGCCAATAAGCCCTCCTGGTACCACCTGTAAGTCCTATGCAGCGGAATTCCTGAACACTGGTTGGGGGCCCAGCCCCCTTTCTGCACCACGCTGCAAACGCGACTACCAGTTAAAAATACATTTGTAATGTAATAGGTCTCGCATTTGGGAGAGTTATCGCTATTGGCATTGTAAATGTAAAAGATTTTTACAAATGTTTTTGGGTGTAGAGTGGATGTCCGTTGTGTGTAGTGGAATTATGTGGTACGGTGTGCAGTGAAAGTATGTGGTATTTAGTGTATAGGAATTATGTGGAGTGAAATTCTTTGTTTTGGACAGTAATTCTGTGGTATTGTAGTCTGTGTTGTGGAGTGGTAACCTCAGGTTTAGTCTTCTTCATTTCCATAGAAGTTAAACTATAAACTCAATGAGACACAAAAAATAGAAGGAACCACTGAGGAGCACTTCTGGACCTAGTCGGAGGTATGAGCAAGGCCACTGGAATTATGTGACTGTTGGGCTGCACCAATTTTCACATAATTAAACATATTCCACATTTGCCAAACATTCCATCATCTGCTGCCTAATCAGCAGATTTTAACAAAAAAAAGCTTGTTTCTAGCTCAAACGGCTCACATGTTACCAAAAATGCAGCATCACCAGTTACAGTATGGCGGAAGGACCTTTGTAAATCTGGAATGGTCACGTGTTACTTATTAATAAATGTGGGTGTTAAACTGGTACTAATGGTGTACAAACGTCTTCTTTCTGTGCCTCTCTCGCATTTTCCTACATTTCACTTGATTCTTTCTGAACCTTTCTTCCTCTTTCTGCACCTCACTGTCTTCTTTCTGCAGTTCACTTGCCTCTCTGTACCTCTGCTGCTTTTTTCTGCAGATCTCTGGCCTCTTTCTGCAACTCTCTTGCCTCTCTGCACCTCACTTGCCTCTTTCTGCACTTCATTTGCCTCTTTATGCACTTCGTTTGCCTCTTTCTTGACCTCTCATGCCTCTTTCTGCACCTCAAGTGCCTCTTTCTGCACTTCTCTTGCCTCTTTCTACACTTGTCTTGCCTCTTTCTATACCTCTCTTGCTTCATTTTGCACCTCACTTGCTACTTTCTGAACTTCTCTTGCCTCTTTCATTACAACTCTTGACTCGTTCTGCACCTCTGTTGGTTAATTCTGCATTGCTCTTGCTTCTTTCTGCACCTCTGTTGCAAATGCATGCATACCTCTTGTCTCTCAGCACCCCTCTGCCATCTTTCTGCACCTCTCTTGCCTCTGTCTGCACACCTGTTCCCTCTTTCGGCAACTATTTTGCCTGTTTCTGCAACTCTCTTGCCTCATTCTGCAGTTCTTTTTCCTTCTTCTGCACCTCTTCTGCACCGTCTTGACTAGCCCAGAAGCGGTCGCTCCTCACGCTGCTCCCTGCTGAAATAAGTGGTATCGTAGCGCTTACTGCCAGACTGATCATTGCCATTAATTTGAATTGTGCACTGCTCGCTCTGCTTACTGTAATTAATTGTGCCTGATCATATCGACATCGTAGCGCTATACTGCTAGACTGCTCTGCATTTATTTTTCAACTGTGCACTGCTCGCTTTGCCTGCTTTAACTATTTGTGCCTGATTGTGCCGGTGCCACTGCCCATTTAATAGTGATTTCAGGTTGTGCCTCAATCTCGTCCTGTTTCGCTTTTGGGCTTGCTGCCATTTTGTTGTTTGTTGTTGTGCCTCCCAGCCCGGCTCTCCACCCCGCTCCCGCCTCCCAGCTGCTCCTCCCTCCCACTAAAGTTAAGGCTCTACCCGATAGTCCAAGCGCTGTGACCATCCTGACTAGCTCAGAAGCGGCGCTCCTCACGCTGCTCCCTGCTGAAATAAATGGTATCGTAGCGCTTACTGCCAGACTGATCATTGCCATTAATTTGAATTGTGCACTGCTTGCTCTGCTTACTGTAATTAATTGTGCCTGATCATATCGTCATCGTAGCGCTATACTGCTAGACTGCTCCGCATTTATTTTTAAACTGTGCACTGCTCGCTTTGCCTGCTTTAACTATTTGTGCCTGATTGTGCCGGTGCCACTGCCCATTTAATAGCGATTTCAGGTTGTGCCTCAATCTCGTCCTGTTTCGCTTTTGGGCTTGCTGCCATTTTGTTGTTTGTTGTTGTGCCTCTCAGCCCGGCTCTCCACCCCGCTCCCCCCTCCCAGCTGCTCCTCCCTCGCTCCGCCCCCTCCACGATCCATTTATGACAGTTGCACTTAGGTGCAGCGTTCACGCGCTGCGGGCGCGCCCAATGCGCGCCGAAGGTGCGCCAAAGGTTATCCCGTCTACGCCCGTCCGCGCCTGGACCTCGCCCAGCGCCAGATCCCCTGCCCCCCGCAAATACCACTCCACCCGCATAACGTACGACGCCACAACCCTCTCAGCACTTAACCCCGGCCGACTTCCAAACTGCTACCAAGCCGCCCCAGGACACACCCATGGACCCTTCACCTGCCTTTCCTGCAAGTTCGACTGCATCAGGACCCACACCAAATCCACAAACTCCTAACAGAGCTCCGACACTAACCACCTAAAGTGCATCCTGCTCAACACCTGCTCGGTCCACAGACACGCCATTGAACTTTGGAACCTACTCGCCACCACATCGCCGGACATCGCCTTTCTTACAGAAACATGGATGAACGCCTCCTCAACGCCCGACATCGCCATAGCCATCCCGGACGGCTACAAGATCATCCGAAAGGACCGCATAAACCAAACAGGAGGAGGCATCGCCATCGTCCATAAGAGCACCAACCGCATCACGACCAGTTCCAATGATAATCTCGCAGCCACCGAACACCTTCACTTCCAGATCCACACCGACTCCAAGACCACACTCAGAGGCACCCTCATCTACAGGCCACCAGGACCCCGCACACAAATCAGCGAAGACATCACCGACTTCATCAGCCCACACGCCCTCCCCTCCGAGGACTACATTCTACTGGGAGACCTCAATTTCCACCTGGAAAAGAACAACGACAACAACACCACCACCCTTCTGGACAACCTCGCCAATCTCGGACTCAAACAACTTGTGGACACCCCCACCCACTATGCCGGGCACACGCTCGACCAATCTTCACCTTCAGCAAGCACATCTCCTTCAATCACACCACAGCTCTCCATTGGACGGACCACAGCTGCGTTCACTTCAACTACAAAAAGACTACGACCCACAACCACCCACAACCAATCCCCCGAAACTGGAACAAAATTACCACCGACCAACTCTTCACATCGCTTCACCAAAACCCTCTTGCCAAATCATCGGACCCAAACCAAGCAGCCACCCACCTCACACAATGGATCACCCACAGCGCTGACAAATTAGCACCCTTGAAAAACCATCAAATTAAGCAAGGTAGCAAAAAAGCCCCTTGGTTCAATGATGACCTTAAGAAATCCAAGAAGATCTGTCGCACCCTCGAGAAAGCCTGGCGAAAAAACCCAACCACTGACAACCTGACCACCTTCAAGAACGCCACCCGCAAACACCACCAAATGATCCGATCCACCAAGAAATCAGCATTCAAGGATCGACTTGACAACAACGCCCACAACAGCAAGGAACTATTCAACATCGTCAAAGAGTTTACCAACCCCTCCGCCGGCACCAACAACATCACTCCCTCCCAAGACCTCTGCGACTCTCTAGCCTCATTCTTCCACAACAAAATCGCTGACATACATAACAGCTTTGGAGACCAGTCCACCCCACCCACCTCCGAACTTAAACCCCCCTCCAACAACCTTTGCACCTGGAACCCAATCACCACTGAAGACACCATCCACCTGATGAACTCTATCCACTCAGGATCGCCAACCGACCCATGTCCTCACCACATTTTCAACAAAGCAGACTCCATTATCGCACCCCATCTCCGAGACGTCATCAACTGCTCCCTCAACTCCACGACCTTCCCGGAAAGCTGGAAACATGCCGAACTCAGCGCCCTCCTGAAAAAACCCACAGCAGACCCCACTGAACTTAAGAACTACCGCCCCATCTCGCTCCTCCCATTCCCTGCCAAAGTCATTGAGAAAGCTGTCAACAGTCAGCTCGCCACCTTCCTCGAATCCAACAAATCCCTCGATCTTTCACAGTCCGGCTTCCGAGCCAAACACAGCACCGAGACCGCCCTCATCGCAGCAACAGACGACATTCGTACACTACTGGACAACGGAGAAACAGCCGCCCTCATCCTACTTGACCTCTCTGCAGCCTTCGACACAGTCTGTCATAGCACCCTTATACAACGCCTCAGCAACGTCGGAATACAAGGAAAATTATTGGACTGGATCATCTCGTTCCTCGCCGTAAGAACCCAGAGAGTCCGCCTCCCCCCTTTTAGATCAGAGGCCACCGAAGTCATCTGCGGCGTACCACAAGGATCATCACTCAGTCCCACCCTCTTCAACGTATACACGAGTCCCCTCGTATCCATCGCATGCCAACACAACCTTAACATCATCTCCTATGCAGACGACACCCAGCTGATCCTCTCCCTCACCAAAGACCCAAACACCGCCAAAACCAACCTACACGAAGGAATGAAAGAAGTAGCCGAGTGGATGAAGAACAGCCGTTTAAAACTGAACTCGGACAAAACGGAAGTCCTCATCTTAGGATCAACCCCCTCTGCCTGGGACGACTCGTGGTGGCCACCGGCCCTGGGAAATGCACCCATACCAACGGACCACGCACGCAACCTGGGCTTCATCCTGGACTCCTCCCTCTCGATGACCAGACAAGTCAACGCCGTCTCATCATCATGCTTCAACATCCTACGTATGCTCAAAAAAATCTTCCCCTGGATCCCCACCGAAACAAGAAAGACGGTCACCCATGCACTGGCCATAAGCCGACTGGACTACGGAAACACCCTTTATGCCGGAACCACAGCCAAACTACAGAAAAAACTCCAACGCATCCAAAACGCCTCAGCCAGACTCATCCTAGACATCCCCCGCCAAGCTCACATTTATGGTCACCTGAAAGACCTCCACTGGCTCCCCGTCAACAAGAGAATAACGTTCCGTCTCCTCACCCATGCACCCAAAGCCCTCTACGACCTAGGACCCGAATACCTCAAGAAGTGCCTCTTCTTTTACACCCCCACCCGCCAACTACGATCGTCCAATCAAGCCCTCGCCACAATTCCACGAATCCAAAGATCCACCATGGGGGGGAGATCCTTCTCCTACTTAGCGGCCAAGACCTGGAATTCTCTCCCCACCTACCTCCGCCTTACACAGAACCACCTCTCCTTTAGAAAACAACTAAAAACTTGGATATTCGATAAGTAAAGTACCCCCCCCACCCCTCCATCAAGCGCCTTGAGACCCTCTGGGTGAGTAGTGCGCTATACAAATTCTAAACTTGAACTTTAAACTTGAACTCCTTCGGCACTTATCTTGCCTCTTTGTGCACCCCTCTAGCCTCTTTCTGTATCTCTGTTGGTTCTTTCTGCACTGTTCTTGCTTCTTTCTGAACCTCTTTTGCAAATTTCTGTCTCCCTCTTGCCTCTTTCTGCACCCATGTTCCTTCTTTATGCACCTTTCCTCAGTGGCGGTGCGTCCATTAATGGCGCTGGGGCGTTGCCCCACCAGCCGTCCGACCGTGCCCGCAGCTCCCTCCCTCGGTTTTTGTGCACTTAAGTAAACTGAAAACTTAAGTTCGGTCGGAGATGCCCTGCCTATGTAGAAGAACCGAACTGACAATGCCTGTCAGTTAGCATGACGTCGGGCCGCCCACCCCCTTCAGAGTCTGAAGGGGGTGGGCGGCCCGACGTCATGCTAACTGACAGGCATTCACATTGTCGTGAGACATGGGACACAAGTGGGGCACAAGTGCGCATGAGTGGGGACGGAGGGCAAATTTTTCTCCGTGCCCACGCATGCGCACTAGTGCCTGCTGTGGCTGGGGCACAGGCTCTAGCCTCCATTTTCTAATGGGCTGGGTGGGCAGAGAGTAGCTGTGCCCCAAAGGCGCCAGGATTGGCTCTGAGGGATCGGCGGTCGGCGGAAGTTCCTGTAGGCGGCTAGGCGCCATCAGCAATCATGGGACCTGGACCCCGGAGCACAGAAGGCGCGGTCGCGGACCTGGTAAGTTTTAAAAATTAAAATGTTTTATTTGTTAACCCCAGCCCTGCGCGACATGACCCATTTTGTTTGCAAAAGCTGTATCGTACCTTGGCAGCTGATCTCTCTCGCGTGCGCGTGCAGTCTCCGTGCCCCTACCTGGTGCTATGGGCAGCCTTTGGTGATTAGGGGAGTCAGTGTGAGCGCGCAGCTGGGCCTGCACCCTGCGAGCTGGCTCACCCAAGCAGACGGGAAACTGTGAATTGGTAGCGAGTCTCTGGGCTTCGCTAATCCACTGGGCGATGCCTGAGGGGTGGGGGAGGGCACCCAGTTAGACCGGTGAACCATCTGCTGGACGAGTATTTGCCTTCTGAAAGAGCACCCTTTACCCGCTGCGGCACAATTGGGGCCTGGCACAGATGGGATGGTGACTTTTGAGGAAAGTGTACCGTGTTCACTTACACGTGCAACATAATGTGTTAGCCCAGTTGATTTAATGCGGCATCCCATGAGTGACTACAGATCCCAGGGCCAGAACGCAATTGGATATCACATGAAACCCCAGGATCTGAAAGGGGGTGTCTGGATGAAGTGCCAGCCAAAACAGCCCACATGTTAGTCCCTGCTTCCCCGACTACGGGTCAGCAATGTATTTCCCAAATCTGGGGTTTCCGCGGAGAAGTAAAGTTCTTTTGCTTCAGTGCATGTGCGCACCACACTAGATAGAAATGTATTAAAGTGCGTTGAGCATTTGAAAGAACCGGGCGGATGCATTATTGGGGGGAGGTTGTGGCCTTACGCCCAGAACGGCCGACTTTGGAGCTGGGGAACCGGGTTCGACCCTCGGCGTCTGCTCAGTTTCCTGTGATTCTGGGCAAATCATTGAATCTCTCCGTGCCTACCAAGAAATGAGTGTGTCCTTGTTTAACATACCCAGTTCTCATGTAAAGCGCTCCAATACCTTCCGGTCGAGTTTGCGCTACATAAATCTACAGCAACAAAAATAGATGCTCCAAGGTTTATTTTTTTATGTGGCATAGTCTGCACAGGCCGACCCTGGCTAGTGACTTCTATCTTCTATTGCCTTCATTAATTGGGACTCGAGTACCATGAGTCTTGCTAAGGATCTGCTTGAGTACTGTCTTTCCTAGGGCTCTATTCAGGTATGGCTGGATGAGTTTTCTTGTATGATTTCGTTTTCAACGTAATGTTACAGTTAGCTTCTATTGTTTTGATGTCTTTCTACCTGCCCGGGCTACATAGGCTCGTGTAAAGTTTGCATAGATCATGTTACTAACTTCCGCTCCTCCTCCATGTGGGTTACGTGCAATTTTGACTTTCCATTAGCTGTGAAGGGTGCTCTGTGTCGCGACGCATAGGATTCAGCGCATGGTGTCAGATATAAATTGAATGCGCGCACTCGAGCCTGCAGCAGTTCATGCTGAGGTGAGTCACAGCCCAGTGCCCCGCGGGTGCCCAAGGCGCTGTAACAAAGCCCGGAACGCAGCACAGAATTACTTAAAAAGTTTAGAATCTGGATTTGTGGCAGGTGAGATGAGGCAGACAAAGGGTACTTTGAATGAAGATTTTGAAAGTGTCAGTTTGTCACACTGAGTACTATTGTGCCTCAAAACAGCTCAGACACGTGAGACACGTCAGTTTAGATGATATGCCCATTCATTTTTTGGCCCCTCTCCGGAGATTGCCCATAATAACGTCGTTTTGTTGGTAACCTACTGGTAAAAAAAAATAGCCGTATCCCTTTTAATAAAATATACAATGTTGCCATGACCCCCACGGCACGACCGCGAGTATTGCAAGAGGCTGAGCAGTGTGCCTGTGTGAGTCCGGGGTGAGTGATGTCTGTGTGAGTGCAGGCTGAGCAGTGTGCCTGTGTGAGTCCAGGGTGAGTGATGTCTGTGTGAGTGCATGGTGAGCAGTGTGCCTGCGTGAGTCCAGGGTGAGTGATAGCTGTGTGAGTGCAGGTTGAGCAGTGTACCTGTGTGAGTCCAGAGTGAGTGATGTGGATGGGTGAATGCTGGCTTAGTGATGTGTCAGGGAAGGGCGAGTAATGGGTCTATGAGTGCAGGGTGACTGTGCCTATGTTAATGCAGGGAGAGAGATGTATCTGTGCAAGTGCAAAGAGACTTGTCTGGCTACTCCCAGAGATGTATGCGCCAAGCCACCTCTTTCTCAAATGTGCTTCAGAATGCACCATTTGCCCACTCTTTTTTCAAAATGTTCTCATGGGAGAACCCCCCGAACTCTCCAAACGCCCCAAAGCCCCCATAGGTGGTTCGGCCTCGCTTGCTGAACTCGCTCGCCACAGTATTTACGCCTACCACTTTCAAATGTCACCAGCCGCCACTGCCTTTCCTGCCTGTTTCTGCACCTCTCTTGCCTTTCTGCACCTCAGTTGCCTCTTTCTGTACCACTCTTGTGTCTTTCTGCACCTCTCTTGCCTTTTTCTGCAGTTCTCTTGCCTCTTTCTGCCCCTCATTTGCTTCTTTCTGAAGATCGCTTGTCTCTTTCTGCACCTCTCTTTCCTCTTTCGGCACCTATCTTGCCTCTTTCTGCACCTCACTTGCATCTTTCTGCACTTCACTTGCTTCTTTCTAAACATCCCTTGCCTCTTTCTGCTCCTCTCTTGCCTCTTTGTGCATTTCTCTTGCCTGTTTCTGTACTTCCCTTGCATCTTTCCGCACCCCTCTTGCCTCTTTCTGCACCCACTTTTCTTTTTCAGCATCCCTCTGGCCTCTTTCTGCAGTTCTCTTGCCATTTTCTGCACCTCTTCTGCCTCTTTCTGCACCTCACTTGCCTCTTTCTGCACCTCTCTTGCTTCTTTCTATACCTGTTGCTTCCGTCAGCAATTCTCTTTCTGCATTTCTCATGCTTGTTTCTGCATCTCTTGCATCTTTCTGCACCCCACTTGCCTCTTTCTGCATCCCATGTTTCTCTTTCTGCACCCCTCTTGCCTCTTTGCCTCTTTGTGCACCCTGTTCCCTCTTTTTGTACCTTCCCTGCCTGTTTCGGTGCCTCTCTTGCCTCCTTCTGTACATCTGTTGCTTCTTTCTGCACTTCACTTGCTCTTTCTGCACCCTTTTGCGCCTCTTTCATTACCTCTGTTGCTTCTTTCTGCCCTTCTCCTCCTTATTTCTGTATCCCTCCTGCCTCTTTCTAGACCTTTCTTGCCTATTTGTGCACCCCTCTTACCTTTTTCTGCACTCCTCTTGCCACTTTTTGCACCTCTGTTGATTCTTTATGCAGTGCTCTTGCTTCTTACTGTACCTCACCTGTCTTTTTCTGTACTTCTCTTACTTCTTTCTACAGCTCAGTTGCTTCTTTCAGCAATTCTCTTGCCTCTTTCTGAACTTTTCTTCCTTCTTACTGCACCCCTCCTGCCTCTTTCTGTACCTCTCTTGCCTCTTGGTGCACATCTCCTACTTCTTTCTGCACCCCTCTTGCTTCTTTTTGCACCTCTGTTGGTTCTTTCTCCACTGCTCTTGATTCTTTTTGCACCTCACTTGCCTCTTTCTGCACTATTCTTGCTTCTTTCTACACCTCCGTTGCTTCTTTCAACAATTATCGTGCCTCTCTCTGCACTTCTCTTGCTTGTTTCTACACCTCTCTTGAGTCTTTCTGCACCTCTGTTGCCTCTTTCTGCACTTCACTTGCTTCTTTCTGTACCTCTCTTGCCTCTTTCGGCACATCTGTTGCTTCTTTCTGTACTTTTCTGGCCTCTTTTGGCACCTCTGACTTAGAGATAGTTTAAATCCCTCTGCCCTATTATGCACTAGTTATGTATCACAAAAGAAAATGCCAATGCTGCCAATGTCACTCCCTAAATTATTTGTCTTGCTCACACATGAAAAAAACACTATGTGAGAATTGTCTGCTTTTTTAATCAATCTGTCAGTTTTTTATTTTGTTTTAGATATTCTTTTTTGTATTTGTTTTTTTCACATTTTAAATATTTCAACAAGACATATAAAAAAAACACATCACATAAACAAACATTTAATCACTTATTATTGAACTTCCCCTTTTGTTTCAATCATACACATTCACGTTAAAGATCTTTTACAAGCATACTTCTCACACATTCATACTTCTAACACACCAATATCAGAAAAAGATGTACTTTGTGCAATTCTATATACATTTTTTACAAATGGAAATCATAGATACAATTTTTAAGCATAAATCAATATAATCCGAATATTGTTTGGATTTTCTTATGGTTTCAACATAACAAGATTATATGTCAAGGTCATATAGAATTGCACAAAGTACATCTAGCATTTAAAAAACCTTTGAAATTCAATGAAAAAAGTATAGGTTCCAGGGACGTTATAGTTAGAAATTAGCTTTTAAAAAACCTTAGAAATTCACTGAAAAACGACAGGTTTCAGGGATGTTATAGTTAGTTGGACATTTCACTCATAGAAAACCAGAGAAATGTGGCCGTTATGGTTATATGTCATCAGTGATGTCATCATTGATATCACTGACCATGTCATGAATGATGCAATATGTGATGTCATCAGCAGTGGATTACGGGGACACGAGTTATAGTTAGCTCAACTAACTATAATGGCCGAATTTCTCTGGTTTTGTATGAGTGAACTGTCCAACTAACTATAACGTCCCTGAAACCTGTGTTTTTTCAGTGAATTTTGAAGGTTTTTTAAATGCTAATTTCTAACTATAACGTCCCTGAAACTTATGCTTTTTTCAGTGTATATATATATATATATATATGTATATATATATATTACCTACTGGCGGTCGCGCGGGTCAAAAAAAAAATTCGATTTGTGCTTGGGGAGCACCCGGTATGCGCTCCGGGGAGCGGACCGGGGAGCGTAGCATGGGGAAAACCCAGTTTATTCACTGCGTCACCTCTACGACCCTTTCTTGCGTCAATACGTCCCTTTTGCATACATTACACCTGATGTAGATATAATGTTGCGCAGGGCTTACAAAGTGACGCATCTACCTAGATGCGTCACTTTGTAAATATGACTGAATAAGGTGCATTTTTTACAGCACTGGTGCGTCACAAAAAGTGACTCTCCGGTGGCGTTAAAGTGACGCATGGCCTCATAAATGAGGCCTTCAGTCTTCTACTCATGCGTCATAATAAATTTATGACGTATTAGTCGGAAGTTCTTACAGATATGTCAGTATTTCAGACGTATCTGTAAGCGCAAAAGTGATGCATTGCTGGAGTGTGTCTCAAAAATGATGCAACTCCAGCAATGCATCCTTTCACATGGGGCCAGGCTCCATGTGAAAGGGCCTGCACGCCTGCTGTGATATCTCATGGATTTCACTGCGTCACCTCTACGACCCTTTCTTGCGTCAATACGTCCCTTTTGCATACTTTACACCTGACGTAGGTATAATGTGGCGCAGGGGCTTACAAAGTGACACATCTACCTAGATGCGTCACTTTGTAAATATGACTGAATAAGGTGCATTTTTTACTGTACTGATGCGTCACAAAAAGTGACGCACCGGTGGCGTTAAAGTGACACATGGCCTCATAAATGAGGCCTTCAGTCTTCTAGTCATGCGTCATATTAAATATATGACATATTATGTCGGAAGTACTTACAGATACGTCAGTATTTCAGACGTATGTGTAAGCGCAAAAGTGATGCATTGTTGGAGTGTGTCACAAAAATGATGCAACTGCAGCAATGCATCCTTTCACATGGGGCCAGGCCCCATGTGAAAGGGCTTGCATCAGTCTTACGCCTGCTGTGCAAAAAGGCGTAAGATTTGGACGCAACAGCGTCATAAAAGTGACGCAGTGATATCTCATAGATTTCACTGCGCCACCTATACGACCCTTACTTGCGTCAATACGTCCCTTTTGCATACTTTACACCTAACTTAGGTATAATGTGGCGCAGGGGCTTACAAAGTGACGCATCTACCTAGATGCGTCACTTTGTAAATATGACTGAATAAGGTGCATTTTTTACTGTACTGATGCGTCACAAAAAGTGACGCTCCGGTGGCGTTAAAGTGACGCATGGCCTCATAAATGAGGCCTTCAGTCTTCTAGTCATGCGTCATATTACATTTATGTTGTATTATGTCGGAAGTTCTTACAGATACGTCAGTATTTCAGACGTATCTGTAAGCGCAAAAGTGATGCATTGCTGGAGTCTGTCACAAAAATGATGCAACTCCAGCAATGCATCCTTTCACATGGGGCCAGGCCCCATGTGAAAGGGCCTGCACGCCTGCTGTGAAACAGGCGTAAGATTTGGACGCAACAGTGTCATAAAAGTGACGCAGTGATATCTCATAGATTTCACTGCATCACCTCTACGACCCTTTCTTGCGTCAATACGTCCCTTTTACATACATTACACCTGACGTAGGTATAATGTGGCGTAGGGGTTTACAAAGTGACGCATCTACCTAGATGCGTCACTTTGTAAATATGACTCAATAAGGTGCATTTTTTACAGCACTGGTGTGTCACAAAAAGTGACGCACCGGTGGCGTAAAAGTGACGCATGGCCTCATAAATGAGGCCTTCAGTCTTCTACTCATGCGTCATATTAAATATATGACATATTATGTCGGAAGTACTTACAGATACGTCAGTATTTCAGACGTATCTGTAAGCGCAAAAGTGATGCATTGCTGAAGTGTGTCACAAAAATGATGCAACTCCAGCAATGCATCTTTTCTTACCCTTCCACACCCCCGTTCCTTTTCAACATTTTCTTTGAATAGCCACATTCCCCATATTCACTCTCCTTCTCCTTACTTTCCTTCCCAACACTCACCTTCTTTCAGTCCCCCTACTTCACTTCCTTTCTCCTCTCATACCTTTCTGTTCTTTCTTACTCATTTTCCTTTCCATTATCAATGCACTCCACTTCATTTACTCTTTTTCATTTTTTAAAGAATATAGCTCTTTGATGAGAATTGGAGGTAATTCTGAAAATAACTTTTTTTTCTTCTTTTTTCTTTTTTCTGAACAGAAACAAAAACAGGAAATGGAAACTGCTCAACAGGAGCAAAAAAAAACAAAAAAATTAGGGCTGGGAACGGCAGCGATGGTTCTCCAATGCTCTAACCATGAGCAGGACACTTTGCTCCCCAAAGGTAAGGTGTTGATTGCAGTATCTGCATTTTAGGACACCTTTGTTGAATGCAGGTTGAATATTTGGAACCAGCTCCTGCGATCGCCCCCTTACAGAAGTAGTGGCTCCTCCGGTGGATGTAGAGGCCCCATCACTGGGAACCTCTTGTGCCAGAGCCCTGACGCTTTCCTGGGCAAAATTCTGGGGGTGCCTCCTCTCCACATGCCGTATCATTGTGAAGTTCCCAAAAGAATATTTCTTTTTGGGGTCACCCCGTGACAGGACATTTTTGCAGATCCTGCACTCCACTTTTGGAGCATTCACCTTTTTCAGTCCTTCTGGTATGGAATTTTTTTTCCAGATGAAATGCTCTTTCACCTTTGGCTGAGGAGGCTCTTCATCGATGAATTCAGGCTCATCTTCACAGCTGGATGGTCTGGCAGCCATGATTAACCAAGAAAGATGCAAGAGCAAAAACGCAGGTCTTTCAATCAATCAATCAATCAAAGCATTTATATAGCGCACTACTCACCCGGAGGGTCTCAAGGCGCTAGGGGAGGGAGGGGTCCGCTACTGCTCGAACAGCCAGGTCTTGAGCTGCTTCCGAAGGCGAGGTGGTCCTGGGTCAGGCGGAAGTGGGTCGGGAGGGAGTTCCAGGTCTTGGCGGCCAGGTAGGAGAAGGACCTTCCCCCTCTGGTGGCTCTTCGGAAGCGGGGGACGGCGGCGAGGGCGTGTCCAGTCGATCGAAGCTGGCGTGTGGGAGCGTAGAAGTTGAGGCGGCTGTTGAGGTATCCTGGGCCTTGGTTGTGTAGGGCTTTGTGTGTGTGGGTGAGGAGGTGGAAGCTGATTCTCTTGTTGACCGGGAGCCAGTGCAGGTCTCTCAGGTGTCCGGAGATGTGGCTGCGACGAGGGATGTCCAGGATGAGTCGTGCTGAGGCGTTCTGGATCCGTTGGAGTCTCTTCTGGAGTTTGGCGGTGGTACCGGCGTAGAGGGAGTTGCCGTAGTCCAGACGGCTGGTGACGAGGGCCTGGGTGACCGTCTTCCTGGTCTCGGTGGGGATCCACCGGAAGCTCTTACGTAGCATGCGCAGGATGTTGAAGCACGACGAGGAGACGGCGTTGATTTGTCTGGTCATGGAGAGGGAGGAGTCCAGGATGAAGCCCAGGTTGCGTGCGTGGTCTGTTGGTTTGGGTGCGCTGCCCAGGGCGGGGGGCCACCAGGAGTCGTCCCAGGCGGAGGCAGAAGATCCCAGGATGAGGACTTCCGTCTTGTCCGAGTTCAGTTTCAGGCGGCTGTTCATCATCCACTTGGCTACGTCTGTCATCCCTTCGTGTAGGTTGGCTCTGGCGGTGGCGGGGTCAATGGTGAGGGAGAGGATCAGCTGGGTGTCGTCGGCGTAGGATATGATGTTGAGGTTGTATTGGCGTGCGATGGCTGCGAGGGGGCTCATGTAGACGTTGAAGAGGGTTGGGCTAAGCGAGGAGCCTTGAGGAACGCCGCAGATGACTTCGGTGGCTTCTGATCTAAACGGGGCTAGGCGGACTCTCTGTGTCCTTCCGGCGAGGAAGGAGATGATCCACTCCAGTGCCTTCTCCTGGATTCCGACGTTGCTGAGGCGCTGCACTAGGGTACGGTGGCAGACAGTGTCGAAAGCCGCGGAGAGGTCTAGGAGGATGAGGGCCGCTGTTTCTCCATTGTCGAGCAGGGCTCGGATGTCATCGGTGGCTGCGATCAGGGCGGTCTCGGTGCTGTGGTTGGCCCGGAAGCCAGACTGCGAGAGGTCGAGGGATCCGTTCGTCTCGAGGAAGGCGGCCAGCTGCTTGTTGATGGTCTTCTCGATGACTTTTGCAGGAAACGGGAGCAGCGAGATGGGGCGGTAGTTCTTGAGGTCAGTGGGGTCGGCTGATGGTTTCTTTAGTAGAGCGCTGAGTTCGGCGTGCTTCCAGCTCTCGGGGAAGGTAGCGGTGTTGAAGGAGGTGTTGATGATGTCCCGCAGGTGGGGTGCGATGACAGCGTCGGGCTTGTTGAAGACGTGGTGAGGGCAGGGGTCGGTTGGAGATCCGGAGTGGATGGAGTTCATCGTGCGGACGGTGTCTTCGGTGCTGATCGGGGTCCAGGCGCAGAGGGTGGTGGTGGGGGGCGGTGGTTCGGTCGTGGCGTGCGTCGGTTGAGTGTTGAAGCTGTTGTGTATGTCCGCGATCTTGTTGTAGAAGTAGGAGGCGAGGGAGTTGCAGAGGTCTTGTGAAGGGGTGATGCCGTTGTTTCCGGCGTTGGGGTTGGAGAGCTCTTTAACGATGTTGAAGAGTTCCTTGCTGTTGTGTGCGTTGTTGTCCAGTCGTTCCTTGAATGCAGCTTTCTTGGTGGCGTGAATCAGTTGGTGGTATTTTCGGGTGGCGAGCTTGAGGGCAGTCATGTTGTCCGGTGTTGGGTCTCTGCGCCAGGCTTTCTCGAAGGCTCGGCAGTTCCTCTTGGAGCTCTTGAGTTCGTGGGTGAACCATGGGGCTTTCTTGCTGCCGGGTCTGCTAGGCGGGGTCCTCAGAGGGGCGAGGTCGTCTGCGCAGTTGCTGATCCACTTAGTGAGGTTGGTGGCCGCCTGGCTGGGGTTCGTTGCGCCGGTGGGAGGGTTCTTGCTTAGGGAAGTCTCGAGCTGGTCGGCTGTGATCTTGTTCCAGCTTCTGCGTGCAACCTGTTGCTGGTGGTGGTGGGTCGTGGTCCTTCTGAAGCTGAAGTGGACGCAGCTGTGGTCTGTCCAGTGGAGTCCGGTGGCGTGGCTGAAGGTGATGTCCTTGCTGGAGGAGAAGACTGGGTCAAGCGTGTGGCCGGCGTAGTGGGTGGGGGTGGTCACCAGTTGCTTGAGTCTGAGGTTTGCGAGGTTGTCCAGCCTGTTTCAGTCACAAAAGTGAAAGAAGAAGTGAAGGAAATGGGTGGGGATTTCATTCTTTGTAAAAAAAAACTGTTAGCAACCAATGAAAAGTGTTTTTTTAAGGTCAAATGACTTGACGCGCTGACGCTGCGTGCACCGGAGCGCTTCCGGGTGCGCATACGCGGCGCGAACGTAGGCGCTTCCGGGGCGCTTCCGAGGCGCATACGCGGCACGAACATAGGCCCTTCCAGGGGCGCTTACGCGGCGCGCCGAAGTGACGTTTTGATAGTTTCACGGAAATGCTAAATTATTTTCATTTCCTTATTCAAAAAAACTGCTTTTATATGTATGGTACTAAATGTCTTGCATTATTATTTACTTTTCATTCATATTATTTTACACAAACGCAAGTAGCGCTCTGGGTGCGCTTTCAGGAGAGCTTACCGGTGCGTGCGCCCAGAGCGCCCCAGGAAAAAATGATTAAAAAAATATAAAAAATATTATTGTAAAAAAAAATAATACAAATTAATTCTCACACAAATCAGCAAATTAAAAAAAACGTAGGTTACAAACTCGATATAGAAAGGAATTAGCATTTAAAAAACCTATGAAATTCACTGAAAAAACCATAGGTTTCACACCAGTTATAGTTAGGAATTAGCATTTAAAAAACCTATTAAATTCACTGAAAAAACCATAGGTTTCACACCAGTTATAGTTACCTGGAAATTTTACTGACATAAAACCATTGAAATTCCCACGTTATAGTTAGTTGGACTCACTGTAACTTGCGTGCCTGCAATGCACTGCTGATGATGTCACATATTACATCACTCATGACATGGTCAGTGACATCACTCATGACATCACTGATGACACCATCCTTGTGACAGAGTGACAGACCTCCTTTCAGTGTAATGTAACCCTTAAAGCACATATTCAAAAATAGAAATTAACAATTTCAAAAAAATGGAGATACCCATACCAGTTACAACAAACAATTCAGTAATTTCACCATCTATATATGCATCCACTCATTCACCATCAGTTCTATATAGTCACTCATACATATACTCACTCATCATATGTAGTGATACACCTATACATCCTGTTACACACCGACAGTCATCCAAAAGTTACTCACACATGCAAATAAACTATTGAACATCCATTTATTTGCATATAGAACTATACACACACTACCACTTTACTTCTATGGAAATTTACACATACTTACTCTCTTAAACAATCACTTATAGAAACACATACTTATTTAAACAGGAACTCTTACAATCTCTCGCTCTGACATATACTCACTTATATACATCAATACTCACTTATAATATATTAAAACATATGTAGTTACTGATAAAGACACTAGTGAGACAGTCATTCACTCACTAACACACACATATACACACTCATCCACCCATACAGTCTTGCACATATGCTGTCTTCAAAACACATACAAACAGTGAGTCAGTCACCAACCCATGCAGCCACTTATACACGAAGTGAAACACTGATACATATATTTCAATATTTAAAAGTTACTCGCTAATATATGTATTCACTAGGATACACTTAATAAGGCAGTTAACAAATCATTTTTCTTAAAAAACATCCATTTACACACTTATTTAACCATTTATTCTTCCATCGACCTTTACAAATACATATATAAAACAAATTTATTTTTCAGAAAGACACACTTTCACTGGATGGTTTCATCAGTGATGTCATGAGTGATGTCACTGACCATGTCATGAGTGATGTAATATGTGACATCATCAGCAGTGCATTGCAGGTGCGCAAGTTATAGTGAATCCAACTAACTATAACGTGGGAATTTCAATGGTTTTATGTCAGTAAAAGTTCCAGGTAACTATAACTGGTGTGAAACCTGAAACCTATGGTTTTTTCAATGAATATATATATATATATATGTATATATATATATATATATATATATATATATATATATATATATATATATATATATATATATATATATATATATATACATATATATATATATATATATATTCACTGAAAAAACCATAGGTTTCACACCAGAATATATATATATATATATATATATATATATATATATATATATATATATATATATATATATATATATATATATATATTCACTGAAAAAACCATAGGTTTCACACCAGTTATAGTTAGCTGGCAATTTTACTGATATAAAACCATTGAAATTCCCACGTTATAGTTAGTCGGACTCACTATAACTTGCACGTGCAATGCACTGCTGATGACGTCACATATTACATCATTCATGACATGGTCAGTGACATCACTCATGACACTGATGACACCATCCAGTGAATATGTGTCTTTCTGAAAAATAAATATTAGTGAGTAATGTTTAAATATTTAAAAATATATATTAGTGTTTCACTTTGTATATAAGTGGCTACATGTGTTGGTAAGTAGCTACATGCGTATGTATATGGGTTATTAGATGTTTTTATTAGTATCAGTATGAGTGTCTATATGGTTTGGTGGGGGTATTACTTAGCACATAGATGCATGAGTGACTGACTCTCTGTTTGTATGTGTTTTGAAGACAGCATATGTGCAGGACTGTATGGGTGGATGAGTGTGTATATGTGTGTGTTAGTGAGTGAATGACTGTCTCACTAGTGTCTTTATCAATAACGACATATGTTTTAATCTAGTATATGTGAATATTGATGTATATAAGTGAGTTTATGTGAGAGTGAGAGATTGAAAGAGTTCCTGTTTAAATAAGTATGTGTTTCTATAAGTGATTGTTTATGAGAATAAATATGTGTAATTTTCAATAGAAGTAAGGTGGAAGTGTGTGTATAACTCTATATTCAAATAAATGGATGTTCAATAGTTTATTTGCACGTGTGAGTATGTCTGTGAGTAACTTCTCGATGATTGTTGGTGTGTAACAGGATGTATAGGTGTATCATTTCATATGATGAGTGAGTATATGTATGAGTTGATGTGTATATAGATGGTGGAATTACTGAATTACTTGTTGTAACTGATATGGGTATCTGCTTTTTTTTAAAATTTCAGTTTCTATTTTTGAATATGTGTTTCAAGAGTTACATTACAGTGAAAGGAGGTCTGTCACTATGTCACAAGGATGGTGTCATCAGTGATGTCACTGACCATGTCATGAATGATGTAATATGTGACGTCATCAGCAGTGCATTGCACGCGCAAGTTATAGTGAGTCCGACTAACTATAACGTGGGAATTTCAATGGGTTTATATCAGTAAAATTGCCAGCTAACTATAACTGGTGTGAAACCTATGGTTTTTTCAGTGAATTTAATAGGTTTTTTAAATGCTAATTCCTAACTATAACTGGTGTGAAACCTATGGTTTTTTCAGTGAATTTCATAGGTTTTTTAAATGCTAATTCCTAACTATAACTGGTGTGAAACCTATGGTTTTTTCAGTGAATTTCATAGGTTTTTTAAATGCTAATTTTTAACTTTTTATAGGGCTTCATACCTATGTACTTTTTAGTGAATTTCTGTGCTTATCCTTTATGAGCCTCCTAAGCCCCCCTCAGAAAACCTAGAGGGTCAAGAAGTCTCTACCGTGCCCCCTTCTACCCATACCGAACATTGTTTACCCTCCATCTTGAGTCTCGATTGTACCGAAACACAAAATGGAGGACTCCCGTAACACTGCCGGTGCGCGTAAAGGAGCGCGCACCGGTAAGCGCTCGATAAAAAAAGGTGGGAAAGCAATTTACAAAAAAACCACTGGAGACACTTTCATCAAATATAGAATAGGCCCTACTACATAGCAGTCCCTACCATTTACCCAAATTTGAAGGAATTCCATTGAGAAAATTATGCTGTAGGCCTGACTAAATATCCTGAGGTAAATTACATGACAAAAACACATATGAAATGTTAGAATTTACAACCAATTAAAAACTTTCCTTCATTTTCTACGATTATTTCCTGACGTTTCATTGGTTAAGTACAAGAATATATATAAAAGAAGAGAGGGAAACACAGCCATTTTGACTACTGCTTCCAGAAGTACATTTGAGAACAAATTACACTGACAACTTCAACTGATTTCTCCAAGGTAAATTGTTATTATGGAAGTATATTGTACACTTTAAGTTAATTTCTGAAAAAATATTCTGTTAGTTATATACTATCCCTCTGTAAAAATTATAGATAGAGATAGACTTCTCTGTAATAGTTATGGATTGAGTTAGGCTTCTCTGGTATACAGTACCCTAACTCTACTAATATAGTTAATTTGTATGCAATTTTCAGAAAGAAAATGGAAGGAGAAAATCAAGGAAATGTTACTTCTATCAAAATAAAGGTGGAAAAACCAGAAGACCAAAAAGATGAAGTAGATTTCATGGATGACTCTTTGGATGAACAGTTAATAGAATGTTTGGAAGAAATGGAATTCTGTACTTATAATTATGAGGAAATTCTGGACAATATTATGTTAGAAATTTTATTAAATTATGAAAAAGAATCAGAGGAATAAATTTATATTTAATAATTTCAAATTGTTTGAGACAATATTCATTTTTATATGTAATTCATAAAGTATTACCAAAAATGTTTAAAATATAAAGTGAGACTTATAGTATACTGTTCAACTATTTTTCTGTTACATAGTAAGTTTACTCATAGTTACTACCTTTCTCCCACTATATTATCTCATATGAATATTTTACACCTCATTTTCATAAGGGAGCAGGGTAGACTACTCATGATCCCCTAGAAATTCTCAGGGAGTGCTTAAAAGATCTGTTTCTCCTTTCCAGACAGACTATGTTATGAATTCCATATACCACAAAAAATACAATAACAACATGCAAGATGTCTACAAAGAAGATGGTGAACATTAAATTTAAGTCTCTTCATTAGTACCTACATGTAGGTACTTACATAAAATAAAAAAAATTTAAAAAACAATTAATAAACATACAATTTTTTGAAGTGATTATTTTTCCATAGTACCCTCCTCGATACGCTCCCCGGTGCGCGTACCAGGCGCTTCCCCCGCGAAAATCGAAAAAAAAAAAAAAAAGGTGAGACCCCGCGGGGCCCTTTAATGGCCCCCACATCAAACCTAAGGGTACAGGGGGTGTCTACTCTGCCCCCTTATGGTCATTTCCCCCTTTGTTTTGGCCACCTCTCGTGTCTCGATCCTACCGAGACACAAGATGGCGGCCGCTCCGGACTGTTTAGAATGTTTACAGACAACTGAGAGCCAATCAGCTTCCTGCGCGCAAGTCGCGTGGCGCGCCTGGAGCGCTCACCAGTGCGCGCACCGGAGAGCGCCTATAGATATATATATTTTTTTGAACCTAAATTACTCAAAATCCACTGGAGCACATATCTTGAGACATAGCAAAGGCACATCGGGCTACCAGTCCCTACAATTTTGCCAAGTTTGGTGGAAATCCATTCAGCCGTTCGGGCTAAAAGTGAAATCGACCGCCCTATGGAAATTAACATGGGGAAAACGCGTTTTGGGACCCCCCTTTTATCTCGGCCCCCGCTTGACGAATCCCCCCCAAACTTTCAAGGAAGGACCGGAGCTCGACGAGGCCATTTTCAGGAAATTTTCAGGCAGATTCGTCAACCGGTGCCAAAGTTATTCCAAATAGAATTTTCAGATTTAACATTGAAAAAAATCCTAACTATAACTACCTACTGGCGACCGCCAGTAGGTAATATATATATATATATATATATATATATATATATATATATATATATATATATATATATATATATATATATATATATATATTTTTTTTTGGTTTTTTTTTGTTCAATGTGGTCTGCTCACAGGATCGCTCCACAACGGGTACTGGCGTTGGGCCAGACCAATGGCCAAGAAGACAATTATTTGTACAAAGGACGCCGCACACAGCAACTTCTTTTCACAGGTTTATTTCAGTGCCCAGTCTAACACCAACGCGTTTCAGCCTGACTGGAAAAAAAAAAATATATATATATATATATTGTAGATGGATGAAATGGATATAGTGCCATGCTCTATGTGACATCACCTGAGTACATAGGAGGTGGGGTCGCGACAAATATGGAGCGTTTTCTCATAGAAGTGTCTCGAGCATTATCAGACCAAAGGACGCTTTAAATATTTAATTTGCATATTTAATTTAAATACTTTTCAGCATTAATATTATTAGAATGCTGAATGGATGGTCGTAAATTGCTGCCATATTACTATCATTATGATTTACATCGAGAAATGGACTCATCTAATGTCTAATTCCTTCTCCAATATGTCCGCTGCACTTATCTCACTTGTGGGTGTATATGTGAAGTCCTATGTCCATGTCTGTTCATTGGCAATGTAAAAGGACTACTGTTTTGAATTCACAACAAACGTGAGCAAGCCGTGAGGTGAAACGCGTTGTTTGTTTTTTGCTGCCAATTAAAACTTTGAAGCACAGCAACTCCTTGTGTGTCGTTGCACGTTTCTTCGTATGGGAGAATCTTTGAATGCAGATATCGGGCCTCCGGGACCCTAACAGCGACCCACTCGTGAGCGGGTACTGGCAGAACACCGGAACTGTGTGTTTGCTGATTTGATTATTGCCGGTCCGCTCCCCTGCTCTGAAGGAACCTTGGAAAACGTCTCTTATATGAGGCAACAACCAACTGAGGAACCGCACTTTGTCATTGACAAGAGGAACCAGCAATATCACTATCCGTGAAGAGGTCTCAAGGCACAGAGGATTGTGGTCCCTGTAGTTCTACACTGCCGACGACACCTGACACGGAAAAGCAGGCTGCGGTTGCGGTCTGCTTAGTACGTGAGTGTGCCGAAAGCGTGTGGGTGAAGAGGATTGTGGTCCTTGGAGTTTTACATTGCCGACGACATCCGAAATGGAGAAGCAGGCTGCGGCTGCGGTCTGCGAAGTATGTGTGTGTGTCGGAAGCGTGTAGACACAGGGCACGAAGAGCAGTGGTAGAGAGCCGACTAGTAAAAGGAGGAGGCGTCCTCTGAAGTCGGCAGGAGTTGCTCTATTTTGCAAGTGCGATACAACTAACAATGGCAGCAATGGATTCAAGATGCAAAGCGACAGCTGACAAGTTATTTTTCATGCAAGGTGGCATTTTGACAGATCCAAAGGCGCAAGCAGTGAATATCGGCAAGGAAGTACATATACAGACTTTGCTTTCCAAGTTAGAGAAATTATACAAAAAGGAACTTGGGAAGTGGTGGGAGGCGGAATCCCTTCAGCGTTATATCGACGGCGGAAGAGTGCCGCAGGGCCTCAGAATTTGCACTGTCCCCACCTTTGAAGATCCGGATCCTGACATGTTAGACGAGTGGTCAAACAACTCCTCTGCATGTTCAATGACCATGATGCGCATATTGGTCAAATATGCGCTAAAGGACCGGAAGAAACTTTTGGAACAAATTGAATTACTGATTGCCGAGATAATTCCTATAATGGGAAAGGATGCCTTTGATGAATATGCAAAAAATTTGGAGGTAAAGATTCAAAAATTGGAAGAGAAAATAACTGCTAAAAAGCAACGCAAATTCCTAAGGGACTATAAAGACTATCAGGCGGGTCGCACTCTAACTTTCCATCGGAAATACGGCCACCTTTTTGATAAATCAGCCCCAAAAATGGCAAGAAATGTAACAACATTGGTGCAAGTGGAACCGGAAGAAAGTGATGTTTCAGGCGGGAGTCTACAGGATCTAACCACGGTGGGTCTAAATCAAACCACGGGAGATGATCAAGAAGAACTGAGGAAGCGTTTTTTATTGCAGTTCCAAGTATTAAACCAGGGGCGGACAGACCAACAACAAGACCAGGGAGGTCAAAGAGGGCGCTGCAGAGGAAATCGGGGAAGACCGAAAGGAACAAAAAAGCAAAAATCAGACAGCAATGCCGCAAAGCAGCCCGTGGGAGTGATGACAAGGGGCAGCAAGACCCAAGTATGACGGTAATAAATCTATCTACCAGGTCATTATCTGCGCATGAGCATGAGGTACTATCCTTGGGATTATCATTCTGCCCCTCTAATAATCTTAATTATGCCCAAACAAGGATTGACTTGTTTTATTTTTCAAGGAAATTGAAATTGAAAAAGTGGTTTGAGACCCATCCCTCCAAACCTCCACCCATTGGGGGAACTAACTCTAAAAGTAATTTGGATCTAAATGATATGGAATTAATGGAAATTATTTCATCTGGTGTGATTGATGGTAATGAGTATTTATCTGATGATGAGGTTGATACCAATCTGAATCCAGGGAGCAATTTCAAAATGAAATCTAAATTCATTCCCCAGATTGTGTGCGAAGCCGTGGAAGTTTTTGAGAGGGGTGTTCTATCTGACCTTAAGAAGTTGAGATTGGATCGCATGCCAAACAACAAGAAAATTTTGTCCTTTGAACATCATAAGGCAATTAAAAGCCTGAAGGAGGATGATAGTATTGTTATCCGCCATGCAGACAAAGGTGGAAATGTTATTGTTTTGGAGAAAAGTAAATATCTAGCGGAAGAGCATAGTCAGTTGGGAGATGGGAATTGCTATGAATTGAGCTCGTTTTCTGATTTTAGACAGACTAAGGGTTTGTTTGAAACAAAACTACAGAACTACAGAGACAAAGGTCTGCTTACTTGGGAGGAGTATCTGTTCCTTAAATGTGACCACCCCAAAATCCCAATTCTGTACCTTCTCCCTAAAGTGCACAAAAATGCCACTGATCCACCAGGGAGACCCATAGTGTCATCTATGGGTTCTTTACTGGAGAAAACTTCCCAGTATATCGACTATTACCTTAGACCATTTGTAATAGCCTTGCCTACGTATCTGAAAGATACAACACATTTTCTCAAATGCATAGAAGGAATCCTCTGGGAGCCGACTTCCATCTTGGTTACCTTAGATGCCAATAGCCTTTATACGTGCATCAAACACAGTCTGGGACTACAAGCAGTGAGACACTTTCTAAAATCTAGGTCCATTGCATTTCTGGAACATTCTGGTATGTTACTGGAATTGATTGATTTCTGTCTAACCCACAATTTCTTCATCTTTGATGAATTGGTATACCGACAGTCACAGGGCACGGCGATGGGCACCTGCTTTGCCCCTAGTTATGCCAACCTCTTCATGGGGTGGTGGGAGGAGCAGGTGTCCAGTCAGGTCGCCGAATTCAACAACCAGGTTGTCCTGTGGCTTAGGTATATCGATGACATCTTTCTGATCTGGGATGGCACGGAGGAATCCGCAAGTAAATTTGTGTGCCAGTTAAACGACAACACACTGAATTTGAAATTTACTGAGCACATACACAGATCAAAGATTGAGTTCCTTGATGTCATAATTGAGATACAAGGGACCATGATGACTACAAGTCTTTACAGAAAGGCTACAGCTGGCAACAGCCTACTAAACGCAAGAAGTGAACACCCCAGAAAACTTGTACACAGCATCCCCTATGGGGATCTGTTACGTGTGAAGCGCAAATGTAGCACAGCAGAAGCGTTTGAACTAGAGAAGGAGACAATGATTAAGCGTTTCAATGAACGTGGGTACAACAACAAGACCATACAGGGGGCTGTTGTAAGAGCTGATACTAAAGCCAGGAGGGATCTTCTGGATACTAACTTAGGCAGAAGTGTAGAACCCAACATCAGGTTTATCACAACCTTTTCAGGCCAGGCCACTGAAGTAAAAAAGATCCTTAACAGGCACTGGCATGTACTATTAACTGATCAACACCCGAAACCTCATCTAAACTAAAATCCTCAAATAACCTTCAGAAAATGCAAATCCCTAAGGGACGAGCTGAGTTCAAACTCTGTTACCAATACTACAAAACTGAAAGACATACCTGGCTTTAGGTGCTGTAGGTCATGCAAGGCATGTCGTAACAGTATTAACTGCAAAGAGGCAATTGTACCCAGTACGGGGAAAGTTTTTACCATACAAAAAACTTTGACATGTAACACCATGTATTGCGTATATTTACTGATATGTCCTTGTGACAAATGGTATATAGGGAGCACTACCCTGAAAGCAAAGGAGAGAGTTTTACAGCATCTCAGAGCTATTAAGAACCACAATGCACAATACCCAGTGGCTAGGCATTTCTTTGAACATCATTTTCAAAATGAAAGCCTGTTAAGAATGGTAGTATTGGACAAAGTGGATCTGGGAATACGTGGGGGCGACAGAACAACATGCCTCCGCAAAATGGAATCCAGATTCATTATTGATTTGGAATGCATGTTCCCGCAGGGTTTGAATAATCATGAAGAACTTTCTGTCCATCTTGAAAAATGACCTTTTGAAAAATGAGCTTTTGAAAAATGAGTTTTTGTAAAATGATTCTTGAATTGAGTCGCTGTCATACTTTACAGTCTTTTTAAACAGAAAATCTATGTTTTTAATTCACAGACTTTCATTTTGCACTTTGGGACATTGGAATGGTAAATGACAAGAAAGTCCTTTGACCAATGACTTTATTTGGCACAAGAGACACTTATCAACCATGGCATGGACAATATGAATTGAGATCGGAGAAGACCTAATCATGTGATATACGGTGCAAATGACTCTATAGAGGATAAGAGCCCAGTATGGTTGAAACAATTTTGGCCAAGTTGGGCGGGACCGTATGATGCCGTACCCTTCATCCAAAGGAACAAGTCTGTGTATATATATGTTATTACGTATCTGTATGCATTTGGGATCTTGGAAATGCTGTTGGGCCCAATAATATGCTTTTGCACAACAGTTTACGCCCACTTAGGCGTGATTGTAGATGGATGAAATGGATATAGTGCCATGCTCTATGTGACATCACCTGAGTACATAGGAGGTGGGGTCGCGACAAATATGGAGCGTTTTCTCATAGAAGTGTCTCGAGCATTATCAGACCAAAGGACGCTGTAAATATTTAATTTGCATATTTAATTTAAATACTTTTCGGCATTAACATTATTAGAATGCTGAATGGATGGTCGTAAATTGCTGCCATATTACTATCATTATGATTTACATCGAGAAATGGACTCATCTAATGTCTAATTCCTTCTCCAATATGTCCGCTGCACTTATCTCACTTGTGGGTGTATATGTGAAGTCCTATGTCCATGTCTGTTCATTGGCAATGTAAAAGGACTACTGTTTTGAATTCACAACAAACGTGAGCAAGCCGTGAGGTGAAACGCGTTGTTTGTTTTTTGCTGCCAATTAAAACTTTGAAGCACAGCAACTCCTTGTGTGTCGTTGCACGTTTCTTCGTATGGGAGAATCTTTGAATGCATATATATATATATTCACTGAAAAAACCATAGGTTATAGACCATATATAGTTAGGAATTAGCATTTACAAAACCTTGAAAATTCACTGAAAAAACCATGGGTTATAGACCATATATAGTTAGGAATTAGCATTTACAAAACCTTATTTTACTCACACAAAACCATTGAAATTTCATATATAGTTAGTTGCACTAACTATATATCGCGCACCCGCAATCCACTGCTGATCATGTCACATATTACATCATTCATGACATGATCAGTGACATCACTGATGACATCACTGATGACATCTCAAATGACATCACTGATGACATCACTGATGACAACATCCAGTGACTGTATGTTTCTGAAAAGTCAAAATATGTCTTACATATTGAAGAATGAGTGGATGTATAAGTGTCTGGATGAAGGATTTAGTAGGTGCATGACTGACTGTATGAGTGAGTGATTAAATGTGTCTCACTGAGTGCATGGGTTAGTGACTAAACTGTCTTAATTTGTGCATCATTATATCTGTTGTTCTGTAAACTGCTGCATGTGTTGATCAGTAGCTTTATGATTAAGTATATGGGTTATTGATTGGTTGCCCAAGTATTTGTATGGGAGACTGAGTGTGTGTGTGGGTGGCTGGGAGGTGTATGACTCTGTGCATAGATGTGTGAGCAGTTGATTCACTAGATGTATGGGTTCAAAAGTGCATGTGGAAACAGCTGCATGGGCGGTTGACTGTGTGCATGAGTGTATTGGTGAGTGAATGGATATCTCAGTGCTACATGTCAAAGTAAGTACATATGTAAAACACAGTACATGTGAGAGTTGACATAACTGTACATAAGAGCCAGTGAATTTGTGAGTGGCTGTATGGATCATTGTGAACTTGTATCAGGGTTTGTATAAGAGAGTAAATATGTGTTAGTATATGTTTGAATAAGTAAGGTGTGTATAACTGTATAGTTGAGGAAATGGAAGTGTGATTGATTCTTTGCATGACTAACTAGGTGTGTGAGTAACTCCATGGATGAGTGACAGTCTGTGAGTGTCTATTTACTCTGAGTGTATGTAAGATTATATTAGAGTCTGAAGAGGTTCACCGTATTATCACATGAATGATGTCATCAGTGATGTGATCAGTAATGTCAAATGAGATGTCATCAGTGATGTCATCAGTAATGTCATTTGAGATGTCATCAGTGATGTCATCAGTGATGTCACTGATCATGTCATGAATGATGTAATATGTGACATGATCAGCAGTGGATTGCGGGTGCGCGATATATAGTTGGTGCAACTAACTATATATGAAATTTCAATGGTTTTGTGTGAGTAAAATAAGGTTTTGTAAATGCTAATTCCTAACTATATATGGACTATAACCCATGGTTTTTTCAGTGATTTTTCAAGGTTTTGTAAATGCTAATTCCTAACTATATATGGTCTATAACCTATGGTTTCAGTGAATTTCAATGGTTTTTTAATAGCAAATATCAAAAGCTTTAAAATGTCAAGTACGTGTCAAGTACGTGGTAGGTAAAAACATTTTCGTGTTTTAACGATGGCTCTGGGCAACCGTGGAACTCGGACGCTTGACTGCTAGGGCATGGGCCCCATTCCCAAAAGAGTCCCCTCAGCCTTGAAGATTCTACAACAGTCACCGGGACCCCCGACTCCCGTAGACTTCCGGTGGGGAGCCACTGCCATGATTGCTCGCGGAATGGCCACGACGTAGCCACGAGATGGTGGTGCTCTCATGCTGACGCCAGCTTCAGTCTGAAACATCCAGAAACACTGTAGACTACCAATTCGATCAGTTTCGGTGGAGCCCCAACGTGACCCGGTAGAGAAGAACTTGCCCTCCCCTCTTTGACTGATGGTTCTTGTTGCCTGTCCCTTCTGTTGTCATTTAACAGAACTTTTTGGACTGCTGAAAGGGGTTGTGTTCCGACCGCTGGTTGGTGGAGACATTTTGACTATATTCTGGACCTGCGTTGTCGCGTAATGCGTCATATGACGCGCCGCGTTAGCGCACCCGGAAGTGCTCCGGTGCACGAGGCGCAGCTTCCCGGAAGCGATCCAGGGCGCGGCGCGCAGCGCGTAACGTAAGCATAACAGGTCATGTGACTTGTTAATAAAACGTTTCATTGGTTCATTTTACTTTTGTTTTTCTAATGATGGAAGGCTTGGTCATATGACCTAAAAATAACACTTTTCATTGCTTTCGAACATTTTTTTTCCCAAATGATGAAAGCCCCACCTTTTTTTTCTCACTCTGACTTGTATAGCAAAGCACCCAGATGCATTTACAGTTTATCACTAACAATGTTCCAGGCTAATGTATTTTCCCGGGAAATTTACAACTGTCCTGCAAGTAAAATATTCCTATTTCGAGAAAAAGGGCGTTTCTTTGTCCCATGAGGGAGCCGTTGAACAAAAGAGGCTCGGCCTGCTGTCTTAGTCGCTGATAGGCATGAATATCGGATTCTTATCGATCACTTTATGTTGCAGAAGTGGAAAACACAACAGCCCTTGACCATTTATCTTTACTGCGTTCCTGCGTATTATACCTTTTAACCGTCATGTAATCGGGCTGCTTTATTTCACTTGCCTTTTACTGATTCGAAAACAGTGGCTATTATTCAAAACTTTACCAATCTAGGTACTACTACCATGTTTTGTTTTAAAAACCTTTATTGTGAAAATGTCAGTATACAAATACGGGCCTATAACCACGTGGGCCGGCCACGGAGCAAACTGGAATCGTATATGATGAGGGGACATTTACACTGTAGAAGAACGTAACGGGCGGGCCATTAGGTTGCAAGAACTAAGGTGTCTAACAGTTGCGGAATCGGTGGATGTACATTTTATAATTAAAGTACGACAGGGCCAGTTACAATAAAATTATCTAGATATACATTTGCGGGCAAGTACCATGGGTGACGTTAATTCGAACTTTCAATAGTACAGTAATCAATAACACATCAGAACTTAATATCAATAGGAATGTCCAAATGTTCAATCAGTACTCGTCCCCGCCCGCCATGTGCTTCAAAACTGCATACGTATCTCGTGATATCAAGGTTGGGCAACCAGTACACAACAAGGAGTTACGAGTCCCATTTATACCGGCGTATTTTGGGCGAGGCCGGGCAGGTCCAGGATATAGTCAAAATGTCTCCACCAACCAGCGGTCGGACCAGAACCCCTTTCGGCAGTCCAAAAAGGTTCCGTTAAATAACAACAGAAGAGATAGGCAACAAGAACAATCAGTCAAAAGAGGGGACGCTTTCGGGAATGGGGCCCATGCCCTAGCAGGCAAGTGTCTGAGTTCCAAGGTGTCCCAGGGCCATTTTAGTGGACCAGGCCCAAATCCAAAGTGCCGGCCGCCATTTTGAGAGTCCTGTTGCAGCCGCCTATCGCTGCACCGCAAGAGTGGACGCAATTCAGCTGGATGGTGGGCGAGACACTGTAGCCGCAAGAGCAGGTACAACTCAGCTGGATGGCGGGTGAGGCACTGTGCCGCAAGAGCGGGCGGAACTCAGCTGGATGGCGGGTGAGGCACTGTGCCGCAAGAGCGGGCGAAACTCAGCTGGACGGCGAGTGAAACGCTAAGAGGTGCCCACTGCAGATGAGGTGCCTCCACCTGGGGAGGCGGGAGAGGCCCGTTTGCGCCGCCTCCCCCACCCCCGGGCACCCCATGCCGTCTTTCGGCGCAGCATTGTAGGATGGCCACACCAGTGCAACTTGCTGGACACCACCTCGGTGCCATCCGGATCTCGGCGCGTTGTGCTGCCTTCGGCCTATTCGCACATCAGTCCGCTACTGACGCCGCCTCACAGGCCAACGGATTTTGTAGGCTTTTTATAGCCCAAAGCCGCATAACAGGTCATGTGACTTGTTTATAAAACTTTTCATTGGTTCATTTTACTTTTGGTTTCCTAATGATGGAAGGCTTGATCATATGACCTAAAAATAACACTTTTCATTGGATTGAAACATTTTTTTTCCCAAATGATGAAAGCCCCACCTTTTTTTTTCTCACTCGGCAGTCCAAAAAGGTTCCGTTAGATGACAACAGAGGGGACAGGCAACAAGAACCATCAGTCAAAAGAGGGGAGGGCAAGTTCTTCCCTACCGGGTCACGTTCGGGCTCCACCGGAAGTCATCGAATTGGTAGTCTACAGTGTTTCTGGATGTTTCAGACTGAAGCTGGCGTCAGCATGAGAGCACCACCATCTCGTAGCTGCGTCGTGGCCAATCCGCAAGCAATCATGGCAGCCGCTCCCCACCGGAAGCCTGCGAGAGTCGGGCGCCCGATGACTTTTGTAGAATCTTCAAGGCTGAGGGGAAGCTTTCGAGAATGGGGCCCAAGCCCTAGCAGGCAAATGTCCGAGTTCAAATGTGTCCCAGGGCCATTTTAGTGGACCAGGCCCAAATCCGAAGAGCCGGCCGCCATTTTGAGAGTCCTGTGGCAGCCACCTATCGCTGCACCGCAAGAGTGGGCGCAACTCAGCTGAATGGCGGATGAGGCACAGTGCCGCAAAAGCGGGCGCTAAACAGCTGAATGGCGACTGAAACGCTAAAGGGCGCCCCACTGCAGCAGAGGAGCCTCCACCTGGGGAGGCGGGGGAGGCCCATTCGCGCTGCCTCCCCCCCCTGGGGCGCCCCACGCCGTTTTTCGGCGCAGCATTGTAGGATGGCCAGACCAGTGCGGCAACTTACTGGACACCACCTGGGTGCCGTCCGGATCTCGTCGCGTTGTGCTGCCTTCGGCCTATTCGCACAACGGACCGCTACTGACGCCACCTCACAGGCCGACGGATTTTGCCGACTAAAAGACAGACCAAAGCAGCCCATTGTTGCTTTGAGATGGATGTTGCAGCAGGCTGCCATGTAAATAGTTGTTTAAAAAATTTTTTTTTAACGTGTTTACTTTGTTGGAGCGTTGTATATATTTATAAGTTATTAAAGTGTTATAATCCTACTACTTTGTTGGAGTGCTATATATTTTTAATGTGACACATAATTGTGAAGACTTTGATGTACAAAAAGGCATCCCTGGAATCTTCCGCTTCAGGCTCGGTCCCACACACCCTTACAGTGAGAATCCCCTCCCCAATCACAATACAGGATGGTTATCAGATAGTAGGTACGCGTGTGGTGTGACGGATCTCATGGGGTGGGGGCCTTGATCTACTGTAACTCCTTTGAAGAGGGGTGATTCTTTACAGTTGGGGCCATAAACTACATCCGCAGGGCTAGGTGATAGCCTGGGACCAGCCTGGAAAATCAGACACAGAGGAAGAGGAGTGTCAGAGGGTGCGGTAGTGAATAGGGTGAAAGGGAGGTGTCGGGCGGGCACAGGGTGTGATTCTCAGGGAAGAGCAGCGCAGATGGGGGGAGGTTTGTGGCCCATGCATGAGAGAGAGAGCGGGGGTGACCAGTGCGTGGGGGAGATGCTTGCGAGGGTGGGGAGCCATGCTGAGGATCAGCGGCGTGCAGAGAGTGGGTCTGGTCAAGGCATCTAAAATAGCTGCCGTGCACGACAAAAGTGTGGCATTGGAAAAAAGGCAAGATGGCGCAGACAATGTTTATCAATACGGATTAATTTATAACAATTATTTTTAACAATATATTTACTCGCAGTGACAAAATGGCGGTCAACACGATTTCCTTCGAATCGAACGTTAACAGACGTCACACAGCAAAAAAAAAAAAACGCTCACGCGCAGCCGCTGGAAGACATGTATCAACATATATGAGCATCCTCAGCCACCCTCAGAAAACATAGGGGGTCAGGATACGTCTCCCGTACCCCCTTATACCCATTTCTCACATTGTTTTTCCTCCATCTTGCAATTTAATTAAAACGAAACACAAAATGGCGAATTCCCGTTTCGCGACCCGGTTCGCGAACCGGGAAGCGCTTCTACTGCGAAAAATCAATTGTTTTTTATTTGCCCCATGGGACCCTTTAATAACCCCAACATCATTCCTAGGGGGTCAAGAGGGGTCTACCTTGCCCCCTTGAATTAAATTCCCCCTTCGTTTTTCTCCTCCTCTTGACTCTCGATCCTACCGAGAGACAAGATGGCGGCCGTTCCGGACTGTTTAGAATGTTGACAGACACCGGAGAGCCAATCAGCTTCGCTTCGCAAAGTTCCGTAACGCGAAAAGTACGCGAACCGGAGCGCTACCCGGGACGCTGTAACAGATATATCTGTTTTTTAAAACGTTAATTTCTCAAAATCCACTGGAGCACATATATTGAGACCCAGCAAAGGCACATCGGGCTAACAGTCCCTACAATTTTGCCAAGTTTCGTGCAAATCCATTCAGCCGTTCGAGCTAAAAGTGAGGCCAAAGGCCCTATGGAAAAATGAATGGGAAAAACGCGTTTTGGGACCCCCCTTTTTTCTCGGCCCCCCCTTGACGAAACACCCCCAAATTTTCATGGGCTGTTCAGAGACAAAATATGCCATTTTCCTGAAAATTTCAGCCGATTCCGTCCACAAACGCCAAAGTTATTAGACATAGAATTTTCAAAAGTCCCATAGAGAAAAAATCCTAACTATTATCAATACGGATTAATTTATAACAATTATTTTTAACAATATATTTACTTGCAGTGACAAAATGGCGGTCAACACTTCCTGATTTCCTTCGAATCGAACGTTAACAGACGTCACGCAGCAAAAAAAAAACGCTCACGCGCAGCCGCTGGAAGACATGTATCAACATATATGAGCATCCTCAGCCACCCTCAGAAAACATAGGGGGTCAGGATACGTCTCCCGTACCCCCTTATACCCATTTCTCACATTGTTTTTCCTCCATCTTGTAATTTAATTAAAACGAAACACAAAATGGCGAATTCCGGTTTCGCGACCCGGTTCGCGAACCGGGAAGGGCTTCTACCGCGAAAAATCAAATTTTTTTTATTTGCCCCACGGGACCCTTTAATAACCCCAACATCATTCCTAGGGGGTCAAGAGGGGTCTACCTTGCCCACTTTCATTAAATTCCCCCTTCGTTTTTCTCCTCCTCTTGTCTCTCGATCCTACCAAGAGACAAGATGGCGGCCGTTCCGGACTGTTTAGAATGTTGACAGACACCGGAGAGCCAATCAGCTTCGCTTCGCAAAGTTCCGTAACGCGAAAAGTACGCAAACCGGAGCGCTACCCGGGACGCTGTCACAGATATATCTGTTTTTTAAAACATTTATTTCTCAAAATCCACTGGAGCACATATATTGAGACCCAGCAAAGGCACATCGGGCTAACAGTCCCTACAATTTTGCCAAGTTTCGTGCAAATCCATTCAGCCGTTCGAGCTAAAAGTGAGGCCAAACGCCCTATGGAAAAATGAATGGGAAAAACGCGTTTTGGGACCCCCCTTTTTTCTCGGCCCCCCCTTGACGAAACACCCCCAAATTTTCAGGGGCTGCTCAGAAACAAAATGTGCCATTTTCCTGAAAATTTCAGCCGATTCCGTCCACAAAAGCCAAAGTTATTAGACATAGAATTTTCAAAAGTCCCATAGAGAAAAAATCCTAACTATATATACCTACTGGCGACCGCCAGTAGGTAATATATATATATATCAAGGTATTCCGCTTTTCCTGTGCAATCCTGCATATGTTTCAATAACAGATACGGACCACAGTTAGGTGGTTGAAGTTTTATTCAGTGTTTGTGGTCACCATGACGCATTTGAGCCCCTCCCTGGGGCCTTGCTCATATATATATACATATAGTGAATGTTTTACATAAAAAGTAGGACATCTCTACCCATATATGAATGCCTTGAATGGATACAAATGTACTAATTTTTGGAGAAAAACAGTCTCATGCATGTTTCCAGCCCATACTACTGGGAATCAAACACCCAAAGGTGATTGGACCAATGCTTGTAAATAGTCTAACAACTGGCAATCACCTTTAGGTGCCTGCCACGGGGTGCAGGGATAAAGTGCACCTCTGCTCTTTGCAATGAGAGCATGCATTCCTGTCACGTGGCCCTGGGGCTGGGTTAACGGTGGAGGCAAAAACGAGGAGTAGGTCAAGATGTTTAAGTGTTAACACAAATTTATTGGCAAAAATAAAGCAACAACTACAGGCTCCTGCTGTACGGGAAAGTCTCTTTGTTCTTGGGTTTTTCCTGGAGGGCTTGCTGGTGCTTGACGAGGGTTCCGTCTTCTTTGCTCTGAGCGGGACCGTCCCGAGGCATCAAAAGAGAAACACAAAACAAGAAACAACTAAACAGTGGAAGGCACTCTGGGCCGCTATTAATAAGGGAAGGGGAGTGCGAGGGCTCACCGAGGACTGCCACCATGTGTACCGAAAAGAGAAAGCGATGCTCACCCTCGAAACTCTACCCGTTTCCTCCCCGTGATTTAGAGACCCCTGTAGGCAGCAACATATCTGCTCCAGCCACACTCCTCCTGGAGAGTGGCAGGGCAACGTGTGGGGTTGTTGGCCTCCTGGTGTTGGTCCGATTCCCTGTTTCTCTAGTTGGGACTTAGGACCTTCAGCTTTCCGGGGATTCCGTTGCTCCTCTGGTCTTCTCTCTTCTTAGGTTCCACTTCACTCCTAACTGGCTTGCGCACTTTTACATGTGCGTTCCTTCTCTTTTCGCTCGGCAGGAGTCCCTGATAGGAGGACAGGGGTCGATTTCACTACTCCTGACTCCCCTCGCATCCATCGCGCGACAACACAACCTCAACATGATCTCCTACGCAGACGACACCCAGCTGATCCTCTCCCTCACCAAAGACCCAAACACCGCCATAACCAATCTACACGAAGGAATGAAAGAAGTAGCCGAATGGATGAAGAACAGCCGTTTAAAACTAAACTCGGACAAAACGGAAGTCTTCATCTTAGGATCATCCCCCTATGCCTGGGACGACTCATGGTGGCCACCGGCCCTGGGTACAGCACCCATACCTACAGATCACGCACGTAACCTGGGCTTCATCCTAGGCTCCTCCCTCTCGATGACCAGACAAGTCAACGCAGTCTCATCTTCATGCTTCAACATCCTACGCATGCTCAAAAAAATCTTCCGTTGGATCCCCACCGAAACAAGAAAGACAGTCACCCACGCACTGGTCACTAACCGACTGGATTATGGAAATACCCTTTACGCCGGAACCACAGCCAAACTACAGAAAAAACTACAACGCATCCAAAACGCCTCAGCCAGACTCATACTGGTCATCCCCCATCAAGCTCACATTTCCGGTCACCTGAAGGAACTCCACTGGCTCCCCGTCAACAAGAGAATAACGTTCCGTCTCCTCACCCACATACACAAGGCCCTCTACGACCTAGGACCCGAATGCCTCAACGCACGACTGTCCTTCTACACACCCACCCACCAACTACGATCATCCAATCAAGCCCTCGCCGCAATTCCGCGCATCCACAGATCCACCATGGGAGGAAGATCCTTCTCCTACTTAGCGGCCAAAACCTGGAATTCTCTCCCCACTCACCTCCGCCTTACACAGAATCACCTCTCCTTCAGAAAGCATCTAAAAACCTGGCTATTCGATAAGTAATGCACCCACCCTCCCTGAAGCGCCTTGAGACCCTCTGGGTGAGTAGTGCGCTATACAAATTCCTGAACTTGATCTTGAACTTGAACTCCTCCCGCTGGTTCCAAGCGGAGGTAAAGGGGCCACCCCAGTCCTGCACAGGAAGGAGTGTCAAAGCGTCAGTGTCATGACGGGTCTGGGGGTCACACTCCAAAGGGATTCCCCAACACATCCCCCTCATGGTTTCCCCGATCAGGGGAAAGAGGATAATGGGAGAGAAAGTCAGCATTTCCCTGCTCCGGGCCTATACGGTGCCGGATCTGGAATTAGAAGGGCTGCAAGGCCATAAACCAACAGAGCACTCAGTCGTTGCAGCCCTTATTCCTATGAAGCCAGGTCAATGGGGTATGGTCCGTATACAAGACAAAGGGCCTACCCTCAAGATAGTACCATAATGTTTCGATTCCCCACTTCACTGCCAGACACTCCTTCTCTATCGTTGGATAGGCCTTCTCCCTAGGGAACAGCTTTCTGCTCATATAGAGTACAGGCCATTCAGCCCCCTTCGTTGTCCACCTGGGAAAGCACAGCTCCAATACCCACCCCGATGCATCTGTCTGAAGGAAAGTGTGAGACGTTTTTTCCAAGGTGGAAATACACTGGGTTATTTAGGTGGAGGACCTAGCCATTTTTTTAAGAGATTGATATGGTACATTTGGGTTTTACCTGAGGAAAGACCTAGGATTTATGTTTTTTTCCCTATCTTCCTTAGCACCTGGAAGGGACCTTGCCACTCCTTTTTCAACTTGTGAGTGGAGGATTGAAGTAGAACCAGAGCCCAATCCCCTATGCCTGGTTCCCTCCATTTTTTTCCTTTGTCGTAGAACGTTTTTTGTTTTCCCTGGGCCCTTTCCAACGATTCATGAGTTCTCAGCTTATGGGGACAGGATTTGATTTGATTAGCATAGTCCCACAAGGACTGGGCTTCCTGGGCCCCTTCTTTTTCCCAGCTTTCTTTGGTGATCTCTAACAGTGTCCGGGGTTTCCCACCAAAGAGGAGCTTAAATGGGGAAACCCCAAGACTGCTTTGTGTTGTACTCCTGAGTACGAACAACGCCAATGGCAGCAGCTGGTCCCAGTTTCTCCCATCCCCGGTTAACATATTTTTTAGGGTGAGCTTGAGGTTGCCATTATAACACTTCACAAGCCCGTCCGTCTGGGTATGGTAAACTGATGTCTTTATATGTTGTATGTTTAATTCATTGTGGACCTGCTTCATCAACCTCGATACAAAGGGGGTCCCTTGGTCCGTAATGATGTCACGGGGAACCCCATTCTGGAGAAGACTTCTGCCAGTCTCTGGGCTATTGTAGTGGACATGGCTGAATGCAAGCGAAGGGTTTCTGGGTATCTGGTAGCTAGTCCACTATCACAAGGATATACTGATAACCCCGGGTGGACTTAGGAAGGGGACCTATGAGGTCCATACCAATTCTGTCAAACGGTTTGCCAATAATGGGAAGGGGGTTCAACAGGACGTTTGGAGGGACATACAGGTTTCTCTTCTGATATATCTGGCACACCTGACAGTACTTCCATACCTGAAAGTGGACCCCTGGCCAGAAGAAACTCTGGAGTATGGATTGTGCTGTTTTCTCTGCCCCGCAGTGCCCCGCAAGGAGATGGGCATGGACAAAGAAAAGGACTTGGTCTCTGAACCCGATTGGCACCAACAACTGGGGTTCCTCACCGTCCTTGGCCAGCCTATGCAAAAGACCATTCTTTTCAATGAAGCAGGGATATGTCCATCGTGGGGAGTGTTGTGTTTCCCTGGCGCTCTGCCAGGCATTCCTAAGAGTGTTGTTGTTTAACTGTGCTGTCCTAAAGTGTGTGTCTATGGCTCAGGGTTCTGTGGTCAGTAGGACGTTCAGGGGTTTTTCAATCTTGGGAGTGTTAGTCAGGTTTTCTAGCATAAGGGTAGGAAAACAAGGGTTGTCTATGCCTATTGTTAAAGACTCAGGAAGACAAGGCAAGACCCCTAAGTCTGTCAGGACTTCTATCCCTAGCTCTGTCTTAAGTCTCACCCTAGCTACTGGATAGTCCCTTACATCACCATGTACACACATTATGCTAACCGTCTTTCTCTGGAGTAGGCAGGATGGTGATATAAGCTCCTTTCTGACTACTGAAGGCCTACAACCCGAGTTCAAAAGAGCGGTTACTGCTGGGCCATTCATATTTAGGCTTACGTAAAAGATTGGTCCTCTCTCTTGAGCACTGAGAATAAACCGAGGCACATAGCTCACGTCCATAGGTACTTCTTCTGTCTTCTCCCTTTTCCTTCTGAAAAATCTGGCAATATGCTCCCACTCGCCAGAGTCATAACACTGGGGCTCAGATGAAGGGAGAACATCTGGTTTCCTGTATCTTGGTTTTGGGGGCTCAAATAACGGTATGGATGGCTTCTTCTCGGCCCTTACAGGTTGTGGTGCTTTTGGACCCTTCTCGGGTTCTTTTATCATCGCTTGGTTCTGTGCCCTGGAATACGATGTGGCCATCTCTATGGCATGTTCCAGGGTCAGACCTGCATGTTGGCGCAACCACCTTTGTGTCCCATAAGGTACTGCCTCAAGGTATTATTCGAGGTAGATCTTGTCCATGATATCCTTGCGAGCAGACTCCAAGGGCTTAAACCAACGGTCAAAGGCATCCTTTAACTTGTAGAACAATGTTTTCGGGGTGTCACCGGGTGCATTCCGTTCTCGTCGGAACTTCAGGCTGTGAGCCTCATCATTAACGCCCAATCACTCCAAAACAAACTGTTTCACATGGCCTTGCGAGTAGACTCCAAGGGCTTCAACCAAAGGTCGGCGGCATCCTTTAATTTGTAGAACAATGTTTTCGGGCTATCACCGGGTGCATCCCGTTCTTGTCGGAACTTCAGGCGTTGAGCCTCATCATTAACGCCCAATCGCTCCAAAACAAACTGTTTCACATGGCCGTAGGCAGCTGTGCCGTCCCTATTGGCCATCTGATAGGCTGCCTGTGCCTCACCTGTAAGCAGGGGGGCTAAGTAGAACAGCCTTCGGTCTGCAGGCCACGCGCTGTCCGGGGGGCACTTTCAAAGTTCAGAAAGAAGGAGACCAGATCATCTCCTGGCACATACTTCTGTAGGGGGACCACTGTACCAGGCAGAGTGGTTGCTCTCCCTTGTCCCACAGCAGATATTAACTGTGTCTGCCCTTCAGCGAGTTTGGTAAGGTTGTCAGCCTGGGCCTGTATAGCAGAGGTAAACACAGCCCTGTCCATCTTTGCTTGATTGGCGCTCTTCTCCACAGCCCATTCGAGTTTACTCTGTCCCTCTCTTATTTGTGTGATTAGATTCTCCATCTTGTATCAGACGGCAACAATCCCACTTCTGACACCAATTTTTGTCATGTGGCCCTGGGGCTGGGCTAATGGTGGAGGCAAAACCGAGGAGTAGTTCAACATGTTTAAGTGTTAATGCGAATTTATTGGCAACAATAAAGCAACAACTACAGGCTCCTGCTGTAGGCTCTCTTTGTTCTTGGGCTTTCCAGGAGTGCTTGCTGGTGCTTGACGAGGGTTCCGTCTTCTTTTCTCCGAGCGGGACCGTCCCAATGCATCAAAATAGTAAAACAGAACAAGAAACTACTGATCCGAGGAATGCACTCTGGGCCTCTGTTATTAAGGGAAGGGGAGTGCGATGGCTCACCAAGGACCGCCACCATGTGTACTGAAAAGAGAAAGCGGTCCCCACCCTCGAAACTCTACCCATTCCCTCCCAGTGTATTAGAGAATCCCTGTAGACGGCGAGGTACCTGCTCCAGTCACACTCCTCCTGGAGAGTGGCGGGGCGACGCGTGGGTTGGTTGGCCTCCTGGCGTTAGTATGCTTCCCTGCTACTCTGGTTGGGACTCAGGACATTCAGCTTCCCAGGGATTCCACTGCTTCTCTGGTCTTCTCTCTTCGTAGGCTCCACTCCTCTCTGGCTTGCACGCTTCTGCATATGTGTTCCTCTCCTTTCTGCTCAGCAGGAGTCCCTGATAGGAGGGCAGGGGTCAACTTCACTCCTCCTGACTCCTCCTCCCGCTGGTTCCAAGCGAAGTTAAAGGGGCCACCCCAGTCCAGCACAGGGAGGAGTGTCAAAGCGTCAGTATCAGAAATATGTATTTTTAGAATTGATAATCTCTCCCAGGCTACCTGGAGAGGAGCCCTGGTATATAGACCACCAGGTCTGAAAAAAGACTTTTCATATAACTTGTTGGAGAATATTGCTCCACATGTGCTAGCCTCTGATTTTTTTCCCCTGATGGGAGATTTTAAATATCATGCAGAGATTCCATCAGATCCAGATACCCATCAACTTCTTACAAATATGAGTTCCCTTAAACTCTCACAACTAGTAAGTAGCCCCACCCATTCTGCAGGTCATACGCTTGACTTAATATTCACAAACTCCTCAGATATTATGGTGGAACCTCCACTCCCGTTATTATGGTCTGATCACGACCTACTGAAATTTACCATCCCAGTCCATAAAAGTAAAAGTGAGTTAAAAAGTGACATTTAAAGTTGAAGATCATGGCGGAAAGTGACTCTTGCTTCCTTTTCGACCCTTTTTACCCCTCCATCTAAATGTCAAGCAGACAACGCAGACTTGGTTGCAACCTCTCTTGAGGGGGAAATAATGTCTACACTAAATAAAATAGCTCCCCTCACGAAAACTAAATTGAACCTAGAACTGCTCCCTGGTTTATGGAACAACTGAAGGAAATAAAGTTCTCCTGTAGGACAGCGGAACGGAAATGGAGAAAGAACAAATGTCAGTTGGTCCGGGAAAGATATAGAAGTATTCACCGCAGCTATTTGGAGAATATTAAACTAGCAAAAAAAACATTTCTCTTAAACGAAATAGAAAAAGCTGCCAATTCCAACAAGGAGCTTTACAACATCTTAAAAGAGTTTACATCACCTCCAGTACAGACATCCGTACCTGTCTCACAAAACTGGGTGGATTCTTTTTCTAAATACTTTCACGACAAAATCAATGCAATTCATGACTCCTTCCCACTCCAAGTTGAATAGTAACATCATGCAAAGTTATCCTACTTGCATGAAGATTTTTCCCAATGTAAGTTGGAAGATGTGTTAGGTGCAATGGAAAAAATTAAATCAGGCTTACCGGTAGATCCCATACCACCACGGTTTCTCCTAACCATTGCACCTGTATTTGTGGACCATCTTGCTGACCAATTTAATTGCTCATTATCACAGGCAGTTGTTCCTAACATATGGAAAGCCGCCAGAGTACAGCCCATACTTAAAAAATCCACCACAGATCCCAATCTCCCAGTAAACTATTGCCCCATCTCGCTCCTCCCATATACTGGTCATCGGGCAGCTTGTCACTCAACTGGAAAGCCATGGTCTTCTGGATTCGTCCCAGTCAGGTTTTAGGGCTGCTCACAGTACCGAAACTGCATTGGTCGAAGTTACTGACAATATTAGACTATTTGACAGAGGTCAATCATCTATTCTCGTCCTGCTTGATCTATCCCCGGCCTTTAAAACCATCTCCCACAGTATTTTAGATCTAAGACTTGGGGAGATCGGTATCCGTGGGAAAGCCCTTAAATGGCTGAGGAGCTATCTAAAAGATCGAGTCACAGCTATCCAGATTGATGACATTGTTTCCAACAACAGGCCAGTAAGGATGGGAGTGCCGCAGGGCTCTATATTGAGCCCAACACGTTTCAATCCTTACATAACCCCTCTGGCCAAGGTGATCCGATCTTACAGCTTTAAAGTAGTATCATACGCCAATGACACTCAGATTCTGATCACCTTAGGCCCAGATCCAGTTGACACAAAGTTACGTTTTCAAAACTGCATGATCCACATTGATAGATGGATGAATTCAAACCATCTACAATTAAACAGAGAAAAATAGTCGTTTTGGGTAAAGCTCATGAACACTGGTCAAATGAGTGGTGGCTTTAATCCCTGGGACTCTGTCCAGTGCCAAAACAATCAGTCCGGAACCTAGGTATCCAAATAGGCAATAAACTGTTTATGAAAGATCAAGTCAGTCACCTAATGGGCTCCTGTTTTAGCATTATGCGAAATGTACGTAAAGTTTTTAAATGGCTCCCTATAAAAGCGAGGAAGCCACTAGTCCAGGCCATGATTATAAACCGTATGGACTACGGAAATTCTCTGTTGTCTTCAATAAATGAAGATCTTCTTACCCAACTACAGGTACTACAGAATACTGCTGCTAGACTGGTGCTGAATCTCCCTTCAAGAACTCCTTCAGTTCCTAGTCTAAGGCTCCTTCATTGGCTTCCTGTCAGGAAGCGGACCCATTTTAAAATCCTCTGCTTAGCCCTTAGCGCCAAGAAACTGCTCAGTGAATGTGCGCTTTATAAATTGCAAAAAATTCAAATTCAAATTCAAATCCATAAGAGTCTACATGGCAAAGGCCCCGGATACTGGAGGAAAAAATTCACCTGGAACTTTCCCTGCGGGACGTTAAGACTCAGCAGTAAATCTCTTTTAACACCCATAAAAATTCATACCACTAGAATGGGGGGGAGATCTTACTCTTTTATCGCATCTGCCCTCTGGAACAAATTATCTTTACACCTACGTTTCATCTCAGATCACAATTGTTTCCGTAGGGAACTAAAATCCTGGTTGTTCGATTCTTAGGCCAGCTTATGCCTAACCAAGCTTTTGAGCCTCCGTAAAGTACCATGAGACTTTTGGGTGATGTGCTGCGCTTAATAAATCCTCATGATTTGAATTGTTTTGGTTTGATAGGTCTGGGGTCGTATTCCCAGGGATTCCCTGACAGATCAATTCGTAATGTATGCTCCCATTGCAAAGTATAGGATTGCGACTTCTGGGCTGGAACCTACAACAGGAGGTGGTTCGGTTCCAAACTGATGTAGGACAGACTCCAGTCCATCTGACATCGGAATCAGGCCCTTCGTAGGAATTATTCTCCTAAGGAAAATAATTAAAAATTATGTATTTTACAGCCGTATTCTGAAAAAATTTGATCAAAAACTGCACATTTTCCAGTATTGACTTCTTTCTTTCATTCTTTCCTTTTTCTCTCCATCATATTTTCCTATTTCTAGTTCTTTCTTTCTTCCAGTCCCATTGTCCTCTCATTTCTTTGTTCGTATTTCTTTTCTTCTGTCCATTTCTCTATCACTTCATATGTCCCACTTTCTAGATTTTTGTCCTTTATATTTCGTTTTAATTTTCATTTCTGATTTCCGTCTTTCCTTCTTCCCATTCTTTTATTGTTCCTTCTTTTCTTCTTATCATCCTTCTGTCCTTACTTTGCACCTCTTTCAAACATTCTTTCTTATTGTATTCCTTTCATTTGTTAATTATTTTTCTTTTCTTTCCTTTTATCACCCTTCCATCTGTCTCATTTCTGCTTTTCATTATTTCATTCTATTATTTTACTTTCCTTCATTTCCAAGCTTCATTCTTCCCCCTTCCTTTATTCCCTTGTTACTTATATCACTTTACCTTGAAAAAATGAAAGGGTAAGAGGCAGTTGGCAAAACTGGAATAAGGTGGTTAAATTAAATGCAGCGGCTGGGAGAGCATCAACAGAGTCACGTCTGAAGACAGTCTCAATGTACAGACATTTTGTCCGATCATATATGCAGTTTGTGAGGTATAATACAACGATTTAACCTTTTTAGAGAGCATGTGAGTCCAGGCCTAGTTATAAATCATAAATAGAACTATCTGATAAGGGAAACATAGGTGGTTCTCGACCTCCGGGAGAGTTAGTGTTGGCCAGTGAACTTTTATCCAGATGTCCTGCATGGGGAATGCGTGAACACTATGTGTGGTATGCATGCTGTGTCCTGATTGGCTGAGTGTTCCTAATTACATGTGGTATCTAACTTTGTGTTATTTTGGGAACATGTGCCTTTGGCCAAATGTGTTTTATTAGGACCAATTTCCTCGGGCATGTTTATGATGTAGTTGCATATCTGTGGGATTGATCAGCGTTTTTCTTGGTTGCATGTTTGTCTTCAGGCTGAGTGTAGCCTTACCTGTGACCTATCAATCCGTATGCCTGGATTTGGGTCGCAGGGCTTGTCTGACCATGTATCTCTGACTCGGAGTTGATGGAGAGGTCATCTTGGGTAAATTCGACAGCAACGATACAAGTTTGTTATTGGGTGTAAATAGAACATGGCGGTCACATATCATATTGATCGACATTCTCATTATTATGCGAACAGTTGTCATAGCGTACATTGACATTGCTTTTCCTGGTATTGACATTGTTATGCATGCATACTTTGTGACGTACATTAACATTGCATTTATTGGTATTGCCGCTGATGTGCATACATATATCATGGTGTACATTGGCATCGCATTCATCAATTTTAACACTCTTTCCATCCTTCTTCTATTTTTCTTTTGTACATATGGCCCATCCTGCTTCCTTTTAACTTTCTTTCCTTATTTGCATTCTTCTTTCCTTCACACCGCCTCATTGCATTGGCCTCTAACTTATTTTTATTTAACCATTTTAAGAAACCTATCTTCCTTTCTGTCACCTTGTTTAGCGTATTTGCCTCCTCTATACCCCAGCTTTTAATTCTTCCAGTGTTTAAATGTTTTCACTGCTGTCTTGAAATGGACCTCGAGCCAGAGATCAAAGTTAAGAAGGGCCATAAAATAATTGAATCTGCCCCAAGCATCCCCTCTTAAGCTGTTGCTTCTCTACGCCCTTGTTGGCAGGAACCACCATCATATAAAAAAGGTTTGATGTTTGGCTCTACCGCACAGCAAGAGTGTATTTTTCAGAAATAAAAAACAAATGACCCCCACATGGTATGGGGGTCATTTAAAAAAAAACATTTTTGACCATCTCCTAACTCACTAAATAGGGCAGACAGTCGGATTTCTTGCCACCGATGGCCCATAATGTTGGGTTATCAGAGGAGGTTTAAACCTACAAAGCAAATTTTACTCTTTCACCATAAAACGTGCACTTTGCTCGGATCAAAATCCATTAGGTTCACCTTGAGTTTGGCAATGTAGGACCATGCCCGCCAATCTCCAAACCAGCACCAGAGGCCAATCTAATGCAACTGACCCTACTCCTCATGTGAACAGTCCATCTTACCCGGCGGCCCACTGCTTGTTTAGTTGGGAAATTTTAGATTGAACCCCCCTGAATATCTTTGACTGAGCTATAACCCTGGATATGGCTATGTAATGCAAATTGTAACACTACAAGCTAACCCGTCACCAAGGTTGGACTGGCCTGTAAGGAAATTTGGCAGTGCCCAAAGAGCTGGTCTGACAGATCAGAGTATGGGCAGCATATAGGCTGTTTTTTATCTGTTTATGGGCCTGTTTTATGGTTTTGTGCACCTGTTGTTACTGTTGTTTGCTCTGATTTTGTTTGTGCATGTAACATGCACAAAGGTATACAGTCTTCCATACCTTGCAAAACACCTAAACAGTCCTGGTTTGCAAATGTGTACCACTTTCTTAGCCATCTGATTCACTATTAGGGCCACTTTTACTTTGGTGTCCAGCACTATTTTTGTCCCACTTCGACCCTGTCTATCACACATTGCATTCCAAATGCTAGATATTCAGGGATGGGTCAGCCATTTTACATCCATTTACTGCATCTAGGGCCAAGGGAAGTATCAAACCAGAACATCAGGACATAATATAATACTTCCTAATCCTGGTGTGCATCTTTTTTTCAAATAATACTAACCTGTATAAGACTAAACTATGATCTATAAATATATCAGGTACAAAGTAAAAGCCAGGACAGTTAGCAAGTAGGCGCCACGTAGAATGATGGTTAGTAAAATCATGTACATGTATCTGTGTGCAGCAATGCACCCATCCATCTAACCCAAGTATCAGCTACAGGTGGAAGGTGGAAGATGGAGCTAATGGTTGATTGATGCAACATTCAACGCAGTTCTGATGGGGCGTAAAGGAGCCCTGGGTTGATGCTTGTGACTTACTCCTCCACCCTTCTTTAGCACTGAGTAAATTATGTATAGCAGGCAGGCTACTGGAGGGCGTATAGCTGTATGTCCTTGGAGAATATGTAGAGTCACATATGCGCCTTGGACTACTTGCCACATTGATTTTTTCACTTTCCACATTTCATTTTTTTCTTTCATATCTCAAGGCTGGTCCATTAGTTGCCCACCCTAAAAAGAAAGAGGCATCTTTGATCCCAATCCACAATAGATACATATAAACAAGTGCATCAGTTGGTGTTCCCAACTTATCTAGGCCATTCCTGTCCTCGAATACAATCTCCCCTCTGTGGAAGAATATTTAGTCAAACCAAAAGAAGATGTGAGTATATCTTTTTGAGATTCTACCTCCATATTTGATGCATTCGAATCATCTGCATATATACCAACATATTTACTGGTTTAAGTGAACGTACACTGGCTTAGACAATCACCCTACGTACGTCAAAAATGGGAAACCAGAGGTGGTGCTATGGCAGTGCCCCCTGTCTTGGTGGGAGAAAGAGGGTTTGGTGGATCATAGGAGTATTGTTTCCACTCCAAGAATCTGAATTTCTACTCAAGTTGTCAGGTTTTTATCTTCCTGAATCAACTCAGCCTATCATCCTTCAAGGGTTGATAAAAATGAGTACTATTGGGCTGAGTAGCAATAAGCAATTATTATTTCAGCACCAAGAAACCCAACGGTAAGCGTGTGCTTTATGTTAAGAGAAACGCTGTAACAAAACTTTCTACGAGGAAAGACTGACCTCAAACTTTCACACATGCTCTAGTTTATTCGTTTGTATTGCTTGGTAATTGTATATACCAAGGATAAGACCAGTTAATTGACAGGGCGCTTAACTAAAGAGTGGTCTTTCAAGAGCAAGGAAAATAAATAATTCAGTTCAGGAGAAATATAATTAAACACAACAAAAGTTAAACACACGACAAGCACATATACATAATAAGTATATGTAGAGATTATAGCCGTAGAAAGGTAAGTTTAGGACATTTCTTGAAACCATCTACCATTCATAGGGGGAAGTGAAGCTGAAACAGCAGATTCTTTAAAAAATTGATGGACAATACATTTCTTGACACATCAAGTTCAAGACCTTTTGTAGAAACCTCAGATATGGAAATACGAAAATACTCTCGCCACAGCAAAAAACATTTTCTTATGCTTACGAGGGCATCCGTGGGCATGGTATGCTGGTTATTCAACTTGTGCACATTTATTCATATCTCAGAGCCCTTCTTACAGCGGTGGGGCTGCTTCTAATAGTCAGTAGAGACGTCTTTTTTCAGCGAGTTGACTCCATATGCCAACCAAAACCCTATTCCCTCAGGGCTCACCCCAGATCTTCCATTACCCCAAGAGTCTTCTCTTAAACAAATGTTTAATGGGTCATTTTAACACCTTGAATTACGTTGGGAGAATGTTGCACCAATATTCCTGGATTACACAGGAGCTCCAGACCATACCAAGGAAGCCTTGTGTCGGGGCAGCTTCTCAGACACTGCAGGTGGCTCTAACCTTCTTGCAGAGCCCCTCTGTAATCTCGTTTTAATAACTGAGGTAAAGTAAGCAGAGCTTAGCTGATATAGCACTGTCTGGGAGTTGGTGTGGGGGGTGGGGGGGGGTACCCTAGCATCCCTCCAGCCTTCCTCCTTTTGAGGACTTGGGTCACTCTCCCATTGAGCTTTCAATTCCATAAACAATCATCTGGGGCTCCTAACATTATGGAATGGTATATTTGTCAAATCCCTCCCTCTACCTCGTTGGTCAGCAGCCAACGTGGCTTCAAGTGGGTTAAATTAAGGAAGAGCCACCAAAGGTGCATGGCACTCTTCATGGTGTAAAGTAAATAGCTGTAGAATTAGGGACTGTCCAGCTCAAATTCTTGCATTGTACTACGATCTCCTTCCAATGTGTTCTTGAATTTCAAGATTCCTATATTATCCCAAGCTCTAAACCTACACATTTGTCTAAACGGAAAGTCATGTTCCTTGCCAAAGTGGTGTTTTCTGTGTGGGTTTATTATTTTAGCCTATCCAGAGGAGGGCCTCACGCCCTAAGGTCATTACTACTTTGGCCTTGGAGGGAGAGTAGGGGGAATTGGGGAACCATTAGGGAAATCTCAGGAGGTCTGGGCGAGGTCTGAGCCCTATCCCCAATTATTTATCATTTGGGATGCCCAGTTCTAGAGGCACATGTCTGCAATTCCAATTCTCCCTTCATAACCAGATTGAGTGCATTTGACAAATGTGATTCAAGGCAGTTTACCCACCCATACAAACCTATGAGAGCATGCCTGGACTTGATGGAAAAGCACCAAGGAATCACAGAGGTTATTTTGAAGAATATATAAAGAACTTTAAGAGAGAGCTCTTCTTACATAAACCACTCTAACTAGAATTGCAATCAGTAATCCATTCCAAGACTGCATGTCCCCATTTAGCCCCCTCAAAAGGAGAGTCATATCAAGCTTCTAACAGCACTCCTTACCTAGTGTGGTATGGATACCTAAATTCTTAAAGCTGTCAGTTTGAAAGCACATCTTAGGGCATTATTTAGATCTTTGCAGACCTGGTTCCCCTGCCGATTTTTCAACGGTTTCTCAGGCCACCTATTAGGCAGTCCACCTGCTCTATTTAGATGCTGGCAGTTCAACAGACGAAAGACCATCAGAGTGCCACCAACTCTGTGAGGTATTTTCACCCATGTTGACAGCGCAATAGTCAAAATCGGCTGTTGGAGGGAGGACCGCCAGTTTGATTGCCAGGCTAATCCCGATGTGCCTTCCCGCCGACATGACTGTGGAGGTAAAACCTCCACACCTGAGTTGGCAGATTGAAAGGTATACAAGGCAGAAACTCCCCTTTTCTCACTTTCCCACTTCCTTTTAAACCATGAACCCATTCTTCCAAGTCCTGCCGGTGCTGCTTGATGATGAACAACATCAACACTGTTGTGGATAGAATCAGCAGTAAGCTGCACTTTTACCTGTTACCTTTTGACTTGTCTGTTAACATTTGCCATGGACTTGTGCATTTTAAAATCTCTCCTACAAGCAATAGCATACCTATGTGCAATGCATATGTCTGTGATGTTGACGTTTAAGAAATACTCCTGTATTATCACATTGTATGTATAAATTCGGCCCATGCTGCCTGATGAAAAATGGACACTTGCACAAAAAAGGCTATCAAATAAAAGACCAGAAAGTCACTATACAGGTGTGTTTAATACATTTTGAAAATTGTCACATTAAAAACATATGCATCCAGACCACTATTTGTTACTTGATAGTAATAAGAAGGGCAGAGTTGGCACCCTTCAGGTGGAGCTGATTGATACCTTAATATCAGAGTGGGTGGAGATGTGTGTGTTTAAAATCACAATTTCAGCCACTGACTCTTGGAAGGGAGTATTCATCTATCATCCCCAAAGGACAAAAAAACCTTCAGTCACTACCTTTTTTGATTTTTTTGGCCCCTCACGTTCTGGCTAAGCATGGGCGAAATTTGCAAATTCGCTTTCCGCGAATTCGCGGATTTCCCTGCGAAATCTCAAAAAAATCTGCGAATTTGCGAACTTTCCAGTGAAATCGCGGATTTTTTTGCGATTTGCCCTGGAGTACTTTCTACTGGCTAATCCAGTAAGTGCTCCCTCATTGGGTAAATGTATAGCGCTTTTACTACACTGCAGCTGCGTAAAGGGCCAGAAGATGTGTCTCTAGTGACCATGTGTGCCTGTAACACAGGCACAGGCACACATGGTCACTGGAGACACATCTTCTGGCCCTTTACGCAGCTACAGTGTAGTAAAAGCACTATGGGGCAGATTTACAAGCCGCTTGCGCCTCTTTTGCGCCGCAGTTGCATCACATTTGTGACGCAGCGGCAGCACAAAAGATGCGCCATGGTGCTGGGTGTTAACAACGTGACGCATCTGAGAGATGCATCATGTTGTAAAGCCCTGCGCCATCAGGAGGCGTTCCGGCGCAGGGTAGAGCGTTCCTGAGCAGGAACGCCTCCTAAAAGTGGCTAAGTGAAATCTACAAGATTTCATCAGTCACTTTTAGGCCAATGCTGCGTCAAAACCCTGCGCCTGCTTGAAGCAGGCGCAAGGCTTGACGCAGCATTGGGGAGATAGGGCCCCCCAGAGCATTGCTGGAGCTGCGTCGCGCTTGCGACGCAGCTCCAGCAATGCGCTGCTTTTACAGCACAGATGCGTGACGCATCTGTGCCGTTTTTGCCACATGGTGCGCCGCATTGTAAATGCGGCGCACCATGGGTGGCGGAGCGGCGGCGCACAATAACTGGTGCATCCCTGGGGATGCGCCAGTTATTGTAAATCTGCCCCTATACCTTTAGCCAACGAGGGAACACTTACGGATTAGACAGTAGAAAGTACTCCAGTTTAGTAGAGGTATTGCACAAAAAGGTGGCATCTTCGTGGACAAACACGCAGGGCGGGATTCATTCTGCCCCCTGTTAGACTCGTTTTTTGTGCCCTTCTGCCCTCTGTTAGACTCGTTTTTCCCTTGTTTTTGTGCACTTCTGCCCTCTCTCTGTTAGACTCGTTTTTCCCTTGTTTTTCCATCCTTCTGCCCCCTGTTAGACTCGTTTTTTGTGCCCTTCTGCCCTCTGTTAGACTCATTTTTCCCTTGTTTTTCCATCCTTCTGCCCTCTGTTAGACTCGTTTTTGGTGCCCTTCTGCCCTCTGTTATTCCCTTGTTTTTGTGCCCTTCTGTCCTCTGTTAGACTCGTTTTTTGTGCCCTTCTGCCCTCTGTTAGACTCGTTTTTGTGCCTTTCTGCCTCCTGTTAGACTCGTTTTTTGTGCCCTTCTGCCCACTGTTAAACTCGTTTTTACCTTGTTTTTCTGCCCTTCTGTCATCTGTTAGACTGTTTTTTTGTGCCCTTCTGCCCTCTGTTAGACTCGTTTTTCCCTTGTTTTTCTGCCCTTCTGCCCTTTGTTAGACTGCTTTTTGTGCCTTTCTGCCCTCTGCATCACCACATCATCACTCAGCGCTACCCCAGCATCACTCAGCACCACCACATTATCACTCAGCACCACCACATTATCACTCAGCACCACCACATCACCACTTAGCACCACCACAGCATCACTCAGCACCATCACAGAATCACTCAGCACCACCACAGCACCACTCAGCGCCACCACAGCACCACTCAGTGCCACCACAGCATCACTCAGCACAACCACAGCATCACTCAGCACCACCACATTATCACTCAGCACCACCACAGCACCACTCAGCACCACCACAGCATCACTCAGCAGCACCACAGCACCACTCAGCACCACCACAGCATCACTCAGCACCACTACAGCACCACTCAGCACCACCACAGCACCACTCAGCACCATCCCAGTATCACTCAGCACCACCACAGCATCACTCAGCACCACCACATTATCACTCAGCACCACCACAGCACCACTCAGCGCCACCCCAGCATCAATCTGCGCAACCATTCAACAACAACTGGTTCAAAGATGTTCTCTCAATGTTTCAAGCTTTATTACAAATGTCACAAAAAGAGGTTAATATTTCACTTCTGTTCTTGGATTTTCGTCACAATAAAATACACTGAACATAATCTTCACAAAAGTTATTTACGAAAGTTTAAGCTATTGCCATTATAAATTAAAAGCACTTTTATTTAAGTATTAATTATTTAAAAAAATTAAAAGCCATTGTAATTTGTAATATCAATACATCTAAGTCAAGTAAATACAAAACAAGCAGCAGGTGCCCAAGTTGAAGTTAATTTCTTTTTAACCCTTTTGTAAAAGATTACAAAATATTAGCTTCAACGTTTGCACCTGCTGCTGTAACCCTGTAAGTGCTTGGCTGAAAATTCGTCCCCGCTGATTCGCGGATTTTACCGCGATTTCGCGAGATTTGCGGATTTTACCGCAATTTCGCGAGATTCGCGGATCGCGAAATCGCGGAAAATCTGAAAATTCCGCGAGCGGAACGAATTTTCAGCCCATGCTTAGTTCTGGCCACAAACCATTTTATGCTCCTGGATAATTTCAATTTCCATGGGGAAAATAGGAAGGCTAGGGATGTAATGTAACATTTGGAAGACTTAAAATCGCTTGGTCTCAGACAAATCGTCACAGGGCCTACTCACGGGGCAGTGAATAACCATTGACCTCATTTTTACTACATCAGCGAAAGTAACCTGCACTAATTCTCTGTCGATTACCTGGTCTGGCCATTTCTTAATTCTATTTCAAATTTCTCCCACACCTACTTTAGAATTGCTTGGACCGAAAACTCTCCAAATGTTTTTGTTTATGGAAACTAGTCACACCTGATTTGGTGGCTGAGGTCTATAAACCTACCTCTATTATATCTTGCAAGGACATTGAAAAGGCAACTGATTTATACTATGATTCCCTGGTTAGGGTCTTTGACTGGGTGGACCTGGTTTATAAAACATCTCCACTCGAGTGACAAAACGGCAAACCCCATGGTACAATAACCATCTCCAAAACCCTAAAACTAAGTGTGATCACTTAGAGCATAGATGGCGTGCCACCAAATTTCCAGCAGACTTAGAAGTATATAACTTGAACTTGAAAAGTTACCACAAGCAGTTTAGGATGGTTCGTAGGGATTACCTCTTGGCTTCCACTGACAAGGCAAACAGTTCAACTAAAGAACTAAGTAAAACTCTGAATAGCTTCTTAAAACCCTGTACTTGCACCCAATTTATTGTGGTCTCCCAACAATTGTGTGACTCATTGGCAAAATACTTTGAGGTTAAAATCAACGGGGAACAGCCATTACAACGTGGGTTTTACCACAATTTGCTTTTAGATCGCACGTGTTACAACGCATGCCATGTTACAACGCGTGCAAAACCACGCATACCATTACATCGCATATGCTTTTACAACGCATGCAATGTAATGTGTAATGGCGGCGGCTATCTAAGTCGTTGTGAGGAAACTTAGGCCTCACAACGACCAAGCAGGAAGGAGGAAGCAGGATCCGATGGCAATGCTGGAGAGGAGAGAGGTAAGGGGGTTTGCGCATAGGGTGGGGGTTACTTTTGTAGAGTTTAGGGAAGTGTAAAAGTAGTGTGGTAATGTTTGTGTTGTGTGTGTTTTTTAAAATAAACGTTTTTGTGTGTGTTGTAGTGTTTGTTTAGTGTAGTGTATTAGGGAGGGTAGTGTAGTAGTGTTTATGTAGTGTAGTGATTTTGGTTTTAGGGTAATTTAGTGTTGTAGTGTTGTTTTAATGTAGTGTATTAGGGTTTAGGGTAGTGTAGTAGTGTTTATGTAGTGTTGTAATTTAAGTTTTAGGGTAGTGTAGTGTTGTAGTGTTTGTTTAGTGTAGTGTATTAAGGTTTAGGGTAGTGTAGTAGTGTTTATGTAAGTTAGTGATTTAGGTTTTAGGGTAGTGTAGTGTTGTAGTGCTTGTTTAGTGTAGTGTATTAGGGTTTAGGGTAGTGTAGTAGTGTTTATGTAGTGTAGTGATTTAGGTTTTAGGGTAGCGTAGTAGCGTTTGTGTAGTGATTTAGATTTTAGGGTAGTGTAGTAGTGGTTGTGTAGTGTAGTGTTTTAGGGTTTAGGGTAGTGTAGTGTTTTAGGGTTTAGGGTAGTGCAGTGTTTTAGGGTTTAGTGTAGTGTAGTAGTGTTTATGTAGTGTAGTGATTTAGATATTAGGGTAGTGTAGTAGTGTTTGTGTAGTGATTTAGGTTTTAGGGTAAGTGTAGGGGTAGGGGTAGGAGTAGTGTTGTAGTGTGGTAGTGTTTTTGGTTGGGGTAGTGTAGGGGTGGGAGTAGTGTGTTGTGTAGGGGTAGGGGTAGTGTTGTAGTGTGGTAGTGTTTTTGGGTTAGGGTAGTGTAGGGGTGGGAGTAGTATGTTGTGTAGGTGTAGGGGAATGGATTTTACTTACCTTGCAAACTTTTACTGCGAGTATGGCTTTACCACGCATGCCTTTGCGTTGTAATGGCATGCATGGTAAAGGCATACTCGTTGTAAAAGTATGTGATGTAATGGTATGCAATGTCATTGACATTGCGTAGTAATACCCACGTTGTATTGGCACGCGTGGTATTAGTATGCGATGTATTGACATACATCCAAATCAACCGCATCTACAAGACCCAGCTGTAAGGGAGCTTTTTATTTTCTCGTTAAACAACAGCCAAGTTTCCAGCAAACTGGAAATGTGGACAGGTGAAGAAACACTCAACTAACCCAAAAGTTCTCTCTAACTACTGCTTAATATACTTAGTAAATGTAAATGTAAATGTCAAGGTATTTGTAGAGCGCACTGTCACCAAGCGGTTTCCTGGCGCTATTACTCATACCGCTGTGGAACCCCTCCTGGCTTTCCCTGTGAAGTGTCCACTCCTGGGCACCCCCAGGGTGAAGCCAGGCATCCACAGCGCTGTTGGGGCCGGTGTGGAGGTTAAGCAAGCTATTGCCCAGAGTTGCAGCGTGGGACCCATGATTAGAGTAGGCACCGAGGCGAGAAATCAGGTCCAAGGAATTATGAGCCCAAGACCCGCCGAGGCGGGAATTGAACCCTGGTCCCGGACCAGAACTCTGCATCAGGGTCTGCCGCTCTAACCATTGAGCCACACTCCTCCACACTTAGTGCCATAATTGACCAAAATGTTAGAAGGATATGTCAACTCCCAAATATTGTAATTCCTGGAAGAATATAAAATCTTAGACAAGTCACAGTCAGGTTTCAGAGCATCTCACAGTACAGAGGCAGCCTTGGTGGCAGTCTCTGATAATATTAGTCTTTCCCTTGATGCTGGGACCGCGATTATGTTGGTCCTTCTGCAGCGTTTGATATGGTCTCAAATTTCATTCTTGTTCATAGACTGCATGAAGCTGGCATCTGTGGTAGTGCCTTGCTCTGGCTCAATGATTTCTTAAGCAATCAAACTCAAAACATCAGTCTTGACTCCTTTACGTCCAAAAACCTTAAACATCAGCAAAGGAGTTACACAGGGTTACTGATTGAGCCCGACGCTACTCAACAATTGTATTGCGCCCCCAGCACAGATTGTGAGAGTGTTTGGATTTGAGATTGTTTCCTACGTGGATGATGCGCAATTGTTTATCTCCTTTGGTCCTGATTCCAAGAAAGTTCCGTCACAGTTTTCCCACTGTATGCATGATATTGAAACATGGACGGCTAATAATTCTCTCAAGTTAAACGGAGAAAAAACATATTCTACTTTTTGACAAAGTCAGCTGATTTGTGGCCTTCTGAGCTTCTCCCTGCCGCCACTCACAAGCAGATAGTGAAAAATCTAGGGGCTTTTATCAATGAAAGCCCAGGTGGATTCCACCTGTGGCACCTGCTATGCCACTATGTGGCTTTTAAAGAAGATGTTTCCATGGCTTCATCCTAGATATAGAAAGTCGCTGGTCCAGGCTTTAATTATCAGTCACCTTGAGAACGTTAATGCACTTCTTGAGGCAGCTACTCACACCTTAATATCAAACTCCAGGTGGTACAGAACACTGCAGCCCGGTTAATTTGCAACTTGCCTCGCTGTCCCTCCATGGTCCCTGTCCTAAGGGACCTACATTGGTTGGCCATAAAAAAACATATTTTTAGGTCTCGCTGAAGCCATCCCGTTAGGGATGCTCTGGCGAGATTAAAGTAAGGGCTTTCAAAAGTGCACCCAAAGGCGGATTGCCTACAGTGCATGTGAGCCGGGCACGTGCACATCGCACACCATTTGTCAGCTTGTGAGCCTCGGCATCAGACTTCAAAGTAATCTGCTCCCCCGCCACCCCCACCACTCAATGCCGAGAGCTTGTTTTCGAAGTCATTGGCACCAGCTCATATTTTTTATTTCTTTGACTTGCTCCACGTCTCGTCCCTCCGCTCCCTAATACACATCAATCACCTTATTTCATGGCATTTCCCACGTCATACGCTCCCCTTCACTAGGACCCCACGCCCCCCTCAATTCTACATCTCCTTCCTTTGCACAATTGAAGATGCGCCCTAAACATCCGCACTGAGAAAGATGGGGTATCCCAGCTCACTGCTAAAGGGCTCACGCCGAGCCTGTCATATCGGAAACACAAGCAAGCCGCACACAAAAGGACATGCAAAATGAAGCTGTCATTTTATAATGTAGCTGTCATTTCATAAATGAATTAAGCTGCGCTGCTTTATTACCAACGCTATTTGTTAACTCTTTTCATTACAGACTGTAGCGGCTGGGTGACGGCAAAGGTGCCAGGGAGAGGGTTGGAGATACACGCACCACGTTGAACTCCCTCACCGGCCTGCGAGTCCCACCGGAAGCGTTATTTTCCTTTTTAGGTTGTAATACTAACTTAATCAGGGTCACGCTGACACTTTCATAAACATATTCTTCCAGTACTTTATTGGATCTTTTTAGTTCACTTATTTATAATTAATTAAATACGCCCAAAAGCAGAGGTGAGGTGTACATTGTAAGAACGCATTAGGAGCATTTATCGGCATTCAGAATTAAGCGCCGACCAGTATACAATAATCTACCATAGCTTTAGGTGAGACACCTCAGATGGGCTTTGAGCTTGGAGGCCTGTACACTTCTGTTTCAAAACAGTTTAAATGGTGATGTTTTAAATGTTTTCCTAAATGATAATTAAGTGTGTGCTAATTGGAAAGTGACAGGCGAATGGTTGCAGAGTTTTGGAGCATGGCTGTAAGGTCTAATTAACACTTTTTACATCTGGGAATATCCAGGGCTCCACATATTTACTTAACCCTTTCGCTGCTGATGACGAGCTCAGCTCGTCATCACCCACGGGTGTCGTGTGTTGATGATGAGCTGAGCTCGTCATGGAAACAGCAAAATGGCAATTTGCAGCACAGGGCAAAAATCCCCGCAGCAGCCACGTGGTTAATGACGCACAAGAATCACCAGAAATAGTCAGTCTTTCCTTTTACGCAGCTATTTTAAAAATAAAAAACCTCATTATTGTGGCTGCAATCCATATTAGTTTCTGCAAAATCTGTGCCTTCCAAGGGAGTAGGGAAGTGAGACAGCGGGGTGAGAAAACATATCCCTCGTCCCAGCAAGCATAGGCTCAGGATGCTTCATGTGACACTAACATTTATGCTATAAGTACTCCGTAAACACGGCTAACATGGCTTCCCTCCATGAATGGGAGAGAGATGCATGGCCTGAGGAAGGGTTCTTAACTTTTAAGTTTGATTTTCATCCCTTCCTCCCGCCACTCCTGCGCCCGCAGGTGGGTGAATGCTTTCAAAAAGAATTTAGGGATGACAATCAAACTTAGATTCAGCGAAATGTTCCAAAGAAGACTAGAACGAAAGGATGCATTCATGGAAGATGTAATATCGAAAGCAAGGGCTCTGCGTCAAACGATCAGCTACTGAATTCTCATGCAACAATTTCGCAATAAAACACTGTTTGTCATATTTATATTTTCCTTTAGCACCTATCTGTTTTTCAGCCCCTTGGCTAACAAAAGAGGAAACTCTCACACAGGGGCATAACAAATGCGCATGCAATGCAATGGGGCCCTCGACTCAATGAACATCCCTAGGGTAAGGGAGGCCCCAGGGCCCCGGATCCTATTCTGCACGGAGGCCCCGTCATTTTACTGAATTCACAGTCATTCCTCTTCACTTGTTTCATTATTGTTCGTCATTGGCTTTGCACATCGCTTCCCAATTTTTTTTTTTTTTTGTAAGACCTTTATTACAATTCGTTAATCATACACAGCCACGAGCCTACAACCCTGGGGCCAGCTGTAAACTAATAGACAGGACATAGTGATGAGTTATACATACATTTCTAAATTCAATAATGTTAGTTCCGGCATTGTATTGCATATCATGAGGTCTTAGAGTTTTATAATTTTGTATATGGTCAACAGTGAACACAAAATAAACAAAATAGCAACATAAATATGAGACTCTTACAAGCTAACTGGCGCAGTAGTAGTATGACAGTGAATCATGGTGTCTATAGACATATGAGACTAAATGATGCATAATTCCAATAGAGTAGCCCTTACATCTGAGTCATTCCTCCTCACCTGTATTCAGTGTCAGTATATAGTCCGTGAGATAGCACCAGAAGTCCTTGGGCCTGGATTTTGCAGGCAATTCTTCTTCGTAGGTCTGTAGCTTGTCTTTACAGCTGGCCATATCTTGCAACCATCTGGATGTTTTGGGCACTTGCCTGCTGTGCCAGCATTGTGCGATCTGTCTCTTGGCCAACAATAGTGCTATCACACAAAATTTACGTCGTGTAGCTCTGAGTTGCGGTACTACACCTAGCAGACAAGTGCGAATTGTGCATTCGATCTCAACCCCAACATATCGGACAGCGCAGCTACCACTTCTATCCAATAAGCATGAACCGCAGAACAGGACCATGCCAAATGCGCAAACCCTGCGCCCTCTCCGTTGCATCATTTACACCTGTCATTATCCTGCAGCCCGAATTTGTACATGCGCGCAGGTGTGTAGTATGCCTGATGTACAAACTTGTAATGGATAATTCTTAAATTACCGTTTGGAGTAAGGATTTGTGTTAATGCACAGGTTTGCTGCCATTCTTTTTCGGATGGTGGTTCTGCCAGTACCTTGTCCCATCTTGCTTTTGCCCTGTCAGTGGTGTACGGTATCTCAGCCTGTGCTGTGGTGTACAATCTAGATACCAGGTGTGATAAATCTTGTGTGGTAATGATCAGCTGTAGCGTGTCCAGGCTGTCGGGTTCAGTAGGGAACGTTGGATAGTGTACCTGCATAGCACGTTTCAGTCTGTAGTGCGTGAATTGAAAAATGGGCGTTTTATTTTGGATATACGTTAGGTCCTCTGTGTTTACAAAGGAGCCCTCATGAAACATGTCTCCCATTTTTTCAATGCCCACTTGTTGCATCAGAGACATACCCACTTTTTCCCCTGTGACCGATAGTGCTTGATGGTAATGTAAAGGCATTGCAGGTGCATACAATGGTGTCTTATGCGCTAATTGTCCCAATTTCCTCCAAGCCTTAATGATGGTGTCAACTGTGTTGATGTTTTGAGCATGTAGGGGCTGCCGGACATGGGATAGGATCACAGTCAATGGTACCGGTAACGCATCTCCCTCTTCAATAGCAGTGTGTGTGAGGTATGGTATTTCGTGGTACCAATATGCAACGTATTGTGCTTGGGCGCATACGTAGTACAATAGGAAGTCTGGTACTCCGAAACCTCCCCGTATATACGGAATTGTTAGTGTTTGGAGGTCCACACGTGTGTAGCGATCACCAAGGCCGGCGCAGTGGGGAGAAAGAGACTCTGTGTTAAGCGTCCATTATGGAACAACTACATGTCCCAGAAGGCCATGCGGCACTGGAGGTCGGGTCGATGGGTGGACTCTATTCAGACTCCTCCCGGAGAACAGTACAGTGCTTGTCAATTCGTATCCGGGTGCTCACCAAGTCGGATGGTGTGTTCCCTCCAGAGTTCTTGGATTGCCGCTGCGCCGACGAAGAGCCTGCGAGGTCAGTTTCCTTTGATGTCAGCCTGTGCCGACGAAGAGCCTGCGAGGTCAGTTTCCTTTGATGTCAGCCTGCGCCGACGAAGAGCCTGCGAGGTCAGTTTCCTTTGATGTCAGCCTGCGCCGACGAAGAGCCTGCGAGGTCAGTTTCCTTTGATGTCAGCCTGCACCGACGAAGAGTCTGCGAGGTCAGTTTCCTTTGATGTCAGCCTGCACCGACGAAGAGCCTGCGAGGTCAGTTTCCTTTGATGTCAGCCTGCGCCGACAAAAAGCCTGCAAGGTCAGTTTCCTTTGATGTCTGCCTGCGCCGACAAAGAGCCTGCGAGGTCAGAGTTCCTGTGACTCTGTTAATACAAGCCGTATCCTGCACTGCAAGTATACCTCTGGAGTGCGGGTTCGCCTCCTACATCTTTTTTCTTATTTCCTTTGATAACCGTTTTTGTTCCACATGTGCGGAGTGCACATCCTGTTTCATGTACCCTGGGGTTTAATATTCTGTCATTACCAGTTTTAACTGGAGCCTAACTTCTTATTATCTGGAACTATTCTTGTCCACAAGAAGCATTGCGGTCAATACGAGACGTGCTTAGATAACACCTCGTATGAGAAATCCCAACCGGCAAGTAACATAGGCAAACTGAGGCGTGTTAAGAAAGAGAAGTGGAGATAACTTCTCAATACTATTGGCAAGATCCCCATCACCTTGTTACGAGTATTATCTGGATTCATTCACGGCAATTAAGGGTGGAGGAATCGGTGAGTCTAGTGCAAGAGGGGAATGAAGTTCAGGCAATTGTAGCTTGTGGTACTAATATTCTGCTCTCTGTCTTCTCCTCCACCTGCAGTGTCGTAATACCGGTGTCTTCGGGGGTAGTCCTGGACCAGAGATTACCGAGAGCACCAGACACCCTATTTGCCATTCCACCTCACGGCCCCTTTCCGTACATGCTCAATTAGTGGTGATATTTCCATTGTTGGGTGTTGTGCGGAGTTGGGAGGACTATCGTCCTATCGTCTTATCGTCTCTGCTGGCCATCGGAGTCAGGTTAGTGGCGCGTGCGTGTTCTTGCGCTGCTTTCAATCCCGACAACGTGCTTGTTTGCCAGCCCATATAAGTTTTAGTAATGCGATTTTATAAGGCGGAACACCTCTTTTGGGGGCTCAATAGGGATGTTATTAAAGAAATACAATAGTTTAGGCAGTATGTTCATCTTCACAATCGCTATACGATCCGCTAAGGATAGGGGCAGTTGTATCCAGCGTGCTATCTTATCTTCCGATTTGGATATTGCTGAGCCATAGTTTGACCTGATAACCACTTCGGGATATCTATGGTACATCACGCCTAGATACCTCACAGGGTCTGATTGCCACTCCAAAGGATATTCAGTGTCTTGGGGGGTTGTCGTATCTGTCAGTGGGATAATGAAGGATTTGGACCAATTTATGGCCAGACCTGAGTGTCCACCAAATTTGATATATTCACACAATATTGGATTTAAATGTGTGTTGGGGTTGCGGACATATAGCAGCATATCATCTGCGTATAGAGAGATATGTAATGGCCTGGATGGAAACTGTAGCGCCAACGATTTGTAGTTTTGTCGTATTATGCAGGCTAGGGGTTCGAGTGCTAAAGCGAATAACAGAGGCGAGAGTGGGCATCCTCGCCTGGTGCCACGCTGAATGTGAAATGGGTCTGATACATAACCATTGATATGTACTCTGGCACACGGTTTGGTGTATATGAGTGATACCCACTGCATGAAGCGTTTGGGGAAACCCATTCTATGTAAAATAGCAATTAAATATTCCCACTCAATAGAGTCAAAAGCCTTGGCGGCATCTAGCATTACCGCCACTGCCTTTGTGGATGGTTGAAGATAATGTGAAAGGGCAAACAATGATCTAGTATTATGTGAAGTGGAACGCGTAGGGAAAAACCCTGCTTGATCCGGTAGGACCAGACTCGTCATCAGTGGTTTCAGTCGTACAGCCAGTAATTTCGGCAATATTTTAGAGTCTGTATTGATAAGTGAAAGCGGCCTATAGGAGTCACACAAATCTGGGTCTTTGGTAGGTTTGAGGAGCGCTATTATTGCTGCTTCACGCAGTGTTGGGGGTAATTCCGACTGTTCAAATGCTGCTCCATACATTTCTACCATATGTGGGGCAAGGATATCCACATAACGTTTATAAAATTCATTGGTGTACCCGTCAGGGCCTGGTGCTTTCCCATTAGGGAGAGATCCAATTACCTCAGTTACTTCCTCTACCGTGATGGGTGATGCTAACATTTCCCTTTGTCCGTCCGATAGCCATCCTATTGCCACGTTCTCTAGATAGTTAAAAATGTCGTCCGTCGATGCTATAGGTCGTTACCTGTATAGCTCCTCGTATCCTTCTGCAAAACATTTTAAAATATCTGTAGCCTGTGTGTGGAGCAAGCCATCATCCGATAGGTGTGTGCCCTTTACCATCACAAGTTTTGGCTGCCAGGACGCTGCCTGGTCTGCCACCCTCCCCATATGACCTGGCTGTGTGTTTTTTGTCTATGTATTTAATTTCGTCGTCGACGAATGTCTGATGCTCTGAGTGTAGTTTTCTCAGTTCTCCCAAAAGGGTGACATCTTGGGTAGTCTCATAGGCCATCTCCAGTTCCCTCAGACGTGTCTCACAACGTGCAATTTGCCGCCGTATATACTTTAAAATACCTATTGTGGTGCTCATGCATACTCCACGTATCGTGGCCTTGAATGCTTCCCACAATAGTCCCGTGTCTTCCACCACAGGTTCGTTTAAAAGGAAGTATTCTTTGACCGCTTTGTGGATGGTGTCTGAATAGATCGTGTCTGTGAGTGCGTGGGAATTAAATCTCCAGTGAAAAGGGGGTGTGGTATAATTCGGAATCATTAGGGTTAATAACACAGGGTTGTGGTCCAAAAGTGTCCTGGGTAAAATCTTTAGCCCTCGTGTCCATAATGCAATGTTATCCGAGCCCAGCCAGTAGTCCAGGCGTGACCAGCTATGATGGACCGCAGAAATGTGTGTAGCGCCTGGTTTATCAGGGAATTTGTGCCTCCAGATGTATGTCAATGATAGATCTGTGAGCATGTGAAGGAGTTTAGCCCTGGCCTGTTTATGTGGTTCTGATGAATATAATGAGCGGTCCACCTCCTCCGCCATCGTCACAATCCAGTCCCCCCCGCATATAATGTGCGTGTTTGCTAGTGTTTGGAGATGTACCCACAATTCTTGGAAGAATTCCGGGGCATCCGTATTCGGACCATACACATTAAGAAGTGTTATCCTTTGCCCACGTAGTGTGCCTGACACAATAACATATCTTCCATTGGGATCCCTTATAACTTTATGTACCGTGAAGTTCACGCCTTTACGGATTAGCGTGATCACCCCCCTCGAGTAAGATGAGTAGGTAGCCATGTACGAGGACTCCGACCATCGTCCTCCCATTTGCGTATGCGTGTTAGGTGCAATATGTGTCTCCTGTAATACAGCAATATCCACTTCCCATCTAGTTAAGTAGGCAAATACCTGTCTTATTTTTTTCGGCTGTGTTAAACCCTGTACATTCCACGTGAGGAGGTTGATATGATTCCTACCAGTGCCTCTAACTACCTGAGCCATCTATAAAATCGAGGGATCCATCTAAGTAACAGATGATAATCAGATACAAAATACAACTTCATTCCCCCAGTCGAGGTCAATTGTTCTCTATCAGTCCGTCGTCTTTTAACACCTCGTCAATGAACATTCAGTATTCGCTTTGGTCTCATAACCTTAACCATTCCCCTGTGCCCCCCACCCCCTCCCACTCCAGCATCCCAATTCTGCTGAAGCCATTTTCCCTTTGGAAACATCCCCTGAAAACAGTCAAATACAAACAACTTTTGTGGGGGTTACCCTTTTGGAGGTCCGCCTGGGGCACAACTCTACACCCAACTAAATGGGTGCGGACGACTGACATATATTACGATTCATACATGCGTACTCCGTCCATCCACCCCGGTCCCACCCGCAGATTACAAATGCCCTGATGCAACAATGTAGACCTCGGTAGCAGGCGACTCATCACATAAATCTTAGCAATGCTTCACCACTATACAGAGAGGGTGGGCCTACAGAATCAACATTAGCGTGCAACACATTGGCATGTATTATCGCAACCTACAGTCGCCCATGCGTGGTATTCCATTCAGAAGAACGACAACACGCTGACTTATACATTCCAGGTCACCCGTGTAAGTGTTCCTGTATATCAACACTCCAGAAAGAGGAGTGAATGGCCCATGTAGTGCATTTGAATGCCAACCATTAGCACTGTAAAGTGAAACAAACATGGTTTAAGGATGCCAACCCCAGTGGGGTGTGTGTGGTCCTAATGGCCATTGCGGCCCTTATTTGAGCAGTGTTGTGCCCCGTGGGAGCAGAAATGTCTGATGTTATCAGGATGGTGGTGCAATACTTTGTGTATTGTGTAACAATAACGGGCCCTCTCGATTTAAGATTACGGCACAGTGCCCCCACAGACATGAGGGTACGGACACCACGGCCCGCCCGGCAATATACCTGAACAGTTCAAAACGTTGTCAGTCTTAATGTTCCCACACGTTAGTAATCAAAGTTCCAAGAATATAAGCTCCACTAACCTCCCAAGCAGTCAGTTCTGGCCGTTAGTTGTGATTCCAAACGGGAACACCAGGTTGTCACAACAGAGTCATTGGCATTTCCATCATTGGAGTAGTAATTCACACTACAAGCATTCAACATCTTACCGCAGGTTTGGAAGGGGTGCAATCTAAGCGTGCCTCATCTTCAGTCCGATTCCAGGGGATGTATGTCGTTACAACGCATACTTTTACTCCGCGTACCATTACAACGCGGTATTTACAACGCATACCGCTACAACGCATAGCGCTTTGGGGTGCTGGATAGTGGTAAGTATAATTTACTATTCTAACTCCAGTCCCCGTGGACCCTAGGGAAGGTGTTGGATAGTAAATTAAACTTACCTCTTATCCTAGAGCGCCCCCCAGCGCAATGCGTTGTAACGGTATGCGTTGTAATGCCTGCGTTGTAGTGGTAGTGCGGAGTAAAAAATGCGTTGTAACAGGTGAATACCGATTCCAGGTGTTGCTCCTCACGTTCCATCGCCTTAGCCTGCTGTTGTACTTTTTTAACGAACTCTTGCGCTGCTTTTGGTGTGGCCAGCAGCATGGGCTTATCTTTCCAAGTTACCCGCAGTCTGGCCGGATACAGCATAGAGTAGTTGATGTTCAATTCTCTGAGTTTGGCTTTCGCAGATGCAAATTCTTTCCTAGCTTGTTGAACAGCGACAGTGTGATCCGGATAAAACTCAAAGGTGTTTCCCTGATGAGTAATCGTTCCTTTCTCGCGGGCTAACCGTAGTATGGTGTCTCTGTCACGGTAATTTAGAATCCTCGCCACTATGGGCCGTGGCGTAGCTCCCGGTGGTGGGCGTGGTGCTAGAGATCTCTGCGCTCACTCTACGATGAAGATAGGAGAAAGTGTCTCCTCGACAAATATATCTTTACACAACTGTTCAATGTAGACCTCCATGCGACCGGTGTTGGTCGATTCCGGCAGGCCCGTGATGCGTACATTGTTGCGTCTGGAATGCGCTTCCAACTCCTCCTCCTTCATCTTGATCACTTCCAATACGCGTTCCATGCCGGTGCATTTAGTGGAAGTTGCACGTGATTCATCTTCCACCGCCGAGATTCTTTGTTCGGCTGTGTCTAGTCGTTCACCATGCTTGTCTAGTTTCGCAGACATGCCATCCATCCTGCATGTTAAATTGTCTAGCTTGCCATTAATGTCTTGTAGGTTTGCTAGTATGGCCATCAGTATCTTCTCCATGTTAGAGTTAGACGCCAAATCAGTCAGTACATCGTTATCAGCCATCTGTTCCGTAGGTTTAGGCACTTTCTTGCTTTCAAATGAGATCATTTGGTGCTGCTTATCAGGCTTGCCCATCTTAGTCAACAGCGGGCGCTTCGATTGTGTAGCCTGGAACGAGGACTTGGTTATTCTGTCCGATGACGCCGTGTTGCCTGTTTGGTGGCTTGTGACTGATTGCAGTACTCCTGGGCTTGGAACACAATGTCGCCGGTCCTCGGGTTCCCATGGAACGTGAATTATGTTGTCAGTGGATCCGGTGAGCACTCCAGCTTGCAGACCCCAATCAGGTTGAGTAGCGGCAAATTATCCAAATCACCAGTAGTTGCACGATGTTCTACTGAGCCCAATTCACGACCAGTTCCGAGCGCCTGCGTAGCACTCACCGCTCGGTTCACACTTTATATTTGTATCACCTCGGGCCGCCTGTTTCTCCCAGCGGCAGCTGGTGTGTGCTGCAGATGTCCAACTCCTGGACTGCCCGCTATGTCCCCCGATTCAGCAGATCAGATCGTGTGTAAATGCGCGAGCCAACACTCGGACCGCTAACTGTCTCGCAGTCCAGCAGTTGAACATGAGAGATGTGGCGCCGTGTTACTTATCTCTGGTGACGCAATCAGCGATCGTTCCGCACACAAACATCATGAAGTCCATCGTGTCACAGCGGTTCAGGCGTATAGCAGGGCTGCACGTCGTTGTTGTCCTGATGCTAGGGTATTACTGCGCCCAGGGACCCTCACCAGCCCGCCTCAGAGACACTCGACTCCATGTTTCCACGGGGGTCACACTCACCAGTGAGATTGCCTGCTTTAGCGTCGGGTGTGTGGTAGTACACGCTTCAAGCTGGGGTCGCAAGGTGCTGCATGTGTTCTACTTGTGGTCCGA